>NC_056055.1:226217029-227437682 GCF_016772045.2 Ovis aries | reverse complement strand
ATCTGATTAATAGTTTTATAACAGACATAAAACATCCAGCTAAAGACTAGCAGAGGGGCACTCTTTCTGCCCCCTCCTGATGTCTATGTCAGAAGCTTTCTCTGTCTCTTTTATACTTTAGTAAAACTTTATTACACAAAAGCTCTGAGTGATCAAGCCTCGTTACTGGCCCTGGGGTGCATTCCTCTCCTCCGGAGGCCAATAATCCTGGCATCTTTCACAGCTCAACAAAAACCTTTCACAGTCTAGTGGAAGAAAACATCAAATATACAGTAAAAATAATGAATAACATTGTTAAAATTGTGATAAATAAAGGGTATTGGGTTTGTGATAGAATACAAGTGGATGAGAAGTTATATACATGGTACTTCATCATCCCTAGTAAACTAATATTCTGATAACTCTAAATTTCAAACTTTGGGCAACTAGAAACTGATGAAATTATTTTTAAAAATTGTTTCCTTCAGCACCTCCTAAAAATAATTAGGCATCATTTTCTATAAATTTTATTATGAAATCTTTTGAATTTATACCTTCACTGCCACCATCCCTCCTTTTTGTAGGCTACAGTTCAATTCAGTTCACTCACTCAGTCGTGTCCAACTTTTTGCAACCCCATGGATGGCAGCACGCCAGGCTTCTCTGTTCATCAGCAACTGCCAAAACTTGTTCAAACTCACGTCCATCAAGTTGGTGATGCCATCCAACAGTCTCATCTCTGCTTTCCCCTTCTCCTCCTGCTTTTAATCTTTTCCAGCATCAGGGTCTTTTCCAATGAGTCAATACTTCACATCAGGTAGCCAAATTATTGGAGTTTCATCTTTAGCATCAGTCTTTCCAATGAATATCCAGGACTTATTTCCTTTAGGATTGCCTGGTTGGATCTCTTGCAGTCCAAGGGACTCTCAAAAGTCTTCAACACTGCAGTTCAAAAGCATAAGTTCTTCAGTGCTCAGCTTTCTTCATACTCCAACTCTCACATCCATACATGACTACTGGAAAAACCCATAGCTTTGATTAGATGGACGTTTGTTGGCAAAGTAGTGTCTCTGCTTTTTAATATGCTGTCTAGGTTGACTCATTGGAAAAGACTCTGATGCTGGGAGGGATTGGCAGCAGGAGGAGAAGGGGACGACAGAGGATGAGATGACTGGATGGCATCACCAACTCGATGGACATGAATCTGAGTGAACTCTGGGAGTTGGTGTTGGACAGGGAGGCCTGGCGTGCTGCGATTCATGGGGTTGCAAAGAGTCGGACACAACTGAGCGACTGAACTGAACTGAACTGAGGATGGTCATAGCTGTTCTTCCAAGGACAAGGCTGCAGTCACTATCTGCAGTGACTTTGGAGCCCCCCCAAAATAGTCTGTCACTGTTTCCACTGTTTCCCCATCTATTTGCCATGATGTGATGGGACCAAATGCCATGATCTTCATTTTCTGAATGTTGAGCTTTAAGCCAACTTTTTTCACTCTCCTCTTTCACTTTCATCAAGAGGCTTTTAGTTCTTCTTCACTTTCTGCCATAAGGGTGGTGTCATCTGCATATCTGAGGTTATTGTTACTTCTCCCGGCAATCTTGATTCCAGCTTGTGCTTCTTCCAGCCCAGCGTTTCTCATGATGTCCTCTGCATATAAGTTAAATAAGCAGGGTGACAATATACAACCTTCATATATTCCTCTCCCTATTTGGAACCAGTCTGTTATTCTATGTCCAGTTCTAACTGTTGCTTCCTGACCTGCATACAGATTTCTCAGGAGGCAAGTCAGGTGGTTTGGTATTCCAGTCTGTAATAATTTTTCACAGTTTGTTGTGATCTACACAGTCAAAGGGTTGGTAAAATCAAGAAAGCAGAAGTAGATGTTTTTCTGGAACTCTCTTGCTTTTTTGATGACCCAGTGAATGTTGGCAATTTACTCTCTAGTTCCTCTGCCTTTTCTAAATCTAGCTTGAACATCTGGAAGTTCATGGCTCATATACTGTTGAAGACTTGCTTGGAGAATTTTGAGCATTACTTTGCTAGTGTGTGAAATGAGTGCAATTGTGCAGTAGTTGAATGTTCTTTGGCATTGCCTTTTTTTGGGATTGGAAGGAAAACCGATCTTTTCCAGTCCTGTGGTCACTGCTGAATTTTCCAAATTTGTTGGCATATTGAATTCAGCACTTTCACAGCATCACCTTTTAGGATCTGAAATAGCTCAACTGGAATTCCATCACCTCCACTAGCTTTGTTCATAGCAATGCCTCTTTTTTTTTTTTTTTTTTTATCCTTTGATTTATATGGCAATGCTTCTGAAAGCCCACTTGACTTCGCATTCCAGGATGTCTGGCTGTAGGTGAGTGATCACACCAATGTGGTTATCTGATTGTGAAGATCTTTTTTGTATAGTTATTTGGGTATTCTTTCCACCTCTTCTAAAAATCTTCTGCTTCTTTTAGGTCTATAATATTCCTGTCCATTTTTGTTCCCATTTTTGCATGAAATATTCCCTTGGTATCTCTAATTTTCTTGAAGAGATCTCTAGTCTTTCACCTTCTCTTCTTTCCTCTATTTCCTTATATTGATCACTGAGGAAAGCTTTCTTACCTCTCCATGCTATTCTTTGTAACTCTGCGTTCAAATGTGTATATCTTTCCTTTTCTCCTTTGCCTTTTGCTCCTCTTCTTTTCTCAGCTATTTGTAAGGCCTCAGCAAACAGCCATTTTGCACTTTTGCATTTCTTTTTCTTGGGGATGGTCTTGATCACTGCCTCCTGTACAGTGTCACAAACCTCCATCCATAGTTCTTCAGGCACTCTATCTGTCAGATCTAGGCCCTTGAATCTATTTGTTACTTCCACTGTATAATTGTAAGGGATTTGATATAGGTCATACCTGAATGACTTAGTGGTTTTCCCTACTTTCTGCAATTTAAGTCTGAATTTTCCAATAAGGAGTTCATGATCTGAGCCACAGTCAGTTCCTGGTCATTTTTTGCTGACTGTATAGAGCTTCTCCATCTTTGGCTGCAAAGAATATAATCAATCTGATTTTGGTGTTGACCATCTGGTGATGTCCATGTGTAGAGTCTTCTCTTGTGTTGTTGGAAGAGGGTGTTTGCTATGACCTGTGCGTTCTCTTAGCAAAATCCGGTTAGCCTTTGCCATGATTCACTCTGTACTCTGAGGCCAAATTTCCTGTTACTCCAGGTATCTCTTGACTTCCTACTTTTTCACCAGTCCCCTATGATAAAAAGGACATCTTTTTTGGGTGTTAGTCTAGAAGGTCTTGTAGGTCTTCATAGAACCATTCAACTTCAGCTTCTTCAGCATTAGTGGTTGGAGCACAGACTTGGATTACTGTGATACTGAATGGTTTGCTTTGGAAACGAACAGAGATCTTTCTGTCATTTTTGAGATTGCACCCGAGAACTGCATTTCAGACTCGTTTGTTGACTCTAAGGGCTACTCCATTTCTTCTAAGGGATTCTTGCCCACAGTAGTAGATATAATGGTCATCTGAATTAAATTCTCCCATTCCAGTCCATTTTAGTTTACTGATTCCTAAAATGTTCACTCTCACCATCTCTTTTTTGACCACTTCCAATTTACCTTGATTCATAGATCTAACATTCCAGACTCCTATGTAATATATTGTTCTTTACAGCAGCAGACTCTACTTCTATCACCAGTCACATGCACAACTGAGTGTTGTTTTCACTTTGGTTTCATTCTTTCTGGTTTTATTTCTCCACTCATTTCCAGTAGCGTATTGTGCACTTACCAACCTAAGGAGTTCATCTTTCAGTGTCATTTCTTTTTATGTCTTCATACTGTTCATGAGGTTCTCATAGGGTTTCATACTGTTCATGGGTTTCTAGGATTAGTTATTGGTTATCTCTGGCCAGGAACTGCACAACTGCAATATGTTCCCTGCTTTCAGGTTCTCTCTTAATTCCAATTACAAGCAGGTTTTTGGTTTGTTTGTTTGTTTTTTTCACAGTCATATATGATCAGACAGTCATTATCCCAGTAGCTGAGAGATGATTGATCCTAGTATCTGTCAAGGCCAAGATGATAGAATAATGACTTCTATTCTATAACATTATCTCCTTTAGCATAATAAAAAATACAAATATTATTGGCTGATTCTTTTAAAATTAGATTTCAAAATATACATAGCCCATCTTTGCCTTTTCTTCTTACAAGACCTGCCAGGTAACAGGAAGAGACGGTGAGTACTTGGTGTGTTCATTGCCTTTATAACAAATTACTACAGACTTGGTGGTTTAAAACAGGAGAAAGGTATTCTCTTGCAGTTCCAGCGAGGAGATGTTCTAGGGCATGGAGTCAAACAGACCTGTCTCAGGGAGACTGAGCAGGGAATTGCCCTAAGCCTTGATCTCCTCATCTGTGAAATGGAGCCATTCATTCATAATTCATTCTTTGTCTAAGGGGACTAAAGGAGATAATCCAAATAAAGAATAATTCTGAAGATAGTGAATATTCTGTGAATACTAGTTATTGGTAATATTTAGTAAGTGCTCTGTGAATATCAGCTAATCCATTAACAAACATAAAGTGTTTGGTCTTTCGTTTATGATATGCCAGACATTGGTAGTGACAGAGACTGCAAAGCATTCTAAATAAAAGCATAAGCTCCAGAATCAGATAGAGCTAATTGAATCTAGCTCAACTAGTTCTGCCTTGGACTAGTTCCTTACATTTTTATAAGTACCAGTATCTTCATACATTAAATGGAATTATGAATGGCAACCACCTCACAGGGTCGCTGTGAATATTAAAAAATAGGAAGTCAGTAAAGCATTTCATATGGACCTTGTACATAAGAAGCAATTATAGAATGGTGGTTGTATCACTGTCCAAATATTATAAGATGAACATTTACTCAGTTTTGGCTAAAGGACCAGATACTATACCAAGTTCTTTTGCAGGTGATTTCTTTAAAGTCTCAAAATACTTGGATGAATTAAAGCCATCATTCTCCTCAAGTCATTGTTGAGAAAACAGAAGTCTATAGTGACTTGTCTGAAGCCAATTAAGAAGACGATGAAGCTAGTGCTCAACCCATAACATCTGGCAGCAGAACTTGGCTTACTAAACACCTAAGTTTACAGAAAGATTCCATAGACTATAACTGAGCATACCATTTGCTCCCAAGTACCTTCACAAGAGGACAATTTCAGACCCTAAAACTGCATGCTAAGTGAAGATCAGTAACCCAGAGACAGAACATCCAAGTGACAGGTTCAAACTTGCCTCTAGGACTTCAGGACTTTGCAGAGATTGAGGATGAAGGAAAACACTGCTTTGAGATACAGAATCAAGAAACCGGACATCCAGAAAGGGAAAGACAAGGCTTCAGTGCCCCCCAAATAAAGAAACCTGGATTCAAAAAAAACATCAGTTGTTTGAAGAGCTGCAGGCTCACTTCGGTGAACCATCGTTCATTTTCCCAAACATACCGAATGATTTCTTCCCTCAAGGAAACTCTCTCTGAACTTCTACACACGGATGATCTTACTTTTATAAAAGTCAAAATAACACATAATGGATCTAGACATAAAACATCAAAAGAGAAGTTTTGGAGTATTATAGTGTTTTGATTATAGATTTCAAAGATTATTTTTTATTTATCTGCAAGCTAAAAAAGATGAGACAAAATAAATGTTCTTAAAAGATACCAATCAAATTTTAATTCTTAAAAGTATGAAATGAGGATAAATATCTATAAATCATATAAATATCTCCTTACTGCTTTCCCTAATCCTTGTGTTCCCATTCTGAATTACATATTTAGAGTAGGAAGACCAGTTCCTATTTATTTACAAAAAAATGTATTCATTAAATTTCAAACTTTTATCACCTTTACACCTCAAGAAGCTCTAAGAATACTCCCTTTATTAATTCTCTATTTCTAAAGGCAAGACTAAAGCTCCCAGTACTATTTGGCACCAGCTGACTCTCTGCCAAGTACCTTCAGGCAGTTGATTCTAGAGGCTTCTATTCATAAAAGCCATCAGGCAGCTGTCCCCTGGGAGGTTTCCATGGCAACCTACAAGCAAGACCCCACAGATGCAGATATAGGTTTGGTCACACCTACACAGTCATCGAAAAGGCAGCACACAACACCCAGCTGCCAGTGTAGAAACATCAGCACGTGAGTCCATGGGCAACGTCACAGGTGAACAATATACACAGTCTCACCAACTGTGGGTTCCAGTAGCCTGAGGTTATCTTGAATCCCTTTTTTCTCACTCAATATCTAATAATCTCAATATCCAAATGTCCAAATATCAGCAATTTTCATATCTAGTCATATATCCAATTATGTAAAAAATACATGTTCCTTCATCTCTATCTCTACATTCCCATCACATTGGATCCAGGCCATTGTGATCTTTCACCCAGATAATCACAGCAATCTCTGGTCAGTAGCCTTCTATTATTCTGTGCTCCTCGCACAGCTCTAAGAATACCTTTTCCTCCAGATACTGATTTCAGAACACCACGCTCCACTAAAAGAACCAAGTATTTGGGCAGGAAAACCAAGACAAATCTCAACCATTTGTGCCAAACATTAAGAAAGTGCTAAAAAACTGATTGAGACCAGTTAAAAGAACAAACAAACCAAGTTGAAAGAGGCTTCACTGGCCAAATATAGGATAGTTTGTGTTTCAAAATGAATAACAGTGTAGACTAGAAACAACTGATAAAACCAGAATCCATAAGGTCATGCTGAATAAGTGAGAAAATACACAAATAAGTAAACATTTTTTAAAAATAAGAAGCTTGGCACGTTGCAGTCCATGGGGTTGCAAAGAGTCAGACAAAACTTAGCAACCGAACAATAACAAGTAAGGAGAATGACAACTAATATATAGAAGAATTATAAAAATCAAATATCATAATAGACTCAAGTGAGAATTCTCATTAATGTTAAAAATTATTGAATTGAAGTTTAACAGGAAGTTCACCTAGAGCCAGACATCCTGGAATGCGAAGTCAAGTGTGCCTTAGAAAGCATTACTATGAAAAAAGCTGGTCAAGGTGATGGCATTCCAGTTGAGCTATTTCAAATCCTGAAAGATGATGCTGTGAAAATGCTGCACTCAATATGCCAGCAAATTTAGAAAACTCAGCAGTGGCCGCAGGACTAGAAAAGGTCAGTTTTCATTCCAATCCCAAAGAAAGACAATGCCAAGGAATGCTGAAACTCCCACACAATTATGCTCATCTCACATGCTAATAAAGTAATGCTCAAAATATTCCAAGCCAGACTTCAGCAGTATGTGTACCATGAACTTCCAGATGTTCAAGCTGGTTTTAGAAAAGGCAGAGGAACCAGAGATCAAATTGCCAACATCCGCTGGATCATGGAAAAGCAAGAGAGTTCCAGAAAAACATCTATTTCTGCTTTACTGACTATGCCAAAGCCTTTGACTGTGTGGATCACAATAAACTGTGGAAAATTCTGAAAGAGATGGGAATACCAGACCAGCTGACCTGCCTCTTGAGAAACCTATATGCAGGTCAGGAAGCAACAGTTAGAACTGTACATGGAACCACAGGCTGGTTCCAAATAGGAAAAGGAGTACATCAAGGCTGTATATTGTCACCCTGCTTATTTAACTTCTATGCAGAGTACATCATGAGAAACGCTGGGCTGGAAGAAGCACAGGCTGGCATCGAGATTGCCGGGAGAAATATCAATCACCTCAGATATGCAGATGACACCACCCTAATGGCAGAAAGTGAAGAGGAACTAAAAGCCTCTTGATGAAAGTGAAAGAGGAGAGTGAAAAAGTTGGCTTAAAATTCAACATTCAAAAAAATAAGATCATGGCATCTGGTCCCATCACTTCATGGGAAACAGATGGGGAAACAGTGGAAACAGTGTCAGACTTTATTTTGGGGGGCTCCAAAATCACTGCAGATGGTGATTGCAGCCATGAAATTAAAAGACACTTACTCCTTGGAAAGAAAGTTATGGCCAACCTAGATAGCATATTCAAAAGCGGAGACATTACTTTGCCAACAAAGGTCCGTCTAGTCAAGGCTATGGTTTTTCCTGTGGTCATGTATGGATGTGAGAGTTGAAGAAAGCTGAGTGCCGAAGAATTGATGCTTTTGAACTGTGGTGTTGGAGAAGACTCTTGAGAGTCCCTTGGACTGCACGGAGATCCAACCAGTCCATTCTGAAGGAGATCAGCCCTGGGATTTCTTTGGAAGGAATGATGCTATAGCTGAAACTCCAGTATTTTGGCCACCTCATGCGAAGAGTTGACTCATTGGAGAAGACCCTGATGCTGGGAGGGATTGGGGGCAGAAGGAGAAGGGGACGACAGAGGATGAGATAGCTGGATGGCATCACCGACTCAATGGACATGAGTCTGAGTGAACTCCAGGAGTTGGTGATGGACACGGAGGCCTGGCGTGATGTGATTCATGGGGCCGCAAAGAGTCGGACATGACTGAGCGACTGAACTGAATTGAGGAAATATACAGATTCTCAAAGTGTCTCCCAAGAAAAGGAAAAATAATAACTTTACAGTGGAGAAACGCAACTAAGATTACCACAACCAAATCGTCAAAGTTAGCATCAATGAATAAGGCAAAGTCACATCATAGCTCTCCTGCTGTGCTGCAAGAAGGTCATAATTTCTGCATCCTTCCTATAAAAGGACACCACTTCTGCGGTATTCCTGCCAAAAAGGCATCACCTGGATCTAATCATGACAAAGTATCAGACTATCCTAAATTGAAGGGCTTTGCGATTTCACCTCAACTGGCCTGTACTTTTCAAAACATCAATGTCATGAGAATAAAGGCTGAGTGACCTGTTCCAGAACAAAAGAAATGAAGGATACACAACTCAAGACAGTCTGTGCTTCTGAAACAGCTCCTCCTGAATCCAAAAATATGATTAATTGCCATAAAGAACATTAAAGAAACTGCTGGAGAAATTTAAATATGCTGTATGTTTTAGATAACAGTAGCGTGTCAAGGTTATATTTATTGAATTTGGTTTAATTGTGTTTTGGATTATGTAAGAAAAATGTTTTTTTCTTTAGAGGTAAAGCATCATGCAATTTATACCTTATGTCTAGATGATTTTTAGTAATACAATAATAATGATCTATATAAAGAGAAAACAAATATGATAAATCACAAATCGAGATCAAAAGCATAAAAAAATTCAGTGTACTATTCTGGTAATTTGCTTGTTTGATTTTTTTTAAATAAAAAGTGAAAATTTTTAAATAGACCTTGTTATAATATGGTTTTTATGATTGTTTCTTTTAAACCCCTACAATAGTTTCCATTTCTGTTAGAATAAAATTAATTTCCTAAAAGACCCTGACCACCACTCCAGCCTTGCCTAGAACAAATCTTGTGATTGCAATGGTTTTCTTTCACTTTCAAGAAAACATTAAGGTCTTTCATGCCTCACAGACGCTCTTATTCTACTTGTATTACTGGGTTTCTATCTATCCGTTTGTCTATCTATCATCTATCTCTATATCTATTTTGCTTTCCTTTGTCTACTTTATAAAGCTCCCAGGTTAATAAATGTCACTCCTTAGAGAAGTTTCCTCTGACTCCTCTGGGCTCATCCTGTTTTCTCTATCAGAAATTCTAATCTATTCAAAGCACTATCAAAACTGACAGTTACTCTGTTTATTCATCTCATTACTGGTGTGTCAGTCATGTCCATTTGAATTTACTTTTATGCTTCAAAATGTCAGAAACCATGATTACCTTGTTCTAGTCCCTTTTCCTATCCCAGCTTTTTCAATAGAGTTCAACCACCTGAAAGAATGATGCATTCGGATAACCGGGGAAAGAAACTGGCAAGGCAGAAATACATGACTTACCATCTATTCCTTTCTATCTCATCTCTTTGAAAGCTCAGTAGTTAATAAAGGGGAATTCTCTCTTCCTCCAGTCCTCCATGCCCTTGTTTTGATGGCCTCCAGAAGGTCATTAAGGGAGTTTCCTGCTTTGCATTATAGGTTGCCTTGAGAAATACAGGTTAATAAGGCCATTATTTAATGCTTGAATTCTGTATAAAGCAAAGTGATTTTTCAGCCTCTGAAATGTGAAACTAACCCATCCTGAGATAATCGATTCCAACTTTGAATGGATTTCAGGACGAGAAAGTTTCTTTCTTTAGTTCCCTTCCTTGTGCAAATCATAATTCTTGGCCCACTCAGAACAAATGAGTTCTTCCTCGTGACAAGTTTTTCAGTTCTTATATATTCGAGAACTTCTCTTGAGGTTTTCTCCACTGGTCTTTTCTCCCTTGATCTAATGAAAAACATATCTCTTTTTGAGAAAAGTAGATGTATGTTTTTTCTGTATTGGAATATTTTCTCAGTTGTCTAAATGGGGGGAAAACATTTTCTTTGTGGCCCTGCTCTAAATTAAGGCAAATATGAAGAGAATATGATATCTGATCCTTCCAAGTCCATCAAATGTACTTTCTCCAAGAGAGCTAACACTATGTTCCCTTTCTGAGCTTTACTGAAGATTTTCTTTAGCTAAATTCTCTCTCAAATTAAGCTTTCTTTCTTTGCAATTTAGTGTAAATAAAGTACATAACTGGCCACATATGCAAGAAATACTCACGTTTTCAGGACTTACTTTATATCACTTGTGTGTTAGTGTCTTTGACTCCCTCCTGTTATACATTTAAGTAAAATTGTACCAGATGAAGAAATAGAGGAGTTAAATAATTTGTCCAAAGCACACAGCTAACAAGTGCTAGAGTCTGTATTTTTACTTTAATTTTATATCATTTTATGATTTTAATGAATTAAAATGAGAAATTAAGGGAAATAAATACTGTGAATAAATTAGTCAGCCGCTGGGACTATAAATTGCAAAACAGTTTGGATAAGTTATCTGAGAACCTACTTTTTCAGTGATTGGGATAGAGTCAGTGTCAGTGGGTAGCATATGAAGAGTGAAAGTGATATAATATTTTAGGTAGTAATAAAATATTAAAATAAGACTAAGTATCTAATCCTTTTGGCAAGTCAGATCCTTATTATAATAGCCTGTCTAATATTGGTCATCATCAGACTTTAAAAGATTCTAAAAAAAACTGGAGCGGATCCAAGAAATACAAACAGAAGTAATGAAATGGGAAAGAAATCTAGCATAATAAGGCACTAAAATTACTTGCTAAATGAATACACAAATTAATGAATGAAACTGGCTCTTTACACTGCAACACAAATACTAAAATGTGACCTGATTACCATCTTCAGAGATCAAATGAAGTTGTTCTTTGCATCTGTTGAGATTTTAAGAGGCCCTAGAAAAAAGGCCTCTTAAGATTTTAAGCATAATTTCTTTATCATCTAAAAGGCATGATAGTGAAATAGATGGTCAATTAAGTGGTGGACATTTGTGACAAACAGAACAGAAAATGATGACTTAGAAATGACTTCAGCTTTTGGAGTCAGACCACATGGGATTTAGACAACTCCCACTGTGACCCCTTCCACTTCTACTAATCTTTAATTCCTGGTTCAACAGCTAAACTTGACTTAAGATCACAAAACTGGAAAGAATCTTCAAGGAGCAATTATCCAGGAAGTTCTCAGGTCTTTCCACTTTGGTGATTATATAAGTATCCATGTTCTTCTCTCCTATTCTCTCTCTCTATCTCAAATCAAATCTTACTTACTAAAGCTAAAAAGAACTGAGAAGGAAATAAGAAGCATCAGAAATGCGATAAAAATTGTTGCTCAAGATTAGCCTAAAAAGAAGGAATATAGCCGAGAAAAGAAAATGGAAGACAGATAACAAATTGAACTCTTTTTTTTTCCATTAATCACTTTTGGGGGTATGTTGACCCATTCTTAGGACCACCTTATTGACAGACACCCTGATTTAATCCATTCACTGTTTTGTTTTTTTGTTTGTTTTTAAAAAAAAAACAATCATTAAAGCTCTCTACAGAATTACCACGGCATACATTCCTGTGTTCAATAATTACTGCCAGCAGAAATAACATATTAATATCAATGATAGTAGCAAATAGTTTCTGTGTTAGTCAAGGTCTTCTGCAAAGCAGAGGTCAAGATTGAATCTAATGTACAAAAAACTCTTAGGGGAAATATTAATACCTGTGAAAGGAAAAAAGGCTGAGACAGTATTAGATCACAATGAATTTCTGATTCCAAGTTAAGGAAGAAAGGAGGCTTGGGTGTAAGCATCTTAGAATGCAGTGAAACTTTACGGAAAATTCAGCAAGTCTGTAAGGAGTTCAGTTCAGTTCAGTTTGGGTGCTCAGTCATGTCCGACTCTTTGCAGCCCCATGGGCTGCAGCACACCAGGCTTCTCTGTTGATCACGAATTCCCGGAGCTTACTCAAACTCATGTCCATCTAGTCGGTGATGCCATCCAACCATCTCATCCTCTGTCATCCCCTTCTCCTCCTGCCTTCAATCTTTCACAGAATCAGGATCTTTTCAAATTAGTCAGTTCTTCACATCAGGTGGCCAAAGTATTGGAGTTTCAGCTTCAGCTTTAGTTCTTCCAATGAGTATTCAGGACTAATTTACTTTAGGATGAAGTGGTTGGATCTCCTTGCTACCCAAGGGACTCTCAAGAGTCTTCTCCAACACCACAGTTTAAAAGCATCAATTCTTTGGCGCTCAGCTTTCTTCGTAGTCCAACTCTCACATCCATACATAACTACTAGAAAAACCATAGCCTTGACTAGATGGACCTTTGTTGGCAAAGTCATGTCTCTGCTTTTCAATATGCTGTCTAGGTTGGTCATAACTTTTCTTCCAAGGAGCAAGCATCTTTTAATTTCATGGCTACAGTCACCATCTACAGTGATTTTGGAGCCCAAGAAATAAAGTCTCTCACTATTTCCATTGTTTCCCTATCTATTTGCCATGAAGTGATGGGACCAGATGCCATGATCTTAGTTTTATGAATGTTGAGTTCTAAGCTAAGTTTTTCACTCTCTGCTTTCACTTTAATCAACAGGCTCTTTGGTAAGGAGTGCTTAAGCCTAATTAACTTGTGCAAGGGGGCCACCCCTCCCCCAACCCCGCTCTGCTCCATCTTCCAGAAATGCTTCACAATCAGTTATTGGCACTCGCATGGCAAGAGATTTCATAGCCACCAGCTATGGCCCTAAATTGTTTCCCTGTCTGTAGTTTAAGATCTGGGAGGCACATTCCCATGTGCACCAAAGCTACAGCTTTTCATGTCCTGTCTTGTGCCCCACACTGTGTTAAGTACTCTAAGATCTTGTTGGATCTTTACAAAACTTGTCCAATAACAACAGTGATGAAATGGCAGAGTGGATGTCAATCCACCTCTCTGACTCATCAGCCTAAGCTCTTGACCTGCCCCACCACCCCCCACCACCACCACATACACCCAACTACCTCTCTTTATGCCTCACCGCCCTGATTACACTTTAAAAATATCCAAAGTGAATAATCTAGGCTATAATTTAGAGCTATTTCTGCTTGCTTTTCATTGTGATAGAAAGGGAGAGAACAGTTCAGTCTAACCCTTCAAATGCTTAAAAAGTATACTTTGGCCATCTGTTCTCTCTGATGAGCAGCACAAGTGCCTGTAATAGGTTTGCACAGAACTTGTGACCCCAGCTTCCATTATTGCCATTTAGCGCTGTATTCAGCAGCACCTCTCCATCTTGGGCACACTCACAATGCTGACTCACTGTTGTTTCAGGTCAATCTAATTTCTTGAAGCCTTGTGTACAACCAGTCGATACATTCCTCCTCCAGTCCTTAACAGTACTTTACTGTCATCCTTTTCCAATATGATTTTAATCTCTCATCTTGTATTATTCATGATTGCTGTTACTTTCATCCCTTTCATGTCATCTTGATCCCATTCGGAAGGTTCATATATGAATATGCTTTATGTTCCTTTTTCTGAGCTTTTCAACTACAAAGAGTAGTTTCAAGTGCCAAGACTGCAAACAAAACCTGCACCAGTTATGTTCTTTTGCTGAGTACACCTGTGAGTCTCTTCTAGCGGGTGATTTCATCAACTGTCGAATATACAGTAATTGGGTATTTTTATTTATATTTTTAATTTCAAAAACTGTATTAAAGAGTAATGATATACAATAAATCAGTCTTTTGAAAGTATAGCTCTGTAAGTTTTGACCCACAAAGTAGGGCATGTAAATTCCACCATAGTCAAGATAAAGAACAGTTTCATACCCCTGCAAAATCGCATTGTGAAACTGTTGTTAAACCCTCCCGCACGGTCAGTTCCTGGTAACCATTTATCTCTCTTTCTCTGTCTGTATGGTTTTGGCTTTTCTAGAATGTTGTGTAAATGGAATCACATGATACGTAACCTTTCTGTCTGACCTCTTTTATGTGCATGCTAAGTCTTTTCAGTCCTATCCAACTCTGTGCTACCCTATTGAGCATAGCCCTCCAGGCTCCTCTGTCTATGGGATTCTCCAGGCAAGAATACTGGAGTGGGTTGCAATTTCCTACTCCAGGAGATCTTCCCAGCCTACTGACTGAATCCTTGTCACTTAGATCTCCTGCATTGGCAGGCAGGTTCTTTACCACAAGTGCCACCTGAGATGAAATTCATGTATGTGGACAATGAGGATTAGTTAGAAAAAGAGTGAATTAGATGTATAATATAAAGATTAAATTTGATACATTTATTTCACTTAGTATGAAATCCCTATGATTTATGGAAAGCTGTATGTTTATCATTTATCATCTCATTTCACTCTTACTACAATCCACCAATGAGCACAGTATAATTATGCTCATTTTACAGGTGATAAAACTGAGGATCAGATCGTTTAAGTAGTTTGCTTGGTACAATTCAGATCCAAGACTGTTCAAATGCAAGTTTCATGCAATTCTTATGATACTACAGGTCTAATCTGACTTCAGTTTAGAGTATAACTTGAAGCAACTCTTGAAGTATTTCTTATTTTTAAAGCCACATAGCACTGTCTCCAATCTGCAATCATCATATAGAAACTGCTTTTTTCCTACTATAATTATTGTAAAAGCTGATAGGTTATAATTTTTTTAATTCTGTTCTATACTATTTTCCTCTGTACTAAATAGCCTAATATTTTTTGTTCAGTCTAAAAATATTCTTGTTATTTAAAAATCTGCTGTTTACAATATAAATCATAAATTGTCCAGAGCTCTTTCCCTTATTTGTCTTGTATCCACTTTGATTATAACAGCAAGAGAACAACATATTAAGATATTGCACACATATATTAAAGTGGTCTAACACCCCAGCATTTTAATGACACAATATACTGGTTTGAGTTATGAAGTACCATGTTAAGGGAACTCAGTAAAAAACACTTACAGTAAAGAAAACTTTTAGTTTAAATCCTAGCTCTGCCTTTATTTTGTTTTATTTTTTCATAATTTTTTAGTGTACTTTCTCTTTTTAAATTCCATCCCTGCCTCAACTTATTTTCTCTTTCCTCATTTTTAGTACTTAAAAAAGTAAGCATTACCATTAGTAATTTTCTAGTCTACCGTTTTGGGACAAGATGAAGAGTGAAAAAATACACATTTACATGCATTTTAGTAGCCTGAATTTCCCTTTGCCTCAGGAGCTTTTGGATACATGGTCTCAGGTGAAGAGTTAAAAGCAAATTTCATCCAGTTCTGGTCCATTGGTAACTTCTAGACCTCTAGTTCCCAAGATCTCGTATTTTCTTCAGCTCCATGAATTCTGCAAGGCAATCTTTCCCAATTCATGGATAAATGTTGCCTTCAGTTCTGTACTCTGCCCCTCTATCACCATGCTCCTCTGCCACCCAAAGGTTTAAGTTCCGTCTTCATGGTACCTGAGAGCTCTGAGGTCCTAAAAAGTAAGAAGTTGAATGGCTCTTTATGCCTATGAACATGGATCTGTGGGCGTCTCAGTGTGGAGTCATTTGACCCCATCATTGCTAAGAAATGAATTCCTCCCACATATATTCAAGTCTTCATGTTGAATCAAGTTTGCCATGAACCAGTTCTTCATTGAGCTAAAGCAAACTTTCAAGCAGGGAAATCTGGGCTTCCACATTTTAAAAGTTTCTATGTGTACCTTGCCCCCCACCATCACTACTACAATCACTCAACTTTACCAAACATATCTGCATATGCCAGAATTCTGATTAACAACACCCCTTCAGAGTTTTTTGTTTAGCTTTGTGTTTTTCCTCCAGTGATATATCTATTCATGTAAATGAACAGATACAACCAGGTGTTTGGGGAGGGGCTGGGAAAGAAGATTATTCATCTCCATAAACTAAATGAAGATGAATCTGAATCTCAGTCTCACCCCAGCATAGATCTGTTCTACTGCAACTCGGACTGAAAATTGGTTATGGATATAAAATGCTGGGCATTATAGCTGACGTGTAGTGGTTATTGGAGAAGGAAATGGCAACCCACTCCAGTGTTCTTGCCTGGAGAATCCCAGGGACAGGGGAGCCTGGTGGGCTGCCGTCTATGGGGTCACACAGAGTCAGACACGACTGAAGCGACTTAGCAGCAGCAGCAGCAGTGGTTATTCAGTTCATCTGATTTTCTTTACTTTGCTTCTAGGAGGCAAAGCTACTTCAACTCAGAAGGCACCTTTTCTGATTTTTATGGTTTATTCAGTAATCTTTATTAAATTGCTCTGCTCAAAGATAGTCAATAGTTTGTTTACTGAGTAAACCAACAATAGCAACAACAACAACAACAAAAGTTGAGTAAGAAAGACAAATAGTGTTTAAGAGAAGGACAAATAAAATTATACCTACTTGAAAATCTCACCATTCGTTGTGTGTCTCATTTTCTAAGAGGTGTAAAGAAAACATCAGGACAACTTGTTTATTTCTGAGATTCCCCATTTTACACCAAATACTGGGTCAGTTCCTGTGCTGTGCTCTGCTCAGTGGTTCAATCATGTCCAACTCTTTGTGACCACATGGATTGTAGCCTGTCAGGCTCCTCTGTCCATGGGATTTCCCAGGCAAGAATACTGAAGTGGGTTGCCATTTCCTCCTCCAGGGGATCTTCCTGCCTCTCCTGCATTGGCAGGTAGATTCTTTTACCACTGTGCCACCTGAGAAGCCCCAATGGGTCAATTAGATAAATATAAATAAAGTTTCAAAGCTACAGTTGAAGCAAAAGCCTGATCAAAACTTAGAAAAAGGTAAATAATGCATTTTGCAAACAATGACTGACATTGTGACTAAAAAGGTGAAATTGTCTATTACGTTAAAATCTCTGCACAATATATTAAGATTTGAAAAACTGTTTTATTTGACTTTAAAAAATGAATTTGATTCTTCACCAAATGAAACATCATATTTACTTTGAAATAACATTTTTTTCATTTTAAATTATTCAGAAAGGCAAGATTTATCTCTGGCATGTTTTCATTATGAGTGTTCAGATGACTTTGTCTTGTAAGAAATGTCATTTTCAAATTAACAATTATGAAAGATGAAGGGATTTACTATTTCCACCTCAGAACTGCTTTAAATATGCTGTATTAAAAATGATTATTTTTATTATTTTAAAAATTATTCAATTTTTGATATGTTTATATCAAGTTTCTTATGTGACCATTGTCTCTTCACCTAGGTTAATAATAAAAAATTACTATTTTTATTATTTTAAAAATTATTCAATTTTTGATATGTCTATATCAAGTTTCTTATGTGACCATTGTCTCTTCACCTAGGTTAATTACATTCCCACAATCACAGTAAATTTCATCAATCTGCTAGAAAAGGAGGAATGCAATGAATATTATGACAACAAGAAAATGTCTTCCCTGGTGGCACAATGGTAAAGAATCCACCTACCAGTGTAGGAGATGTGGGTTCCATCCCCAAGTCCTGGAAGGTCCCACATGCTGCAGAGCAAATAAGCCAGTGTGCCACAACAATTGAGTCTGTATTCTAGAACCCAGGAGCAGCAACTGCTGAAGCCCATGTGTCCTAGAGGTTGTGCTCCACAACAAGAGAAGCCACAGCAATGAGAAGCTGGCACGTCACGATTAGAGAGTAGGTGCCCCCCACCCCCACTCACCACAACTAGAGGAAAGCCCACACGGCAATGGAGACCAAGCACAGCCAAAATACATTAATTAATTAATCTTTAAAAAAAAGGTCAGACAATCAGGTGCCTTTGAGACTCAGGCCTTCTTATTGGCCTACAGTAGTATCTGAATGATCTGATTTATTCTATGTCATTACATGTTCAGAGTAATCTATATAATACACAGTTTATAGTCCTAATTGTATCACTAGGTTTGAAATTGTAGAGTTATACAGAGAAACCAAGTTATCCTGTTTAGAGAACATCTATGTATTTATTGATAATGATTGCTGGCTTAAGGTACTCCATCTCAATATGAATATTGCTTGTTGTTCAATGCAGTCAATTATTTTCAGAGGCATATTTCACATTGATGTTTCCTTTTCTGTCATCCTTCAGGAAATTGAAATATTACAGTGATATTTTAGTCTTCTATTTAAGCTGTCTAAAAATTACACGAGTGCTTCCCTAGTGGCTGTGGTAAAGAATTCACCAGCCAATTCAGGAGACCTGGGTTCAATCCCTGGGTGGGGAAGATCCTTTGGAAGAGGAAATGGCACCCCACTCCAGTATTCTTGCCTGGGAATTCCATGGACAGAGAAGCCTGACAGGCTATAGTCCATGGGGTCTCAAAGGGCTGGACACAACTTAGTGATTAAACCAAAAACAAAAAAAAATTGCACATTTATATGAAACATCAAATACTGTTATGAATTATCCAAGATGGTTAGTGTGATTCCTGGCGCCTGTAGTTTCTAAAAGGTGGCAGGGAATTAGTGATTAGGTCTTATTGAATAAGTAATTCTCAGTGCTACCTAATAAACAAGAAACATAAGCTTCCTTTCTAAAACTCTTGGATAAGCTCCTTCCATAATCCTGTACCCTGAAATGAATGATATATTGGAAGACAAGTCCCCTACACAGTAGAAAACTAAGTATTGGTCCTGGAAGAGTCTTAGTTACTTTAAAAGATTTTCAAGAATTTGAATTGTAGTGGTCTAGATTTCTCTTCCTCTTTTGTTGTTGTTGTTGTTGTTGTTGTTGTTGGTCTGACGATTTTTTCTGCCAAGAGCACTTCTCTTTGTTTTGTGATAGTTTACCTGGTGTCCAGTATCCAACATCAATGACGAGTAGAGAAGCAAATGAAACTAAGGACTATATGTCAGTAACTTTTATGCTTGAAAACTATATTTTAAAACACAAAAAGAGACAATGGAAACAAAAAGAAGTTGATAAAGAAATGTCCTTGTTAACTATAAATTCTTTTCACAAAACAAATAAATTATTTTTAAATTAAAATTGTTCACTATTGTAGGCCTTAAAAATCAATAATATATGCCTATAAAAACATTATTTTCCTCAAATTAAGAATTCACATCTATTTTCCGTTAAGGCAGAGACATATTTGAACAATTTTGAAAGAATTGCTGACATTGAGCAATACTGAAAAATTAATGTCTAATTTTTAAATTTTTGCAAAAAAATCTAAAAGATTTCTGCTATTGCTTTTACCTAAGCCATTAAAAATTATATTTTCCAGGATGATTTAGTGTTCACATATTCAAAACTATATTTTAAATATTACAGCCTTTGACTAATAACTGTTTCAGGATCTGGGATATCTGTGCCTTTTGAGCTATAAATTCCTCATTTTTCATGTTATTCCTCTGAGTGAAAAAGGATAATTATAGAACAAGAAAACATACTTGATCAAGATTTCTGCAGGAGGCCAATCATCGGAGAATGGAAGGGCTGGACAACAAGATTTTTGTTAGATGATATTCCACATTCACACATTCATTCATTTATGTTACTAAAATGTCTTCCAGGCTTCCAAGGTAGCTCATTGGTAAAGAATCCAACTGCCAATGCAGGAGACTTAAGAGATGAAAGTCTAACCCCTGGGTTGGGAATATTCCCTGGAGGAGGGCATGGCAACCCACTCCAGTATTCTTACCTGGAGAAGCCCATGGGCAGAGGACCTTTGCTGACAAAGTAATGTCTCTGCTTTTTAATATGCTGCCTAGGTTGGTCATAATTTTCCTTCCAAGAAGTAAGCATCTTTTAATTTCATGGCTGCAGCCACCATCTGCAGGGATTTTGGAGACCGATAAATTAAAGTCTCTCACTGTTTCCATTGTTTCCCCATCTATTTGCCATGAAATGATGGGACTGGATTCCATGATCTTTTCTGAATGTTGAGTTTTAAGCCAACTTTTCCACTCTATCTTTCACTTTCATCAAGAGGCTCTTTAGTTTTTCTTCTTTTTCTGCCATAAGGCTGATGTCATCTGCATATCTGAAATTATCAATATTTCTCCCAGAAATCTTGATTCCAGCTTGTGCTTCATCCAGCTGGGCATTTCACATGATGTACTCTGCATATAAGTTAAATAAGCAGGGTGACAGTATACAGCCTTGATGTAAAAATACCAAAAACATACTGGTAAAATTAAAATCTAAAATCTTTGCAATGTTACAATGATCTTTTCTTTCTTGTTTTTGTTTTCTACTTTGAATATGCCATGTTACACTGTAATTTAGATAAATCCCCCCTCTAATTACCAAGTTTCCAATGTTTGACTATTTTATTTTTTTGACTTTGTAATTGAGGTACAGTTGATTTACAATACTATGTCAGTTTCAGGTGATTTGGTTATACATACAGATATAGATAGATAGATATGCATATCTATATTCTTTTCTACTATAGTTTATTATAAGATATTTAACGTGTTTCCCTGTGCTATATAGTAAACCCTTGTGGTTTATTTTATTATGTTAGTATTCATCTGTTATCCCCCTATTCCCATTTATCACCCCTCATCTCCTTTCTGGCTGGTAACCATAAGTTTGTTCTCTATGATTGTGAGTCTGTTTCTGTTTTGCTACTAAGTTAATTTGTACTATTTTTTAGATGCTATGTATAAGTGATACTGTATAATGTTTGTCTTTCTCTATCTGACTTAAATTAGCATAATAATCTCTAAGTCTATCCCTATTGTATAAATGGCATGATTTCATTCTTTTTTATTGCTGAGTAACTGTTCATTCTGTGGGTATGTGTACATGTATACATTTATATTTATATATATCTTCTTTATCCATTCATCTGATAATGAACACCGAGGTTGCTTCCATGTCTTGACTATTGTAAACTGTTTAGTGTAAATTGACTATTGACTATTGTAAATATTGCCTCTCTGAATACTGAGCTGCATATATCTTTTCAAATTAGAGTTTCTTCTTTTCCAGATAGCTGGCCATTTCAAATAATTCAGAGGGAACATTTTTGTTCAGAGTCATTTTTCCCATTTGGGATAATTTCTCAGGAATATATTCTAAAGTGTAGAAATTCTGGGCCACAGGGAAACTAGCTCATGTGGGATAAATAAAACAATGACTGAATTGGGATATAGGGATGAGAGGAGGAACACATGCATCCCAGGGAAAGGAAAGAGCATGCCTAAATGATAGAGATGCTGATCTCTATCTGCCAAAGAAGACTGACTGGGCTAGTGTACAGCTCTGTCTTTGACTGATGCTCTCAGAATGAGACCTCTTTCAAAAGTTGTTTCACTCATTACAGGTGTTTAAGATCACACTGCAAGTTTTGGGAACATCTGCATTTTGTAGAGACAATACCACTATAATTACTGATAGCTATTAGTAATTGAAGCTGCTAAAAATGACCTATAAGACCAGTTGCAGTAATACATAAAAGAGTACTGTTTATGATAGAAGGCAAGAATTTTTTTCACGACCTCAAATAATGATGAATCAGATTGCCTAATTGAGGTCACAGAAAATGATATAATTTCTAAGGTCTCACCAACTCTAAAATTCTGTGTGGTAATAATACCATCTAATGGTTTCCCCACTATAATTCTGGCTAGTATAATTACTTCCACCTCAAACTCTTCTGAGAAATAACATTAGTACATAGAAATAGATTGATAGATAGGCAAGCTTATATGTAGACTGGGTGTTTTAAATATTCATTATAGTATCTGTTTCTCCTAAAGAAAAGGGAAATGATTAGAACAACTGATTAAGAGCACCAGTATAAAAATTCTAAAATCTACTGTTTTTCTAGCTCTTTGACTTTTATGTGAGTTGGTATCTTGCAAGAAGCCTGAAGCTGTGATAAAGAATCCATTTGATTTTTTTTTTTATGAAGTTCACACTTTATTTGTTAAATGGCAGACTGGGGAATAGTGACTCTATTAAAGCAAATAGTACTTGTCTTACTCTGTAGACCATTCTTCCCAATTACCCTTGCACAGATTTGTATTAAGGAGTTTAATGAACAGAAGCTACTATATATAGCATAGAGTTGTCAGGGACCACAGACTGCATACGGATGCTGAGAATTACCAGGCAACCTCAATCCTTAAATGCCCTCAAAGGAACCCTGTTGTTCAAGTTTCACTGTTTCCATGAGTTCCTGCAATTTCAGTGAACAGACTAATTAAGACTTCTTCTGAAACCCATTCTCTTAGAGTGTTCTGATACACTCGTTTCCATAGAAATAGAGTGACCATTTACCCTGACCAACACAGTTCAATTGCCCCAGGATAATTATTATTAGGGCCCAGTGTCACTAAAAAATTTGGGTAATAAATTACATTATCCTGCCTGTAAAAGATTCTCAAAAATAGTAAGGGGGGGATTTCTGCAAGGTGATGGAGTGAAAAATGTGGGAACCACCTCTGTTCAATCTATACATAGATAAATACTCAATAAAAAGTATTTAAAGAGTTAAATGCTTATCTGAGTTCAAAATAACAAAGCAAAATGTCCCAGCGCCAAAAAGAGAAAAGAAAAGCCAGAGCCTTAAACGTAAGAATTTAAAATTCACAACTGGCTGCCAATATCCCAAAGCCAAATATAAACCTAAGAACTAGTATTTTGATGCCTGCAGTGGGGTGGGGTTTTGTACCAGAGAGCCAGGATGGGGTTCTTTCATTAAAATGAAATCTGAAAAAAAAATTGCCCATAAATGATAATTGCCCATAATTGATAATCACCTGATAATTTCTATCAGGTGATGCACAAGCCATGTGTGAAAGCAAGCGTGGTACAGCATTTTTTGGATGCAGGCAACAGTGCCACATTCACAATTCTCAAGTGGAAAAGAAAGCTCAGAACATAAATGTCAAACCTTGTGTCTGATGACTTCATGCACCCAGACAGAGGTAACTCTGAAGTAACCCACATACGGAGATTGCCACAACCCAAAGGACATTTCTAAGTGTCATTTTCAGAGGATAAATTCTCAAAGAAATTGAGGTCCTAGACAAATATAATGGGCTTCCTGGTGGCTCAGAGGTTAAAGCGTCTGCCTGCAGTGAGGGAGACCTGGGTTCGATCCCTGGGTCAGGAAGATCCCCGGGAGAAGGAAATGGCAACCCACTCCAGTATTCTTGCCTAGAGAATCCCATGGGCGGAGGAGCCAGGTGGGCTACAGTCCACAGGGTCGCAAAGAGTCGGACACGACTGAACAACTTCACTTATATTAAAAAAAAAAATGAGCAAGTGCAATACAAAGAAAGATTAGAAACTCAATAAAAAAGTTAATTGAACTTAGAAACTCAAATGATGAATTTGAAACAATCTTATAACTGTTAACTGCTCAGCAAGATAAAATAATGCCAAACACAAAATAAGAGGAGATTATAATCAGATTTGAGGGAAAAAAGTATAAATCCTAAAAATGCAAAACAAAACTGTGAAACATTTTAAAAAATTAACAAAGAGCATCAAAAGGTTAATTAGACATGGCTGAAGAGATAATTAATGAATTGAAGGCAGACAGTAGAAACCTCAGATTTCTTTCCAATGAAACTTGGAAAGGCGTGGAAGGTAACAGAGGATTCAGAGAAAAGCAGATACGAACTTGAATCTTGACTTCACTACTCATTATCCTTGACTTTAAAAAAGTCACAATCTGTATTTCAGTTTCCTTTGACAAGACTGTAAAATAATAATGTATCGACTATAGTGTTTTTTTAAAAGATTAAGTGAAATATGTGTAAACCACAAAATGCATAGCTTGGCATGCACTAGCTACTCAAAAAGTGTTGTTTTTTCTTTTGTCTTTTTTAAAATAACTGGTGACTCTTATCTGAATAGTGACAAATAAAACATTTCCAGTATAATGGGTATTTTTTATGCACATTGTTCTCTACATTCATTTACCCAGTAGTAATTAAACACTACAACTTTGTATGATAGATAAATCCAGATTATGTAATTAAAACGTGAGACAAGCAAAACAAGTGTATATCCCAAGTCGCAGCGGACAACAGAGACAGATATTTGGTCTAGGACTATTATATGTCAAACCTCACTTTATTAACCCCTGATTCTTTTTCTAGTTCTCTTTCAGGAACCAACAAAAACTATCAGTCAATCAATGAATCAATCAATTCCTCTTGGTATTCCCAGGGCATACCCAGAGAGAGGTTCCCAAGAGGATTCCAGCAAGTTTCAGAGGCTCTAAAACTGTCTGGTGCTTAGGACTAAATTTTATAAACTCTACCAATTTCCTGTGTTACATCACCAACCTACCTCACAGCCTTTCAGAGACATGAGGTTGAGATACAAATGTTAAGAGACAGCTTTAATTAAAGGTAGATTTCTTCTTTATTACTAAAGAATAAAGTAGTATGCTGAACATACAATTCGCTGATTATCTCTCAGTTTAATGGTTCTTTGTATGCATGTGATAAGAAAGCATTTTATATTTTATGTTCAAAAAAGATATCATTTTACAGAATAAAGTGAAGTAGCACTTCATCACCTCAGCTATTTTAAAGAAAAATAGCTTGATTCTTTAATTAAAAAGAAAAAGAATCTATGAGCATATTTTTTATGTAGCAGTTTCCAAGAAAAGATGAAGACATTTTAACTCAATTTTTGAAAATGTGAGAGAAATCTAAGGACAATAATAGAATATGATCCATAAGAAAGCAAAAGTCTATGTCTTCTTAGGCCCAAAGCCCCTAACAGTGTTTGTTATTAATATATGATATTGTTAGTTTTGTGTGTGTGTGTGTTAGTCGCTCAGTCGTGCCCAACTCTTTGTGACCCCATGGACTGCAATCCACCAGGTTCTTCTGTCCATGAGATTTTCCAGGCAAGGATACTGGAGTGGGTTGTCATTTCCTTCTCCAGGGGCTCTTCCCAAACCAGAGATTGAACCCAGGTCTCCTGCACTGCAGGCATTCAATAAGGGCTTCCCTGGTGACTCAGTGGTAAAGAATCCACCTGGAATGCAGGAGAAACAGAAAATGTGGGTTCAATACCTGGGTCAGAAAGATTCCCTAAAGGAGGAAATAGCAACCCATTCCAGGATTCTTGCTGAGACAATCGCATGGACAGAGGAGTATGACTGGCTACAGTCTGTGGGATTGCAGAGTCAGACAGGACTGAGTATGCACACACTTGTATGTTAAATAAACAGTTGTTAGACTATGTCAAAGTAAGGTTTTTCTTTCAGTTTAGTTGGAAGAGTTTTGAATAAGATTCTTCACAAAATATTCAAAATTGATATATGATCTTCTCTTCTAACTTTAGAATTACTTTATAGTAATATTGGAATATATATTCTATCTGCATTATATATAGTTCAGATATTTAAACTGTCAATTCATTTTTCCAGATAACTATAGCACATGAGTGAGTATTTGGAATGATTTACAAACATCATCTTAATTTCAGCAGTAATGTTTATGTATCTAATATTCACTGCCTTCTAATGGAGCATGAGATTAACTCCAGATAAGTGAGAAAATTATTTTTTAGCTTTCTTTAGTAATGGATCAGAATTAACTCTCCTATGCTAAGTATGCTCAAGATTTGCTTATAGTATTGAGGGGAAGGCAGAAGAATTTACCCTGACACAGTATAAAACATCAGCTGAAACTAGACAATATAATCATTTGATATAGCTTTTACACTTCTGATTCTGGATATTTGCTTTCATGACTCCTTTATTTCATCAGTAAATAAATAGCTAATCAGTGTGTGTCACTAGAAATACACCTGGGATAAGACCTAGTCCCTATTCTTAAAAGTTCACTATTGGTGGTGAGACAAGTAAGAAAACAAGTCATTACAATGCAATGTGTTCAACATTTTTACAGGGTTTAGCACAGAATGTAGTGGGGGTGCAGAAGGGACATGACCCACAAAGATATCCTCAGTTAAATCTAGAAGTACATCAAGGAGATAAACAGTGGAAGTAGATAAGAGTAAAGAGATTCCAGCAGAATGAAGTGGCCTGTATTTAAATTTTAAAAAATGGAAAAAAGACACATGGAAGTAAAAGTTCAGTTATGACTGGGGTGCAGCTTTGACGGAAGCTCAAGAGATAAAAGATCCCCTAGAGGAGGGCACAGCAGCTGACTCCAGTATTCTTGCCTGGAGAATCCCATGGACAGAGGAGGCCGGTGAGTTAAAGTGCATAGAGTCGCAAAGAGTCAGGCAGACAGAAGCAACCTAGCACACAGGCAAGAGGCAACACTGGTTATGTAAGAAGAGCCTTTTCATAATCCTACCAAGAATTTTGCTATCATATCCTCAGGCCAAAGAGGAAACGTTAAATCTACTAGATGGGTATGATGGTCAGTTTTATGTGTCAATTTAACTGGTCTGTAATTGCCAGTTATTCAGTCAAACATTAATCTACGTGTTGCTATGAAGATATTTTGTCCATGTTATTAAAGTCTATACCAGTTTATTTTAAATAGGTAAGATTAGTCCACGTAATCCAGCTTCAATCCTTTGAAATGCATTAGGAGCGGAACCCTGCGTGCGTGCTAATCGCTTCAGTCGAGTCTGACTCCTTGCAACCCTATGGAACATACCCCGCCAGGCTTCTCTGTCCGCGGGATTCTCCAGGCAAGAATACTGGAGTGGGTTGCCATGCCCTCCTCCAGGGGATCTTCCCGACCCACAGATCAAACCCACATCTCCTGTGTCTGCTGCATTGGCAGATTCTTTACCACTAGCGCCACCTAGAAAGCCCAGGAGCAGAAGTGAGGAGGTTTCCACCAAAAGAAGTTCCATCTGTGTACAGGAGTTTCAGCGAGTGCCTGGGTAAACATGGGTTTAATGTAAAGACAGCAAGAAGCAAGAAAGAACAGAAAGCAAGTCACACATGGACAGTCTCAAGGAAAGTTGGAAAGGCTTTCTGTATGCAACATGGTGCTCCCCAGGTGGCACTAATGGTAAAGAACCCACCTGTCAATGCAGGTAGATGTGAGAGGTGGGTTCTATCCCTGGATTGTGAAGATCCCCTGGAGGAGGGCACAGAAACCCATTCCAGTGTTCTTTCCTAGAGAATCCCATGCACAGAGGAGCCTGGAAGATTGCAGTCCATAGGTTCACAAAGAGTCAGACACTACTGAAGCAACGTAGCACACATACACTCGTGCAACATAACTCAGGCACTCTACTTTTATTGATTATTATTATTTTGCTGTACCATGGCATGCATGTTATCAGTTCCCCAACCAAGAATCAAACCCATGCAGTGGAAGTACAAAGTCCTAACCACTGGACTGCCCGAGAACTCCCAATAAGCACTCTAATGTTCTCAACACAGTAGCAGGCACCCCCAGTAGCAGGCACCCCTGCTGCCCATTGGAACATTCTGCCATAATGATGACCCAGTCACTGGCTCTGATGTAAATAACTACCTCTCATATTAAACCCTTCAAGAAAGCGTCACCAATCAAGGTAATGGTCTTCCAGAATGCTAAAGGCTCTCACGTTCCTGACTTCCCTTCATGTCAACTGCTGCAACTTATTCCAGCCCCTCTTTTATATATATATATACACATATGCGCCACAATTTCTTTATTCATTCATCAATGAACACTGAAGCTCTTTCTGTACCATGGCTACGGTAAGTACTGCTGCAATGAACATGGGCACACAGATATCTTTTTTAATTAGCATGTTTTTTTTCTTTGAAAAAATGCACAGCAGTGGAATTGCAGGATCATATGGTAGTTCTATTTTTAATTTTTTCAAGAACCTCCAGAAAATACATATTTGAGACAAATAAGTACATGTATCTATTAGATGTAAATGAATGTGATACTTGAACTATCTAAATCTTTCTTCGTCTTTAAATTGAGACAAGGATTAGCTCATGGGGCTTGTTTAGTAAACTAGTAATTCTCAGCGTGTCATCTCAGGAGCAGTATCAGTAATACCTGTGAACTTGTTAAGGGCTAATTCTCAGCCTGTCTCAGATCAGTGATTGTAAGGCCCAGCAATCTGTGTGTGAAAAACCAAAACAAAACCGTCAGGTATTTTTGATGCACATTAAAGCTTGAGAACCACTGGTTGTGACTGGCTTGACCGGGAAGAAATGTACATTAGTACACCACTGTAGAGTTTATTTCCATGTAGGTTAATAGATGTAGATAACCTCAAGAGCATAGATACCAGTAACATGCACTAAATGATTAGTAACTGATTATTTTGGAGTAGCTTTGCTTTTAATAAAACATTAAATTTTAAATGTATGTAATTTAATTTTTAATGATTACGGTTTCAACAAATAGTTTGCAAGGTTTCTGAAATTTGATAATTGACTCTCCTAAATCTGTAGGAACCATCTTTAGCATACCACCCGGGTAGTAATATTTTCCTTTCTTTTTTCCCCACAGCTGGTAGACTGTCAAGCACACAGATGTTCTGGAGAGGAGCTTTTGGCACCCTGAAAGTCTGCTGAAACAACCCACCCTTCCAAATAGGAGAGAAGATAGTTTAAGGAGAGAATTCAGGCTGAAAGGGGTAGCGTACTAGTAAGTTGAGGTGAAATGTTCAGTTTTTAACAATTTTCTTATCACACTGATGAATAATGTCAGAGGTTATGTCTGCACATATACAGGAAGCCATCTCCACCATTGTATCATGGGATTTGTCTTACAACTTCACAGTGATAATGAAAGTCAGTCCATTCTTAAAACAGACATCCATCCATCCCGTGAAGAACAATTGCTAGCACATTCAGAAGGATGCAGAGTATTTCCATGTAAATACAGCATGTTTAAAGATACATATTTAAATAGGTATCAGATACTAAGCTGTCCCAGGTTCCTCGGTAAAACATCATCATTACATGAACAGTCAGAGCATTGGAAGAACAGCGAGGCCATTAGTTTACCTGGCAGGCATGGAGTTATATCTGTAGCTCAAAACCCAGCTCCTTTCAGCGTGAGTGTGCCACTTGCTAGAAACAGTAAACTGGAAAAAAAAAAAAAAAAAGGAGTCAGGATGAAGCACACGCAGGTTAACATTCCCCACTTCTAAGCAAGCTCAAGTGGCTTCAAACCAAGCACCATCCATCTCTCCATGAGAATAATTAGACCCCATACTTTCAAGTCATTGTTGTGAAGATTCAATGAGAAGATGCAAGCAAAATATTTAGCCTGGATTCCTAATGTCTGCCGCATGGTGATTGTTCAATGCTGTATGTATATTATAGAAGAGCGTGTTGGTCTCAATGTCCATACCACACCTGGCCCAGGAATCCAGACATTCACCGAATAATCCATTGCCCCAAGCATAGTGGTCACATGGGAAAAGAGATGCCCTTGAAAGGTGGCATGAAGAAAAGAATCTTAGATTAGGAACAGTTCTAGATCTCTTAGTATTCATGCAAAGTAGATGAAAATAGAAGTGTAAGCAAAGAGAGAAAGAGAGAGCTGGGCATGGTATAATTTATTTGTTTTTAAAATTTTGGCTGGAGTTTTGTTGATTAACAATCTAGTGTTACTTTCAAGTGTACATTAAAGTAAATCAGTTATGCACACACTTACTGTTGTTATTCAGTCTCTAAACTGTGTCTGACTCCTTACAACCCCATGGACTACAGCACACCAGGCTCCTCTGTACTCCACTATCTCCTGGAGTTTTCTCAAACTCATGTTCATTGAGTTGGTGATGCCATCTAATGATCTCATCCTCTGCTTCTCCCTTCTCCATATCTACTTTTTAAAAATTTGTTTCCAGTATAATGGCCATGGTGTCATCAGCGCCATTCATTGAAGGCAATTATGGGCAACATCAAATTAAGCTAATCTATTACTTTTCATACTGTTCATGGGGTTCTCAAAGCAAGAATACTGAAGTAGTTTGCCATTCCCTTCTCCAGTGGACCACATCAGACAGACAGACAGAATGTGGTCTCAGACAGAATGTGGTCTGTCAGACAGAATGTGGTCCACTGGAGAAGGGAATGGCAAACCACTTCAGTATTCTTGCCTTGAGAACCCCATGAACAGTATGAAAGGGCAAAATGGTAGGATACTGAAAGAGGAACTCCCCAGGTCAGTAGGTGCCCAATATGTTACTGGAGGTCAGTAATGGAGGAGTACTGGAGGAGAAATAACTCCAGAAAGAAAGAAGGGAAGGAGCCAAAGCAAAAGCAATACCCAGTTGTGGATGTGACTGGTGATAGAAGCAGGGTCCGATGCTGTAAAGAGCAATATTGCAAAGGAACCTGGAATGTCAGGTCCATGAATCAAGGCAAATTGGAGGTGGTCAAACAGGAGATGGCAAGAGTGAACATCGACATTCTAGGAATCAGCGAACTAAAATGGACTGGAATGGGTGAATTTAACTCAGATGACCATTATATCTACTGCGGGCAGGAATCCCTCCGAAGAAGGAGTAGCCATCATGGTCAACAAAAGAGTCCGAAATGTAGTACTTGGATGCGATCTCAAAAATGACAGAATGATCTCTGTTCATTTCCAAGGCAAACCATTCAATATCACTGTAATCCAAGTCTATGCCCCAACCAGTAATGCTGAAGAAGCTGAAGTTGAATGGTTCTATGAAGACCTACAAGACCTCTTAGAACTAACACCCAAAATAGATGTCCTTTTCATTATAGGGGACTGGAATGCGAAAGTAGGAAGTCAAGAAACACCTGGAGTAACAGGCGAATTTGGCCTTGGAATGCGGAGAGAAGCAGGGCAAAGACTAATTTAGAGTTTTGCCAAGAAAATGCACTGGTCATAGCAAAAACCCTCTTCCAACAACACAAGAGAAGACTCTACACATGGACATCACCAGATGGTCAACACCGAAATCAGATTGATTATATTCTCTGCAGCCAAAGATGGAGAAGCTCTATACAGTCAACAAAAACAAGACCAGGAGCTGACTATGGCTCAGATCATGAACTTCTTATTACCAAATTCAGACTGAAATTGAAGAAGGCAGGGAAAATCACTAGACCATTCAGGTATGACCTAAATCAAATCACTTATTATTATACAGTGTAAGTGAGAAATAGACTTAAGGGCCTAGATCTGATAGATAGAGTGCCTGATGAACTACGGAATAAGGTTCGTGACATTGTACAGGAGACAGGGATCAAGACCATCCCCATGGAAAAGAAATACAAAAAAGCAAAATGGCTGTCTGGGGAGGCCTAACAAATAGCTGTAAAAAGAAGAGAAGTGAAAAGCAAAGGAGAAAAGGAAAGATATAAGCATCTGAATGCAGAGTTCCAAAGAATAGCAAGAAGAGACAAGAAAGCCTTCTTCAGCGATCAATGCAAAGAAATAGAGGAAAACAACAGAATGGGAAAGACTAGAGATCTCTTCAAGAAAATTAAAGATACCAAGGGAACATTTCATGCAAAGATGGGCTCAATAAAGGACAGAAATGGTATGGACCTAACAGAAGCAGAAGATATTAAAAAGAGATGGCAAGAATACACAGAAAAACTGTACAAAAAAGATCTTCATGACCTGGATAATCACGATAGTGTGATCACTCACCTAGAGCCAGACATCCTGGAATGTGAAGTCAAGTGGGCCTTAGAAGCATCACTACGAACAAAGCTAGTGGAGTTGATGGAATTCCAGTGGAGCTATTTCAAATCCTGAAAGATGATGCTGTGAAAGTGCTGCACTCAATATGCCAACAAATTTGGAAAACTCAGTAGTGGCCACAGGACTGGAAAAGGTCAGTTTTCATTCCAATCCCAAAGAAAGGCAATGCCAAAGAATGCTCAAACTACCGCACAATTGCACTCATCTCACATGCTGGCAAAGTATTGCTCAAAATTCTACAAGCCAGGCTTCAGCAAATGTGAACCGTGAACTTCCTGATGTTCAAGCTGGTTTTAGAAAAGTCAGAGGAACCAGAGATCAAATTGCCAACACCTGCTGGATCGTGGAAAAAGCAAGAGAGTTCCAGAAAAACATCTATTTCTTCTTTATTGACTATGCCAAAGCCCTTGACTATGTGGATCACAATAAACTGTGGAAAATTCTGAAAGAGATGGGAATACAGACCACCTGACCTGCCTCTTGACAAATCTGTATGCAGGTCAGGAAGCTACAGTTAGAGCTGGATATGGATCAACAGACTGGTTCCAAATAGGAAAAGGAGTCTGTCAAGGCTGTATATTGTCACCCTGCTTATTTAACTTATATGCAGAGTACATCATGAGAAACGCTGGACTGGAAGAAACACAAGCTGGAATCAAGATTGCCGGGAGAAATATCCATCACCTCAGATATGCAGATGACACCACCCTAATGGCAGAAAGTGAAGAGAAACTAAAAAGCCTCTTGATGAAAGTGAAAGAGGAGAGCAAAAAAGTTGGCTTAAAGCTCAACATTCAGAAAATGAAGATCATGGCATCTGGTCCAATCACTTCATGGGAAATAGATGGGGAAACAGTGGAAACAGTGTCAGACTTTATTTTGGGGGGCTCCAAAATCACTGCAGATGGTGATTGCAGCCATGAAATTAAAAGAAGCTTACTCCTTGGAAGAAAGGTTATGACCAACCTAGATAGTATATTCAAAAACAGAGACACTACTAAAGTCCGTCTGGTCAAGGCTATGGTTTTTCCAGTAGTCATGTATGGATGTTAGAGTTGGACTACGAAGAAGGCTAGCACCGAAGAATTGATGCTTTTGAACTGTGGTGTTGGAGAAGACTCTTGAGAGTCCCTTGGACTGCAAGGAGATCCAACCAGTCCATTCTGAAGGAGATCAGCCGTGGGATTTCTTTGGAAGGAATGATGCTAAAGCTGAAACTCCAGTACTTTGGCCACCTCATGCAAAGAGTTGACTCATTGGAAAAGACTCTGATGCTGGGAGGGATTGGGGGCAGGAGAAGAAGGAGATGACCGAGAATGAGATGGCTCGATGGCATCACTGACTCGATGAACACAAGTCTGAGTGAACTCTGGGAGTTGGTGATGGACAGGGAGGCCTGGCATGCTGCGATTCATGGGGTCACAAAGAGTCAAACACGACTGAGCGACTGAACTGAACTGATTATTTTTCAAAAAGTTTCAGTCATAGAAAGTGTAGCCCAATCTTTGTTCTCAAATATAGCTATCCATGTTCTTATTCCCCCTCCTGGTTATAGCATAAGAGTGGCTGGAATAAGTTGCGGCAGATGACATGAGGGGAAGTCAGGAACGTGACAGCCTTTAGCATTCTGGAAGACCATTACAGACCCTATATATATACATTATATATATGTGTGTGTGTGTGTATATATATATAACGGAGGATTATTTGTACATAAAAAAGAATAAAGCCCTGCCATTTACAATATGAACGAACGAATGTCAGTGGTATTATGCCCAGTGAAATATCAGACAGAAAAAGACAAATACATTTCTCTTACACATGGAATATATATATATATATTTATACACCTGATATATATATATATACATATATATATATATATATTTAAAGAAACAAAACTTAGTTCATAGATACAGAGAGCAAGATGGTGTGGACAGGGGGTGGAAGAAATGAGTGAACTCCCTTTGTTTAGTTTAAAAATTGGTTGGTGGGGGGAAGCAGCAATAGTGTATTTAGAATTGTAATAACTTAGCAGTGAAAATCCAAAGGCTAGTGGCAGAACGTTTGCACGTTAATGTCAGCTGTTAGACCTACTGGCTCATATACGCTCTATGTCTTCCAGATGGTCCTCTCAGATCCCTCAAGAGGAGAATTCATTACACATGGTGCTTTTTAAAATAAACCTAAGGTCTTATGTGCAGAACAAACATTGTATTAATGAAAAAGAGAAAAAAAGAAAATGAGAGCTTTTATTAAAACCTTAAACATATGTATTTTTAATTAGTCCTATATTGATCATGAATATTCACTGGAAGGACCCATGCTGAAGCTGAAGCTCCAGTATTTTGGCTACCTGATGCAAAGAGCTGACTTATTGGAAAAGACCCTCATACCGGGAAAGATTGAAGGCAGGAAGATAAGGGGACAACAGAGGATGAGATGATTGGATGGCATCACTGACTCAATGGACATGAGTTTGAGCAAGCTGAAGGAGATAGTGAAGGACATGGAAGCCGAGCATGCTTCAGTCCATGGGGATGCAAAGAACTGGACATGACTTAGCACATTGAACAACAGCAACAATTATTGACTGAGTCAGGGATTGAAGGGGCACCATTTGAGTTCCAATAGTTTCCAGAAGGGCTGTTAATTTTTTCTTCTTAATTAGCTCTACTTCTTGATGAAACACCTATATTACCAGAGGAACACCTTGAAGTATGAATGCTATGATTCTCAAGTCCAAATAAATTTGAACAAATGATTTAGAAGAGAAAAACATTTTTCATACCGCAGCTGGTCTTGACCACAATAATACTGTGACACACAAAGCTGGAGTTGTTGCTACAGCAAATCTTTCAGATAAAACTCGGTGTGACATTTTGATGACATAGATACACAATTCCTATGCTTATCTGTAAATAACTAAAGCTGTTAGCCATTTAATCTGTCATTTATTGCACCATCTGTCTGTTTGATGTTTTACACTTTTATTGTAAGAGCCCCCAAATTTTTTTTCTCCTTTACAAAAGAGGAAACCAAAGCTCATAGATGTTCATGACTGTCCATAACATTTGCCATGTGATTAGTATCTAAAGACTAAAATGATCTCACATTGATCTGCCACAGAATCTAACTTATTTTTATCATAAAATACTTCAAGCAATACAGAATAATGTACATGACTGATAATTAAGAATTCCATTCTCTCATCCCACCATTATCCTTAAAGCAGGTGCCATTGGCCTTCTAATCTTCCTCTGTGGCATCATCAGGCCATTTCTCGGCCTTTTCTTTTTATTCACATTTGTGAATTCTTTTCTTACAATCATGGACCAACAGTCAGTGATTTTCTTGCAGCACTCAACAATGAAGCTTCAGTACAATCAAGCATTATTTAAATTCCTGGGAGGAAAAAAAAAATGTGGCATAAAATCCAAGCTCTCTTTACCACTCAAGCTAATAATATCTCAACCTTCAATCAGATTCCAGACATTGAGATCAAAAGTGTGTAGATAGTTTTCTTTTTAAAGAGACAGGTTTAAAAGGACAAGATATAGAGAGAGGAAGAAAAATTAGGACAGATATTAACATAAAGGTTTTGTCTCAGATCTTTCTATTCAAATCAGAATATGAAATATTGAGCTGGTTATGTATTGAGGATCATAGTAGGCACTGAACAAGGTCACAACTCATAGTATTGACAGGACAGAAATTTCTACTGGGTATCACAAGTCCGACTCAGAGACAAGGAGAAGTGTGAAAGGGTCTGAAAATTAACAGTTTTATCAGGATAGTAAGAATGTGTGTGGGCTTGTATTTTAAACTCCTATTGCTCAGTATTCTCTTAAAGAAAAACGATTATAAGATGTGATATTGTGATTTGTTATAAGAAATGCATATTTGTGGGCTTTGTCCTAGTTTCTGGCACAGAACTCTTAAATCCACTGGAATTTCCCCTAAGTGACAAGAGGGTTGTGCTGTGTGCTTAGTCAATCAATCGTGTCTAACTTTGCAATCCCATGAACTGCAGCCCGGCAGGCTCCTCTGTCTATGCGGATTCTCCAGGCAAGAATACTGGAGTGGGTGCCCATGCCCTCCTCCAGGGGATCTTCCCAACCCAGGGATCAATTCCAGGTCTCCTGCATTGCAGGCTGATTCTTTACCTTCTCAGCGGCCAGGGAAGCCCTGGTGTCTTTTGTTATGTTAATAAGGTGACTTTTGGAAAGGTCCCTGGTTAGAGGTCTGGAACTTTCTTTTTTCTTTTTTTTTAATTATTTTTTATTGCAGTATAGTTGCTTTACAATTTTGTTACTTCCTGTTGTATAAAAAAGTAAATCAGCTATACGAATACATTTTGTTGTTTGTTGTTCAGTTGCTAAGTCATGTCCAACTCTTTGTGACCCAATGGACTACAGCATGCCAGGCTTCCATGTCCTTCACTGTCTCCCTAAGTTTGCCCAAAATCATGTTCATTGAATCAGTGATAATATCTAGCAATCTCATCCTCTGTTGTTTCCTTCTCTTCCTGCCTTCAATCTTTCCCAGCATCAGGGTCATTTCCAATGAGTTGGCTCTTCCCAAAGGTGGCCAAAGTATTGGAGATTCAGCATTAATTTTTCCAGTGAATATTCAGGATTGGTTTTCTTTAGGATTGACTGGTTTGATTCCCTTGCTGTCCAAGGAACTCTCCAGAGGCCTCTCAAACACCACAATCCAAAAGCATCAATTCCTTGGTGCTCAGCCTTCTTGGAGAAGGAAATGGCAACCCACTCCAGTATTCTTGCCTGGAGAATCCCATGGACGGAGGAGCCTGGTGGGCTACAGGTCATGGGTCGCAAAGAATCGGACACGACTGAGTGACTTCACTTACTTACTTGCAGCCTTCTTTATGGTCCAACTCTCACATCTGTACCTGACTACTGGAAAAACCATAGCTTTGATAAGATGGAGCTTTGTCAGTAAAGTCATGTCTCTACTTTTAAATACACTGTCTAGGTTCTTCCAAGGGCAAGCGTCTTTTAATTACATGGCTACAGTCACCACCTGCAGTGATTTTGGCATCCAAGCAAAAAGAAAATTTGCCACTGTTTCCATTGTTTCCCCATATATTTGCCATGAAGTGATGGGACCAGATGATCTTAGAGTTTTGAATGTTGAGTTTTAAGCCAACTTTTTCAGTCTTCTCTTTCACCTTCATCAAGATAACCCTTTAGTTCCTCCTCACTTTCTGCCATTAGAGTGATATCATCTGCATATCTGAGGTTGTTGATGTTTCTTCTGGCAATCTTGACTCCAGCTTGTGCTTCATCTAACCCAGCATTTCTCATGATGTACTCTGCATATAAGTTAAATAAGCAGGGTGACAATATACAGCCTTGACATACTCCTTCCCTGATTTTGAACCAGTCCATTGTTCCATGTCTGGTTCTTACTGTAGCTTCTTCTCCTACATACAAGTTTCTCAGGAGACAGGTAAGGAGGTCTGGCATTCCCATTCTTTAAGAATTTTCCACAGTTTGTTGTGATCTACACATTCAAAGACTTTATATAGTCAATGAAACAGAAGTAGATGTTTTACAGGAACTTCCTTGCTTTTTCTATCATCCAACAGATTTTGGCAATTTGATATCTGGTTCTGCTGCCTTTTCTAAATCTCTTTCTGGATTTCCTTCCCAGTTAGATCACCATAGAGCATTAAGTAGAGTTCCCTATGCCACACAGTAGGTCCTCATTGGTTAATGAATTGACACATATACACAATTAATACTATGTATAAACTCAAGGTTTGGAATTTAAAATGCCCCCCACCTTCCTCCTCCATAGAGAAGGACTGGAGGTTGAAGCAATTGCTAAGGGTCAACCATTTAATGAAACATGACTATGCAATGAAGTTTCCATAAAAATTCAAATAAATACAGTTCTAAGAACTTCCCAGTTGCTGCACACTAGGAGATTTGGGGTGATTGGTGTTCCTGGAGAAAGCATGGCAGTTTCTGCCCTTTCCTCACACCTTGCCCTATGCATCTCTTCCACCTGGCTTTTCCTGAGTCATATCTTTGATAAACTGGCAATCTAATAAGTAAAATGTTTCTCAAATTCTAGAATGAGCAACTCTAGCAGATTAATCAAACCCAAGTAGGGGGTCCTGAGAACTTCTGATTTATCATTAATTGGTCAGAAGCACAGGTAATAACCTAGACTTGTGATTGGCACTTGATGTGGAGAAAAGGCAGTCCTATGGGACTGAGCCCTCGACCCATGGATGTGATGCTACCTCCAAGTTCATAGTGTCAGAATTGTGTTGAATGGTAGGACACCCAGTGGGTGTCCAGGAGTTACTTGGTAGAGCCTGGGAAACACCAATTTTTCATTGGTATCAGAATCTTTAAAGGAAAAATGACCTGTATGTTAGCAGAGAGGAAGAAGTTAGCAAACCAACCCATATGCAAAGGTCTTCAAAATGGACTCCAAAGACATTGAAATTAGTTTTCAAAATAGACCAGAAGTTTAACTGAGCAGAGAAGCAAGACTATTTCATTCTCAGGAAGTGGAGGTGGGAGAGGGACCACTGGAAGCCATTGCAAAAATAAATCCAATAAAATGTTTATGTAATGAAATGATTTCCAATAAGTTCCATCTCCTAGTCTCTGATGATGGTTAAGGTCACACCTTCTTCTGCCTCTCATTTTACTTCTCTGTTTTACAAGAACTGAAAAATAGCCTTTGAAATTATATTTCAGGTCAAGTGCTGTTTCTTGCTAGTAATGCTACTTAAGACAGCCTTCTCCCCTCACGCATCTTCTCCTACAATGCAGTGAGTTGCTCAGTAGTATCTTCTGCCTCACAAGCAGTGCCACACTTCATATGCATTGAGCTGGAATATAAGAAATGTGAATCAGAACCAGAAATCTCCAAAAGTGAGCCTCAAAATGATGTAAGAGACAAATAAAAAACCATCAAGTGTTTTCTTGTAAATATCCTAAATTAATGCCCAGGTCATTTATAGATAATATATATTACACATTTATTTAACACTATTCACTCTTTCCACTCTTCACCTGGTTTGAGAATACAGACATGAGTATTGGACATTTTTTTTAAAATTGCTAATACCTCATTCCTGTGTGATACTTTTAAGGAAAACTTTCTTATCTGTTCACTTGTTTGTTCCAAATTTAAATCTAAATCCATGTTGGCACATCTCATGGAGCCAGTGAAATCTTGACATATTTTCTAGTCTTCTCCCGGATTTCAACATGTATGAAAATAATAAGTACAGGAGAATGAGTAAACATTGAATGAGCATCTATTATGTGAAAACACAGTAACAGTAGTTCATCTTTTGATATGAGTACATAATTGCCATTCAGTAAGTGATTTGGCTAATTAAGTTATTGTTTTTTCTTACTATCTGAGAAAATTTCTCTCTACAGAAAAGCATATTTATAAACTGATATGACTGATTAACATTTGCCACATGACAAACAAAATATTTCCCCCTTTCTGTCCAAGGAAAGAATACCTCAGGCTCCCTGCATTGATTTGGGAGAAGAATAACTTCCCACATTTCCAAGCCCAGTTTCTACAAATGAGGTTTAAAAAAAAAAGAAGTGGGAGATTTGAGTTTACATTTTCTTGTCATCAAGGTAAGATTTGGTAGTTTTTCTTTAGTGTCAAATCATTAAATGATGCACAAATAGCAAAATAATGGTATAAGAAGTTTCCTTTAAGAAATGATAATCAACCATGTTTTTGCACATGAACTTTACAGATGACTACCCTCTCCAGTCCATAGAGTTTCAGATCTTTAGTTTTATTCAAATTTCCTATGGAGTATTTAAGTAATGGATGTGTCTGGGACATTTTAACCAATCTTTCAGGCTCCATCTGCCAGGCCATCTGGATTCTGCATCCACAGAGAACTAATACTTGGTGAATGATTATAGTCATGGTTTTTAAAGAAAAGAAAAGAAGAAAGAAAGAAAATAATTAGTTGCAACATAAATACAAATAAAACAAAAACCATTTTGGAAGTAGTCCAGAAAAAAAAAAAAAGAGAGAGAAAGAAAAAGTTGAAAAGCAGAGAGGAAGGATGCATTTTCTTGGGCTGTTTTTTCCATCAGTCACATGAATTGCGATAAGTGCCTGACCTTTTTTCCATAAGATGTTTAAATGGCAGCTGTTATGGCTACAGTATACCATTTGATCAAAAGCTCTTGAGGACAATAGTTTGTTTTGCAAAGGTCATGCTCCGCATATAAGTGTGAATGTGTTCAAAAGACTTACCAACTAAATATACAAGCTTTTCATTGAGAATAAATTATATAGCTGCTCTCAAATTAAATCTAAGCCAAGAAATCTATAGGGAATACTGTAAGAGAACTTTGAAAATCCATCTCACAGTTTGTAAAGAACACTCTTTTAAAACAGGTTAACCTGAATTAATAGGAAATGTAGAGGCTTTAGCAAAAAATTGCTTATATAGAAACTAGCTACTGGTTAAATCTTATATCAAATATAATATTAAAAAGCAGACATATTTAAATATAAGAATATGCAGCTACTGGCAGAAAAAAGAGGAGAAGAGAAGAGTTAAGGTCTTGCTACCATGTTTCCAGTATCAGATCTTTTCTTAACTCCTCTACTGATGGAGAAGCTCCAACACTTGTAGTTTATGTCTCCATTAGAATAATAAAGTCTAGAATAAATTGTGTAGGTTACACTAACTGACTGGGCTTTCTAAAAACTATGGTTTATTTGTTGTCTTGTGGGGTGTAAGGAGGTACAATTTTCATAGGATAAAGTTCTTTCTTTTGGAGTATACAGTTTAGATGGTTTTGGCAGATATATAGGGTTGGGTAATAACTACAATGATCAACGTATCATTTTCATCAACATGTAAAGTTAGCTTCTCCCCCTTTCAGTCAATTTTTGCTCCATCTGCTCTCTAGCCATTTGACTTTGTGGTTACGTCCCCTACATTCTGCCTCTTCTAGAGTGTTATATAAATGAGAACATTCAATAGGTAGTCCCTTGTACTGAGTTTCTTCAGTTATCATGATGCCTTTAAGATTCATCCATGTTGTCATATGAATTAGTAGCTCACTTCTTTTTATTGCTGTGTACCGTTCCCCAAATTAGACACACTACAAATTGTGTATTCATTTACCACCTGATGGACATTTGGATAGTCTCTAGCTTGAGGTGACTAGTTGCCATAAACATAAGTAGACAACTCTTTGGTCATAATAAACCAAAAGGCAGGATAACTGCATTATATGGTAAGTGTACATATAACACAAGAAACTGTCAAATTTTTTCCCACTGTAGCTGTACCATTTTGTATTCTCACATGAAATTCCTGAATGTTTCAGTCACTCCCACACCCTCATCAGCACTTGATATTCTCACTGTTTTTAAATGTTAGCCATTCTACCAGATGCATGATACCAATCAAAATTCCAGGGTTTTTTTCCCCCTTTAGGTATTGGCAAGTTTATTCTGAATGTTATAGAAGTGCAAAACCTAGAAGTGTCAAAACAGTTTTGAAAGAGAAGAACAAATTTGGAGGAGTCATTTTTTTCTGATTTCAAGATTACAGAAATCAATATTTTGCAGTTTTGGCATAAGAACAACCATACAGAGCAATGGGACCTAACAGACAGTCAAGAAACAGACTTCAAAACTATGTTTAATTAATCATTGACAGAGATGCTAAAGGATTTTATTGAGGAAAGGGTAGCCTTTCATTATATGGTCCTGAGATAGTATTATTTTTAAAATATATTTTTTACCTCAAATCTTTATTGATTACCTTGATATGGGTCAGAGATCTAAACATAAGAGCCAAAATTATTAAAATCTTCTGAAAGAAAATATACAAGATGGCAAGGGTAGGGTGATTTGAGAGAATAGCATTGAAACATGTACATTACCGTGCGTAAAATAGACGACCAGTCAAGTTCCATGCATGAAGCAAGGCACCAAAAGCCACTGCTCTGGGACAATCCAGAGGGATAAGGTGGGGAGGGAAGAGGATTGGGGGTTCAGTTGAGGGGACACATGTATACCCATCGCCAGTTCATGTTGATGTATGGCAAAAACCATCACAATATTGTAAAGTAATTATCCTCCAATTACAATAAATAAATTAACTAAAAAAAAAAAACTTTGTGCCCTTAAGCTACACAGAGACTTCTTAAGTGGGATACAAAAAGCATGAAACATAAATGAAAGAAAAAGATAGTTTGGATTGCATGAACAAATAAAATTATCAGTCCTTCAAAAGATACAGTTAAGACAATGTGAAGACAAACACAAATTGGAAAAAATATTTCCAAAACACATATATGACAAAAACTTGGGTCTAGAATGTATAAAGAAATTTTACATCTCAATAATAAGACAAATAAATCAATAAAACTGGAAAAATATTTGCACAGTTTCTTACACAAAAACGGTAAATGAATTGTAAATAAGCACATGAAAAGATGCTCAGCATCATAGCCATCAGGGAAATGCAGGTTAAAACCACAAAACATGCCATTAAAATTTTTTTTTGATTGTAAAAACCATTTGGAGTGGAATTTAGGTCAGAATATCATTTTTAGTATATTATAAATAAAACATAGATTAGAAAACAATTTAGGAAAAGAACAGATATTGTCATTAGCATATAACATAGTTATCTATTAACACAACTAAGATAAATATGGAATATTTTTAACATAGATTTTAAAAGAATACTTTTGATGCTTTCTAATTCTTATTTTCTTTGATAAATGTTAAATTAGATTTACTATCTGGACTCTAAAAGGATCAATTTGAGATGCAGTTTCAGATTCATTGTTTAATTTTTATAGATGGAAAGTATTGTTTTTTATTAGAAAAGACCCTGATGCTGGGAAAGATTGAAGACAAGAGGAGAAGACGGGGACAACAGAGGATGAGATGTTTGGATGTCATCACTGACTCAATGGACATGAGTTTGAGCAAGCTCCAGGTGATGGTGAAGGACAGGGAAGCCTGGCGTGTTCTAGTTCATGGGATCACAAAGAGTTAGATGTGACTGAAAAGCTGAACAACAATTGGTTTTTATTATTTAAAATAACTAAGGAAAACATATTGAAATTTTATGAGAGAAATTAAAATTAAATTTTATGAGTGAAAATAAAGTAAAAGTTGTAACTAATAAGTTAAATACCAACTAATTAAGAAAAAATACCTTATTAGCAGGTTTAATTTGCATTTTTTCAGTAATGAAGTTAAATATTTTTCTCATAGATGTATTTAATGGTGACATCTCTTCTGCAAAATGTGCATCTTTTTTCTGTTGTAATTTGGGCAAATATTTTTACTGTTTTATCCTTTACCACAATTGCCTTTGACAGAATGAAAAGTGAAAGTGTTAGTCATGTCTGATTCTTTGCAACCCCATGGACTGTAGCTCACCAGGCTCCTTTGTCCATGGAATTCTCTAGGCAAGAATACTGGAGTGGGTAGTCATTTGCTTCTCCAGGGGCACTTCCTGAGCCAGGGATTACACCCAGGTCCCCTGAATTGCAAGCAGATTCTTTACCATCTGAACCACCAGGGAAGCTCCTTTGACAGAATATTCTAAAGCAAAAGAATCCTTGTGCCCAGCATTATAGAAGAGTACACCTCCCTCTGCAATTATGATCAGCCTAGAGTTTTGGCTACATGATGCCAAACTATCTGGCTGAAAAGTGAAAATTAAAACAAGTTAATAGGTTGTTATAATGGCTACCCACTTCCCATCAGGAAGCTTCCACAAGCCTCTTATCTTTATCCATCAGAGGACAGAGAGAACAAAAATCACAATCACAGAAAACTAACCAAAGTGATCGCATGGATCACAGCCTTGTCTAATTCAATGGAACTATGAGCCATGCAGTATAGGGCCAACCAAGATGGACGGGTCATGGTGGAGAGTTCTGACAAAACGTGGTCCACTGGAGAAGAGAACGGCAAACCACTTCAATATTCTTGCCTTGAAAACCCCATAAACCGTATGAAAGGCAAAAAGATATGACAATGAAAGACAAACTCCCCAGGTCAGTACGTACCCCATAAGCTACTAGAGAAGAGTGGAGAAATAGCTCCAGGAAGAATGAAGAGACAGAGCCAAAGCAAAAACAACACCCAGTTGTGGATGTGACTGGTGATGGAAGCAAGGTTCGATGCTGTAAAGAGCAATATTGAACAGGAATTTGAAATGTTAGGTCCATGAATCAAGGCAAATTGGAAGTGGTCAAACAGGAGATGGCAAGAGGAAACAACAACATTTTAGGAATCAGAGAACTAAAATGGGCCAGAATGGGCAAATTTAATTCAGATGACCATTGTATCTACTACTGTGGGCAAGAATCCCTTAGAAGAAATGGAATAACCTTCATAGTCAACAAAAGAGTCCAAAATGCAGTACTTTAGTGCAATCTCAAAAATTACAGAATAATTTCTGTCCATTTCAAAGGCAAAGCATTCAATATCACAATAATCCAAGTCTATACTCCAATTCTTCAGAATACCTGAAGAACTATGGACGGAGGTTTGTGACACTGTATAGGAGGCAGTGATCAAGACCATCCCCAAGGAGTGAAGTGAAGTGAAGTCGCTCAGTCGTGTCCGAGTCTTTGTGACCCCATGAACTGCAGCCTACCAGGGTCCTCTGTCCCATGGGATTTTCCAGGCAAGAATACTGGAGTGGGTTGCCATTTTCTTCTCCAGGGTATCTTCCCAACCCAGAGATCGAACTCCAGGTCTCCCGCATTGCGGTCAGATGCTTTACCATCTGAGCCACCAAGCACAAAAAGGCAAAACAGTTGTCTGAGGGGGCCTTACTAATAGCTGAGAAAAGAAGGGAAGTGAAAAGGAAAGGAGAAAAGGAAAGATATACTCATCTGAATGCAGACTTGCAAAGAATAGCAAGGAGAGATAAGAATGCCTTCTTAAGTGATCAATACAAAGAAATAGAGGAAAACAAAAGAATGGGAAAAACTGGAGATCTCTTCAAGAAAATCAGAGATACCAAAGGATCATTTCAAGTTGAGGCTTCAACAGTACATGAACTGAGAACTTCCAGATGTTCAAGCTGGATTTAGAAAAGGAAGAGGAAGCAGAGATCAAATTGTCACATCCATCTGATCATAGAAAAAGTAAGAGAGCTCCAATAAAACATCTATTTCTGCTTTATTGACTACACCAAAGCCTTTGACTGTGTAGATCACAACAAACTGTGAAAAATTCTTAAAGAGATGGGAATACCAGACCACCTTACCTGACTCCTGAGAAATCTATATGCAGGTCAAGAAGCAACTGTTAGAACTGGACATGGAACAATGGACTGGTTCCAAATTGAAAAAGAAGTATGTCAAGACTATATATCATCATCCTGCTTATTTAGCTTACATGCAGACTACATCACATGAAATACCAGGCTAGATGAAACACAACTGGAATTAGGGTTGCCAAGAGATGGCGATGGGAAATTTGGAGTTGGCTAACACCCCTACTAGTCCCTGTAATCACCATATTGATGCTGCTTATGACTGCTCCGTGTATTATCAATTATCAAACCCATTTTGTCTCTGCCCAGGTCAACAAGCTACAACATGCAGTGCCAGTTCAACAGGGATATATAAAACTACAGCTGGCCACAGAAAATATCACTTACCCTTAGATGGACACCGTTATAAGGACTCTGAGGCTTGAGACTAGCAAGAGGGGGAGGCCCAATGCCCTTCACCATCCCAGTTCAGCAGGAAGTAGCCAGGGAGACCTCGACGACCCTATTCCCAAAGAATCGGACCTCCCATCTCTTGAGGGGGGAATGTTAGATAGTTAGAATAGGAAATAGGGGTCCAGAATTGTGGTGGCTAAAAGACAAGGAAGGGAAAAGCCCCCAAAAATAGAACAAAGGAAGCCTGGAGGACCAGAGTGAGGACCTCAGGTAAAACAAACAGCCTTCCTGGCTGGGCCAATTTACAAAAGGCAGGCTCAGCGGGGAGGAGGCAAATGTATAAAAGGAGGAAACCTAGAAGGATTGAGGTCTCTTTTTCCTCTTTGTTTTTTGGGTCAGCCTGCCCTCACTCCTTGAAGATGTACTGTCCTTTGTTTTTCCTAATAAAACTAGCTCTACCACCAAAAATGAAAAGGAAAGATTGCCCAGAGAAATATCAATAGCCTCAGATATGCAAATGATACCACCCTTATGGCAGAAAGTGAAGAGGAACTACCAGCCTCTTAATGAAAGTAAAATAGGAAAGTGAAAAAGTTGGCTTAAAATTCAACATTCAAAAAACTAAGAACCTGGCATCTTCCCATCACTTCATGGCAAATAGATGGGGGAACAATGGAAACAGTGAGAGACTTTATTTCCATGAACTTCAAAATCACTGCAGATGGTGACTGCAGCCATGAAATTAAGACACTTGCTCCTTGGGGGAAAACTTATAACCAACCTAGACAGCATATTAAAAAGCAGCGACATTACTTTGCTGACAAAGGTCTGTCTAGTAAAAACTATGATTTTTCCAGTAGTCATGTATGGATGTGAGTGGTGGGCCATAAAGAAAGCTGAGTGCCGAAGAATTGATGCTTTTGAACTGTGGTGTTGGCGAAGACTGTCAAGAGTCCTTGGGCCTGCAAAGAGATCCAACCAGTCAATCCTAAAGGAAATGAGTCCTGAAAATTCACTGGAAGGACTGATGCTGATGCTGAAACTCCAATACTTTGGCCACCTGATACAAAGAACTTACCCATTAGAAAAGACCCTGATGCTGGGAAAGATTGAAGGCAGGAGGAGAAGGGGATGACAGAGGACGAGATAGTTGGATGGCATCACTGACTCGATGGACATGAGTTTGAGTAAGCTCCTGGGGTTGGTGATGGACAGGGAAGTCTGGCGTGCTGCAGCCCATGGGGTCACAAAGAGTCAGACACAACTGAGTGACTGAACCGAACTGAATGGGTTACTTTAAGAATATTGGAAAACAGAGAGTGGAGTTGAGAGATTTTGAAGAACTGTTTAAATTTGTTGAAGGTGAATTTTCATTAAATCAATTTTTCTCTTTTTAACTCAATAGTTCAGTTGCCAGATAACTGGAACATTTCTTTGTATTATTTATGGTAAAAAGGATGTTTGTGTTCTAATATATAGTCTTCTAAACATTTTTAAAGCTGTTATCTCTGCAGCCAAAAATATAGTGCAGAGACATTATATGTCACTAAATATATTTAGATATGACATGAATTTTATAAACCTAAAAGATGCTTAGGTTTTCAAATATATTAAATCATAAATTTGATTTTAGTACTTTCACTCCTGGCGAAGGTAGAATAACAAGAAATGGATCTACACTTCACACTTTGAAATAACCACATGTTGTTCAAAAATATTCACATGAAACATCCAGAACAGGCAAATCCATAGAGACAGAGAGTATATAAATTATCGCCAAGAGGTGGAAGGATGAGGGAATTGGGAGTGACAGCTAATTGGAACAGGGTTTCTCCAGGGGGTGATGAAAATGTTTTAAAGTTAATAGTGGTGATAATCACACTCTCTGTACATAATTAAAAATTACAATTAGAATTGCACACCTAAAAAAGTGAATTTTATGCATATTAATAATGTCTCAATAGAACTATTATAGAAATACATGAAAAAAATTGTGAGATGCAAAGAGAAACACACAAATCTAAAATCTGCTCAGAGATTTCAATATTATTCTGTCACAAAAATTATAGAACAAGTAGGCAGAAAACAATATGGAGTTTGTAAAAATTGAATAACACTATCAATAGCTTATCACCTGGGCAAACTCCAGGAGACAGTGAGGGACAGGGAATTCTGGTGTGCTGCAATCCATGGGACTGTGAAGAGTCAGACACACCTTGGCAACTGAACAAAAACAACAACATTAATAGCTTGACCTAACTGATATTTATGAAATACTCCACAATTAAAAGATGTATTCTCTTCAAGACCACATGGCACATTTGCCAAAAGAGGTTATGTTCTGAGCCATAAAACAAATCTCATAGAAAAACGTAAAAGGATTTAAATCATTAAAGTAAGGTGTATGGCCAAAAAGTTTTAAAGTACAAATCAATTTCATAAAAATATAAAGATAATCTCAAATATGGAGAAAACAAATAAGCTAACCTTTAGGGGTAAAGATTTAAGAAAGAAATCAAAAGAGAAATCACAACTTATTTTAATTGAATTATTGAATTATTTTGAATTGAAAATAAAATAAAAACACAATAGGTCAAAGTTTATGGTATGCAGCTATAGCAGTGCTTAAAAGAAAGTTTATAGCTCTAAATGTTTATATAAGAAAAGAACAGTCTCAAACAATAAACTTAATTTCCACTTTAAGAAAAAAGCTAGAAAGAGAAGAGCAAATGAACCTCAGAGTTAAGTGAAATAACTAAAATATTAAAAATCAAAAATGATTCTAATAAAATACAAAACCAAAAAATCACCAAAACCACAAGTGTTTCATTTGAAAGATCAACAAGACTGATATACAAATGAAGATATACAATTTCCCCTTTTGTGGCATGGCATTTTACTTCTGGAGGATACAGGTATGGGGGTTGGCATAGACCCATGGTATCCTCACAGAATTCAAGTTATTCTTTAGCTGAGCAAACTCTTTTCCTGACAGTAGCTTTTAAGTTCTATCCCTTTTGCCACCTGTCAATCATAGCCTTTGTTCTCTTGGCTCCCATATATATATGGGTGTGTGTGTACATTAGTCTGCGGATTGGAAAACAGGAAGATGTCTTTTGTATGTCCACTGTCATTCTTTATTAGTTTCCACCTCAGTCCCTGGAAAAAAAGGAACATACTACTTGATTCAAATGCTAGATTTGTGGGATCATTTAGCATTTACCAATAAGCAGATCATATCACAAAAAAGAACTCAAAGAATTCTGCACTAGTAGAAAGTCAATGGTCTGTGCAATTATGAAGACTGGAGGTGGGTAGCAGGAGGTGGATTTCCTCACCGACACTTTACAAGTTCAATATGTCAAAAATTTAAGCTCATACCAACTTAATGGAAATTTTGTAAATGGTTATTAGCTGTTTCTATCTTATTTTTTTAAAAAAAGAACAAGGAGGAGAAAATCTTGTGGAAAGGAATCTTATAATTATTTCATTCCCTGTAATAAACTACCCTATTCTACTTCATTAGAGGTTATTTTGGTTTTAGCTATTAGACTAGCAATATGGAATAATTTCCCTTGAAGACAGTATGAACTATTGATACAGACCCCAGGAACAAAGAAATATAAATTAGTTTGTAGTAATGTCTGATCTCTCTTATATTTTTGCCAAAGTATATTTACTGGCAACCTAATCAAATAACTCTCAAGAATGCCCATGGCACTAGGGTGAATAATTGTGTCTAGGTTGCACAGAGTAAGAAAGACAACTGGATACAATTTTCTTCTCCAAAATAATACCTGAAAATTTGACTGAGATTAAACCTGTCTTCAATCTGGATGGAGCATAATTTTTAGCTTCTTTCCCCTCCGGTAACCTCAACAAAAAACAAATCTTCAGTTTACATTCCTTTTGTAAAACATAACACCATCATAATAAAAAGTACTTGATAACATAATAAAAAAAACTTAATAAAATAATAATCAAAATATCTATTATTAAATGTATGATTTATTGCCCTCAACATCCTGAGTCATGTTCCCTATGGTGTCTATTAGCCATAATCACTTATAAAACAATCTCCAGAAAAATATAGGAACAGAGTTAGTTCTCCAGTATCCAAGTGAGCTTCATGCAATGCACTGAAAATAACTGGGGTAAAAGATTAAAATGTGAACAAAAGCTAAATATGAGGGGGAGAAGCTTTTGCAAGTTTCCAGGTGACAAGAACACAGTTTTGGGCCTCATCTATCACCTTCAGAAAAGATAAGACACAAATCAGCTCTGGCTATAATTTTCTGTGCGTAATTTTGCCTACATGGTACAGTGGCAAAAATTTGCCTCCCAATGCAGGATACAAGAGATGCTGGCTCAGTCCTTGAGTCAGGAAGATCCCCTGGAGTAGGAAACAGCAACCCACTCCAGTATGCTTGCCTGGAAAATTCCATGGACAGAGGAGTCTGCCTGGCTTCAGTTCATGGGATTGCAAAGACTTGGACACAATGGAGCATGCATGCATACATATAATTTCTCCAAGCTGATGCACACTTTTTTTTGGTAGAACTCCTATATTTCTTAATTAAAATATAAGTATCTTCTGGTCTCTCAACTACAGGTTTGCAGATGTGACCAAATAACATGAAATAAAAGATGCAGGAGACAGTCTCCAAATCCACTAATATGGATGCACAGCTGTGCAAAACATGTTCATTTTCACAAACTAACACTGAGTTACATAAACCAGAGTTTTCAACATTCTTGCCTAGCTGTCTCTAGCCTTGTCCACTCACATATTCAGCAGTAGGATTCAATATTCATACCCTAAATGAGATGGCTGAATGGCATCACCAACTCAATGGACATGAGTTTGGATAAACTCCGGTAGCTGGTGATGGACAGGGAGGCCTGGCCTGCTGCGATTCATGGGGTTGCAAAGAGTCGGACACAACTGAGTGACTGAACTGAATTGAAAATGTAAGTAGCCATTCTTCAGCAAGATAATTCATCTGGAAATCATTACACACCTTAGATACCCTAGAAACAACTGCCTTAGAAACACCCACTAAATTTTCCTGCCACGAGAGCGAAACTCTTTGTAGTTCACCAATTTTGTTTATCTCTCTTTTTTTTAAATTTAAATTTATTTATTTTAATTGGAGGCTAATTACTTTACAATACTGTATTGGTTTTGCCATACATCAACATGAATCCGCCACAAGTGTACACGTGTTCCCCAACCTGAACCCCCCTCCCTTCTCCCTCCCCGTACCATCCCTCTGGGTCATCCCAGTGAACCAGCCCCAAGCATCCTGTATCATGCATCAAACCTGGACTGGCGATTCATTTCATATATGATATTATACATGTTTCAATGCCATTCTCCCAAATCATCCCACCCTCTCCCAGAGTCCAAAAGACTGTTCTATACCTCCATGTCTCTCTTTCTGTCTCGCATACAGGGTTATCGTTACCATCTTTCTAAATTCCATATATATGTGCCAGTATACTGTATTGGTGTTTTTCTTTCTGGCTTACTTGACTCTGTATCATAGGCTCCAGTTTCATCCACCTCATTAGAACTGATTCAAATGTATTATTTTTAATGGCGGAGTAATACTCCATTGTGTATATGTACCACAGGTTTCTTATCCATTCATCTGCTGATGGACATCAAGGTTGTTTCCATGTCCTGGCTATTATAAACAGTGCTGCAATGAACATTGAGGTACATGTGTCTCTTTCAATTCTGGTTTCCTTGGTGTGTATGCCCAGCAGAGGGATTGCTGGGTCATAATGCAGTTCTTTTTCCAGTTTTTTAAGGAATCTCCACACTGTTCTCCATAGTGGCTGTACCAGTTTGCATTCCCACCAACAGTGTAAGAGGGTTCCCTTTTCTCCAGCCCCTCTCCAGCATTTATTGCTTGTAGACTTTTGGATCACAGCCATTCTGACTGGCATGAAATGGTACCTCATTTTGGTTTTGATTTGCATTTCTCTGATAATGAGTGATGTTGAGCAAATCTACACACCTATGGACACCTTATCTTCGACAAACGAGGCAAGAATATACAATGGATTAAAGACAATCTCTTTAACAAGTGGTGCTGGGAAAACTGGTCAACCACTTGTAAAAGAATGAAACTAGATCACTTTCTAATACCATACACAAAAATAAACTCAAAATGGATTAAAGATCTAAACGTAAGACCAGAAACTATAAAACTCCTAGAGGAGAACATAGGCAAAACACTCTCAGACATAAATCACAGCAGGATCCTCTATGACCCACCTCCCAGAATACTGGAAATAAAAGCAAAAATAAACAAATGGGACCTAATTAAAATTAAAAGCTTCTGCACAACAAAGGAAACTATAAGCAAGGTGAAAAGACAGCCTTCGGAATGGGAAAAAATAATAGCAAATGAAGCAACTGACAAACAACTAATCTCAAAAATATACAAGCAACTCCTGCAGCTCAATTCCAGAAAAATAAATGACCCAATCAAAACATGGGCCAAAGAACTAAATAGACATGTCTCCAAAGAAGACATAGAGATGGCTAACAAACACATGAAAAGGTGTCTATCTCTTTAGCATTCATTCCTGCTTCTCCACATGACTGCCTCCAATTTCTTGGTCTCTATACCTGTTGCCCAAGTAGAGCTCCCTAAGTCCCAGGGCAGGAGACAAGCTTGATCAGAGGCAATCAATGTTTTCTATCTCTGTAACAGTCAGACTCCCAATAGAAGCAGATGGCTCACTCCAGTCAGGATAAATTAAGAAGGACTTAAACACAAACAGACTGATTGCAAAGGGTACTCAGGGTATAGAGCAACCATAAGTTCATTGGTGCTGCTACCACCCATAGACTTATATTTGGAGAAGAAGAGATGACAGGAACTTGGAAGCAGAGAGAACATGGAGAGCTAGGACCTGTGAGCTTTTGACAAAGCCCAAAAGAACCCTACGGAGGACATTTCTGACCCACTCTTCTCCATCCCCATGGTTTCCAGCTGAGCTCAGACTTAAGCTGGACGGATGGGACCCTGCTGACATCCTCCGTGCGGATTAACCTCCTGCCGCTGAGAGCAGGAGGAGACCTGGTGAGCTAAGAGAAGTAACTCAAACAATCTGCCCAGCCACAGTGGTTGGAAAGTTGAGTAGGAATGCACAGCTGTCCTACATACCATGACGTAGTGAGCACTTGGCCACGGCCTACCACGTGGACTCAGAAAATAGGGTCAGCCCGTGGAAGGCAGATCCCTGCAAGGGATTCAGGTGCTACGTGGTTCCTGATCATACCACACCTAAGGACAGAACTTTCCATCTAAAAATAGCTTTTTTATTCCATAAGCCAATCTGAATTTTGTTTTCACCACTGACATTCAAGAGCCCTCTTGGCCATCACTGAGACCCAGATTCAAATCTGAGTTCACATGCCTTTTTTTCTTCTTTTTTTGAAAATTGAAGTGTAGTTGATTTACAGTGTCATATTAGTTTCAAGTATACGACACAGTGATTCAATTATAAATATATACATGTATATTTCATTTTCAGATTGTCTTCTCTTATAGGTTATTACAAAACATTGAGTAGAGTTCCCTGTGCTATATAATAGGTCTTTGTTGATTATTTTGTATATAGTTGTATGTATATACTGCTAGTCACTGCAGATGGTGATTACAGCCATGAAATTAAAAGATGTTTACTCCTTGTAATGAAAGTTATGACCAACCTAAACAGCATATTAAAAAGCAGAGACATTACCTTGTCAACAAGGGTCCGTCTAGTCAGTGCTATGGTTTTTCCAGTAGTCGTGTATGGATGTGAGAATTGGACTATGAAGAAAGCTGAGCACTGAAGAATTGATGCTTTTGAACAGTGGTGTTGGAGAAGACTCTTGAGAGTACCTTGGACTGCGGGGAGATCCAACCAGTCCATCCTAAAGGAAATCAGTCCTGGGTGTTCATTGGAAGTTGAAGCTGAAACTCCAGTAATTTGGCCACCTGATGTGAAGAGCTGACTCACTGGAAAAGACCCTGATGCTGGGAAAGATTGAAGGCAGGAGGAAAAGGGGACAACAGAGGATAAGATGGTTGGATGGCATCACCGACTCAATGGATATGAGTTTGGGTAAATTCCGGGAGTTGGTGATGGACAGGGAGGCCTGGCATCCTGCAGTCCATGGGGTTGCAAAAAGTCAGGCACAACTGAGCAACTGAACTGAACTGAACTCTAGTATTTTCATTGGGTGAGAAAATAATACCTACTTCTTTTCAATATTACAAGAAAAGGTGGTGTATTTTCATTAAACAAATTATATTTGAAACCATCAGGGAAGAATGAGTTGTCTCTAAAATCATACATTAAAAATTATTTCAAGACTAGGAGCAAAATAACATTTTTTGGCCCTATATGCCTATTACTTCTCAAAGTAACCTTACATATTTATAACTAAAATCTCTGGGAGTTGGTGATGGACAGGGAGGCCTGGCATACTGCAGTTCATGGAGTTGTGAAGAGTTGGACATGACTGAGCAACTGAACTGAATTGAACTGAATTCTATATGTTAATCCCAAACTCCTAATTTATCCTTCCCCCACCCCCTCAGCCTCCACTCTGGAAACCATAAGTTGGCTTTCTATGTCTGAGTATATTTGTGGATAAGTTCATTTATATCTTTTGTTTTCAGATTCCACACATAAGTGAATCATACAATATTTGTCTTTGTATGATTTGCTTTACTTAGTATGAAAATCTGTAGGTCCATCCATGTTTCTGCAAATGGAATTATTTCATTCTGACTCATGGCTGAGTAATATTCCTTTGTATTTATGTATCAAATCTTCTTTATCCTTTCATCTGTCAATGGACTGTTAGTTTTCTTCCATGTCTTGGCTATTGTAAATAGTGGTGCTATGAACATTGGGGTGCAAGTATCTTTTCAAATTAGAGTTTTCTCTAGATATATGTCCAGGAAATGGGGTTGCAGGATCATATAGTAACTCTATTCTTAGTTTTTCAAGGAACCTCCATACTATTTTCCAGTACAATGTGCTGCCCCAATTTAGACCACTTATGATCATGCTTCACTCCAGTTGGTTCCCCAAGCTTTGCCCTAAACATAGCCATCTCCCAATCTTTACAGATTTCCTAAAGGAAATTGGTCCTGAATATTCATTGGAAGGACTGATGCTGAAGCTCCAATACTTTGGCCACCTGATGCAAAGAATGACTCATTTGAAAAGACCCTGATGCTGGGAAAGATTGAAGGCAAGAGGAGAAGGGGATGACAGAGGTTAAGATGGTTGGATGGCATCACCGATTCAACGGACATGAGTTTGAGTAAGCTCTAGGAGTTGATGATGGACAGTGAGGCCTAGCATGATGCAGTCCATGGGGTTCCAAAGAATCAGACACAACTGAGCAACTGGACTAAACTAAAATTGAATCTCTACAGAAGCTCACCTCCAAGTTTCAGGCACCTCTTGCAACCAAACTATGCATGTTTTGACAGAACAATCTCTTTTCAAAAATTTTTTTGCAATAGCTGTATGGGATACTTTTTTTGCAATTCAGGCATATTTTTTTAGTGTTCCCTCAATGCTCGCAATAATGGTTGGCCAAAAACGGATACTACTTCTCTGACATTTTTTTTTCAACTGCAGTGTCGCTGCCAGTTGTTTTCTTTTTAATTGGAGTACAATTGCTTTACAATGTTGTATTAATTTCTGCTGTACAGCAAAGTGAATCAGCTATATGTATACACATACCGCTTCCCTCTTGAACCTCACTCCAAATCCCCACCACCCCACCCCTCTCAGTCATCACAGAACACCAACCTGAATTCCCTATGTTATACAGCAGCTTGCCATTAGCTATCTATTTCACAATTTGTAGTGTATTTACATCAAACTTAATCTTCCAGTTCATTCCACCACCACCCTTTCTGCCCTGTGCCCACACGTTCATTCTCTGTCTGTGTCTCTCTCTATTCCTGCCTTGGAAATAGGTACCATTTTCTAGAGTCCACATACATGTGTTAATATATGAGCACTAACTTCTGTGAATTATTTAATATTAACCAGGCAGTAACGACACACTCAGTCATTTACATTCCAATAGACTTTCTACAATGAGAGAGGAACAAATGTGGTTAGAGTTAGCACACAAGGAATTACATGCCTCTCGGCCTGTCTCGTCTATGTATTGTACCATAAGAAGTCTTCACTGATACACAATTCATGGTTGTCATGACTCAAAATTATTGCAATGCTTTATATTCCTGGGAAAGAAGATGAATGTCTTCTCAAAATCTGGGGAAGCCCCACACATATCAGTTTGTATTCCCCAAGAAGCAGATACAAACACAGATTTTGACATTCAAGAAATTTTTTGGTGAAAATGTGTGTATTAGTTATACACTGGTGTGTAACAAATTATCTCCATACCTTACCTTACAGCTTTTCACAAGTATTCGTTATATCAAAGTATTTATTATATCAATAAATAAATCAAAAATTTATTATATCAAACCCAAAGTGACTTAACTGGGTGGTTCTGGCTCAGGAGCTCTCAGAAAGTACAGTTATTGGCTGAAGACAGTCATCTCATGCTTGACTGGGACTGGAAAGTTTGCTTCCAGCCTCACTCACATGGTAATGTTGGTGGTCTCAACATCTTACTAAATATTGCTGAGAAACATTATCCCCATTATGTTGGCCTCTCCATAGGTTGCTCATAGTACGGCATGTGTTTTCCTCAGAATAAGCAAGCAGAGAAAGACAGAAAAATTGCAAAAGCAAGAAAAAGAGTGCACTCAAAGCAGAAAGTACACCCTTTTACAAACTAATCTTGAATGTGACTACACAAGGTGTGAATATCAGGTGCAGGGGGCTCACTGAGAAGCATCATCTAAGAGATGGCTGTCACCATATGTGAAGAAAAAGGACATAAAAGGGACTTCCCTAGTGGTCCGGTGGTTAAGACTTTCTTTGCTTTCTAACTCAGGGGGTGCAGGTTCAGGCCTTGGTCGGGAAGCTAAGATTCCACATGCCTCATGGCCAAAAAAAAAAAAAAAAGGCATAAACATAAGCAATATTGTAATAAATTCAATAAAGACTTTAAAAGTAAAAAAGAGAAAAAGGAGATGAGAATCAGGACCAGGAGCAGGTACGAAGGATCTTCAGATCATGATACAGATTTAGCACTTAAGAACAGAGAGAAGGAAGAATAGAATAGAGTAAGGAGAGCCTCAAAGCACTGAGCAATGCTGAGAAGATCTTATCCAGACTGAAGCAGAGAGCTCAGGGCTAAGCTGACACTGGGAAGACTCCTACAGTGAGAAGGATAACTAGATTCTAATAGCCTATTGTGCTCAGTTACTGGTTGTGAGTAGCTTGGCAGAAGGCTTCAGTTTAGTTCAGTTCAGTTGCTCAGTTAGGTCAGACTCTTTGTGACCCCACGAACTGCAGCACTCCAGGCCTTCCTGTCCATCACCAACTCCTGGAGTCTACCCAAACCCATGTCCTTTGAGTCAGTGATGCCATCCAACCAACTCATCCTCTGTTGTCCCCTTCTCCTCCTGCCCTTAATCTTTCCCAGCATCAGGGTCTTTTCCAATGAGTCAGATCTTCCAATCACATGTCCAAAGTATTGGAGTTTAAACATCAGTCCTTCCAATGAACACCCAGGCCTGATCTCCTTTAGGATGGACTGGTTGGATCTTCTTGCAGTCCAAGGGACTCTCAAGAGTCTTCTCCAACACCGCAGTTCAAAAGCATCAATTCTTCGGCGCTCAGCTTTCTTTACAGTCCAACTCTCACATCCATACATGACTACTGGAAAAACCGTAGCAGAAGGGTAGATTAGCATAAATATGCTGGTTCAAAGAAATATGGTGAATCCAGAGAATTAGCCATTAGACACTGTCAGAGATGCTCCCTAAAGCAGGTCCTCTCGAAGGAAGTAGCAGAGCACTGCCTTAGTCCTTATGCTATGAAATGATGCTCCAACTTTGAGCATTATGTGTATCATTATAAATCAAAGAAGGAACTGCAGCTAATGAACACCGATATCTTGACAGTGCTTAAAAAACCAAATGCCTTCAGAATCTAGGCAAGGGATAGAAATGAGTGGATTACCCTAGCTGACCCAAGGAAACTAGGGAATGCACGCATATCAAAAATAGTAGCTCACAGACATCAGTTCCATCTGAAAGTTTCTAAGTGAACGTCAGGCTTCCAGACCCAGATTTTTAAATTTTCAGAAATCTTAAAGCTTTCGATAAACTTTTATGAACTTTAAATGTTACTATAATTCAATTTAAAAAGCACAAGTCAAATAAACATGTCTAAAGACCATAAATAGACTATTGGCTACCATTTTGTAAGTCTTATTAATAGTAATACAGAGTAAAGTACTACAAAATAAAAGAAATATCTTGCCATTCATACTCACCTAAAGTAAAACCACAACTAGATCATCAATATTAATTTCTTCCTTTAATATATAGAATTGTGACTAGTAATCAGTCTTTCTATGTACAAATCTGTATATTTTTTTCGCTTAAAACCAATTTGCAGGTTAATAGTGTAATTTTAAGAAACTTATTTAAAGAATGTAATTTTACTATTTTATTCTTTCTAAGGTATTATATTTCCATGGATATATCTAGCTTTAACTTAAGTCACTTCTAATTCTTTTATGTCTTTTAAAAATGAGATATGTAGTACAAGTTAAATGAAGTGAACAATTTCAAGATTTTAATAATAACCAGTTATAAATACTTAAATGCATGCATATTTGTAATAATATGTATTTATTTTTTGGTGATTCATCTTCACTGTTGACAATTAAGGAAACTACAACTTTTTTATATTTCTTTATTTTATATAGGAAAGAAAAGTACACAGATCTGTCTTCCCCCAAACTTCACAGCTTTTCTTAATTTATTTTTAATAACATATTTAAACCCTATGGTTCAAAGGAAGGATAAAGAACCCACTGGGATTTACCTCCCCACACAGTTCTCTCTGAGCCCTAATTCACTTTCTTTGAAGTAGAACTTAATTCCATGCATGTACCCAAACAGCATCCCTAACAGAAATATTAACTAAAAGAAGGATTAACATGCTTCTCCTACTCATTCAAAGTATCTAAATTTTCCTTAGCATTCTTTGTCAGAGTACAACAAAATTTCAATTTTCGTAGATTTGATTTCTAAAGATTTTAAGTTATTCCATATTATAGCTTCTGGTGAGATATGCATGAACTAAATGGATCTTCCAAATGTTGACACATTTTATTATATAGTGCTATGTTTAGAAGCACATTACATAATACCATCATCAGACTCACTGAAAAAGTTTGTGATAACAGATGTAAGTTTTCCAAATTTTATTTCTTACATGAAAGCCTGAACTTTATCATTAACACTATGTGGTCAATCGTTTTCCTTAGTGTCTGCTCATTTTCTTCACTTCAGGAAAAAGAAAAAAAAAAAAAACTACCAAATATTCAAATCTAAGTGTGCATAGTTTGTCTGCTAGTCATTCTCTCAAGTAAAAATGTTGTTCCATGAAAAAAAAAAAAAAAGAAGAACAAGAAGAAAGGTCCAACTGACCTAACAATTCAATTGCACAAGTGCTTTCCCTTGAGACAAACATCACAATTTTAGCATGGAGCAGAAACACCTTATGCCTATTTCTTATTTCACACACTAAACATTAAAAGGATGTGTGATTAAGAGCAGAGATTTAATAAAATTTGTATTGCTTCATTAAGGACATTCTTAAGTGAAACTGCCTTTTTTTCTTCTTTGCTAGTATTATTACCTTGCTTCTTGCTAAGTTAGTTAATTTTTCTCGCCATTCATTTACACCATCTACAAATGTCATCACAGAGAAAAAGACAAATATCTTACTATTACTATGAAAATAATAGTTTCATTTATGATCTACTAAAAGAATTTCAAAGGCCCCCAGGGTTTCACAGACCACATTTTGAGAACTATTAGTGCACATAATTATTCTATTTTTGTTAATTTCATAAGAACAGTCTGAGCATATTGAACTTCTGTTAAGGTTGGTATATTATTCATTCTAATCTTGTTATTATCCATTAAACATATATCTAAGGTTTTAAGTTCCCCAGGTGGTACAGTGGTAAAGAATCTGCCTGTCATTGCAGGAGACAAAGTTTCCATCCCTGGATAGGAAAGATCCCCTGGAGAAGGAAATGGCAACCCACTCTAGTATTCTTGCTTGGAAACCTCCATGGATAGAGGAACCTGGCTGCAATAATCAGACACGACTGAGCACATACTCATCGGGTTTAAACTTTATACAGGACACTTTATTTAGTCTATGTTAGTTACTAAATGTAGTTACATTGTGTGAAATATATACTTAGTTATAGGTACCATTTACACAAAAGTTGGATTTCATCCTACTTGAAACACCATGATGATATTAAAATTCAAAATAACAGTTGACACCTCTGTGTGTGAGTGTGCTTGACTAAGTCTCAGCTGTATCCTACTCTTTGTGACCCCATGGACTGTAGCCCACCAGGCTCCGCTGTCCATGGGTATTCTCCAGAAAAGAACAGTAGAGCAGGGTTGCCATGGCCTCCTCCAAGGGATCTTCCCAACCAGGGATCAAATCCAGGTCTCCCACATTGCAGGCAGATTGTTTACCATGTGAGCCAGCAGGGAAGCCCATGGAGTGGGTAGCCTATCCCTTCTCCAGGGGATTTTCCTGACCCAGGAATCCAGTCAGTGTCTCCTGCATTGCAGGCAGTTTCTTTACCAGCTGGGCTACCAGGGAAGCCCTGACACAAACCGGTTCATTTAGAAGGAATGCTGGGAGCTGCCCAGTGAAGCAGCATTCCAAAGCCTGCAGAGTGAACTGTATGTAACTAAGATAATTGGCAGACAGTGACTGCAGCCATGAAATTAAAAGACACTTACTCCTTGGAAGAAGAGTTGACCAACCTAGATAGCATATTCAAAAGCAGAGACATTACTTTGCCAACAAAGGTCCGTCTAGTCAAGGCTATGGTTTTTCCTGTAGTCATGTATGGATGTAAGAGTTGGACTGTGAAGAAAGCTGAGTGCCCAAGAACTGATGCTTTTGAACTGTGGTGTTGGAGAAGACTCTTGAGAGTCCCTTGGACTGCAAGGAGATCCAACCAGTCCATTCTGAAGGAGATCAGCCCTGGGATTTCTTTGGAGGGAATGATGCTGAAGCTGAAAACTCCAGTACTTTGGCCACCTCATGTGAAGAGTTGACTCATTGGAAAAGACTCTGATGCTGGGAGTGATTGGGGGCAGGAAGAGAAGGGGACGACCGAGGATGAGATGGTTGGATGGCATCACGGACTTGATGGACGTGAGTTTGAGTGAACTCCAGGAGATGGTGATGGACAGGGAGGCCTGGTGTGCTGCGATTCATGGGGTCGCAAAGAGTCGGACACGACTGAGCGACTGAACTGAATTGAACTGAAGATAATTGGCTTAGAAGTCGTACACATGTGATTTTCCATGCTAATATGGAAATTATTTCATTTTGTTTGTTACAAATAGGAAAATAAAATAACCTTTAGAATTATTAACTCCAATTAAATGTGCCTGCTGCCAGCTTCAAATGTAGTCTGAGATATAGCATAAACTCAAAGATGGAGCCAAATAAGCTGGGCTAAGTCCCACCAATTGCCACATGAAACTTTGAGCATCTGTGAAGTAGGAATAGTAATATATTTGGGTTGGCCAAAAAGTTCATTTGAGTTTGCCTGTAAGAATGCACAGACAAATCCGAATGAACTTTTTGGCCAAGCCAATATTTCCTCATATTAATTGCAATAACTATTATAATAAAAAAATTTTTGAAAGACAAAATGAAGTGATAGTTGTAAGGTTCTCAGACAGTGCCTGGAATAGTAAATAATAAATGTTTTATTTCATTTTTTTTTAATTGTGAAAGACTTTGAAATGGGCAAAAAGAAGTTTACCAACTGTCTTGTCAGTCCACCCTTTAGGGTATTCCACTTTTGAGCTTATTTTACAATATTAGAAACCATAGAAAGCTAATGGTAATGCAAAAGATTCTTGTGGAGGAGAAAAAAAATTTATTTCCCTGTGGATATTGACTGATTTTACAACTCTGTGTAAATTAACTTCAGGATTCCTGACTGTCTGATAAGTATCCATTCTTTGAACTTTCCTTTGAGCAGATTGGAATGCCTTTTGGATCCTTCAATCATTAATAAATTATAAAATCTGCAATGGCTGTTCATTTTATATTTATACAAGCATTGTGATTTTAGCATTTTCAAAAATTATCTTTTAATTCTATTATTATTATGGCAAAGAAATGTAACATTAATGAAAGAGGGAAACACACTATGAGGAGAATTAATGTGATTTTGGAATATGACAGGACAGGGTGGCAAAGCTTATTGAAGACTGTACTGGAAATCCTCAGGGAGCATATTAATGACATTAGTTTGAGTTATTAAAACAAAGGCAATCACATTAGACTGTTCACTACTGGAAAAGGTAAGGAAGTGCATATAGTATTTTTAAATTTGCTTTTTAATTTTAAAAAAGTTAATTTTTTGGTCACATGGCATGCGTATTCTTATTTTCCCTGACCAGTGATCAAACCCATGCCTCTAGCATTGGAAACAAGGAGTCTTAACCACTAAACCACCAAGGAAATCCCTTAAATTAGTTTTTAAATGACAGTGTGTAAATATTTTTACTTTAGGCTTAGTCCGAATATTTACTTATACAGAAATTCTCGTTTCTTGACAGAACTACTTACATAAAATGTTATCTACAAAAATCTAAAAATTTTCTCTCTTCTACTCTCAGTGTAATTTAAGTTCGTTCTCAGGGTGTTCTGTCCAACATTATAATTCTGGAACTGGGAACACTAAATCATCAGTTGTTCCCATCCCACTCTTTTTCCACAGGCAATCTCAAAACCCACTGAACTACCATATTGAATTTCTGATCCATTATATGATGGCATCTCATTCTAGCATCTTTAAAATGGTATTTATTTTATTTCATATGCAATTCATAACTGAATTTTTAGGAATGTTTAAACATGTCTTCCTTTCAGAGAGTCCTCTATTTTTCCTTTTGGTATCACCCTACATTTAAAAATACCAGTACAATAAAACCAGGAAGTTAGAGCTCAGTAATTTAAAAATCTTAATAATTTAGACAGCAAAAGATTAAATTGGCATTTACTTTAATGTTTCTTTTCACTTCAGAAAATGATTTACTGAGTGTATTTATTATGAAATAGTTCAAAATATCAATGTTTTATTTACTAAAGGAAGTAAAATATTGCAAAGTTTTTACAGAGAGAACAGACAATTCTTTACGTATCTAAAATACCTACTTTTAATCTGAGGTCCTGGTATACACCAAACATATTTCAGTGACTTTTTATAACAATATGCCACAATTCAAAATAATCTTCCTCATAAATAGGCAAAATTTCACATCCTTCTTTACATGTATAAAATATTAAAGTACTTCCATCCTAAAATATTTGAATGTCACTTTATTTGTGAAAATTTATTAAACACATTGAATTGCCTGTTTCATAGTCAGTATCTGACTTTTCTTTCCTGCCATTGCTTTATTCCAAGAAGCAACTTAATTAGTTCCTCCTACTCACATGAAAAGAGAAACCTGCATGGCAGAATCAGGCTTCAAAGCAAAGTGGAGAGCTTTGCCATACGTTTCTCCAGCTATTGGAGAACTGGAAAGCTTTAACACAGATTTGTACCCTTATGCCAAGTTTCTGACATGCAATTATGTAAATAGAAGTAAAACGAAAACCTTCTGGAAAACTGGTGTTTAACCAGCATAAAATTCAGTATTTCCCAAATGACCAGTAATTGCATACAGTATTTCTGAAAGGCAGATTAATCCTCTGCATTCTGATGAGTGTACACCAATGATCTCTAATTTTGGACCACTTGGATTGGTCAAAAGACTCTATGGATAAATCAGACTCAACAACTCCTCCTTATTAACTACCAGTAAAAGAGTCAGACAGAGGACGAGGGAAAGAAATCCCTATTTTTGATGAGACACTAATGAGATAATGTGGACTTTCCATTGCATTATAAAATAATCTTAAAAACAAAGCTTGGTTTATCACACTCTAATTATAAATTATGCAAGCTTGCTGCCAATTAAAGACTCTTAACCATGAGGGGAACTTTAACAGGCAACAGTGATCTATGGGGAGAAATACTACAAGAGATAGAAGGAGGGTTACTCCAGTCAGCCTTGGGTACAGAAAGTCCTAAATCTATGAACTAGGTACTAGCATGAATGCCAGGAGCCTGCACTGCTTCCACTAGCTCACTTTGTGGTTTCAGGTCACTATCCTCATTTGGACATTTTTCTTCATTCATTTGAACTTTGCTCTAACATGCTTTAGACACTGGACTTTTGGATACAGTGGGAGAAGGGGAGGGTGGGATAATTTGAGAGTATAGCATTGGAGCACACACATTACCATATATAAAATAGATGGCCAGTGGGAGTGTGCTGTACGATGCAGGGAACCCAAAGGCAGCGTTTTGTGACAATCTAGAGAGGTAGGATGGGAAGGGAGGTGGGATGGGAGGTACAAAACAGAGGGGATATATGTATATCTATGGCAAATTCATGTTGATGTATGGCAAAAACCATCACAATATTTTATGGTAATTATCCCACAATTAAAAATAAAAGATAAATTTTTAAAAGAACAAAAAAAGGCATTTAAATGTGATGAATTTTAGTCTATTATCACCCTGCTTATTTAACTTATATGCAGAGTACATCATGAGAAATGCAGGGCTGGATGAAGCACAAGATGGAATCAATATTTCCAGGAGAAATATCAATAACTTCAGATATGCAGATGACACCACCCTTACGGCAGAAAGTGAAGAGCACTAAAGAGCCTCTTGATGAAAGTGAAAGAGAAGAGTGAAAATTTGGTTTAAAGCTCAACATTCAGAAAACTAATATTATGGCAGCTGGTCCCATCACTTCATAGCAAATAAATGGGGAAACAGTATCAGATTTTATTTTGGGGGGCTCCGAAATCACTGCAGATGGTGACTGCAGCCATGAAATTAAAAAACACTTACTCCTTGGAAGGAAAGCTATGACCAACCTAGACAGCATATTAAAAACCAGAGACGTTACTTAGCCAACAAAGGTCCATCTAGTCAAGGCTATGGTTTTTCCAGTAGTCATATATGGATGTGAGAGTTGGACTATAAAGAAGGCTGAGCACCTAATAATTGATGCTTTTGAACTGTGGTGTTGGAGAAGACTCTTGAGAGTCCCGTAGACTGCAAGGAGATCCAACCAGTCCATCCTAAAGGAAATGAGTCCTGAATATTCATTTGAAGGACTGATGTTGAAGCTGAAACTCCAATACTTTGGCCATATGATACAAAGAGCTGACTCATTTGAAAAGACCCTGATGCTGGGAAAGATTGAAGGCAGGAGGAGAAGGGGATGACAGAGGATGAGATGGCTGGATGGCATCACCGACTCAATGGACATGAGTTTGGGTAAACTCCAGGAGTTGGTGATGAACAGGGAGGCCTGGTGGGCTGCAGTCCATGGGGTCACAAAGAGTTGGACACAACTGAGCAACTGAACTGAACTGAACTGAACTTTAGTATTTTCTATGGATGAGAAAATAATACCTACTTCTTTTCAATATTACAAGAAAAGGTGGTGTGTTTTCATTAAACAAATTATATTTGAAACCATCAGGGAAGAATGAGTTGTCTCTAAAATCATACATTAAAAATTATTTCAAGACTAGGAGCAAAATAACATTTTGTTGCCCTATATGCCTATTACTTCTCAAAATAATCTTACGCTATAACTAAAATCTCCTAAGCATGATGAGTACCTCAGTAAAAATAACATGCCCTGAATTCTTTCTGGGTTGTAATGAAAATAAAGTACAATAATTTGGCTAAAGTCCATATACTTATAATTTAACTGTGACATTATTTTATAAATTTAAATAAAACATGAATGAGCATATTGAATTCTTACATGAAATTTATATTTTAATATAAATATATTCCTTATGTTTCTGTTTCAATCATACCGGTATTCAGTAAGTAAGATAGGATCTTTTAAGAAGTTTTGAATATCCTAAACCATCACATTTTCATGAATTCTGTAAGTTCAGGTTCACTTCCTTTCAAACCAATTGCAAAAGCCACAGTCACAGGAAATGCAAATAGCAATAAAGTAGATTTTTTTTTTTAAATGCAATGTTAATTCTTGCATGTTGTCTTCTGACCTTTCAGAGGTCAAGTCTGGAAAGCAGAAACCTCACTTTGCCCCAGCAAATGCTTTATTCATGACTTCAAAAGTGCCAAGATCAAAAGGGGGGTATATTCAATTCAATTCAGTTTGCTCAAGTGGACACAAAAGATGTTCTTTTATTCAAATGACAAGAACATTTGATCCAGAAAAGCTGTACTACTTCTTGCTTAAAGAAGGGCTCACACTGTGCTTTACAAATTTCATTTTGAAAATTTCGTCGATCAGTTTAATAGTCTTATCCAAAAAACAGTCTAAGGATAAGGCAATTGGCAAGTTTTGTCCAGAAAGGATGCATTTTATTTTATTAGCAACCGCCAATGAACATAAAGAATCATCTGTGGGATCTGTTCCTCTAAAAACCTTGGGTGGGTTTAGGGGGATACCACTTAAGCTCTGTGAATTGAGAGAAAAAGATAATTCACATAGTGTCAATAAATCTACCCAGTTTATTTACCAAAGGCCAAAGGACTATCCTTGTTATCATCTGTTGGGTACCAAATAAGGAAAAACAATTTATTTTCCTATAAAAGAATTTTCTAAATAGTACCTATGCCTCAGGCATTCTGTCAAAGTCTTGGGCAAATCTTAGAGTCTTTCTTCGCTCACAAATGAACTATTTGTTCTAGTGAATGCACCAACATTTGGTCATATAAGAAAACATGAAGAAGAGAACAAAGGGGGCTTGAAAACATAAAGTATAGTAAAAAATTATATTAAGGAACATGGGAGAATGCCATTCCATTTGAGTAGGACATTTGAGGGAATATGAGAATTCCAAGCAAAGTACGGATGTTCCATTTCAGCTTGCCTAAAATTTGGTATCTTACCATCTCTCCCTAATCAGCCTCTTAAACATCAGCAGCTCCATTGAGTAGAGGGGCTCCAGGAGGTGGGGCAGGGTTCTCACCCATGTCTCCAAATCAGCTTTTATAAAATGTGTTGTTTCATTAAATCCATTAAATCTGGGTCTTTGGGTATAAGACCCAAGCACCCCCAAATGTCCAGCTAGATTGGAAAATCATTGACTTGGGGGAAATATAGGATTTGCAAAATGAAAAGGTAAATTTAGGACATACAACAATTAAGGAAATAGAAATATATATGCATTTTCCCTGAAGACTCACCTAACATATCAGAGTTATAGATAGAACTTTTTCTGTCTGTGTATGCTATTTCCTGGTCAAAGGGGAATCACCTTTGTCCATTACCACTGTCCCATGCTGCCCTCTTTCCTCTTCTGTGAGTCTTCCTTAGTTATAAGCAAGATTAGTGGATTATCAAGATATTCCATTTTACACTCACATCATGACATCCTAATACAGACTCTTGCTCCTATATACCCACTGAGTCCTATTAAAAGCCAGTTTGATCCCTCATGAATATCTGCAGATACTTATGACTTGTGAGAGGTTAGGGCATTCAGTAATTCCTACTCACTTCTAGTTCTTACCTATTTCTGATCCAGCTATATTCTGTACATTAAATTTCCAGATGGATTATATACAGCAGACTGCTTAGCATTTTAACTAAAATTATATGAATCCAGCAACACCAAATACTCAACTTGAATAATTTGGAATAGATTAATGATCGATAGATGGGCTTCCCCAGTGGCTCAGCAGTAAAGAATCCTCCTGTGATGCAGCAGCCACAGGAGACATGGATTCAATCCCTGAGCCAGGAAGATCTTCTGGAGGAGGGCATAGCAGCCCACGCCAGTATTCTTACCTGCAGAACCCCATGGACAGAGGAGCCTGGCAGGCTACAGTCCATAGGGTGGCAAAGAGTTGAACATGACTGAAATGACTTGACATGCAATGAGAGATATGCGAAAAATCTGAAAGTGCATCTAACTTCAGTGAAGCATAACATGAGGTCTCAAAACAGCCCCAAAACCAGTCTCTCTCTCTTAACTCTGTTCTCTTTTTCATTGTCCTTAGATAAAATCCCATGGAAGCAATCTGATAGAAGCATGGCTTGCTTCTATGCTCACCTCTTGGACCTATTCTTGCTAATAACGCATGACGTTCAATGACTGGCGAGACACATTATGAATATTGAGATTGTCAGATCTGCTGGAATCATGTGAAATCAGAGAGAGAAAATTCCTGCATTCAAAAATGATTGAGTTGCACAAATAAGAAGTGATCACACTCTGAAAATGGAAAAGAGGTCAAAACCATCTCCTTTGTCCTACCTGCATCAAGGAGAGTCTCATTCAAATGTTCCTTCCTGAAAGCTAATACTCCAGCTGTCTTCCACTGGGAATGTTTTAGCTTTTGCTTCCCATATACTGGCAGAGAGGTGGAATGGGGAGTCTTCTTGCCTCTGACTTAGAAATACTCTTATAGTCTTTCAAACTACAAACATTTGCTGTTGGGATACCCCAAATCCTCAAGTTCTCTTTGACTTTCCTTGTCCTTGGTATCAACCTGTATAATATTAAATTCGTTGTCCATTTTCCTCTGGACCCTGAATTTACAGTTATCTGACATGGCTGCCTTAAGTTTGCAATAGGAGACTCTCCATGCAAAGTTCACAGTCAGTATGTCCTCAGTCATATTCTGCTCTCCCCAAATCAAAATTTCACTTTTTCTGAGACTTGGATAAATCATGACTTTTTAAAATGATAGCAAAACCATTCTTTGCTATGGCATTTTTCCTGTAGCAGATGGATGTGTCTCTCTTTCCTCCAGGTTTCCGTTTCTATTTCCTTCTGTTATTACCATCTCCTTTCAAGCAAATCTTAGCTGAGTTTTTTAAAGTTCAACCTGTTTCTTCAATTAGATCTGATTTCTCTTCTCATTTGTCAAGTTAAATACTCACTAGATCAGAGTATTCTCTTCTCTATTTTTTCCCGTAATTCCTATTTTTACTGCAAAACAAACTTTCATGGTTCTCTGTTTGACTGGTTACTGAGCTAATATCACTACTTGTGTTCTGGACTTACCCTTCCCAAAGCTTAAGCAGTAATTCTCTTTCACAACAGGAAAATTAATTCTAGTTGGTGCAACAGACAAGCCCTGAAACCTCAATGACTTACCATGATAACTAAATGTTCGTTGATTGGTCACATGATAGAGTTTGGATGAGTGACCATCTTCAGTTATAGCAGTGCCATCTGGACCACATAGCTTCTTGATCACTGTGGCAGAAGAGATGGCCAGATGATCAGTGAGATGCTGTGAAGGATCAGGCTTGTAAGTGGTGTACATAATTTCCCCCACGACATATTGGCTAAAAATTAGCCACATGATCTCAGTCTAACTTCAGAGGAGCCTGGGATAGATGAATAGACACATGAATGTATAGATAGGATGCAGGACAAACACTAATAATCTTGCTAATACTCTACATTTACAGTTTTCTTCATGCTCACATGTTTCCTCTATCTCAGAGCAGCTATAATTGGACACTGGCAATATAGCTGGTATGAATCAAAATATGCTGCAAGTAAAAAAAAAAAACACTGAGTTTCAAATACAGTACAAAATAAGGAATTTAAAATATCTCAAATTTTCTATTGAAGGCATGTTGAAATGACAACATCTGGATATACACAATTAAATAAAATATATGATGAAAATTATTTCTGTTACTTTTTGTTTAATGTGGCTGCTAGAAAAAAAAATTGAATTTCATATGTGGCAAAGGTGATCTTTTGATTGGACAACACCGCTATAAAGGTGTGGTGTTTCAGACCTAGGTTTGTCTCTGATGGTACATGTTTGCCTTGAGATGATTTCCTTGAGGTTTTCTTTCTCTAAATCCAAGAGAATGGCATTGTTTTCATAACAAACATCATAATTTTGTCTAATTATTCATTGGTGGTTTTCAATCCTTCAGTTCAATTCAGTTCAGTCGCTCAGTCATGTCAGATCTTTGTGACCCCATGAACCGTGGCACGTAAGGCCTCTCTGTCCATCACCAACTCCCAGAGTTTACCCAAACTCATGTCCATTGACTCAGTGATGCCATCCAATGATCTCATCCTCTGTCGTCCCCTTCTCCTCCTGCCCTCAAACTTTCCCAGCTTCAGGGTCTTTTCAAATGAGTCAGTTCTTCACATCAGGTGGCCAAAGTATTGGAGTTTCAGTTTCAACATCAGGCCCTCCAATGAACACCCAGGACTGATCTCCTGTAGGATGGACCAGTTGGATCTCCTTGCAGTCCAAGGGACTCTCAAGAGTCTTCTCCAACACCACAGTTCAAAAGCATCAATTCTTCAGTGCTCAGCTTTCATTATAGTCCAACTCTCACATCCATGACTACTGGAATAACCATAGCCTTGACTAGATGGATCTTTGTTGACAAAGAAATGTCTCCGCCTTTTAACATACTGTGTAGGTGGGTCATAATTTTCTTTCCAAGGAGTAAGCATCTTTTAATTTCATGGCTGCAATCACCATCTGCAGTGATTTTGGAGCCCAGAAAAATAAACTCAGTCACTGTTTCCATTGTTTCCCTATCTATCTGCCATGAAGTAATGGGACCAGATGCCATGATCTTAGTTTTCTGAATGTTGTGCTTTAAGCCAACTTTTTCACTCTCCTCTTTCACTTTCATCAAGAGGCTCTTTTGTTCTTCTTCACTTTCTGCCATAAAGGTGGTGTCATATACATATCTGAGGTTTTGTATATTTCTCCTGGAAATCTTGATTCCAGCTTGTGTTTCTTCCAGTCCAGCGTTTCTCATGATGTACTCTGCATATAAGTTGAATAAGCAGGGTGACAATACACAGCCTTGATGTACTCCTTTTCCTATTTGGAACCAGTCTGCTGTTCCATGTCCAGTTCTAACTGTTGCTTCCTGACCTGCATACAGGTTTCTCAAGAGGCAGGTCAGGTGGTCTGGTATCCCCATCTCTTTCAGAATTTTTCACAGTTTGTTGTGATTCACACAATCAAAGGATTTTCCATACTCAGTAAAGCAGAAATAGATGTTTTTCTGGAACTCTTTTGCTTTTTTGATGATCCAGAGGATGTTGGCAATTGATCTCTGGCTCCTCTGCCTTTTCTAAAACCAGCTTGAACATCAGGAAGTTCATGGTTCATGTGTCGCTGAAGCCTGGTTTGGAGAATTTTAAGCATTACTTTACTAGCCTGTGAGATGATTGCAATCGTGTGGTAGTTTGAGCATTCTTTGGCATTGCCTTTCTTTGGGTTTGCAATGAAAACTGACCTTTTCCAGTCCTGTGGCCACTGATGAGTTTTTCAAATTTGCTGACATATTGAGTCCAGCACTTTCACAGCATCATCTTCTAGATTTGAAATAGCTCCACTGGAATTCCATCACCTCCACTAGCTTCGTTCATAGTGATGCTTCCTAAGGCCCACTTGACTTCACATTCCAGGATGTCTGGCTCTAGTTTAGTGATCACACCATTGTGATTATCTTGGTCATGAAGATCTTTTTTGTACAGTTCTTCTGTGTATTCTTGCTGCCTCTTCTTAATATCCTCTGCTTCTGTTAGATCTATACCATTTTTGTCTTTTATTGAACCCATCTTCACATGAAGTGTTCCCTTGGTATCTCTAGTTTTCTTGAAGAGATCTCTAGTCTTTCCCATTCTATTGTTTTCCTCTATTTCTTTGCACTGATTGCTGAGGAAGGCTTTCTTATCTCTCCTTGCTATTCTTTGGAACTTTGCATTCAAATGGGTATATCTTTCCTTTTCTCTTTTGCTTTTCACTTTTCTTTTCACAGCTATTTGTAAGGCCTCCTCAGATAGCCATTTTTCTTTTTTCCATTCCTTTTTCTTGGGGATGGTCTTGATCCCTGTCTCTCATACAGTGTCATGAACCTCTATCCATAGTTCATCAGGCACTCTATCAAATCTAGTCCTGTAAATCTATTTCTCACTTCCACTGTATAATCAGAAGGGATTTGATTTAGGTCATATCTGAATGGTCTAGTGGTTTTCCCCACTTTATTCAATTTAAGTCTGAATTTGGCATAAGGAGTTCATGATCTGAGCCATAGTCAGCTCCCAGTCTTGTTTTTGCTGACTGTATAGAGCTTCTCCATCTTTAGCTACAAAGAATATAATCAATCTGATTTCGGTGTTTACCATCTTGTGAGGTCCATGTGTAGAGTCTTCTCTTGTTCATTATGCATAATAAATCTGTTGCATGAATATCAGAAATTCATAACCAGAGTGAAGACTTAGCTGATAAACATGCAAGACCTAGCTCAAGAGCAAACAATGGGGCAAATTCTGGCATATCATAGCCACAATAATCCTAAGAAGATTCTAGATAGTAGATACACTATGGAACATAATGAAGCAGCTGACCTAATATGACTGGTGCCAATTTGGCACTAATAATCTAAATAAGTAAAAGATTCACACATTAGCATTTGGTCTATGCTGAGAAGTGTCTATGTTGAAGATGAAAGATATTCCACTGCTCTTGTTATCTGATCAAAAATCTTCTCTGCCTCCAAAATTCATCCTTGTCTTTAGCTTAATATTAGAATCTGCTTATAAGAAGCAGAAGGTCATTCACCAACTGATAGTTGGTTAATCCTTACTTTCTTCATGTAGTACTTGTTCCTCAACTGCTAGTCCTCTTGGTAAATGCATTAGGACTACTGAACCCATAACAAATATTGGAAACCATGGTGAGAATTTGATAGGCTAGGTGCTCAGTCACTCAGTCATGTCCAACTCTTTGCGACCTCATGAACTATAACCTGCCAGGCTTCCTTGTCCATGGGATTCTTAAGACATGATAGGCTAAAATATCATCATATCTAGGTCATCAAGCAATAATCCCAGCTGTAGCCATAATCTTAAAAGATCCTGATGTAGATAAGCAGGCAGTAATGAAAACCAGCATTTTTAAATTCTTTTTTTTAACCCTCTGTATTCCAAGGAAGAATACTGACAAACTAAAGCTGCACTTAAGTTGGTAGGAAGTAGAAGTTTATGAGATCTCTTTTCACATCTAAATGTACTCTGGAATCTTAGAATTTAATAACCTGGAATATTTAGAAATTAAGAACTTATTTCCACATAAACCTAGACTTGAATTTCTACATTCTTGCCAAAAAAATGAAAAAGGACCACTCCAAGAGAGAAAGCCTGAGATGAGCTTCCTACGGCAATTTCAAAGGTAGAGGGAAGAGAGCCAAGCATACCACAGGCTGACGTTCACATGTACAGTGGTCTCAGTGTTCCAGCCCATCAGAAAGTCAGTGTTCTGGAAACTGAAAATTTGATGACACCACTTTTTTGGGAGAGAGTGAAGTGGGCACAGTAAAAGCGTAAGGAACAGAAATAGAATGATCCTGGAAGTCATTTTCCTGGGAGTAACAGCCAACTATGGGCCAAAACTTCAAGAATGACTTTCAAGTCAATTATACTTATTTTGGGAATTTAAAACAACAACAACAACAACAACATGCTAATACAATGTTGTAAACCAAAAATACTCCAATTAAAGTTTTTTAAAAGCCTGTGTAAACTCTTATTTTCTTCTAGTATGTTATATAAATATCTACTAATTAAAAATATTTGCTGGAATTAGTAAGAATGTTGAATTGTTGTTGTTATTTTACCTTTAACATAGAACTTGAGGTTACTGTGACTCTGGTTTCCCATTAACACACTGAGTATATCCAAATCCTCTACTTTGTCCTCTATGTCTCAGCTCCTAGAACACCTTCCTGTCCATCTGTAGTCCCTGACACTTGCCCTGATATTTACCATTTGGAATTAATTTTTTCATCTCAATTCTAATAGAATTATGTATTCCTCTCTTAAGGTTGTTTAGTCACTAAGTCATGCCTGACTTTTTGCAACCCTGTGGACTGTAGCCCATCAGACTCCTTTGTCCATGGGATTCCCCAGGCAAGAATATTGGAGTAGGTTACCACTTCCTTCTCCAGGGGCTCTTCCCAGTCCAGGGAGAGAACCCACATCTCCCGCAACAGCAGGCAGATTCTTTACCACGGAGCCCCCTGGGAAGCCCACTTTTGGTATAGTTTTCATAAACATGCTTACGTAGGAATTCACACTGAAATACAGTCCATTTTTAGGTTGAATGACATTTGGAAAAGGAACATTATAGCCATTTCATAGACTGCCACCCTGGGTCTTCTAGACAGCAGAAGCCCAAGGCAAGAAGGAAATTATTTACTCTCTCTGGGAGTTGTGAGAGTAGAGCAGTGAGAGTGAAGGTAGAAGAGAAATATGTGTAGCACTTGGCTATCCAGACCAGCTGGTGAAGGGGAATCACATTCATGTTAATAACCTATTTTTACCTTTGAGTAGTGACAGCAGTCTGCCATCTGTCTTGAGCGTCTAAGTACTGACATGTAAAGAGTGAATGTGCAGAGAAAAGCTGTCGATCAAAGATGAAGCTGTAACATGTCATCAGAGGGCTCAGGTCATGCACCAGGACCCTTGCAACTCTCTGTCAACTGAAGGAAAAAAAAAAAAAGGCACAACCAAAAAGTTGAGAATTATGTCTTACTTGGCAGACAAAAGTGAGGACTTAAGCCTGGGACCCAGCCTCTGAGATAGCTCTGAGAGACTGCTCTAGAGAGGTAAAGGAGGAGCCAAAATGTATAGAAGTTTTTGCAACAAAGACCAGGTAGTTAAATATCACTGTTAATTAAAGGAAACCAGACAATAACAAAAGACAGCTCAAGTTAATGAATTTAGCATTTTTCCGTGTATGGGAAGATCCAGACTCTGGACTCACTAAAATCATTCCTTTGATATGCACCTCAGCTCTCTGGAGCCAGGACCCTGTGTTTTTACATCCTGAGTCTCCTCCGAGTGGACCTCTCGGGGTAGAGGTTGGGGGAGATGGCTAATGGCTTGATGGCAGGCAACCTGTTTTTACCTTGAGTTCCCTCAAGCCTCACCACTGGGGCAGCTGGTGACTGATGACTGATGCTGCTGCTGCTGCTGCTAAGTCGCTTCAGTCGTGTCCGACTCTGTGCGATCCCATAGATGGCAGCCCACCAGGCTCCCCCGTCCCTGGGATTCTCCAGGCAAGAACACTGGAGTGGGTTGCCATTGCCTTCTCCAGTGCATGAAAGTGAAAAGTGAAAGTGAAGTTGCTCAGTCGTGTCCGACTAGTAGCGACCCCATGGATTGCAGCCTACCAGGCTCCTCCGCCCATGGGATTTTCCAGGCAAGAGTACTGGAGTGGGGTGCCATTGCTACATCCTTTGTTTACTGATAAGGCAGGCAACATTTTGTCATTCACGACTCTTCTCCACCCTGCTACAGCAATAGATTATTGTTCACTCTAATCACCATGGTGTACCTTATATCCCCAGACTTATTTATCTGATAACTGGAAGTTTGTTCCATTTGAACAACATCTCCCAATTCACCACCACCACCACCACCCCTCAGATCCTGGTAACTACCAATCTACTCTCTATTTCAATGAGTTAGGCTTGTTTAGATTCCACATATAAGCAACTCAGATTGCAGGGAAAAGCCAATTCTGATTCCATGTTGGAACTGTCTCTTTGACTTGTTTTTAGCCGCTTTTGTTATTACATTCACACATAATGGACTGCCTCAGGGAATCCTGCCCCTCTGCCTGACTGTTAAAGTGCCTTTGTTCAGAAACCTGTCCACCTCTGTCCATGGGACTCTCCAGGCAAGAATACTGGAATGGGGTGCCATTTCCTTCTCCAGGGGATCTTCCTGACCCAGGGATCAAACTCACATTTCTTATGTGTCCTGCATTGCAAGCAGATTCTTTACCAGTGAGCCACCTCATCTTTCACTGAACAAGTGTGAGGCTACCTCCACTGATGGGGAGAGTGGAAGCTCCATCACCTTCCCCAGCCTCCAGGCTCAGCTTGAACATGATGCTGCCAATCCAGGAGACATAAGAGATGTGGGTTCTCCCAAATGTCTTTTAAAATAAACTTTATTCTTCCATCATTCACCCATTTTATGTTTCCTATTTTTAATCAGATATTTTTTATTGTTTCTGCATTATAGAGTAAACACTATGTATTTACTTATTACTTTCTTCTTTTGGAGACACAAACGTCTGTTTGACTTCAGTCCATTTGTAACTATATCCTGAACATTAATCTATTATTTATTTATTTATGCCTCTTTAAACAAAAACAAATGCCTTAAGGGAAATTTACAGTGAACAATAAAGGGACTTAGTCTCAGTAGCAGATATGTTTTCTAAAATAAAAATTAAAAGTATCAGGCATCCAATCATTAGAAGAGTCATTAACGATAATAGAAATCAGGCAATGGCCTTACTTCTCTGTCACTGAAAATAAGGCGGAGAATTGCACTCCAATAGAATGATTTGAGAATCATCTAAGAGTCAAAACTAGCTAATCAGCTCCTTTTCCCTAGGTAGTAGAAGTAATATTACAATTCCTTTCCTGTCATAGTATCAAGAGAATAGAATAAATGTGCTTCAAGCATCACCTGAAAGAAGAAACAGGAGCAATTTAAAAACATTCTCATTAAGTTTAGCATGATTTCACTGTCCTTCAGCAAAACACATTTCCTATCAGGGAACTCTATTTCACTGTTCTCTTAAAACTAGCTTGGGGAGGGAGGCATGAACAGCTTGAATAATTTCCTGCCAGATATATGCTATTTTCTTACTACTGCTTTTCAGGTTATTCCATAAAAGTAGACTTGATTTTACCAAAAATTTAGAGTGCAGATATTATGTTTATGACTTGAATCACAATTCTTAATGAACAATTTTTAAGAGAACCTTATTAAATTTTATTGTACAAGAAAGAATTCTTTTGTCATATCAATAAGGAATCCTTGCTTTATTTATGCTGGGCTTGGGGAAAGCTAGAGAAACTCATGCCACAGGTTAAAGGAACTGACTAAGGATCTCTACAAAGCATGAGAAGGACCAGAGAAAAGGATATGGCCAACGGAGATACAAGAGCAAGGTCTGAAGTAGAGTTTGCTATAGACATTCCCCCACTCTGACCCCAGTTCCTATTAAACCCTGAGAACTTGTATATTCGATCTCAGAGGGCTGCAGGCTGGAATCAAAACAGAGTTACATTCACTCTCTGATTCACAACAGTATCTCTTCAACATTCAGGCACAAATTTTTCTTTTTTTTAAATTTTACTTTATTTTACTTTACAACACTGTATTGGTTTTGCCATACATCAACATGAATCCACCATGGATGTACACGTGTTCCCAATCCTGAACCCCCCCTCCCGCGTCCCTCCCCATACCATCTCTCTGGGTCATCCCAGTGCACAAGCCCCAAGCATCCTGTATCCTGCATTGAACCTAGACTGGTGATTCGTTTCTTATATGATATTATACATGTTTCAATGCCATTCTCCCAAATCATCCCAGCCTCTCCCTCTCCCACAGAGTCCAAAAGACTGTTCTATGCCTCCATGTCTCTATTGCTGTCTCGCATACAGGGTTATCATTACCATCTTTCTAAATTCCGTATATATGTGTTAGTATACTCTATTGGTGTTTTTCTTTCTGGCTTACTTCACTCTGTATAATCAGCTCTATTGGTGTTTTTCTTTCTGGCTTACTTCACTCTGTATAATCAGCTCCAGTTTCATCCACCTCATTAGAACTGATTCAAATAAATGTATTCTTTTTAATGGCTGAGTAATACTCCATTGTGTATGTGTACCAAAGCTTTCTTATCCATTCATTGGCTGAAATTTTTCTATCAGTTACAAGAGAAGGAAGATAAAGAAGTAATGGAAATTTTTCAGGGGAAAGAAAGTTTTAAAAAGTTGTTATGTAACTTTGACTTAATGAAGACTTCATATAATGAACTGCCATTCTGACAACTCAAAGGCCATAGCACTCATCAGCACCAGAGATGATTGTGAGGTGTCCCCATCAGAAAGCAACATTGTCCAAGACAGCAACATGAGGTGGCCAGCAGAAGCAGTAATGTACTATTGCCTTTGTCCAACTTCCATGCAATCGATGAAAGAGGAAGAAAATGGTGTCTGGCATGTCTTCCCCTACTGTCTGCAGGATACCTTGGTTAATCAGTATATCCAACAGCATATATACTGACCAGAAATAATTGGATGGCTATTTTATTTTATTTTTTATTTTTATTTTATATTGAAATATAGTCAATGTTGTGTAGGTTTCAGGTGTATGGCATATTATACATATGTATATATGTATATGTTATACCTATACATGTATATGTATATATGGGTATATACATATACATGTGTCATGTACATATATACATGTACGTGTATCCAGATACATGTATTTGTTTTTCAAATTCTTTTCCCATTTGAAAATAACCATTTCCCAGTTACTGCATGGTATTGAGCAGAGCTCTCTGTGCTACACAACAGGCCCTTGTTGGTTTTCTCTTTTATCCTTTTTGTTCGAGTGTACTTGTTTTACAGTGCATTAGTTTCTGCTGTACAACAAAGTGAATCAGCTATACATAAACATGTCTCCCTTTCCTCTTGAGTCCCTCTCCCATCCTCCCATCCCACCCCCTAGGGCCTCACAGGCCACTGTGGTTACATGTTTATCAGAGGTCAACTGACCTGTTTCTAAGCATCTAGGATCCATTTCTCTCTTAACAAATCACATCATGATTTCCTCTGGGGAATTATATCTCTCATTGTGTGCTAACCCAGGTGGCTCAGACAGTGAACAATCTGCCTGCAATGCGAGAGACCCAGGTTCTATCCCTGAGTCAGGAAGATCCCCTGGAGAAGGAAATGGCAACACGTTCCAGTATGTTGCCTGGAGAATTCCATGAACACAAGAGCCTGGCAGGCTACAGTCCCTGGGGTCTCAAAGAATCAGAAACAACTGAGCAACTAACATTTTCACTTTCATTACGTGTCATCTTATTTGAGTGGTAAATTATGGTGTCCTCTCATTATAAAAACCAAAGAGAACCCCAGAGACTTTGAAAAATCACACCTTTTCCTAGCTCATAAAGGACACGATGCAGAAACATGAAACAAGTGATAGAAATTGGCCTCTCTCCCTAAGCACTTTGAGATGTGAGCATAATGCATTAAGCACCGAAGAAACAGAGTGAGATGATTCCTCCAGTGAAGGCCTTAGAGCCATAATGTCACATAATTTATATTTTGAGTTCCCCTAAGTTGACTATGACTAGTTTCTGTTATTTCCAAAACAATAGTATGTTTTTCCTTCATTCCTATTCGTTTTCATATATCTACTAATAAATTCATTTTATGCTTAAAAGATATAGCTTCTCCTGATTATTTCAAAAGTATACAAATAGAATACTACAAATTTTAGAGTAAAATAATGTTTATAGTTGTCATGTCTTTAGAAAACCAATGTGATACACACTGAATACTTAGTACCACATGATATTATTAGAAGTCAGACTTTAGTTTCATGATGTTGGTCATGGGTCCGTGGCTGTACCTCCTTCTCTGTAGACTGAGTGCCATGGCCTGAAATAACTGTATGAGATATTTGTGTCAAAGACTCTCAGTGGGTTAAATACTGTAGGCCTTCAATAATGACCGTGAAGGCAAGAAAGACACACCCATACTAGGAATAAGTCAAGATGAATCATTGCCCTTTCCAGGGTAAAAGGAGTCTGATATGATCGACCTGTCACCAATGGTTGGCCTGTCCTTTTGAGGAATGATGCCACATCCAAGGGGCTGTTGTCTATTACTTTTGTTTGTCTGTTGGACCTCCAGTGAAAGCAGTAGCTAAATCAACTCTGATGAATTGGACTGACCTTTCATGTCCATTAATGGGTTCTGAGTCTGAGAACTGACTGAAGTCAGAAACTAGGCAAAGGTTTATCATATTTTATTGGCCTCAGCATCCTTGTTATCCATCTTTGATTGCTTTGGACGGTCTGTGTTGAACAAGACTCTTGTCTGCTCATCTATTTGGCTCTAAGCAAAGCCATATTCTGCTAGCCATCTCAATAGTCTCTGCAGGACAGGCCAGCCTGGCTGCCACTTCAATTGTGCTGCTCACTATGGTTATTGCGCACACTTTGCTTCTGAGGGGTAAGTGCCACCACCTGTCTCTATTATTTAGGGACTGCATTGCTCAGGCTCAGGCTCAGCCATATTCAATTGTTTACAACCCTCTGGGCTGTAGCCCACCAGGCTCTTCTGTCCATGGGATTTTTCAGGCAAGAATACGGGAGCAGGTTGTCATTCCCTCCTCCAGGGGATCTTTCTGACCCAGAAATTAAACCCGCATCTCCTGCATTGCAAGTGGTTTGTTTATCTGCTGAGCCATCAGGGAATCTCCACTTTAATCAGGGGGAAAAGTTCTATCCAGCATCTCCTATCATTTTCTCTTCTATAGGGGACAGCCACCACAAAGAAGCCAACATGTTCTAGGGTTTTCAATATTCTGGTATATTCATTTCATATGTCCCCATCCCAATTCTCAGATTTCAGACCTTACCACCCATGACACTGACCTTGTCTATAGAAGACTTGTTAAAGGTGAAAATTAGAATTCAACCTTCTGTGATTCTCTGCTACTCATAATTATACCCTGGCCTGATGCTTAGCTTTTTCTGGCCTCCGGCTGCAAAACATGGGACTCTTCTTATGTGCTGCCAAATAAGCTCTCTGATTTTCACATTTTACCTAGAATTGTTGATTAATTACCATCAGCCTTTCATTGCCTTTGTCCAATGCATCAATAGTACTCTGATTCCATTGTCCGTATAATTGCTACTTCCCCCAAACCTCTCAAACCTGTGAGATATTGCAGTAGTCAATGCATTGCCTTCTGAATTGCTTCTGAAGGGAGGATGTTAACAATTGTTCCGTAGAGCAGGTCAGAGGCCATTGGTGCTCCACCTACCAGAGATGCAATTTGCATCGCCAGCTGGCCAGGGGTGAATCAGCTCTGAATTTCTCTTTTTAAATCTGCTTCCTGGAGTCACTCTTGGCATCAAATATGTAAGATCAGGTACCCCATACATGTACTCTAAGACAAAGATTTGCATTCAGAAAGTAAATTGGTGAATACTCACAGGAATAGCACCTATTAAGGAGTGATGGAAGAAGAATTGGGTAGAAGATGAAGTTGAATGCCATGCATTTGCAAAAAGGCCTCAGCTGGTCCCACAAGAGGCACTCCAGCTAGGATGACTCTACAGAGTTGTCCAAGATTGAGGCACGGGATGGGTCTCTGAACCCCCGCTTTAATAAGTCATGGATGCAGGCTGCCCCTGGGGAAGGGGTATAAGCTATGTGAAGCAGCTTTCTCAGGCCAACACTCTCCCAGCTAGAGGCTCAGCCCTGATTTTGGAGGCATCAGAGCATCTATTACATTTGTACACAGCATACTAGGAGTGAGGGATAGATTCAAAGTTTACAAAAGTCTTAATTTGTATACAGGCCCTACCAGCGATGAGATAAATGACTGAGCAAGATGTTTAACTAGTCTTGGCCTTGGTTGCTTCTCTCATGGAAAATAATCTACTTATTTTTCTTCTTTTTCAGCATTATCTTTGTTATTCTCACTTCACTATTCTTTTAGATGTATTGTAGATTTACCTTGTTAAAGCCTCATTACTATTAAAATTCTGTTATTATTTAAAATAAAATAAATATTAATATTGATTAATTTAGAAAATAATTGTTTGCCTTCTTATTGTGGATTATTGAATTTTCTTTTTCTTCTTTATTCATTCTCTCTCTCTTCTGTGTAATTTGTCACTCTAGATTTTTCACCTTCAGATAGCTGTTAGTCTGTCCAGGCTGTTACAACCAAGTACCATAGACTGGTGGCATATAAACAATAGAATTTTAATTCTCACATTTCTGGAAGATAGACGTCAGAGATCAGGGTGCCAGAATGGTAGGGATCTGGTGAGAACATTCTATAGAATTACAAATTTCAGACTGTTTCCTATATCCTTACTTGGCATAAAGAAGATGAAAAAGCTCTTTGAGGTCTCTTACAATTTCATTCACTCCACATGATAACAAGGTAATTCTCAAAATCCTTCAAGCTAGGTTTCAGCAGTACGTGAACCAAGAACTTCCAGATGTTTGAGCTGGATTTATTTAAGGCAGAGGAACCAGAAATCAAATTGCCAATGTCCATTGGATCATAGAGAAAGCTAGGGAATTCCAGAACAACATCTACTTCTGCTTCATTGACTACACTAAAAACTTGAACTGTGTGGATCACAGCAAATGGTGGGAAATTCTTAAAGGGCCAGAAATACCAGACCAACTTACTTGTCTCATGAGAAGCCTCTATGTGGGTCAAGAAACAACAGTTTGAACTGGACATGGAACAATGGGCTGGTTCAAAATTGGGAAAGGAGTATGTCAAGGCTATATATTGTCAGCCTGCTTATTTAACTTCTAATCAGAGTACATCAAGCAAAATGTAAGACTGGATGACTCACAAGCTGGAATCAAGATTGCTGTGAGAAATATCAACAACCTCAGATATGTAGATGATACCATTCTAACAGGAGAAAGCAAAGAGGAACTAAAAGCCTCTTGATGAAAGTGAAAGAGGAGAGTGAAAAGTGTGAATATTGAGTAAAACTCAATATTCAAAAAACTGAGATCACGGCATCCAGTCTCATCACTTTGTGACAAATAGAAGGGGAAAAATTAGAAGCAGTGGCAGGTTTTATTTTCTTGGGCTCCAAAATCACTGTGGAGAGTGACTGCAGCCATGAAATTAGAAGATGCTTGCTCCTTGGGAGGAAATCCATGACAACCTAGACAATGTATTAAGAAGCAGAGACATCATTTTGCTGACACTGGTCCACATAATCAAAGCTATGGTTTTTCCAGTAGTCATGAAAGGATGTGCAAGTTGGACCATAAAGAAGGCTGAGCACCAAAGAATTGATGCTTTTGAATTGTGGTGCTGGAGAAGACTCTTGAGATTCCCATGGGACTGCAAAGAGATCAAACCAGTCAATCCTGAAGGAAATCAACACTGAATATTCATTGGAGGGACTGATGCTAAAGCTAAAGCTTCAATACTTTGGCCACTTGATGCAGAGTTGACTTACTGGAAAAGACCATGATGCTGGGAAAGACTGAGGCAAAAGGAAAAGAAGTGGCAGAGGATGGGATGGTTAGATAGCATCAGACTCAATAGACAGGAGTATGAGCAAACTCCGGGAGATAATGGACAGAGGAGCCTGGTGTGCTACAGTCCATGGGGTTGCAAAGAGTCAGACACAACTTAGCGAATGAACAACAATAAATCCCAGTCATGTGGGCACCACTATTACGCTTAATTACCTCCCAAAGGCCTCACTTGGGAGTTATGATTTCAATACATGAATTTAGGATGCGACCCAAACATTCACTCCATTGCAGATCACCTTCAGTTTTCAGTCTTGTGAACAGGCACTTCTAAAGGTTTCTGTTAGCTGCTGTAGGGAAATGTATATTTTATATATTTGTTTGGCTGTGCCCGATGCTTGTGAGATCTTCGTTCCCTGAAAGTGAAAGTTAAACTCCCTCAGTCATGTCCAACTCTTTGTGACCCCATGGCCTGTACAGTCCATGGAATTCTCCAGGCCAGAATACTGGAGTAGGTAGCCTTGTCCTTCTCCAGGGAATATTCCCAACCCAGGGACTGAACCCAGATTTCCCACATTACAAGTGGATTCTTTACCAGCTGAGCCACATGGGAAGCCCAAGAATACTAGAGTGGGTAGCCTATCCCTTCTCCAGCAGATCTTCACAACCCAGGAATCAAACAAGGGTCTCCTTCATTGCAGGTGGATTCTTTACCAACTGAGCTGTCAGGAAAGCCCTAAAAGAGTGATCTACCCTCTCTGAGGTTCGAACTCAAGACCTTCAGATTATAAGACTGACGGGCTGCCTTCTGTGCTAAGAGGGCAAACTCATTCCCTGCCAGAGATCAAACCAACACCCACAGCAGAGAAGTGTAGAGTACTAACCAGTGTACCACCAGGGAGTTCTCTAGAATTTCATTTTTAATTTCTCAATTTAGTAATCTTCTGTTTTTAAACAAAATGAGGAATTTGTTCACATTTTCTAGTGAGAAAATTTCATTTATTTTATATTAACTCTTATCTTTTCAAATTTATCATCACTGATTTCAGATAGTATTTTCTTACATTTAGAAACCTCATCTTTTTTTCATTACAATTCTGTCTGTATGTATGCTTAAAAATGGGATTGCCAGATCATGTGGCAATTATATGTTTAGTTTTCTGAGAAATCTCCATACTGTTTTACACAGTGGCTACACCAACTTACAATCCCATCAACAGTACAGGAAAGTCCCCTTTCTCCAGCATTTGTTTTGCAGACTTTTTAATGAAGACCATTTCCGTCTGGTGAGGTAGTAACACATTGTAGTTCTGATTTACATTTCTTTAATAATTAGCTAGGTTGAGCATCTTTTCATGTGCCTATTGACCATCTGATTATCTTCTTCAGACAAATGTCTATTTAGCCTTCTGCTTATTTTTGGAAAGGGTTGTTTTTTGTTGTTGTTGTTGAATTGTATGAGCTATTTTTACATTTTGGAAATTAAACTGTTATTGGTCACATCATTTGCAAATATATTCTCCCAGTCTGTTGGTTGTCTTTTCATTTTGTTTATGGTGTCATCTGATATACAAAAGCTTATAAATTTGACTAGGTTCTATTTATTTATTTTTTTATTGCCTTGGGAGACTGACCTCAGAAAACATTGGTATGATTTGTGTCAGAAAATGTTTCACCTATATTTTCTTCTAGCAATTTTATAGTATCACGTCTTATGTTTAAGTCTTTATGTGAAACTGTAATTCAAAAAGATACACACACCCCTGCATTCATAGCAGCACTGTTCATAATAGCCAAGATGTGGAAACAACTTAAATGTCCATCAACAGATGAATGGATAAAGAAGATGTACTACATACATATAATGAAATGCTACTCAGTCAACAGTGCGTGAACCGTGAACTTCCAGATGTTCAAGCTGAATTTAGAAAAAGCAGAGCAAGAGATCAAGTTGCTAACATTCGCTGGATCATCAAAAAAGCAAGAGAGTTCCAGAAAAAACATCTATTCCTGCTTTATTGACTATGTCAAAGCCTCTGACTGTGTGGATCACAAAAAACTGGAAAATTCTGAAAGAGATGGGAATACCAGATCACCTGACCTGCCTCTTGAGAAACCTATATGAAGGTCAGGAAGCAACAGTTAGAACTGGACATGGAACAACAGACTGGTTCCAAATAGGAAAAGGAGTACGTCGAGGCTGTATATTGTCACCCTACTTATTTAACTTATATGCAGAGTACATCATGAAAATCACTGGGTTGGATGAAGCACAAGCTGAAATCAGTATTGCTGGGGGAAATATTAATAACCTCAGATATGCAGATGACACCACCCTTATGGCAGAAAGTGAACTAAAGAACCTCTTGATGAAAGTGAATGAGTAGAGTTAAAAAGTTGGCTTAGAACTCAACATTCAGAAAACTAAAATCATGCCATACAGTCCCATCACTTCATGGTGAATAGATAGGGAAACAGTGGAAACAGTGACAGAATTTACCTTGTTGGGCTCCAAAATCACTGCAGGTGGTGACTGCAGCCATGAAATTAAAAAACGCTTGCTCCTCCTTGGAAGAAAACTTATGACCAACCTAGACACCATATTAAAAAGCAGAGACATTACTTAGCTAACAAAAGTATGTCTCGTCAAAGCTATGTTTTATCCAGTAGTCATGTATGGATGTGAGAGTTGGACTATAAAGAAAGCTGAGCACCAAAGAATTGATGCTTTTGAACTGTGGTGTTGGAGAAGACTCTTGAGAGTCCCTTGGACTGCAAGGAGATCCAACCAGTCCATCCTAAAAGAGATAAGTCCTGGGTGTTCATTGGAAGGACTGATGTTGAAGCTGAAACTCCAATATTTTGGCCACTTGATGTGAAGAACTGTCTCATCTGAAAAGACCCTGATGCTGGGAAAGATTGAGGGCAGGAGGAGAAGGGGACAACAGAGGATGAGATCATTGGATGGCATCACCAACTCAATGGACATGAGTTTGAGTAAGCTCCAGGAGTTGATGATGGACAGGAAAGCCTGGTATGCAGCAATCCATGGGATCACAAGGAATCAGACATGACTGAGTGACTGAACTGAACTTGACTGACTCAGCCATAAAAAAAGAATAAAATTTTGCCATTTCCAACAATACGGATAGATTTACAAGATATTCAGTTCAGTTCAGTCGCTTAGCCATGTCTGACTCTTTGGGACCCTGTGAACCAGAGCATACCAGGCCTCCCTGTCCCGGAGTCCACCCAAACTTATGTCCATTGAGTCAGGGATGCCATGCACCATCTCTTCTTCTGTTGTCCTCTTCTCCTCCTGCCCTCAATCTTTCCCAGCATCAGGGTCTTTTCTAATGAGTCAGCTCTTCACATCAGGTGGCCAAAGTACTGGAGATTCAACTTCAGCATCAGTCCTTCCAATGAATATTCAGGACAGATTTCCTTTAGAATGGACTGGTTGGATCTCCTTGCAGTCCAAGGGACTCTCAAGAGTCTTCTCCAACACCACAGTCCAAAAGCATCAATTCTTCAGCGCTCACCTTTCTTTACAGTCCAACTCTCACATCCATACATGACCACTGGAAAAACCATAGCCTTGACTAGATGGACCTTTGTTGACAAACTGATATCTCTGCTTTTGAATATGCTGTCTAGGTTGGTCATAACTTTCCTTCCAAGGAGCAAGCATCTTTTAATTTCATGGCTGAAATCATCATCTGCAGTGATTTTGGAGCCAGAAAAATAAAGTCAGTCACTGTTTTCATTGTTTCCCCATCTATTTTTCATTATGCTAAGTGAAATAAGTGAGAGAAAAACAAATATCATGAGATATCATGTATGTGTAAAAATAAAAATACAAGCAAACAAGTGAGTAAAATTTTTTAAAAAGCCAATTCACAGATACTGAAAGCAAGCTATATATTTTTATTTTTTACAGAGGATTTTAACTAATTTATTATCTTTAATAAATAGACACATTTAGACTCTTTATGTTAGATGTTGTGATGTATAGGAAATGTGAAGCTCAATTTATTGACTCCCTCCAGTGAAACTGGAAAAGAAATGTAAAAAAGCAAAATGGCTGTCTGAGGAGGCCTTACAAATAGCTGTGAAAAGAAGAGAAGTGAAAAGAAAAGGAGAAAAGGAAAGATATAAGCATCTGAATGCAGAGTTCCAAAGAATAGCAAGAAGAGATAAGAAAGCCTTCTTCAGCGATCAGTGCAAAGAAATAGAGGAAAACAATAGAATGGGAAAGACTAGAGATCTCTTCAAGAAAATTAGAGGTATCAAGGGAATATTTCATGCAAAGATGGGCTCAATAAAGGACAGAAATGGTATGGACCTAACAGAAGCAGAAGATACTAAGAAGAGGTGGCAAGAATACACAGAAGAACTGTACAAAAAAGATCATCATGACCAAGATAATCACGATGGTGTGATCACTCATCTAGAGCCAGACATCCTGGAATGTGAGGTCAAGTGGGCCTTAGAAAGCATCACTACAAACAAAGCTAGTGGAGGTGATGGAATTCCAGTTGAGCTGTTTCAAATCCTGAAAGATGATGCTGTGAAAATGCTGCACTCAATATGCCAGCAAATTTGGAAAACTCAGCAGTGGCCATAGGACTGGAAAATGTCAGTTTTCATTCCAATTCCAAAGAAAGGCAATGCCAAAGAATGCTCAAACTACTGCACAGTTGCACTCATCTCACACACTAGTAAAGTAATGCTCAAAAATCTCCAAGCCAGACTTCAACAATATGTGAACCGTGAACTTCCTGATGTTCAAGCTGGTTTTAGAAAAGGCAGAGGAACCAGAGATCAAATTGCCAACATCTGCTGGATCATCAAAAAAGCAAGAGAGTTCCAGAAAAACATCTTCTTCTGCTTTATTGATTATGCCAAAGCCTTTGACTGTGTGGATCACAATAAACTGTGGAAAATTCTGAGAGAGATGGGAATACCAGACCACCTGACCTGCCTCTTGAGAAATCTGTATGCAGGTCAGGAAGCAACAGTTAGAAGTGGACATGGAACAGCAGACTGGTTCCAAATAGGAAAAGGAGTACATCAAGGCTCTGTATTGTCACCCTGCTTATTTAACTTCTATGCAGAGAACATCATGAGAAACGCTGGACTGGAAGAAACACAAGCTGGAATCAAGATTGCCGGGAGAAATATCAATAACCTCAGATATGCAGATGACACCACCCTTATGGCAGAAAGTGAAGAGGAGCTAAAAAGTCTCTTGATGAAACTGAAAGAGGAGAGTGAAAAAGTTGGCTTAAAGCTCAACATTCAGAAAATGAAGATCATGGCATCCGGTCCCATCACTTATGGCAAATAGATGGGGATTCAGTGGAAACAGTGTCAGACTTTATTTTGGGGGGCTCCAAAATCACTGCAGATGGTGATTGCAGCCATGAAATTAAAAGACGCTTACTCCATGGAAGAAAAGTTATGACCAACCTAGATAGTATATTCAAAAGCAGAGACATTACTTTGCCAACTAAGGTCCGTCTAGTTAAGGCTATGGTTTTTCCTGTGGTCATGTATGGATGTGAGAGTTGGACTGTGAAGAAGGCTGAGTACTGAAGAATTGATGCTTTTGAACTGTGGTGTTGGAGAAGACTCTTGAGAGTCCCTTGGACTGCAAGGAAATCCAACGAGTCCATTCTGAAGGAGATCAACCCTGGGATTTCTTTGAAAGGAATGATGCTAAAGCTGAAACTCCAGTACTTTGGCCACCTCATGGGAAGAGTTGACTCATTGGAAAAGACTCTGATGCTGGGAGGGACTGGGGGCAGGAGGAGAAGGGGACGACAGAGGATGAGATGGCTGGATGGCATCACTGACTCGATGGACGTGAGTCTAAGTGAACTCCAGGAGTTGGTGATGAACAGGGAGGCCTGGTGTGCTGCGATTCATGGGGTCGCAAAAAGTCGGACATGACTGAGCGACTGAACTGAGCTGAACTGAAGTGAAACATTTTTGCATGTTTTTCATTCCCTCTACTCCGAACTTCTCACTTCTAAAATTTTTTCTAGGACCTCAAAGAAAGTGAAGGTTGAATACAAATGGAAAATTTGGAGCAAAGCATTTGTATTGAAGACAACATAGATTTTTATATCATCATGGAAACTTTCCTGTTTATAGCAGTAATGGCTCTTGTGCTAGCAAAATCTATATATTATGACAATTTCCCAAAAGATAAATAAAGTGTTTTTATTCAGGGTGTGTTTTTCTAATTCACACAAAGGCAAGATAGGGACTATTTGTGGGTTTGTTTAATAAAATATAAGATATGGTTATTATCATCTAAGTTAAATCTTCTCTTTCAAGATTTACTGTTAAACATTTTTCTAAAATTTCACAGCTTCATTAAAAACAATGTAAATAAAATGCAGAGGAAATGCTGCCTCCAGCAAAGATGGAGCAATCTTTCTGCCTGAAATAAACAGAAAGCCAGACAAAATAAGACTAGCTTTCAGAAATACTTTCAGATAAGTACATTTTGAGGAATGAGCAGCTCCTTAAGTAACCTCTAAAGAGGACTAGCAAACGTGGAAAGCCCCCCAACTGTCTCAGATTCTTGCCTGTAGTGTTTGTATACATGGACAGGCAAGAAAGGAAAATCAAATAGAGCCTCATAGTCTCTGATATCAGCAAACCAGCTTGAGAACTAAGTAAGACTAGGGAAACTGGAATCTGTAGGGCAGATGACCAGAATGAAGAAAGAAGTCTGCACAGAGAGCACTTTGGAAAAATGCAGAAAGTTTCTTTAGTTTTCACACAATATTGATCAGCATGTTCACGTGAGGAAAACTATAAGAGGCCAAGCTAAGAGCCCCCAGACATACAAAAGCTGGTAGAATTCATCACTGGCAGCCCTTCCCTGTAAAATAAGATAAAGGAAGTATTTCAGGCAGAAGGAAAGGGGTATCAATGCTCAGATCTTGGTTTTAAAATAAGATTTTTCAATAAAAGGAATGCAGGCTCCTTGGAGAAATGGCTTATTCTGGCATTCAGTTCAGTCAGTTCAGTCACTCAGTCATGTCTGACTCTTTGCGACCCCATGAATCACAGCACACCAGGCCTCCCTGTCCATCATCAACTCCCAGAATTCACTCAGACTCACGTCCATCGAGTCCGTGATGCCATTCAGCCATCTTGTACTCTATCATCCCCTTCTCCTGCCCCTAATCCCTCCCAGCATCAGAGTCTTTTCCAATGAGTCAACTCTTCCCATGAGGTGGCCAAAGTACTGGAGTTTCAGCTTTAGCATCATTCCTTCCAAAGAAATCCCAGGGCTGATCTCCTTTAGAATGGACTGGTTGGATCTCCTTGCAGTCCAAGGGACTCTCAAGAGTCTTCTCCAACACCACAGTTCAAAAGCATCAATTCTTCGATGCTCAGCTTTCTTCACATTCCAACTCTTACATCCATACATGACCACTGGAAAACCATAGCCTTGACTAGACGGACCTTTTAGGCAAAATAATGTCTCTGCTTTTGAATATGCTATCTAGGTTGGTCATAACTTTTCTTCCAAGGAGTAACTGTCTTTTAATTTCATGGCTGCAATCACCATCTCCAGTGATTCTGGAGCCCAAAAAATAAAGCCTGACACTGTTTCCACCGTTTCCCCATCTATTTCCCATGAAGTGATGGGACCGGATGCCATGATCTTCGTTTTCTGAATGTTGAGCTTCAAGCCAGCTCTTTCACTCTCCACTTTCACTTTCTTCAAGAGGCTTTTAGCTCCTCTTCACTTTCTGCCATAAGGGTGGTGTCATTCTGGGATTGGGACACAGAAAAGTTTTGAATTCTTACTCATCTTGTAGAAGTCAGTACTTAAAAAAGAAGAGAATTTTTTTTAAAAAGGTGGAGTATTAGAAGAGACAGGTACCCAGAACATCATTCTCTAACATGTGGTTAAGTACATGGTTAACATGGGGCTTCCTGAATGGCACTAGTGGAAAAGGACCCACCTGCCAATGCAGGAGACATGGGAGACTTTGATTAAATCTCTGGGTTGGGAAGATTCCCTGAAGGAGGGCATGGCAACCCACTCTAGCATTCTTGCTAGAATCCCATGGAGAATCCTATGGACAGAGGAGCCTGGCAGGCTGTGGTCCATAGGGTTACAGAGTCAGACATGAGTGAAGTGACTTAGCACACATGCATGCAGTTAACATAGCTAATAAAATTATGGGATTTTTTTCCCTTGGAGGGAGGAAACAAGAGAATAAATGGAATTAAATGGATTTCACAGGGACACAAGAGCTCATCTGAAAAAAAAAAAAAAGCTCAGATTAGAATTAAAACTTGGAATAATTTGTGCAATAAGATAATGTAGAAATGAGTTATAAGCCAAATACAAAATAAATAAAAGTCCATACTGATGTAAATAAATGAGTAAACAAGTAAATGGAGAAGCAAGACTTCTTTATAGGAATATTGCAAGTAATATAAAATGTTATTTAACTTATTATCTTCAGGCTTTGCACATATTATGTAAGGAAGTAGGTCCCTCAGGTCCCAATCCCAGAGTAGATCATGCTCCATGCTCGTGGAGGACTGAGTGATATGTGGATTTTCCAGGCTCCTTACTTACCTAACCTTCATAAAGCCAGGAGGAAAAGAAAAGTTGTCACTCAGTCCCCTGACAGCACCATTAGGGACAATGACAGTTCACCTGAGCCTGCCAGCCTCAAGGTATGAATGAAAACAGAGCAGAGAACAGCAGAGATACATAGTGTTATATGAGAGTCTACAGACTTACTCCCCTCAGTGAGACTTGAGAATTTTGAGGAGACTCTTCTTTGCATGAACAGCTTCCTAGAAACAGCTCATCAAAGCTTCACTACAATTGTCCTGCAAGGGTGGCTGAGGGGGTAGCACCAAGCCAGCAGACAATAATAATTATGCAATATCTCTCCCGTAAAGGGAGAAGTAGTGAGAAATCTATAAAGCCATTGTCAAAAATGTTTGACCATCTATCGTTAAAAGAGGCTCTTGGGAACTGCTGCTTTTAGAAACTATTGCAAGAGAGTCTCTAGGGCCCTGAGGAGCTAACAATTGGACACAAAAGCAATCACTGGTGGCTTTTGCTATCATCCCTAGTGACTGCCAGAAATGAGAAACTGCCAGAAATGAGAAACTGCCAAGGAGCGCTGGGCACACTTGCAAACCCTCCCAAACCCTAGTACCTTGCCTGCTCTGTAGCCTCACATAACATCTCAAAGACACCTCAAATTCATCATGCATAACCTAAAGTCATAGCCTACCTTCAAAGTTAGCCACTCTGCCCCATACTAGCTGTCCATCAGTATTTCCTATCTTAATGAATGACAATGTAAATCAGTAAGTGTCATAGTCTGATCATTTATATCTCTCAGATTCAATCTACTACCATATCCAATTACTTTTGTATCCTCAATGACTCTTCAACCTGTCTATATACCTTCTCTATATCTTCATTACTCTACCCAAATAAATGACCATCAGCTTCTTTCCTGGACTAAAGCTGTATTTTTTCCTAACTGGTTTTCTTGCCACCCCAAACTCTACACTATAGCCAAAGATTTTAAAAATGGGAATGTAATGATATCACACCTTTCTTAAAACCTGCCAATGTCTTCTCAGTGCTGTTGGAATAGAAACAAAAATGTTACACAAGACCTTTCATATTCCAGACTTTGCTTACGATTCCAGATGGACTGGTAACAACTCAACATCATTATCATTCCCTTCTTCTAAGAACTTGCCTGGGATGAAGCTGAGAATCCAAGAACTACATTTCCCATAGTCCTTGGCACTCATGCAAGATCCTGAATGGAGAAGAAAGGAAAATCTATTGTTCTCCTGAAATTGTGGCAGCAGAGAACATGGGACGCTGTGAGAGTCTCAGCAACTTCTAGCAAGCTCTAAAAAAGCACATGCTAGTCCACAGATAATAAATGCTGGAGAAGGTGTGAAGAGAAGGGAACCCTCCTACACTGTTGGTGAGAATGTATTAACAAATACATAGAGAACAGCATGAAGGTTCTTAAAAAAATAAAAATATAGCTGCCATATGGCCCTGTGATCCTACTAGTTGGCATATATTCAGAGAAAAACATGATCTGAAAGGACACATGCATCCCACTGTGCACTGTAGCACTGTTTACAAATGCCAAAACATGAAAGCAACCTACATGTCGATCAACAGAGGAAGAGATGGAGAAGATGCGATGCATATATACAATGGAATATTACTCAGCCATTAAGAATGAAATAATGTCATTTGCAGCAACGTGAATAGACCTAGAGAGTGTCACACTGAGTGAAGTAAGTTAGACAGAGAATGAGAAATGTATGTCATTCGTATGTGGAATCTAAAAAAGAAATGATACAAATGACCTTATTTACAAAACAGAAACAGACTCACAGACTTAGAGAAGGAACTTACAGTTATCAGTGGAAGAGTAGGGGAATTGGGGCAGTTAGGCGGATTGAGATCGCAGTGTATACTTTGCCTTATTTAATTACTGTATAGTACAGAGAACTCTGCTCAAAATTATGTGGCAACCTGGATGGAAGGGGAGTTAAGGGGAGAATGAATACATGTCAAGACTGAGTCGTTCAGCTGTGTACCTGAAACTATCACAACATTGTTAATCAGTTTTATCCCAATATAAAATGTTTTTTAAAAGCACATGCATTACTGAAATGCTTGAAAGCAGTTCTGTTTTTCTCCCTGCCTTTAGTGATGTCTTCCCTGACCTTCAGTTTCAGCTTCCTGACCTTCATTTGATCCTTGCTCCTCCCTGTTCCTTATACTTTCACCTCTTTCAGTGGTTGCCTAAAGCCCTATATTTCAGATCCACAAAAATATGGAGTGATGTCTGTTTTCCTGACAAAATCCTGATTCACACAACTTTTTAGCAGAGTTGGTTTCAGGGGACAAACTTTAAAGATGAAACTCTAAAATGGGTTTGCAGTTCTGATTAGATTTAAGGTGCTATTGCCCTAATTGCCAGTGGAACATGATGTCTTTGGTTTTCACCAGAATCAGACCCTGAGACAAAAATGCAAATATGAGTAGTTAATCTGAGAAGTGATTGCAGAGATTCCCTCTATTAAGAAGGTAGGTAAATGAGAGAGCAAGAAGGAAGAAAAATTTAAAAGTCAGAACTTTATTTCCATGAGCAGCTAGAGTTCAACAGTGCTACACAAGAGTACTACTAGAGGCAGGGTATATTATCACACAGAGGACATGCAGCTGTAGGAGCATGCTGGGGTCTCTATCTGCTAAATGCCCATTCATTTTTGGTTAGGTGTTACATCCCAAAATATTGACTCTCAAGCCTATTTTGCTCATCCTGAATACAAGTTGAGTATGTTCCTGCATCAGGAAGAAAAACAGAGAAGTTCTCAGGCAGAGAGCCACAGATATTCACAGTAAACAGCCTACAGCATATAGTAGAGAATGCAGAGAAAATATGGATGGGGCACAATGTTCCAATGAGACAAGGGCAGTCACTTACAGTAAGTAAACTTTAGTTGCATGGAGTTGAATGCTTGTACAAAGTAAGGCTTTAGAAGGCAAAGTAGTAGTTACAATAGATGTGTCTTTATATAAGTGCACTTGAGAAGCTGGAGGAAGAAACTGACCAGCTCAAGGTTTTACATTCTCAGATAAAGAATTTGTGGTATTTATATATATATATATAATGGAATATATATAATGGAATACTACTCAACCATAAAAAATTACAAAATAATGGCATTTGCAGCAACATGGATAGACCTAGAGATTATCATACTAAGTGAAGTCAGATAAACATAGCCAAATACCATATGATATCACTTACTTGTAAAATCTAAAATATGACACAAAATGAACTTATCTAAGAAACAGAAACAGACTCGCAGGCATAGAAAACAGACTCGTGATTGACAAGCAGGGTGGGAGGATGGATTGAGAGTTTGGGATTAAAAGATACAAACTATTGCATATATAATGGATAAACAATATTGTCCTACTTTATAGTGCAGGGAAATACATTAAATATTCTGTGATAAGCCATAATGGAAAAGAATGTGTATATATACATAGGTATAATTGAATGACTTCTCTGTACAGCAGAAATTAGTACAACATTGTAAATCAACTATACTTCAACAAAATAATTTTAAATTAATAATAAATGTTGAAACATTAAAAAAGGATTTCACATTCTCAGTTTAAGTCACAGAGTAGAGGATCATAGAGGTGATAGGACTTTCTTAAAATGATTCCTTATAATTTAAATTTACAAAGTGATATTTCTAAAAGCTTCTGATTCTATAAGGTGTTTAATTACAATGGGAATCAAATTACCATCTATATGGGGTTATGTTACAGTTATGGTCATTGATGGAAAAGGACTGGAACATTAATAGGAATGGGCACACTTCAATGAATCTAACAAGCTTGACCCACCCCCAGATTTCCCTGACTTTTCCATAGTAACAAAAGTAGCATCTCCTCTCCTGTGAGCAAGAGTATTGGCCTCTCCTTATTGAAAGTCTATAAAATCACTGTCAGAGTGATCACCATGGAGGGTTACACTGAATCCTTACCACCTCTTATTGTTTCCAGGCTCATAGAAATGTGCTTGTGGTAAAATATAGACAATATAATATTTACTGTTTTAACCATTTCAAGTGTCCAGTTCTGTGGCATTGAGTAAATTCACATTGTTGTATAACCATCACCACCTTCTATCTTCAGAGCTTTTTCCTCTTCCCCAGCTGAAACTCTGTCCGCAATAATCACTAACTCCCCTTCCTGCCAGCTTCTGGCAATCACCATTCTATTCTCTATAAATCTGGTGACTCTAGGTACCTCATAGTGGTAGAATCGCACAATATTTGTCTTTTTGTAACTGGTTTATTTCACTTCACATAATTCCATAAAGTAGCAGATGTCAGAGTTTCTTACTTCTTTAAGACTGGAGAAGAGTCCACTGTGTAAATATTCCACATTCTGTTTATCTATCCAATCACCAACAGGTATTTCGATTTTTTCCAGGGTCCAGCTATTGTAAATAATGCTGCTATGAACACTGCTGTACAAATAACTGTTTGAGTCCCTATTTTCAATTCCTTGGAATACCAGTAACTTTGTGAGAATCACCTATGATAATGCTTCAGGTTTGAGTCTTTGATAAAACTTCCCTGGCATTGTTTATCCACATCTTTGGTAGCTAATTGCCATCTTTTCCATGTTGCATATGCCTTTGTGTGTCTTGAATACATAAAATGATTTCTGGCTTCTGGGCTGTTACGTTTAACTTTAATGTTCTATGCTCCCTCTCACCCATCCTCTATGCTACAGCAATAGTTCTTCATGTCTGTTTTGCTAACTGTGCTCCTTCCACCCCCAGGACCTTAGAACCTGCTCCTCTGGTTTCTGGGTTACTTTTGATAGACTGCCCTTTTCCCCAGTTAGCATTTCATCTTCAAAATCTCAGCTCAGTGTCATCCTCAGGAGAGCATTTATCTTCTCAGATATCTTTGAGTACCAAGTCCTCTTTCCTTAGGACAGTTAATTTGATTTCTTATTCTACTTTTATCTGTGTTCTTAATAAAACATTTCTATCATAGTCCAGACATTAAGCTCCAGATGATCAGAGATTCTCTGCTCACTTTGTACATGCTTAGTCACTCAGTTGTGTCTGATTCTTTGCACCCCCATGAACTGTAGCCTGCCAGCCAAGAATACTGAAGTGGGTTGCCATGCCCTTCTCCAGAGGATCTTCCCAATACAGGAATCTAACCTGGGTCTCCCATACTGCAGGCAGATTCTTTACCATCTGAGTTACCAGGGAATTGCTAGTACCAAATTGCTACACTGGGTAGCAGTTACTTACTATAACTTTAAAGCATTTTGGAGGCCTATTAAAGAACTATGAACTCCAGGGGCTTCCCTGGTGGTCTAGTGGTTAAGACTTCATATTTCCAATGCAGGAACACGAGTTCAATCCCTGATAGGGGAACTAAGATCCCACATGTTTCATGGCAGAACAAAAGAAAATTTTTTCAATAAATTTAATAAAGAACTGTGATGCTATTGATTCCAACTAGATGCTAGTGTTCTCTGGAAGGGGCACTGAGAGATATGGTGGAGCTAAAATCAAGTGGTTCAGGTTGCTGTTTGAGTCAGTAACTGCGAGTGGATGTCAGAGCTGAGAACACACTTACTCATATGGCCAGTAGCAAGAGAAGGTAAGCCTAATGGAGACTGGGGGCTTGCAGTGTGGACCAGCTTGAGGAAGGAAAGTGCTGAGTCCCCACTATAAAATTTAGGGACTTCAGAGACATCAACTCTGTAACACCCAAGGCCATTTGAGCTGGAACTCAAACTTCATAAAAAGAGTGCAGCAGCTGAGAGAAATGGATAAGTGAATCTTTTTTTTAACAGAATGTAAGCCTCCAGATCTCAAATTGTAGTCTTCAGAGAATCAAAAAGAAAACACACAAGTACCCAGGGATAGAATAAAAATATAAGTACTGTACCAATAAGAGATAAGTTGTTTAAGTATTGTTTAAAAAGGTAGACTGTTGCTTCTGCTCTCCTTATGAAGACTGCACATATTTGTCAGATATCACTCTCCAAACCTGACAACGAGAGTTTCTGATTTGACATTTTGTCCAATTTAAACAAGGAAAAAGAAAATATTGCAATATGCTCCTAACTTAATCATATATGTAATTATGTATATGTGGTCATATATATATGCCTAACCAATCCCAAAGCTTGGGTTTCTACCAAGTCTAAACACTGAAAATCATACACTCTCCAAAACTGAGAACTGATTCACTGGGTTACAATTATGATTTTATATATCTAATCATGAAGAAAAAGCCCTATTTACTTATTGCAGATGACTCCCTAAAGAACTTCATTGGAACTCCTAAGCTTCTAGTTTATTGCTTCCAATTCAACCAAAGTCCTAACATGCCTAATGCTTTGATGATAGTGAAAGGTAGCCTAAATGATGAATTTAGTCACTATGATGAATTTGGCCACCATCTCTCAAAGGTCTCTTCAGGGAAAACAAGCTCTAATGATACAGTTCAGTCATGATAATTGAGTTCCCAGGTATGGCAATTCAAAGCTACAGGGAGGATTTTCATTCTTGTTTAATTACTCAAAGTCTATACATTCTAGGTTATGAGTGGAAACTGGAAAAGAGGAAGAGTGTGGGCCTGAGAGAAAAGGAGATGAATTGCTACAGCTTCCAGGAAGCAATAGTGTAAGAAACGTAGTCAATCAGAGAGAGGCAGAGGCCACAGGTTTGGGGAAAGAGGAAAGCCAGAGATACCCAGGTACCCTTAGCACTGCAGACTGTCAGGACATGAAAGAACACCAGCAGGCAAGGGCAAGGGATTGGGAGGTCAAGCAACTATAAGGAGTTAAGTGAACCAAGTAGCTGACAGCCCAGGGCAAGACAGGCAAAAGCACAGATTCTGAAGAGCAGTGATGGGGGGCAGTCCTAAGATGGCAGAGGAATAGGACAGGGAGACCACTTTCTCCCCTACAAATTCATCAAAAGGACATTTAAACACTGAGTAAATTCCACAAGACAACTTCTGAATGCCAGCAGAGGACATCAGGCACCCAGAAATCAGCCCATTGTCTTTGAAAGGAAGTAGGAAAAAATATAAAAGACGAAAAAAGAGACAAAAGAGGTAGGGATGGAGCTCTGTCCCAGGAAGGGAGTCTTAAAAAGAGGGAAATTTCCAAACACCAGGAAACACTCTCACTGCTGAGTCTGTGGCAAGCCTTGGAAGCACAGAGGGCAACATAACAGGGAGAAAAAATAAATAAATAAATAAAACCCACAGATTATGAGCCCAACGGTGACTCTCCCAGTGGAGAAGCAGCTCAGATACCTGCACTCGCCACTAGCAAGTGGGGGCTGGGCAGGGCAGAGAGGCGTTGGCTGCATTGCTTAGAGTATGGATCTGGCCTGAATGCCCTGAGGGCAATCTGAGCAAACTAACTTGGGCTAGCAAACCAGACAGTGGGATTGCTACCATGCAAAAAGCCCTAAGACACCACCACACCCGCGCACAGAGCAAAGGACTGAACAGAACTAGCTGGCTGCAGACCATCCCCCCTCCAATGACAGGCAGCCAGAACCAGAAGGGGGCAATCGCAGCCCCAGAGAGATATTAACTACCAAACTGCAAGCAGGCTTCTTTGCTAACTAAGACTTCTTGGGGTTCTGGACAGTCAACATCTGCCTGAGAACGTGCGCCAGTTGTACACCCAAAAAAACGAGTGTCAGGGACAGGGGAGGCGATAAGTCTCAGTGAACGCGTAAGCCAAACATCTCATCACCTGAGCTGCTCGGACCTGGGAAGGGCACAAAACGCAGGCCCAACCAAGTCTGCACCTCTGAGGACCACCCGAGTGCCTGAACCTGAGCAGCTTGGACCTGGGAGGTGCCTGCAGCCCAGGGCCGGCCTCGGACGGTTCCGGTGGACCAACCTAGAGCCTGAGCAGTGTGGGCAGGGAGAGCACATGTGCCGTGAGTAGGGACAGGCCCAGTGTGGCTGAGGAACTGCGAGCACACTCCAGTGTTATTTGTTTGCAGAGTCCCTCCCTCCCCACAGCACGACTGAACAAGTAAGCCTAAAAAAAGTGTCCACCACCGCCCCCCTTGTGTCAGGGCAGAAATCAGACACTGAAGAGACCAGCAAACAGAAGAAGCTAAAACAGAGGGAGCCTTGGAAGTGACAGGTGCAATAGATTAAAACCCTGTGGTTAGTACCGACTACATAGGAAGGGACCTACAGATCTTGAGAAATATAAGCCAGATCAAGGAACTATCCAAAAATGAAATGACCCCATACTGCCCACAACACCACCAGAGAAAGTCCTAGATATAGTTTTACTATTTTTACGATCATTCTTTTTTTTAAATTTTTTTAAATTTTTAAGTCCTCTATTACTCCTTTAATTTTCACTTTTATAACCTTCTATTACTTTGCAAAAAAAAAGACCCTATTTTTTAAAAGCAAACTTCATATATATATATATATATATATATTATAATTTTTGTGACTTTTTTTCTCTTTCTTTTTTTTCTTCTTTTTTTCAATATTGTATTTTGAAATTCCAAACTCTACTCTAGATGTTTAGTCTTTGCTTTTTGGTATTTGTTATCAATTTTATACCTTTAAGAACCCAATCTTCAGTACCCATTTTTACTTGGGAGCAAGATTACTGGCTTGACTGCTCTCTCCCCCTTTGGACTCTCCTTTTTCTCCACCAGGTTGCCTCTGTCTCCTCCCTACCCCCTCTCTTCTCTACCCAACTCTGTGAATCTCTGTGTGTTCCAGACCGTGGAGAACACTTAGGGAACTGATTACTGGCTGGATCTGTCTTTCTCCTTTCGATTCCCCCCTTTTATCCTCCTGGCCACCTCTGTCTCCTCCCTCCCTCTTCTCTTCTCTGTATAACTCCGCGAACATCTCTGAGCGGTCCAGTTGTGGAGTGCACATAAGAAAGTAATTACTGGCTAGCTTGCTCTCTCCTCTATTGATTCCAGCTCATCTCATTCAGGTCACCTCTAACTCCCTCCTCCCTCTTCTCTTCTCCATGTAACTCTGTGAGCCTCTCTGGGTGTCCCTCACTGCGGAGAAACTTTTCATCTTTAACCTAGATGTTTTATCAATGGTGCTGTATAGAAAGAGAAGTCTTGAGACTACTGTAAAAATAAGACTGAAAACCAGAAGAAGGAGGCTTAAGTTCAAACCCTGAGAACACCAGAGAACTCCTGACTCCAGGGAATATTAATTGACAGGAGCTCATCAAATGCCTCCATACCTACACTGAAACCAAGCACCACCCAAGGGCCAACAAGTTCCATAGCAAGACATACCACACAAATTCTCCAGCAACACAGGAACACAGCCCTGAGCTCCAATATACAGGCTCCCAAAGTTACTCCAAAACCATTGACATCTCATAACTCATTACTGGACACTTCATTGCACTCCAGAGAGAAGAAATCCAGCTCCACCCACCAGAACACTGACACAAGCATCCCTAACCAAAAAATCTTGGCAAGCCAACCATACAACCCCACCCACAGCGAGGAAACTCCACAATAAAGAGAACTCCACAAACTGCCAGAATACAGAAAGGCCACCCCAAACGCAGCAATATAAACAAGATGAAGAGACAGAGGAATACCGAGCAGGTAAGGGAACAGGAGAAATGCCCACCAAACCAAACAAAAGAGGAAGAGATAGGGAATCTACCTGAGAAAGAATTCCGACTAATGATAGGAAAAATGATCCAAAATCTTGAAATCAAAATAGAATCACAGATAAATAGCCTGGAGACAAGGATTGAGAAGATGCAAGAAAGGTTCAACAAGGACCTAGAAGAAATAAAAAAGAGTCAATATGTAATAAATAATGCAATAAATGGGATCAAAAACACTCTGGAGGCAACAAATAGTAGAATAAAAGAGGCAGAAGAGAGGATTAGTAAAGTAGAAGATAGAATGGTAGAAATAAATGAATCACAAAGGAAAAAAGAAAAACTAATTAAAAGAAACGAGGACAATCTCAGAGACCTCCAGGACAGTGTTAAATGCCCCAACATTCGAATCATAGAGTACCAGAAGAAGAAGACAAAATGAAAGACCATGAGAAAATACTTGAGGAGATAATAGTTGAAAACTTCCCTAAAATGGGGAAGGAAATAATCACCCAAGTCCAAGAAACCCAGAGAGTCCCAAACAGGATAAACCCAAGGCAAAACACCCCAAGGCACAAATTAATCAAATTAACAAAGATCAAACACAAAGAACAAATATTAAAAGCAGCAAGGGAAAAACAACAAATAACACACAAGGGCATTTCCATAAGGATAACAGCTGATCTTTCAATAGAAACTCTTCCGGCCAGGAGGGAATGGCAAGACATACTTAAACTAATGAAAGAAAATAACCTACAGCCCAGATTACTGTACCCAGCAAGGGTCTCATTCAAATACGAAGGAGAAATCAAAAGCTTTACAGACAAGCAAAAGCTGAGAGAATTCAGCACCACCAAACCAGCTCTCCAACAAATGCTATAGGATATTCTTTAGACAGGAAACACAAAAAGGGTGTATAAACTCAAACCCAAAACAATAAAGTAAATGGCAAAGGGATCATACTTATCAATAATGACCTTAAACGTAAATGAGTTGAATCTCCCAACCAAAAGACAAAGACTGGCTGAATGGATACAAAAACAAGACCCCTATATATGTTGACTACAAGAGACCCATCTCAAAACAGGGGACATATACAGACTGAAAGTGAAGGGCTGGAAAAAATATTCCATGCAAATAGAGATCAAAAGAAAGCAAGAGTAGCAATACTCATATCAGATAAAATAGACTTTAAAACAAAGGCTGTGAAAAGAGACAAAGAAGGCCACTACATAATGATCAAAGGATCAATCCAAGAAGAAGATATAACAATTACAAATATATATGCACCCAACATAGGAGCACCTCAATATGTAAGACAAATTTTAACAAGTATGAAAGGGGAAATTAACAATAACACAATAATAGTGGGAGACTTTAATACCCCACTCACACCTATGGATAGATCAACTAAACAGAAAATTAACAAGGAAACACAAACTTTAAATGATACAATAGACCAGTTAGACCTAATTGATATCTATAGGACATTTCACCCCAAAACAATGAATTTCACCTTTTTCTCAAGTGCTCATGGAACCTTCTCCAGGATAGATCACATCCTGGGCCATAAATCTAACCTTGGCAAATTCAAAAAAATTGAAATCATTCCAAGCATCTTTTCTGACCACAATGCAGTAAGATTAGATCTCAATTATAGGAGAAAAACTACTAAAAATTCCAATATATGGAGGCTGAGCAACACGCTGCTGAATGACCAACAAATCACAGAAGAAATCAAAAAAGAAATCAAAATATGCATAAAAATGAATGAAAACAACCCCAAACCCATGGGAGACTGTAAAAGCAGTGCTAAGAGGAAAGTTCATAGCGATAAAGGCATACCGCAAGAAACAAGAAAAAAGTCAAATACATAACCTAACTCTACACCTAAAGCAAATTTGGAAAACTCAGCAATGGCCACAGGACTGGAAAAGGTCAGTTTTCATTCCAATTCTAAAGAAAGGCAATGCCAAAGAATGCTCAAACTACCGCATAATTGCACTCATCTCACACGCTAATAAAGTAATGCTCAAAATTCTCCAAGCTAGACTTCAGCAATACATGAACCGTGAACTTCCTGATGTTCAAGCTGGTTTTAGAAAAGGGAGAGGAACCAGAGATCAAATTGCCAACATCCGCTGGATCATCAAAAAAGCAAGAGAGTTCCAGAAAAACATCTATTTCTGCTTTAAGGACTATGCCAAAGCCTTTGACTGTGTGCATCACAATAAACTGTGGAAAATTCTGAGAGAGATGGGAATACCAGACCACCTAACCTGTCTCTTGAGAAATCTGTGTGCAGGTCAGGAAGCAACAGTTAGAACTGGACATGGAACAACAGACTGGTTCCAAATAGGAAAAGGAGTCCGTCAAGGCTGTATATTGTCACCCTGCTTATTTAACTTATATGCAGAGTACATCATGAGAAACGCTGGACTGGAAGAAACACAAGCTGGAATCAAGATTGCCGGGAGAAATATCAATAACCTCAGATATGCAGATGACACCACCCTTAGGGCAGAAAGTGAAGAGGAGCTAAAAAGCCTCTTGATGAAAGTGAAAGAGGAGAGTGAAAAAGTTGGCTTAAAGCTCAACATTCAGAAAACGAAGATCATGGCATCTGGTCCCATCACTTCATGGGAAGTAGATGGAGAAACAGTGGAAACAGTGTCAGACTTTATTTTGGGGGGCTCCAAAATCACTGCAGATGGTGACTGCAGCATTAAATTAAAAGATGCTTACTCCTTGGAAGAAAGGTTATGACCAACATAGATAGCATATTCAAAAGCAGAGACTACTTTGCCGACTAAGGTCCGTCTAGTCAAGGCTATGGTTTTTCCCGTGGTCATGTATGGATATGAGAGTTGGACTGTGAAGAAGGCTGAGTGCCGAAGAATTGATGCTTTTGACCTGTGGTGTTGGAGAAGACTCTTGAGAGTCCCTTGGACTACAAGGGGATCCAACCAGTCCATTCTGAAGGAGATCAGCCCTGGGATTTCTTTGGAAGGAATGATGCTAAAGCTGAAACTCCAGTACTATGGCCACCTCATGGGAAGTGTTGACTCATTGGAAAAGACTTTGATGCTGGGAAGGATTGGGGGCAGGAGAAGAAGGGGATGACCGAGGATGAGATGGCTGGATGGCATCACTGACTTAATGGACCCAAGTCTGAGTGAACTCCGGGAGTTGGTGATGGACGGGGAGTCCTGGTGTGCTGCGATTCATGGGGTCCCAAAGAGTCAGACATGACTGAAGGACTGAACTGAACTGAACTGAACACATAAAGCAACTAGAAAGGGAAGAAATGAAGAACCCCAGGGTTCATAGAAGGAAAGAAATCTTTAAAATTAGGGCAGAAATAATTTCAAAAGAAACAAAGAAACCATAGCAAAACTCAACAAAGCCAAAAAACTGGTTCTTTGAAAGGATAAATAAAATTGACAAACCATTAGCCAGACTCATCAAGAAACAAAGGGAGAAAAATCAAATCAATAAAATTAGAAATGAAAATGGAGAGATCACTACAGACTACACAGAAATACAAAGGATCATAAGAGACTACTATGCCAATAAAATGGACAACGTGGAAGAAATGGACAAATTCTTAGAAAAGTGCAACTTTTCAAAACTGAACCAGGAAGAAATAGAAAATCTTAACAGACCCATCACAAGCATGGAAATTGAAACTGTAATCAATCAGAAATCTTCCAGCAAACAAAAGCCCAGATCCAGACAGCTTCACAGCTGAATTCTACCAAAAATTTAGAGAAGAGCTAACGCCTATCCTACTCAAAATCTTTCAGAAAATTGCAGAGGAAGGTAAACTGCCAAACTCATTCTATGAGGCCACCATCATCCTAATACCAAAACCTGATAAAGATGCCACCAAAAAGAAAACTACAGGCCAATTACACTGATGAACATAGATGCAAAAATCCTTAACAAAATTCTAGCAGTCAGAATCCAACAACACATTAAAAAGATCATACACCATGACCAAGTGGGCTTTATCCCAGGGATGCAAGGATTCTTCAATATCTGCAAATCAATCAATGTAATACACCACATTAACAATTGAAAAATAAAAGCCATATAATTATCTCAATAGATGCAGAGAAAGCCTTTGACAAAATTCAACATCCATTTATGATAAAAACTCTCCAGAAAGCAGGCATAGAAGGAACATACCTCAACATAATAAAAGCTATATATGATAAACCCACAGCAAACATTATCCTCAAAGGTGAAAAATTGAAAGCATTTCCCCTAAAGTCAAGAACAAGACAAGGGTGCCCACTTTCACCACTACTATTCAACATAGTTTTGGCAGTTTTGGCCACAGCAATCAATCAGAGCAGAAAAAGAAATAAAAGGAATCCAAATTGGAAAAAAGGAAGTAAAACTCTCATTGTTTGCAGATGACATGATCCTCTACATAGAAAACCCTAAAGACTCTACCAGAAAATTACTAGAGCTAATCAATGAATATAGTAAAGTTGCAGGATATAAAATCAACACACAGAAATCCCTTGCATTCCTATACACTAATAATGAGAAACTAGAAAGAGAAACAAAGGAAATAATTACATTCACCATTGCAGTGAAAAGAATAAAATACTTAGGAATATATCTACCTAAAGAAACCAGAGATTAAATTGCCAACATCTGCTGGATCATGGAAAAGGCAAGAGAGTTCCAGAAAAACATCTATTTCTGCTTTATTGACTATGCCAAAGCCTTTGACTGTGTGCATCACAATAAACTGTGGGAAATACTGAAAGAGATGGAAATACCAGACCACCTGACCTGTCTCTTGAGAAACCAATATGCAGGTCAGGAAGCAACAGTTAGAACTGTACATGGAACAACAGACTGGTTCCAAATAGGAAAAGGAGTCCGTCAAGGCTGTATATTGTCACCCTGCTTATTTAACTTATATGCAGAGTACATCATGAGAAACGCTGGGCTGGAAGAAGCACAAGCTGAAATCAAGATTGCTGGGAGAAATATCAATAACCTCAGATAGGCAGATGACACCACCCTTATGGCAGAAAGTGAAGAGGAATTAAAAAGCCTCTTGATGAAAGTGAAAGAGGGGAGTGAAAAAGTTGGCTTAAAGCTCAACATTCAGAAAAATAAGATCATGGCATCTGGTCCCATCACTTCATGGGAAATAGATGGGGAAACAGTGGAAACAGTGTCAGACTTTATTTTTGGGGGCTCCAAAATCACTGCAGATGGTGACTGCAGCCATGAAATTAAAAGACACTTACTCCTTGGAAGAAAAGTTATAACCAACCTAGATAGCATATTCAAAAGCAGAGACATTACTTTGCCAACCAAGCTCCATGTAGTCAAGGCTATGGTTTTTCCTGTGGTCATGTATGGATGTGAGAGTTGAACTGTGAAGACAGCTGAGCACCAAAAATTAATGCTTTTGAACCGTGGTGTTGGAGAAGACTCTTGAGAGTCCCTTGGACTGCAAGGATATCCAACCAGTCCATTCTAAAGGAGATCAGCCCTGGGATTTCTTTGGAAGGAATGATCTAAAGCTGAAACTCCAGTACTTTGGCCACCTCATGCCAAGAGTTGACTCATTGGAACAGACTCTGATGCTGGGAGGGATTGAGGACAGGAGGAGAAGGGGACGACAGAGGATGAGATGGCTGGATGGCATCAACAACTCAATGGACATGAGTCTGAGTAAACTCTGGGAGTTGGTGATGGACAGGAGGCCTGGCGTGCTGCGATTCATGGGGTCGCAAAGAGTCGGACACGACTGAGTGACTGAACTGAACTGAACTGAAAGAAACTAAAGACCTATACATAGAAAACTTAAAACTCTGGTGAAAGAAATCAAAGAGGACACTAATAAATGGAGAAATATACCATGTTCATGGATTGGAAAAATCAATATAGTGAAAATGAGTATACTACCCAAAGCAATCTATAGACTCAATGCAATCCCTATCAAGCCACCAACGGTATTTTTTCACAGAGCTAGAACAAATAATTTCACAATATGCATGGAAATACGAGAAACCTCGAATAGCCAAAGCAATCTTGAGAAAGAAGAATGGAACTGGAGGAATCAACCTGCCTGACTTCAGGCTCTACTACAAAGCCACAGTCATCAAGACAATATGGTTCTGGCACAAAGACAGACATATAGATCAATGGAACAAAATAGAAATCCCAGAGATAAATCCACACACCTATGGACACCTTATCTTTGACAAAGGAGGCAAAAATATACAGTGGATTAAAGACAATCTCTTTAACAAGTGGTGCTGGGAAAACTGGTCAACCACTTGTAAAAGAATGAAACTAGAACACTTTCTAACACCATACACAAAAATAAACTCAAAATGGATTAAAGATCTAAACATAAGACCAGCAACTATAAACTCCTAGAGGAGAACATAGGCAAAACACTCTCTGACATAAATCACAGCAGGATCCTCTATGACCCACCTCCCAGAATATTGGGAATAAAAACAAAAATAAACAAATGGGACCTAATTAAAATTAAAAGCTTCTGCACAACAAAGGAAACTGTAAACAAGGTGAAAATGCCTTCAGAATGGGAGCAAATAATAGCAAATGAAACAACTGACAAACAACTAATCTCAAAAATATACAAGCAACACCTGCAGCTCAATTCCAGAAAAATAAGCGACCCAATCAAAAAATGGGCCAAAGAAATAAATAGACATTTCTCCAAAGAAGACATACAGATGGCTAACAAACACATGAAAAGATGCTCAACATCACTCACTATTAGAGAAATGCAAATCAAAACTACAATGAGTTACCATTTCATGCCAGTCAGAATGACTGTGATCCAAAAGTCTATAAGCAATAAATGCTGGAGAGGGTGTGGAGAAAAGGGAACCCTCTTACACTGTTGGTGGGAATGCAAACTAGTACAGCCATATGGAGAACAGTGTGGAGTTTCCTTAGAAAACTGGAAACAGAACTGCCTTATGACCCAGCAATCCCACTGCAGGGCATACACACCAGAGAAACCAGAATTGAAAGAGACACGTGTACCCCAATGTTCATCGCAGTACTATTTATAATAGCCAGGATATGGAAGCAACTTAGATGTCCGTCAACAGATGAACGGATAAGAAATCTGTGGTACATATACACAATGGAGTATTACTCAGCCATTAAAAAGAATGCATTTGAATCAGTTCTAATGAGGTAGATGAAACTGGAGCCTATTATACAGAGTGAAGTAAGCCAGAAAGAAAAACACCAATACAGTATACTAACGCATATATATGGAATTTAGAAAGATGAAATATATATGGAATTTAGAATGATAATTCTGTATGTGAGACAGCAAAAGAGACACAGATGTATAGAACAGTCTTTTGGACTCTGGGAGAGGGAGAGGGTGGGATGATTTGGGAGAATGGCATTGAAACATATATAATATCATATATGAAATGAATTGCTAGTCCAGGTTGAGTGCATGATACTGGATGCTTGGGGTTGGCACACTGGGATGACCCAGAGGGATGGTACAGGGAGGGAGGAGGGAGGGGGATTCAGGATGGGGAACACGTGTATACCTGTGGCGGATTCATGTTGATGTATGGCAAAACCAATACAATATTGTAAAGTAATTAAACTCCAATTAAAATAAATAAATTTATATTTTTTTAAAAAATGAAGAGCAGTGGCAACAGGGAAAAAAATTTGGATTCATGGCAGCTGTCTGTTTACCTCTCTCCCTGGAGAGAGTCATTCCTGAGTGGACCCGGACTGCAGGCTGAAAGTAATGATAACAGAGAACAGCTGGCAGTATAACAAATATGCGCGTGGAGAGCAGATAAAATTCTCTGGCAAGGAGACATTTCCCTGAAAACCAGAGCTTCCTTGTAATGTTATCCTCAAGGTCCATATTAATGGTACACACAACACAAACAAAACCATGTTATAATGAATACTTTCGCTCACACTCCCAGAAACTCAAAACCTCCTTGGAGGGAATTCAAGATTGGCCCAGTGCTTGATTCCAGCCTTTTGGATTTCATGTTATGGTATAGTTCCACCCTGTAAATGTGAAATTCTCAATGAAACCATATGCAATCATATTGCAGTTGTGTACATGACATGAAAGCTGTGCTGCTCTGACACCGTCAACAGAGAGAAAATGAAAATTCCATCTGCCACCTGGCTACATGGGCTCTCAGATGGAAAGCAATGTGTATTTGGGATGACACAAAGACTATCTGTATTAGAGACTCCTTTTCACTTTAGTACATTGTTGTGACATAGACGTAATCGTAAATTAAGGCTCAGAAATTTGTTTTTCAAGAGACTATCCAGAAAACCTCTGGATACTTAATCTACTCGTTGGGGTGGTTAAAATCTTAAATCTATAATGAAAGAAATGGGAAGTATTATGCTTTCATCTGGTCCCTGTTTTTTTTTTTCTGCCATTCATCAGCTTGATAAAGTAATTTCAGTCATGATATATGAATTCACAATGCTGAAAGTATGTTTGACCCTTGTACAGAATCCATTCCACCATTTTTCCATCCCCCAACTAGCTCAGCTAGGTTAAGGGGGAAGAATAAGATTGGGAAGGAAGGCTGGAAATTTGGGACAAGAATACAAATGAAATTGAGGAGGGCATGGTAACCTACTCCAGTGTTCTTGCCTCAAGAATCCCATGGACAGAGGAACCTGGTGGGCTACAGTCTATGGGACGTCAAAAGAGTCAGACACCACTGAAGCAACATAGCACACAAAAATGAAATCAGGTTATGGTGTCAAGCTGAGATTCCTCAGTCATAGTCACAACATCTTTATGCTAATATAGGTTTGATTTATTGAAATTAGCCCCATCAGTGTACTCTTCATATTGCAAATTCAACATAGGTACTTGTCACTACACCCAAAGTAAGAACACTCTAAAAACTCATTAAACTGATTACATTTGAATAATCAAACAACTTTTATAATGCACAATCCAAACTATGACTTTATCCCATTCTGTTTGTAGCTGTCAAGATTACTGACAGATGTATGGCTGAGTCCCTTCAATATTCACCTGAAACCATCACAACATTGTTAATCAGCTATATCCCAATACAAAATAAAAAGCTAAGAAAAAAAAAAAAAAGATTACTAATGGAATCTCTAAATAGTCACTAAGAATGCATTCCAAAAAGGAATTTCCCAGTATTGTTCCTTAGTATCTACTTTGTTCTCAACATTAACCTTAATTCATAAAGACTTTCACATGACAGCTGCTATATCTTCACAAAAATACTATCATGGCCCAGGTTTTATCGAAGTGAAAGTGTACGTGAAGTTGCTCAGTCTTGTCTGACTCTTTGCAACCCTGTGGACTGTAGCCCTCCAGGCTCTTCTGTCCATGGGATTCTCCAGGCAAGAATACTGCAGTGGGTTGCCATTTCCCTCTCCAAGGGATCTTCCCAATCCAGGGATCTAACCCAGGTCTCCTGCATTGCAGGCAGACGCTTTACCCTCTGAGCCACCAGGGAAGCCCCATGGTTTTTATCAAAGGTCTGATCAAATGAGCCACTTTATGCTATAGATTTATCTATGGCAGATAATCTTAAAGGACAAAAGTCAAGTACTTAGAGAATATAACTTAAGAGAAACACCTAGAAAAAATGTTTTTCCTTGAGATAATTCTATTTTTAGGTTGAGTGTTTTCTTAAGTTGTATACCAGAGAACCACCTCTGAGATAACAGGTCAAGCTGGACATGATCCACACTGCTGTGGATAATCAGCAGGGAACACAGTCGGTGAAGGTTTTGCAGACTCCAGTGGACTCACATGCTATTTGGAAAAACAGTAGCGCACTGTTTGCCCGGTGCAGCTGTGGTTGCCATAGGGATGGACTCCTGTGAGTATTCCATCTGCTACAAGAGGGACAGCTTGGAAACCCCTCATAGGTCTTAAGAAGAAATGAAGCAAACAAATGATTCATCTGGTTGGGAAGGCTGGTTTTGTCTAAGGAGCTATTTCAGCAGATTTTAAGCATATGCGTACCATGAATCTTTAGTCAAACCAGAAAAATCTTCAGTTTTAAAACGAGATGCAAAAATGATCCAAATTTCAGTCAATGTCTTTGAAAATGTACATGTTCCTCAAGCACACCATGTTGCAACCTTTTTGTGTTAAATTTAGTCATCGCAATTTTATTCAAGTGTTTAAGCCACATTTTCCAGAACAATTAATATTAGCTTCTAAACAAAATGAAGGGCTCATTGAACAGGCTCATTTAGGAGAACACAGCAAAAACAGGCTTGTGTGAGGAGTCCATATGGAATGTGGGGGTCTCGCCCATGCTGAAAAATGTTAACTCAAAGTTGTCTGAAAGTATATTTTCAGCATTGTCCCTCATTAATAAGCAGAACAAATGATAGAAAACTTAGGCCAGTGCTCATACTATTTTTAAGCACATACACCCATACAAACTTGCAGAATTAAATAAGGTCCAGTATAATGCATTTTTAAAAATCACAGAAGTTCCTGTTTTTTAAGTTCTTGAGAAGAAACCAAATATTCTAAAGGGAAATTGGGTTGTCAGACACTGATGTTTCAGAGAACATGAAATATTTGAAGATGTGAATGAGAATGCCACCACTGTACATTTCTCTGACCTAATAAAATGAGGTTTTTGTAATTATGTGGTGGTGGAAATATAGTAACTCCTGACTCAGGTAGATTTCATTTTATATAAATGTGTAATTACCTGATATGGCTAATGCAGCAGGACCATGTCTAGATAAACTGGATCCTCAAAAATTTCCTCTGGAAAAGTATATCTGAGTAAAATATGTTCTTTTAGAAGTTGTCCCCTGAATAGCTTAACCTTTCAAATATATCAACCAAAAATTAGGTGTTCTTTGAGAGTTCTTTTTACTCAAAATGATACCTCCACAGGCCACCACACCAAGCTGACCCTGAGCAAATGACCCTGCTTTCCTAGAGGGCAGAGAACTTAGATTCAGAGACTCACAGGAGAGGCAGAAGGGATATACATTTCTGTTCAATCATAGAAAAGAAAAAGCTAGAAGACAGTTATGTGCTCAGTATGCTGTCGTGTCCAACTCTTTTGCGACGCCATGGACTATCACAAAATATCTCCCCAGGTTCCTCTATCCATAGAATTAGACAAGCAAGAATATTGGAGTGAGCTGCCATTTCCTATTTCATGGGATCTTCCCGAACCAAGGATCAAACTCGCTTCTTTGGTGTCTCTTGCATTGGCAGGCAGATTCTTTACCACTGCACCACCTGGAAAGACAGTCAAGTTTTCATATGAAACTGATAACACATTCAGATATGACCTTACTAATCCCTAACTCAGGGTCTTCGGGTGGCTTTGCTTTCTGAAGTTTTCCTAAGGTTCTGTGCTTGGCATGATTTGAATGCCCATATCGTCACAGCTCTCCACCAACACCAAATTTAGACACCATCCTTCTCACTTCCTCATGACCTTCCATGTTATCTAAGATGTTAATGACTAAAAATGAATTCATGTGGCATCCTCCCACATGATGCTTTTAAAGTTTTTAACATAGGTGTTGCTTTCATGTCCTACTAAGTGGCAAATGATATATTTAAAGCATCATGTAGAAGGGACTGAGATACACTGGAACCAGGCAAGGGAGTGAGGGAGCTTTTCAATCCCTCCGATTCTGCCACATGCCAAATGCTCTATTCTACTTAAATGTAGGACAAGAACTTTGCTTACCTTGCACATTGTATTATAAAAATATCAAAACCAATAATTAATGCACTGAGATAATTTTAAAATCATTAAATGAATATTCTCCAAACAGCGTATATAATATATACACAATTTACATTATATATATTTTTTTTTATTTACTCTCTGAAAATTCATGATCCATTCATGACTAAAGGGAGTTGATTCTGTTTAATGGGGAAGAAAATCAGAAAGACAAGGCTTAGGATAACCAGGGACTAGCCAAAGATGGCCAAGTCATTGGCTTGACAGTTTTATAAATATGAAGGTATGTGTTAGTCGCTCAGTTGTGTCTGACTCTTTGCAACCCCATGGACTATAGCCTGCCTGTCTCCTCTAACCATGGAATTCTCCAGGCAAGAATACTGGAGTGAGTTGCCATTTCCTTTTCCAGGGAATCTTCCAAATCCAGGGATCAACCCAGATCTCCTGCACTGTAGGCAGATTCTTTACCCTCTGAGCCACCATGCATGAAAGGGAGAGATGAAAGGAAGACAAGGGAGACTTAACTCCAAAGCAAATAGTGAAGAAACCAATTTTTGTAGGATTTTATTTTAAACAATTAAGCTTGACTATCTTTAAAAAAAAAAGGGGGGGCACGGGGTCAAAACAGCATCAGTGAAACACTTTAGTAGAGATTTGACCAAAATAAAGAAGAATGAGCAAAGATTTGGGTCTATCAGGATTCTAGAAGCAAGGTCCAAGGCAAACAACTGTAAAAATCTTCCTCTGACCCTGACCCCTCCCCTCTTCTACCTCCTCCTCCCTTCTTCCTCTCCTTTCCTTCTTCTCTGTCTTCTCCTCCTTCTCTTTCTCCTCTTCCTTGTTCTTTTTTCTCCCTCTCTCCATCTCTCTCTCCTTTCCTTCCTTCTTCCTCTTTCATTCAACAAATATATACCTCATGCACACAGTTCTAGATACTAGGACCCAACAGTGAGCCCAACGGCCAAATTTCTCTTTGTACACAGTTATATTCTAGGTGGAGGAAGACAGAAAATTAACTACATGCTCTGTGCTGACAAATGCTATGAAAATTGTTGGCCTGTGTAAGGGAAAGACATTGTTAGAAGCAGAACTTTCTTAAATACCTTGATCAGAGACCTTTCCAATGAAGGGATATTTGAAGGAAAGAAAAGGAACTGAACCATAATGGTTTCAGTGTGAAGCATCCAGGATGCAGAAGGAATGAATGGCACATTAAGAGATGAGAAGCAAGCACATTTGGCTCTTTGAAGAAGAGCCAGGAGGTCATTGTGCCTGCAACATAGTGAGCAAGGAAGTGGTGACCAGGGATGAAGGAGTGCAGGTCACTGGGGGCCATATTGGGAAGTGTTTCTAGGCCAGTGTGAGGATTTTTCTTTTTAATGAGTAAAGTAAGAGTTGGAAAGAATACAGTAGATACAAATTAACTCAAAAGCCAAAGTAAATAATGCTTTTGCAGAATATCTATCAAGCAGGACCTTAAATTCTTCTATGAGAACCCAGATATTATACAGATTTGTTTGCCTGTTTCTTTTATTTAAACAGAATCAATCAATGAAAGTTTGGAAACTAGGGCTTTGACTTCTTAGCCTGTCCTGTCAACTTTAATTTATTAATTAATAGCTAGTGCCTTTTTTTTTCAGAGATGGTATTCATGAATCTCTGTGTAGAAAAACCAATAGGGAAAGGCAAGCAAGAGTTTGAGAAAGACCGTGTCACAACTAGGAAAAAAGAAAAAGAAAAGAGAAATCAACAGTAAAACTTGATATTTGTATTACTTTATTGATTTTAAATTAATGAAAACACATTATTGGAAAAGCATTATTTTATTTATTTACATTTAAAAGATAAAAGAAAAAACTGACTTATTGACATGCAATATTTTAAAAACCTATTTAAGAGATCAATATTTATAGAAATTTATTTAAAATCAGATTTTAGCAAATCACCAACTAAATCATAACAAATAAGCACAATTTTGTAAGCTTTTTCAGTTAGGCAAAATGTACATTATAGATAAAAGATTAATTGTCACAATAAGCTATTATTTTTTTCCCTACATGGCTACTCAGCATCAAAGCACAGGATAGCACAAAGAGCATCCAGTAATGGCTATCAGCCCAAACTTCAAAATTACATTCAAGATTTTATTTGTACTTATGATTAGACATGACAAAGAGTTCACAGCCTTCAATATATTGAAATTGATCTTACAAATATTTTAAAACAGTTAATTTTTTTGGAATACAGACATAATAATAGTCATCAAAATTTGCATAATATATTAAGCTCATAATGATGCCAGGAGTATATTCTTTCTACCTGCTAAAATTTTTTTGACTAATTGTGAAGATGAAAATAGAATTATAAATATTCTAATACCAATTACATAGTATTATGTATTTATTGCTCATTTATGTACTGATATGGCATCCCACTCCATTATTTCCAGTACTCTTGCCTGGAAAACACCATGGACGGAGGAGCCTGGTGGGCTGCAGTCCATGGGGTCGCGAAGAGTCGGACATGACTGAGTGACTTCACTTTCACTTTTCACTTTCATGCATTGGAGAAGGAAATGGCAATCCACTCCAGTGTTCTTGCCTGGAGAATCCCAGGGACGGGGGAGCCTGGTGGGCTGCCGTCTATGGGGTCGCACAGAGTCGGACACGACTGAAGCGACTTAGCAGCATATTGTGTGTTTACTATATGAATTTTGTGTATGTACTATGTATTCTGTATGTACTGAAGTGAAGTGAAGTGAAAGTCACTCAGTCATGTCTAACTCTTTGTGACCCCATGAACTATACAGCCCATGGCATTCTCCAGGCTAGAATACTGGAGTGGATAGCCTTTCCCTTCTCCAGGGGATCTTCCCATGCCAGGGATGGAACCGAGGTCTCCTGCATTGCAGGCGGATCTTTACCAGCTGAGCCACAAGGGAACTCCTCTGTATGTACTAATTACATAGCTTTTCATATTTTCCAAAGTTGGGGGGAAAATTCATTGTTTGTGGACCAAAGACTTATTCAACTACAATCTCGTGTTTCAGAGATGAAGACCCCAAGCCTTCTAGATCTTCTAGTAAACATTAGTGTAACTCTAAAATTGCATGGCATGAGCATTTAATAACTTTCGATCCTTAGTCTTATATTATTTTAATGTGTATAGCCTACCTATGTGAGTAAAGAAAGGAAGCAATTTACAGAGATCATAATGAGAAAAGAGAATGTAATATCATCTTTGTATCATTAAGGTTTCAATCTCATGTTATGGCCTCAACTGAGTATTCTTATGCTATGATTATTACTATTATTACACTACTGTTACTGTATTCAATAAATTTGGGTGGCTTATTACAGGTGTTAAAGCACTTTCGTGTGCGTATTCTCTCACTTGATCTTTAAAACAAGCAGTTGGAGTGGATATTATTATCTCCATTTTAAACATGAAGTTATTGAAGTTGAATGAGTAACTGGTACAGTGAGGATTCAGGGTGAAGTTAATACAACTGTTCTTTTTGGGGTTGTTTGATGGGAGCTTTGTGATGGCTGTAATAGATGTGGGAATGCAGATGTATGATCCACAGCATCTATATTTAAATAATTTATAATATAGTTGGGAATGAAGCACAAAAATTTCATCTGACAGATAAAGAATATACTCAATTAAGTCATCCATTTAAGTTCTTAGTAATAAGCAATAATAGAAAAGTTGAAGAATGCAAGCTGAACATGAAAGTCAAGCATTTTCCCACATGCCAATAATAGGATATTGCAATGCGAAACTGAAAACACAATATAATACCACCAAAAATGAAATATTTAGGTATAAGTCTAACCAAAAAGATATAGGATCTATGTGTGGAAGACTATAAGACTGACGAAAGAAATCAAAAAATGTTGATGGGGGAGAGTTCCAAAGAAGGCACACCTTAAGAAATCTGCCAAATAGAGAAGATAAGAAAATATTACTCAGTCATAGAAAGAAATGATGTTGTACCATTTGCAGAGACATGAATAGGTCTAGAGACTGTCATACAGAATGAAGTAAGCCAAAAGGAGAAAAACAAATATCGTATATTAACACACATATACGTGTGTGTGTGAACTGTGGTGTTGCAGGAGACTCTTGAGAATCCCTTGGACAGCAAGGAGATCCAACCAGTCTATCCTAATGGAAATCAGTCCTGAATATTCATTGGAAGGACTGATGCTAAGGCTGAAGCTCCAATACTTTGGCCACCTGATGCGAAGAACTGACTCATTTGAAAAGACCCTGATGCTGGGAAAGATTGAAGGCAGGAAGAGAAGGGGATGACAGAGGATGAGATGGTTGGATGGCATCACCGACTCTATGGACATGAGTTTGAGCAAGCTCCAGGAGTTGGTGATGGACAGGGGGGCCTGGCGTGCTGCAGTTCATGGGGTCGCAAAGAACTGGACAGGACTGAGCAACTGAGCTGAACTGAACTGAACACGTATATGTGAAATCTAGAAAATGGTTTAGATGATCTTATTTACAAAACACAAATAGAGACACCGATGCAGAAAACAAAGATACCACAGGGGAATGGGGGAATAAATTGGGAGATTGGGATTGACATACATACTCTACTAGTAGTGTGTACAAAATATCAATAAACTAATGAGAACCTACTGTAGAGCACAAGGACCCCTACTCAGTGCTCTGTGGTGACCTAAATGCGAAGGAAAACCTAAAAAGAAGGATATATGTAAACACAGAGCTGATTCACTTTGCTGTGCAGCAGACATTAAAACAACATTGTATGTTATACTATTGTTATATATATATATATACACACAATATATTTATTGGAACAACTATACTCCAGTAACAGAGAAGGCGATGGCACCCCACTCCAGTACTATTGCCTGGAAAATCCCATGGACGGAGGAGCCTGGTGGGCTGCAGTCCATGGGGTCACGAAGAGTCAGACATAACTAAATGACTTCCCTTTCTCTTTTCACTTTCATGCATTGGAGAAGGAAATGGCAACCCACTCCAGTGTTCTTGCCTGGAGAATCCCAGGGACAGGGGAGCCTTGTGGGCTGCCGTCTATGGGGTCACACAGAGTTGGACACGACTGAAGTGACTTAGCAGCATCAGCAGTATACTCTAATAAAAATTAGTTATAAAAACAAACAAAAAGAAAATTACAAGTAGGGGAAAGGGTGAAACTGACTAGATGCCAGAACAACCTATGTGAGCAATCTAAGTTGTATCATTGTAGACACACTCCCATTCTGACACACAAACATTCACTGGTTTGTCCACCTGGAGAGGAGGGCATTGTTTCTGAGGTTCGTTGGCTGACAGATGGATTACTGAAGAGACTATACCCATGGAATCGTAGCATAGCCAGCTGTGATTGTTGTATGCTCTCCAGTGAGGGGCAGAGGTGGGGAGGTGTTCACTTAAACCCAGAAACTACTCGAACATATTCAGATCCTCAAAGCTTTACATTGCATGCACTTTTGGGTAAGGGAGAGCAGATTTTGGATTACTGTTGGTTTAGCAAGATCAAGGAATAGCATGTTCAAATTACCTTTAAAAGAAGAGGTTCTTGTTAGAGAGAGGTTAATAGAAAATCACTTCAAAAATGATAAACAAAGCTGAGTATCAGGATGAGGTAGATATTTTTCACAGAAAGATAACTATCAGTGGAATAATTAGAATTCATGCACAATCAAAAGCTAACAAAGAGAGATTAAAAAACATTTTAATGTGTTTCACAATCCAGTTTTTAGGTGTAGAAGACTGTATTCAATACTATGTTATTGAAAGATAGCATTTTTTCCTTTCAATAAATGATTGCATGGGTTTCCCTGTTGGTTCAAACGGTAAAGAATCCGCCTGCAATACAGGAGATCTGGGTTCATTCCCCAAGTCAGGAAGATTCCCTGGAGAGGGAAATTGCTATCCACTTCAGTATTCTTGCTTGGAGAATTCCATAGACAGAGGAGTCTAGTGGGCTACAGTTCATGGGTTCGCACTTGGCAAGCCAGTAGGTTTGTCAGTGCTAAAAATTATTATTGTTTTCACCAATAAAAAGGACACAAGAGAAATTCAACCACAGAGGGAAAAGAAAAACAGACATAAAACATGACCCTGCTCATCACGCTACCTTTTCTAAAATATGGATGATTTGTGAATCACATCTATAGTAAATTATGGCAATGATAGTTTATATCTACTCAGTGATTGTTTCCATTTTGGTATTCTTTAGGAAACTGTCCCTTCCCTCATCCCATGTGGTTCTAACAATATGAAATAAAGTGTCCACTCATCCCCCTAGACAGAGGTGAGCCTATTACCCAAGTCCTGTCAATCATGGTGCTACATCTCTCTGTCAACAGTAACTGGTTCAAGATGTGGGTGTGTACCACAACCAGGACCAATCAGAGAACTGTTATTTTATTTATTGACCCTAAGAAATAAAGAGTTTTTCTTCCATTTAGGTCTCACCTTGTACAGATACAGTTTTGGGGGTCTCCAAAATTCTCTTTCCTGTAGCATGAGAGAATGAAGTTAACCAGAGAAGAGCAAATCTAGAGATGGAAAGAAAAAGATACTGGGTAATGTTATTTCAATTACACTACTGGATCAATCACACATAGACTTCCTGGCTTTATGGGGCAAAGTCTATGAGTTTGGATATTTTTTAAATATTTTTTATGTTTTGTTTTGTTTTGACTTAAGCAGAAGTTTGGGTTGAGTTTCTGTCAGTGACAGCAAAAATTGTCCTGATCAAAAAAAAGTTTTCCTTGAAAGTATGAGTTTTAAATGAACATTAATATAGCAAGATAATAAAAGAGTTACTATCAGAGAAAATTATAAAAGAAACTCAGGGCTGGTTTGGTATCGCTATAGCATCATTAGGGTCTACATCTATTCTAATGGGTCAGTAACAATGCTCAACCAATTATTGAGTGGTTTAGATGTCTTCTCTGAATATAAACTTGAAGAGAGAACAGAAAGACTTTAATGTAAAAGTTATAATGTTTTGTAAACTATAAAATGTTATAGAAATATTAAGCATTGATAATTTCCTTCAGATAATCCATAGGACTTAGACTTCTTCATTCTCTGAGAGTTTGGTAAGGAAATGCGTCTCCAAGAAGAAGCAAGTCTCTCTGACACAATCTCAGCTATTTCAGTACATCAGCCAGGTGAGTGGGTTCCTGATGCTCTTGCAAGTCAGATAATGACAAGCAGAAAGACTCACTAATCCAAAGTAAAAGTATTGATAGCTTGTGGCCAAAGCAGTCTGATGAATTCTTCTACGTTCTGCTCTTTGAAACATACTCCAAAATGCACTATTGTCCAGTTCATACCTGGGAAATTAACACTTCCTATGAAGTCAGGTTACTAACCTCATGATTTTTAGTGAACTATTCATTGAGGTCACACCTTCTTTGTGAAATAAGTATGCTATTAGCATGTTTATTTTTCCATAAATTTTATCTTCATAATACCACCAATTTTTTTCTAATGATTTCTCTCTATACATAATTTTTATACATTCATGTATATACGTATAATCTTTATATTCTTAAATTATAAAGTCAACTCCTCTTTTCTCTTAGTCTAGCATACATACTATCTCACTATCCCAACCAAATGATCATTTTAAACTAAAACCTTTGAATTTACCTGTATATTTTATTTGTGCCTTATATTTATTTCTGAATATATCCTTCTTTTTGAAAGTTTTTACATCACACTTTGACTATATTTTTACATTTTTGTAATTTCTAATAGGAAGTCTGCAATTCAATCTACTCACAAATTGACATATAAACCTAGATTTTGATGATTTGCACAGGATAAAAATAATTTAAAGCTTTCTCATGAAGTTACCATTATGTTTTCTAGCATTCTAACTTCTTTTTAAATGAGATATGATATAGTTTTCTAATCCTTTGTTCATGAAGATAAATGCCATTTTTAAAGGATTCAATGTATTTTCTTCCACAACCCCTATACAGCTGCAAATCTATTTATTTTATGTATTTGCTTCTTTAGGGATCCTTCTGGTTAACTTGGAAGACAGACAATAATACCACCTGAGCCCTGTCCCATCAATAGTCAATAGTCAGCTGGGTTTTCAAGCATAAAGAAACTAAAAAAATCAAACCTATAGCTTTCAGCGTTGTGTCTCTAACACCTGATGTTAAGATACTGAACAAAAGCCCACAGCATCGTACATAAAAGGAAAATCAAATAAAATGAAGAAAAGAGTTCCTAAAGTTTCTTTTTAAGTTAGGACAGCATAATGATACCAAATCTCAGCTACTCTGGCGGGAGTTCAGATTATTAAAAATATGTGGAAGAAAGACTGTGGCGGGCCTTTGTATGTGAATTTATGTTTTGCCCACACATGCAAGCTATGTAGTCGGGTTCTCTTCCCAGTGAAGTCATGCTGTGTCTCCCTGCTGAGACAGAAAGCAAAAATTGAACCATGGGTGATTTATATCCCGGACCTTCCAGCTGAAGCTACCCCATGCTACCTCTAAGTCAAACAGCAGAGAAAAAAAAAAAGAGGTTTCTAATGTTAGACATACTGAGATTAGTCTATACAATATTAAAACAATTGATAAAGTGAAAATTTTGCTCAACTTAGTTGTTCAGTAAAGGAAGCAATTGCATAGGGACCCCTGTTATAGCACATATCATGTTATGTGTCTACTTCCATCACTAAACTACCATTTTTAAGAAAAAACTTTTGTATAGCATTTAGTTCTACTGCCAAAATTCCTGGCAGGGAGGCTGGTTGAGAGTAAGTATTCTACAATTCATTATTGGATAAATGGATGAATGAATGAGTGACTGAAACATTGCTTTCGTGCACCTTACTGTTAGTTTAAACTAAATTTTGTCCTTATTTTTATGCTTAGTGTCAGTCAAGAATTTTAACATGGCAGTCTGCCCAAAGACCAATATGCCAATGAATTGAGAATCTAGGTAACTATTTTTAAGTGATTCAGAATGTGAATTCCATTATGGCAAAAAAAAAAAATTAAGCCACGTCAAGCATAAGAGAAAGGGATATACCTTTTTTTCCATTAGCCATGACGGAAAAGAGAGGGGAAAGCATTAAAAGGCTCATCTTCGAAAAAATCAAATATGAGACGCTTGCAAGAGATCTGTTTAAAAAAGAAATTGTCTTCTCTGACCTTTGCAACATCCATGAAAGATAATACACTCCAAGTATCAGAAAGATTAAAGGTCTGTTTACTAAGAATTAAAACTAGTAACAGAGCACAATTTTACTTTCAAACTTCATTTTGTAAAAAGATCATTTCACTCTGACTTAAGAAACGTTTGTTTAGAGAATACTGTACCTGTCTCTGACCAGCATGGAGGTCACACAATGCAAAGGCTAACACCATATAAAATGGCATATTTTAGAGGGACGAGAACTTTTAAAAGATAATCAACAAGCCTGACCTTTGGAAACACTCATTCATTTTTCACAGTTTAAAAGCACTGATGTTTGCTTACTTCTCTTTTGGCTCTGAACCTTTCTGATAACTAGAAGAAAGCACTTCCTGCCCCAATGCTAATAGGTTTTGTCTTATATCTCTGCCTGTTAATGCACACACATGCACCCACAAACTACCAAGGAATGAAATATTTTAATTCTCTAAACGCAAACGGATAGGAAGATTTCTTTCTTCTTCAAATCAAAACTCCTTTAAAAAGTAGACTACTCCTGTTAGCTCAATCTTCATGTTCTCCATAATTTATTCATCAATAAATATTTGTTTTGGACTTAATCTGTGTCAGAAATTGTTGTCTGTGCTGAGAAATCAACAGTAAGCATAACAGACAAAAGTCCTTAGACATAAGTGAAGGAGTTAGACAGCAAACATCATAAATAAGCAAAGCATCTAGTACATCGCTTCCATGGATGGAAAGATAAATCACGGTAAGCATATTGGAACTCTAGGAAGGGAGTAGCTTTGAAGAAAATGCTTCTAAGGTGAACATAGACTTGATGAAGGTGAAGGATTTAGCTAAAGGGATAGTAGAACGTTCTAGACAGAAAAGCCCGTGCAAAGCCGTTAAGGTGCAGTGTGTCTTTTGAGTTTGAAAAATACCAACAGGACACTAGTGTGGCTGGAGGACCTGAGGTCAGAGAGGGAAAGAAGGCACCAGAAAATAGACAGTCTTGTAGGCTACTCTAAGGACACTGATTTCACAAGATTTTAGACAGAGCAGTGAGAGGATCTAGCTCAGTACTTTAAAAAATTTGTCTTAATGTTTCAGGTTGCATTTAGAAATATCAAACCACCCTAAACATAGTGGCTTAAATCAATAACCACTTCTTCAGGTCACGATGAGGAGGGTCAGCAGTTTGAGCAGGATGGAGCTGAGCTGCTCTTCCTAGGTGGCGCGGGTGGTAAAGAATCTGCCTGCCAGTGCAAGAGATATTAAGAGATGCAGGTTCGATCCCTGGATCGGGAGGATCCCCAGGAGAAGGGAGTGGCAACCCACTCCAGCATTCTTGCCTGGAGAATCCCATGGACAGAGGAGCCTAATGGACAGCAGTCCATGGCGTCGTAAAGAGTCAGATACAATTGAAACAACTGAGCAGGCACACACAACCGCACGGAGCTGAGCTAGTCTGTGCTCCCGCTGTCTCCCGTTCATCGGTGTGTGTGTGGTCAGCTGCTGGTCAGGTATGTGACTGAGCTGGTCATGCAGTTGTCCTTTCACAGATAAAAGATCTGCATTGCTTTCTGAAAACCTGGCCTACCCAGTCCTGCTCCCTGTAGCTTTATCTTTCATGAGCATCCCTCCAGAATCCACCCCTCTCATTCTCAGCTCTGTATCAGCTTCTGCTTTAAGAGAAGTCAGACTGATACACTAGCTCATGAGCAAAACACCCATACAAGCATGATAATTTAAACAAATCATCTGTAGTATTATTGCTAACTTTCAATCAACAAATAACACATTTACATTAAATATCATTTTTTAAGGCTTCCCAGGTGGTGCAACAGTAAAGAAAATGCCTGTCAATGCAGGAAACAGAAGAGAAGCTAAATCGATCCTTGGATTGGGGAAATCCCCTGGAGGACAGATTGGCAACCCACTCCAGTATTCTTGCCTGGAGAATCGCCATGGACCAAGGAGCCTGGCAGGCTGCAATCCATGGGGTCACAAAAAATCAGACATGACTGAGCAACTAAGAACAGCATGCAGCATTTATCTATCTCTGTTTGTACTCTTCTTCTTGGACCATAAATATTAGGGATAAGCCAGGCTAGGAGAGAGACATGGTAGCCATAATAACAAACATTACATCACAAGGAGAACTCGAGTACTCCCCAAAGTCTGTAAAATACTGTCATATTTTACAGATTGTTTACCTTCTATCAGCCACACTCCATCCATAAGAAATACTTAGACTACCAATCACACTGGAAATAACTTTTTGTGATGCTCCAGGCAAAGAAAGATCCATAGGGGATTGATTCAGAGATGCCTCCTTCTATTAATGAATCTGAATTTATTGGGAAATTATGTTGTGCCTTCCACTAAGATAGGTGCTCTGAGCACGCAGATGTATGAATCACAGCATTTAGACCCCAAAATGGCTTATAGTCTGGTTGGAAAGAGAAGATTCTCTAAAGTCAGTAAAGTTATGAATGACCCAGGAGAGAGGTGAGAATGCAGCCCTGAGTGTCATACAAACTACATGTGCAAATTCAGCTTCTGAACCCCAGTAATCCCTGTGCATAACTCAGTATAATGCATCATATAATCAGATATGACGTCGTGCTTACCGACTTTGGAACCCCTCCAAATAGTGCCCTCTCCTTTTCCAAATCTGACATGCAGCACCGCCCTTAATCTTAGGAGAAGTCAGCTTCAGACAGCGTGAGGGAAGCCTTCCCTCAGTCACCCTGACGTTAGTCTCCATATTAATCATCTCGGGAATGAAAAGGAATTTGTCTGCATGGATGACTTGAGCCCTTTACAGGAAAGCTTGTAGGTAATGGCATCTTTTTGCTGACTGCAGTAGTAATTTTTTTTTTTTTCAGATATGAGCTCTTAGTTATCTCACAGTAAGTGAATTAAGATTAGAATCCCCTTTCACTAAAGCAACTATATAGCTTTCAGTGTCCAGTCAGTACCAAGTCCTGTTTCCAGCAGCTCCTTCACCAGCGCCCCAGCACCTCCCTGCCAGAACAGGAACAGAAGGCTCTTATGAAGAAGACTTTCTTTAGAAAAGTAGTACTGATGAACCTATCTTCAGGGCAGGAACAGAGATGCAGACACAGAGAATGGATCTGTGGGCACAGAGGAAGAAGAGAGTGAGACAAACTGAGAGAGCACCATTAACCTCTATACACTACCATGCATAAAATAGGCAGTGGGGAGCTGCTGTGCAGCGCAAGGAGCTCAGCTCAGTGCTCTGTGATGACACAGAGGGGTTGGGATGGGGGTGGATAGGAGGGAGGCTTAAGAGGGAAAGGACATATGTATACGTATAGCTGATGCAGGTTGCTCTACAGCAGAAATTAACACAACATTTAAAGCAGTTATACTCCAACTTGAAAAAAAAGAATCCTTTTTAATCCCTTTTTCCAAACTCCACAGTCTCCCTCTTTAATTTATAAACATGTCTTAAATATGCATCCACATCTGAAATTATAAGACCATCTATTTTTGTTCACAAAATAGCCCATGAATATTTCTCTTATAAGAACAGTGAATGAAACAAACCTAAAATGCTATGATTATACTGTAGACCACTGATCTCCATCTCTTTCCCTGTTTTGAATTCATGGGAGGGACAGAGATCATAATAGGTCTTTTCAGAAGGGGCGGTAGCATTTCCTGGGTAGCATGACTCCCCTTCAATCATGCTCTTGGATAGTCATTCAGGACAAGGGAAGGAGCAGTGAAGCTTTCAAGATACCAAACAATTTCCAATAAACTCTATCCCATTAAACTGCAACACTATGCACTGGTATGAAATTCAGAATCTTTTAGGCTAAAATCTAATGCAAGGTAACCTGATATACTTGAATGATCTCATCTGAACCCAACACAGACTTGCTGTGCCAATTTCAAAGTTTCTGATCTGTGTTTACCTTATTTCAAATTAGAGCTCCTAGCCCTCACCCAGCCAAGTTGTTGGGAAGTTCTATGATGTTATATAAAAATGCTCAACATAACATCTAATTTTAAATAGTAGATGCAATTAGAAAGAATAATAACTTGGAGGTACTATGCAATAGGCATCATGCTAAATGCTTTTCACATATCATCACATTTAATCGAATAAGAATCATATGAGGTAGATGCACCTATTATCCTAGGGTTGCCAGATAAAATCGAGGATGCCTATTAAACTTGAAATTAACATGTCATGCAATATCTGAGACATACACTTAAAATTCATCGTTCACATAAATTCAAATTCAACAAGCTATTCTGTTTTTATTTGCTAAATCTGACAAGTCTCTATTATTCCCATCAAATGACTAGACACAGGGTTCTCAAGGACACTTTCCAGGTCACAGAGCTAGAGAGTTGCTGAAAAGAGATTTGACTCCATCAGGGCACTGAAACCCTGCACTGTCTTCCTACTGTCCTTGTTATTATAGGGCACAGCAGCAATAACATCAGGGGGCCTAGAGAACTCTTCACTGTGGTAGCTCAGCTGGTAGAGAATCTGCCTGCAGTGCAGGAGACCCCGGTTCTATTCCTGGGTTGGGAAGATTCCCTGGAGAAGGGAAAGGCTACCCACTCCAGTATTTTTGGGCTTCCCTGGTGGCTCAGATGATAAAAAATCCGCCCGCGATGCAGAAGACCTGTGTTCAATCCCTGGGTTGGGAAGATCCCCTGGAGAAGGGAACGGCTACCCACTCCAGTATTCTGGCCTGGAGAATTCCACAGACTGTATAGTTCCTGGAGTCGCAAAGAATCGGACACAACTGAGCGACTTTCACTTTCACTTCAGGATGCCAGAGAAGTCAGTCTCTGCTCTTCATAGTCAGGGATTCCTGAGGTATAGAATTGCAGTGACAATTCAGGCAGTGTTGCCAGGGAGTACAGAACACGAGAGATCATGTGAATAAGCATCTTAATATTCATCAGTGACACTGACTTCACTGAGGCCAATGGGAAAAGCTAGAGACCAGTCATCTAAGGGCACTCTTTACATGATATTCTGATGTTCTGATTTCCTATCACACACTCCAACTTCATGAGTGTTATCAAATATGGCCAGCACCATCAAGTTACTAAATAATAGTACCAGGTTCTAAACAACTCTGAATACTTATCAATGAAATCGATCTGGAATATCTTTCTTCAATTTTAAGAAATGAACTTAGAAATGGCAACCCACTCCAGCATTCTTGTCTGGGAAACCCCATGGACAAAGGAGACAGGAGGGCTACAGTCCATGGGGTCGAAAAGAGTAGGACAAGACTGAGCCAGTGAGCACACATTTTTCAGTTTTAAGAAACACAGGAAAAGCCAAAGGCTGTTAACAATTGTTACTACTTTTTTAATTTATCATAGTGAGTTTCATCCTAGTCCTTGCCCAATCCCAATGATCATATAATAGACATATCCAGAAATCTTTCTCGGCAGCTAAACTGGGTCAAGTGACAGAGACAATGTGCCTTCTCTGGGTTCAGTCTTTCTGTTATATTTCAAAAAACCCATCTTTGAGGAGAAGAATTAAAAAATGATATTTTACTAAATATGATATTTACTGCAGGGTCTTCCCAGATGGCTCAGGGATAAAGAATCTGCCTCCCAATGCAGGAGATACAGGTTCAATTCCTGGGTCAGGAAGATTTCCCTGGAGAAAGAAATGGTAACCCTCTCCAGTATTCTTGCTGGGAAAATCCCATGGGCAGGGAAGCCTGGCAGGCTACAGTCCATGGGGTCGCAAGAGTCTAGTACAACTTAATGACAAAACCACCACCACCACATTTACTGCAATTTTAGCCTATAACAGCAAATTGATGTTTGACTCTTCTGTGTTCAATTCACCTTTAGCTTTGCTCAGTCACCCAGGCTAAGAGAGTACCCTCTCTCACAAGTGCTGATGCAGATCCCTGGGACTTAGAGACTTCCTCCATCATGAAGAAAAGGGCAAGTAATGAGGATTTTTCCCTTGAATTTGAAGGAAATATGAAATCACTGGTGTAGAGAAATCACACAAAACTTTCACCCGCCCAGGAGGACTGCTGATTCTGCCAATTGTGATAAACTATGAATTGATAGAAAAAGAAGAGGTAGCCAGAAAATGCCGAGAAAGCGTCAAGCTCCATTCTGTGGCTTATTTGATCATGAGGGGGAAATAACCATTTGTTCCAGCCTCGTATATCAGATGTCTTTTCCTAGAGGCAAAACCACAAGCTAGAGCCAGCTCAGTGATTTCTGTCCGTCCTTTCCTCTCAGTTCATATGAATTATAGTAACTTCTTCTAAAGTGTTGGCTTGTGCTGAGACAGTCTTTTAACCTCATAAAGAATTTCACAAGCATTTAGTAGATGTCACAGTGTCTGAGAAGCAAAGTGTGCACCAAGGCACACTGCTATGAGTGTGCCTCATTTTCAGCTATTGACAATAAGAACTTGGCTGGACGTCTTGAGGAGCTATGCTTCTTTGTTTCCTCCTGGACAAGTCATCTACAGGAACATCTCTGGAATATACACACACGACATACATAGATTTCTTTTTTAATTGTAGGTGTCAGGAGTTGAATTGTGTCTCCCAAAAGGCACACCGGAGTCCTCATCCCGAGTACCTGTAACTGAAACCTTATTTAGTTTCCCTGGTGGCTCAGATGGTAAAGCATCTGCTGGCAATGCAGGAGACCCAGGTTTGATCCCTGGGTCACAAAGATTCCCTGGAGAAGAGAATGGTAACCCACTCCAGTATTCTCACCTGGAGAATTCCATGGACAGAGGAGCTTATTGGGCTGTAGTCCGTGGGGTCCCAAAGAGTCGGAAAAGACTGAGTGACTAACACTTTCACTTCTTTCGCAAAGAAGTGATCAAGTTAAGATGAGATCATGCTGGATTAAGGTGGTCCCTAAATCCAGTGACTGATGTCCTTATATAAGAAAGAGGTGCGGAAGCAAACAAAGATGGAAGAAGACCACGTGCAAACAGAGGCAGAGACTGGAGTTAATGCTGCTAAAAGGCTAGGAATAGCAAAGGAAGGATTTTTCTGCAGAGCCTTCAGAGGGAGCTTGGCCCTGGAACACCTTGATTTCAGACACTTGGCCTCCAAAACACTGAAAGGATAAATTTCTATTATTTTAAGCCATCTGAAAGTGAAAGTGAAAGTCACTCAGTCATGTCCAACTCTTTGCAACCCCGTGGACTATACAGTCCATGGAATTCTCTAGGTAAGAACACTGGAGTGGGTAGCCTTTCCATTCCCCAGGGGTTCTTCCCAACCCAGGGATCAAACATAGGTCTCCCACATTGCAGGTGAATTCTTTACCAGCTGAGCCACCAAGGAAGCCCTCTAGTTGTGGTAGTTTGTTATAGCAGACCTGGAAAATATGCAATATGCATACACATGCATATAAATTATATGTGAAAGATAAGACATTTTTTGGTTGTGGAAAAGTCAGAAGAAAAAATATACTGTCTCTGAGTTTTACAATCTAATTGAGAAACTAGGTTAAATTAGCAAAATTGCCAACAAACAACAGCAGTACAAAGTAGCATCATGTGCCAGATTTTATGGGATACATTAGGACCATAAAGTACAAAACTGAATTTTTACATGGAATGGGTAAGTCAGTGTGGGGCTTCCCAGATGGCTCAGCAGTAAGGAATCCCCTTGCAATGCAGGAGACCTGGGTTTAATCCCTAGTTGAGAAGATCCCCTGGAGAAGGGAATGGCTACCCACTCCAGGATTATTGTCTGGAGAATTCCACGGACAGAGGAGCCCGGTGGGCTACAGTCCACAGGGTCTCACAGAGGTGGACATGACTGAAGTGACTTAGCATACACACAGATCAGTACATTACAAGATCTAAAATTTCAAGTGCTTCTTCAACATCTTTGAACTTCACGGAGCCCCAAAGACTCAACCATGATGTGTTCTCACAAAGATGCCCCTCACCCAGCAGAGAAGACTCTGCACCCACTAGCTCCCTATCTGCAGGGCAAGTTGCTCTCCTTCTGGTCCTCATCCCCAAGGTCTCCTGCTCTGTCCCTGATAGCCCACAGAATTGTTTAAACAAGACAGTCACATCTTCCCACAGGAACCAAGTACCCCACTCTCCAGGGCCAACAAAGCCTGCCTCCACAGCCTCTGCCCGTCCACCCTGTTCCTAAGCGCAACCTCCATGTGGCCCTGTATGGTGTACCTTGTTCTTATCCCAGAGCCTTTGTGTATATGTGACAAAAAAACTGCTGTCAACTTCATCTGACCTGTGTCAGGTATCCTGTGCCCAGCCAGCTCTAGAACCCTCAGGCAGGAAGTTCTCACTCATTAATGAGATAAAGAGGCAGCGAATAAAACAGTCAGGGAAGATCATTCATTAGCAGAAACAAAAGGAGCCCTAGGTGAAGTAAGGTCTTCCCTGGTGGCTCAGGGGATAAAGAATCCACCGGCAATTCAGGAGACCCCGGTTCGATTCCTGGGTCAGGAAGATCCCCTGGAGAAGGGATAGGCTACCCACACTCCAGTATTCTTGGGTTCCCTGGTGGCTCAGGTGGTAAAAAATCCACCTGCAATGTGGGAGACCTGGGTACAATCCCTGGTCGAGAAGATTCCCCTGGAGGAGGGCATGGCAACCCACTCCAGCATTCTTACCCGGAGAATCCCATGGACAGAAGAGCCTGGCTGGCTACAGTCTATGGAGTCGCAAAAGTCAGACAAGACTGAGCAACTAAGCACGGCAGCACATGTGAGGCACATTTGAGCTGAAAACTGATGGGGAAAAAAAAGAAAAAAACAGTAAATACCAATTAGTGAAGAAAATATGGTAAAACACAAAGATGTAAGCAAGAGATTAACAAACTGAAAATAGGTGTTCACTTCATCATTGGAGTGAGCAAAAGGATCACCTTTACAGCTAGGAGTGACTGGGCCGAAATGGCATGGAGAGCCCATTAACATCTCTTGAAGAAAGAATAAAAGGCAGAGACACAAGACTCAATGGGATTGTTTTCAAATAAAGTTTCCCAGACTGTACTTATGGATTAAATGTGACTGCAACTAAGAACTATTAGAGAAATTAATTCAGCCTTTTCAGTTGAGACATATGAGTTTCCTTTGATTTTTATACACCTTTCAGAGTCCCCAAAACATTTCTGGGATAAAATCAAGCCAATGTTGAAGCTTCACAGAAGACATTTACCTAAGCCCATGAAAAATTTTCCAGGCTACCATCATTACGGGCTTCCCTAATAGCTCAGTTGGTAAAGAATCTGCCTGCAGTGCAGGAGACCCCAGTTCGATTCCTGGGTCAAGATGATACACTGGAGAAGGGATGGGCTACCCACTCCAGTATTCTTGGGCTTCCCTGGTGGCTCAGCTGGTAAAGAATCTGCCTGCAATTCTGGAGACCTGGATTCAAACCCTGGATTGGGAAGATGCCCTGGAGAAGGGAAAGGCTACCCACTCCAGCATTCTGATCTGGAGAATCAGGGACCATGTATAGTCCATGGGGTTGCAAAGAGTCAGACACAACTGAGTGGCTTTCACAATCATTATTGTCCAATACATGTCACTACAAAAACAAAAAAATAAAAAATAAAACTTCTGGGTTTTTCTTCAAGAAAACAGCATCAGTGTATGCTCAAATTGATAGTCGCTGTCTTTGTTTTAGTTGCTAAGTCATGTCCAACTCTTTTTGCCACCCCATCAACTGTAACTCGCCAGGCTCCTCTGTTCTCTTGCCTCTTTAACAGGCAGGAATACTAGAATAGGTAACCATTTCCTCCTAAAGGAGATCTTCCTGATTCAGGAATGGAACCTATGTCTCCTGCTTGGCAGGCAGATTCTTTACCACTGAGCCACCTGGGAAGCCCCAAATTGAAAGTATTGCACTTATATTTTTCTACTCACTATAACTCTGAAATTTTCTGCTGTTTAAATGAATGTAATTTACTTGCACTTTATCCAGAAATTGAGTTCAGTACTTATTTTCTTTGCTTTTTTTACATTTGAGAGCAATAGAGAATAAGGTACATTTTCCTGTTTTTAACTTTTAAGAACCGCAGGGAGAAGTTATTAAAATATCCTTTTAGGCCAATAAACAGTCATAGCTTTTTAAAAGTAGAAAAATGGAAATATTGTAATATCCTTTGCATTTTTGTCTACCATTTTTCAAATGTGTTCTATGAGAATTATGAGGTAGCTACAATACAAGCAGCTAAAAAGAGAAGAAAGAGAATTAATGGAGTTGATTGAAACTAAATGAATAGGCTCAAGATACTAGTTAATAAAATCAACTTTGAAAAAGTAAAAGTTGCTCGGTCATGTCTGACTCTTTGCAATACTATGGACTTAGTCTGCCAAGCTCCTCTGTCCATGGAATTCTCCAAGCAAGAATATTAAAGTGAGTAGTCATTCCCTTCTCCAGGTGATCTTTCCAACCCAGGGATTGAACCCAGGTCTTGCACATTGCAGGCATATTCTTTACCATCTGCGCTACCAGGGAAGCCCAAAATCAATTTTACTGAGATGTAATTTACCCATGGACAGAGGAGCCTGGAGGGCTATGGTCCATAGGGTCACAGAGTTGAACACGACTGAAGCAACTTATCACAGCACAGCATAATTTACCTACAATAAAGTGCACCCATTTTAATTGTAAAAAAATAAATAAAATTTCTCAGATCTGCCACCCAGAATTTGTTAATATAATACATGTGATGTAAATATATTCATATATTTGCAAAATATATATCATACACTACATCTGAATGTATTTTTATAACTTCATAGATCAGACTTCCCTGCCAGCCTACACAATTATTTTTAAATGTATACACATAACCACATGTATATATTATATTACATGTGTATACACTATATATGTGTACATGTATATATATATATTTACATAATGCACTACGTGTGTATACTATGTTTATAATTATACAATATATAATATGATGTACTATATAGCCCATTTATAGATTTCACAAGTTTGGCAAGCATATCTTATTTTAAAATTGCTAATATATAGTTATAGAGAATAGAAGGCACATAATATTATCTATCATGTACATAGTATGGAGTTTTTTAATACATGTGTATGCATACATATACCTATGTGTAAATATAGAGATAGATAGGTGATAGATCAATAGATAGGTAACGTACGTATAATGCACCTGAGCATGCAGTCTCCTGCTTTGGAGAGTATTGATGACTGATGACCAATGAGTTTCAACCAAGGTTTTGAAGGGATAATGTTGAGCTCTCTGAAGAGCCCGATGCTGTCCCAAATTGAAAACATATTTGTCTTCAATTCACCATCTTTGAGTCTAAAATTTCTAACATTGTAGAGGTTATTTCATTCATTTTCACACAGTAAAGTGGGGTAAGTGAAGTGAAGTGAAGTGGCTCAGTCGTGTCCCACTCTTTGTGACCCCGTGGTCTGTGGCCTACCAGGCTCCATCCGTGAGATTTTCCAGGCAAGAATACTGGAGTGGGTTGCCATTTCCTTCTCCAGAGGATCTTCCCGACCCAGGGATCAAACCCGGCTCTCCCGAATTGCAGGCAGATGCACCGTCTGAGCCACTAGGGAAGCCCTTGGGGTAAAAAAAAAAAGTGGGGTAAAACCCTTTACAAATCCTTTGGAAAAGAAGTTCTACCACTAGGATTTTAAGGGCTGAGGGTCAATCCATAAAAGAAATCACATTTTCACGTATTCAATAAGCCAGGGTGTTTTTAAGTGTAACAGACATTTCATGACTAGTTTCCACAACCCACATGATTAATTTGTGGCCATATTATCATAGTGAATGTGTCCTGAATTACATGGTATGCTCTAACCTTTTTTATGCCTTATTATATCTATTTTTTTCCAATTTTTCTTTTAGAGACTGTAATATTAAAAGCATGCCAGAGAATGCTTGGCATTAGTTATAAATTAGTTTGAAAACTCCAGAAACATTGTGTCCGTCATTTGCTGACATTAGTATAATGGCTTTCTTTTGTTCCTTTTCTTCCCAGATAATTATGTTAAAATATCTTTGTTAAACAAACTTTCAGAAAGACCCTTGAACCTAGTTGTAACCATTGGTAAAAATAAGGCCACAAGTAACAAAGTGAAGGAATATCTCTTTTTCAGCATTTAGAAAGAATATAAGTACAAATTCTAGATTATAAGGGCTCATCACCAGAAACTACCACCTTATACAAGCATTAAAGAGATAGGGACAAAAGCAGCAGTTGTCAAGCTGTATCTGCTAAGAAAGCTCATACCATTGCCTACTTCCTGACAAAGGTGGCTGAGAAAACATGGGGTGAGATGTACAAAGATTTGATTGGTGAAACTGGCTATTTCCAACTCACAGACCAACCATAAAATGTTAGAAGGCTTCTGCTAAGTCACTTCAGTCGTGTCCGACTCTGTGCGACCCCATAGACGGCAGCCCACCAGGCTCTCCCATCCTTGGGATTCTCCAGGCAAGAACACTGGAGTGGGTTGCCATTTCCTTCTCCAATGCATGAAGTGAAAGTGAAGTTGCTCAGTTGTGTCCAATTCTTAGTGACCCCATGGACTGCAGCCTACCAGGCTCGCCCATCCATAGGAATTTCCAGGCAAGAGTACTGGAGTTGGGTGTCATTGCCTTCTCCCTGTTAGAAGGCACAGAGACCTAAAAATCCCCTTGCCTTATCAATGACGATCTATTTCTGCTTTATTGACTATGCCAAAGCCTTTGACTGTGTGGATCACAAGAAACTGTGGAAAATTCTGAGAGAGATGGGAATACCAGACCACCTGACCTGTCTCTTGAGAAACCTGTATGCAGGTCAGGAAGCAACAGTTAGAACTGGACATGGAACAACAGACTGGTTCCAAATAGGAAAAGGAGTCCGTCAAGGCTGTATATTGTCACCTTGCTTATTTAACTTATATGCAGAGTACACCATGAGAAACGCTGGGCTGGAAGAGGCACAAGCTGGAATCAAGATTGCCGGGAGAAATCTCAATCACCTCAGATATGCAGATGACACCACCCTTATGGCAGAAAGTGAAGAGGAACTAAAAAGCCTCTTGATGCAAGTGAAAGAGGAGAGCGAAAAAGTTGGCTTAAAGCTCAACATTCAGAAAACGAAGATCATGGCATCCGGTCCCATCACTTCATGGGAAATAGATGGGGAAACAGTGTCAGACTTTATTTTGGGGGGCTCCAAAATCACTGCAGATGGTGTTTGCAGCCATGAAATTAAAAGACACTCCTTGGAAGGAAAGTTATGACCAACCTAGATAGCATATTCAAAAGCAGAGACATTGCTTTGCCAGCAAAGGTCCATCTAGTCAAGGCTATGATTTTTCCAGTAGTCATGTATGGATGTGAAAGTTGGACTGTGAAAAAAGCTGAGCGCCGAAGAATTGATGCTTTTGAACTGTGGTGTTGGAGAAGACTCTTGAGAGTCCCTTGGACTGCAAGGAGATCCAACCAGTCCATTCTGAAGGAGATCAGTCTTGGGTGTTCTTTGGAAGGACTGATGCTAAAGCTGAAACTCCAATACTTTGGCCACCTGATGCGAAGAGTTGACTCATTGGAAAAGACTCTGATGCTGGGAGAGATTGGGAGCAGGAGGAGAAGGGGACGACAGAGGATGAGATGGCTGGATGGCATCACCGACTCTACGGACATGAGTTTGGGTGAACTCTGGGAGTTGGTGATGGTCAGGGAGGCCTGATGTGCTGCAGTTCATGGGGTCACAAAGAGTCAGACACGACTGAGCGACTGAACTGAACTGAATACTATTTTTATTATCTAATCAAAATAATATAAACTTATTCTTAAATTTTAAGCAAGTATCTTTATATCTTGGAACAAATCGATGTCATCAGTTCATGGTTCACATTTATCAATTCATTTTTTCCCAATTTTAGATGCTTTTGTATATTTGTCATGTGACTGCACAAAAGCCACAATAGCTTTGAACTTCACATTTATATTCTTTATGTATTTTTTTATTGTTTTGTGTTTAAACTTTATTTTTTTTCCAGTGTTAATCATTTGCTTTTACTTATTTCTGGGTTGTCCTAATATTTTCTACTAACTTTTCCAAGTGTCCTTTACAAAAGGCTTCCCAAAAATTCTTTATTGCTGTTCTACAATGGTATAACTGAACTGTTAATTTTTTATTTATCTCTCTGCTTCCAGCATTTTTTTTCAGGATGATGGTCTGAAAATTCTGGATAATTTTTACAATTCATTATTTCTTACAGACACCTTTCCTAGAGTGATCTATGCTCCCATAATCTAATGAACTATCTCATGTGTTTTTATGTTCATTTTATGTTTTTAATGCCTGAATTCATTAATATCTGTTAATTTTATGCTATTCCTCCTCTTTTTTCCATTAACAAAGATATTTAAACCACCTATTGCTATGTAACCTCCTAATTATCATCTCTTCATCAGTATGCCGTCAGCCTCAATTCAAGTTAGCATATTAATTCAGTCTACTTGTGAATGAAGAGTATGTAAATATACTTTGCAATGAAAAATAGCATAAGATTTACAACTTATACCCGATATGGGTTTTAAAATAGTGAGAGAAAAAAAGAAAATGATATGAAAAAATAATGATAGACTCTCTTAAACTATGCTATTTTATATCAAAATATGATTTTACTGTATGCCTTTATAATCCATATATTTCAATAAGACTTAAAAGATAAAGTCCTAAATCTGTAGATAAAGAGCCATATTGGTGAAGAGATGTGGTCTTTTAGCGAGCAGCAACGGCCACCTTTCATGGGCTTGCCATACAGAAGATAAATCTTTCTTCATAGAATTCAGTGTATCACCTTTCAAATGGAGTGGCTTTATTTATATTACCACTTACCACAATGATTGCTCCATACAGTAAATTAATGTGCTCCATTATTTATGGTTTTGTTTTGTGCTTAATTATAATTTCTGCGTTTAATTACAGATTAAAGACAGTGATCAAACCACTGTCTGAGGCTAATGAATTTTCCTATCTGTCACAGAGGGAAGCTTCCCTGATCCCTTTCCCCACCCCCAGAGCAGGTTGAGTGTCTTTCTTCTATGTTCTCATATAAAACAACACCCTCCTCTTTCATAGCACTTAACACAACTGCAATTGTTTTTTTTATTTGCTATTGAAGTATAGTTGATTGACAATGTTGTATTAATGTCTGCTGTATAGCAAAGCAATTATTAAATATATATATACACAATCTTTTTTGTATTCATTTCCATTATGGTTCATCACAGGATAGGTGAATATAGTTCCCTGAACTATAGAGTAGGTCCTTGCTGTTTATCCATCCTATATATATCAATAATAGCTTGCATCTGCTAACCTCAAGCTCCCACCCCATCCCCTCCTGCCGCATCCTAAGCCCCATGTAACCACAGAGTTAATAGCCATTCTGATTAATGCATGCCAGTGATAATAGCTCAATAAATATCTGTGCGCTGAATGTGGAATCAACTTCAGTGGTGTGCACCCAAAATCATTCCTACAAACTTCTGTGACAGCACACTTTAGGGCAGCCGATGAAAGATACTTCTGTGAATTAAACTATAGGTTAAAACACTTCCCACCTAACTATAAACACTCAGCTTCTAATACCATAGCCAAAAGTCAGTGCCTATCATATTTCACATGTGAGGAACATTCTTTCATAGGATTTGGGTAAATTCATCTACTATAGATAGATGAAGTGGATAAGCAAACAGAAAAGATAAGTTTTGACTGAGGAATCTGTTTTAGTTCGGCCCAGTGACCAACGGTATACAATTTAAGCTAGTAATGCCTCAAAGAGAAGGTAGTATTATACCTTGAAATAATCATTTGTTTTCAATGGTGATTCCCATTACAGAACACAAATCCAGTCTTACAGCTGGTCACTCAACAAAACCCTTCTGAGAGACAGTCATTAGTTCTTTTGTATGGTTTTGCAGTGGGCCAAGCACTATTCTCCATGCTTTTCTCTTCCTTTCATGTTATGTGTGTACAAAATCTCAATATAGATGCTTATATAGTTCACTCGATAAAGCACAGCTGTGAGATTACTGCTTACTATCACATTAAAGAAAGAAACACAATCGTGAGGCCTGGATACAGTGAATAACTGATGAGAGCTATGATTGAAATGCCTTTTCCTCGCTTTCACATTTCCAAATGTAGTAGCAAAAAAAAAGAGGTCATTTGCATACACCATGGGAGTGGAATACAGTCTTAATCATTTGTATACTTTAAACCAAAGCTGGGTTTTGCTATGATTATCTTTGTTAAACAAACTGAAAGTTCATAATTTCTTGTTACTATTACTCCAGTCTCCATCCTAATATGTTTTTTAAAAAGTTGGAAAGAGGGGATCATAGACATTATTTAAAATGCAGATGTTGACATACACATTTCACTGTTGAACCAGCTCTTCCACTTACAAATGTAAACAGGTTATCAGGCTTCTGATGTCAGAAAGAGAAAGAAGAATGGGAAGGAGGAAAGAAAGGAAGGAAGGAATGAGAGATGGTGGAGGAGACGGAAGTAGACTAGGAAATGAAGAAAGGAAGAGAGAAAGGACTCTGAAGTCCTTTAGCAAGCCAATTTAAAACTAAAGCTAGCCCTCTGCTGCAACCTGCTGGTAGATTACAGAACTACACATGAAAAGATAGCATCAGGAATAACAATTTTATTGCAATATTTCTTTTAAATCCTGTAGTCTTCATAATTTGATTACAAGTCATCCAATTAGGTATACCTGGAACAAAGCCATATGTATTATTTCTCAGTTAGAAAATAGATTTACTCTTTGTAATAGAAAACATAAATATAACTACACTTCCTAATAGACGATAGAGATCGATACTTCAAATCAGAACATAATAACCTGGAACTCTAGGTGAAAGCAGTCCTGAGGCTTTGGGTCAACTTTTTCTCTGTCCGGCAAGGCTCACTGGCAAATCCGCTTAGTCAAAACTCAGGAACTCACTCACTCACCAGGTATCGGTGAGGAAACAACCACAAAAACTGCCACAAAACCACATGTAATAATTCAGGAGGCTTCTTAAAAGGACTGGAAATTTTTCTGTCAGGGACACACACACACAGAATTACTTTATGCGACTTTATGATTTTCCTAGTAAGCTGAAAGACAAGACTTTAGAGCAGGGAAAAATAAACACTGAAAAAGAGAAGTTAATCTTGTTGGAAAGGCCCCCGCAGACATGCTGGTGCTCAGGACTCCAGCAAAGAAAAGCACCGAAGAGGTCCATGCATGGCCGTGGGAGCAGGCAATTGACACTGAGTTTTCCTTTCCATGTTGCAAGTCCTTTATGATACATTCACATTTTTAGTTCAGCTTTAATGACTGCGACTGGTTGAAACCTTAGTTTCCAGAATGTAATAAGTGGAGCACAACTTTTGAATTTTTCCTTAAATTTCCTTAAAAAGTAAAATATGCAAGAACCATAGAAGTGGATGAGGGGCTCAGGGAACAGAAGTTGAGTACACGATGGTTTCATTTCAAGAAAAACAAAAAAAAGGAAAATAATCTTCTGTTTATTATTGAAGAAAAAATTCCTTTAGTGAAAAGAGGGAGTTCTTTGTGGATTAAGAGATTAAGAATTTGAATGAGATTTTAAAATTCTCTGGTTCAAAGGAATTATATAAACTGATACAAATAATATCATTTAATGACTAATCAGTGGTGCCAGTGATAAAGAACCCACCTGTCAATGCAGGAGACATAAGAGACTCGGGTTAGATCCTTTGGTCAGGAAGATCCCCTAGAGGAGGCCATGGCAACCCACTCCAGTATTCTTGCCTGGAGAATCCCATGGTCAGAAGAGCCTGGCAGGTCCATATGGATGCAAAGAGTCAGACATGACTGAAGCGACTTAGCACACACAGAATGTCCATTCTTGAAATAACGTTTATAATGATCCTCACAAAAAATTCTATGAGGTGCCCTTATACACTTTTCACACACAAGAAAACTTGGAAAGGCAACACTCATTCCCTAACCTCAGTATCTACACAGCGATATTTCCTGTGCATGGATCACTCTAGTTTGTTTCCTCCAAAAGATCATCCTGCATTTTCCATTAGACATTATCTTCTTAAGTGCTTTTTAAGAAGGAGGGGGAGATAGTTATATATAATCTCTTCTGGCACTATTTGGAATAAGGCATGATAAACATTGACTATAAATATATAAATGATTTATGGTATATTAACTGAAACATTATTTTGCCTGTAATTAAGATTAAGAAAACTATATAACCATTAGTAAAATAAATTAGAATAAAGTGGTAAAAACAATTCAAAGCTAATTTTGATAATAATGACTAATTAATGAAATTCTATCATTATGGCGGTGTTAAAGAATCCACCTGAAAATGCAGGAGCCAAAAGAAACGAGGGTTCAGTCCCTGGGTGGGGAAGATCCCCTGGAGGAGGGCATGGCAACCCACTCCAGTATTCTTGCCTGAAGAAGCCCATGGATGGAGGAGCCTGGTGGGCTACAGTTCATAGGGTCAGAAAGAGTCAGATACGACTGAAGTGACTTAGCACAAGCACTATCATTATACACACACGGAAAATAAGAGAACAGGCTGATAGTTTTATAGTTTTTTCCTTTCTCGGAATGTTGCTTTATGTTATAACGCTTGTACAATAAATAAGCAGATGGATATGCATCCTTTCAGATGCTCTGAGGAGATACCAAGACTGGATTTAACACATGAGAAGCTTTTTGAAACAATGCTTGTCTTCATCAAAAGATAAAGACACCACGTAGGGATTGTAAGTGGGAACCCCGAACTGCAATCTTCAAGGTCTCACCCTTGGAGCGGCCCCGCTGCCTGGGACCCTTTCCCGTTTGTGCTGTGCCACGGGACTTTCCAGCGCCGTTCAAGTCTGGATGTTGGTCAAAACCAGAGATCCCCTCCTCTTTTTGTTTCTCTTTTCTTTCTTTCTTTTTTTTAATTAACTCTTTATTGAATTTGTTACAATATTGCTTATGTTGTTTATGTCCGGGTTTCTCGGCCATAGGGCATATGGGATCTTAGCTCCCTGACCAGGGATCGAACCTGCACCCTCTGCATTGGAAGGCAAAGCGTTAACCACTGGACCAGCAGGGAAGTCCCTTCTCTTTTCTTTCAATGTTAGTATATTGAAAGTAAGCTAGATAATTCTCTAATAAATATTTATATTATTAAAATAAAAAGACCCCAGGTAGACTGTCTTCAGACAGTGATGCAATTTTGACACCTCTGAAGAGAGGGGGAAAGGAAGGTGGACGGGTAGGAAGAGTCTCAGACTGCTGTTATTCTAAAACAGTTTGGACCACACTAACGGAGAGTCCTCAAAGCTAGAGTCACCAGTTAGAGGTGTCCCATGCTGGGCCGGAAGTGACCTGCACGGTCATCGTCAGGAGAGTGCAGGGGACATGTGACTTCAGTGTGTGACTGTGCTGATGCATCTGAAGGCTCCTGGGATTCCCACTCGCTGTGTTCCCCAGCTCACAATCTGAGCTGTGCAGCCATGCCTGCCGCAGGGCACACGTACATTATACTAAAATTTTAATATAAAAACTTTGCCTCCATCCACCATAATGACTCTCTGCCCCAATTCTTCTGGGTGTTTGTTTCTTCCTCCTACACTTTAATTATCTGGAGTAATAAATTGGCAATTCATAGAATATATCGTGTGCCAGTGATTTTCTATTCTCTTTAGTTTCAGTCCTGTGACCTGGTATATTAATTTAATGGTATGCTATTTATTTAAAATGACAATTTTCTAAGCTTATCCATAAATGAATTATGCAAAGAATCATTAAATCAACTTGAAAGAGGAAAAAAGTAAAAACGAAAATCAAGAAATCAAATGGAAATAATTCATGTCAAGGGCTTAGGAACCCTACAATGTAGGGGAAAAACATCAGTTGCCTATTATATTTGACCTCCAATATTTCCAGTTTACAACAATTCTTTCTATTACTACTTTCAAGTTAGAGACAGCTTCTGTGCTCCTTGGCTTCTGTAATAATCACTTGTCAGTAATACTGGTGCCTGGAAAGTGACCTAGAAAAGCACATTGCATGTGTACATGCTCAGTCAGGTCCAACTCTTTTCAACCCCATGGACTGACCTTGCCAGGCTCCTCAGCCCATGGGACTTTTCAAGCAAGAATACTGAAGGGGGCTTCCATTTCCTACTCCAAAGAATGTACACTGCATATCACAAATTTTGTGTCTCTAAATCTAACAAGGCAGCTCATCCACATACGCACCATTTCTCCCCTCCCCAAATAGGGAACTAGCTATAGTGGAGAGGGAAACTGGCAAGTTTAATATAAAATGCATCTTAAATACCTTCCATGTACCTTTTAATACTAGATGGGGAAAGGAAAAGAAACAATTGTCTCCTCTTTTTAATTATTGATCATTTGAGACAAGCATTTCTTACTTAAAATAATTTTAACGGTAGCCAGACAATGAATCTTCTTTCTTAGTTCAGTTCAGTTCAGTCACTCAGTCGTGTCCGACTCTTTGCAGCCCCATGAATCACAGTACTCCAGGCAACCCTGTTCATCACCAACTCCAAGAATTCACTCAGACTCACGTCCATTGAGTCTGTGATGCCATCCAGCCATCTCATCCTCTGTCGTCCCCTTCTCCTCCTGCCCCCAATCCCTCCCAGCATCAGAGTCTTTTCCAATGAGTCAACTCTTCACATGAGGTGGCCAAAGTACTGGAGTTTCAGCTTCAGCATCATTCCTTCCAAAGAAATCCCAGGGCTGATCTCCTTCAGAATGGACTGGTTGGATCTCCTTGCAGTCCAAGGGACTCTCAAGAGTCTTCTCCAACACCACAGTTCAAAAGCATCAATTCTTCAGTGCTCAGCTTTCTTCACAGTCCAACTCTCACATCCATACATGACCACTGGAAAAACCATAGCCTTGACTAGACGGACCTTTGTTGGCAAAGTAATGTCTCTGCTTTTGAATATGCTGTCTAGGTTGGTCATAACTTTTCTTCCAAGAAGTAAGCGTCTTTTAATTTCATGGCTGCAAACACCATCTGCAGTGATTTTGGAGCCCAGAAAAATAAAGTCTGACACTGTTTCCACTGTTTCCCCATCTATTTCTCACGAAGTGATGGGACCGGATGCCATATCTTCGTTTTCTGAATGTTGAGCTTTAAGCCAACTTTTTCGCTCTCCTCTTTCACTTTCATCAAGAGGCTTTTTAGTTCCTCTTCACTTTCTACCATAAGGGTGGTGTCATCTGCATATCTGAGGTGATTGAGATTTCTCCCAGCAATCTCTATTCCAGCTTGTGCCTCTTCCAGCCCAGCGTTTCTCATGATGTACTCTGCATATAAGTTAAATAAGCAGGGTGACAATATACAGCCTTGACGTACTCCTTTTCCTATTCGGAACCAGTCTGTTGTTCCATGTCCAGTTCTAACTGTTGCTTCCTGACCTGCATACAGGTTTCTCAAAAGGCAGGTCAGGTGTCTATCAGTCTAGATCTGTTAGACAGAGGCCTGATGAACTATGGACAGAGGTTCGTGACATTGTACAGGAGACAGGGATCAAGACCATCCCCATGGAAAAGAAATGCAAAAAAGCAAAATGGCTGTCTGAGGAGGCCTTACAAATAGCTATGAAAAGAAGAGAAGTGAAAAGAAAAGGAGAAAAGGAAAGATACAAGCATCTGAATGCAGAGTTCCAAAAGAATAGCAAGAAGAGAAAAGAAAGCCTTCCTCAGTGATCAATGCAAAGAAATAGAGGAAAACAACAGAATGGGAAAGACTAGAGATCTCTTCAGGAAAATTAGAGATACCAAGGGAACATTTCATGCAAAGATGGGCTCGATAAAGGACAGAAACTGTATGGACCTAACAGAAGCAGAAGGTATTAAGAAGAGGTGGCAAGAATACACAGAAGAACTGTACAAAAAAGATCTTCATGACCAAGATAATCACGATGGTGTGATCACTCATCTAGAGCCAGACATCCTGGAATGTGAAGTCAAGTGGGTCTTAGAAAGCATCACTATGAACAAAGCTAGTGGAGGTAATGGAATTCCAGTTGAGCTATTTCAAATCCTGAAAGATGATGCTGTGAAAGTGCTATACTCAATATGCCAGCAAATTTGGAAAACTCAGCAGTTTTCCAGGCCACAGGACTGGAAAAGGTCAGTTTTCATTCCAATCCCAAAGAAAGGCAATGCCAAAGAATGCTCAAACTACTGCACAATTGCACTCATCTCACATGCTAGTAAAGTAATGCTCAAAATTCTCCAAGCCAGGCTTCAGCAATACATGAACCGTAAACTTCCAGATGTTCAAGCTGGTTTAAGAAAAGGCAGAGGAACCAGAGATCAAATTGCCAACATCCGCTGGATCATGGAAAAAGCAAGAGAGTTCCAGAAAAACATCTATTTCTGCTTTATTGACTATGCCAAAGCCTTTGACTGTGTGGATCACAATAAACTGTGGAAAATTGTTTCTTAGTTGGGCTGTACCAAATAGAGACACATAAGACATAGAGATTCTGCAGTTCCAGACATTAGGAAAGTCAATCCAGGAAAATTAGCCAGGCTCTGAGACTAGGTGAAAGGATTTGGAACAAATTAATGATATACCTAAATGGTCTCTGAACTTTCAAGTTTTTACAAGTGTGTGTGGGTGCTCGTACATGCTCAGTCACTCAGTTCTGGTCAACTCTTTGGGACCCCATGGACTGTAGCCCACAAGTCTCTGCTGTGCATGGAATTTTCCAGGCAAGAACACCGGAATGGGTTGCCATTTCCTTCGCCAGGGGATCTTCCCAACCCAGGGACTGAACCTGTGTTTCCTGTGTTTCCTGCATTGGCAGGCAGATATTTTACTACTGTGCCCTGTGGGAAGCCCATTTCACAAGTGTGCTATATTCTAAAATAAAAGTCATACTCTGCCGATTGATTTGACCCACCCCGAAAGGGAAATGTTCTTGGCATACTCAGGTGGCAGCGATTGACCTCTTGGGTGATAACACCAGTGATGCTGCACAATGTCCAACAATGCCTTCTGATAAGGAAGTTTCTTGTGGCTCATTATGATTCCTTTCTAAGCATAACATTTGTCTTTAACTGTGAAGGTCCTTTTAAACCCTTCTTGACAACGATGTGACTTGTGCCTGTTTGCGCCATGAGAAATACAACCTTGAGGATGCCACCTCTGGTTTTTGTCTCTTCCTTTCAGCAAGAATAAGCTAATCAATTAAATTTTTGTTTTTCTTGATCAAAAAAAATATTGATTGATTCGCCAGAGATGTACTTCATTACACAGTTTTGTTGAAACAGTTCATAAGAAACAATGCCACTGCTTAAACAAAATCATAGTAAAGAAACATTGGGGATGAGGAGAAATAGACGGAATGTGTAAACTGTCCACATTTCAGTTCAATTTTTCTTTTTCAGCGGCTTGTGCAAGGCTTTCACACCTGCGAGTTCATCTATCATTGTCGAGTTCACATGTACAGATACCATTTTTACTTGAGTCCCGAGCACTCTTTCTGCATATAACGTAAGTTTTGCTTGTAGCTATCATTTTCATCACTGCTTTTATATCAATATTTTAATTAGTTGTATGTATTGATTCATCTTTGAGAATTGCGGCACAGTGAAAATAAACAGTACCTAGCAATAGTGCAAATTATCAAATGTAAACAATTGAATAAGGATTACTGAGAAAATGTGTTAACTTAAACTTTCCCCTGGTATCTGAGACTACGCTAAGTGAGATTTACTAGTCAAAGCAATCCTTGTAGCACATGCTCAGTTATTAAAACTGGAACTATTAAAAATGTAAGCAGACATCTGCTCATGTCACAATTAATTTCACATTCCAATGTCATTAAGTGTATGCGAAAAAAAATGTTTTGTTGTGTTTTCTTCTGTCAAGAACATCTGGAAAAGAATCTGCCTGCAATGCAGGAGACCCAGGTTCCATTCCTGGGTCAGGGAGATACCCTGGAGAAGGGATAGGCTACCCGCTCCAGTATTCTTGGGCTTCCCTGGTGGTTTAGCTGGTAAATAATTCGCCTGCAATCCAGGAGATCTGGATTCAGTTCCTGGGTTGGGAAGAACCCCTGGAGAAGGGAACAGTTACCTGCTCCAATATTCTGGCCTAGAAAATTCCATGCGCAGAGGAGCTTGGCAGGCTATATAGTTCATGGGGTCGCAAAGAGTCAGACATGACTGAGCAAATTTCACTTTCACATCTATCAATAACAAAGCTCTTGCAAACTCTTGTTTGAGCATCTAGAATAGTCATAGGCCACATTTTTTTTTTTTTAGTAGCACTGCTGTAGGGCAATTGTTATTTGTGGACATTTAATGAATTGATGAAGGGGAGAAAACTATGCGGAATATAAATTTAAAACATTTCTGGAGGATTCCCTGGCGGCCCACTGGTCGAGACTCTGAGTTTTCACTGCTGAGGGCCCACGTTTAATCCCTGGTTGGAAAAGTAAGATCCTGCCAGCCACATAGTATGGCCAAAGGAAAAATAAAATAAAATAAAATATTTCTTAGCATATGTATCAGCTTGGGCTCCTTGATTAAAATGGACTAAACAGTAGAAGACTAGTGATTTAAACACAAAGACAAAGTCAAAAATAGGTTGTATCAGGGTCCCATCGAAACAGGAAATTCATAGCTCTGAGTTGCTTCTATCGGCCTTCACCTCATGCTCGCAAGATGGCGACACCAGGTGAGAGCCCTCCCTCCTCTTGCGACACATACAAAGCAAGAAGGAGGGGCCAAATCTCTCTCCTTATAAACCCCTCATTGTACCAGAGCAGAATCCAAGCAAAGGTCCCCTTATATCTCCTCGATAATAACTGGATCAGTAGGATGAGAATACTCCAGTTAGTTTAGGCCAATCATGACTCATCTCTTCTGTCTGTAAACATATGTCCATAAATACTAGTACAATATCGAAGCTTTAGCATCAAAGAAGGATGGAGTTTGCTAAACAGCTTTCAATGTGGGCAGTGAAGTGTGTCTCCTACAGTAGAGAGCAAGTTTTCAAATATTTTGTTTTTCTCTTTCTGTTTAGTCATTTAGTCATGTTCAGCTCTTTACCATCCCATGGACTGCACCCACCAGGCTCCTCTGTGGATTTCCCAGGGAAGAATACTGGAATGGGTTGCCATTTCCTTCTCCAAAATATTTCGTAGATGCCCCAGACATAAAACTGCATCAAGTATGCAGAAAAGAGCAGAATAGCTTCAGTTGGAAAGAATGTGGGCAGAGATTCTCCACACACTTCTTTTCCCCTTAGTCACTCCAAAGATACCTCTGCCCAACTCTTAAGCACAGCTTGAAGAACACTGCCCTAGGAATTGAATGATTTCATAGAGAATTAAATGGAAACTACACCATAACTAAAAGGGACTCATCCCTGAAATACAAAGATGCTTAACTTATAAATTGGTGGTGGTGGTAGTGGTTTACTAAGTCATGTCCAACTCTTGCTACCCCATAGACTATAGCCCACCAGGCTCCTCTGTCCATGGGATTCTCCAGGCAATAACGCTGGAGTAGATTGTCATTTCCTTCTCCAGGGGATCTTCCCGACCTAGGAATCAAACCCAGGTCTCCTGCATTGCAGGCAGATTCTTTACCAACTGAGCTATGAGGGAAGCTTAGTATAAATGATAAAAAGATAAAACAAATTCCTTAGTAGCATTTCTTAACAGGTTATAAAGAGCTAGTATCATCTTTGAGATGATCTTTATCTCTTTCCATAAGGCATAATGTTTTATTATCTTTGCTTTACTATGCTTCGCAGATCCCCCCTTTTTTACAAATTGAAGATATATGGCAACCCTGCTTGGAGCAAGTCTGTCAAAGTCATTTGCTCACTTTGTGTCTCTGTGTTACATTTTGGTAACTTTCACAATATTCCAACTTTTTCATTATTATTATAATTATTATGGTGGTCTGTGATCAGTGATCTTTGATGTTACTCTTATGACTTGAGAAGGGCTCAGATGATGTTTAGAATTTTTAGCAGTAAAGATTTATTTTAACAAATATAAAAAGTCAGTTTTTTCATATACTAGCAACATATAGCTAAATAAAATTTTTTAGTTTGTTTAAATAATGAAGTTTTTAATCCATGAATATAACATTTTCATTTTCATTCTGGTCAAAACATTTTTTTTTACCTATGTAATCAGTTTCAGAGATCTGGTCCTTAGCATGATTTTTATGATACCCATAGAGAAACCCAATGCCCTATTCACAGTCGCTGTAATTCAGAAGCCTTCCCTCCTTTCCTCCCTTCCTTTCTTCCTTTTATTTCGCTCTCTCACCTCTCCTTTATAATGAAGTATTTTTTAATTAAAGTATGTGCATTGTTTTTCCAACATAATGCTACTGCGCGTTCATGTGACTTGATTTATTGTGATATTCAGACCACTTTATTGCAGTGGTCTGGATCCAAACCTGCAATACCTCCAAGATATGACTGTATTTTCTACAAAACAAGTGGGAAAAAAGTAGTTTCAAACTTCACTGTCAAAAGAATATAAGCATTACTGTTTAATTCAAGAATAAGAGAAGAATATTTGTCTAGAAGACTGGTCTCTGCAATTAAAAACCAGTATAAGTCCACACATATTTGGAGGCAGGGCAAATTTTATTATCTGAAGGTGACATCACAGACTAGAATATTCAGATTCAGACTGTAAGAACAAATTTGACCTGAATCATGAATAATCCAATATGGATGATCCTCTTCCTAATTCTTTGAGCTCTTCTCTTTTTATTACCTTGTTAGACATGCATAGACAAGCAATTTTTAAAAAATTACAAACTAATTGAATGAGTAGGTTTTTTCACAGTAAGACCTACTCAATCAGCTGTGACAGCAATGACTTGCAGATGAGCATTCGCATTTGAGTCGATATTATTTTGGAGACTCTACTGTCAGGACAGTGACTTGAGTGGTAGCAAAAATGATGGAGGGAGATAATGAATCAAGTATCAGTCTTCTATGTGGGGTTGTCATCATTTTTCCCAGAAGTATACTCTAAGACAAAGATTTAAGTGTATATAGTTAATTTTGAAGTTCCAGGGCACACAGTGAGTTTGGAGAAGTCAAACAAAGAAAGGCAGGCAGTCAGGAATGGGCTATTACTAAGCCAATATATACAAGAGCTTCTTTCCTGGTAGCTAAGACAGTAGAGAATCTGCCTGCACTGCAGGAGACCCCAATTCGACTCCTGGGTTGGAAAGATCCCCTGGAGAAGGGAATGGCTACCCACTCTGGTATTCTTGCCAGAGAATTCTATATACAGAGGAGCCTGGTGGGCTATACTCCAAGGGGTCACAAAGAGTCAGACACATGCAGTAGGCCAGGAGAGCTTACTCACAGGGAAATTTGAGGAAACACATGTTTCAGAATTACTCTGCGGGAGTAGCCAGAGGTGTTGAGTTTTTATACATCATTTCCTGGGAGTCACTGGTTGAGAACTGATTGGTGGGGAATAGGAGTGGGTGGTGTTAATCCCCCCGAATTTCCAGCTATTCCAATTGTGGGCTAGTAGCCTTCTATGGTTTGAGGGAAAGCCCTCACACTTAGAGAAGCAAATTTTGAGGGGTTTGGTTGAAGGATGCTGAAATGCAGTGAAATCTGAGTCAATGGGGATCTGAGTCACTGTGTCCAACAGATTGGACAAATTCAAGGGCTACTCCTTTGCAGGACCACTGGTTTATTATGCTGAGATAGGAAGGACGTGGTGGATGATCCGCAACGTGACAAGGCAATCTGATTGAGGGACAGGCATGTGGGGCTAAACACACATGACACATCTCCCAGGAAACTCGTAGAAATCCTCAATGGCATTCCTTGCGAGGAGGAATAGGATTTATAGAGGTCATGTGCAGCCTCCTAGTACCATGATCTGAATATACTAGAAATATGACTTTATTTATAGCCATGGAAGAATGATACCTAGAAATATGATTTACATGGGAAAAGATGGCTTGGAGTTATAATCTCCAGAATCCGTAAACTATGGAGAGAAAGGAATGAAGAAGCTAGGTACGAACATCTGCAAAATCTACAGCAACATTAGATTTATTGGCTAACTGAAAATCAAACTATATGACAGTGGCCCTAGGATTTACTTGGCTTTTCAGCAAATATTAAATTTGGCTTACCTAATGGGCATGACATAAAATTAAATTAAGTCATTAAATTTAACAATTTCAATTGACATTCTGTTAGGTTCACCCATGTGAAAAGAGGTTGTTTTGAGGGATATAAGAATGGTATTTTATGACTTTTTCTAATGAGGCAATAAAGCCCATGGGTTTAACCACATCTGACACATAAACCACTCATAGGCAGGAAAAATAAAAACAAAGGTTCTTCACTTAGATGAAAAGAAAAAGGCTTCCTAATCACAGAACAATCCAATTTAAATGGAAAAATAAATTTAAAAAGAAAACAGAACCAAATTTTCTAGCAATATCTTCAACATAGCCTTGAAACACTGCCTCCTGTTTGTTTGTTTTTTTTTCTTTTTTCCTTTCCTCTGCTTCAATAGATCAGCTGATAGCTAAAATTGGCCTATCAACCCCCCTGGTTTGACTCCTCTCTGACCCAGTTCAGGCTCCCAGAGGGGGAGGGACAGAAGCAAAGCTAGCACTGGGCATTTGTTTACTTCTTTGTGTCTCAGCACAAATGATGAGACCACTAGAAAGAGTCCGGGGAATAATGTTTCTTTGTTTTGATGTAGCTTGCACACCTGCGGGGTCAGAGCAGGCATTGTTTTGTGGTTTTCTCATATGCCAGACCAGATGAGAAAGCAATTCTTGTTATTGCTTTGTGATTCAATCTACCAAGCTATTCTTATTCCCACAAAATATGGGTAGAAATGTGTATGCAACTAAGTGCATACTTCAGAACTCTAGGCAGTTATCAATTTTTTTTTTCTCTTTTACATTTTCTAGCAGATGTTGATTAGGCAAAATTCTGGACTGAAATGTTAATCCAGTTGCTATGAGATCCTATCAGTAAGTGCTGGTTTCACCATTATGCTCTGAAAAATTGCTTCTCTGAAAAAATCCTTCAGAGAATTTTAATGCATTTTCCACCATTCTACAGGATGGTTTTTTTGCCCCTAACTTCTCTCTTTGTGGTTGGCCAAATAGAAAATTTTTTAGGCTGTAACAAATCGATCTGGAGAAATGCTATTAAAACATTAATTGAAAAAAATTGTTAATGTATTCATTTAATGATGCATTGCATATTTTGAACAGTTCACTGGTATATATAAGCACAAAATTTACTACCCCAAATTATTGCAATTTATATTGGAGCTCACTAGACATAAACCAATTATAGTTAATATGCTGAAGGCATTAGTGATAAACAAGGGGCCAATATTATGTATTTCTGTGAATGATGACCTAGAGTTGCTCAAGGCCATTGTGGTTGTGACCTAGAGTAGACTGTGGGAAATACACAAGCAGAATACTCCCAGTCTTATCAGCAATCGAAAATTGAATTTGGCCTACCTACTAGACTTGACAGTGGGGAAGAAATCCTCCTGCAATGCAGGAGACACCAGGCCCTGGGTTATTCCCTGGGTCGGGAAGATTCCCTGGAGAAGGAAATGGCAACCCACTCCAGTATTCTTGCCTGGGAAACCTCATGGATAGAGGAGCCTGGAGGGCTATAGTCCATAGGGTCGAAAAGAGTCTGACACAATTGAAGCAACTGATCGTAAGCACAAACACATGCCAGAGCTAAGATATAGTCTTATCCACTCCTAAATTCTGAACATTTCCATTGTAGGTTCAATTTCTCTGCTGTAAATTGCTTGTCTCTTGGGGGCCATTGAGAATTAACAGTTGTCACATTTTGAGGCAGTTTGGGAAAAACACCAGGAACAACAGTCTCCCATAATCTAACGCTGACTGCTAACATTCATCCTGAGCATTTCTCAAACAATGAAACATCTATTTCACTTGTACCACTGTTGGTAATCTCGGGCCTCAGGGATTTCTAGATCTCACAGATGTGACAGAAATCAGCTATCAACAGCTTTAGAAATCAAAATGTTCCTTTATATGGGTAGAATTTCCTATTGTATATTTCTGTACTTTCTATGGACTTTTTAAAAGAGATGTAGCAACTACTTGAAAACAATTATTTGATTTTGTTAAGGATATTTAATACATATGACACTCTGTTGGGAATTACTCAGTCTTTAAACATTTAAGAACAAATCTGGGCTTCCCTAGTAACTCACCAGTAAAAATCTGCCTGTGATGCAGGACGTGCTGGAGATGTGGGTTCAATCCCTGGGTCAGGAAGATCCCATGGAGAAGGAAATGGCAATCCACTCCAGTATTCTTCCCTGGAAAATTCCATGGACAAAGCAGCCTGGCAGTCTATAGTCTATGGGGGTCACAAAGAGTCACACACGACTTAACAACTAAACAACAACAATAAGGACAAATTCATGAAACACAGCTTAGAATAGCAGCAGGCTTGGAATCAGCCAGCACAACGTTTAAATCTAGGCTCTCCCACTTAAGAGTTTCCTACCCTTAGACAAGATATTTAAACTTACCTTTCAGTTTTTAATCTGTTTTTAACACTTAGTAGGTCTAGGCTTGTCATGCATGTGCTCCGTCACTCAGTCATGTTCGACTCTTTGTGACCCTATGGACTGTAGCCCACCAGGCTCCTCTGTCCATGGGATTTCCCAGGCAAGAATACTGCAGTGGGTTGCCATTTCCTTCTCCAGGGGATCTTCCGGACCCAGGGATGGAACCCAAGTCTTCTGCATTGGCAAGTGGATTCTTCAACACTGAGCCATCACGGAAGCCCATACTAGATCTAAGAGAATGTTTAAATGACACATGAAAGCATCTAGTGTACTAAAAGCATAAAGTCCACACAATGTAAAGAGTGACATGAATCTAAATGGGGAATGTGTCTACTGACAGCTACCATTTCTGCATTTGGAGGAGAGGATGGCCACAGGGCCGGTGTCCCAGTTAGGAAAGGCAGGACCTACGGCATCATCCACACTGCAGAATGAGAAAAGAGGGAAGTAAACTGCTCTGCAGAATTGAGTCTAGAAAGAAAGGGGGAAGAGTGTCCTTTATGAGCCTGAGATGTTAATTTCATATAAAAAAGATCCGAGGGTAAAGCTGGAGAGGAGTTAGAGGATGCCGAAGGTTGGGAACCAATAAGATAAAAAAAAAAAAGAGGGTCTCTGGATGAATAAAGGTCACAGAATCAGCAATAGGCTACCGCATAACAGGTGGAGCAACTGAGATTAATGATCTTCCTGTGCCAAAGTTCAGCTTCTAGACTTTAGAAATGGTGATGTCTGATACCCAGTTTCAATGGTTGTCGCCTTTATAATGGTATGCTCTACAACTTACCATCCTCTAGTATTCAGTAAAGTCTTATTAACCACTAATTTCATGCTGGTCTTTCAGGTAGGTTTCAGGATTAAAGAGAGGAGGTTATGATGATGTTGGAACAGGGAGAGGGGTCGGGAGAAAACTGGATCAAGAGGAAAATTCAGCCACGAGCTGGCCAGCTGCTGCCAAGGAACCCAAGAGCAGCTAGGACCAAAAGCTCAGTGTGACAGGCCACAAACATGATATAAAAGCAACCTCTGAAATGTTGTCAACAATATTGACAAGGATACAGAATTTTTTACAGTTTCATCAGGGTGAGACTCATCATGTTGTAAACTGAAAAAAAAAGATAAACCATAATTTTAGGAGAACTTGAGGACCTTTCTGTTACATAAAGTTTCAGTAAATTTAAAAAAAAAAAAAAACAGCTTAAGTAAGAAATCTTTCTCAAAATCTGCAATCAAGTTGATTTAATAGGCCTCATTTGGTGTTATTCAATGCTTTTGAAGGGTCAGTAATCCACCTACAAGGCAATTACATTGAAGGAGAAAGAGTGAAAATAAATGATACAGAGCCCCGTCTCTATGCCAGTTACCTCCGGTTTATCTCTTTTTGCTCTTAAATCATTCCTACCAGGGGAATCTTATTTCTGTTTTAGAAATGAGACCACTGATGCTATGAGAGGCTAAACAATGTGCCTTGGTGAGTCATTAGTGATGGCAGAGTGGGGGTGGAAGCTGAGGCCCTTTGACCTTCACCTCCCAGTGTGTTTCAGGTCTCCCCAGTGAACAAGCAGGATCCCATGTCCGGAAAGCAAGGCTGGTGTCTCATCACCACAAGGGCACACAGATTCTTTTAATCTGTTCTAATTGCTCCCAGAGACGACTCAGTCTAACTTCATTCTCTACTAATATACAGCTATATGAAACAGATTATAATACATTTTCCAGTCAAAAAGCAGTGCTCCATCACTACCAAATGCATTAGAAAACATTTATTAATATCTGAATTGCACATAATAATGATACTATTCATAGAATACTTACGAAATGCCAGACACGGTATTCAGCGCTTCACATTGATTATATCCTCTGAAGCTTGAAAAACCCATAGGTTGATATTACTCATTTCCCTGGTTTAGGTTTGAAGACATTGAGACTCAGAGGGGTTAAGCAATTTGCTGAGGGTCACACAGCTAATAAGAGTCACAATTAGACTAGGCAGTCCGAGTGCAAAGCTCACACTTTTAACCAACACGCTGGGAATCCTCATATAAAACTTTACCAGGTATTGGGCACAAAGTCTAAACTCACTGCTTCTCTTGTGAAGCAAAATTGACCCCAAATACAGGAAAAATGATACTTTTATAGATATTCACAAAAAGGGACTAGAAGAAAGGGAGAGAACATGAGGGACCTGTGTTATTACTGAGTTCTCCCCCCTCTCCTCCGTGCCCCTAGTTCCTCAGTCACCATGCCTCTGCAGATGAAAGCAAGGGGGATTGGAGATTAAACTTGCCCAAGGTCATCTACTTAGAGCCAAGTCTCTTGACCCGCAGGTCAAAGGAACTTTCACAATATACCTCAAGCCCTGATAGAAGTTAGACTATATCCCAGCAAAAATCCAAACAGTGGATTATGTTTTCAAAACTATCTTTTGCAGATAACTTTGTTTTAGAAAGCTGTCCAGCAATCTTCTCTTTATTTAGAAAGGTTTGTCAATGAAATGGTTGATTGATGAGGGTTGTGTTTTTGTGCTTACTTTAATATGGCAACAATTTTAATTTCAGGTCTTGACATGCTCTGGAAGAATAGAATGGCTCACTTTTTTTTCTCCCCCAGAGGTGTGATTTTATGATTCCAAACTCTATTATCAATCCAATCCAGGTTGTAAATGGTAGTACTGTGTCAAGAAAGAGAAAATTTCCTACAGGGTTTCATATTTCCTCCTATAAGTTTTGGTTAGAAATTTTCTCCCCATGATATTGAACAAGTTAGCACTGAATATTTGCTGCACCTTTAAAACTTGAATCCTGAGGTGTCTTTGGTCTTTGGGTCCAGATTCTGACTGACTGTATTACAGATTCATCAGGGAATTGTTTTTCAAGTTGGTCCGATTTACAGAGCTTTTGTACCTACAATATACCTTCATCAGTAGAATGACTACGGATATGGATGATAATTACTGGATATGATGATAACTCTCCTTCCAAACTTAAAAGCCCTCAAGTTATATTTCTTTACATCTCCTGCATTTCCTAGCATATTACAATAAAATCCTCACAGTAGGTTGGAACAGGATGGGAGAAAAAGTAGACCAATTACTCTGTTATAGAGGTATAGTACTGCTGCTGCTGCTAAGTCACTTAGTAGAGACTACTAATTACTCCCTAAAATTCATTCCTTCATTTGTAGTAATAACGTTTAAGGTCACATTTGGCTGCCAACTTACAGACATTTCTCAACCACCCTAAAGCTAGATGTGGTTAGATGATTAAACTAAAGCCAATGGGATTGAATGTGGATGATGTTTGCAAGTGTGGATCTTCAAATCAAAACACAAACCATTTGCCATGGAGTTCCTCTCTTTTTCTATCGTTCTGTAAAATAGACACAAGTGTGATCCAGCCATCACTATGTAGGTGAAAAGCATGCCTTAGGAGATAGCAAAGCACCAAGTTGAAAGAAATTGTTCATATAAGTAGTGCATGCTAAGTCGCTTCAGTTGTGTCTGACTCTTTGAGACCCCATGGACTATACCTCACTAGGCTCCTCTGTCCATGGGATTCTCCAGGCAAGAATACTGGAGTGGACAAGTATTCTCCAGGCAAGAATACATGCCCTCCTCCAAGGGATTTTCCTGAGCCTTCAGAGATAGAATTCACATCTCTTATCTCCTGCACTGACAAGCAGGTTCTTTACCACTAACGCCACCTTGCTACTGCTGCTAAGTCGCTTCAGTAGTGTCCGATTCTGTGTGATCCCATAGACAGCACCCCACAAGGCTCCCCAATCCCTGGGATTCTCCAGGCAAGAATACTGGAGTGGGTTGCCATTTCCTTCTTCAATGCATGAATGTGAAATGTGAAAGTGAAGTCACTCAGTCGTGTCTGGCTCTTAGCGACCCCATGGACTGCAGCCTACCAAACTCCTCTGTCCATGAGATTTTCCAGGCAAGAGTACTGGAGTGGGGTGCCACTGATAGCAGAGACACCTCCTAATGTGAACTATTCACTTCAAAACCCTTAAATGAGGAAGAGATACTCGGTATTTGAGGCCCATTGTTATGTAAACTTAGATTTTACTTTGCTCTAGGACTACACCTAGATAAAGGGTTAACTCCTGAATTCTTATGCCTGATGAAGCGTGTGCATGATTCACTATTAATGTTAGTAAAAAAAAAAAAAGTAATTATAATCATTTTATGTAAAGTTTTATTTTATTTGGCATTGTTAAATAAATACCTTCTCTACCAAATGTAAGGAATTAAAATGCTAGCCAAATGACCTATTCAATGTTATGCCATCATAAATTTTTTTTTTCAAACTACACTAGTACATGCTTTTATGGCCAACTGAGTTCTTTATTCCACATTATTAATAGTATAACAGAGAATTTTTAAAGAAGAAAACATAGCACACAATAAAGTAACCCAATATTTCATACTGAAGTCAAATCATTATTATGACTGAAAGATGTTAACGGAGATAACCTGTGATATTACTCCTATTAATGTTTGTCTTTAAAAGCTAAATAACAGATCTCATTAAAGTAAAATCATTTGAAAATCAACAGATTAAATCATGTGAAGATCCGAAAACTATATAATAAATACAACTACTGGGAACCTGAAGCAGGACAAAGAAATTGATGCAATATCTACAGCACTGGTTTTATTAATGGTAAAAGTTACTACTTTTCTAACTATTAGCCTCAGACATTACTTTTATAATTTTATACATTTAAAGAAATCAGATGATTGTTATGAAAGTAAGTCTAAACCATCCCAATATTGATATCATTCAAGGGTAAACACATCTCCAAGAAATAATTCTAAACTTTGTATAAACTCAGAAGAAAACAATGTTGAGAAAGAACAGAGCGAGAAGAACCACATTCCATGATTTCAAACTATACTACAAAGCTACAACAATCAAACAAAGATTTCCGCACAAACAGACACATAGATCAGTGGAACAGAATAGAGAGTCTAGAAGTCAATCCACCTATATGGTCAATTCATCTATGACAAAGGAGGCAAGAATATAAAATGGAGAAAAGACAGACTCTTCAATAAATGGTGTTGGGAAAACTGGACAGCTACATACAAAAGAATCAAATTGGGCTACTTTCTTATATCATATATGAAAATAAACTCAAAATGAGTTGAAGACTTAAATGTAGGGCCTGAAACCATTAAACTTGTGGAAGAAAACATGGCAATTCTCTTCGACATTGGTCTTAGAAATATTTTTTTCAGGTATGTCTCCTCGGGCAAGGGAAAAAAAATCAAAAGTAAACAGAATGACATCAAACTAAGAAGCTTTTACGTAGTGAAGGAAACTATCAACAAAATGAAAAGATCACACACAGAATGGGAGAAGATACTCGTAAATGATATATCTGATAAAGGGCCAATATCCAAAATATACAAAGAACTCATACAACCCAATATTTTAAACAAAAATTAACTATGAGTAAAGTACCTGAATAGACATTTCTCAAAGAAAGATGTACAGATGTTCAATAGACACATGAAAAGATGCTCATCACCACTAACCATCAGGGAAATTCAAACTAAATTCAATATAATAGGTAAAATAATAGAACTAATCTCTTAGGGTTAGAGAGCAAATTCAGTGAATTTCATAGTTTAACAGAATGTTTGTCCTCTGTAATTTTTCAATGAATAGTCCTCATTTTACTATCACGCACAGTGTTTATGCATACCCAGTTCCTCATGTACATTTCAAAATAATAACAGCCTCTTTACAAAACTGTATTGGCTATTAGCTCCAAGAATCATGTCACCAAAACTTGCAAGGAAAACAAGAAAGTACATCCTCTCTCTCCCCCTCCAGAAAAAACTTACTAACAATGAAAGCTAAATGAATAGACATAATAATTTAAACATCTAGTTATCTGTAGTCTTTGAAAAACAAGTAAAGCTGCATTCTTGAAACACTCCAGCTCTTTGAGAAACAGGGATAGTTTGAGAAAATAAGGTAACACATGCAGCTTTGCATATCTTTCATTCTCTCTCCACTCGCTCAGGAGCTTATGAATCAGAGAACAAAAGCTAGGAGAAGACGACGATGATGTAGAAGAAGAAGGAGAAGAAAAGTTTTCTAGACTAAATAGACAGCTGCAGCCATTCCCTAGGGCTGTGCTATGCTGTCGAACAAATTCAAGGGGCTCCACTGGGGTTCATCACACTGAAGTCCATGTGGGAGGGTGCTGCAAGGCTTCTGCGGAGCTGTGCACTACACAGCTCCGTTATTCCCTGGGATGGCGCCAAATAATGGCCTGGACTTGCCTTGGACCCTTTAGGAATTGTTAGAGGGCATTTTCCTTACTCCCTCTCTGTCCCTCCTTGACTCCTCCTGTATTTTCTCCAAGTCCAGAACTAAAATATCAGAGGACAGGTGGGCAGGAAGCAGAAGAAAAATAGGTGTCTCTGCACTCTGGGACTGGTCACTTTGGGAGGAGAAATACTCAGAAGAAGCTTGGGGTGGGGCTGGCATGGAACACTTGGCATCTTCTAGAGTGTGCTGTTCCATACCTGCCGAGAGTTCCAAAGGACTACACTGTGGATGCTCAGGACAGAAGTAAATGCCATTCTGGTTCTTTTTAGAAGCAAAAGTAAGTGCACCAGCCTGCCCCCATTCCTGCTGCAAATTAAAAGTAGATAAATAACAGCAGACAGAGAGTCAATCCACCTGATCTCTTTACTCATACACTCAGTCGGGACAGATTTTGCCTCTTAAATGATGAATAAGAGGGGGAGAAATGGGTAGGGGTCAGGAAAATGGAGATCCACGAAGAATGAAGTAACAATGGCACAGAAGGACCCGGAAGAAGGTGGCTTCCTCCATAAAATAGAATAAGAAAATAAATTCAAGGCATAGGACAGAAAGCAAGGTATCATGGCAGGGAAGATGGATGAGATAAAGAAGGATTTCAGGAACACTAAAGGCACAATATAGGAATGATAAATTAAGCTGAAACAGAAGGGATACTTGTTTTTTTTTTTTTTTGGATGCTGTTTTAAATTAAATTAATATTGTGGAGAACAAACATGAATGAGCCATTCTCCCAGAATAAAAATGACAAAGACCAGGGGAAGACAATGGTCTGAAAATAAGAGAAGAAAAAAATCTAGAAAAAAACTGAGAAGCAACCCAAAAGAATAGGTGGTGAGTAAAAATTAAATAGAAAAAAGATAAAATATGTGAGCACATAGCAAGTGATCTCTGTACTCCAGGCAAAATCTATGGAAAAAAAGAAAAAGAATATAAAGAGGAGATAAATGTTTAATCATTTACATTCTAAGAGTATTTCTGAACTACTAGCCTTTCATTTAAGGATGAAATTTTTCATTTGGGCAAAAACACCACCACTACCACCGCCTCTTCCTTCAGAAAGAATAACGATAATAACAATAAGTAAACCTTATTCATAGCCAGAAGACAGGAAAGTGACACTGGCTTAGACCAGCGGTTCTCGAAATTTTCATTTCAGGATCACTTTTTCCCTGGTGGCTCAGACGGTAAAGCGTCTGTCTACAATGCGGGAGACCGAGTTCGATCCCCAGGTCAGGAAGATGCCCTGGAGAAGGGAATGGCAATTCACTCCAGTACTATTGCCTGGAGAATCCCATGGACAGAGGAGCTTGGTAGGCTACAGTCCATGGGGTCGCAAAGAGTCGGACACGACTGAGCGACTTCACTTTCACTTACACTCTTAAAAGTTATTGAGAATCCTAAAGAGCTTTTGTTCTGTGGACTTCATCTATCAATATCTACTATGTGAGAAATAAATGTGAGAAATTTTAGGATATGTATTCATTCATTCATTTTAAAATAAGCCCACCACATATAGTCTATGGGGGAAAAAGTCCAAAACCATAAAAAATTTAATGAGAAATGTGGCATCATGTTACGTTTTTACAAATCTCTCAGTGTCTGACTTAATAGAAAACAGCTGGATTCTCATATCTGTGTCTATGTTTAAATTATTGCCGTATTACTTGTCATATAACCTCTGGAAAACTCCATGTACACTCTGAAACAACATCTCATATTGTTATGAAAATAGTTTTGGATAAATGAATTCTCTGAGAGGGTCTCAGGGACCCCTCAGGTTCTCACACTTTGAGGATCACCGCCTTAGGCGAGAGGATATTTATTTAATAAATAACAAAACTATGGAGGGAAAGTGAGCCCAGAGTTGCTTATTTCCCTAGCTCATTGACATAATCAAGAATTCAGGTTCTTTCCGTCTTTACCTCTGTGCCATTCTCACAGTGTGGGCCTCTCCTTAGCTGGCTTCCTCATCCTCCTAAAGCTGCAGAGTTCCAAGCATTAACCCTCAAGACCAGAGACAAAAGGAAAGCTTTGTTTTATGAACACATTTCACAGTGAAGAAACAATTTCAAGATGCGTAAAGCAGACTTCCTTTATGCTTATAGACCAAAAATGAATAATGCATCATTCTTTGATCGATTAGTTGGATGAAATCACCACAGTTGAGCTTTCTACACACACACATATACATACATACACACATAGACATTCATATACATATTTTGAGATATACGTATTCCCTTTGAGTTTACAATTCTATTTCTAGATATTTATCCTAATGCAATCACCAAATATGTGAAAAGAGGAATGCATGTTGATGTTTTACATGACACTTCAATGTTAGTGTATACCTTTTTAAACTCAGTGATCCAATCACAAAAAGTCAGTTGAAGAAGTAAATTTTTTGTGCTTCCATCGATGAAATGCTCCCAAATCACTGGAAAAAACAATGAAGAATTACACTTATTAGCATGGAAGTCTGATCACAGCATATTGTCAAATAAAAAGTAAAATTTACAAAATATTGTACATACTTTGAGTCCACTTTTATAAAATATATTCACCAGCGTGTGTAGAAATACGTCAGAAAGACTATATATAAAAACAGTAATAGTAGTCAATCAATCTGGTCATAATGAAGATCACTGGTTTCTCATACTTTCCTGAATTAGCTGATTTATTTATGAATAAATATTTTTATGAATATGAATAGTTTTATAATAATTTAGCAGAGCTATATTCATCTTTAAAAAGTGAAGTAATGCAGAAATATTTCTAGTTCACTAACAGCATGTAAATAAATTTCATCTAAAGAAAGAGCTATTATCCCTAACTCCCCTTGCTTCTCAACATAAGAAAAGTGTTAGTTCTTAAAAAATAATTGTGCTCATGTTTTTAAGTAATTTAATGTGACTAATTTATATCCTGTGTGATTTTATAGCAATAGCAACGTGAATCGTAATCATCAATCACATTTGAAAGTAATTTGTCTCCGACTCTCATTTCCTTGACTCATAATTAAGGTTAATCTTGGGCTGTAAAAAAACAAAACAATGCTTTCAATCTCTCTGTAATTGGTTTGAAAGAACAGAAATCACACCTTTACTTGAGGTCAGGATGTGTTTGTAGAATTATGACCTCAGTATCAAATATAATCCATTCACTTGATTTAAGCACCTGCAACACCTCATTCAAGAAATGCTTCTTTAATTTACCTGCTTAGCAGTCAAAATAATTTCTAACTTCAATCCACTATTGATTTTTTTTCAAGTCCAGTACTCTCTACCACTGCCTAGCATTATTCACTCATTCAGTCCCTGAAATTACCGACAATCTAACATGTTCTGGGTACAATGACCGGCCCCAAGGGTACAAAAGTAAATGAGAAAAGTCCTGCTCAGACAGATGTGAGAGATGGGGCTGTGGGAGAGCGGCGCTTTTATTGTTGCTGTTTTTTTTTTTTTTTAACTGAAATGAGAAGGAAGCAATGATGCAAATATGAGTCAATCTGTGAAGAGAAAGGCTGAGGTTCAAGAGAATATAAGCCTGAAAAGTATCAATCTGCTCTGTAAACTGGGAAGAGGTGTCCTTGGCTAAGACTCAGTAAAGATGTGCCTGTCCACTTGAGTAGAGAGTTGAGACCATAGGGTATTCTCTTGGGATAAACAAAGGATGTGAACCAGAAACAAGAAAATAGGTAAGTGAACTTGAATTCTCCATAACTGGGGGGGGTGGGGGGCAGTGGGGCTTCTCTGGTGGCTCAGCTGGTAAAAAATCAACCTTCAATGTGGGAAACCTGGGTTTGATTCCTGGGTTGGGAAGATCCCCTGGAGAAGGGAAAGGCTACCCACTCCAGTATTCTGGCCTGGAGAAGTCCATGGACTTTATAGTCCATGGGGTTGCAAAGTATCAGACACGACTGAGCACCCTTCACTTCACTTCACTTCACAACAACTGTGCGGATAGTGTGATTATGCCAGAGCAAGAAGCATGAGGAGGTTCCTTTGTCCATGCGATTTTCCAGGTAAGAATGCTGGAATGAGTTGCCATTTCCTTCTCCAGAAGATCTTCCTGACCCAGGGATCGAACTCGCATCTCCTGAGTCTCCTACATTGCAGGCAGATTCTGTACTGCTGAGCCATCAGTGAAGCTCCTTCTATATAAAATAATAGTTGCCCATAACGGAATTAGAGAAACTTGTTTCTCGTAGAGAAAGACTAAGGAACTTTTCTATGCTAAAAGAGAGAACAGCACGTTGTATAACAGGGGTTCACCAACAAGTATATACTTAACAAATATTTCTTGAATGGAAGGAAAGAAGGAAAAAAGGGAGAATGGATATATGTATATGCATGGCTGAGTTGCTTTGCTGTACACTGAAATTATCACAGCATTGTTAATCAGCTATACTCCAATATAAAATGAAAAGTTTAATAAAAAAAAGACTAAAAGGAGGGAGGGAAGGGGCAAGAAGAAGGGAGGGAGGATTTTTATGCATGGAGGTAATGTGCTGTTTACCAACAGCCCTGTACTAACCCACTCATCTAAGATTTAAGTCTATTTCCTATACATGGAGAAGGAAAGGGGTGTGCATTTTAATAGGGATTTGGGGAAGCCCTTGAGATTCATACTCCCTATTAAATAAAAATAAAAAGGAAACGGACAGACAAGGAAGCACAGAGTTTGTAGGGAGGTGCAGTGTCACTTCTGAGAGCTCAGTACAAATAACAACAATCATTATTGTGTCATTGTAAAACTTTCTATCTCTCTTCTACTTGTCCTCATGTCCTTATAAATGCATTAATAATGTATGCTAACATTTATTTTTTTTACTTTATTTTTTTTCTTTATTTTTTTTAAAATTTTTATTTTTACTTTATTTTACTTTACAATACTGTATTGGTTTTGCCATACATTGACATGAATCCACCACGGGTGTACATGCGTTCCCAAACATGAACCCCCGTCCCACCTCCCTCCCCATAACATCTCTCTGGGTTATCCCCGTGCACCAGCCCCAAGCATGCTGTATCCTGCATCAGACATAGACTGGCGATTCGATTCTTACATGATAATATACATGTTACGATGCCATTCTCCCAATTCATCCCACCCTCTCCCTCTCCCTCTGAGTCCATTTAAAAGGAAAGTTTAGTTTAAGAACAAACTAAGGCTAGGTGATGTGTTGCTAATTAGAAAGTGGTGATTAAATTAAAATAAGCAGTGAAAACAGTAGACAAAAACACCTGTAACATGAATCATAAAACAGGACGATATTTTGCCAAGAATATGCATTTTATCTTAATGTATTTTGGTAATTATGAGTAAGGATTAAAAATAGCGCTATACCACTCCAGTACTCTTGCTCGGAAAATCCCATGGACAGAGGAGCCTGGTAGGCTGCAGTCCATGGGGTCGCGAAGAGTCGGACACAACTGAGCGACTTCACTTTCACTTTCCACTTTCATGCATTGGAGAAGGAAATGGCAACCCACTCCAGTGTTCTTGCCTGGAGAATCCCAGGGACGGGGGAACCTGGTGGGCTGCCATCTATGGGGTTGCACAGAGTCGGACACGACTGAAGCGACTTAGCAGGAGCAACAGCATACTTCTATAGAAAAAAAGCTGGATGTTAATATTAAAGCTTTAGAAAGTCATTAAAAATGAGGCATTTGTATCAAAATGCAAAATTTTAGCGTTCTAAAGCAGTTGCTTGCCTGGATGCAACAATTCATAAAATGGAAATGGAGAGAGTTTTATTTTGGTGGTGCGTCTTTAAGGATCCTGTATTTCCTACCATATACCTTTAAGGAAACCTGAACTTCATTCATCCCAGTGAATAAATGGCAGATGGACAGGCTAAAGTAAAATGTTTACATAGCAACAGGGAATAAAACATTTGTAGTAAGGTAAGGAATCGTAACCTTTGGCCAGGATAGGAAAAGTGATGAATTGAAGAAAGATCCATTCATTTACAAAGTAGCTGAGTATATTAGTAAAGTGAGTCTTCAGTAAGTACAATCTTAAAAACTTCTGTTATAATTTTGCTGTTTGCTAGATATTCCATATAAAAATGAGCCCATTCCATCTCAAAGTAGAATGACCAGACATTTTCCAAAGACTGAGTGGGGTCTTATGACGCTGGACTTTTATTTTTAAAACCAAGACAATCTTGGGCAAAACAGGACCCATCATTGGTCACCCTACTTAGAGGTTGGTCAAAATGTGTATTAAAAAATCAGAGAATTTCTTTCTCAAAATCCTCTTCTTTCCTTAATTCATTAATGAATGATAGCAAGCAGAGTGCTTTGACATAATAATGAACAATAAATTTGTAATCCGCATTTTCACTCATAACGTCACCATGAGCATCAACTTCTAGTAAAGAAACAGTCTTTCAAACTGAAGATGAGGTGGAAGTTTTATTATTGATGGTAAACATGATAAAAAAAAGCTTACAAATGAGACAAATTTAAAAGAAAGTGATTTTCAATTCCGTTGTTTTGGAAATACACATGAACTTCTATTAACTGCGATTTAGATGATTAGAATCTTTTAGTTAGAGTGATTAAATAAGTCCATTAACAGATTTTTAAATAATATTTTAAAGTTAATGTATCTTTAAAATCTTTTTCTCCCAGTAGATAGCCACTAATTGGAAAAAATCTGTAAACATACTCATTTATCAGTCAGTGTTTAAAAAAATGAATAAATATTAATTTGAATCTACTTTGTCTGGGATCATTTTTAGCTCAGTTACTTTAAAAATCTAGTTATTCACAGATTCTAGACTCACAGTGGTCTGACCTTTAAAGACACTGTTCTCGATCCTTGTCTGCAATAACAACATTTTTCTCTTACTTGAAATTTTCAAATATTATTTAAAAATTAATTAGGTGTCAAAGCAACAGATAGTTCAAGAAAAGTTATCTGGCAACGCTAAAGTGAAAATCCATTATGGTAGCTTGCAAGAGGCCAATAATATCTAAAATTCAGACAATAAACAACTTAGTAAGTTGGAAATAACCCAGGACTGATAGAAAATCTGAGTCCTAGTCCTGACTCTGATATAAATTAACTGTGTCCTTTTAGGAAAAGCTCTTGGCCCCTTTTAGTTGCATTTTATTTCTGTCTAATAATGAAGTAAACAATAGGATATTTAAGTAAATTAATTCATTATTTTTCAAATGTATTTTATAACACCCATAAATTTTAAGAAAAGCTATGTACAGTATTGTTTTAAAGAAAGGAAAGACTTTGTAATATATACAAATACTCATAATTTTTCAATCTATTTTTCTAATTTTAATTGTGTGGAGGGATTACTAGAAGGAATATTATTGGATACTGACTATATTTGTTTAAGAATAATGGATATTTTTATTTTATTTCCCTTATTTTTAGTTGTTGACTTTATTTTTTCTATTGCTGTAAGTTTCTGTATCTACTTGAATGTTTTACACTGACCGTGTTTTGTTTTTTCCCCACTAAAGTAACAAAATTCCTTCTTATTTAAAAAAAATAAGTTCATCAGCTATTAAAAATAATATTTAAAAAACTATTCTGATCAAAACAAACCTGCAAAGGTTTTAAAATCCAAATAACTACAAAAGTCTTATAATCAAAAAGAGAAGCTTCTTGCTTCTTCTCCTCATTAGCGCCACCTCTCAATATTTCATGAAGATCTCCTCCTTACTTCTCAGAGGCAAACACTGTCAAATCTTTTAAAATTTTTCTAGTTTTTACCCCCCTTTCTATCTACTTTTAGCATTATTTATAACCGTCTATTTATCAGAAGAGCATTTTGACTGATTCATCTCCTTATTCACCTCTTATCCTCCCAAAATAGGTACCAATTTTTTTTAAAAAAACATTATTGGAGTATAGCTTATTTATAATGTTCTGTTAGTTTCTGCTGTACAGAAAAATGAATCATCTATACAGATACATATATCCACTGTTTTTCAGATTTTTCCCCATATACCCATTACATAGTATTCAGTAGAGTTCCCTAAACAACAGATCTCTAAACAGCAGATTCCTATTAATTATCTATTAGTGTGTGTTAGTCACTCAGTTGTGTCCAACTCCTTGCAAGTGCACAGAGAGTAGCCTGCCAGGCTCCTCTGTCCACAGAATTCTCCAGGCAAGAATACTGCAGTGGGTTGCCATTCCCTTCTACAGGGCTTCTTCCTGACCCAGGGATAGAACTGGGTCTCCTGCATTTCAGGGAGATACTGTACCATCTGAGCCACTGGGGAAGTAGTGTGTGTATGTCAATCCCAATCTTCCAATTTATCTCTCCCCAAGCTTATCCCCTGGTGATCATGAGTTTGCTTCCTACTTTCATGATTCTACTTCTGCTTTGTAAATAAATTCATTTGTAACCTTTTTTTGTAGATTCCACATATAAGTAATATCTCATAATATTTCAAACTACCACACAATTGTACTCTTCTCACATGCTAGTAAAGTAATACTCAAAATTCTCCAAGCCAGGCTTCAGCTAGACATGAATTGTGAACTTCCAGATGTTCAAGCTGGTTTTAGAAAAAGCAAAGGAACCAGAGATCGAATTGCCAACATCCGTGGATTATTGAAAAGGAAGAACGTTCCAGAAAAACATCTGTATCTGCTTTATTGACTATGCCAAAATCTTTGACTGTGTGGATCACAATAAACTGTGGAAAATTTTGAAAAAGAAGAGAATACCGGACCACCTGACCTGCCTCTTGAAAAACCTGGATGCAGGTCAGGAAGCAACAGTTAGAACTGGACATGGAACAACAGACTGGTTCCAAATAGAAAAAGGAATACCTCAAGGCTGTATATTGTCACCCTGCTTATTGAACTTATATGCAGAGTACATCATGAGGAATGCTTCGCTGGAAGAAGCACAAGCAGGAATCAAGATTGCCAGGAGAAATATCAATAACCTCAGATATGCAGATGACACCACCCTTATGGCAGAAAGTGAAGAGGAACTAAAAAGCCTCTTGATGAAAGTGAAAGAGGAGAGTGAAAGAGGTGGCTTAAAGCTCAACATTCAGAAAACGAAGATCATGGCATCTGGTCCCGTCACTTCAAGTCAAACAGATGGGGAAACAGTGGAAACAGTGTCAGACTTTATTTTTCAGTGATTTAAAATCACTGTGGGTGGTGCTTGCAGCCATGAAATTAAAAGACACTTACTCCTTGGAAGGAAAGTTATGACCAACCTCATTTCAGTTCACTTCAGTCGCTTAGTCGTGTCCGACTCTTTACGACCCCATCAATCGCAGCACACAAGGCCTCCCTGTCCATCACCATTTCCCGGAGTTCACTCAGACTCACGTCCATCGAGTCAGTGATGCCATCCAGCCATCTCATCCTCTGTCGTCCCCTTCTTCTCCTGTCCCCCATCCCTCCCAGCATCAGAGTCTTTTCCAATGAGTCAACTCTTTGCATGAGGTGGCCAAAGTACTGGAGTTTTAGCTTTAGCATCATTCCTTCCAAAGAAATCCCAGGGCTGATCTCCTTCAGAATGGACTGGTTGGATCTCCTTGCAGTCCAAGACCAACCTAAACAACATATTAAAAAACAAAGACATTACTTTGTCAACCAAGGTCCATCTAGTCAAGGCTGTGGTTTTTCCAGTACTCATGTGTGGATGTGAGAGTTGGACCATAAAGAAAGATGAGAGCCGAAGAATTGATGCTTTTGAACTGTGGTGTTGGAGAAGACTCTTGAGAGTCCCTTGGACTGCAAGGAGATCCAACCAGTCCATCCTAAAAGTGATCAGTCCTGGGTGTTCATTGGAAGGACTGGTGTTGAAGCGGAACTCCAATACTTTGGCCACCTGATGCGAAGAGCCGACTCATTTGAAAAGACCTTGATGCTGGGAAAGATTGAGGGCAGGAGGAGAAGCAGATGACAGAGGATGAGATGGATGGATGGCATCACTGACTCAATGGACATGAGTTTGCGTAAACTCCGGGAGTTGGTAATGGACAGAGAGGTCTGGTGTGCTGTGGTTCATGGGGTCGCAAAGAGTTGGACATGACTGAGTGACTGAACTGAACTGAACTGACTGATGATATTTGTCTTTCTGTGTCTGACTTACTTCACTTGGTATGACAGTCTCTAGGTCCATCCATGTTGCTGCAAACGGCATTATTTTGTTCTTTTCATGATTGAGTAATATTCCATTCCATTGTGTATATGTACTACACTGTTGATGGGAATGTAATTGGTATATCCACTGTGAAGAATAGTACTGAGGCTCCTTGAAAAACTAAAAACAAAACTACCATATGACCCAACAAATTCACTCTTTGGTATTCATCTGACAGAAAATGAAAACACTAATTAGAAAAGATACCTGTGACCCAGTGTTCATCAAATCATTATCTACAGTTGCCAAGATATGGAAACAACCTAATAGTCTATCAATAGATGAATGGATAAAGAAGATGTTTTATATACATATTATATATATATATTTATTATCAGGGCCTCCCTGGTGTCTCAGACAGTAAAAATTCTGCCTGTAATGCAAGAGACCCAGGTTCTGTGCTGGGTCAGGAAGATCCTTTGGAGAAGGAATGGCTACCCAAACCAGTATATATTTATACTATATATATATCATATATATATATAGCAATATATATTATGCAAAATATAGATATACACAATGGAATACTATTCATCTGTTAAAAAAATGAAATTTGCACCAACATGGTTGAACCTGGAGGTATTCTGTTAAACCAGATAGAGAATGACAAATACAGTATGTTATCACTAAAATAATCCAATGAACAGAACAAAGAATATACGGATTTTGACAGATATGGAGGACAAACTAGTGGTTGCCAATGGAGAGTGGCAGTGATCAATAGAGACGAAAGTCCCTCCTTATGAAGCTTATAATGAAGTGAATTATCCAAAGACACACAGCAAATAATTATACCAATACAAACCATAACCACCCATCCCAACTATCCAGATCAGAGCTTCTTCCACTGTATTACGCTGGTCTTTTTCTCGGTGTAAGAGTGATGGTTATGATCACAGTATTTAAATAGGAAACCCTCCTTCCTTCCAAATGTCCCTCCCATTCCCCAGAGTATCTCTTGAGTATCACAGCCCCCCTGGTTATATCATCCATACAGCCCATTTTTATCTGAATATGTGCTTATATAAATGATTGTGTATGTATTTAATACCATCTCCTCCAAAACTACAAACTCTGACAGAAATGTTATGTTGCCTCTTTCGCTATCATACATGTAGCTTCCAATGCAGTGTTTGGTACAAAATCAATACTCAAAAATAACAGTTGTCTGACTGAATGGATATAAGCAAATCTCTTTCTAAACACTATTATTATTGTTTTTGGAGATTATATATATAATTAATATATATAGATTGATATATATAGCACACGGGCATGCTTGCCAAGTCACTTCAGTCGTGCCTGACTCTGCAATCCTATGGACTGTGGCCCACCATGCTCCTTGCTCCTTGGGGTTCTCCAGGCAAGAATACTAGAATGGGTTGCCATGCCCTCCTCCAGGGCATCTTCCCAGCTTTGGGATCAAACTCATGTCTTTTATGTCTCTTGCACTGGCAGGCAGGTTCTTTACCACTAGCACCAGCTGGGAAGCCCATATAGTGCATATTAGGTCTATCTAAAATGATTAAATAGCATTTTCTTATTAATATAATAATGGAGAACCAAAACTCTCCAGGAGCTATGTGGCATATTTTCAGCCCAATGACTAATACTAATTATAAACCAAGTACAGAACAGTTTGAAGATTATAATAAAAAGTGAAGCAACAAAGATCCCGAATAACATGGATTCAAATCCTGGCTGTGGTGCTGGCTGTATGATTATAGGGTGGCTTATTTAACCTCACTGAGGGCAGTTCCATCTACAATGACACTAGAAACATCTCTAACTTCAAACCAGCATGTAAACTCAGTAAAGGAAAAAACTAGGCTGTAGTGTTACCAATAACCCTTGAATGGAAATTACCATAGGTTGACTCACTTAGCTACCATGCCAGCCTCTTTGTCATATGCTAATATGGAGGACAGAAAGAAAAGTACTCAGGCCCTCACCTCTCAGAATAAATATAAAATAATAAAAGGAGACAGTATCAATTGACATGAGTCTTCAATAAAGTTCAGAAGTATGAAAGTATATTGAAGTGGTTGCCTTGGAGTAGGTGGCTGCTCTGTGGACAAGGACATGCTGAAGAAGAGAGAAGAAGCAGAAAATGAGCCTAAATACCTAGCTGGCTACTCACTCAAGTTTGCCTGTGACCAGTTTAGCCTAGGGTACCATCCCACACACAGAAAACCACAGTGGGCCCAAGGGTAAAGCCTTCATCTTAACACCCAGCTCCTTTCCTGCCCACACAGAGCAAATTCTGGTTGTCAAGCAGCCCCACTCATATTTACAGTTTGACATCAGCCTACAGAACACAATTCTAGGTCTGCTAAAGCAAGGTGGCCCAGGCTGGTTACTTAGACACTCGACCAGGTTGTCCTTCTTCAATACAGAAGGACAAATAACAATCAAGGATAAGCATATGAAGAAAACTAGAAACATGAAAGGAAAAGACCAAGATAAATAAATCTCTGAGCTGAGAGAAATAAATGAATAGAGGAACAAAATAAATTACTTAAAAAATTATAAAAGCAAACTCTAGCTATTGAAATGTGAAATTAAGCACATATGTACATACATATTTTACCATATTTAATTTAAATATTTTAATACATTTCACTATATTTAACAGTAAATATATAAATAGTTTAAGAACATGACACTGTAGCCAGATTACCTGGGTTTTGAATTTTAGCTCCATCATTTACTAGGTATATTTAAAACTGTATAGTGCTTTAAAATCCTAATCTCATACAGCTCCTTAGAGAGTTCCTTTATGCAGCACTATGCAATCATCATCTACGCAGTTCATCTATGCAGAGCCATCTGAAGCTCTACATGAGTCTAGCCTATTATTGTAACATTTATGGCACTCTTCAGGAAAGAAACCAAATGGCAAAAGGACATGGCAGGAGGGGATGGAATGAGAGAACAGGAAAACAATATAAAGGACTGTAACTGAAAGGTCCAGCCTTCAACTAGTAAGATGACCCTGCTAGTTGTGAAATACTTTTAGTATGACCCCCTCTCCCAAGTATCATCAACAGAATTTAGAAGATAGAAGTGGGAGCAAAGTTGAAAGGAGGGTTGGGAGTGTTGATATGTTCAGCTTCTTTGATGAGGTATCAAACATCAGTGGAGCAAGATAAGTAGATTAAATGTTTTATTTTAAAATTAGCAGGTAACAAAGAGAAAGTCCGCAAGTTACAGAATTATTAGAAATCAGTTTCTAAACTTCAGCACTCTCTGGAAAACGAGCATAATAATATTAACTCAGCAATCATTGCTATTTGGAAAAAAAAAAAAATCCAAGAAGCATTGCCTAACATTTAGCCCAGTCTGTGGCACATGTCATTTTTCAATAAATATTCAACAAATAAGGAGCTAAAAAATCTATGTGAGATTATAAAAGTTAGTTGTTATCCTGAGTAAGGACCTGGGATTAAAATAAGAAGAGGGAAAAGGAGAGTAATGGGTGCTGGCCTCATCTTTCACTTGGAGGAGCTGAAAAACCAAGAAGTTAGAGGGTAATCATATTAGTGTGAAGTAGTGATAAGTAGGCTCCCAAAAGAACTAAAATAGGAATGCTGAAAGGAGTTACATCTGGTTAACGGGGTGAGGCAAGGTGGATAGGAAACCAGCTTTCTGTCATTAACTCCTCTATATTCTTTGGTTCTTTTTTTGTGTGTCTATTATTTGATATCAAGTGTTATAAAAGAAATGGACTATTCACTGTAAACTTTGGAGGGCAGAATGTGGGTCTTGTTTTGTTTTTTGGTTTTTTCCACCAAAACTATTTTCTTTTTAATCTGAAAACATATCTTTAAATGCATGTTTTCCAATTTCTCTTCCAATGTTATTATTAAAAATAATGAGCAATTCTTTGAGTAAAGAATAAATCGTTCAGGGGCTGAGACACTGGAACGAAACAATCAAATCACCAGGGGAAAACTAAGGTTCTCATTTAGCTACTGTATATGCAAAAATATCTAAACTTCAAAACCAAGTAAGCCAGAAAGAAAAACACCAATACAGTATACTAACACATATATACGGAATTTAGAAAGACGGCAGTGATAACCCTGTATGTGAGATAGCAAAAAAGACACAGATGTATAGAACAGACTTTTGGACTCTGTGGGAGAGGGAGATGGTGGGATAATTTGGGAGAATGGCATTGAAACATGTATACTATCATGTAAGAAACGAATCGCCAGTCTAGGTTCGATATAGGATACAGGATGCTTGGGGCTGGTGCACTGGGATGACCCAGAGAGATGATATGGGGAGAGTGGTGGGAGGGGGGTTCAGGATTGGGAACTCATGTTCACCCATGCCAGATTCATGTCAATGTATGGCAAAACCAATACAGTATTGTAAAGTGAAAAAAAAAAAAAAAAACTTAAGACAATGAAAAAATAAATAAATAAAAAATAAGATAGACTTTTAAGGCCATAGACCAGTTTCAATAAAAAAAATTAGTGAAATTCAAAACTAGAACAAATAATTTCAAGATTTGTATGGAAATACAAAAAACCTCGAATAGCCAAAGCAATCTTGAGAAAGAAGAATGGAACTGGAGGAATCAACTTGCCTGACTTCAGGCTCTACTACAAAGCCTACTACACAGTCATCAAGACAGTATGGTACTGGCACAAAGACAGACGCATAGATCAATGGAACAAAATATAAAGCCCAGAGATAAATCCACACACATATGGACACCTTATCTTTGACAAAGGAGGCAAGAATATACAATGGAGTAAAGACAATCTCTTTAACAAGTGGTGCTGGGAAAACTGGTCAACCACTTGTAAAAGAATGAAACTAGATCACTTTCTAACACCGTACACAAAAATAAACTCAAAATGGATTAAAGATCTAAATGTAAGATCAGAAACTATAAAACTCCTAGAGGAGAACATAGGCAAAACACTCTCAGACATAAATCACAGCAGGATCCTCTATGATCCACCTCCCAGAATTCTGGAAATAAAAGCAAAAATAAACAAATGGGATCTAATTAAAATTAAAAGCTTCTGCACAACAAAGGAAAATATAAGCAAGGTGAAAAGACAGCCTTCTGAATGGGAGAAAATAATAGCAAATGAAGCAACTGACAAACAACTAATCTCAAAAATATACAAGCAACTTATGCAGCTCAATTCCAGAAAAATAAATGACCAAATCAAAAAATGGGCCAAAGAACTAAATAGACATTTCTCCAAAGAAGACATACGGATGGCTAACAAACACATGAAAAGATACTCAACATCACTCATTATTAGAGAAATGCAAATCAAAACCACAATGAGGTACCACTTCACACCAGTCAGAATGGCTGCGATCCAAAAATCTGCAAGCAATAAATGCTGGAGAGGGTGTGGAGAAAAGGGAACCCTCCTACACTGTTGGTGGGAATGCAAACTAGTACAGCCACTATGGAGAACAGTGTGGAGATTCCTTAAAAAATTGCAAATAGAACTACCTTATGACCCAGCAATCCCACTGCTGGGCATACACACCGAGGAAACCAGAATTGAAAGAGACACATGTACCCCAATGTTCATCGCAGCACTGTTTATAATAGCCAGGACATGGAAACAACCTAGATGTCCATCAGCAGATGAATGGATAAGAAAGCTGTGGTACATATACACAATGGAGTATTACTCAGCCGTTAAAAAGAATTCATTTGATTCAGTTCTGATGAGATGGATGAAACTGGAGCCGATTATACAGAGTGAAGTAAGCCAGAAAGAAAAACACCAATACAGTATACTAACACATATATATGGAATTTAGGAAGATGGCAATGACGACCCTGTATGCAAGACAGGAAAAAAGACACAGCTGTGTATAACGGACTTTTGGACTCAGAGGGAGAGGGAGAGGGTGGGATGATTTGGGAGAATGGGAATTCTAACATGTAAACTATCATGTAAGAATTGAATCGCCAGTCTATGTCTGACGTAGGGGGCAGCATGCTTGGGGCTGGTGCATGGGGATGACCCAGAGAGATGTTGTGGGGAGGGAGGTGGGGGGGGGTCATGTTTGGGAACGCATGTAAGAATTAAAGATTTTAGAATTTAAAAAATAAAAATTAAAAAAAAAAAGTTAAACCACACAAAAAAAAACCCATATGAATATTTTCAAGTTAAGAATCGATTCTGCTGAATTGCAAAGTATTGCTCTTGATCAGAGAAGTGATTCTGTGCTATTTTTATCTTGTTTTTCTTTTAGATTTTTCATCCTCATCTTATTATAAATGAGCAAATTAATATTTGAGCAGATACAAATAAGAATATTCATAATCTGAAAAATAATATTTATCTCTAAAAGACACTTAGATGCCACTTCTACTTATCAGTCAATCTCCTAAAAACTCTAATCTCTCTTCATTTCTTTTCCAGATAACCCCTTTATCCCCACTGTATTGCCTCTTAATCCTCAAGGTTTCCAATGAGCTATTTTTTGTTTGGCTGCTGGTATTCATGTATCTCTTAGCCACCATGAGACACAATTGGCCATCCTCCACTTCTCCATCCTTCCCTTCTTGTGGTATCCAACCTGATTCAACTTTCTGGGACAACACAACCCACAGGACACAGCCACAGTGATTTATCCCTTTCCCCAAATTGCAGATCACTGCTGGATCACACCACAACCGTTTCAGATCTTTTCAGACTTTAAGTTTCTCACAGTAACAGATCAAATATCCAACCTTGCTTCTTTCTCACATGGTGACCAGTACAATACTGGGTAAATAATGGGTCCATAAGATAATGAAAGTGATAGTCACTCAGTCGTATCCTACTCTTTGCGACCCTATGAACTGTAGCCCACCAGGCTCCTCTGTCCATGGAGTTCTCAAGGCAAGAATACTGGAGTGGATTGCCATTCCCTTCTCCAGGGGAACTTCTTGGCTCTCCAGATTCCAAACATCTGTATTCTAGCTCAGTATCACAGTCCTGGCCAATCCATCAAGCAAATGCAATAGTCTCTATTTTTGTGTAATTGTTTTCTTCTCCTTCAATTTATTTTATTTAACTTTACTTGGTGTGACTTTTCTCCGTGAACCAAATATTTTCAGAAAATTGATACCTTCATGGGATGTGTAATGTATACTAGCTTTCTTTTTCAAAGCATCATATAAAATAACATGCAAATGCAAATCCAAAATACCAAATATAAATCATTTTATAATATTCCAAACTTTTTAAAAGGTATAATATATATCCTCATCAGTTTTTCAAGAGTATCTGAGTTGACTTGCCACAAAAAAAAACAAACAAACAAACTTGTATCTAATAAGCTTATTTTAAATGAAATAGATTTTGGAAAATATTGGAGATGCATTCCAAAATCATGAAAGATGAACAATTTTTCATGAAGATGAAAAATTTCAGAACAAATATCTAATTTGTATTTTTTTTGGCAAAGTAAGTTTTGGCTTCTCTCTCTCTCTTTTTTTTTTTTTAGCTTGGAAATAATATGATTAAATGATCATTTTAGAAAAAGTAGTCTTCTGATGTTAAAATATCTGCCCATGGATCTCTAACTAGTGTATGGAGCAGTTTCAGCTTGGAGTCTAAGCATGAAAAGATCTTGTTTTGTTCCAGTAACTGTTCTCTAATTGGACTGTGTTCATTTTACCTTTTCCACTGTGTACTTTAATGACACCTTGGCAAGATTCAGTAATTTTCCACTAAATTTCACTTCTTTGAAAGGTCTTATTTTCATCAATAGAGTCAAGACTCTAGCAACTTGTGAGTAGGACTGGTCGGGGAACTGCTGGGAGAAGGGGGCTGCAAGTCAGAGGAGGGGGCTGCTTTCGAACCCCCTCTCACTCTGCCCTCTGCTAGGGTGAGCCAGTCCATTGTGTTGGGATGAAGAGGAAAAAGAGGTGGTGACAAGACAAGCCTCTCTCTCCTGGCTGAGCAGGGGGTAGCTTCTCCTTAATCAAGTGACCTCTGTTCCATCAAGGTCCTTCATGTAGCTATTAAATAGTTCCCAAATGTTGCCACTCTTATGCAGATGGACCTCTGTAGGGGTCTCTACCCTAAAAGAGGCAGTTGATAGTCCTCTTTGCCTCTGGGTGGTGGACTTTCCTTACCCTGTGAGTGAGCTCCTGCACAGAGTATCTGAAAAAGACTTTAGCTCAGCTGTCTGTGTGGTGTCCACTTGATTTGCTGTGAATTTATGTATTCCTGGCATGCCTCACCCAAGTTTCTACCTAGTAATCTTGCCAGTTCTTCTCTGCTCTGAAAACACAGAGAAAACTTAGGTCCTCATGCTAAGCAACCAGGAACACTCCCTAACCCAACAAAAAGGAAGATTTTTAGTGGGCTGTGAGGAAGAGAACAGATTATTGAACCTTATTGAATGTATGTTTTCAAATTTTCACTTTAGCTACAGTATAGAGAAAAATTCATAGAAGGGTATAGACAAGAGGGCAAGTGAGAGCTGAGGTCCAGGCAGCTTGATCTCAAGAGATGAGGCTTTACAGAAACAGTTCAAGGTACCAAGAAGTAGTCATCCTGGTGGGATATGATGAAAATAGTCATGTTAAGGAGATATGATGAGCAAATAATTAAGTGGGTAAGACAATAAAATCATTGTGATGAGAGTCAAGCTTATGACAAGAAAGAACAGGCTGAAAATTTGAACTAAGCCAGAGAGGCGAGTGATTTCAAGCACAGGATATTAAGGATTTCACCAGAAACAGAACTGAAGAGTGCATCTGAGTTGGTGGAAAATCCAAAGCATGAGATCAACAGAAGGAATGCCTTTAGGAAACAGAACCTGTCTGTAATATGAATGAATGCCATAATGCTAAGCAAGAAAGTCTACCTTGGATGGGAGTTTCTTACATGATTCTTTGGAGAAAGGAACCACAATTAAGGGAGGAAGCACAGAGTGACACCCTGCCACACCCGAGAGGTCCTGAAAACATGCACACCACCAAAGTTTCTGGGGTCATTCACAGAAATATGGTGAAAATAGGACTCTGCCGAGGGTCCATGGTCGACACTCAGAATCATACTTTTTGATGCTTCAAACCATCAATGCATTGTAGCAAGGAAATTAGGAAGCTGAATAAAGGATTTCTCCTGAGGAGAACACAGATAATGAAGTTACTGTGAATATACACCAAAACCAATTAGTTCCCCAGCACTGTTGCACAGTTTGTAAATTCCACTGATGCAGTTTGAACCAGCAAAATGAAAAACACTCTAAACTTATTTATGAACACTAAAACAAGTGAGTCGTAGGACAAATAAGCTATCCTAACATTAATGGCATGTCAAATAATAAATCTTTTATTTACATCCATGCTATCTTGCTGTGAGAAACAAACCACTAATAATCAGATCTCCAGTGCCCTCTCCAAAGCTTCATAACGATCCACTTGCCCCCAAGATAAGCCCATCACAAAACAGAAGTGGGAGTCTCTGAAATTGTATAAGTGATAATTGTTGCTTCACTGCCAAACTTAAGAAATGCCTCCTGCTTTGATGGAACTACCTCCTCCAACTCTTAGTTTGCAAGGTTTGTGTGAGGCCTCAGTATGGGATGCAAGGGCAAAGCACATGACCTTAGGTTAGAGCAGTCAGCACTTTTCTTCCCAGTGGTTGGCTCAGAGATGGGGACATAACCCAGGATAGCCAGAGAAGGAGTGTACTTGGACTTCCATTGGAAACTATCCCAAAAGACTGTTCAGCTGGACTTCTAATTAGGAGTGAGGTTGAGAAGGCTGTAGTCTCCTTGTACCCCCAAGTTAAGAACCCTATTGCTGATGGAGCCAGTTTGGAAAAAGTAGAGTTGAGAAATGGAGAGAAACATGCTGAAGCCAAAAAGCATGCTCCTTGACTTTTCATTACATGAGATAATGCATTTTCCTTTTCGCTTGATTCAGTTTGGTTTGGTTTTTCTGTCGTCACTATATGAGAAAATACCTTGATTCAGTATTCAATCCCTGGTGGCTCAGATGGTAAAGAATCTGCTTGCAATGCGGGAGACCTGGGTTCGATCACTGGGTCAAGAAGATCCCCTGGAGAAGGGAATAGCATCCCACTCCAGTATTCTTGCCTGGAGAGTTCCATGGACAGAGGAGCCTGTTTCACTTTCACTTTTCAATACAATTGAAGACATCCCACAGACATTACTCCCACTCATCACATTTCCATGGTATCTATTAGATGTTGACACAGTTCATGATCATGGGATCTCACAGCGGGCTTGAGGAAAGGGTATTTGTAATACGTAATGAACAGCAAAACAAGCCAAGAGGGGTTAAATACCAGACGCACATACCAGCAGTGTGGTGAGCACCAAAGTTTCAAGAAGATACAAGATGGTACATAGGATTCACCAAACCCTTCCACCATGAGAGTTGTTAAAGTTAGCAAACCTGACTATAATGGTTACAATCTGTGGGATTTTGCATTTGTTCAATTTGGGGTATAAATGGATCAAGTAACTCCTTCACTGTATATCCATAAACATCCAATAACGTCACAAGTTATCATGTATATTTCTCAATCCATCTAAAACTCCTAAAAATAACCTACAGCAAAAGGAGAACAAAAGAAAAATGACATACAGTAAGGACTTGAGTTTCACTTCCTTAAATTCCACTGAAATTTTAGCAACTGCAGTTGGGAAAATGATTTCTTATAAGTTTTTGTTCTGAAATAATCACAGATTCAGAGGAAGTTGCAAAAGAAAAATGTACAGAGAGATCCCACATACTCCAGCCTCCCACAATGACAGTATCCTGCACAACAAGAGAACAATATCCAAACCAGGAAACAGACACCAGCATGATCTGCGGAGCTCATTCGGATTTCATCAGCATTGCATTAAGCACTCGTGTGTGCATTGCTTGGGGAAGGGAAATCCTATGCAATGGATTCACTGATGAAGCAGCAATCCTTCACTGATGAAGATACAGGGGCCATTCCCTCACCATGAGTTTTCCTCCCACTGCTCCTCTCCAGTTACATCTGCCTCCATTTTCCATCTCTGGCAACTGCCAAGCTGTGCTCGATCTCTACAATGTTGTCATTTCAAGAATTCCACACAAATAGGTAAAGGGTCCATCTGCCAGTGCAGGAGACACAGGTGTGATCCCTGATCTGGGAAGACCCCATATGTCAAAGAGCAACCGAGCCCAGGCCCCACAACTATTGAGCCTGTGCTCTAGAATCCTGGAACTGCAAGTACTGAGCCCTCATGCCGTAACTACTGAAGCCAGCATGCCCTAAAATCCACACTCTGCAACAAGAAGCCACCACAATGAGAGGCCTGAGCACTGCAGCTAAAGAGTAGCCCCTGCTTGCTACAACTAATGAAAGCCTGTGCACCAGCAAAGATCCAGCACAGCCAAAAATAAATAAATAAAAATTCTTAAAAAAAAAAAAAAGATTTACAAACGACATCATGTATCATGTAACCCTCTGTGACCAAATTTGTTCTTTCAGCATAACTCCCAAAGATTCACCCAAGACGCCATAGGCACCTTGAGTTCAAACCCATGTACTGACCAGTATGCATTGTATGGATACACCCTCGTCAGTTCAATCACACACCCATTAAAGGACACTTGGATTACTTTCAGTATGAGTCCATTATGAACAAAACTGATATAAATTTCCATACATATTTTATACATATTATTGTGAGAAGTCAACTCATTTCTCTGAGATAAACATCCAAAAAGTGCAAATAAAGAATGACTTTTAAAAGATTGTCTTCAATCACCTTGTGTACCTCCAAAACTTCACTGTTTTGACATTATTGGACTTAAAAGGCAATACCATAGCTGATCTCTTTAAGTTCTACCAGATGCAACATCTAAAGCTTGGCTGAGGTGAGCAGGGTAGCCTGGTTTTCGGATTCTGTATTTAGTATAGTGAACATTTTCTGAATCTGTTGCATGGAAACAGCAGCTGGAAGTGGAATGATCAGATCTCTTTGTTCCAGCCAGGCCCACTTCATTGGCTGGAAACAGCCACCAAGTTGTGGCTCATGCTTCACAAGCTGGCAGTTTATAACTCTGCAGTAAAGTTGGGCTTCCCAGGTGGTCAGTGGTAAAGAATCTGCCTACCAATGCAGGAGACAGGGATTCAGTCCCTGGATGGGGAAGATCCCCTGGAGGAGGAAATAACAACCCACTCCAGTATTCTTGCCTGGGAAATCCCATGGACAGAGGAGCCTGGCGGGCTACAGTCTGTGGGGTCTCAAAGAGTCAGACATGACTGAGCACGCACACAGGGTATTTTTGAGTTCTCTTATCGCTACTACCTTCTAATATTTGAATTCCCAGCATGATACACAACAGGTACCTAGTAACCTCAGTTCCTTCTTTGTCTTGTGTTACATCTCCCAAAAATTATATTTATGAGCAGAGGGGCAAGTCACTGAGATGTGAATCAGTTGTTGAGCCAGCAATGCATTTCCTTTCTATGGTGGATTATCCCTGTTCACTGTTCCACTGAGACACAAAACATTTCACTTGCATCCCAGGGGAAACACATTCAAAAGGCCAGAGGAGGAGGAAGAATGCCTTTCTTGAAGCGCACAAGGTTTCCACTGACTTTATTAACAAAGCAAAGATTGTCTCTCTTACTCCTTGTTTTTTATGCTTGTGTCTGAACAAAGACACATACACAGCTGGGTTCTGGGTGTGGGCTGATGGAGTGAACCTTGCATATTCAGATACATCCACCCAGGTCCTGATCATGCAATGTGCCAGACAGAAAGGAGAAAACACAGATGCAGTCGTTTCCTCCACAAGCAATGACTTAGTGCTGAGATGCGCAGGCCCCGTGATAAATGCGGGTGATTCACAGTGGTGAGGAGAACAGATCACCTGCCCTCCTGTGAATTAGGTAGAGGTCAGATATCTGGGGACACAGGGACACAGCACTGGGAGCATAGAGAAGAGCCATGAACTTGAGTCGGTCAGTTGAAATCTTCCTGGAGGCAGTGAAAGGTAAGCTGGCCTCTGGGAGCTGAGTGGGAAACAGCCAGGTGAGGGGGATGGGGGATGGGAGGGGAGAAGGCACAGAGTCTCGCAGAAGTTTTTGCAGCAATTGTAAGTGGTCTAGGTGGGGAGGAGAGGACTGAGATGTAGGTGGATAGGAAGCAGGAAGCAGAGCATGAACAGCCTGTGAGGTTGGTGAAAAGAAACTGCATCTATTACCTGACTCAAGTCTTACCCAAGAAAGGGAATTGGGGTGGGGGGGGGGAGGTCATAACCATTTCCTAAATATATCATTACTGTTAAATGAAACACATTGACTGACAAAATCCAACCAAGATAAAACAGTGTTAGATTAAACTTTTAGATTAAAAACCGAAGACTTGAAGGATGGGGAAAAATCCATTGGGTCAAATTCTTTTAAGCCAAAGTCTTTTGCGTGAAACTCTACTAGTCCTGAATTCTGCTGTGCTCCACAACCCCATGTACACACCCCATCTCTGCCTCTACACCAACCCCACCTCCTCCACAGTAACAGGCCCTCCACCCCTCAGAATCAATAGTTCCTTTTTGTATCTTCCCCAAGCATTCTACACATTGTTATGAATTAATGTAAAATAATAACAACCAGAGTAATCATTATTATGATGATGCTAATAATCATTAATGTTTTAATGAACAATGGTTATTATGATAATATAAAGATTAAATATTTGATTAATAAATTAACAACGTTAATTAACACATAATCAGATAGTATGCTGATGATTTTATCTTGGTGTGTCTGCCTTCACTGGTAGGCTGAGCTCCTTAAAAAAAGATCACATATGTATCCGTTCTGGATGTTCATTCAATCACTCATTCATTTAATAAACACTTACTGAGAGCCTGCTATGAGCCCAGCATAGTCTCAATTCAGGAGACGTATCAGTGACCATATATATGGTCAACGTTCCTGGTCCTCTTGGAGTCAAATTATAAGAAGCACTTGGCTGGGAGCTGGAAGTTTCAGAAGGCATCCTGACTACAAGGAAGGGCATCAAGAAGGACTTCTAGCTGTCCACCCCTGCTGGCAGGGGCTTCTTGAGGAAAGTTTGGTTAACATATCAGTATTCTGTTCAATCCAGATAAAGGCATTTTAAAAGCTGATGGGCTTTCCCACTGAGCACCTTCTCCTCCCCTTCTGCTTTTCCCCTGTGAGAAGTGAGACTCATGATCTCAAGGCACAGTGGGCCACGGAAGGGTCTAGGGCCCACATGGGCCATGGGAGGTAATGCACCCATCTCTCCTGGGCTGTAAACTGCCCCCACAGCCAGGGAGCACTGAGCCTACATAGGCCTTGAAAACTACATGCCAAATTGATCAAAGTTCTTTGGACCAGAGTTCTTAGGAGCCCCTGGTGGCTTAGACGGTAAAGAGTCTGCCTGCAGTGCAGGAGACCCGGGTTCGATCTCTGTGTTGGGAAGATCCCCTGGAGAAGGAAATGGCTACCCACTCCAGTATTCTTTCCTGGAGAATCCCATGGACAGAGGAGCCTGGCAGGCTGCAGTCCATGGGGTCGAAAAGAGTTGGACACAACGGAGCGACTTCACTCTCTTTGGATCCTACTGAGAAGTTATTTCATTAGCGAGAAGGTCTACTCCCTGGGAGGCCTAGAACAAGTCGAGTCTCCGTGCCTGTGAATTCAGGGATTTGCCATTCTGTCCCAGTTCTGTGCATGGGCCAGTCCATGGCTCCATTTACTCATGTGATAATCTGACTGTAGAGACCTCATTACCTCTCTCTGCATATTAAGGCTTGTGAAGGAAGGGTCTACAGATTCATCTCAGTAAGTCTATCTAACTTTCATAGTCTCCTGTTTGAGAGTTCGGGAGTCTATCCCTTCACTCGAGGCTCTCGATGGTTCTGCAGTTTCATCTGATCCCTCCCCGGAGCTCCATATTAGAAGGGGCAGTCTTTGCTTGTCCCTAAAGATATGGATGACAGCTTCCCTTATTCTTCCATAACAAGAGATGCCACCCAGAAGATTCTTATTCCAAATAAATCTTCTCCAAGTTGAATTGCCTTCTGAATCTCCAAACACAGAAGTGGATACAAACTGTTTCTTCTTCAAAGCCCACCTCAGCATATATACCCTAATATGATTCCCAAGTTGCCTTAACATTTGTAAACATGTTTAATGATAGCAACCATCTGCACCACTTTAAATATAAATTTATTTATTTTAATTGGAGGTTAATTACTTTACAATATTGTATTGGTTTTGCCATACATCAACATGAATCCGCCACAGGTATAAGCGTGTTCCCCATCCTGAATCCCCCTCCCTCCTCCCTCCCCGTACCATCCCTCTGGGTGGTCTCAGTGCACCAGCCCCAAGCATCCTGTATCATCCATCAAACCTGGACTGGTGATTCATTTCATATATGATATTATACATGTTTCAACAGATTCCCATTCTCTTTGCCATTCAGAATATGGTTTACTAAGTTTGCATGAGACCAAAGAATCCATACTTTTTAACAGGACCCCAAGTCATTATTATCACCATGTGAGACTAAGAAACCTTGCCTTCAGCTGGGTGTTGGTTTAAACTCCCTAATGAGGATGGAAATAGAGAATGTTTATGTGGAGTGCATAGGAGTTTAAACATTTAAGAGTTCAGATATCTCTCCAAGTTACTGACTTCATTTCTTTTGGATATATACCCAGAAGTGGGACTGCTTGATCCTAAGTAGTTCTATTAGCAGTTTTTTGAGGAACTTCCATACTGTTGTCCCTTGTGAAATTCACTCAGTCACGTCCAACTCTTTGTGACCCCATGGACTATACAGTCCATGAAATTCTCCAGGCCAGAATACTGGAGTGAGTAGTCTTTCCCTTCTCCAGGGGATCATCCCAACCCAGGGATCAAACCCAGGTCTCCCACATTGCAGGCAGATTCTTTTACACTTGAGCCACAAGGGAAGTCCAAGAATACTGGAGTGGGTAGTCTTTCCCTTCTCCAGCAGATTGTCCCAACCCAGGGATCAAACCCAGGTCCCCCACATTGCAGGCAGATTCTTTATCACTTGAGCCACAAGGGAAGTCCAAGAATACTGGAGTGGGTAGTCTTTCCCTTCTCCAGCAGATTGTCCCAACCCAGGGATCAAACCGAGGTCTCCCACATTGCAGGCAGATTCTTTATCACTTGAGCCACAAGGGAAGTCCAAGAATACTGGAGTCAGTAGCCTATCCCTTCTCCAGCGGATCTTCCCAAACCAGGATTCAAACCAGGGTCTCCTGTGTCACAGGTGGCTTCTTTACCAACTGAGCCATGAGGGAAGCCTGTTTTCTCTTACAGCAATACCAATGTATCCTCTCACCAACAAGTGTACAAGGGCTCCTTTCTTCCACATCCTCACCAACCTTCAACTCTTGCTCTTTTTATGATAGCTACTCTTATAGGTGTGTGTGAGGTATATCTCATTGTGGTATAGATTTGCATTTCTCTGATATAAGCTTATTTAACTTATATGCAGAGCACATCATGAGAAACGCTGGACTGGAAGAAGCACAAGCTGGAATCAAGATTGCCAGGAGAAATATCAATCACCTCAGACATGCAGATGACACCACCCTTATGGCAGAAAGTGAAGAGGAACTAAAAAGCCTCTTGATGAAAGTGAAAGTGAAGAGTGAAAAAGCTGGCTTAAAGCTCAACATTCAGAAAATGAAGATCATGACATCTGGTCCCATCACTTCATGGGAAATAGATGGGAAACAGTGGAAACAGTGTCAGACTTAATTTTGGGGGGCTCCAAAATCACTGCAGATGGTGATTGCAGCCATGAAATTAAAAGACGCTTATTCCTTGGAAGGAAAGTTATGACCAACCTAGATAGCATATTCAAAAGCAGAGACATTATTTTGCCAACAAAGGTCCGTCTAGTCAAGGCTATGGTTTTTCCAGTGGTCATGTATGGATGTGAGAGTTGGACTGTGAAGAAAGCTGAGCGCTGAAGAATTGATGCTTTTGAAGTGTGGTGTTGGAGAAGACCCTTGAGAGTCCCTTGGATTGCAAGGAGATCCAACCAGTCCATTCTAAAGAAGATCAGCCCTGGGTGTTCTTTGGAAGGAATGATGCTAAAGCTGAAACTCCAGTATTTTGGCCACCTCATGTGAAAAGTTGACTCATTGGGAAAGACCCTGATGCTGGGAGGGATTGGGGGCAGGAGGAAAAGGGGACAACAGAGGATGAAATGGCTGGATGGCATCACTGACTCGATGGACGTGAGTCTGAGTGAACTCCGGGAGATGGTGATGGACAGGGAGAAATGACGTGCTGCGATTCATGGGGTCGCAATGAGTCGGACATGACTGAGCAACTGGACTGAACTGAACTGAACTGAACTGATGATTAATGAAGATGAGTATTTTTTTTTCACATATCTGTTGGCTGTTTGCATATCTTCTTTTAAGAAATGTCTACTCAGGTCTCCAGCACACTTTTAAATTAGATTGTTTTCTTCCTATTCATTTGTTTGAGCTCCTTATGCATTTTGGATATTAACTCCTTATCAAATATTATGGTCTGCAAAGATTTTTTCTCTGACTCCATGTCCTCACACTGCTGATTGTTTGCTTTACTGTCCAGAAGCTTCTTAGTTTGATGCAATCCCATTTGTCTACTGAAGAAAAAATTTTATAAGGTCTCCCAATTCTTAAATTTTTAAAGTGTCAGTGCAGTAGAAAGTTCATGGAATTGATATTTAGGAAAACCTTGATTCTAAGCTCTGGTTTCTTCCACTTATATAACCTTGACTAAACACAAACCTTTCACACGCACTTACTGGATAACATTCTATGCCAAACGCTAGGCTCCAAGAATTCATGGTCCAGTAGGAGAGGCAGAAATTAGGCAACTACCACTACAAAGTGTTATATTTGCCAGAATGAAGCTTGCAGTGGGTTTAGGGTGCTTACAAGGCAACTTATTCAGACTATGGAGCTCAAGGAAGTCTTCCGTGAAGAAGGGATGTCTCAGCAGATTTACTGCAGCAGCCCCCAGATGTTTCGGCACCAGGGACAGATTCTGTGGGCTTCCCTGGTGGCTCAGCTGATAAGGAACCTGCCTGCCAATGCAGGAGATGCAAGAGACTTGGGTTCAATCCCTGGGCCAGGGAGATCTCCTGGAAAAGGAAATGGCACTCTGCTCCAAATAGTCTTGCTTGGAGAATCCCATAGACAGAAGAGTCCAGTGGGCTATAGTCCATGGGGTAGCAAAGAGTAAAACATGACTGAGTGTACTCACACACACACACACACACACACACAGTTCATCCAGTAATGTGAGCAATGAGGAATGGCTGAAAATACAGATGAAGCTTTGCCTACTAGCCTGTCACTCACATCCTGCTAGGCGGCCTGATTCTTAACAGGTTACGGACCAGAAACAGTCCATGGGCCAAGGCTTGGGGACCCCTGATTTCATGGATCTCCAGAGCCTAATTTTCCTCCTTCTGTAAAATGGGAATAAAAGCTTTACTGCATAGAGTGGTTGTACAGATTCAATAAATTAATCTAGCACAGTATTGGCACTGAACAAGTATTAAATAATCTCCCCTTGCCCTTTTACAGTTAAGGAATTCTAAAAGCCATCAATGAAAAGGAATACTGAGAACATAACATAGAGAGAAGCTCCTCCAAGTATAATGAGGTATAAAGCAATAATAACTAATGGACCTAAGCCTTTCGTTCTAAATATAAAGTGAAGTCTCCCCAGGTGCTGCCTTCTCTGTTTGTTCTTCATTTAATTGTACATTATTTTAGAGCAAGAATTGCTTCCTCTATATTCTGTGCTGGGCTGTTCCCTGCATCAAATATGCTGTTGGATGGGACTAAATAAATTTTATTTAAATTAAATTGACATACATACTCATCGTCCATATTTTTCAAGTCATGTCTAATCATTAATCCAATTAATAACCCTATAAGGAGGTTATAGTTTTTCCATTTAATTATTCCTGGTTTATAATCCATGGTTGAGGAAATCCGGCGATTGAAGTCCTCTTCTGGCCTAATCAGTAGCTAATGAAGATTTAAATGAAGGCTTCCTGGTTTCTTTTCCTTTAACGGAGATGCCAGTCCATTTTTCCACTTGGTGGCTACTTTATTAAGAAAAGTCATTAAAAGGAATTAACAATTCTATTCTCCTTTGATAGACCCACATTTTCATTTCAGAAGTAGACCTCAGCTTGCTTCATGTCATAACAATAGATCATCTTAAAATTTTGCATCCTGAAAAACAAGAATAAATTTTAAAGTTGCAAAAAATTCCTTTAGTAAGATAAATAAAAGTCAGTTTCTATATAATATTAAGTGGTTGGTTTTGTTATTTTCAATTAAGTTCAGTCACTCAGTCATGTCCAACTCTTCGCAACCCCAAGAACCGCAGCACACCAGGCCTCCCTGTCCATTACCAACTCCCAGAGTCCAGTCAAACCCATGTCCATCAAGTCGATGATGCCATCCAGCCATCTCATCCTCTGTCGTCCCCTTCTCCTCCTTCCCTCAATCATTCCCAGCATCAGGGTCTTTTCAAATGAGTCAGCTCTTCGCATCAGGTGGCCAAAGTATTGGAATTTCAGCCTCAACATCAGTCCTTCCAATGAACACCCAGGACTGATTTCCTTTAGGATGAAATGGTTGGATTTCCTTGCAGTCCAAGGGACTCTCAAGAGTCTTCTCCAACACCACAGTTCAAAAGCATCAATTTTTTGGCGCTCAGCTTTTCTTATAGTCCAGCTCTGACATCCATACACGACTACTGGAAAAACCATAGCCTTGACTAGACGGACCTTTGTTGACAAAGTAATGTCTCTGTTTTTTAATATGATGTCTAAATTGGTCATAACTTTCCTTCCAAGGAGTGTCTTTTAATTTCATTGCTGCAGTTGCCATCTGCAGTGATTTTGGAGCCCAGAAAAATAAAGTCAGCTACTGTTTCCACTGTTTCCCCATCTATTTGCCATGAAGTGATGGGACCAGATGCCATGATCTTCGTTTTCTGAATGTTGAGCTTTAAGCCAACTTTTTCACTCTCCTCTTTCACTTTCATCAAGAGATTCTTTAGTTCTTCTTCACTTTTTGCCATAAGGGTGGTGTCATCTGCATATTTGAGGTTATTGATATTTCTCCTAGCAATCTTGATTCCAGTTTGTGCTTCCTCCAGCCCAGGCTTTTGAAGTAGCTGAAGATTTTAGATAGTTGGAGATTTTTGGTTTTGTCTGGTTTATCATTTGTTGATTTTAGCTTTTATGCTGTGACCATATTTTTAAGACATTCCAATGGGGACAAAAGAAGCATGTTTGGGGATTTTTCAATCAAAACTTTGCTGAATTCATTATAAAACAAATATACCTAGAATAAGCTAGCACACAAGTTTAAATTTTGGAGGTTCCACCTAAAACAATCTAAATGTCTAGCTTCTCTTGAAAAATAGTATATGTAGCAACACAGAACTCACATTCCTGCCACACTTTTTGCTGGAGCTGAGTGGCAGCTACCTTTGTAGATGGGGTAAGTAATGTGGCATCAAACAGCTTCCTTCTTCCCTCATTTACTGGTCCTTCCTGCCTGAAGGTAGTCTGAGTTTGGATCACCAGCCCTGTCTAACACCCTCTTGTTGCCAAGAAGGAAATCTATCCAGAGGAAATAGAACAAATGACTTCTAGGGTTCAGATATTATTGCATAATAAAGAACCTCCAAAACTCAGCAACAAAAACACAAGCATTTGTTTTGCTCATGTGTCTCAGGGTCAGCCAGGCTGATCTAACCTAGGTTGGGTTGGTCTGGGGTGGCTTGGCTTTTCTCCACTTGTCACTCATTCTCCTCCTGGCAACAGCACACCAGTGAGGCAACTTCTTCTCAAGGCAGTGACAGAAATAGAAAAGGTCAAGGGAAACACAGGCTTCTCAGTTGGCTCAGTGGTAAAAAAAAAAAAAAAAAAAAAAAATCTGCCTGCCAATGCAGGAGACATGTGTTCAACCCCTGGGTGGGGAAGATCCCCTGGAAAAGGAAATGGCAACCCACTCCAGTATTCTTGCCTGGGAAATCCCATGCACAGAGGAGCCTACAGCCCATGGGGTCACAAAGAGTTAGACATGACCGAGTGAGCACACACAAAGAGGAACACATGAGCTCTCATACGATCTAGGTTCATAACTAGAAGACTTTGACATCTGTCTCTTTCAAGTGAGTGGATCAAGTCAGGTGGCTAATTGCATGTCAAAGACATTGGGAAATGTGCACTGCCCCTTTAACAATGGAATTTCCAAAGCACATCATGGATTGAGCAGGGGTAAGTTTAAATAAATAGAGCCAGTAACCCATCTACCACTGAAGGGGTAGTCAACCATCCCTTGCACAGTCTCCATCAAGCCTACTTTCACTCATTCATCTTCCATTTCCTCCCCGGAGCCATCTGATTTGGAGACAGCGGGTCCTATCTCATGATATAGACAAGGAAAAGAGACAAAAATAATCAAAGCCGTGAGAAGAATCTACTCCTTAACCTAGTGTTCTTCACTTCTCAATTTGACAACAGAGCACTATTATTTAACCTGTGTAAAGTAAAACAATCGCTTATAGATTTTGCCAATAGAATTTCATATTTGGAAAGAGCTACATTAAAGCTTGAAAGGTATTATAAAACTGGGCTACAAATCACTCATTTAGAATGAGTTCTAAATACTCAGAGCAATCTTTTCCTTAATAATTCTCAGAGTCTGATTGCACCTTATGTGGAAATGAGGCACTAGAGACCTCCATTCAGGGAAAAAGAGCCTCCTACAAATTGCACGGCATCATTTACTTTACGATGAAAAATCTCAGCAGGCTTCCCTTTACTTTCAAAATTGTAGTTTTTGTTCTCTGCTTCTAAAACTTGACACTTAAAAAAAAAAACAAAACACTGTACTTAAAAAGCCAATAAAGCATTGAATCAGTAATGAATGAAGAAAGGGGAAATAAAGTTTCGTAAATGAATTTTAACATGCTAATCTACTTCTGGTTCAGTCACTCAGTCGTGTCCGCCTTTTTGCAGCCCCATGGACTGCAGCACTCCAGGCCTCCCTATCTATCACCAACTCCCGGAGTTTACCCAAACTCATGTCCATTGAGTCAATGATGCCATCCAACCATCTCATCCGTCCTCCCCTTCTCCTCCCATCTTTGATCTTTCCCAGCATCACGGTCTTTTCCAGTGAGTCAGTTCTTCACATTCAGTTTAGTTCAGTTCAGTTCAGTCGCTTAGTCGTGTCCGACTCTTTGCGACCCCATGAATCGCAGCATCATATTAGGTGGCCAAAGTATTGGAATTTCAGCTTTAACATCAGTCCTTTCAATGAATATTCAGGACTGATTTCCTTTAGGATAGACTGGTTGGATCTCCTTGCAGTCCAAGGGACTCTCAAGAGTCTTCTCCAACACCACAGTTCAAAAGCATCAATTGTTCAGAACTTTGCTATCTTTGTAGTTCAACATCCATACATGACTACTGGAAAAACCATAGCTTTGACTAGACGAGTCTTTGTCGGCAAACTAATGTCTCTGCTTTTTAATATGCTGTCTAGGGTTGGTCATAGCTTTTCTTCCAAGGAGTAAGTGTCTTTTAATTTCATGGTTGCAGTCATCATCTGCAGTGATTTTGCAACCCCCCAAAATAGTTTGTCACTGTTTCCACTGTTTCCCCATCTGTTTTCCATGAAGTGATGGGACCAGATGGCATGATCTTAGTTTTTTGAATGTTGAGTTTTAAGCCAACTTTTTCACTCTCCTGTTTCACTTTCATCGAGAGGCTTTTTAGTTCCTCTTCACTTTCTGCCATAAGGGTGGTGTCATCTGCATATCTGAAGTTATTGATATTTCTCCCAGTAATCTTGATTTCAGCTTGTGCTTCATCCAGCCTAGCATTTCACATGATGTACTCTCCATATAAGTTAAATCTAAATAAGCAGGGTGACAATATACTGCCTTGACATACTCCTTTCCCAATTTGGAACCAGTCTGTTGTTCCCTGTCCAGTTGCTTCTTGACCTGCATACAGATTTCTCAGAAGGCAGTCAAGGTGGTCTGGTATTCCCATCTCGTGAAGAATTCTCCACAGTTTAACATGCTAATTTGGACAATAACCCATAAATAGCCAAAGGGATCCCTTAATTCCTTACAAGAGAAGTTCCATTCAAACAAACAGAAGCTCCTTTTTTTTCTGGAGTGTGAGTGTCCACACAGTCCCGCCTTCTCTCCTAGCATGCATGGATGAGCAATCCAGGAAACGTCCCTGAGCTCTGTATGCTGACCTTAGGTGCTGAGTAGTTTAGTCTCTAAGTCATGTCCAATTCTTTGGGACCCCATGGACTGTAACTCTCCAGGCTCCTCTGTCCATGGGATTTCCCAGGCAAGAACACTGGAGTGGGTTGCCATTTCCTTCTCCAGGGGATCTTCCCAACCCAGGAATTGAACCTGTGTCTCTTGCATTGGCAGGTAGATTCTTTACCACCAAGTCACCTGGGAAGCCCACTAGAAGCAACCCCCAAATACCCAGCTTCCACTGTTTTTCTAGGACCCAACCATTGTAGCTTTAGCTTTCTAGAGGCACCCTTGTCATGCAGGCAAAATTGACCTCCCACTCCACAAAATGAAGACGCACAAATATAGTAATCAGAAACCTGGAAGGTGCCAGCAGTTCACAAGCTCTAAAGCTTCCAAAAACATCCCCAGTCCAAAAGCTTGCATGTGGACCACCCTCACCAACTTCACACACCTCACAGTGTTCAAATCCTTTCAACACCAAGAACTATGATCCCCCTCCAGATTTATTTTGTTTTGTTGGCAGAAGGTAGACTGCTGAGGAAGCAGAAGAGACAAATGGGAGTTTCTGTATCTCTCTTCCTTGTTTCCAAGTCTAGAGTAAATTATTTTTCTTTCCCTAAAACCTTTCCTACCTGTGATATAAATACTGGGTTGAAAGCTTTGCTGGTTCCAGTCTTTACACTTTAGCAACGAGCTGGTTCAGGCCATGGTGCCTCCCCATGGGCCTGGTTCACACCTTCGTCTCCTTTGAGTGCATCACAGTAACACCACCCATCGCCAGGGATCATGAAGTGCATGGAAGTACGAAGCACACCTAACACTTGCACATTGAAGAATTCCACGAGGAGTGTGTCCCTCCATGAATTTCAATATATCCGGCAGGGATTAGAAAGAGAGTTTAGAGATACAGCACTTTATTATCTGCTTTCAAGGATTTGAAATCACTTAAGCCACACAGTCAATGGCACCCCACTCCAGTACTCTTGCCTGGAAAATCCCATGGACGGAGGAGCCTGGTAGGCTGCAGTCCACGGGGTCACTAAGAGTTGGGCACGACTGAGCAACTTTACTTTCACTTTTCACTTTCATGCATTAGAGAAGGAAATGGCAACCCACTCCAGTGTTCTTGCTTGGAGAATCCCAGGGACAGAGGAGCCTAGTGGGCTGCCATCTATGGGGTCGCACAGAGTCGGACACGACTGAAGCAACTTAGCAGCAGCAGCAGCAAACCACACAGTCAGGGACCTTCCTGGTGGCTCACATGGTAAAGAATCTGCTTGCAATGCAGGAGACCCAGGTTCAGTCTCTGGGTCAGGAAGATCCCCTGGGGAAGGGAATGATAACCCACTCCATCATTCTTGCCTGGAGAATTACAAGGACAAAGGACCCTGGCAGGCTCCAATCTATGAGATCACAAACAGTCAGACACAACTGAGCAGCTAACACTTGCAAACTACACAACCAAGTTGATAGTTTGCATTTTCATTTTGTAAACCAGGTGGGGAGGGGGCTTGAAGTTGTGAGACATGAAGTCATTTTTTTCAAAGTCACAAACATAGTTAGGAGCAGAGCTTCACCACAGGGTGGAGGTGGGTTCAGTTCAGTTCAGTTCAGTGTCACTCAGTCATGTCCGACTCTTTGCGACCCCATGAACTGCAGCACACCAGGCCTCCCTGTCCAACACCAACCCCCGGAGTTCACTCAAACTCACATCCACTGAGTTGGTGATGCCATCCAGCCATCTCATCCACTGTCGTCCCCTTCTCCTCCTGACCCCAATCGCTCCCAGCATCAGGGTCTTTTCCAATGAGTCAACTCTTTGCATGAGGTGGCCAAAGTACTGGAGTTTTAGCTTTAGCATCATTCCTTCCAAAGAAATCCCAGGGCTGATCTCCTTTAGAATGGACTGGTTGGATCTCCCTGCAGTCCAAGGGACTCTCAAGAGTCTTCTCCAACACCACAGTTCACAAGCATCAATTCTTCAGAGCTCAGCTTTCTTCACAGTCCAACTCTCACATCCATACGTGACCACTGGAAAAACCATAGCCTTGACTAGACAGACCATTGTTGGCAAAGTAAAGTCTCTGCTTTTCAATGTGCTATCTAGGTTGGTCATAATTTTTCTTCCAAGGAGTAAGCATCTTTTAATTTCATGGCTGCAGTCACCATCTGCAGTGATTTTGGAGCCCCAAAAAATAAAGTCTGACACTGTTTCCACTGTTTCTCCATCTATTTGCCCTGAAGTGATGGGACCAGATGCCATGATCTTCGTTTTCTGAATGTTGAGCTTTAAGCCAACTTTTTCGCTCTCCTCTTTCACTTTCATCAAGAGGCTTTTTAGTTCCTCTTCACTTTCTGCCATAAGCATGGTGTCATCTGCATATCTGAGGTGAATGATATTTCTCCCGGCAATCTTGATTCCAGCTTGTGCTTCTTCCAGCCCAGTGTTTCTCATAATGTACTCTGCATATAAGTTAAATAAGCAGGGTGACAATATACAGCCTTGAGGGACTCCTTTTCCTATTTGGAACCAGTCTGTTGTTCCATGTCCTGTTCTAACTATTGCTTCCTGACCTGCATACAAGAGGCAGGTGATCTGATATTCCCATCTCTTTCAGAATTTTCCAGTTTATTGTGATCCACACAGTCAAAGGCTTTGGCATAGTCAATAAAGCAGAAGAAGATGTTTTTCTGGAACTCTCTTGCTTTTTGCATGATCCAGCGGATGTTGGCAATTTGATCTCTGGGACCTCTACCTTTTCTAAAACCAACTTGAACATCAGGAAGTTCACGGTTCATGTACTGCTGAAGCCTGGCTTAGAGAATTTTAAGCATTACTTTACTAGCATGTGAGGTGAGTGCAATTGTGCAGTAGTTTGAGCATTCTTTGGCATTGCCTTTCTTTGGGATTGGAATGAAAACTGACCTTTTCCAGTCCTGTGGTCACTGCTGAGATTTCCAAATGTGTTGGCATATTGAGTCCAGCACTTTCACAGCATCATCTTTCAGGATTTGAAATAGCTGCCCTGGAATTCCATCACCTCCACTAGCTTTGTTCGTAGTGATGCTTTCTAAGGCCCACTTGACTTCACATTCCAGGATGTCTGGCTCTAGGTGAGTGATCACACTATCGTGATTATCTTGATCATGAAGATCTTTTTTGTGCAGTTCTGTGTATTCTTGCCACCTCTTCTTACTGTCTTCTGCTTCTATAGAAGTGAATTGAAGTCGCTCAGTTGTGTCCGACTCTTTGCGACCCCGTGGACTGTAGCCTACCAGACTTCTCTGTCCATGGGATTCTCCAGGCAAGAATACTGGTGTGGGTTACCATTTCCTTTCTCAGGGGACCTTTCTGACCCAGGGATCGAACCCAGGTCTCCCGCATTGGAGGCAGACTCTTTAACCTCTGAGCCACCAGGGAAAGACCCTGCTTCTGTTAGGTCCATACCATTTCTGTCCTTTATCAAGCCCATCTTTGCATGAAATGTTCCCTTGGTATCTCTAATTTTCTCAAAGAGATCGCTAGTCTTTCCCATCTGTTGTTTTCCTCTATTTCTTTGCATTGATCGCTGAGGAAGGCTTTCTTATCTTTTCTTGCTATTCTTTGAAACTCTGCATTCAGATGCTTCTTGGACCTGTCTGTCCCCTTTGTGCTTGATTAAATTCTACTATCATAACTTCTGTTAAATTCTCCTTTCCATGTCTGTAAATATAAGTAAGGAGCAAAATCAAAGCTCTCTTTCTTACAAAACATTTGATTTTGCCATTATAAACTTATACTTTTGCTCATTTGTTACTCTGAGATGGTTTCTGTACATATTTTAAAGATATTTGGCAAAGCATTACTACTGCTTGACTATATTTTTCTATAAGAATTCTTTAGGACAAATTGGTTGGTGCCAAGAAGTCTAGAATCTAGGAGCAGAGTTTTCCTGTGTCTTGGTTTTAGATGATTTCAGAAATTGTGCCAATGGGTATAAAACCTGCCTTTCTCATCCAACAGTGAGAGAGAAAGACAGAGGAAGAGACTGAGGGTGTGAGTGTGTGATGAGCAAGGTTGAGAAAGGCTTGCCACACAGCACACAGTCTTGTGGCTTAGATTTCTATCTGTTCTTCAGCTGCCAGGGTGACGCAGGAAACCAGTGAGCAAGCTGTCCTGGGCATGGTTGCAACAAGACCTTCACCACTGCCTTTTCCTACTTTTTTCTGCCATTAAAGATATACTTTTGTAAGAAAGGAGTAATAACATAAAATTTTGTGACTATGAGAGTCTTAGTCCTAGTTAATGAGAAATCTCCTCTAAAATCTAACCACAGTCTCTAGTTCTTTTTTAGCTATTTGGCCTATTTTGTAAACTTCACTGTATAAGTGACAGCAATAAAAATGCTGATTAATAAGACTTAATAAGAATGAGGCAATCATTGCAATGCCTTTGTGGGCTGAGTGTGGGTTGGTCTGGTGACTTGGTTTTACCCAAAACAATATGGCAAAGAAGATGGGCTGTCTCTTCCATGATTACACAGCATAACAGTGACTTCCATCTTGCTTGCTAACTCTCTCGCTTTGGGGTTTTGATGAAGCAGTTTGAATTACTGGGAAGGTCCATGTAGCATGAAACTGATAACAATCAAGGAACAGTGTCCAATATCCTGAAAGAAATGGAATCCCACCAATAACCATGTGAGCCTGGAAATAAATCCTTTCCACCATAACAGGGAGACCCCACTCACTATATTTTGATAGAAGTGCCATAGGAGATTCTGACTCTGAGACACCCAGAGCTAAGTCTAGATCCTTGACTCACAGAAATAGTGAGATAATAAATGTGTGCTTTTTAATCCAGTAAATTCAGGGAAATTTTTTACACAGCAATAAATAATGAACACACCTAGCCTTAAGCGCAAAACATATATCAACTACCTCTTGAATGATCAAGTACTTTATCTTTTTCTCATATTCTCAAAAGGAAAAACAAAAATACTGGAACTGAGTAATGGGTAGGAAAATGGCGATACCCAGAGAAGGTAGGAATGTTTTCAAAGGCCTAAAATCGCTGTGGGTAACGTTGCTTTCTGGAGAAGGAAATGGCAACCCACTCCAGTATTCTTGCCTGGAGAATCCCATGGATGGAGGAGCCGGTGGGCTACAGTTCATGGGGTCACAAAGAGTTGGACACGACTGAGTGACTTAACGTAACTTAAAATGTATACAGATAGCAACAATGAATTGCTACAAAACTTTGGTGTAAACTCACTATTTGATCATTGAGATGAATTTGGGCAATGCAATGTGAGTTTTAGGACCAACCACCTAGTAGCTGAAACTGATATTAGTAGCTCTCTTTCTATCAACACTGTAGCTAAAAAAAACCTAACCCTGAAACTCCTTGAGAAAAAAAAAAAATATTTCCCTTAATTATATTCTTATCAGAACCCAGAATTTCTATTGCTTCTTAAAGTTAAAATAAGAGCATACATCAAAACCACTTAAGGCTAATGACCTACATACATCAGGATGAAGAACCCTGAAGATGCTTGAATTCTTGCCTATGGATTCAGCAGATGGTGTACCAGATCTGGCTTTGTACCAGCTCATAAGCGACAACTGTATATACATACTCTCAGTGTTGTGTTTTGTGTCGTCTTGGTAGCTTGAATTTGGTTATAAGAGGAAAATAATATGTGGAAGGCAAAGCAGAGAAGCAGACAGAAACTGGATCCCAGAAATAATTCTGAGCCAGTAAGTTAATCAGGCCTGGAAAGCTGCTCTACATCTGGACCTTCATCTAGTTACTAAAACAAACAAAACATCCTCTTCATTATTTTTGCATGTTTGAATTGGATTTTCTGTATCTCAGGATCTTAAACTGAATACACCTCAACAGATGCACATGGAGGAGGGGATACAAATTGAATATGTACTCCTTTTTTTTTTTTTTTTAGAGTTCTAAACCACTGTCTGTTCTGTGCAACTTGCCTTGTTAATTGCCTGTTGTGGGGTGAAAAATTGATTCTAGGTCACAGTTTTGATGGGAAACATCAAGGATAATTCTAAGATGAGAGAATCAAAGGTGCTTCTAAAATGATAGCCATAATGTTTCAGTGTTGGAAAGTAAGTATAACATTAAATTGGCACAGATATTTTAACAATTTTTTTTTTTATTCTTGATATGGCTCTTCCAATACCCTCAAGCAAGAAGGTAAGCAAGATTCACTAACTGACAAAAGAATCAAATCTTTCCCAGTGAGAAGAGAAAATATAGAACTTGGTCTTGACATAGCTTTATGGTAGGAGCTTATGAAATCCACAGCTATCAATTCCATTTTATAAATGACAACATGATTCGTGACTATCACTGTTTTTCAACTGGCAAAAGATGAAATAGACATGTTAATCCTCCTCCAAGTGGAGATAAGAAGAAACTTATTAGGGACTTCAATAAAACAAAAGACTATTTTGAAAACATAATTTGAAATATATTATCAAATGAAAAAGTAAAACCTAAGCATTTAGGTTGCTCACAGTTATAAACATTATATGTGAGAGTAAAGAGATACATTGCAGTAGGCTGAAAAATGTCCCACCCCTCTCCTTCCCCCTCTCCCATAGATATCCACGTTCTAAGCCCTGAGACCTGTGGATGTTATCTTATGTGGTTAAACAAAAAAAAATTGTCTTTGCAGATGTGATTAAGAATCTCTAAGATGAAGACCCTAGGTTATCTGGACAGGACCCAAATGCCATTATAGGTGTTCTTTTGAGAGGCAGAGGAGATCTCAGACAGGGAAGAGGAGAAAGTGGCGTGAATGAAGAGAGAGTCTTAATGATTCTAAGTTGCTGGCCTTGAAGATGGAAGATGAGGACGTGAACAAACAAAAGCAAGAAATGCAGCCCTAGAAACTGGACAAGGCAAGTGAAACTAACTCTGGACGTCTGACCTCCAATACTGAAAGAAGATAGAAGATGCCTTTAGCTAGAACTGGAAACCACATCAAGTCTGTGGTACAACCATCTTTGCATATATTCATCCTCGAATTTTGGTACTTAAACAGATACTGTCTATATTGATGAACTATCAAGTTTGGACTGTTGTTAATTTTTACTTTTAAAGTACGTTGGTAAATATCTAAATCACCCTCTAAATTGTTCATTTCATTTTCAAAGGTTCTGATAGAGCTATCATTCTTAAATGACAGAATTGTGAAAGTTAAGAGTGTATTCTTCTATACCTCTATTTTTGCAGCTGAATGGCAACTTTATTTATTTATTCCAAAGGTGATACCAAACTCTGATTCCTGACTCTCAAGGAAAAGAATATAGGATGCAGGCCTCTCTAAATCCCATAGGAGGCCAAGGCAGGTCCCACCATGACACAGTCTCCCAACGATAATTCTTGACAACACCTGCCACAATTATTACTAATAAGCAACTGTGCAGTTACTTATATGATGTTTTTCTTTATCAGTGTGGTTTCCAGGAGAGGACGATGCACACATATCTCATTTACCTTTTATCTTCAATGCCTAGCATTTCTGACCAAGGGATCAAACCTCAGGTTCTCCTGCACTATAGGCAGATTTTTTACCATCTGAGCCACCAGGGAAGCTTCTAACATTGCCTGGCTTATAATATATATCTGTTGAATGAACGGATACAATAAATGTATGATATTGTTGTTGCTTATTGAGTTCCCTAAGTTATACATTATTTCTGATATTATCACATCAGTGGGTGAGAAAGTTGTGTCATATGACATTTTCCCCACTTGAGAATGTATCAATTTTAATGATACATTAAAAAATACTTTGTATTATTTGAATATTACAAGGAGGATAAAGTCAGAAACATTGGGAACAGGTATTAAACACATCATGAATGAAACATTACATGACATAGAGAATACAGTATCAGTGTCTAGCACTGTGAATTGTGAATTAACAATGTAAATGCCAGATAGGGATTTTAATCTCAAATAATTTACAACCTCAGGAGAAGGCAATGGCACCCCACTCCAGTACTCTTGCCTGGAAAATCCCATGCGCGGAGGAGCCTGGTGGGCTGCAGTCCTTGGGGTAGCTGAGAGTCGGACACGACTGAGCGACTTCATTTTCACTTTTCACTTTCAGGCACTGGAGAAGGAAATGGCAACCCGCTCCAGTATTCTTGCCTGGAGAATCCCAGGGACGGCGGAGCCTAGTGGGCTGCCATCTTTGGGGTCGCACAGAGTCGGACACGACTGAAGTGACTTAGCAGCAGCAGCAGCATAATAAATGACTATGACATGGCTTTTTATTCATATATTTAGTAAGAAAATGTTATTTTATCTGCTTTTAAGATATTAAGGTAAGCTCCCAAAGTAAAATATTTATAAATTACTGTAGTCAAATTTTGATCATGACAATATATATTAATAACTACTCAATAAATGTACTTTGGATGAAAATGATGTGTGAAGATTCTGTAGAAGATACCAAGAAAGATGACATCATTCTTGCCACAAAGATGCTAAAATTACTCACTGCTGCTGCTGCTGCTGCTGCTGCTAAGTCGCTTCAGTCGTGTCTGACTCTGTGTGACCCCATAGACGGCAGCCCACCAGGCTCCCCCATCCCTGGGATTCTCCAGGCAAGAACACTGGAGTGGGTTGCCATTTTATACCATTCCCCCTTTCCTTCAAACAAATGTTCATCTAATCAAACTCCTACTCAGTCTTCAAGATCCTCCTTAAGAGGGACCTTTCCTAACTGGTTTCCTGACTGCCTAGCAGGACTACTGACTTCCTCCTTGTCATCATTCTTTTGTTCATTTCAGTCGCTCAGTCGTGTCTGACTCTGTAACCCCATGAACCGCAGCATGCCAGGCCTCCCTGTCCATCACCAACTCCCAGAGTTTACCCAAATTCATGTCCATTGAGTCGGTGATGACATCTAACCATCTCATCCTCTGTCATTAGTTATTTCCTCAAAGGCAGAGCTTTCCCATACCAACACCTAAAATGGTTACTTCAAATACTGTCTACTAAACAAATGTTTGCAGCATCAATGGATGATAAAGTTCATTTGGCAGAATTATAATGAGGAAAATAGGAGATTTGGTCAAATTCCCTCCAGCCTCAATCCTTTCTCCCGTTCATGTTGGCTTACAGTTTTCTGTGGTTTCCGACACTGTGTTTCTCCTGCTCAGATACAGAAATTATATTATTTCTAACCTAGGTTAGTGTTTCCCTTTCCTGCTTCCTGCTCAGATTAGTGACGAAAGACCATGTGGAACAAGAGGCCGTAAGGAAAATTCCCACAGCAGCTCAGCAGCAGACATGTGAGGCTGCCTCAGATGTTCCAGCCTCCACAGGGCTGCTGGCTGAATGCAGCCACAAGTGATCCCAGCCAACCAGATGAGGCAGAAGAACTGATTTCAACCAACCCCGGAATCATAATAAATAATAAATCACTGTTGTTTCAGTCCACAGGGTTTTGGAGCAGTTTGTTATATAACAATAGATATGAGAAATATCACTATATCACTCTGGGCATTTCAGGAAAAAAGAAATGTAATAGGGAACTTAGTTTTACATAATCATTGAAAGGGCAAAATGAGCCCCTCCTGGACTATGGAGTCCGAGGTTATAGAAAGCTCCTGCTGCTGCTGCTGCTGCTGCTGCTGCTGCTGCTGCGTCACTTCAGTTGTGTCTGACTCCGTATGACACCATAGATGGCAGCCCACCAGGCTCCCCCATCCCAGGGATTCTCCAGGAAAGAACACTGGAATGGGTTGCCATTTCCTTCTCCAATGCATGAAAGTGAAAAGTGAAAGGGAAGTCACTCAGTCATGTCCGACTCTTCGAGACCCCATGACTGCAGCCCACCAGGCCCCTTCGTCCATGGGATTCTCCAGGCAAGAGTACTGGAGTGGGGTGCCATCGCCTTCTCCGAGAAAGCTCCTAACTGTCCAGATAGCAGGAAGATTCTGTTGCTGTTACTGCAGTTGTGGGCACAGCTGCCTCTCAAACCTCAAAGTTGGTGACTGAAAACTGGGTTATTGAGTTGCCTCTACATATTCCAGCTTTCAGCTCAGCCACCACAGTGGCTGGAAGATGGTTCACGACATTCCTACTTTCGGGATCTCTTACAATGGTGTCTAACCAGCACACCTCCCATCAGACTCAGAATCCTAGATTCAAGAGATTTCAGCTTTTCAACCTCAGAGGCTGGAAGGAGCATGGAATGATGAGAGAAGCCTGGTATCCGTGACCACAACCCTCTGATTCTGAATTCAGTCAATATGACACATAGAAATGACGTAGGAAGGGGACCATGACACATCTGATTTCCCACCCTGGTTCTGATGCTTATTAACTGTTTAAACTTTGGTCAGTCAGGGAACCCTCATCCCTGACTAGAAGGGTTTTCCAAGAACTCAACACAGTTTTCATAACTTTTTCATAAAGTTCCTGGCAAAATGCCTAGCACATAGTAGGTACTCAGTGATTGATAATGGTTATCAATCTTTTAAAAAAGAGAAGAGGACAAGTTAAAAAAAAAAAGACTAAAAGACTACAATTTACAATTTACATTATTTGATAGTGTAAAAAAGACATCTAACAGATTGGGAGAAGGAGAGAAGACGTCTTAAAGAAGGTGATGTTGAAATTTGAGATCAGTCAGTTCAGTCGCTCAGTCATGTCCGACACTTTGCGACTGCGACCCCACAGACTGCAGTACACCAGGCCTCCCTGTCCATCACCAACTCCTGGAGTCCACGCAAACCCATGTCCGCAAACCCATGTCCATTAACTCAGTGATGCCATCCAACGATCTCATCCTCTGTCATCCCCTTCTTCTCCTGCCCTCAATCTTTCCCAGCATCAGGGTCTTTTCAAATGAGTCAGCTCTTCGCATCAGGTGGCCAAAGTATTGGAGTTTCAGCTTCAACATCAGTCCTTCAATGAACACCGAGGACTGTTCTTTAGGATGGACTGGTTGGATCTCCTTACAGTCCAAGGGATTCTCAAGAGTCTTCTCCAACACCACAGTTCACAAGCATCAATTCTTCAGCACTCAGCTTTCTTTATGGTCCAACTCTCACATCCATACATGACTACTGGAAAAACCATCACCTTGAATAGACGGACCTTTGTTGACAAAGTAATGTCTCTGCTTTTTAATATCCTGTCTATGTTGGTCATAACTTTCCTTCCAAGGAGTAAGTGTCTTTTAATTTCATGGCTGCAGTCACCATGTGCAGTGATTTTGGAGCCCAAAAAATAAAGTCAGCCACTGTTTCCCCATCTATTTGCCATGAAGTGATGGGACCGGATGCCATAATATTAGCTTTCTGAATGTTCAGCTTTAAGCCAACTTTTTCACTCTCCTCTTTCACTTTCATCAAGAGGCTCCTTAGTTCTTCTTCACTTTCTGCCATAAGAGTGGTGTCATCTGCATATCTGAGGTTATTGATATTCCTCCTGGCAATCTTGATCCCAGCTTGTGCTTCTTCCAGCCCAGGGTTTGTCGGGATGTAATCTGTGTATAAGTTAAATAAGCAAAGTGACAATATACAGCCCAGTCTGTTGTTCCATGTCCAGTTCTAACTGTTGCTTCCTGATTTGAGATAGGCCAAGCAAAAATGGCAGAAAAGAGAGTTCCATGTGCTGAGGTTTCTCTCTGGCCCCATCCATAATTCTATAGGTAGGGCCACGATTCCAGTGGTTCTGTGCTTATTTCTATAACACTTCATAAGAATGGCACTTAATTTAATGTCATTAACCTCTGATTTTCTCCCTTTCATGTTTCTAGCTACATGGTCTAGCATTGGAACAAACATTGGACTAAAAACATACCTGGGTATCAATCCTACCTTTGCCATCAAGTAATTTTTTCAACAGCTTATTTGAGATACAGCACTTAGCTTCTGAGTTTTCACTCCCCCTTCTGTAAAGAAAATCAACAACTGAAAAAGCAAAAACAAACAAATAAGCATGACTTAGATAATTTCTGTGACCACTTCCAACTTTGACAGCCTCAGAAATACCTTGATCCATTTATCCCCAAGCACAGTGTGGTGGTTTTTATCAGCTGACTCACCATCCATACATCAGGCACTATGCCCCTACTGAAAACAGAAATCCAACGAAAGAATATGTATCCAGCAATGAGATGAAAGCCTATTTAGTGGATTTCCATATTAACCACTAGGTTTGGCCTTCACAGACATACTTCATCAAACTGACCAATATTGGTTGGATAAATGCTGGAGCCAATGAAAGAAAAAAAAAGGTAGTAAAAACCTGAGATCTTCATGCCATGCGTTATTGATCTTCAAGAATCATTCTTACATGCTTTCAAGCAGATTCCATCCAAGCATCTCTTTAACTGAAAATAGGGTATTTGGCAGGTGTTAGGAAGCCTCCTGTTAATGTGAGCTTAGAGCTTTGTACCCATGGTGATGCTAATAGTACCCTTTAAAAATATACAAAAAGTACTTTGACTTTATTAGGGTTTTTTAGACTAGTTGCATAATAATTCTCCTATTGCTTTGAAAACATTTATAAAAATAGCTATTTTCTTCTTTTTTGTCCCTCTAGGAAAGAAACAAGCAAGCAGAAAGGGGAGAAGACTCAGGATTAGTTCAGAACAGAAATACGTTTTCAAGTCTACACGTGAGAAAATGCTAGAAAGTAAACCTATGAAAAATCTTAATCGAGTCATATTAATAAATTCAAATGATCATGTGGGGAAGAAGAAAAGCCCACTGGCTTTCATTTGAATAGATGTCCTCAAGACTAGTCAATCTACCATTTTTGTTTCAGTGCTTAATAGTAGGCACAGTTTGCATTGTTTTTCTCCCTCTGCCTTCTCCCATTTCAAGAACTGAGCTCTAGGCAATGCTGTTATGTTTCTATTTCACTTCTTTTTAATGCATCAAGGGCAGAGGCAGAGCAGAACATATGCACAGGAAATGGGTTAGTGCAAATGCAAGAATACACCAAAACCACATGCCTGAGAAAAGACAGTTACAATGTCAGATAGATTTTTTTTTTTTAAGAAAATTTTCCTGGAAATAAAATAGCTTCTTTACATCAGCTACATCCACGAAAAACATTTTTCTCCAAATATCTTCCACCCACCTAATCATGGTATGGAAGTAATGCTTTGAAAAACTTAAGTGATCATAGACTAAATATCAGTATGTTTCCTTCTGGGGCTACCTATTAGGGAAAAAAAAAAAAAAACCCACATCCTTTTTCTCCTTTAAATAGTTACTTGGTATCTGTTAAGTATATATTTGGTGTAACATTCTTTTAACTCAATGAAGAAAATAGCAAATGATGCCATGATTTCTGATTAGTGTTACCAACTGCTGCTGCTGCTGCTGCTGCTGCTGCTGCTGCTGCTGCTGCTGCTGCTGCTGCTGCGTCACTTCAGTTGTGCCCGACTCTGTGCGACCCCATAGACGGCAGCCCACCAGGCTCCCCCATCCCTGGGATTCTCCAGGCAAAAACACTGGAGTGGGTTGCCATTTCCTTCTCCAAATCTTATCAACATGCAATAGTAAAAACAACAAATCATATATACATACATATTTGACTCATATCCAGAATATATACATTAAACTTTAAAATAAATAAGAGAGAAGGACAACCAAATTTAAAATGAGCAAAAATTGGAATAGATTTTTTTTCTAATTCAGAATTTTTCTCATAGGAATTTGACTGTTTGAGGTATTTTCCTTATCAGCTGAGATATTTGTATATTGGAGATATTCACTTTTCTTGTTTTTTATTTACCCAATTCTATTATTTGCCCATTGGCTTTTATTATTTCTTCTGCCAAAATAAAAATTTAAGTTTTTACATATTTAAATACTACATTTTTTTCCTTCTATAATATCTAGGATTCCTGTCTTCATTCAGAGAATATCTTAATTAATCTGGGATTCCTGTCTTCACTCAGAGAATATCTTAATTAAACTAATAATGAAACAAACAGTAAAATATAGTTCAACTAATAAAATTCAAAACCAGTTCTTTGAAGAGACAAATATAAGATAATCCCCCTCAAGAATTCAATTAAAGAAAAAAAAGAAGAAAGTTAGAAATTCAAGATTCAGAATGGGAAAAGCCTTTGGATATAAAGAAACAAATGTCAGTGAAAAGAAACAAGGGGCTTCCTTCCTTCCTTCCTTCCCATCAGGAAGCCACCACCTTCCTGTGGCTCAGTGGTAAAGAATCTCCTTGCAGCACACAGGTTTGATCCCTGAGTCAGGAAGATTCCCTGCAGGAGGGCGTAGCAACCCACTCCAGCATTCTTGCCTGGAGAAATCCCTCGGAAAGAGGAGCAGGAGAGCTACGGTCCATGGGGTCACCAAGAATCAGACGCAACTGAGCACAGCACCTCACAAAAGGAAATAAAGCATGCAGGACAACTAAGTTAATCTCTTCAGTAACTTAATGCTATTAATGTTATCAAAAAGGAGGCAGAGAATGGCTTTAAATGAAAGACTTAAGACATGACAACCAAATTAATGTATCTTCTATGATTAAATTCTGGGTTGAACAAAGTAGCTATAAAGAAGCAGTGTTTGGGGAACAATTGGAGAAATTTGAATATGAACTGGATGGCAAAAGGTATGAAGAGACTGATTTCAGTGTGTTAAAGGATATTGCAGTAATGTGGAAGCACATTTTTACTCTCCGGAGATAAATGCTGAATTATTTAGAAATGTAGGATCATGATTTCTCTAATTTAAAATGGCTAACTACAGCTGGGAGTTATATGGTTGTTCCTTGTACTCTTCTGAAATTTTTTTGTGCTGTGCTTACTTGCTTCAGTCATGTCCAACTCTTTGCAACCCCATGGACTGTAACCCACCAGGCTTCTCTATCCATGGGGATTCTCTAGGCAAAAATGCTACAGTGCGTTGCCATGCCCTCCTCCAGTGAAATTTTTTAGGCTTATTTAAAATCTTCATAATAAAACATTTTTAAAAAGTCAGTAAGGGGAAATATATATATGTTAATGCTATGTGCAATTCTAAAGCAAACATTTTTAAAACCTGGAAAATGGATGATAGTCTTAGAAAAATACAAATTCTTGATAATTAAAAGAAGATGTATAAATTTTCCCTAAATGCATTGCTACAGAAAAGATTTGAAAGTAATTATAGATCGACTACTTAAAAAATGCACCAGGACCAGATGGCTCCACAGCTGGATTCTATTCAATCTTTGGAGACCAAATGATCCCAGTATTTTTTAAATTATCGTTGGCCATGGAAATGGACAGAAGTTGCTCCAATCCACTCTAGGAAACTAAAGTCTTCCTAATGAAGAAATCATTTCCAAAAAGGAAAAGGTGACCAATCTCATTCACGCAGATAGCTGCATAATTCTCAAAGACATATTAGAAAACAGATTCATTTCTCTGTTGCTCTTTTTAAAAAAAGAAGTCATTAAGTTATAATTTGTAATGACTCTTTGTGACCTCATGGACTGTAGCCCACCAGGCTCCTCTGTCTTTGGGACTCTCCAGGCATTTGCCTTGCCCTCCTCCATGGGATCTTCCAGAACCAGGGATCAAACTCAAGTCTCCTGCATCTCCTGCACTACAGGCAGATTCTTTATCCACTGAGATACCTAGGAAGCCCATAGTTTGTTACATAAGCTGTATTTCTGTGAGAATAGTAACCAACATATTGTAGAAGCGAAGGAGGACCCTGAAATGCCTAGAAGAATAAAACAATACAAGGTTTTAATTATTCATGGAAGCAATTGAAAAGTTCCCATTCTATATTTACTAACCATTTCCTTCTTCCTCATATCAAGGCAAAATCTGCCTCGGAGTAATTTTTACAGATGGAGAAATAAAGGTCCTGGGACATTAATTCCCTAGGGCCAGACTACAAATTAAATCCAAAGCAGGATAGAAAACCCAGTGCTGGTTTCCGTCCAAACTGTTTTTTCTTTCAAGCTTGTGCCTCTCTTTGAGATATGCCCCCAAGGATTCTGGTGGACTTATCGTGCTCTGCATGCGGAATGTGGGCAGAATATACAGCCTGGCAGAGTTTCACATTCAAATCATATTAGGGTAAGTGCAATTTTCTTCCAAAGAGTGATCTGTCTTCTAAACACCATAACAAATCCATATCAAATTTAATTCCTTTGCCCATAAACAACACAGAGGCATTCTGCTTTGTCAAATGGCTCTGGCAAGGACTAATAGATGCCCATAAATATCACACCTCTCAAACCATATTTTCCCTGTTGCTTTTTAATATTCCCTTGGCAAAGTGAAGAAAAATGTACCTTATGAAATAGGATTCAGCCAAAAAGCCACTGGATATAAATCCAATTGTTTACTTTTTTGTTTATATTAGAGAACAAAGAAATGTTTATGGAAAAGTCTTTTTCTTATATTCTTGTTTGCAATTCTGATATACCCACTCTAGTATTCTTGCCTGGAAAACTCCATTGACAGGGAAGGCTGGCAGGCTACAGTCCGTGGGGTTGCAAAGAGTCGGACACAACTGAGCGACTAACACACACACACACCAATTATAGTCACTACAGTGTCAGGGTAAGTCACCTACTTCTGTGAATCTCTTTCCCTATGATTAAAAATAGGGTAAATGTACTTTTCCCTTAATAGGGAAACAGGAAGGAAGACTTGATAATATCCCAGAATCTTTTTAACTTTCAGTTTAGTTCAGTCGCTCAGTCATGTCCGACTCTTTGCAACCCCATGAACCGCAGCACACCAGCCTTCCCTGTCTATCACCAACTCCCGGAGTCCACCCAAACCCATGTCCATGTGTCAGTGATGCCATCCAACAATTTCATCTTCTGTCATCCCCTTCTCCTCCTGCCCTCAATCTTTCCCAGCATCAGGGTCTTTTCAAATGAATCAGCTCTCTGCATCAGGTGGCCAAAGTATTGGAGTTTCAGCTTCGACATTAGTCTCTCCAATGAACACCCAGGACTGCTGTCCTTTAGGATGGACTGGTTGGATCTCCTTGCAGTCCAAGGGACTCTCAAGAGTCTTCTCCAACACCACAGTTCAAAAGCATCAATTCTTTGGCGCTCAGCTCTCTTTACAGTCAAACTCTCATATCCATACATGACTACTGGAAAAAGTCCTTGAATAGATGGACCTTTGTTGGCAAAGTAATGTCTCTGCTTTTTAATATGCTATCTAGGTTGGTCATAACTTTTCTTCCAAGGAGCAAGCGTCTTTTAATTTCATGGCTGCAATCACCATCCGCAGTGATTTTGGAGCCCCCCAAAATAAAGTCTGACACTGTTTCCCCATCTATTTGCCATGAAGTGATGGGACTGAATGCCATGATCTTATTTTTCTGAATGTTGAGCTTTAAGCCAACTTTTTCACTCTCTTCTTTCACTTTCATTAAGAGGCTCTTTAGTTCTTCACTTTCTGCCATAAGGGTGGTGTCATCTGCATATCTGAGGTTACTGATACTTCTCCCGGCAATCTTGATTCCAGCTTGTGCTTCTTCTAGCCCAGTGTTTCTCATGATGTACTCTGCATATAAGTTAAATAAGCAGGGTGACAATATACAGCCTTGATGTACTCCTTTTCCTGTTTGGAACCAGTCTGTTGTTCCATGTCCAGTTCTAACTGTTGCTTCCTGACCTGCAAATAGGTTTCTCAAGAGGCAGGTCAGGTGGTCTGGTATTCCCTTCTCTTTCAGAATTTTCCAGTTTCTTGTGATCCACACAGTCAAAGGCTTTGGCATAGTCAATAAAGCAGAAATAGATGTTTTTCTGGAACTCTCTTGCCTTTTCCATGATCCAGCAGATGTTGGCAATTTGATCTCTGGTTCCTCTACCTTTTCTAAAACCAGCTTGAATATCTGGAAGTTCACAGTTCACGTATTACTGAAGCCTGGCTTGGAGAATTTTGAGCATTACTTTACTAGCGTGTGAGATGAGTGCAATTGTGCAGTAGTTTGAGCATTCTTTGGCATTGCCTTTCTTTGGGATTAAAATGAAAACTGACCTTTTCCAGTCCTGTGGCCACTGCTGAGTTTTCCAAATTTGCTGGCATATTGAGTGCAGCACTTTGACAGCATCATCTTTTAACTTAAATATTTGTATATGTCTTCTCTATTAATTAACAAAATGTTCCTCTTTCTAATTTCAATGTTATTATTAAACTATCTCTCAATTTTATCTTATGGATGATGGGGGCAATATTGTATGCTTCATCTGACTTTTAGGATGAATGACTTTTAGTATGGCTAAACTTCACCTAGTTTAGAATGAATCATTTTAAAAACAAAATAGTGATTATATTTTGTAAATTGCATAACACTAGGCAAACAAATAGTTAAGCCTTGAGACAGGCTGATGGTCAGGCTGACACCTAGGATGCAATGGACTTGGTATCACTTAGGAAAGGTGCCTTAACCTCAAGAAATTAGTACAAGGGGTATTCATCCTAGTTTGAACAGTCGCTTAGTACCAAAACCTGGACTCACACCCAGGTCTTCAGACACCTGGACCAAGACTGATGAAATTTTCACACTATTATATCTCTAGATATAGTAAAGATGGTACCATTTTCTCTTTTATATTTATTACTGATGAAGTTTCTAAAAGCTTTCCTTACTCATTATATTAGTGCAATCAGTCCTGGACAAAGTCATGGAGAAGGATGGTAGGAGGGGACTACTGACAATTTCATTTTTATAGTTGTACAGAGCTTCACAATGTATGACAACAGGTAATCAGCACTTTTGTGTGTGTGTATGTGTGTGTGTGCTCAGTCGTGTCTGCCTTTTTGTGACTCCATGGACTGGACTGTAGCCTACCAGGTTCCTCTGTCCATGGAATTCTCTAGGCAAGAATATCAGAATGGGTTTCCATTTTCTAATCCAGCGGATCTTCCTGACCCAGAGGTTGAGCCCACATCTCCTTTGTCTCCTGGACTCGTGGGTGGATTCATTTACCACCTGTGATACCTGGGAAGCCCAATCTGTGGTTACTGCACCTGAAAAAAAAAAAAAACAATGATGCTTTTGAATAAGAAGGGAGAGTATCTGAGCTTTAAAGAAGGAAAGGAGGGACGGAAGGAGAAGAGGAAGGAAGGAAGAAACACCAGAAACTCCCATGAGACAATTTTTTCAATCTTAGAGCCATAAGAAAATAAAAGATGTTTTATTTCTACTAGATAGACACCATTTCCAGAATATTACTCCCCCACCCCTAACTAGTGCTTTATAAATCAGTTTCTCTATTTGAAATTAAGTTGTTTGAATGTAAAGACCACTTACTTTGCTCTCTGCCCCATGACTTAGATTGAGATCCTGTCCAGAGTGGATAATTCATAAATGACTGTCGAAAGTGGGGTTATCTCTTTCTGATTAAAACGCTTGGTCCAAGCCAACTCAAATGAAAAGGAGAGTTAGAACTTGATAAAATTTGATTGCAGGCTATGTGTTCTACATACTGGAAAATACAGAACAGTAAAAGCTTGAATTTAAGGTAATTGAACAAAATTACCACTTCAAGACATTTTTTAACTTTTAAAAATTATATTGAATCTGTAGTTAATACCCTTTTGTCATTTCAATATCATTTTGTAAAATATTATTATATTTACTTGTTTGTGAATAGCTTATTATATATATGATACAAAATCTAACACACACATAGAGCATATGAACATATTAACGTGTATATTAATAATATATATCGGCACACTGTCCTCCAGCTGTCAAGTTCCCCTTCCCAGAAACAATAACTGAAATCTGTTTCTTGTGCAACCGCCAACATGATGAATTTTAGAACATTTTCATCATCCCCCAAATAAACTGTGTGCTCATTAGCTGTCACTCCCCATTTTCTCCCAACTCCTCCAGCCCTACGCAGCCACTAATCTACTTTCTGGATCTAGATTTGCTAATCCTGGGCATTCCGTTTAAAAAAGGTATCATATGGAGAAGGAAGTGGCAAACCACTCCAGTACTCTTGCCTGGAAAATCCCACGGACAAAGGAGCCTGGTGGGCTGCAGTCCATGGGGTCACAGAGTCGGGACTGAGTGACTGAGTACATGTGCGTGCACACACACACACACACACACACACACACACACACACACACACACACCTTCTGGACATTGGCTGATCTGACCTCCAGGAGACTAAGAGCCTGAGGTTGAAACTTGCAAGGCAACCCCTGCCAGTGAACTCTGAACTTGACTAGCTAACGCCTCTGTAGGCAGAGTGCGGTGAAATAGACATCGTAAGAGAGAACTGTGCTGTTATTCTTGTCTGAGGTCATACTCCAAATCCTCTTTCATAAGAAAGACCCGATTTTGATGAACGTAAACGTGGTCGTGTTGAGTTCATCGATGTTAGCGTCCTCTTTGTTGTGATCAGTAGACTGATTTGAGAGTCGTATCCTCACTGTTTAATAAGACTGGACACCACTGTTTGCCATCTTTTCCTCTTGTCATCATGCATGTGGGGGTTGGAGGAGAGGGAATCCATTCCAGATTCATGAATAAATGATTTTTAAAATCCTTCCCTGAAACAAAAAATAAAATAAAATAAAAATAAAAAAGGTATCATAATTGTGTGATCTTTAGTGACTACCTTATTTCATTTAGCCTAGTGTTTTCAAGGTTCATCCACTTTGTAACACATACTAATATTTCATTTTTTATTGCCAAAGAATATTCCATTGTATGAATATGCCACATTTTATTTATCCATTCAGTTGGAGGATATTTACATTTTTTTCACTTCTTAGCTATTATGAATAAGACTGCTGTGAACATTCTTGTACAACTTTTTATCAAAATATATGTCTTCATCTCTCTAGAAGCAGAATTGCTGGGTCCCAGGATAACTCTATGTATACCATTTTGATGAACTGTCAAATTGTTTCAAAGCAGCTATGCCATTTTATATCTCAACCACAAGGGTTCCAATTTCCCCACATCTCCCGAACATGTACTATTTTCCATTTTTTCATTATGGTCCTCCTAGTGGGGGTGGCATCTCATTATGGTATCTCATTGTAACTTTGATTTGCATTTCTCTGATGACTAATGACATTGAGCACTGGCTATTTACATATCCTCTTTGGAGAAATGTATGATCAAATCCTTTGTGGATTCTTCCATTGGGCTATTTTTCTTTGCACATGTAAAACCTCCTCCATTATCAACAACCCCTATCAAGGTAGTACATTTGTTACAACTGATGAACCTATATCAACACAGCATAATCACCCCGAGTCCACATTTACATAAATTAGGATCTTCATGGCACCTTCATAGATGTGCCTTTACAGAGCATCTTAGCCTTGTCTCTCCAGGAAACTGGAAGATGGGTGACAAGCAGAGAGTCAGAGAATCCCAAAGTAGCAAATCTGAAATTACGGTTCTGCAGCAAAGAATGTCTGTGTGTATGCAGACACTCGGCTCTCTGTCCTTGACATCCAGAAGAGAGTCTAGCTAAAACCTACATGACTGTCAAGGATCAAGGAGAGTCCCAATGTGTATCATTACTGAAATGCCTTAATGGTAAAGCTCACTTACATTTACCCTCCTTCTTGGTGTGACCCATGGAATAAACATCATACAGGGTATGAGTAGGACAAATTGGCATCTGCTCATCAAATGCTCTCACACCAGTGCTCTGGGTAACTATTACTATTCGTAGTAATCAAAGAAGGGTGAGTGACTTTCTGTTACTTGATACGGTTGAAGAATGGGTTGTATGGGTTATTCAGTGTTTTGGAGCAGGTCAGTACCTCACCTGCCATAGTGAGGACACCCCGTGAGGAATTCTCATTTACACCAGCCTTCCCTTCCCCCACACCTGTCTGTCTGTCTCTGCCTTAGGTATGCTGAGCTCTCTGACTGCGCCAGCCTGTCTAAGCCCCTGGGAAAGTCATCCACAAACCAACGTTACTGAGCAACTCTGGTGTGCCATGCAGTGTTCTGAAACCAGGGACAAAGATGAGATATTTTCTCTTGGGAAACTGAAGTTCATTCCAAAATACTCAATGAATTCTCTCTGTGAAGAAAATATGCATTTGAAAGCATCACATCAGGGCACACCTGTTAGTGGAGGGTGTGGTTGGAGGGAGTTATTCCCACAGAGATCTTCATATGTCACCACAAGGCAACCACCTACTTTGCTTACACTCAGAGGTAACATATTGGTCCCATATCGGCTACCCATGTGAAAGCATATAATGCCAGACACAGTAGTTTATTACACAGGGTATCGGAGAGTCGACTGATGCTTCATATGGCACTTCTCTAGTCTTCCAGAGGCTCTACCTATCATGATTTCTAGAATGTACCAAAACGATGCCCCATCAGTATCTCTGGCTAATTGAATCCCAGATATCAGAGAGCTCACCCACGTCCATTTATCAGCCACTTAAGAATTCTTTACACCCAAATGCAACCTTGTGTTAAACCATGTATTGGCGTGGGGAAAACCTCAGGGTCACAGATTGAGGAACTGTTGAGGAAACCTAGAATATTTGGAATGCTGGGTACTTCACTAGTTGTCTGACTCTTTGCAACCCCACAGACTGTAGCCTGCCATGTTCCTGTGTCCATGGGATTTTTTCAGGCAAGAATACTGGAGCGGGCTGTCATGCCCTTCTCTAGGGTATGGCTTTGCAAGTGGAATTTTTTTTTTTTTTTAACCACTGAGCCACCGGGGAAGCCCAGAATACTTGGAATGGCTTTCCCCAATCTCTTCAGACTGGAATCCTAGGGGCTGCGGGTGCTCCTCTGCATCCCAGCCCCACATGTCCTTGGAGAACCACCCTGGGGTGTGACTCAGGATGAGAATTCTTAGATTTTAATCAGATAGCTGGGAACAACGTGCAGGCCAGATGAATGTGGGGCAAGAGTGGGAGCAGAGAAACAACACAGATATAAGTTCCACCCCCATATCTGACCCACACTACCTGGTAAGACCACACACACAGTCCGCTCTAGATAACTCACCCCATGTGATTCCACCCCCCTTCCCAGCCTCTTACATCACATTACCCCGACTTACTGTTTTCTAGCTTGTATTATCCGAAACTCCCTTGTTCACAGATTCGTAGTCTTTATTAATTTGGTTATTTGCTGCCTCCCACCCCCAATTCAAAAACCCTACCACCGCCACCGCCTTAAGGTGGGGCTGGTAAGCTCCTTTCTTGGTCCAGTTTCCAGAACAAGGTGACCCGGCACGTAGTAGGTGGTTCCTGAATACTGGCTGAGGCTTGAATGAATTGGGAAGCTTATTCCAGGGTCCTAAGAGGAATTTTAGGCAAAGGAGATTTGGAAAGCCTGACGGGGTAGACGCTGCGGAAATCCCAGTCATCAAACCCTTTCTAAGCCTCTGACCTGTCTCCACCGCTGGAAGGGCGAACGGGCTTGGCCCGCGCCCCCTCGCCAGCCCCGGGAAAGTCTGGGCCAAACCAGCGAACGCGGCCAGAGCGCCAGCCCTGCGAGGAGCCTCCACATGGGGACGAGGGCGGCGGGCAGGCCCCGCCCGGAGCCCCGGGGCGGCGGGCACAGCCCCGGGTGGCCAGCCGAGCCCGGGGGCGGCGCGGGCAGGAGCCGCCCCACGCGCGTCCCGCGGCCCCCCGCTCCAGAGGCGCCGCCGCCGGGCCGGGGCCGCTCGCCGAGTTGGCCGCGCGCGCCCGGAGGAGCGCAGAGTTTGGAAAGTCGTCGCGAAGCTTCGGCGGAGAGCAGGGGGTGGGAGAGTGGGGGTGCTAGAGAGAAAAACCCGCCTCTTGCGAGTAGAGCGAGGAAGAGGGGGGGAAAGGCGCCGAGTTCCGCTTCCTGAACCGCGGCGGGTAGAGGAGGTCGGCGCGGGCCAGGCCGGCGGGACGCGCACTCCGGGCCCGCGACGGGCGATGGCCGGCGAGCGGACCCGCAGGTTCACCCGGAGCCTTCTGCGACCCGGGCAGGCGGCCGAGCTCCGGCACAGCGCCGCGTCCGCCGCCGCCGTGGCCGTCAGCAGCCGGCAGCAGCAGCGGGTGAGTGCCGCGCGCCGCCCGCGCCTCCCCCGCGCGCCCCGGGCGGCCAGGGACCCCGCTCCCGCAGCCGGGTCTCCGCGAGCCCCCGGGCGCCCCGGCCCCGGCCGCCCCCCGCTTCCCCTCCCCCGCAAGCCCTCCCCCAGCCTCCTTGCCCTGCGCCCCGCCGCACCACCTCCGCGAGGCAGCGATACCGACGCTTGGGGACCGAGGGAGCGCGTTTGGTGACTGGGGACACTCCGAGGAGCGACCGCGTGGACCACAGAAACGCAGCGTGGGAGAGGATGTGCCTGGGTTGGAGGCTTGGGGGCGGTGAGGAGGTGACGGGAACGCGAGTCACACGGGTGCTAGGTTGTGGGGTCCCAGAGCCTTGAGCAGTGGGCGAGTCTACGAAGCGGAACCCCTCGGTCCACAGGTCTGCGCGCCCCCTTCACCCCCGGTGTCTGGTGCGTCAGAGGGGAGAAGGCGATCGATCGGAGGTCCTCTCCTGGGCTAAAACCTGGGAGCCTCACCTGAACGCTATCGCAGAAACAAATGCACTTCTCACCCACCTCCCTCCACGGGGCAAAAACCCACAAACCGCTTGATGGGACTTCAGAGAGGGCTGAGAGAACCAGACTGCAGGAGATGTGGGTCATTAAGACGTGGGTCAGTGGTTTCTGGTATTTTTCTAAGATGTTCGTGGGGTTCTCCCGCCAAGATCGTTTTACTGGTTACTTCCTTATTGAAACGCCTTCTAAGAGAGCGGGGTGATTTCCGCGGGAAATCCCTGGGGCAGCCTCCAGCAGTGCTCATCTGATTCCCACATATCCATAGCTTCCCAGAGGTTCAGAAGTTCCAGTAGGTGTCACCCTCCAGGGTGGAAGTCTCAGGAGGAGAAAAAAAAAAAAAAAAATCTACTCTGGTGGGAAAGGGAGACGAGTGGCAACAGCCTTAAAGCAAGACTTGGGTTCAGCAGCCACACTCTTGGCTTGCCTCTTTGGACCGGAATCCCACTTTGTGGCTTCCATTTTCCTTTTTGCCAGGAAATATCATTAGGAATTAAACGGCTTCTTTTAAGAGTGTCAAAGAAAGTGTTACTCTTGCCAGTCACCCATGAGGAGGGAGCCAAGGGCTACCCAGAGCCGGTTCCCACAGCCAGGACTTTTCTTTAGAGCCATAGGTCTGGAAGTTAAACAGAACGGAAGCTAATTGCCTGGCAGAGGACTAGGCATCAGATGCCCAAGAGGGTGGCGGTGATTGGAGTGTGAAATGAGTAGGTGGCCATACCTTCTCTCTCTCTCTCTCTCTCTCTCACCACTCACTGGCTGCAGTCTGCCATTACCCAGAGGGAATTCAAGGCTTAGGAGAATAAGCAGCTTCCCTGATTCTGATATCAGCATGGACATTTTCAAGGCAGGAAGGATAAACCATCGAAAAGAACTTTTTTTCCCCCTGAAAAGAAGGTTCAACTGGAGTAAAAGTAGAGATAGTAATATCTTCCAGCATGCCTAGAGAATAATTTTTACTTTGAAATGATTATTCAGGATGGTGGCTTTGTCATTCTCCGCCATGTGCCTTTAAGATAACTTTGTTTTGCTGTTGAGTCATTTTACCAAATCTCGGTAATGATCTGGTAGAGAAATGCAGCGAACTAAGTAGCATTCAATTGGAATAAACAGCCTAAATGCTGTTTTTGATTTGGGTTTTGTTTTCAACTGGGTTCTCCTGGAGTGTTTGTGGCACTTGACTTTCTCTAAAGAATATGTATCCTAGATACTTGTGTATGCAGACGAACACATTATTTTCTCCAAATTTATGTCAGATTTGAAATCCTGGGGAGTCTTGTCAAAATGAATAAGCTCAGTGTCTTACAAAGAGTTGGTGCAAGGGGTGATTCGCTGGCAGAGGCCTCCCTGCCTCCCTCAGCTCACTTCAGCACCGTGGCCAACACTCCTAAACAAGCTTTTGCCAAGACGTTTCAAGGGATCTTACCCATCTAGTCAGGCAGCTTGGGCAGTGATTTTGGCAGCAGGAAGCCATGTGCTTGGCATCCATCCTATCAGTTCACTCTTTTTTTTTTCTTTTTTCAAGTGTCACGTTAATTTTTTCATCACTATACTTTAAATCTGCATTGTACAAAGTGATCAGGAAGTGTGCATCCGTAATTGACCCACCTCTGAGGCTGTAACTTTCATACCAGTGTCTTCTTGGGCTCTTCTGATACTAAATACGTTTCTCATTCCAGTGAATTGAGATGGGTTGATTCTCAGGAACATTGTAAAAAGAAAACAAAGATATTGTACCATCTTTATTTAGTAATTTAATATTTGTTTCTTTCCCAGCAAATAACTACCTCATTGAATTAAAACTTCCAAACATAACTTATTAATAGTCTTCAAATTTTGCTCAGATTGCTCAAGATGAAAATACTCTGCTAAATACAGATAACTTACAACAGCTTTAACAGTTAATTGTCTATAACACAAACCAAGGTTTTTCCTAGACTAATTTTAAGGTGATCCATTAGTATTCCGTAAACAGATGAAAAATGATCTTCAATTTTCTTGTCTTTTTATTTTTAATATAAAAGTTGGAAGGAACATTCAATTTGCATGTCACCACCATCAACTTTAAAAAAAAAATGGTTATCGTCAGCAGGTGGAGGTAAACAAGCCGAACTGCATAACTCCAGGAGGTAGGGGCCTTCAGTTTATATTCATGTATGCATATGCATGGGCCTTCCCTAGTGGCTTTGACTATAAAGAAGCCTCCTGCAATGCGGGAGACCTAGGTTCCATCCCCGGGTTGGGAAGGTGCCCTGAAGGAGGGCTTGGCAACTCACTCCAGTATTCTTCCCTGGAGAATCCCCATGGACAGAAGAGCCTGGCAGGCTCCAGTCCATGGGGTCGCAAAGAGTCGGACAGGACTGAGCTGCTAAGCACACATACGTATGCATAGAAGAATTCAGTGTTCCAACAGAAAAAAGAATTCGTCAAAAATAATTAACTCTTTAAGGGTGACAGGAAGATGATGCATTCTCTGAGTTGGCACCCAAACTCAATGGGATTCTGTGAGGCAGAACATCCCTTTTGAACCTAAGACCATGTAAGTGGATAACACAGTGAAGATGAAGCCTAGCTTACATCGATCCACTTCCTTAAGACTCTTTGTGTTCCTTTAGGTCCTCAAATCCTAGTTGTCAGGGGAGAAAATGAATAGACTCAGGGAAGAAGATTACGGGCAGCCCACTCTAAAACCACAAGTAGAATTGTGTGTATTGGAGCAAGCTGTCATCTATTGAAAAAATATTTGAGAGACACTAGAAGGCCTTGCTGAAAAAAACCTGTCTCGCTGCTAGATTATAGAGTACCCTTTATGAAATCTCTCTTTTGGGGGCCAGAATCATCCAGAGTGTTATGGAGAGATTGCTGTAGACTTTGATAGGGATAATAAGAGGTTATTATAAGAAGAGATGAGGTTGTCAGATGGACAAGGTTTTGGACTCTGTGTCCTATACGCATAATAGAACAGGAAATCTTCAGACTATGTTTGAATTATGGAAGGATTCTGAGTGAGCAGACTTACCAGGGGGCCTACTTTTAGGCCAGTTGCTGAGGGAAATAGAGGTGGGTTCCAAGGCAAGCTTGATTTCAGTTTTAACCCAAGACACTGCAGGAGCTCACATGCAGGCCAACTCCTGCTGAGTACGCACCTTATTCTGCGTTCCTCTTAAAACAATAATGCAGTTATCTGCACTCTCAAGTTCATTGTAGCATTTTTCACAACAGCTAGGATAATCCATTGCCATGGATATGTAATACTCCATTGTGTATGTGGATATACACAAACACACACACATTGTTTAACCTTATAAAAGAGAGAAATAGAAGGAAGTCCTGCCATTTGTGTAATTATATTAAGTGGAATAAGTCAGACACAGAAAGACAAATACCGCTTGAACTCATTTCTATGTGGAATCTAAAACTGTAAATCTCATAGATGCAGAGAGAGTAGAACGGTGGTTGCTGGAGTGGGGAGAGCAGTGGACGAACAAATGAGAAGCTGGTCATCAAAGGGTACGGACTGGTCAGTTCTGCATGATAAATGAGTTCTGGAGCTCCAGTGTACAACTTGGTGACAGTAGTTGAAAACACTGTTTTGCACACTTGTCATGTACTGAGAGAAGATCTTAACTCTTCCCAGCACACACACACACACGAAATGGTGACTATGTAGAGGTGATGGATAAGTCATTTAATTTCATTGTGGTGATCGTTTCACAATGTGTACGTACATCACAATGACAAATTCTACTCCTTAAGTATATACAGTTTTTATTTGTCAAGGATATCTCAACGACATTGTCTAAAAGAAAAAAAAAGGAATAAGAACAATAAAGAACAGTTAGGAGCAAAATACACATTTTGAAAAAGTATATATTTCCTCCTTAGTTATCCTGAGATTATTTTTCATAGAAAACAAGTGAATCACAACTCATGCAGAAGCCAATCTCAGGATCAAGTGAAGCTGAAGTATTTTCCTGAACACCCCATTTATGGTAGTCCAACAAAGCAAGCTTCTCTAGTGCAGAATCTCAGTTCAAAAATGATTAGGAATATTTCTCCTATGTCAGGACTAGAATCTCCTATTGTTTTGGTTGAATATACCTACTGTGTTGGCCTCAAAGTTGTAGTGCCATTAATTAGAGATTCTTTTTGATAAGAAGCTCTTCCTTTAAAATGTATAAGGGGATTTGTATTTTCACATGAATTAGTTCGTTTAGATAGCTTTCTGTTCATTAAGGGCTTTCCTGGTGGCTCAGACAGTAAAGAATCTGTCTGCAGTTCAGGAGACCAGGGTTCGATCCCTGGGTCGGGAAGATCCCCTGGAGAAGGTAATGGCAACCTACTCTAGTATTCTTGCCTGGAGAATTCCGTGGACAGAAGAGCCTGGCTGGCTACAGTGCAAATGGTCAGACACAACTGAGCGACTAACACACACTGTTCATGAATTATAAACAAGATTGGTGCTCTTTTATCCATATATGTTCTATTTGATAGCAATTCAAGAGGAAAAAAAAATTGATTTCTGTTAACATCGCATCAGATCTGTCATTTTGAGAGAGAGGGACTTTTATGTGTGGAACGCGATTGGTCAGAGTAATGGAAGGCTGATTAACAGAGAGGGTAAGAGCCTGGCTAGGGTCAGATGGTGGGAAGGAAGTACAGAAGCTGGTGGAGGTTTGTGCGTGACTGCGTGTTGAGTCACTTGAGTCATGTCCGACTCTTTGCGACCCTGTGGACTGTAGCCTGCCAGGCTCCTCTGTCGATCGGATTCTTTAGGCAAGAATACTGGAGTGGGTTGCCGTGCCCTCCTCCAGGGATCTTCCCAACCCAGGGACTGAACTCAATTCTCTTATGTCTCCTGCATTGGCAGGCGGGTTCTTTACCACTAGCGCCACCTAGGAAATCCTGGTGGAGGTTTATCAAAAACCAAGTAATCATATGGTCATTTCTTGCCTAAAGCCTTTTATGTGGTTCCTCGATGGGAACATGTCACTTTGTTCACATGTATTCTTTAGGACCTTTATTCTGTTGTTACACAGAAATTTCTTTGCACCTCATGCTTGAATTGTATCCAAATTTATTAACTTCTTTTAAAGAGGAAACATCCTGTCAGAAGAGATTGTACTTAATCAGTATGTTTTTTCCCTCCCCACCCAACCAGAAAGGCCAAGTGGTAAAGAATGGACAACATTAATTCAGTAATCTCCCAAATTCCATATCCAAACTTTGATTTGATGCTTCCTAACTTCCTCTGTTCCAGTGATACTCCTTTTGATATTTTAGAGAGCTTTGAATAAGAAGCAGAACCTTTGACCTACTGAAGATCTCTGATTGAGAAGCAGTGAATACGTAACTGTGTTTACAGGGGCAGGAGGAATTCTTAGATAGAAGAATGTCCTCCCCTCTAAACTTTGTGATATTTAGGTAGTTGAGAGTAGGAAGGGTTTTAAGAAACTGAGTGGGAGATCCTAGAGTTCCTGAAAAATCCCATGCTGGGAGTGAGAGTCAGTGAAAAGACGCAGGAAATGATAGCGAAGGAAAATGAAACTCTTGTTTTGCTGTCAGTGTCTAGAATGAAAGCAACATGCAAAGCACAAGCCTATCTGCTTGGCATTCCCTGCACCCTTGCTTTGTTTTCATTTTTTTCCACGGGATTCTTCACAACAAGGGTGTTTAGCAGAAATCACAGGCTTTAGCAGAAATTCCAGTCCCACGTTTATCGTCTCAAATGAGGAAAGTCCCTTGCCTGGTGAAGAAGTCAACCCAAACTTAGCTGACAAGATCATGGTTGAAGGTTATTATTGACTGTATCAACTCATGTTTTTGACTTCTCAAGGGCATGGCATAAGGAGCAACAGTGGGCTCTAGCGAACTTCTACATGGGTCAAAAAATGAAAGAATAAATAAACATTCTCACCTGCCTTTTTCTTTACAACCTTCTTCTCTAAGGCCTAACATAAAAAAAGAGCAGTCATAAATGTTACATAATAAACCATTTGTTGAGAACCTACAAAATGCCTGACACAGCATTATGGGTTTTATTTAATTCTCAGAGCTATCCTATGAGGAAGTCATTATAGTTACAGATTACACAAAAGGCCATTGAGACACGTAGGGTTAATAGATTGTTCTGAGTTAAGTAACTGACATGGAGCCTCTTTTGCATCCTGAGTAACAACCCGTTTTGTAGCTGCTTCCAATAGCATCTCTAAGTTGGAAGACACAAGGCACTGAGTTTGCCTTCTGATGGGCAGCTCAACCTAAAGAACTCTGTCCTTCCCTCTGGCATTGCAGAGCAGCCACAAGTGTTCCCATGAGTTTTCCTCTGAGGCTGAAAGCCACAGCAGAGGCTCTTCCAGTTACCTGTATTAATAATAGACCCTCCCAAGGCAACCAGAGCTCAGTTATTAAATCCTTAAAATATGAACTCAGTCATCCCCATGCCATCTCTCTGGCAAAGCCATAAACAAGTTGTGAAAGAGGGTGGGGTTACTTCTTCTCAAGTCCTCTTCTTTCCCAGGACGGGCTGCTTCTCCATTCTCAGTCATTTCACCCACCCCTGCAAGGGCCTGAAATTTTCCAGTGATCGTGTGTCCTTGACGATGCATATTTCCATTTGACTAGGTTGTGCTGAGAGTCTTTTCTCCCATCTATCTTGTTCGAAGGAGTGATTCTTAGTGTCTTACAAGGATTGATGTAAGACCGCAACAACCCAAAATATAGTAAAGGGGAAAAAAATCAATATTAGCAACAACAACAAAAAGCCAGGTTAGGAAAGGTGGATGTAGTCAGGAGTAGGTCAGTGAAGTAGGATCAGTATATGAAATGTATAACCATAGTCTTGCTAAAGGCGCATCCTAGCGACCAAGTCAAAGAGGAAAACCTGATGATTAGATGTGAGATTAAGAGAGCGTTGAGATAAAAGAAAATAATTCGCTCTAGACATGGTCAGGTTTTTTAAAAAAAATCTTCAAATATTATCAAATAGTTCAACATCAGAACAAGATTTCTAATTCCAAAAGAAGTTTCTTCACATAGTATCACATTGTGAAGTACATTAGGGGTCTGACGCTAAAGCCTACATCCTGCTCCAGTTTCTCATATGCAGTTGGGTAACTCGATCTAAAAAGTATAAATTCATCTCGTTCTTTGTAGCGCTTAGACACGGTCAGCTTTAACTGGATTGAGATTCTGAAAGCAAGACAGTTCTTTTCTGTAATTGTTCACAAAGGACATCGCAATGCTGTGATGGATCCTCATTCCTTAGAATGTGGTCCAGGGCCAACAGCCTTGGCATCGCCTGGATGTTAGAAATGCAGAATCCCTAGCCCCATACTAGACCTATTGGATCAGAATATGAATTTTAACAAGATCCTCTGGTGATTTGTAAGCACACTGAAATTTGAGAAATGCACATACATACATAGCTACATGTTTAGACCATTTTTGCAGTGTATTGTCAGGTAAAGGCAATTGTGTGAGGGTCTAGTATAGTGCAGACCTATTATAACTCTTTGAAAGAGTCTCTCCAGGCAAAGATAAAGATTAGACCACCTAGGGATGAAAATGAGATTGACTCATTGCTAAGTGACTTTAGAGAAATCCCTTGCTTATTTGCATTCTGTTTGCTTCTGTAGCTAACACCTTAATTATAGAGTGAGATTAAGAAAAACACTCTATAACATACGTGACAGAGTTGTGATTGGAGTCTATGAAAGTTCTCATCTTGGTTAGAACACCACAGTTGGGTCCCAGAGTGAGGCCAGTGTTACCCCACTTGCCAGAGAATTTATTTGAAAGCAAAATCACTCTAACTCGGGTAGGATATGTAATGATAATTCCTTATGGTTTTTGTTTTGCTTTTTTTTTATGTTGCCATCATACTGAAACTTTTAGTTATTTGAAAATAAATGGTTATATCAGAAAATCTGACTGCTGGAATCAGAAAATGATGAACTTTTTTCCTTTCAGTCATTGATTCTCAGAAAAAAAGGTTTTTCTTGTTCATGGATGAATGTCCTAAGGATGGGATTCCATGGAGTTAAAGCCCTTGATATCTTAACAGGTTGCAACAAATGTGGTCCAGGAGCCCTGTGATTGCTGTCCTTCACCACCGTCTTGAGAGACCCTTTCCTCCTCACAACTGTCTAAGTTGAAGTTCCTTCATGCGCTTTGAACAACTTGGCCAATTTGGGATTTGGTATAGGAAATATCAGATCCTACTGAGACTAAAGACCAGAATTCCAGCCCTGTCTCTGGGACTCTTTACTTAGTCACTTCCCTTTTTGGAGTCTCAGTTTCCCCATCTGTGCAATTAGGGGACTAGCTGAGAGAGTCCTTACATTTGCTGTTTCTCTGTCCTGGAGTTCTCATGGCTTCTTCTCATCCCTTGGGTTCTCGGCTGTCACCCACTCAGGAAATTCATCCTGAATTTCCAAATGCAGGCATCTTCTCCAGCCTCCTTCTAGTGGGGACATCTCTGACCCATTACTGTGCTTCACTTTCCTCATTTTTGTTTCTCTTTTCCAACCTTTCTGCCTTCATATAAGCGCCATTGAGAGAAACTTGTCTGTTTCACTACTTTTACACTATATTGATTATATAAAAATGACTTCCCTGGTGACTCAGTTGGAAAAGAGTCTGTCTGCAATGCGGGAGACCCAGGTTTGATCCCTGAGTGGGGAAGATCCCCTGGAGAAGGAAATGGCAACCCCTCCAGTATTCTTGCCTTGAGAATTCCATAGACAGAGGAGCTTGGTGGACTACAGTTCATAGGGTCACAAAGAGTCAGACATGACTGAGTGACTAACACTTTCACTTTATTATATGAAAATAAGGAGGGGGAGGTCTTCCTTCCCACTGGAAATGAGCATTTAAGGGAAGTCAGAAGAGTGGGCTGGGTGTATACCAGTGAGGGGTCACAGTGGAACTATGACTTCAAAACCAGGTTGTCAGTATCTGCTAAGGATGTTCCTTGAGTCATCTTCTTCATGGTCTACTTGGCAAGTGGTGAGAATGCAATCATATAGAAATATAGTGACCACATCCTAAATGGCAGGTACTTGAACATGTACAGTCTCTTTCAATCCTCATGACAACTGTGTGGGCAAGGATTGGTGTTCGTATTGTATAGATGAGGAAAGAGATGCTTGGAGATCAGAAACTTGCCCCAGATCTGCTAAATGACTGGTAAATGAGAAATCCAGGAGTCACACGCAGGCAGTCTGAGTCTGAGTCTGTATTCACCACGATAACTGCATTCTTCAGACCGGGTGCACCAGGCAGGCAAGCAGATCTCATTAAACATGCAGTTAGCATCCATGCGAGAGAGCAAAGAGAGAAAGGAAACCTCAGAGTATTAACCATAGGAAGAGGTTTTGAAAAGAGTTTCTGAATGAGAGAAGAGCTGCGGTTACTTTTGCCCTGATGAACAATTTTTCATTTATGACCTCTCAGCAGAGTTGTATACTGAGGATGACACCAACTCTGGACACTGTCAGTGCAGCTCTTTCCCAAGAACAGGACTGGCACAGGGTGTGTTAAACTTTGCAAACAGTGGTCCCTTCATCTCTTGAAAGGAGCATCATTGGATTCTTCTCCTTCTGTGGAAATACATTTCTGGCAAGATAAGCATAGAGTAGTTGGATTGCAGCATGACATTTGTTACTTTGCCTTTTGCGATCTTGATTTTAATGTTCATGTTTACAAAGGAGAGGGTGTTGTTGTTTTTTTCCTCCTCACTGAAATGAGATTTGTTCGCCTCTTGTCATTCACAGCAGCGTCAGTGGGCTGGAAAGAAAAGAAATGCTTGTGTTTGCTGGACTCGACATGCTGACCTACATTAAATGATGTAGAAATAATAAAATTTAATGAATGTGACCAAGTTAGTGGCAATAGAGCAAAACACTTGCCTTTGAAAACATTAATATTTTGCAATTGGATTTTGGTGGGAATGTCTGCCTCTGAGAATAGCAGAATTAATGGACCCAGATCATCAAAAGTTCCTTTAATTGTGCTGCTAAATGTGAGAATAGTCACTTTTCCTAATTCAATTTCAGCATAACTCCCTCTCCTGATATATAAAAGTGGGGAAACGAGTCAATTCTTTATGTTAAACACTCAAATGGCAGAATTTAACAACAGGAGATAGAGGAGAGTCTATTGAAAAAGGTGAACCCATTTGTGATGACCACAGTGAGCTTGTCTTCATGCAATTATTTTAGTAATCACCAATCTAAATGGCTCATTAAGGCTGTCAAAATGACCAGTGCTGTTTCGGCTTTCAGATCACACATTCTATAAACAGAACACAGGCCTGAACATCTGACTTGGCAAACAAGCAAACAAAAAACTTGACAAAATGTACTATTCAATGAAATATGATAATTAAGTTATTTTTGAACACTCGTTGTTTATTTGATTAGCTCTTAAAAGTCCCTTTGTCATACTCTTCAGAAGGAGAAAATGGGAATTAACTATAGCTGAGTAACCTTCACAAAAATGAAAGTGCTATCAGAGCTCAGTAACTTTTTTGAAAAAGAAAATTCAAATCTGGAGAACTAATATTTAAAATCATTTACATTCATGTTTTTTACATTATTTTAAGATCAGTCATTTACTCAAAAGAAGATTTTATTTTCCAATGTAAAGTGCTCCATTTTGATTTAAAGTATGCCTACCTACATAGCTATAAAACTTCCCTGTGAAATTGCCAGTAATAAAATTTATTGGCATACCCATATGCACAGATAAGACTCTTTTAGGACCTTTCTGAGTGCTAACAGGGAAGTCTTATTTATTAACTTCCATTTTTTGAAGTCAAAAGCCATTATGTGGTTCCTAGTCAATCAATTTGAAAAATGTATCTTTTTATCATTAGGAAGCAGTGGTTTCCAGGCTGTGTAACCTTGCTTGTGTCTTTAAGCTTCTTTGGGTTTCAGTTTCCTTGTCTTTAAAATTAGAATGTTGGACAGTAGGAGCTTTAAAAATGCCTTAGTTCTACAGATCTAGGGGGTTATTGTTCTTCTTAAGATGTTGAATAGAGGATTCATTGTTTTCATTTTAATAACAGTATTATTGATTAACATAGCTGATTTTAGGAACTGAAGGAATGACTCCAAATGACCTACAACCAAAGTTGTATTTCAGAGATGAAAATGGTAACGTAAAGTGGTTATTTGAGGATGTGATGAAGGGAATAGCTGTTTATACACACAGGATGGGGCTAGTAGCATCTGAATTGGCAGAGGGACAGGCAGCAGTGACTGAGGGGGGCAGGACACACTCCTCTGACCCGGTAAAGGCTCAGAAGTTAGCATGTCAACTCATTTCCCATTTTCTGTTCCTGCAGAGAACAAAGGTAGGCTCCATCTGCTTTAGGATCATTTCTCTGGTTCTCATGCCCAGTCTTGCTAGCAGCTCTCTGGCTTCACATCTATGCCAGCCTCTTTTTAGCACCCACGTGACTACCATATAGAGCAGGGTAGGGGGAGTTTGAGCCATCCCTCCAGGCTCCATGCCTTCCTCTTGCCATCAAAATGCAGCCAGAACCTCTCTTTTTCCAGTTTCATCCCTGTCACCTCTTTCTCCCACCTGAGAAAGGTAATATGGGCTGTCCCTGCCCTGGTGTGATTTCTGGGGTGTTGAAAAGACAGCAAAGTTCGTCCTTCCCAGATCACTCTCTTAACAACTTAAACCCTAACAAGGTCCACCTATTTCATTCAGCAGTTAGAAGTCAACCTTAAAGACACAATATGGTCATTGACTTGAATTTATGCCAAAGTGTAAATCAATTTCCCAGCAGGTATAGCTCAGACAGTAAATAATCTGCCTGCAATGCGGTAAACCTGGGTTCAATCCCTGAGTCAAGAAGATCCCCTGGAGAAGGAAGCGGCTACCCACTCCAGTATTCTTGCCTGGAGAATTTCATGCACAGAGGAGCCTGGCCATCTAGAGTCCATGGGGTCGCAAAGAGTCAAACAGGACTGAGCAACTAACATTTCCCCCTTTTTTTTTTCATACCTTGGAAAGAGGCTTTAGGGAAAGGGGGCATGAGAACGGGAGGCTTGTACCACAGATAATGGTCCTTCATTTATTGATAACTTGTAGTCTGATCTCTGGCATGTAAATACGTGACGAATGTCCAGTTGCCTTCCCTGAACCAGGAGGATGAAGTATGGTTTTGCCTTCAAGTTTCCAAAACCCTGAGACACTTTCCAGGATAAGCTCTGTGGTTATCGTTTCTATATGCCCGGGATAGTAAGATGTCCGGCATACATACAGTAGGTATTTACTAAATGTTCGTTAAATGTAAGAGAGAATGTTCCCCTTGGAGATGGCAGAAGTACAGGTTAGGCTTATGAAAGGGAACCTAAGTGCCTGGTTTGCAGTGAAGAAATTCTCAGGTGTGTTTGAAAGAAATACTTTGGCAGTAAAGTACGGGCATACTGTATCTGCTGATAGTCACAAATTGAATTGAAGTAAGCTGAACAGAATTGAGGGGCTTCCCAGGTGGCTCTAGTGGTAAAGAGCCTGCCTGCCAATGCTGGAGAGGTAAGAGACCTGGGTTCGATCCCTGGGTCAGGAAGATCCCCTGGAGGAGGACATGGCAACCCACTCCAGTATTCTTGCCTGGAAAATCCCATGGACAGAGGAGCCTGGTGAGCTACAGTCCATAGGATCACAAAGAGTGGGTCACAACTGAAGTGATTTAGCATGTACGCACTAATGGAATTGAACTCAAGATTCTCACCAAAGGCTATTTGAAGATTAAACAAATGAATAAATTGGAATGTCAGTTGGCATGAGTAGATACTCTTAGATAAGAAAGGCTCAGCCTAGCAGTTGTTCAGGCTGTTTCAATCCAGCTCCTCCCCTGAGGGCACCTTGGTGACACACACAGAGCTCGCCCTTTGGCCAGGGGTGTCACGGTTATTCCTTCGGATGCTATTAGCTGTCACGAGGCTGGGGCAGAACAAAACTCGGGGCAGGTTGCAGAAAATGATTGATTAAACTGCAGGAAGTGTGGGCAACGAGTTTTGACAGCAGTCCGATCCCAGTCCCGTGATGGAGTGCAGTTTATGTTTTCAAGAAAATTCGTCATAAATCAGCAGACTGTTCGATTTTATCAGTGAATGTGAGTGCTATTTTAGTTCTTTAGAACTCCACTTCTTCTCTTTAGGTCAAGGAGCATTCGTGACGCTGTTTCCGAGGGTTGTGATAACTATGCTCTGTCTTTTCTTTTTAATTCCAATTTTCATTGCGTAGTCTCTTTTTATAGCTCTGCTTTGAAAACTTTTATTAAACTAATAACTCAAAATATAAAAAATAATGGAAAAAAAACAATTTCTTTTTTTGTTGTTGTTTTGCACCACCCACTGGCAACGGATTTCAGTGTGTATATTTGCAACATTTGTCTGCTCACAAAAATATTCTCTGACACACGTTTAAGCTAATGTTGAATATTTAAATGTTTAATGTGTGATTCAAGCTAAATTTTGTCCTGAGAATCCTTTCTTCTGGGTGTGTATGGATAGCAACTCCCCATGAAATGTATGTTGGGAATAAAAAAAGAGACATATTTCTTGTCCTACCATCATAAACAGTAAGACCTAGAGGAACGCTTAGTCTAAAATAGATCAGGAAGTTGAGTCACAGGGAGGTTTAAGTGGACATGGTCAGGGTGACAGCATGGCTGATGGTCTCAAACCCACTGCTTTTCCTCCCTCAGCCCAAGGCACCACCAGGCAGAAGTATAATTTAATGTCATAAAATGAAAGTCTAGAAGTTTATTCACGTTTCCATGGGACTTTCCGGTAAAAGTGAATAAGCCTTAAGCCCAATAGAACACTGCTTTCAAAAGAGTTTAGATAGTAAACATTCACTTAACCTGAATGTGCGCATGTGGCTTACTTCCTGAACATGTGACATGGGTGTTACCTGTTGCTGCTGAGACTCTGTGACCTGTGTTTGGCAGCAGGTTGAAGTTTTGTGCCTCTAATTTGTGAGTGCAGAGAAGGGTGTGGTTGTGTCTTTGGGCTTGTGTCATTCCTGGAAGCTGACACAATGCCTTTTGTCACCACCTAGAGTGATCTGAATGGTGACTTGTGGCAGTCTGGGCATCTGTGGCTTTGTGAAGATGGCAACCCTGTCGCTAGATTTCTGTTGCTGCCGTGACAAAATTGTTACAAACTTGTGGCTTAAAGAACACATATATATTATCTCCCTGCAGTGTGGGTAGGAGGACTTCCCTGCTGGCTCAGATAGTTCAGAAACCGCCTGTCATGCAGGAGACGCAAGTTCAGTCCCTAGTTTGGGAAGATCTCCTGGAGAAGGGCATGGCAACCCACTCCAGTATTCTTGCCTAGAGAATCCCATGAACAGAGGAGCCTGGAGGCTACAGTGCATGGGGTTGCAAAGAGTCAGACATGAGTAAGCAACTAAGACACACACACACACACATACACACACACACACACACACACACACACACACACACACACAACAGGGTAGGATGTCCACAGAGGTCTCTCCAGACTAAAAGCAAGGTGTCCAGAGGGCTGCATCTTTTTCCACAGGCCGGAGGGCAAAAGTGTTTCCTGCTCATTCAGGTGGCCGGCAGAATTTCTTGTGACTGTAGGGTCAAGGTGCCTGTTTTCTTGCTGGCTATAATCTGAGGGTCATTTCCAGCTCCTAGAGGCCAGCACATTCCTTGGCCATGGCCCCTTCTTCCATCTTCAAATCCAGCAATGGTGGATCAAGTCCCACACATACCACATCTCTCTGACTCATTCTCTGTTTTCTCTCTTGCTGTGAAGGACTCGTGCGATTACTTTGAGCCCCCCGGATAATGTAGGAGCACCTCCCCATCTCAGTGTCCTTAACCTTGATCACATTTGCAAAGTCCCCTTTTCTAGGAAAATTGGCATATTCCTGGGTTCCGGGGTTGTTCAGTCGCTCAATTTTATCCAAATCTTTGTGATTGCATGAATTGCAGCATGCCAGGCTTCCCTGTCCTTCACCATCTTCCAAAGCTTGCTCAGACTCATGTCCATGGAGTCAGTGATGCCATCCAACCATCTCATCCTCTGTTGTCCCCTTCTTCTCCTGCCTTCAATCTTTCCCAGCATCAAGGTCTTAGGAGGTAGACATCTTTGGGGAGCCTATCACAAATATGTTTAGAAGAATTATTCAAAGGACACATTTCTCCCCAAGTACTGTTTTCTGATCCTAACACAAAGAGGATGAAACAGTCTTTTGTAAAAGACTTCACTTCCAGACATGGACCTTTTCTATTTGAATGGTATTGGTTAGGTAATAAGCCATAGCTTTTCTCCCTGTAAAATAAGGAAATGCAAAATCTCACGAGTGTCAAATGATAACATGCCTTAGAGTTTTAAAAGCTACTTTCGTGTGCATTGCCATAATTGTCGTCCATCTAAAGAAATAGTGCTCATTTGTCTTTGTGCTTGTGCCCATTTGTCTTTGTGCTCATCTGCGTAGGAACAGGCATCTTGGAATGAGAATCACTGTGATTCAGTCGATGACAGACAATCCCCAAATGTGGCTGTAGGGGGCCTCCTCTGGGCATTCAAGGGACTCTGAACCCTGTTGGAGTTCAATTTAGGACCTAGTCTCTGACCAGGCCTCATGATTTTATGTGAAAGTCACTTTGATCGATGATAGATCTCACACCTACCAGACCTTGAACTTCCATGTTTTCTTTAGTATCATATATTGAGGAACCTGGTGGGCAGGAGCAGACACTCTGTGCATCAGTTTCCAACAAGCTGTCTACAGTTTTGTGTATAGGAGTCAATAACCATTAGTCAGAAAGACAGGCTGAAACTACCTTTTATCATTTTACCTAATGGCTAAAAGAACCATTTAACCCAGGCAGTTTTATTCAAAATGATACCTTTGATTCATTAATAAGCAGAGCCTTGGTATAGTTTTGGTCATGGAAGAGTGGATCAGGAATTCCTCAGTATGTTTTCACAGACTACCTTGAGGGGAAATGGACCACTTCATGTTGAGGTTCACCAGGGGTCTAGCCTTACTCCTTCTTCTCTTGGCCTCTCCCCCCAAAACCTCCGTCTGTGGTTCATCTTGCCCCATAGATTCAACAGCTCAGCCAGACACTGGTGTTTCCATCTCTCCCTCCACTTCATGCTCTGTATCTGAGCCCTACCCATTGACGCTTCTATTCTGGGGTCCCTGAGTTACTTCAAACTCGACAGGATCCATATCTAACACATTTATCCTCCCCTCATAAATCTGTTCTTTTTTCCCCCCGAGTTTCACATCCCAGTTGATCCTTTAATCTCAAATTGAAACCATGCTGAATTCTTTCTGTTCCCTGCCACCCCATGGAGGATTATGCTCCATTGCGGACAACTCTGCCTCCTAAATATTTCAAGCTTCTCCCTGGCCTTACTAATCCACGTAATTCACTCATGATTTCTTGCCCAGATTATCTTTTTCAATGTTCTTGAAGGTGTTTTTTTTTTTTCCCCCAGCGTTCTCACTACTTCCCTTCTCTGTTCTCCCCACCCAGTCATTCATCTTCCATACTTTGTCTCCCTTATCTGTTGAGCACCGAATTCTGATCAAGATACATTTCTTCCCGAGTGTCCTCATGCTCTTGATGACTGCCTCAAGGGATTAAATCCCACTTGGTTCCAACCTGTCTTTCCAGCCTCATTTTCTAGAAGGCTCTTTCCTCTCTGCACACTACAGCAGCTTAAGGTTCTGGGCATTTCCCATGCCATGCATTTTTATGCCACCAGCTGCTCTTCTTTCTCTTCTTGTTCAGCCCCACTTGCATTTCATGACCCAACTCATGCTTTTCTTCACCTGTTACCCTCCTCTGGGTCCATAGATAGCCAGTCCCTTCCTCTTCTGTGTTTCCATAGCACTTCTTGAATATGTGAATTTGTTTTCATCGTAATGGTTTAATTAGTGTCTCATCAGACAGTTATAATTTTATTATAATGTAATAAATGATTCTTGGTTAGATGGATAAAGAGATGTCTGTGCATATTGACAGCTCTTTTAAATGTTCTAACCACTCCATGTCCTTTAAAAGGAAAATGCACTGCAAATATTTTCTTGCAACAGAAGCAGTAAGGCATTATCTTCCTCTTCCTTACTTAGATGCTTAAATATTACCTAGCTTTGGAAATAATAGCCCAGCATTCAGTCCAGTACTTCTGAAAAAATGAAACAGGTTCAGAGATTTTTTTAAAGGACCCATTTTAATTATTGCCTTTCAGTGAATGGTTGTGACTGTGAGGAAAAATGGCATTTTATGTCTGCTATTTCTTTATATTTCAAAGTGCACACTCTATCATTTCTCATTGGAATTTTTAGCTCCTTGAACATTTCTAACATTCTAAATATTTTTTCTCATTACAGTGAGTTAAAATAAGTTGTACATTGAATTTTTATGAATTATCCAGTTTACTGGAGGAAATAATGGAGACTTTAAATTGACCCAGTGCTAACACTGAAAATCTTCAGTGTGACAGTTCCAGACTCTAGCCTTCCCTTGCTGCCTGGGTCAAAGGCCCAGGGTGCCTGGTGTGCAAAACACATTTGGCAAGCATGGCCTTTCATTGGTCATTACCAATCGAGAATGCTCTTTTCTCCTTATCTGTCATTTCCTCCAGGAATCCTTTCCTTATCTCCAGCCAAATCCTCATAAGCTTGAATTGTGCTGGGTACCCACCTCCTGTGGCACATACTGGTTTCCTGGTTATAAATTGTGAAATGCTTCATATATAAAAAGAATATTTAGAACATATGTTTACTCCTGGAGGACTACAAATGAAAGTATTGATTGTGAAATACTACAAGAAGCACCTGCAAAGGACTCCATCTGCCTCTGCTCACCCTAAGCTCCTCCTTCCTGAGAAGCAGTCACTAAACAAAATATGCTCATTATTCATTCTCCTGCTTCATTTTTCTTTTTTACTTTTTAAAAAATTTTGAACAGTACTTAGATTTATAAAAAGTATATGAACTAGTGGAAAGAATCTCATTTACCCTTACCTAGATTCCCCAAATGTTAACATCTTACCACACTTAAAACTATTCTTTCTCTCTCCCCCAAGCTGTTTTTTGTCTCTCTCTGTCTCTTTAACACATACACACATAAATATACACACAGTATTGTTTGAAAATAAACTGCATACCTAATACCCTTTTATCTCAAAATACTACTTCAGGTATATTTCTTAAAGCAGTTCTCTTTGGTACCTATACTATAATGATAAAAATCAAGAAATTAACACTGGTGTAAATAGAGTCTAATTCCATCCCTGGATCTTCCTACTCCCTGAAGTAGGAAATGGCATCCCACTCCAATATCCTTGCCTAGATAATTCCATGAACAGAGGAGCCTGGAGGCCTACAGTCCATGGGGTTGCAAAGAGCTGAACATGACTGTGTGACATACACACGTAGACTTTATTAGGCTTTTGCCAACTGACTCGCCATTTCTTTTTCTGGTCCAGGATCCAAGGATGGCATTACATCTTGTCACATCTTCTTCCGCCTGGACCGGTTTCAGTTTCTCAGTCATTCTGTTTTCCTTGACCTTGACACTTTGAAAAGCACAGTTCCATTGCTCTGTAGAGTGGCCGTCACTCTGGTTTTAGACAGACGCATTCTCGTGATTAGAGTCAAGCTCTGTCGGGCAGGTATGTAGCAGAAGCCACAGGGCATCCTCAGTGCAAGCCTGTGTGTGTGTGTGGCGGGGGGTGGTGGGAAGTGGGGCGTGGAGAGGCATGGCGTCAGTTGTCCCATTGCTGGTCAGTTAGCTATGATGGTGTCTGCCAGGTTTGTCCTCTAAAGTTACTAGGTCCCTGCCTTATTCAGCTTGGACTGCTATAACAAAATACCATAGACCAGGGGACTTAAGCAACAAACGTTTATTTCTTATAGTTAATGGAGGTTGGGAAGCCAAAGATCAAGGCACAGGCAGGTCTAGTATCTTATGAAACTTTTCTTTCACCTCTAGGACCTAAATTTCTCCCAGAGGCCCCATCTACAAATACTATCGTGTTGGAAGACTAGGGTTTCAACATAAAGAATTGGAGGCAGGGGACACAAGCATTCAGCCCATAGCAGTTCCCTCTGTAATTAATCAGTAGCTTATAGGGAGACCTCGGAGGCTCCCCTGATTGTCCTTACACATTAGCCATTGTCACAGCATTTGCAGGCGATATTCTCCTAAAGCAGTTACTGCTGTGAATGGACATTTAGGTTATTTCCAGTTTTCCTTCTGTTGTTTGCTATTTTAAGTCTCCTGATGCACAAATGCAGGAACTTCTCCAGGGCACACCTTCTTCAGCTTTAGCAATGCTACCATATCGTCTCCAAAAAGACCATGTCGCTTTCTACTCTCACACATACTTCCTAAACTTACTGTCAGAACTTTTTGATTTTTGTTGGTTTTCTGTGTGTCGCATGACATCTGACCTTGCTGATTTCATTTTCATTTCTCTGTTCACAAAGTAGAACATCTTTTCATCTGTTTATGGCCTATACTTGTTTCCTTTAAGTGTTGACAATTTAGCATATATTTGTGAGACTTGCGTTTAATATCAGCAAGTGTTCCAGACATTACTGATAGGATGATTATTTGAAATTATTTTGTAGAGGAAATTTTTTGAATCTAAGTCGCATTTTGAAGTTTTCAAAGCTGTTTTCAAAACTATGCTGGTAATTAGGATCAGTCCCCTTCCATCATCAAGTTCATGGACTTCATTATTCGGTACATAAGTGTCCTGTATACAATTCTCATAATGAAATTCACAACAATAAATGCAAGCAGGTGTCTCCATTTAAGAAAATTCCATGTATTTGAACTTTTGCCCAAATCTAGGGATAGAAAGTCTTTTTGGGCCACAGAGTTTCCTGGCCTCAAGCATCTCTTGTGCAAATGTTTTGTTTTAATCAAACAGAAATCCTCAGTATAGAAATGTCTTACTCATTCCCTTTGACTTGTATTCAGTGTTAGTAAATGCCCAGCCTGAAGTCTCAAATTTTTCCAGGCACAAATTCTAGTAGTAATATATAGTTTCTATATTAGAATGTTCCTTTTGACTTTCAGTTTAGGTTAAATTCTACACTTGCATGACAATGTATGTAGGGATGACAGAGGATGAGATGGTTAGTTGGCATCACTGACTCAATGGACATGAGTTTGAGTAAAACTTTGGAAGTTGGTGATGGACAGGGAGGCCTGATATGCTGCAGTCCATGGAGTCGCAAAGAGTCAGACACAACTGAGGGACTGAACTGAACTGATGACAGTGTGTGGTTGTGCAAGTGAGTTTGATATAAAAGACGAGTTGTTTTTACTGCCACAGGGCTGCTATCAATCAGGACTGTGATGTGGAGCTCGGTGTGGGCACTCAATGGTATAGGTTTTTGCTGGCAAAATTAAACCTTTAAGTAATAAGTGAAGGGTCACCTATGGACAGAAATGGAGCTGGCAGTTCACTCTGACCAGCCAGAGAAATGGGCTGAGTAACCACTGAAGTAAGTAAGTAACTTACTGAAGATTACACAATTTTAAATGGTAAAAGAGAGTTCATAATCTTAGCCACTCTGTTATAAATACTGTGCATATGTGTATGGATATTACAACAGTATACATTTTAGAGCATAATTGTAAAAATATAAAATTAGGAAAATACCACTTTGGATATTATTTGAGTAGAGACTCCAATCTGATTTGTGTCCTTTTGTCACTTACTAAATGGAAAGGCAATTTCTGTGAAAGTTCCTTAAAATAACTTATTGAAATGAAAATATGTATAACTTTGTTCAGTTCAGTTCATTCACTCAGTCATGTCTGACTCTTTGCAACCCCATGGACTATAGCACTCCAGGCCTCCCTGTCAATCACCAACTCCCGGAGTTTACTCAAACTCACGTCCATCAAGTCAGTGATGCCATCCAACCATCTCATCTTCTGTCATCCCCTTCTTCTCTCGCCTTCAATCTTTCCCAGCATCAGGGTCTTTTCAGATGAGTCAGTTCTTCGCATCAGGTGGCCAAAGTATTGGAGTTTCAGCTTCAACATCAGTCCTTCCAATGAACATTCAGGACTGATTTCCTTTAGGATGAACTGGTTGGATGTCCTTGCAGTACAAAGGACTCTCAAGAGTCTTCTCCAACACCACAGTTTGTAGAACATCCTAAATTATTTCATGTCTGGGTCCCATCTTCATGTTGTGCAGTGAACTTCCAGCTGACTTGAGTTTCCAAAGTGAACCCTCCCAGTGTTGTTCTGCTGACATGACAGTTTATATCTAGGAGTGACCTTGAGATTCCTGAAGAGCACAGACACTCAAATTCGTATGTCTTGGAGAAGAGCTGGGAGAGAAATAAAACAAGCAAATAAAACAGTAACAAGAAACCCTTCTGACTCTTTCTTCTACCATCTATCCCAGCTGAATTAGGAAATGAAACTTCAAATTCAGAAAAGCTGAAATCTGCCAATATATATCATCACGTACAGGAAGAGTAACCTGCTACAAGTATTTGATGTACAAACCTCACCAGAGAACAGAATGAAGCTCCACCCTATGGGGTGCAAATCTTCATGGATAAATCCTCCCCTGAGTTTATTTTTCCTATGTTTCTCCCACCTCCATAACATGTTTTAAACAAGTACACTTCATGTAGATAAATAGAGTAGTTTGGAATGAGGAAATAGTCATAAATGGGCATCCTGAGTGAATAGGTCAGGCTGTACATTGAGATGAGGAGGCATTTGTATTTGCATAGCTTTAGCAGAAATGAAAGATTGATGGACTGATGATTTATCCACTGTTTAACCAACTGCCTAATACTCTTGTCAAGTTCTCTGATGGACATGGCATATACTGCTGAGTACAACATTTAGGATCCATGCCATTTATGGTTCTTGTCACTTTAGTTGTTCAGCACAAGACAGAGTTCTTCAACTGCCCTCATATATAGCAAACTTCCTTGATTCGCTCTCAGCTTTCCCCTAGAGTGCAGTTCCTGAAACAAGCTGCCGATTGTTTCATCTCTGCAAGATGTGTTTAAAGCCAATGGGTGTAAACAGTATGTATCTGTGTCACATATGCATTCCATCACATTTATGGAGTCATCTTCATACAACTGCATGAGGGGTGTATATGTGTCTGAAACCCAAGATCCTTGGGAATGTAAATGAATTTAATGTTCTTTAATAGGAGGAAATGCTCTAGTGTGTCTTGGAAATTAGATTGCTGAAGATGGAGATTGTCCTAAGTGATAGCGAATGTTTCATTCATCTCATGTTGAAGTGCTTGCAAGACATTTTTAGAAAATGACGTCATTTTATGATTGCCATCAGCTTAATTGTCCTTTGGAATCTTAAGATAGCTACCTCTACTCAGAGGAGAGATACCCTGCAAAACCCATTGTAGACATCAATGTCACTTTTGTTCATCCAAATAATAAAGTTTGATTTTTGGAGAACAGTTATAATAAAGCAAAGTATAGGGGAAAGTTGCTTCTAAAATATTATGCTGCTGAGTTAAGTTGTTTGGCAGGAAAAAAATAATCCTTTGTGATTAGCTCATGATTTCTCCACTGCTTTGCCAATGTGTTCACCATCTTGCTGCAACTCATCTGTTCTGCTCTATAGAATACGTTGACCACAGAGGAACATAAATGTGTGTCCTATTCTCAATAAAATGTTAAGGATGTGTAGTTAGGATTGTTATGGCTCCCCTTTTAAATATTTGGGATACTTTAATATTGATATCAAGACTATCCACTTATGAATCCTTACCAATATGAGGGTGATGGAACAGGGGAGCAAAATAGTGTTGGATTATTGACAGTCTGAAATTATGAGAAGACATAGAGGTAGGTGGTCTGCCTGTATGGACAAATAGTTATGTTTGTGTTGAGTCCATATCTCTGACTGAGCTAGATTCACAAGGAATTCGGCATGAGTACAACATATGGATGGCAGATACGCTTGTAATCGACACCCGTGTCTTCAGGGCTTCAGCTTGTTGGTTTAGATTTGTCAATTGGTCACATCGCTTGACTGAAAGCATGGGAACTTACCTAAATTATACTCATGTTTTGGCTGCCAATCCTCATTGTAATGATCGTGAAATTAGTAGACCATGCTTTGCAGAATGAGAACTGAACATTAAACACTTTCAATCTTTTTTCCACTCTCACATTCCACCCTGATACCCAAGCCAGAGCTCATGGTTGTGTTTGCTAAGGCTCTCCCAGAGATGAGACGACGAAACCGTCCACTTCAGAATGGAAGATCTGGCAGCAGAAGAATGTGGATCAAGCCTCTGTGTTTGACAGAAGATAGTAGGCATTGAACAGCTGGAGCCAAATGGAAGCCAGGAGGGAGTAGACGCCAGGAGTAGCAAAAATGGGTTTAAAGAAGAAAACCAGGCAGAAGCATGGGACACTGAAGTGGGGTTGGCTTGAGGATTTGTATCTTAGCCAGGAAAAAAAAATAAAATTAAACCGCACTCTCTTGAGCTTTGAAGTTGCCAACCCCCCAGATTCACAGTTGTCTTCTGTTTTGTTAACCATGAGACTCTGCTTCAGATCTTGGAAACCCAGAGCGTGTATTAGTTGGGGAGTGTGGTATTTCTCCACATCCATTCAGGAAACTACCACATCATGTGGTCAGGGTGACAGCCTTTGCTCATTCAAAATCCCACACACCATAACAAGGGTCCTGAGGATATGGAGGGCTGGACAAGCAGAAAACCTAATCAGCAACATGTCAGATGATTGGTCTCCACTGTGGCCCAACCCGTAGGGCTGTTTCCTGTCTTAGATTATCACCTAAGTGCTCTTAACAGTTCAAAAGGGAAGGTTTAGAAAATGGCAGCCACTCAAAATTAGATTGTTGCTAATGGGTAGCAGAGCTTTATATACATTTACATGAGAGCTGGGAAAGACCTAGAATTCCCCCAATTTTGGCTGCAACTTGGTGCTCTTCTGTGAAACCAGCTGAATCCCCGGACCTAGGGAAAGAATGATGGTTAAGATGAAATATACATCGCTCATTTCACAGGCCCCTAATTCAGTCCTGCAAGGAAGAGCAGCTTACTCCACACCAGTCCCCGGCTCTGTGCTTCTCCCCTCCAGCTGCTCAGACCCAGAGATGAACAATTTAGTCCCCATGATTGCTATGACACACAGAAGAGAATAGAGGAGACTGAGTATTTTGTTAAAAATCATGGTTATCAAAAAGTCTTCCTCATACGCTGTTTTTCTTGGAAAATGTCTGAATTCAGCACTTAGAAAGCAGGTTGTCACCTCGGTGAAACATTCCTCAAAGCTTAACTTTCTGTGGAAAATTCAGTCAAACGTGAGATGTGGCATAGCTCTAACCTCGGGGCCACCCCACCATGCATTATTCCAGCAGAGTAGCTAAGGAGGAGAGACCGGCTGTGGGGCCTGGCAACCAGACAGTGGCCTCTGTTCTCTGCTGGCAGGGTTAAGGAAGAACAGATGCAATTATAAATAGAATTAGAGCCCAAACCAGGATTCCTTGGAAAACTCAGTCAACACAAGGTTTTGTTTGATTCAATTTTCTAGATGATTTCATCAATGATTAGCCTAACTTTGTTAGTGGACATCTAACAGGGGAGCCAGCTTAAACATATTCAGCAAGGCCAGCATTTCCTTTTTGCTTTTCTTTGAGTGGGAAGTGTATCTCCAGTTACTGGCTTCTTTGGCTAGGCAGTGCTATCCGCATCTTTTTTTTTTTTTTTTTTTGGACAAAGGATAAAAAAAAGTCACTTAGAAACTCTGGAAATCTGAAAGAAAATGGACAAGCTGGAGAAGTAATGCTGAATAATTACTTTAGATGTTTTACCCAAATGGTATACCAGGCCAGACTGCTGAATCAGTCAGCCTGCTTTCTGTTGGCCTGTTTCTCTCACTACGTGCTAAGTCACTCCAGTCATGTCCGACTCAGTGTGATCCCGATTGTAGCCCACCAGGCTCCTCTGTCTGTGGGATTCTTCAGGCAAGAACACTGAAGTGGGCTTCTGTGCCTTCCTCTGGGGCATCTTCCCCACCCAGAAATCGAACCTGTGTCTCTTACGTCTTCTGCATTGGCAGGCAGGTTCTTTAACACTCTCATCACCATTTTATTTCTACTTCTTTCCATGTAGCTTGTAGCTCTTTGCATGAACAGTGAGACTTGTTTCTGTGGCCAGACTGTCTTCAAGCATAAGAGCTAGGTGGTTAATTCCATCCTACACTGATCTTTTTGACTGACTCATAATGAACAACCTTTGTAAATACATTTCATAACCAAAAGTTGAACTGAATAATTCAGCCACTCTTGCCATTTCCTAAAAGTGAAATTATTGGATAACAGTTTTGGTTAAGAAATCCTTTCAAAAATTTTTCTGGGTTTAATTTTAGTTTTCTCTGGACTGTAGCTTAGAAAGTTAAAAATATAAGTAAGAGGATTTGCTATCTGGGGAAAGAATGTACATTTAAATAATAGCATCACTTAGTTTTTAATAATATATTTAGCTTCTTGCTCATATCAATCAACATTAAACTGTCTCTTTTAGTCGAAAGTTTCTAGGCAAATACATATTATGATATGTTATTTAAAATGACCCATGATTCGAGTATTAAATCTGAGAAGTTGTCTATGTAGTGTGGTGGTGTTGTTCAGTTGCTAAGTTGTGTTGACTCTTTGCAACCCCATGGGCTGAAGCAGACCAGGCTTCCCTGTCCTTCACTATCTCCCGGGGTTTGCTCAAACTCATGTCCATTGAATTGGTGATGCCATCCAACCATCTCATCCTCTGTCATCACCTTCTCCTCCTGCCCTCAATCTTTCCCAGCATCAGTATCTTTTCCAATGAGTTATCTCTTCATATCAGATGGCCAAAATATTGGAGCTTCAGCATCAGTCCTGCCAATGAATATTCACAGTTGATTTCCTTTAGGATCAACTGGTGTGATCTCCTTGCTGTGGACTCTCAAGAGTCTTCCCCAGCATCATAGTTCAAAAGCATCAATTCTTCAGCTTTCAGCCTTCTTTATGGTTCAACTCTCACATCCATACGTTACTACTGGAAAAAACATAGCTTTGACTATACGGACTTTTGATAGCCAAGTGATGTCTCTGCTTTTTAATGTACTGTCTAGGTTTGTCATAGCTTTTCTTCCAAGAAGCAAGTGTCTTTTAATTTCATGGGTTCAGTCACTGTCCACAATGATTTTGGAGCCCAAGAAAATAAAATCTGTCACGGTTTCCACTTTTTCTGCATTTATTTGCTGTGAAGTGATGGGACCAGATGCCATGATCTTAGTTTTTTGAATGTTGAGTTTTAAGCCAGCTTTTTCACTCTCCTCTTTCACCCTCATCAAGAGGCTCTTTAGTTCCTTTTCGCTTTCTGCCATTAGAGTGGTATCATCTGCATGTTTGAGGTTATTGATATTTCCATCTAAGTTGTCTATATGTTATAAGTCCAAATAAAAATAGAAAGTCTTAACATGTAAACCAACTATTTTATTTTTCCTTGTGTATTTTGTATGGGCTATAGGAAGACATTTAAAAAGAAAATTATATGCTAGTGCCAAACCTGCTAACTGGACCTATTAAAGCTACCTGACTGTAATGAAGCAGCCATGATAGACTCGATTACAAACAGAAATAATGCACAATGTTTTATGGGTTTTTGTTTGTTTGTTTTATTCTGGCTGTGTTGAGTGTTCATTGCGGCACATGGGTTGTCTCTAGTTATGGCACTCAGGCTGTAGTGGTCCCGTGGCATGTGGGATCTTAGTCCCTGAGCAGGGATGGAGCAGCCCACATCCCATGCATTGGAAAGTGGATTCTTAACCACTAAATGACCAAGGAAGTCCTGTTTTATGGCTTTATAATTTGCAAATAATTTTAAGAAGGGGTTATCTTAAAATATTCCCATCTCATTTCAGTTCAGTTCAGTTCAGTCACTCAGTCGTGTCCGACTCTTTGCGACCCCAAGAATCGCAGCACGCCAGGCCTCCCTGTCCATCACCATCTCCCAGAGTTCACTCAGACTCAAGTCCATCGAGTTGGTGATACCATCCAGCCATCTCATCCTCTGTTGTCCCTTTCTCCTCCTGCCCCCAATCCCTCGCAGCATCAGAGTCTTTTCCAATGAGTCAACTCTTCGCATGAGGTGGCCAAAGTATTAGAGTTTCAGCTTTAGCATCAGTCCTTCCAATGAATACCCAGGATTGATCTCCTTTAGAAAGAACTGGTTGGATCTCTCTTGCTTTTTTGATGATCCAGCGGATGTTGGCCATTTGATCTCTGGTTGCTCTGCCTTTTCTAAAACCAGCTTGAACATCTGGAAGCCTCAGCAAATACTCTGTGATGGGGAAAATGAAGCCTAAGGAATCTGAGTGAAACTTCTTACCCAAATATTCTTATTTTAGCTCATCAGTTTTCTTTTTAATCAATGACATTTTATTTTAGTTGACATGTCAAGGTCCCTTCTCCACCTTTTCAGTTGCTATCAATGTAAAGATTTTTAAAAGTCTTTCAAATAGAAAAGAAACACAAAGCAGTAAGGGGGACTGAAAACAAGGGATGAACTGAGGGAGTAGCATTGAAACATATACATTCCCATATGCAAAATTAGATAGCCAGTGAAATTTACTGTGTCACACAGGGAGCTGAAATCCAATGCTCTGTGATAACCTAGAGGGGTGGGATGGGGTGGGAGGTGGGAGGCAGGTTCAAGAGGGAGATGACATATGTATGCCCTCATGAATCAGTCATGGGCATTCATGAGCTAACACAATATTATGAGCTTCCCTGGGGGCTCTAGTGCTAAAGAACCTGCCTGCCAATGCAGAAGACATGAGATGTGGGTTTGATCCCCGAGTCAGGAAGATCCCTTGGAGGAGGGCATGGAAACCTGCTCCAGTATTCTTGCCAGAAGAATCCCTCTGGACAGAGGAGCCTGGTGGGCTACAGTCCATAGGGTTGCAAAGAGTCAGACATGACTGAAGCAACTTAGCATGCACACAATATTATAAAGCAGTCATCCTCCAGTTAAAAAAAATAAGACAAGAGACAGTTAAGTGGCAGAACTGGAAATAAAACAGGGGTATTGGCTCTGAATAATGGATGCTCATTCAAGGTGGACATCTGGAACCAGGCTCAAAACTGGGAACCAGGAGTTGAAATGGAACTCCACTGCCCTGAGTAAGCCTGGAAACAACTGCCACCCCTGTCCCAGTCCTAAGATCTAAAACACAGCTTCTCAGCCTTGGCCAGTCTACCAGCTGGCCTCAATCTTGGGTCTCTCCAGTAACTGTGTGATGGAGCCACCAAGGGCCAGGTGGAAGGTGAGACGGCCTCCTACTCTGACTTAAGTCTGCAGACTAAAACTTCCAGAACATGTGAGGAAAATGAAAGCTAACAAAATCAACAATCAAAAGTTGAATTTGGTTCTGATTATATGGAAATAATGGTGTAATCTGGAAAATACTTCCTTAAAGTTATAGTGAAACCCTGCTGTCATTGAAGTGTGGTGATCTAATAATGGTTCAATCACACAAAGTGCAAAGTTCCATTACTGTAAAAATAATGAAATATATTTTGGCTGTCTTTCAGCTTTTGTAGGAAAAGTAAAAGGAAAATATTTTATAATTTTTAGTTATTGAGCATATTCAGTTCAGTTCAGTCGCTCAGTCGTGTCCGACTCTTTGCGACGCCATGGATTGCAGCACACAAGGCTTCCCTGTCCATCACCATCTCCCGGAGTTCACTCAAACTCACATCCATCGAGTCGGTGATGCCATCCAGCCATCTCATCCTCTGTCGTCCCCTTCTCCTCCTGCCCCCAATCCCTCCCAGCATCAGAATCATTTCCAATGAGTCAACTCTTGGCATGAGGTGGCCAGAGTACTGGAGTTTCAGCTTTAGCATCATTCCTTCCAAAGAAATCCCAGGGCTGATCGCCTTCAGAATGGACTGGTTGGATCTCCTTGCAGTCCAAGGGACTCTCAAGAGTCTTTTCCAACACCACAGTTCGAAAGCATCAATTCTTCTGCGTTCAGCTTTCTTCACAGTCCAACTCTCACATCCATACATGACTACTGGAAAAACCATAGCCTTGGCTAGATGGACCTTTGTTGGCAAAGTAATGTCTCTGCTTTTGAATATGCTATCTAGGTTGGTCATAACTTTTCTTCCAAGAAGTAAGCGTCTTTTAATTTCATGGCTGCAATCACCATCTGCAGTGATTTTAGAGCCCCCCAAAATAAAGTTTGACACTGTTTCCACTGTTTCCTCATCCATTTTCCATGAAGTGATGGGACCAGATGCCAATAGTAAGTTTTAAAAAATGGTTCACTATTACAGATTTTGTATCACACAGCAAATTGGGAAAATCCTGAATGATCATGAAGTGGTCACTTCCAAACTACACTATCCTCCCAACTCAGATTCTCTTTCCAAGAGTTAATACGACTTTTATTCCCCCTTCAGATGAGAACAAGCAGATGATAGAAATAAGTCACCAGTTACATTCAGTTCAGTTCAGTCACTCAGTCACGTCCAACTCTTTATGACTCCATGGACTGCAGCACGCCAGGCTTCCCTGTTCATCACCAACTCCTGGAGCTTGCTCAAACTCATGTCCATTGAGTAGGTGATGCCATCCAACCATCTCATCCTCTGTCATCCCCTTCTCCTCCTGCCCTCAGTCTTTCCAAGCATCAGGGTCTTTCCCAGTGAGTCAGTCCTTTGCATCATGTGGCCAAAGTATTGGATCTTCAGCTTCAGCATCAGTCCTTGCAATGAATATTCAGGACTGATTTCCTTTAGGGTTGATTGGTTTGATCTCTTTGCAGTCCAAGAGACTCTCAAGAGTCTTTTCCAATACCACAGTTCAAAAGCGTCAATTCTTCGGCACCAATTACATTATAATCACATTAAAATATTTTGTTTACCCTTACAATGGAGTTTACTTTAGAATATTCAGGGAGTAAAGAAAAATTAGTGGCTACATGAAGAATAATAAAACAAGTACATACAGATTTTTTAAATCATGGACATGAAAGCCCCTGAAATAAAGGAATAAACTTCAGACTATACCCGGTTCAAGAGACAACTCATCTGTTCAAAGATAGTATTGAATTCATACAAAAGAAATCTCAGAGAAATTAAAGATATGAGAGAGAGAATTGATAAATTCAGTGATATTAAAATTCAGAAGAGAAATAAAATGTGGAGCTTCTCAACCAACAGAGGAAATAAAGAATTCAACGCATATCATTCCTATCTAATAGCAGAACTCCCCTAGGGGATCAGATGGTAAATAATATGCCTGCAATACAGGAGACCGGATTTTGATCTCTGAGTCATGAAGATCCCCTGGAGAAGGGAATGGTAACCCACTCCAGTGTTCTTACCTGGAGAATTCCGTGGACAGAGGATCCTGGGGTGGGCTACAGTCACAAAGAGTCAGGCATGACTGAGTAACTAACACACACACACACACACACACCAGCCTAACACATAATAAGAAAAATATACAAACAAAAGTCATGATTATCAGACATCTAAAAATAAAATTTTAGACATTAGTATAAATATATCACTAACCAATAACAATAAATATAAGCTGCATTCATTACAAAACAGAATATACTCAGTATTTGTACTAAAACTATGATATACTGTAAAATTCTATTGTAATAGCATAGCATCTTTTGTGTTTTAAAATCTTTTCTATTTTTTGTAAGTAAATTACCTCAGTCTTAATTGGAATTTTTCAGTAACTGAGCTTTTTATCAACACAGAAGTGCCCAAAATATCATTTTAAAATTATTCTTTGTCTCCACAAGATATATGAGAAAATTATTTAGGCCACCATTTTATCTAGTTACCCTAGGAAGTAGGTGATATGATTTAAAAATTACCGGAGGCAAAATGTGGACGTAATAGCCACATTTTGATTTCAGAGGTTTATTTATTTATTTATTTATTTGAAATGTTTTAAGCGTTTGTTTCCAATGAATTTTCAAGTTATATTTCTTTTTTTGAATAACCTTTATATTCTGACTTCTGGGAATTGTTTTTAATGATATCACCTACTTCTTACAGTTATATCACCATAGTATTTTATGTGATCATAATAGGAGCCAAAGTATCATCATAGGAGCCAAAAATGCTTTTCTGATATATTTTTTGGAGACATTGAGAAATTTCTGAAATGACATTTTGAATGTTTCTGTATTGAGATGAGCTTAGTGGCTAAAAAATTCTAATTGAGTGAAAGAAAATTTTGGATTTTATCCAAAAATGCTTTAATATTAATATGTTAAGATGAGGAGCTAATGCTAATATAGTTTTGTTCTACAGTTTGATACAATATAAATTATATTCAAGGAGAAAAGAATTCTAAGTATTATACATCTAAAATTCTGAAATGATTTCTTGGTGGCAGATGTCTTTAAAATTTCATCATTATTACAACCAAATATCGTCACTAAAAGAAGAACTTCTTATCCTGGGAACCATGAGGTCCTAGAAGAAAAAGAGGACATTCATTTCCATGGAGAAATCAAGCTATTGTTTAATTTCTGTGCACTTTGATGAAACTCTGTCAGGGTGCCCTGTGTTTCCCTACCCTGGCTGAGCTCAGCGAAACTTTCCTGAAGGGGTCAGTATGGTTCTCTTATGGGGCATCCACCCATCCCTTGTCACTGAGACCATGTCACATCCTGGGCTTGCACAATCAGCAGACAAGGTTGAGAAGCTTCAACCAGTGAGGATGTCGGATCTTTAGGAAAAAAAAAAAAAAAAAAGCATAGTGTCTTCATAAGAGGAACTAGACAGGGATATTTCCTAAAGATTTTTAAAATCATGGCTGTTGTGTAAGGGGCAGTTAGCTAAAATACACAGAAAGGAGAAGGAAGAAAAATGCTTGGAAAGCTCGATATTTCTGGAGCTACTGAACTACTATGCTATTATGCCACCTCCTCTCTCCCCTTTCTCTCTCCATCTCTCTCCCCTCCCTCCTTCTCTCCCCCCTTCTTTGTCCCTCTCCCTCTCTCTGTCTCTCTCTCACACACACTCTCTCTCTCGCTCTCTTTCTCTCTCATACACACACACACACACACACACACACTCACACACACACAGCCCTACAGCCTGTGCTAAATTTTCCATCTCAATTTTATGGTGTCCGTGTTTCTGGAGATTCAGTGTTTGAAGTGAAGAGAACCAGAGGAAACTGTAGATTCGTCTTTCCAAAACTGCCATTAAAACACATCTAGGATGCCATCACGGATGCCTGTGATAAAGTAATATCAGGGCAGATAGATTAGGTTGCCCCAAACCAAGCAGAGTGAAGCACTGAAGTACTTATTCTCTAGATCAGGGATCCCCAACCCCCAGACCATGGGCCAGTACCAGTCTGTGACCTGTTCGGAATAGCAGGAGGTTAGCAGCAGAGAAGCAAGCAAAGCATTATCTGTATTTACAGCTGCTCCCCATCACTTGCATTTCCTCCTAAACTGCCTCCTCTCAGATTGGTGGCAGCATAATAAATGTAATGTACTTGAATCATCCTGAAGCCATCCCTTCTGTTCCATCTCTGGAAAAATTGTCTTCCACGAAACTGATCCCTGGTGCCAAAAAGGTTGGGGACCACTGATCTAGATGATTTGAGAATCTAGCTTGATTGACACACACGTTCTAACTCTCCACAGCAATCTGACCTGTATTATTTCATTTATATCAGAATCATGATTTTACCAGTTAAGAGAAACACAGATTAATGAATGAGATTTATTATCTTTCTCTTGGAACCCTTTCTGAGAGATATAACTTTAGAATACTCTAAGCCTCACACATTTTATAGCAGCACTTTTAAATCTTCAAGCACAATCTGTGTGCTTTTGAGGGATCGAGGAACTTTATATTCAGGGGGTTTTGATGATGCTTGTTATCCAGTATGTAAATGATTATTTTCTTGTTTTCCTTTAAGATACTAAAAACTCTGTATATTTGCGTTTAAAGGGAATATCATTTGATTTTAACAAGCAAATTATCTATGTACTTTCCTTGATATTAATTAACTTGAAGAGTATTAATTGAGACTGAATTATTATTTAACTCGGTTGTAGCTAGTCAGGAAAATAAATTTCTAAATGTTTTTATTTGCAAAGCAGGCTTATGAATGTTAGAGTCTATGTGACTTGAGGCAAGTAACAGAACTTTTCTGAACTTCAGTTTTCTTTTCTGTAAAAATGGGGTGGTAATTACACTTACCATAGAGAGTTTTTGTGAAGACTGAATTTTTAGAAAAGCAAATAATTTTTTAAAATTTCCTAACTTTTTAAATCGAAGTATAGTTAATTGCAACATCACCTTTGTTTCAGTGTACAACAGAGAGACTTAGCATTTTTATAGGTTTATGTACCATTCAAAATCATCGAAAAATAATGGCTGTATTTTTCTGTGTCATACAGTATGTCCCTGCAGCCTGTCCATTTTATATATAGTCGTTTGTACCTCTCAGTCCCCTTCTGTTCTGTTTCCTCCCCATCCCCACTGGTAACCACTAGTCTGTTCTTTGTATCTGTAAGTTTCTTTCTGTTTCATTATTTGTTCATTTGTTCTATTTTCTAGATTGTACATGTAAGTGATAACCTACAGTTTTTCTTTCACTAAGCATAAAACCCTCTAGGTCCATCCATGTTGTTGCAAATGGCAGAATCCCATTCTTTCTTATGGTTGAGTAATATTCCTTTGTGATATCTATACCATTTCTTCTTAAGCTAGTCTTCTGTTTATGGGCACCTGGGTTGCATTCCTGTCTTGAATATTGTAAATAGTGCTGTTATGGACATTAGGGTATGCGTATATTTTCAAATTAGTGTTTTTGGTGTTTGTCAATTATATACCCAGGAATGGAATTGCTGAGTCATATGGTAGTTCTATTTTTAGTGTTTTGAGAAACCCTCGATGCTGTTTTCCACAGTGACTGGCTGCACCAATGTACATTCCCACCAACAGTGTACTGGGGTCCTTACCGCCACATCCTTGCCAGCATTTATTATTTGTTGGTTTTTGTGGTAGCCATTCTGACAGGTGTGAAGTGATAACTCATTGTGGTTTTGATTTGCGTTTCTCTGATGATTAGTGATGCTGAACATCTTTCATGTGCCTGTTAGCCATCTGTGTGCCTTCTTTGGAAACATGTCTATTCAGGTCTTCTGCCCACTTTTAAATAGGGTTGTTTGGGGGTTTTTAGATATTAAGTTGTATGAACTGTTTATATATTGAATTATTAACCCCTTATCAATCATATCGTTTGCAAGTGTTTTTCCCACTAAGTAGATTGCCTTTTCATTTTTTCAATGGTTTCCTTCACTGTGCAAGTTTTAAAGTTTGATTATTTTCCATTTGTTTGTTTTTTATTTCGCTTCTTTTGACTTAGGACCAGATCCAAAAAATATTGTTATGATTTATGTCAAAGAGTGTTATACCTATGTTTTCTTCTAGGAGTTGTGGTTTCCAGCCTTACATTAAGTCTTGAATCCATTTTGAGTTTATGTCTGAATACAGTGTGAAAAAATGTTTAATTTCATTATTTTGCATGTAGCCCTACACTTTTCTCATCCTCATTTATCTTTTCTCCATTGTATATTCTTGCTTATGTTATGGGTTAATTGATCATAAGTGCATGAGCTTATTTCCAGGCTCTCTTTTCTGTTCCATTGATTTATGCGTCAGTTTTGTGCCAGGACCATGGTGTTTTGTTTACAAAGCAGTATTATACTGCTTTGTAATAAGTCTGAAGTCAATAGTGTGAAACCTTCAGCTTTATTCTTTTTTCTCATGATTACTTTGGCTATTTAGAGTTTTTGTGTTTCCGTATAAATTCTAGGATTATTTGTTCTAGTTCTGCGAAAAAATTTCATGGGTTTTGATAGAGATTGCATTAATCTGTAGATTGCTTTGGGTAGTATGGACATTTTAACAGTATTAATTCTTCCAATCCATGAACGTGGGATATCTTTCTATTTATTTGTATCTTTAATTACCTTCATCAGTGTCTTAAAGTTTTCTGGAGGTCTGTCATGTCCTTGGTTAAATTTAATCCTAAGTATTTTATTCTTTTTACTTCAATTATAAATTATAAATGGATTGTTTTCTTTAATTCTTTTTTTGATAGTTCATTATTAGTGTATGGCAAAGCAACAGATTTCTGTATATCACTCTTGTATCCTGCAAATTTACTGAATTTTTTTATTAGTTCTAATAGTTTTTTTGGTGAAGACTTTAAGATTTTCTGTGTACAGTATCATGTCATCTGCAAATAGTGACAGTTTTACTTTTTTCCTTTCTAGTTTGGATGCCTTTTATTTGTTTTTCTTGTCTGATTGCTGTGGCTAGGACTTCTAATACTATGTTAAATGGAAGTGGCAAGAATGAGCACTTTTGTCTTGTTCCTGATTGTAGAGGAAAAGAAAAAGCAAGTTATTTTTAACATTGTATATTTTATACAAAGTTCATAATTATTTACCATTATTATTGTTATTTTTATTTATGAGCATCAAATGAGAAAGGTGGTTTGTAAGTTGTAAGTGCCTTGTCAACTCTAAGGAGCTGTATATACTAGTTTTATTGTCAATATCTCTTTTTGATTATATGATGGAAAAGCCAATTTCTATGGCACTGTAATTTTTTGAAAGCTGACTATAAAGCTTAGAAAACAGATGTTGCTGCACAAGTAGATTAAAGGATTTGGGAAATGTCTTCCTCTTTCTTACTTTGAAAATAAAGTGAAAGCAGATGGAATTGAGTATAAAATTATTACTGCAATAAAATGAACTTAGAAGTATATTTTTGATGATTTATATAGTTTCCCTAAATTGTCATGCATGCCTCCAAATACTTTCCAAAGTTCTTTATTTAACAGGGAAGTGATTCAGGATACTTCCAGCCTTTGTTTGTGTGAAAGGATCCTTTGACCATCATGGTCTAGTCCAGAGCAGAGTCAAGTAACATGGACAGAGAGCATTCAGCCCTTAGTGTAACCTGTGGCCAGTCAAGTCAGTGTCTGGGTCTCAAGCTTCCCTTCATGCAGTCAGATGGGAACATTTTTTTCCCTCTGCCTATTGTGGATTTCAAATTCTGAATGAATGGGACCTTGTTTTGAGAAATCTGGAGACATGGCCTGTATAATATTGAATTGTTACTGATAGTAATAACACCATATAAAGCCACTTTCACGTTCTGTCTCCTTAATGAATTTGCGTGGCAGTTTGTTTTTCTTCTCTCAGGGAGTACACATAAGCTAATTTCCGTTCAGATCGTACCTGCATCAAGCTTGCTCCTCCACGGGGCTGTTCTCCGTGGGGCTCATCTCAAAGAGCAGCTCAGGGCCATTGATTCTGCGTAGCTCTGCTCACACTGCAGCTGAGAGCAGCTAGACCGTTCTTTCAGGGCCCAACACTTTGGGTGCCTGTTTAAAATGCCAGTGACATTTGCACCCTGATATGGCCTCTCTGTCAGAAACCAGATGTCTCTCTAAGGTTCAGAGTCTTTGTTTCACTCAACTCCACCCAGATCTGGACTTGACTAAATTTCTTTCCTAAAACACAGAGACTCTTCTATTTTGTTTACTCTTTAATGATCAGGGTTGAATAAATGTGTTTCATTTTTTAAATATATCATAAAAATTTCATTAGGAAAGCCATCAATGTACCAAAATCATAACTGCAGTCCTCTGCTTGCCTTCCTGTTGATTGGTGACACTGATATCAATATTTCTATAAGAGCTGTTTGTTTTTCACTTGTTTTTTTTTTTTTAAATTTTTGTTTTTACTTTACTTTACTTTACAATACTGTATTGGTTTTGCCATACATTGACATGAATCCACCACGGGTGTACATGCGATCCCAAACATGAACCCCCTCCCACCTCCCTCCCCACAACATCCCTCTGGGTCATCCCCATGCACCAGCCCCAAGCATGCTGTATCCTGCATTGGACATAGACTGGTGATTCGATTCTTACATGATAGTACACATGTTTCAATGCCTCCCAAATCATCCCACCCTCTCCCTCTCCCTCTGAGTCCAAAAGTCGGCTATACACATCTGAGTCTTTTTTGCTGTCTTGCATACAGGGTCATCATTGCCATCTTTCTAAATTCCATATATATGTGTTAGTATACTGTATTGGTGTTTTTCTTTCTGTTTTTTTTTAAGCTAACTTGATTATCCAACCTCTTTCCTCTCTGGTTAATGAAAGGGAATCCCTTTACGAATCTAGAACTTCTGGTGTGAATACCTCTAGAAGGTTTGTTTGTGTGGCAGATATAATACTTCTATTTAACTTTCTTCCCAGAAGCAAAGAAACAAAATGTTTCCTGTAACTGCTCGACTTTCTTTATAAAGCCATAAGTTCTTTCTGGCAACTACTGTGACATTGTCTTTTCTAGTTTTGTAATAATCTTCATTGGCATGAAATCTTTGAACCTGATCATTCAGCAAGACTTGCTTACTGTGAAAAGAACTTGGACTATCCACATATGCTATTATAGATATCATATCAATATTTTCCATCACTATTTAACATTATCAGAAAAGACATGTCCTGCTGTCAGGCAGAGTGAGTCACAGTCAGGCTCACTGAGACTTAAAACATTTCACTGTATTTTCCTTCAAAATATTTGACTTGTCAGCTGAGTGGATACCAGGCCTTTATTCACAGCTGGTTTAATTTAGACCAGTGTGGATGATGGCCCATATGCCCTGGCTGTGCTGTGTCACTTAGCTGCTCTGCTTCATACAAGCTAAACACTTCTTCAGAAAAAAAAGTTTTTCAGGATTTAGTTCTATTTCTAATCCTGGATTAGTTGATGTCTCTCCTATGGAAAAACTTCTATTTTCTTTGCTGTATTCTTTTTTCAAGGTTGAATCAAAGTTATCTTTATTTACACCATTTTATATTTCATCCTTAAACCATGTTGACCCCCAAATTGTATGAACTGTCTGTCTTGAACCAAAAAGTGATGTGCCTGAACTGATCTTGGAACCTGAAGCTCTAACCCTAACCCTAACCCTAACCCTAACTGTTCCTTGGAACTGTTCCTTCCTCATCCCACCTATGCATTCTATAATGGTAGTTCTCAGTGTGTTCCCTTCATCCTTTTTCTCCCAGTAACATCAGTATCATTTGGAAACTTGCTGGAAATGCAAGTTAGCAGTCCCAACCCATCGCCTCCTAATTCAGAAAGTCTGGGGTAAGGTCCGGCAGTGTGTGTTTCAGCTTGGTGAGCAGTACAGTTGAGAGTAGTAAAGTTGGTTAACCCCTTCCTTCTCTGGCTCTGTCTTTTGCTATTCTGGTCTTTCTTCCATTTCTCAAATTCCACTCTTCAAGAGAAACTGCTATCAATCAAGTGTGTACCAACCAGTGGTTGGGACGTTTGTTTGCTTTGTGTGCCTTCTTTCTTATTGGACCCTGGAAGACTGTCCTCTTTCGTGGGAGATGGGTTGCATTAAGCTCCACAGTTCTTCACACATGCTGTATGCAGGCCCTTGGGGGTACATTTGCCCAGTGACCCTGGGCTTGGAATCATGATTCACTTTGGTCAGTGAGACAGTAACTAACAATACACATATGGAAGCCTAACAAGCTCCTGAATGCCTCTGCTTCCTCTTTTATTCCTTTGCCTTCATGATGAGAAAATGCCTGGGCTGGCTTCTGGAGGGTGATGCCTAATGGAGAACAGGGGTATCTGCCAAGACCCTAGAGATTTGAAGAGCTACCTGGCCGACCTGTGGCTGTCAGTAAGTCAGTGGGTGCCTCCTCAGTCAATACCAAAAAGAGTCCAATACCAAAAGAAGTCCAGCCAACCCATTGGCTCCTTAGCAATAAATAATGGTTGCTTTTTTTCCCTAAGCCACTGAGTTTTGGGGTAGTTTGTTACTCAGAAACAGCTAACTACTACACTGTTAGAGAAATTTAATACCTCATCTAAGGGGAAGAGGGCAACACAAAGACCCTTCTCTGTCTCTCAGAAATCATGTGCATAGCAGCTTGTGGGAATCAACCACATCATTAAGTATGGGCAAAACCCTAGCAACTCTTGAGTCAAAATGAAAATTCATAGCAGGTCTTTTTAAGTGACTAGTTTGAATCTGTTACTGTTGGAGAGTTTTCCTTTTTAAGAAAATTCTGAATATATTTTTTCAGCCTTTTTTAAACCTTAGAGCCTGCTTTTGTCCTTTTTCCCTTTACATCCTTCCATCTGTATATCTTCTCTACAGACATTCTGCTAAACTTGCCAATGGCCACCCAGGTGAAATGAGATTTACAGAGATACATCTTTCACAGGAAGAATGATTGCAAAAGTCATCTCTCATTTGGTTGAAGCAAATACTTGCATTCTGTGGATAAAACCCCATAAGAATTTTGGCTAACTTAGGAATCCAGCTGAGAGTATTTTATTGTTCAGACAGCCTCCCTGCCTGGGTTCACTCCTGTAGAACCTAATGTCATCTGTTTTCAATATTTTGAGTCAATTATCGGTGTTTTATTTTGGTAGATAGAATATTACATATTAGCTAAAAATCTAATGCTTAGTTTATGGAGACTTCTTAAGGGGACATGAAATTCTAACTAGACTCTTTAAAGTCAGTCATCCATGACCTCTTACTTAGGAGTTAACCTGGTTTTTCAAGTAGTTCTCCCTAGAGGGCGCCATTTCCTCACTTCACAAGTTGGTCTGGAAAGGTTGGCTGCTGGCCATATCATGTGAAGTTGAAGACGTTTAGGTTCAAACATTGGAGTCTTTTAATAAATCTATCAGAAGTGGAGCCCTGATTTTAGCATGATAAATGCATAATTTACTGATGCATTTGCTTTAAGTGTTATAGCAAATGAGACACAGCTATGGAAGGAGGCAGTTGTGTTTATTTGGCATGATTGTTGTCAATCAATTCTAGTTCATGTCTGTGTTGATACACAGTGACCTGTGGAATATTATGGATGGCTGGATAGAATACTAAGAATTCATTCAGTGGACCTGAGCTCTCATTCTCTGTGTCACTTATAGAAGGTATTTACCATATTTGTACTTCAGATTCCATGGAAAGCTGATCTTGTTTTTCTTCACAATCCCACCAACTTTATGATATGATCTTTGGTCCATAACAACAGTTCTATACAGTTTGGTAGAGGAAGTGATACGATAACTGCTAATTCTAAGGAAATTTAGGTAGTTACCCAGTGAGTTACCCAGTGAAATTTTGGTTAGCCTGCAGAAAATATCTAAAATTTTGGGGAAAAAATTACAGCTTAATTATTAAAAGCCATAAATGCCAATAAATATGTTTTTATTTCTCTTCTTAAAATATGAATAGTTTCATAAAATCAGCATTGGTATATATTGGTATAATAACTAGGTCAGAAGAACAAGTGTCAACTAGCCAAAACCTATCACTAGCCATAAGAACGGATCAGGTCTTCACTCCAGAAATAGTTGTTGAATGAATGGCAAGAAGGCTAATTTCATTCTTGGTACAGCTTTTATTTTCTAGAATATTCTTTATTATCTTGAGCCAGAATTAATCTCTGTAAATTTCCAGCTGTGGCTTTAAATTTAGTCCTTTGCATTGTATTGAGCATACTGTATTTGCTATACATAGAAAGTTACTTTTATTTTTTTCCCACCCCACTACTAAAATAGTTGGATGGTAATAATTTCTGAAAGCATGTCACTGGCCATACCTATAATTAGGCATAATTCTTTTTATGACTATTTTTAAGTTTTATTCAGTTCAGTTCAGTTCAGTCACTCAGTCGTGTCCGACTCTGCAACCCCATGAATCGCAGCACACAAAGCCTCCCTGTCCATAACCAACTCCCAGAGTTCACTCAAACTCACATCCATCGAGTCAGTGGTGCCATCCAGCCATCTCATCCTCTGTCATCTGCTTCTCCTCCTGCCCCCAATCCCTCCCAGCATCAGAGTCTTTTCCAATGAGTCAACTCTTGGCATGAGGTGGCCAAAGTACTGGAGCTTCAGCTTGAGCATCATTCCTTTCAAAGAAATCCCAGGGCTGATCTTCAGAATGGAGTGGTTGGATCTCCTTGCAGTCCAAGGGACTCTCAAAAGTATTGATTGATAGCAGTTCTCTTATCTAATAGAGTTATTGAGTTGGCCACAAAGTTTATTCAGCTGTTTCCATAAGAAAGAATGAATGAACAAACTTTGTGTACATCTTTTCAAAGCTAACCATCATTCTTCAGAGCTTTGTTACCCATGTTTTTTTTCATTACTGTCTACATTACTGTATTCTAATGAGTCCTGGTTTGTCTATATCCTTCCTACATTGTCGCTAAGAACTGAAGAGTTGTCAATGTTTAATAAATGCCAAGAAAACCAGGATTACCTTCACCTGTGCACTAATACACAGTGTATTTTTTGCTGATAGAACTTAATATTACATTCTTCACCAAAGGTCAGTTTATACTAATACCCAAGTCTTTTTCATGAATGCATTGTTAAATCATGTTTCTATATTATTATGATTTTTAAAAAATTTATATTAGGATCTTTTCATCTTTGAAGTTTATCTTCAACTTTGTCTGCATGTGGGGACATTTTGGATTCTGGTTATATCCATCTGCTAATTAGTTCTTTTGACTTCATGTCATCTGTAGCAATTCTGGCCCTGTGACCTCGTCCCATGTTTCATCTGTGTATGTGTGTAATTTAACAGAGCTAAGAGAGCAATGAGATTAATGCTAAGATTGTCAGCTCCAGGTTGTCAGCAGAAACATTTTGAAGGTCTTTTCAGATAGCTTTATAAAATTCATTCCATCATTCTATCTCAGGCTCAGATAAAAAGAAACAAAATCATGGTGACCTGATTTGATATAAGTGATCTATCTATATTGACTCTTCATGGCCACCTTTTCCTTTCCTAAGAGCTGATAAACCATCGTGTTAATAGCCACTCTAGAAATTTGCTGGAAATAAATATTAAACAAGATGCTGGAAAGCAGAATGTACCTCATATTCCTTATATGAATTCTACGATGCATTTGTGCATCTCAAATCTTCTGGCCTGTCCATGCATCTGCAGAGCCCTTAATGGCAGTTGAGTTCTCTCAATACGATACAAAGTAGTTTTCATGGGCTTGAAGTTCAAGTCCTCAAAGCTATTGTTGAGGGCTTCAGTTTCTCCTTTTCAAGGGTCATTTACCTTTTTCAGGCAAAGATCACTGATGATGAGAAGACAGGAGCAGTATGAAAGATGAATTTTGAGATCCATCCATACTTTTCTTCAGTTTTAAGTAGCAGGCCTATCCTTTCCTTATTGGTTTTCTTTCCAAATGTAAATAAAAACTATCAATAGTTTGGAAATATACTCAAGTCACTTATGTTGGATGGTGTGTGCTGGGCATAAGAGGAGAATAGAGGGGCATGCAGAAGAGAGAAATAACTTTGGTCATAGGACCTCAGCAAATCTACTTTTTGGTTTAATTGTGGGATAATTGCTTTACAGTACTGTGTTGGGCTCTGCCATACATCAACATGAGTCAGCCATAGGTATACATGGAAAAATATGTGAGATTTTGACTGGAAGCATTCAGATGGACTCTAAGTGGGGAAAGTGGCAGGAGCAAAAACATAAACAGGAAAGTGCTTAAATATTTAAGAAACAGCTGCTGCTGCTGCTAAGTCGCTTCAGTCGTGTCCAACTCTGTGTGACCACATAGATGGCAGCCCACCAGGCTCCCCCATCAGGGCACTATTAATTTACCTAGTAGGTAAGATAATAAGGGCCTTGCAGACTGCTTCTCATTTGAATAACTTGATGGACTCAGGTTTTAAAGGTTTTCAACTAGAGCTATGATGTAAGTGAATTCATAAACTTAACCTGAACGATAGAAAGATAGCAGTTAGAATTCAACAGTAAGCTATGCCACTCCAACTAAGACTGCAACGCATGGAAAGGAGAGAAATAGTCCACAATGTAGAGGCAGGTAGAAATGTGAATATGAATTTCCTAAGTGGTAAAGAATCCATCTGTCTGTGCAGGAGATGGAAGAGACACAGGTTCAATCCCTGGGTCAGGAAGATCCCCTAGAGCAGGAAATGGTAACCCACTCCAGTATTCTTGCCTGGGAAATTCCATAGACAGAGGAGCCTGGTGGACTATAGTCCACGGGGTCGCAAAAAATCAGACATGACTGAGCGACTGAGGATACACACTTGAACAGATACATATATATATAGATATCTATATATATTGTATTTGTTCTGGAAAACTATTATTTGTTTTGGAAATTTTCTTTACCTGTCCCCCTTTAGTGCTCTTTCCCAAGGTGTGAAAAGCAGACCAATGAGTGTTTTCAAGATTACTTTTGGTAGTTTCCCCCACAGCTTTAAATAACATTGAATTACACTATAGAAAGTTATTTTCTTTTTAGTTCTGTATCAATACTTCTGGTTACATTGAGGATAAAAATGTCAGTTTAGTGTTGGTTTCCTTACCACCTGCCTAAGAGTTGCTAATCTCTCACTTTTTACAAAGAGAGAGTGGGTTTGGACTTAAACTTTGGGAGGCAGTGGTATTGAACCGGAACTGAACAGCAACATTTCTTTAATTTTGCCCTCATAGTTTAAAATTACCTTATTCTGTTTTTGGCAGCTGATACTATTCTGTTGATGGTCAATTTAAAATAAGTTTATGAAAAGAAATTAAATCATTGATTCAAATGATTGTGTTAGGTGTATAGCAGGTAATTCAATGATTTGGCAAAAATAAAAATGATGGTACATGTGTGACTAATATTCAATCAGCCATGCTCTAGTATAGTACAGATGTGAGAGTTGGACCAGAAAGAAGACTGAGTGCCGAAGAATTGATGCTTTTGAACTGTGGTGTTGGAGAAGACTCTTTAGAGTCCCTTGGACAGCAAGGAGATCCAACTAGTCCATTCTAAAGGAGATCAATCCTGAATATTTATTGGAAGGGCTGATGCTGGAGCTGAAGCTTCAATATTTTGCCCACCTGATGAGAAGAGCTGACTCATGGGAAGAGACCTTGATGCTGGGAAAGATTAAGGGCACGAGGAGAAGGGGGCAACAGAGGATGAGATAGTTGGATGGCATCACCGACCTAACGGACATGGGTTTGAACAAACTCAGGGAGATAATGAAGGACAGGGAAGCCTGGCGTACTGCAGTCCATGAGGTGGCAAAGAGTTGGCCATGACTCAGCAACTAAAAAGCAGCAATGCTCTAGTAAAGGCCCAGTTGGAATTGCCAGAACTTTACATGTTTTAAAGATATTTTTCTCTCTCCTAAATTCACCAGTTATTGAAATCATGTTCTTGTGTCCCTGTTAGTTGGCCTAGTGGCCTTTGGAGAATGGAATGGAGTTAGATGTCCTCCTTGTAGGGGAACAGCACTGGCATCTTGTTCTCCTTGAATCATAAAATCACTGATTTGACTCCTGGAGATGCGTCATTATTTTGTGGTGCTGGACTCCTTTCAGTTCGGTTCGGTCGCTCAGTCATGTCTGACTCTTTGCAACCCCATGGACTGCAGGATGCCAGGATTCCCTGCCCATCACCGACTCCAGGAAAAGGACTCCTTTGGTGTAAGGTAATAAAAACTCTATCTCTGGCAAAAAAGGTTTTATCCCAAAGAGAACATGAGGTCCCTGTTTCTCAATTCACTTCTGAATTGATTCTAATACATCTAATGACCTCTTTTCCAAAATTAGTTTCATGAAGGGCTTGATTGATTTCAGGCTCTTTATAGATTTAATTTAATGTTCATCCTCCATTGTATTATGGCCCAGCATGAGTAAAGATGGTGCGTATGATTAGAGAAACAAAGCAAGGCCAAGGCTGCTCCTTTGGGGGTCAAGCGTAGAGCAGCTTTTATCCCTGACTCTGAAGCAGGGTGATATGTGGACTGAATGGCTGATGGGCAGACCCTAATGGCTCTTTTAATGCAAACAATTGATTCTGGAGGCAGGAAGCTTCTGGAAGGGCTGCTCTGAAACTCTGCATCAGCACACTCTTGGCATTCTTGGTTTTTTCTTAGGAAAACAAATGCTCTCTAGACTGTTAAGCCAGGCCTGTGGCTTTATGCTTAAAGCCTAGATTTTTGAGTTGGAAAGATGAGTTCAAGCATGGCAAGCATCTTTTAATTTCATGGCTGCAGTAATTTTGGAGTCCAAGAAAATAAAATCTGCTCCTTGCTTCTTGAAAGGAAAGCTATGATAAACCTAGACAGTGTATTAAAAACCAAATATGTCACTTTGCCAATAAATGTCCATATAGTTAAAACTTTGGTTTTTGCAGTAGTCATGTATGAATGTGAGAGTTGGATCATAAAGAAGGCTGAGCACTGAAGAATGGATGTTTTTGAATTGTGATGCTAGAGAAGACTCTTGAGAGTCCCTTGGACTGGGAGGAGATCAAACCAGTGAATCCTAAAGGAAATCATCCCTGAATATTCATTCAGGAATATTCATCAGGAAAGGACTAATGCTAAAGATGAAGCTCCAATACTTTGGCCATCTGGTGAGAAGAACTAACTAATTGGAAGACCCTGATGTTGGGAAAGATTGAAGGCAAAAGGAGAGGGAGATGGCAGAGGATGAGATTGTTAGATAGCATCACTGACTCAATGGAGATGAACTTGAGCAAACTCCAGGAGACAGTGAAAGACAGGGAAGCCTGGTATGCTGCAGTGCATAGAATTGCAAAGAGTTGGACATGACTTAGCAACTGAACAACAGTCGGTGGGTTTAGGGCCCATTCAGATAATCCAAGATTATCTCATCTTAAACCTTAATTTAATTACATCTGCAAAGAACCTTTTCCCAGAAAAAGGTTGTATCTGCCAGTTTCAGGGATTAGGATGTAGAGATATCTTTTTAAGAGCCACATTTAACCCACTATAAGAGATAATCATATGCTTACATCACAGATTAAATAAGAAAATGCTGAGCAAATAGGACATGTTCAAGAAATGTTAGTCATCATCAGTTTTAGGATTATCAAATAGCTTATTGGATTTGTCATTCTAATATTTACTTCTGGTAAGCTAGCTGAACTTAGGGGCTTACCTGGTGGCTTAGATGGCAAAGAATTTGCCTGCAATACAGAAGACCTGTGTTTGATCCCTGGGTAGGGAAGATCCCCTGGAGAAGGGAATGACAACCCACTCCAGTATTCTTGCCTGGAGAATTCCATGGACAGAGGAGCCTGGCAAGCTACAGTCCATGAGATTGCAAAAAGTCAGTCAGGAACAATGACTCAATTCAGTTCAGTTCAGTCGCTCAGTCATGTCCAACTCTTTGCAACCCCATGAACTGCAGCACACCAGGCCTCCCTGTCCACCATCAACTCCAGGAGTCCACTCAAACCCATGTCCATCAAGTCGATGATGCCATCCAACCATCTCATCCTCTGTCGTCCCCTTCTCCTCCTGCCCTCAATATTTCCCAGCATCAGGGTTTTTTCCAATGAGTCAGCTCTTCTTATCAGGTGGCTAACACACACAAATAACTAAACTTAATGGTGGTCTTGATAACTATTAAACCTGAGGGATAGGTATAAGACTCTAGTTGCCTTTGAACATTTTGTGGGAGAAAACATGGCTTCTGTTCCCAAACTGACTTGGAAGTCATTAACCTTATATTATCAGGTTAAATACACATGATGGAAATTTAAAGAGACACTATTTCTTGTAGTTTTAGCAGACAAGGAAGCTCATTAGGGATTAGGGATACAAATGAAATACCAACTCCATAAAATCTGGAACAAGAACTGCTTTTAGATAAAGCCTTTTATTTGAAACTAAAATAAGTGGAGAGTATCTCTGTGCTTTGAATATATACTTTTTTGAACAAAAGATTCATTTGATTAAATGCGAAGTCAACGAAATCGATAAAGCGTGACTTCAGGATTGTGTGTCTTTCCTCTGATTCTAATTGAGGGTGTTGTACCACTAGAGATAATTCTGTTGTGAAGATCCATCTTCTGGTGGAATGGTGGAACAAAGATCCACCTTGCACCCTCAGGGAGCTCAAAATCTCCTTGAGGGAATTAACTCCAAACTCCAACTCTAAACTGTAATTGTGACCTCCTGAAATTCTTTTCCATTATTAATTAGAAATGACATTTGTAACGTTACATAAATTTTTTCCCTGGTCGTTCATCAGTTCTTACCTGCACATCCCACCCCAGCAGCACTGATAACGGTTTGTACCGATTCTTCAGTGTGTTCCCGACATCTCACAACACTCTGGACCTCTCCTGGGAGCTGTGGGTAATGAGAGGCTCTCCACTGGTTCCCTTCCGTCTACATTTGTGGGGTATCTGTCTGTCCGCTGAGCCCACGGTCAGCTCCTTGAGGCATGGTCCAGCTATTGTCACACCGTGATAAGTAGTCACAGAAACACTTTCTCTATCTCAGTCTACTCGCCAGTTAAAGAGAGCTGAACAGTTGACCAAAAGTCAGCCACTAAAACCAGAGAAATAAATGAAAGTGGTTCTTTTTCACATGTGTCAATAAAGAGCCCTAAGCAGAAGCAGATTTATTTCTGAGTTAAGTCACTGAGAAAGATTTATGTTCTTGTTACTGTTGTTATTGCATTTCCTGGCGAATGCTCCCTTTTATTCATCATGCCACTTAAGGATGAGACCTGAAGAGATGATACAACGATGAAATGATACTGAGGATGACAGTAGGTTGTTCTTACAAACTAGTAACAGCAGAGGATTTTTGCACTTGAAGCCTCTTCTCACAATGGACACCAGGGGGCAGTGCTCATATTAAGAGATTTCTGCCTCAGGCAGGAAGTGAATCCATCTGCATAAGTGCCCTGCCTCCATGAGGGGCACAGTCATTCTCGTTTGAAACTCTTTTCCTCACTTTACTTTCCAAACATCATTTATTCATTCATCCTTAATGAGGCTCAAATCTTTTAGTCTCTAAGAAACCACATCTAACTCTTCTGGCCAAATTAACTACCGCCTCTCATCTTCCAGGCTTCCCTGGTGGCTCAGTTGGTAAAGAATCCACGTGCAATGCAGGAGATCTGGGTTCGATTCCTGGGTTGGGAAGATCCTCTGGAGAAGGGAAGGGCTACCCACTCCAGGAATCTGGCCTGGAGAATTCCATGGACAGAGGAGCCTGGCAGGCTACACAGTCCATGAAGTCACAAAGGGTCGGACACGACTGAGCGATTTTCATTTCACTTCACTTCACTCTCATCTTTCATAGTACTTTGAATAAAACTAGTCTTTAGGCTCTCTGTTGTATACAGTTGCATACCTCTGGTAAGCCCCACCCACGCGTACCAACATCCCCAGCACCTGCTTTTTGCCTCCTGTATACCTGTTGCCAAAGGCACACACCTTGAAAGATTGTCACAACTACTATTACTTGTACTGTTATCAGCTAACTAGCAACTTTAAAGCTAATCATTTAAAAATGCTGATAACATACCACTACCCGTAATAATCTCTGGCTTCCCACTGTTACTAGAAAGCAGCACTAAACCAGTTCAGCAGGTTAATTCCTTTAGTGCCAAATTAACACCTCACTTTCTAGTAATTGTTTTTCTTTTGAGGAATAGCTAGAACACTGTTCTGAAACCCCTCTCCTCAAAGAGAAGTCAGAGAGGCTGTGATGGGTACATGGACTCACCATTCCAATCCCTACATCCTGCCCCTCTCTTGGCAAAGATACCCTCCAGATGTTGTAAATATGTTGAAATTCTGTTGGCCTCCTAGCCGGATTGGTGTTATTACTTTCCATGAGTTGTGGACAGGAAGTGCTCAAAATAAAGCAGTTGAAATGTGGAATAGGCTGCTCTAAGATATGTTTATTTCTTTTTTAAGTGGAGAAGGGGAAAGAAAGATTGCTAGGCAATGGGGATGAAGTTCAATTCTATCAGATTTCCTGCACTACATTGTGTCCATAAGTGACCATCCTATACTACTGTACACTTAAGCATCCATTAGAGGGGTAGGTCTCATGTTGGCTGTTCCTATCAGAAAAAGGAAAGACAAAAGAGGAGAGTAGTTAAGTGGGTTGTTTCTTTCCCTATTAAAGCATTTACCTTTTGGTCTTCCATACATGGAAAGTACAATTCCATTAATGACTGTAATAAACAGAATGTATATTTTCAAACGCTAAGAGTTGCCCAGAGGTCATGATTATTTCCTTGTGTTTTTAGAAACCAGATACACAAACGGTTAGGAACTGCAGCAATGAGACTGAAGCGTGACCTGTAAAGCTAGTTACTCTGTGTGTGTGTGTCTGTGTGTCTGTGTGTGTGTCTGTGTATCAGTTTCTTGGGGCCAGCTGTATTTTTGTATAGAAGGTGTGTGATGTGAAAAGCCACATGCTCTTACTCTTTGATAGTCTAGTTTTCGAATTTAAGGTCACTTGTCAATTTAACAATGACTGGATCAGTGCCTTGTAACACCAAGCAGGATGTGTTCTGAAGAACCATCAGGGGGAACCTGTTACATCACACATAATAAAGCTTTCGGTCTACTGCTGAGCTTTCCCAAGCACTTGGCATTCAATAGAATAAGTTCTAATATTTACTGCTATGTATTGTCAGGTTATAATTCTCAGGTTGGAGACCTAGGAGAAGTTGCTTCTTTGGACTTAATTTTTCTCCTCTGAAATTTTGGACAGCGCACCAGACGGTGCTCATTTTAGGATAAAGAACCCATCCGTTCTCTACATCTGCATCTCCTTTCTTACCCTGCAAATAGGTTCATCAATATCATTTTACTAGATTCCATATATATGTGTTGTTTATCTCTTTGTGACTTCCTTCACTATGTATAACAGGCTCTTGATTCGTCCTACTCACTAGAACTGACTTGAATTCATGCTTTTTGTGGCTGAGTAACATTCCATTGTATATATGTACCATATCTTCTTTATCCATTCATCAGTCAACGAGAGAGTGGGATGAATGGAGAAAGTAGCATCAACATACATACCCTATCGCCTGTAAGATGGATAGCTGGTAGGAAGTTTCTGTGTAAAAAGAGCACCAGTCTGGTGCTCTATGATGACTTAGAGGGATAAGATGGGGGAGGGGAGGGAGGCCATCGAGGGAAGGGAAGTATGTATAATTATGGCTGATTTGCATTGTTGTATGGCAGAAACCAACACAGCATTGTAAAAATATATTTTAATTAAAAAAATTAAAAATAATCCATTCAAAAATACCATTGTGGTATTTATGGGTAAGCTTTTACTAATAGGACATTGTATTTTATTTGAGATTGACACCAGAATGTAATCCCCAAGGGGCAAGAGTTCTCGTCTCCATGTTCACTGCCCTAGCTTGAGACAGTGCCTGGCATAGGCTGACCTTCAGTAAATATTCATTAAATGGAGATTTCTTCTTTCCATTTCCACCCCCCTCCCTTCCTTCCTTTCCTCTTTCCAAGATTATTAAGAAGGAAAGGACGGAAGGAGGAAGGAAGGTTGACATATTAACACCTCATTAAGCTGAACCTGCTCCCTGGGGTAACATGCAGAAGCAGCCTTGGAAGTTTGCACATGAAATTTCGTGCTATGGGTGATATTTCAAGAGCAACACTTTTGTAAGAGAAAAAAGTACATTGCGGGATGTCAGCCGTCTTTTTTCCATCTAGAAATCACTGGCAGAGGTTATTGATGACCCTTCAGTTAAGAGGAAGAAGTCAGTGAAGTGAGTGTCAGGGTGTTAAGAGTGGATGGGAGAAGAAGAAGGAAAAAAATAGGGCCTTTAGATGATGCTTTCTAGTTGTTTGCCTGGAAGGGAAGGTGAGAGAGTTCAGGAGCCGTAGAAATTTCAGGGTTGAAGAGATGTTATTTTTGTCTGTATGATGTGTGGAAGAAGCTTTTATGCTGCTGAGGGGAAGGAGCCAGTAGAAGGGAGAGGAGTGATGGATGGAGCAAGATGCTGGAATTGATGAGTGCACAGAGATGGGTCATTGCTTCTGACACTGAGGACGATGTAAGGAGGATGTAAGTAAATATTTACCAAGAAAAACAGTAATACAAAAAAAAAAAAAAAAAAAACCAAGGTGCTGAGCCAAGTAAGACCAGATGCTTCCAAGTGATTTTAGTAAGTTCATTTGCCACTTATTCATTCATATTCATGCTGACTCACAGACAAGCAGCAAGAGAAGCAAAATTTTAAGAAAAAGATGGAAAACATGTAACTCATGTAACGCTTATTGGGAATTGGAAATAGATTGCTATTTTTTGTTTGTTTTTTTTAGATTGCCATTTTTAAATCATCTATGTCTGGCTCTGGGCTTCCCTGGTGGCTCAATGGTTAAGACTGCCTGCAATGCAGGAGATATGGGTTCATTCCCTGAGTCGGGAAGATCCCACAGAGAAGGGAATGGCAATCCACTCTAGTATTCTTGCCTGGGAAATCACATGGACAGAGGAGTCTGGCAGGCTACAGTACACAGGGTCCAAAGAGTCAGACATGATTGAGGGACTAAACAGGCCCACACGATGACTGGCTCTTAGAATACCATGAGATTGCAAGTGATACGAACTAGACCTGGGGGGTGGCACAAGGAATTGAAACAAGGAATCTCACAAGTCTCTGGGACACCTGAGGTCATATACCTTCACAGATTTTGGAACCTACACTGGAGAAAACACAGACGGGAGAAAACACAGATGGGAGACAGCCAGAGAGACGTGTATTCATTCCATGGAATGCTGTCTGTATCCCCAGCCCCACACAGTCACATCATGCTCCTCTTCTGGAGCCCCCTGGGTTCTCCACTCTCTTCTGGACACCAGTCTTCCCTCTGGGAATCTGTCTCCAGATCTAACATCCTCTCCGTGGCTTTGGGCCACATTGCATGTCTGGTAATGACTCTCTTTCCAGATTCCACTCTGGTCCTCCTTGGCTTGCTGGGAGCTCTGGACTTCAGTTCTTGTGCTCACCATTCCTGAGATGAGCCCCCTGTGTCATCAAGCCTGGGTTTCACATATATTCCCAGCATGTACTGTTCTCTGACCCTTGTCCTCCATCAGCTGTGCTTACGAGCTGGGCTTGTTGCCTATTGCATATGCATGGCCATGAAGAAGGAGGCAACAAAGATTACTCTAAAGTCTAAAGAACAATGGTGCAGCTATTAAAACCAACAGACAACTACTGTATGTAAAAGAGATAATCAACAAGGACCTACTGTATAGCACAAGGAACTCTACTCGACAGTCTATAATAACTTATATGAAAAAGAATGGATATAAGTATATGCATCACTGAATCACCTTACTGTACACCTGAAACCAACACAACTTTGTAAATCAATTATACTCCAATATAAAAAAAATTAAATAAAAACATGCAGAAGAGGACAGTTGCAAGGCAGAGCTGACTCAGAAACAAGACACAAAGGCAATGTTGAACTTGGCAGGAAGCAGAATATCTAAATGGAAATGTGGAAATAGCCCTTCACAGGGGGTGGAGTAGATTTTGAAATCAGAAGTGAGAATTTAGGGATCCCAGGTTAGAGGAAACCAAGTTCTCAAGAGGCCACATGAACACTGAGTTGGAACTCTTTCCTCTCCTTCCTCTGCCCGTAACCTCAGTCACCATGATTAGTGAAGCTTCAGATCTTGCTTCTATCCCTCCTCCATCTAATGTCTGGGGCTCCCATCCCCTCCCAGTCTGGAATTTAATCTCCTTCCTAGCCAACCAGCTCCATGCAGAACCAAGTTCCAAAGCTGCTCAGCACTTCTTATCATATTCAAATTAGATCCCTTGACCCTTAAGTCCTGCTCATGTTGCTAACATTTATTGACACCGTTATACCAAATACCTGCCTAAATGATTTCACATGGATTACCTATTTTTATTTTTTCACCTTATTTGATTTTCATAGCAACCATGTGTTGTGCTATGCTGTGCTGTTATAGCCGCTCAGTCATGTCCAACTCTTTGTGACCCCATGAACTATAGTCTGCCAGACTCCTCTGTCCATGGAGATTCTCCAGACAAGAATACTGGAGTGGGTTGCCATGCCCTCCTCCAGGGGATCTTCCCAACCCAGGAATCAAACCAGGGTCTCCTGCATTGCAGGCAGATTCTTCACCAGCTGAGCTACCGGAGAAGCTCCACAGCAACCATACCTGGTAGAAATTATACCAAAGTGACCATGCATCCAATTTTGTCTCTGCATAGTCCCTATTTATGCCTAATATTCTGGTGTCATTATTAATAGCACCCTCTAGAAGGGTCCTGGTTTGGACCAGCAGTTGTATGGTCATTGTAACTGTTACCACGCTTCCTTTCCTCAGTTTACAGATGACACCTAGAGATGTGAAGTCTCTTATCCATCATCACATCTCATCACATCGCTGATCCATGGCTGAGCCAGGACTTGGACTCTGGCATCAGACCCCACAGAGACAGCCTGTAAACCACTGTATTCTGATTCATGTTTGTGTGTGCATGTGTGCTGGGTAGCTTCAGTCATGTCCAACTCTTTGCAACCTCATAGACTGTAGCCCCTCCCAGGCAAGAATATTGTAGTGGGTTGCCATACCCTCCTCCAGGGGATCTTCCCAGATCAAAGCTCAAACCCTTGCTTCCTGCGGCTCCTGCATTGCAGGTGAATTCTTTCCTACTGAGCCACCAGTGAAGCCCCTGATGCATTTTTACTGATTCCTTTTGATGGATGACTGGTCTTTAGGATTTCTTTTGCTGCTGATTTAGTTCCAATATTCTGTGTCGTACCAAGCAGCTTAGCCTTTCACTCCCTTTCCCCACGACTGGTGACCATCATGTCCCACTGCAGTCTGACCCTCAGATGTAGGGTGAGCTTTTCCCACTTGGGGCTGAAGTGGAGAGGAGCAAGATGGGGTGCTTACTGGAAGCTGTAGGAGACTTAAGAGAAATTTATTTTTAGGGATGTAAGATGTGAGCAATTTGGCTCAAAAGACCTGAGCAAGAATTTTATTGAAAGAGAAATGGTTAAGCCAAGTAGTGTCCCAGGCTTTTATTTTGGATAGCTCGCCCATTGAACTCAAATTATCCCACAGTCAATGCCAATGAAGCAAATAGAATCAGTTACAATACAGTCTAAAAGGCGTAAGAATAGCTATGCTGCATACAAGTACACCTCATCTAAACAGACTTGGTTTTTGTTCAAATTGAATTTTGAAAGTCAGTTGTGGTCTTTTCATGCAAAAGCAAGTTGATGGCCATGGGTGTGAGCAATGCATACATAAAAACCTTCCATTGCAGACAACACCTTTTTCTCAAAAAACAAAAACAAAACCCAAAAGTAAAAAATACATCCATGGTCACTTTCCACATCCTGAAAACAGTGAACTTACTAAGATTCACACAGGTAACCAGGTCTTCATCACCAGTGTGCCAACATCCACTTCCTGTCATAACTGAAAGTAGCTTGCCAAGGGCCCTTCTGATCACACACCATCTCGTCCAGACTTTGTCACAGGTGTGTGGCTCTGCCTTTCTGTGGAACTAGGTAGAAATCTGAAACCATGGCTTAACATCAGTAGCAGGTGGTGTGATCCTGTGTCACTGTTCAGAACACTTGTTGACATTTCACATATGTACTTTTATACAGATTATCTCACTTAATTTTCACAACAGTCCTCTGAGGTGAGTCTGAAAGCAAGGAAGAGTTATGTGACTTGCTGAAGAGGACCAAGCTGGTGAGACCCACGCCTGACTTCCCAAACCATTGCCAGCGGTTGGCAGAGTCCTCCTTGTGTGTGTCCATGTGCTGCCCTGACTCTTTGTGACCCCTGACTGTAGCCCGCCAGGCTCCTCTATCCTTGGGATTCCCCAGGCAAGAATACTAGAGTGGGTTGCCATTTCCTCCTCCAGGGGATCTTCCCAATCCCTTCCCAGATAGGGATTGAACCCATGCCTCTTGCATCTCCTGCACTGGCAGAAGAATTCTTCACCACTGCGCCACCTGGGCAGCCCAAGTCCTCCATACCCAGAACACACACTAGGCAATACAGAAGCTGTCTATAAGGTTAAACTTGCTTCTCAAGCTTATATCCTCCTTAACTCCTTCAGAGGTGAGAGGTGGTCAGAAGATAAATTGCTAGGCTATTCCTTTCCAAATGAATTCGATATATTAAGTGGATTACAAAGTGATCTAAAGTGCTGTGTCCTTATCCTTAAATGTGTAGTGACTGTTGTTTTTCAGTTGCTAAGTCATGTACAACTCTTTGCGACCCATGGACTGCAGCATGCCAGGCTTTCCTGTCCTTCCCTATCTCCCAAGGTTTGCTCAAGTTCATGTCCGTAGAGTCGGTGATGCTATCCAACCATCTCATCCTCTGTCTTCCCCTTCTCCTCAGGATCTTTTCCAGTGAGTCAGCTCTTCGCATCAGGTGGCCAAAGTATCAGAGCTTCAGCTTCAGCATCAGTCCTTTCAATGAACATTCAGGGTTGATTTCTTTTAGAGTTGACTGGCTTGCTCTCCTTGCAGTAGAGGGAACCCTCGAGAGTCTTCTCCAGCACCACAGTTAGAAAGCATCAACTCTTTGGTGCTCTGCCTTCTTTATGGTCTAACTCTCACATCTGTACATGACTATTGGAAAAACCATAACTTTGACTATAGGCACCTTTGTTGACAAAATGATGTCTTTGCTTTTTAATATTCTGTCTAAGTATGTCATAGCTTTTCTTTCAAGGAGCAAGCATCTTTTAATTTCACGGCATGCAGCCATGACTGTATGGCTGCAGTCACTATCTGCAGTGATCTCCAAGTGCAGGAAAAGAGAATCTGTCACTGCCTCTACCTTCTCCCTATTTGCCATGAAGTGATGGGATCGGATGCCATGATCTTACTTTTTTGAATGTTGAGTTTTAAGCCAGGCTTTCACTCTCCTCTTTGTGTAGTGATAGACTGCTTTAAAAGGCAAAATATGTTCATAGGAAATTCCTTCTCTTATCCCCCCCCACGTTGGGTACAGATTAGATCTTTATTAAGATTTGCACTAAAATATTTGGCATTGGTTTTGAGGAATGGAGTAGGATCATATCCTGATGACACTTATATTTCTAAAGACCTAGGGGCACTTGCAGTTGAATTTTGGGAAATTTCATCATGTATGACCATACTTACAGATTTTCAGAAGTAGAAGCTCACCAGTGTGGAGGTTGGGATCTCAGCCCCAACTTATCCAGCCACCCTGAGAAAAATCATTGGCACTGCAGCTTGACCACGTGCTGACATGCTTCCAGGTCCAAGAAGGCAGGTATAGTCTAGGCTGATAGGAAACCTGCCACAAGTTGGTCAGGGCTTCTGTAGCCCCTCCCTCCGTGCAAAGCAGGGCTCCTGTGTCCTTCTTAGCTAAGGGTCAGAGTAGGCGAAGGGAAGAGAATTCAGTTCCCTGAAATCTGAGTCTTCCTCCTATTCCTTTCTGCTCCTAAATAGAAAACAGGATGACAATACTTTGCCTAAAGGGTAAACATGAACATCCTGTGTTCTGCCTTGCATTCTTCTCTTCTAAAATACTGAGAGCGCAGAGATTTCTTCTACTGGAGAAGGTGTTCTGCTTCTGCATGACTGCTACCATCGCCCAGCAGGGAGAGGCGTGACTGCCTCACTGGGTGTATGTAGCTATCAACTCTGAAAGTCCCTGAACACAGCTTCTCTATTTATTGGATCCTTACTCCGTTCTAGGAACAGTGTTAAGTGCTTCATTTGGATTATCTCATTTACTCCTTCTCATCCTCCCCAGCGGGCACTAGTGGTAAAGAACCTGCCTTGCCAAGGCAGGAGACATAACAAACACAGGTTCGATCCCTGGGTCCAGTTGATTCCCTGGAGGAGGGCATGGCAATTGACTCCAGTGTTCCTGCTTGGAGAATTCCATGGACAGAGGAGCCTCTTGGTGGTCTACAGTCCACAGGGTCGCAAAAAGTCAGACAGGACTAAAGTGACTTTGCACACACGCACACATCTTATTGGGTAGGGATAAAAAACTATCATCAGTCCCATTTCACTGAAATGGAAGCGAAGTTCAAAAGGTTGCTTTTGGGGTCAGTAATCCAGGTAGTGACAAACTCAGGTGTAGGGTACACCAAAATGATCATACCATACTTCTGAGGAAAAACCAGCCAAGTCTTACTGTTACCATCCCATCAGTCTGCTCCTGTTTCATAGGACATTGCTGTGTACACATTGGAGTGATTATTCTGGCTACTGGGCTGGATCAAGATGGGGAGCAAGGGGATCCTGCTGGCTTCTGACTTGAGAAATGACCTGATCACCAATAAAAGGAAATTGGTTCAGTTGAACCTCCATCCACTCCCCCCATCCCAATATTTTTCTCTTCACTCTCACTCGTTAGAGTGCTTCTACATGTTTTTCCACATTGCCTGTGATTCACTGTTGCCTTTTTAAAAATATTGGTGGGGGAATGAGAGAGATACCAACAACATCTCTTCCTATCTCTTCTCCACTCCAAAGCCCAGACATCTGTTACTGGACTTTGTGAATCTATAGATAGAGAAAGCCTTAGATTCTAGGCCTAGAAGGAACCTGAGGTCATCTCTTCCTCCTCGCTAACTTTGTTGCTGCTGTTGTTCAGTTGCTAACTTGTGTCCAGCTCTTCCGAGACCCCATGGACTGCAGCACGCCAGGCTTCCCTGTCCCTCACCATCCCCAAGTTTGCCCAAGTTTATGTCCATTGAATGGTGATGCCTTTCAACCATCCCATCCTCTGCCGCCCCCTTCTCCTTCTACCTTCAATCTTTCCCGGCATCAGGGTCTTCTCCAGTGAGTCAGCTGGTTGCATCAGGTGGCCGAAGTATTTCAGCATCAGTCCTTCCAGGTACCAAAAAAAAAAAAAAAAAAAGTATTCAGGGTTGATTTCCTTTAAGATTGACTGATTTGATCTTGCTTTCCAAGGGACTCTCAAGAGTCTTCTTCAGCACTATAGTTCAAAAGCACTCTGAGGCACTCTGCCCCTTTTGTTGTCCAGCTGTCACATCCATACATGTGTGTGACTACTGGAAAGACCTCTAACTTTATGGACAAGCAAACTTAGATCCAGAGAGACAGAAGTAACAAGGCCTGTCTGAAGTCTTAATTAGTGTCAGAGCCCAAACTCCATCCACTGCTGTTCCCATCACATCCCCCTGGGATGCAGGGTACCCAGGTCCTCTTGCAGAACCGCAGTAGCTTCATTTGTCTGTAGCAGAAACTGAAAATAGTAGGAACACAAACTTGAAGAATCCACAGCCTGCACTTTAGGATTTAAAGAGAAGTTGAACATTATCTTATCAAGTTAATCTTTTGAATATAGCCCTGCCCCTCCTGCTCCTGCTGGGTTTAAACCTTGCTTTGTCCTTACTTCCTTCCAACAGCCTGAGCTGGGAGCTTTGCGCCAACCCTAAAATGATAATGTTGGGCTGCTCCCCTGAGTCCTGGCAAAGAATATGGAGTTGAGATTTGCTCCGGTTGATGCTATCCTTTTCAGCTCTCAAATTGGTTTGGAAAAGCACATGTGAAAATGACTTAAAAGACTGCCATTTTCATGTTTGGAAAGCAGTTCGTGATTATTGTAAACGAGATTTAACTTGGAATGTTTAGGATGTGGGTGGCTAATTCCTGCCACAATTCAAAGGGGAAAGAAATGAACACAGAAAATAAAATAGACCAAGTACTGAAAGTACAGTTAATAGCTCATTGATCCAGCCACGGCTGAGAACATTTTTTACATAGCTAACTTTTGAAGATCGTATAATTGACCCCATTTAGTCATATACTTTTAAGAATTAAAAGCAGTTGCTGGTGGAAGTTTATCTCAAATGTTTCACAGGTTTCTCTTCCTTCTGGAGCTGTCACCGCTGAACATAATTTGACTTTTCTTGTTGCAGAGCATGGGCCCTAGGCACATGGACTGTAGTAGTTACAACACATAGGCTCAATAGTTGTGGCTCACGGACCCTAGAGCACACAGGCTTCAGTAGTTGTGGTCCATGGATTTAGGTGCCCCATGGTATATGGAATCCTCCCATGCTATGAATCTCTTCTGCATTGGTAGGCAGATTCTTATCCACTGTACCACCAGGGAAATCCTAGCTCTTTCTTTTATCAGGGCTTGCACTTTTACGTTAGACTCAAGCATGCACCCTGGGCTCACTGACTGGTAATGAGGAGCCAAGGACACTTCCTGCTTCATCTCACTCTTGACCTTGACAATTCATTCTAGTGCCAAGGCTTTCTTGCTGGTGTATTTATATGTGACTGTATTAGCATTGATTGAACCTTGACTTACAGCTCTGTTACTTACCTTTTTTGGCTCTTTCTTGGAATAATGATAATAAACATACTAGTTTTATTCATAATACAGCAAAAGAGTGATAAAATCTACCATTTATGCCAGTGTTTTATTCATAGCATGTCTTTTGTTATAATAACTCTGCAAAAGAGGGCATCTTGGTTCCATTGTACCAGTTGAGGAAAATAAGGTTCAAAGGATTTGGACTCAGAATCACTTCCCAGGTACCAAGATAGAATCATGCACCCTCATCCTTGCCCTAGGAAAACAGTCCGGAGTCCCATTTGGTGATGTAGGTCTTGCATGGCTAGTTTAATTGCTGGGACCCCTGCAGCCCTTTGAAGAAGTTAAAAGCTGTCAGCACCCCATCAGTTGCTTGAATCATGCACCCTCATCCTTGCCCCAGGAACACAATCCACCGTCCCATTTGGTGGTGTGGGTCTTGGTTGGCTGGATTAATTGCTGGAACCCTTGAAACCCTTTGAAGAAGTTAGAAGCTGTCAGCACTCTATCCACCAGGAGGGACATCCTTCCAGTTCTAAGTGGCTATGCCCTATTCCCACTGGCCCAGGGCAAGTCACAGTTACATTGTGCCTGGTCAGAGGCTTTTGCAGGCTTCGTTCAGCATGGTCTTTGGAATCCTGTGTATGGTGGCTGTAACTGGTACAGATACAAAAACCCCTTCTCCACCCCACTCCTGTAAGCATCCCAGATTGATGAATTGAGTACTGTCTCTTTGGGGCCCTGCAGAAGTTGTTTCTGTTGCTTCCCAGAACTTGGCTGTGATCGGAATAGTTGAGGTTGCAAAATAAGTGCCCTCTGGGTAAGTGAGGTATTATTATATTATTTTAAATGTGTTTACTCATGGGAAAGGACTGGGAAGGAGTTATGGAATTGGTCTCATGTTACCATGGGACCCAACTTCAAAGCTCAGAGGAGGCATGCCCATTCCCCCATCACCCAGGGAATCATGTGTCCCTCAGCAAGGAAGAGTCAGAGATTTTTTTTTTTTAACCACTTGTAAAGGGGACAGGGAAAAAGTAAACAATGTCTGAAACCCTTAGATCTCTTTTCTCTTCCATTAATAACTAACTCATGTGTATTGAATCCTTACTTACCATATGTCTGGCACTGTGCCAAGCACTGGGCACAGGGCAATTGGATCCTCATGAGTATCCATTCATTTAACAGAGGAGGAAACTGAGGCTTAAAACTTTTGCTTTACACCACAAAGGTAGCAAGTATCTCAACTGTGGATTTAAATTCCCAGTCCACTTCCCAGGCTTTTGCCTAACTGCTACACTGTACTGCCTTCTGCTAAGAATAAGAAAGATTGACTCTGACCAGAGAAGAATGCAGTCAAATGCAGAAGCCTGAGAAATGTAAGGTGTGATATTAATGAAACATTGACGTTATCCACGTACTCTGCAAGAAGCTGCTGAGGAAGCTGCTTGAGAGAGCAATGAAGGAAATTTTTCTGAAACACCTAAACATACCAAAGAGAAATCTGCTTTCAGCTGCACTGGTGCCAAAGGGAGGGAAATGAAGAAAAGATGTGCTTGGCAACAGCACCTGGGTTTCTTAAATGAAAGAACAGTGTGCCTGTTTCCAAAGTGATTAATTGTACAACTCAGTAAATGTCAGCAAGTGGAAAAGATGCCTGTAAAGGGGAGGCACTATAATTAAGTGCAAATGAAGAGATAGGAGCTGAAAAAAGAGAACTCTACAAATCACAAATGGGGGAAAAGAGGTCATGGTTGCTATCAAAATTGACGTAAGTCCCAAGCTCTTGAGTTGAGGTAGCACCAAGAGAGGCAGAGATGCAAGTTGATAAGGAATAACTGGGCCTCAGGGAGAATCACTTGGCTGGGTTGTGTTTTCCACTTTTTTTTTAGCTAAGAAAGCACTGATCAACTCCCTCCTATCCTGTCCGTTTAATTGAATTTATATACCTGAGGGGACTTACCCATCTGGAAATAGACAAGTTAAAAGATTCTTGCTAATCCCTGCCCTGGAAAATGGCCACGTCCATGAACCGGTTTTACTCAGCTTGGGGTTAAATCCTCAGTTGCCTTTAGTCTAGGAGAGTTCTCCTCCTTTAGGGTCACTTTCACTTGGTCACAATTGCTGAGCCTCTGGAAAACTCACAAAGAACCCCGACAAGATTCAGACTTTGATGATGATAATAATGAGGAAGAGGAGTTTATTTGTACTCCATATTGATTGACTGATTCACTCCACAATGCACTGAATTCCCATGGAAAGGCTGTGCTCCAACTTAAAGAAGTGGGTGCAAGTTTCAACCTTTGTCCTTGGTCTCCAGTTTCTTGCCATCGTACAACTCTGTAGAATGGCGCTGGTGGTGAAAGAGGGGCAACGAAGTCTGGGAGACAGTTCCACTCCTCCACCAGCTTCAGAGTCCTCACCAAATTCTCACGCTGGCCCAGAAAAGCGAATGGCTCGTTCCCTGTGAACAGCAGTTCAGGCTGTCAACTTCCCATGGACTCGAGGCCAAGTGGTAGCAGGTTTTCTCTTGGAGCCATGTCCAGGTTCAAACAGTGTCCTAGGGTGATGGCTTCATTCCTGTTGGACCCAAAGTAGCCTCTTTCCTGGGGGTATTTCAGTGTTAGCCAGCATCTTTGTATGTAAGGACAGATACTGCATCAAGGAGTAGCAACGGCGCCAATCACGATTCCTTATTCCCACTACATGCTTTCAGAGCCAGCTTGAATAGGTGAGTGGTTTCTGCCAATGAATGCTTCACACAGTAAATACATCTTTTTAAGAATTCTGTTATCAAATTCATTACAATTTTAAATGTTGTACATTCCCGTCAAAATGTAATTTAAATGGTCACCCACAACATTCTGCTAACACTACTAGCTGCCTTCTGAAATTGTGATCCAAGGAAACATCACAGACGTTCTTATGAAGGACAAACCAGCTCTCAATGAGGATGTTCCAAGGTTGCCTCCATACACCCTGCCATGTGCCAAATAATATTTTTCTGGTATAAATCCACCTTTGGAAGATACAAGGTTTACTTGGCACATATTTGGCTTTCAGAACTGGTTTTAAAAAGCTCATACCCTGTAGCCAGATCTGGCTTTGCCAGTTACTCGATGTGATTCTAGCAACACGTCACTTAACTGCTCTGTGCCTTGGTTTCCTCAGCTGTAAAATGGGGATGATCAGATCATGACCTCATAACAGAGATGTAAGTGGATCGATATGTGTAAATATTAAATAGAACTGTGCTTGGCACATAGTAAGTGCTATAGGATGGCTTACTTTATGGTAAATATTATTATTGTTATTATTATTGTTCACTGAGCATCTACTTTATGGTTACAGAGGACATGTAGTAAAGCAAGCACAATCCCAGCTCTTACAGAAAGGGGATGACAGCCCTTAGAAAGGAAATCCATCAGAACATATTTTCAGCTTGTTTGGGAGGAAGGAAACCCACACGGTGCAGTAATAAGGACTGACATTCTGAACTGTGTGGTGTGGGCTACCGAAGATGCTTCTCGGGGCAGGAGACCAGTCTTCCACTCTCCCCATCAACAGAGGTAGCTTCACACTTATTCAGTGATTGATGAGGTAGCTTCGTGGTAAAAAAAAAAAACAAACCCATCTGCCAATACAGAAGAGACAGGAGACTGGGGTTCAGTCCCTGGGTCAGGAAGATCCCCTGGAATGGGAGATAGCAGCCCACTCCAGTATTCTTGCCTGGAAAATCCCTTGGACAGAGGAGCCTGGTGGGCTACTGTCCGTGGGGTCACAAAGAATAGGAGACAACTGGGTACACACATACACATATTGATCTTTTCAGGTCCTCTCCTCCCACCGACATCCTAATAGATGGTAAAGAATAATTTCTGTGTTACAGTGGATATTCTCGAGGCTCAGAGAGGTCAAGTAACTTGCTCGAGATGACACAGCATATGGTTGGCAGAGCCTCGACTGAGCAGGAATCTGTCTGACTCTGCAGCTCATGGGAGCCTCTCTGCTGCCTCTTCCACCAGGCTGCTGCCTGGACTAGACTTGAACTGTGTTGCCCAGTCCATACATTGCCAGTCCCTCTGTGAATGAAAAGAAAAGTGAAAGTGAAGTCACTCTGTCGTGTCCAGCTTTTTGCAACCTCATGGACTGTAGCCTACCAGGCTTCTCTGTCCATGGGATTTTCCAGGCAAGAGTCCTGGAGTGGGTTGCCATTTCCTTCTCCAGTGGATCTTCACAACCCAGGGATCGAACCTGGGTTTCCCACATTGCAGGCAGACGCTTTACCCTCTGAGCCACCAGGGAAGCCCTTTCCTCTATGAATAAGTCGACATATAAGGAGGGACCCACTTAGTTTGGGTAGCCTGAGTACTCTGCCCTCTGGCTCCAGGAACAGGAAGAAGAGCCCTGGAGGCCCACTTCTTCACGTGGTCAGCCCCATACCTGCTCACAGGTTGACACGTGTGCCAGTTGCCATCTTTCTTCAGTGTGAGTGTGAGCCAGGCAGGCAGGCTGCAGACACACCCACCTCCGCTGGCCAAGGGGTGCTGACCCCTGTGCTACTTATTCTGGAAGCATCTGCCCCTCTGCTGTTGTCACATGCTCTAAGGTTCTGTCTCCCGGGGTTGGTGGTGGGATGGGCGTCAGTTAGCCACTTTCTCACACCAAGCATCGCCTTCCCTGGAGCTCCAACCCCCTCCGTGGCTCTGTTGAGAACTGTGGCTCCTCTTTCTACCGTGTCCTCCTGCCCCCGAAGTCCTTGCTCATCCTTCGTTTTTAGTTATCGCTCAATATGATCAGGTTCACTTTTCAACTTTCAGAGAAACTTTCTGAAAACTCTGTTCAAAGATCCATCCCTCCACCCCCACTTTCTCACTGTAATGAATATATTCCCCTTTTATACAGCTCTTTTGTAATTTCACTTCGACTTTGGGAAGGAGGAAAGGAAACATATGAATTCATTTCTTAATTATGATATTTGCATCTGAGCTTATGTTGGTTTTCTAAGATAACCTCTTGCTATCAGCAATAGCATTCCATGCACATTTAATGCTTGAAGGCCAAATTAATGACTCATTTTATTAACACTTCTAAGAAACTAGCAGACACCTTCAGGGAATTGAGTCTTCCTTTTAAAGTATTTCCTGTGAATCAACATCTATGCCAAAGATGAGGGGAAAAGGGACCTTATCTCTGTGGGTTGATCTGTCTCCTCCCCCACTTTGCCACATCCCTAGCTTAATTTTCTCTTTCAAACATCTCAGAACCCAATCCTTTTCCTGCAATTTTGAATTTGCATCTTTGAAATTTTTCATAAGAAAACATTGGACTATATGTCCAGCTGTCATTCTCTGGTTTTCATCCTTCCAGCGTCTTTTCCACTGGATAACTGTGGTTGTGTATTGAATTCCCAAGAAACTAATTCCTGGAGGTTCCCTTTCCTTGATGATGGAAGTTAGAAGAGAGAGAGAGAATTTTGAGACTCCCATCAGTAATAGCAGTCCATCAATAATAGGGCTGAATTCCTCAGAGACAGTTCAGGGATCGATGAACAAAGGACTCTAATAGCCAGAAAGCACATCATCTATTTCCCCAAAGACTTTGGCATCTGCCCGATCGTCTGACTCCAGAAGCGACCCCAGAGGTTAGCCAGCCTTAGGGAGAGATGGCTAGAAAGGAGTTTGGGATGCAAACTGCCTCTTTGCTGCCAAGCACATGGTTTGCAACTTAGGGCTCCACCTTCTCTTATTTGTAGCCCACAGGAGCTGCTGGAATGTTTAAGCACCTCCAGTCAGTGCCTTGCTGTATTCAAGCTCTTCGCCCCGAGCAGATGACCAGAACCTGAGGGAATGACTGGAGGGTGATAGGTCATGGGGTATGGGAGTGGGTGGGCGAGGGTGGGCACTGACATCCAGGGAGTGCCAAGGAACAATCAGATCTGAAAAGGCACATTCATAATCATGGAAGCCCATTCCATATTTTGTGTCTGGTGGGACACCATTTATATATATATATTCAACATGCAAGCCAGGCAGGCTAAATTGTAACCTCTCTTCAATAAATGCCCTAGTTGTTTAGAGTAAAAAAAAAAAAAAAAAGGTTTAGATTAGCACCCGGGCACTCTGACAAAGGTCCAGAGGGACTTAAGGGACTTGCCAGCATCATTAGCATTTTTTTCTTCTTTTTCCAGCTGCACTAAAATATGTTTGCTCAAAACAGAGGGAGATGAAAAACTACTGGCAGCCAGTACCTCTTAAAAGAAAAAAATATTTTACTCCTCTGGCAAACATACCAATTAAAACGAAGCTGTGTTGTGACAGATTACGGAGCAATTAATTCCTAATTGAGCTTTCTGCTAGATGCTTCTGTGAAAGCTACTTTACTGGGGCCCGAAGTGGCCACACCTTAGAGGAAAAGAAACCTCTAAACTTCCTGTAACACCCTCTGCGCTGAGGGGCCCAGAAACCAAAGTAAACATTTTTACTTTGAATCTCAGAGAGTTACACTGACAGGATTAGCTTGACAGAAAGATCTCGACATTGTAAATCCTACTGGGGATTTCATAGTTTCCTCATTTGTAAGCAAAATCCATTTTCCATGAGATATTTTTAGCGCAAGCATCCCTGTTGTCTTATTTTCTTGCAGTACACCATTAGATCTTGAGGCCGGTCCAAGCCAGTCACGTGACTCCTAAGCATCTCTCGGTTCCCTCCTAAGTGACTAGTCTCTCAGGAGTCAGGGAATCCTAGACTCTTAACTGCCAGAGACCTTAACGTCCTTCCTGAAGCCTTGAATTCTTATTGATAGGATGTGAAAATGCTTTACAGCTGCTGCTTTTTTTTTTTTTTTTTTTCCTGAGAGGTCAGCTCGGCAAAGCTCGATGCCCGACCTCAGTAAACAGAGATATTTTCAGCCATGCAAGCCGCCTATGTAAATATAAAAATGTATCAGGCTGCAGAACTGCACGCGTGGGAACAGAACAACCGAGCTATTGAAAGAAAATCGCAGGGGGAACACTAGTGTCACTCACATGGCTTTGGTTAACGTGTGCATGCTTCGGATAAATCAGACTCCCCACTTTATATGAGTCCATTTCATTTCTGGAACTTACGAGCTACAATAAGCAGAACCCCAATCAGTTAGTGAGGTGTCTAGTAAAATTTCCTTCTGGAAGTTTTTACATTAAGAAGACAACAGTCACTTTCACTCTTTCTATGACACTCCTCTGCCTTGGAAAAAACATGTGAGTGTGAAGTCAATTTTTCAGTTGTTTAATGTGAAAAAGAGTGATTTGTTTGAGTGTCTGAGAGGGAAAGATATCTTTAATCAGACCTCCAAAACTGGAATTGAAGAGAATCACTGTAATGAACAGGAAACATGCTCTTGAGATGAATTGAGAAATGCTCTCTGGGCAAAATGCTCTAATATTCCTGAGTGTGTTCAGTTTCAGTGGATCAAATCTTTCCCATCTCTGCATCCAAGCTATTTGGCGGTGATCAGATGATCAGAGCTCAAGGAAGTGATTGGAGAGTGAGCTGGCTGCAGCTGCGATGTAGGCTGTTTTCAGGGACAAGGAGCCACTGTTTTTCAAACATAGCATCCACATAGAAGTTATTTTCTGGGCTCCAGGATGCAGCGATGGGCTGCACTGCCAGCATTGTTCTGCTTCAAGCTTTTCGTTCTGTGGTCCAGAGGAGCTGTCCACACATTTGTCGACGACGCCAGGAGGAACCATCCCACGAAATTTTGCCTCTGGAAATTGACGATGAAATGAGTAGACCCAGAACCCTCATCATAATGGTATGGTATCTGTGGCAAAACTGCCTCAGTTGATGAAGCTGTGATTATAGAAATGAGGCTGTCATTTGGGATTCTAGTTTTCAGCTTTAGGCAAAGAAATGTGTGACCACGAGTTTACTACTGTGCTGTATTGTTGGGGGAAAATCTTTTCAGAATGATTTCATATATTATTCACAGAACTGGTTTTCTTTCTCTTATATCTGTCTTGAAAATTTGCAGTTTGGTGGTCTGTTAGAAACTCTCTTCTCCTAATGTTTTGTGTTGCTGTTATTAACTTTTGTGCAGAAATTTTTGAAGCCTGGTTCAACTAAGTGGATTTTATGTTGTGACTCTAATTTGAAAGTAGAGCCCCAAATAGGTATTTTTATATCACATGTGACTCATTCAGTTGTGTTCACAGTTAGATCTCTAACTTCAAAGCATTTGAGGCTTTCATTTCTGGCGCTGCAAGGGAAATGTCTTTCCAAAATGTTTAACTTAGGCATAAAATCAGAATGAAGTTTTTGAGAATTTTGTGGAATGCATGGTGTTTCATTAGAAAGCTGTTTCTTGCCACTTGACAAATGACATTCTTGTCTGTGCTTTAATGATTATAGTGTTAACTCCTTCACATGTATCTGGTTGATCAGCTAGAAAAAAGTAGAGGGTAGACTCTTTCCTCACCTTAGGTTCAGGGAAAGATCTGCTTAGTCACTGAAATCCTGTCTTAGGATGGAAGTGGTGTGCTTAGGTTTCCAAAATTGAGAAGGCATTGAAGTCTGCGTGGTTTCAGCACAATCGACTTTTTTGTCTTAGATTTCAATGTTCGGATATCAAGGATGCAGTAAATAATGAATGATAAATACCTGTTACACCAAAAGTTTTTAAATGAAAGTCATTTGGCTTGAGCTGTGTGTCTGAGTGACAGAATACTAAGCTGTAACATTATAGGCCAATTTCTCCAACAAATCAATATTTGATTTTCAAAAGGCAATACTGTCCTTCAACTATTGGACTATGATTATCTCTTGGAGAGAATACTTAGTGGGAATATTTTCATTCTCTCATTATTCCCATACTGTGCTGTGCTAAGTTACTTCAGTCGTGTCTGACTTTTTGCGACCCCATGGACTGTAGCCTGCCAGGCTCCTCTGTCCATGGGATTCTCCAGGCAAGAATACTGGAGTGTGTTGCCATTCCCTTCTCCAGGGGATCTTCCCAACCCAGGGGTCAAATCTGTGTCTCTTACGCTTCTGCATTGGCAGGCGGGTTCCTTAACACTCTTGCCACCACACATTCTATAGCTATGTATTACTCGTGCCATCTAAGTCTTGAAAACATTTTTTCCTAATTTTACTAAATTTTTACAGTGAGAACTTTGCCCCCAAAATCATATTTCAAAGTAATTGAGAAGTAAAAACAAATAATTCACCTAGTAATAGTGCCCTGTTTTTTTAAAGATCCTTTTATTCACATGATACTTTTATGGACATTAAATGAGGTGATGATGATTTATTGATGAGGAAAACAAAGTTTAGAAAGATAGAATGCCTTGGTTACATCACATGGCTGCCAAATGCCAGAGCCTCAAGTCACACTTAGATCAATAATTCCAAAAGCCAATATTTTTTCACTCTGTTCATATTTCTAAGGAAATAATGATAAAACTGATAGAAGTGAATTTTTATGAGAAGTCTGATGGAAATGTTGGACCACTCAGCGTAAAATATGCTCATACAAAGCTATTTTGCCTCTTGAAAATTTCCAATGGGCCACTTGAAAGTTCACACATTTCCCAATTGGGCCAACCACTGTTCTCGGTACTTGGAATCCATCAATGAACAAACCCATCAGAGATCCCTGCCCTAAGTGGCAGTGTTTTACAGTGATAGCATATTTTGCAGATCTCTTTATGGAATTACTATATTAGGGCTGTGATGCTTAGTGTTCTAATTTAAGTCAATAAAACTATTCCCTATCTTCCAAGATGGTGGTTTGGAAACTTTAATGCACTTCGCAGTCACCTAGGAGTTCTTGTATATACAAATCCTTGTGCTCCTGGTCCCAATGACTCTACATAAGAAGATCTAGAGTGCAATCAAGCATTCTTTGCTGTTAGAGAACTTCCCACCCCCAACCCAACTCCAGTTATTCTCAGGTTCTGATGGAGGAACAGGGTGGATGACACACTGAGACACATCACTCTGGAAACTGATAATCTAAACCCTCCACCTGGCGTCCTCCTTTAACCTTATATGCTAATTGTCTTCTAACTCTTGCTACAACCTTCCGGAAGTGGTGAAAGTCAGACACTCAGTCGTGTCTGACTCTTTGCGATCCCAAGGACTATAGACAGCCAGGCCCCTCTATTCATGAAATTCTTCAGGCAAGAATACTGGAGTGGGTTGCCATTACCTTCTCCAGGGATCTTCCCAACCCAGGGACTGAGCCCAAGTCTCCTGCATCACAGGCAGATTCTTTACCATCAGAGCCACCAAGGAAGCTCCACAAACTGATTTTTTAAATTCTCTTACTTTTCCATCAACCATTAGTCACCAAATTTTGTATATTGATTGTGTGTGTATCTGTGTGTGTGTAAGATCACAGACTCCAGAGCCAGAGATTTTAGGTTGGAATCTTAACTTCATTCCTTATTGGCTATGCGACCTTCTGCACACTTGTTAGCAACTCTGGGTCTCTTTTCCTCATATGTAAGATGGAGGTAATAGTTTCCTCAGCCCAGAGCTGTTGTGAGGGTTTAATGAAGTAAAGGGTGTGTTCTGTGCTCAGAATTATATCTAGATATATTAGTGAGGTTATTAAGTAGAATCTAGGACTCCCTAACTGAAAAAGTGACATTTGAAGAAAAGACCTAAAGGAGGTGACAAGTGAGTCAGGCCACCCTCAGGGGAAATGGCTCAGGCAGAAGGACCAGCCAGGGTGAAAGTCCCTGATATGGGAAGAAGCTTGGGGTGTCTGAGGACCAGCGAGGAAGTCACTGTGACTGAGTAAGCCAAGGAGAAGGTAGTAGAGGAATGTTGTGGAGGTAATGGGGGACAGATCATGTGAGGCTTAGCAGGCCATGATGCAGACTTGGGCTTTTTCCAAAAGTGAGAAGGGAAACCAGTGGAGGCAGCAGGCACAGAAGTTAAGAGCATGGGCTGGGGAGCCAGAATGTCAGGGTTGGAGTCCTGTCTCTGCTGTTTGTTAGCTGTGTGATCTTAGCTTGTCCTTCCAGTGCCTCATTGCCTCACTGATGAAACGCAGAGAGTCATGGTACCTACCTTATAAGGTTATTGTGAGAATTCAGTTAATACTTGCAAAGAGCTTGTGCTTGGTGGGTAATAAGTGCTATATTAATTATATGCTTGTTAATTAGGGTGGCCTTGGGCAGGGCAGTGACAGGATCTGTGGTTGCCAAGGGTCCAGGGTAGAAGCAGAAAAAGAAAAGTCGCTCAGTCATGTCCGACTCTTTGCAACCCAATGGACTATACAGTCCATGGAATTCTCCAGGCCAGAATATTGGAGTGGGTAGCCTATCCCTCCTCCAGGGGATCTTCCCGACCCAGGAATCAAACCAGGGTCTCCTGCATTGCAGGTAGATGCTTTACCAACTGAGCCACAAGGGAAGCCCAAGACTGCGGGAGTGGGTAGCCTATCCCTTCTCCAGGGGATCTTCCTGACCAGGACTCAAACCGGGGCCTCCTGCATTGCAGGTCGATTCTTTACCAACTGAGCTATCCGGGGTAGAAGCAGGGAGACTACTAATCAAGAAGCTATTGCAATGATCCCCACAACAGACCTGGATAGTACTTGATGAGATTGTGACAAGTGGCTGGACTTGGATATATTTTAATAATAGGACCAATAGGATTTGCTTACAGATCGAACACAAGTGAGGGAAAGAGAGGAATGAGAGATGAATATATGGTATTTTAGGGTTTTTTGTTGTTGTTTTGTTTTTTGGCTTGAACAGCCAGAAGACTGTTGCCATTCAAAAGGGGAAGCCTGCAGGACAAGATTTAGCAAGTGAATCTTAGTTCACTGTAAGACATGTCATGTTTGAAATACCTGTGAGGTCTGTACATGGAGATTTCAAATAGAAGATTGTATATATACGTCAGAGTCCCAAGAAAGAGTCTACAAAGAAGATATAATGCCTGGCACAGTATAAATAGCAATTAATGATTGATGAATGAATAAAGGATCTCTCTACTAATTTTCTATAATACTTATAGTGTATCAATCCATTTGTAGTTAAGTGTATCTTTACCTACTTCATTGAACTTTTAATTGCTTACTTACTTTTCTGTTCATATTTTTATCTCACTGATAGATGGAAAACCCATGTAGGCAGGAACTAAGCTGACTTTATGCCCTAGTGGTAGCCAGTACAATTGTTTTTATAAACTAAAACTTGATCTCATTGATGATTTGAAATTTGTAAACAATTGACCCCCATATAAAAAGCTCAGTTGATAAAAGCTGCCTTCATAACTCTTCATGAAGTGTCCAGGAATAAGTTAAGAATGAAGACAGCTACTACAATAAATACAAGGGTTTGAATGTTCTTCAAAAGGCTCTGGCACTCAAGTCATCATTATATCGAAGAATCTCATTGCTGAGTCCAAGTCCTGAGTCTTCATGGAGAGATCAGCTTTGGGCTGGCACTGATTATGGTTTGGCTGCAGAGTCCAAAAGGAAGAGCCTGGTAAATATCAAAATAAATCATTGTAGGCCCTCAGCCTTTGCAAAAGACACATGAATCGGAATAGCTGAAACTATTACAATGGCCTGTTAAAATGCATTCAAGTTTAACTGGGCAAAATGAGGAAATTTCCTTCAAAAGTCTACTTTACCTCTTCAAAAATTTTTGCTCCGATGGGAGAATGAACAGAAACCCTTTCATGAATTATTTTTTCTTACATCCTTTATAGCATATTTTGTTGAAGGCCTCAGACACTAATTTAATTTATGGAGATTTGCTATTTTCTGGGGAATGTCTGTAACTTCTGATGTAATTCACTAATCACCAGCCCTGGAAGTTGACTTCCCTTTTAAGACCTATTTCCTCTCCTTCCCAACCCCCAAAGAACATTTATCTGTTTATATGGTACAGGATAGGGTAAAATAGAAGGAGAGCAAGAAGCAAGTGCTAGCCAGGCTCCTGGTCTCTCACTATATGACCAACCCCCATGCACAATTCTAGGGTCTCAACTTGAAAGTGAAACATTTTTTAAAATCCATGAACCTTTTGGGGTGGCTGTGTAATAGTAGAAACCATAAAATTTAAAGTTATGAATGCCAAGGATCTAGTGTTCATAACATGGCTGTGACTTTAATTTTGATTGAAGACAGGAAAATATAGTCTAATGTGGTGAGTCGGAAGGTAAACTCTCTTCTGTGAGTCAGAGCACTTATAGGATAAGCGTTTCAGAGCCTGGGAGCTTTAGGTGCTGTCCAGATCTGCGTTACAAGTCACCCTTTTGTGGCTACCAGGTCTAGGGCTCTGATGAACAATAGTTTATAGGTCAAATCCTGTCCACGATCTTTTTTTGTATTCCCTGTTAACTAAGAGTGGTTTCTAAAACTCAAATTTTATAAAACAAAAAAGGAAGAAAAAGAAGAAGACTGGTAACAGAGACCATATATGGCCCACAAAGCTTAAAGTATTTACAGTCTGGCCTTTTATAGAAAAGTTTGCTGACCTTACTCTGGTGAATGATGTGGGCTCAACCAAAATGGAAACTTCTTTCTTTTTTTTGTTTTAAACTTATTTGATTTCTACAATGTACTTGCTCTCTGCTTGTGTGTGTGTGTTAGTCACTCAGTCGTGTCCAACTCTTTGCAATCCCATGGACTGTGGCTCACCAGGCTTCTCTGTCCATGGAATTCTCCAGGCAACAATACTGGCGTGGGTAGTCATTCCCTCCTCTGGGAAATCTTCCCAACCCAGGGATTAAACCCACATCTCCTGCATTGGCAGGCAGATTCTTTACACTCTAAGCCACTAGGGAAGCCCTGCTCTTGGCCTACCTTGATGCAAAAGAACTTAGGTTTTTCCTGGGCACCTTTTGTTCACCCAAGGGTCTGAGGACTGTTGTGATTCAATGAAGAAGGTTTAGATTTGGAATCAGAAGCCCTGTGTCTGAGTCTCAAGCCTGTCACTTAAAAGCCCAGGTGATCCGGACGTGATGATTTATTTGTCTGGGTTTCTGAAATGGTGACTACTATCTATTCTGTCTGTTGGAAGCACCAGAGTGTTTATTTTTATGGACTCACTTTGTAAATCAGTGGGCATTATACAAAAACAAAGTCTTGCAGGTAGGGGGCTAACTTACAGTGTCAGAGATCCACTCTAGGTCACTGTCCCAGTGAGAGTTCGTTATCCACTGAGTGACTCATCTGTGATACAAGGACACAGCATACATTAGGGTTTTACTGTATTTGCTCCATCTCTACCCTAAAAGGCTGGAACAGCGAGTGTGGCCGGAAGAGAGGGTCCATGAGGGAATTGTCAAGCTTCTACTTGATTAGCTTGGTCTTCAACAAATCTCCACACTTTTGTCCCCTCGTGTAGAATAGGTGTAATAGTCCTTCCTTCGTGGTCAAGTGCTTTGAGAACTTGGGATAAGGAAGGAAGCTAAATGAAGGAAATGAATTATTTGTGAAACTAATGATGCCTTATCTTTGGAACTCACATTTGTTTACATTTATGTCCTATGAATAAAATCAGGACCAGAGAGAAATATACTTTGGGAGCCACTTCAAAGAAAATAAAATAATTTCTATCCTTATCCTACAATAAATATTCTAACTTAATAAAACTTGTAACCAAAGGGATTTTGCCCAGTTTCTGCTTTATGCATTCAGAGGAAATGACTTCCAAACATTCTCAATCCTGAGTAAATGTTCTTATTTCATTTTAGAGAGGTTGAATTTTGAATATACTAATGTAAGATTCCCCTGGGAAAGGAAGTTTGTGTAATGGAGTGTGAATTGAAATGGTTTGGCATAGATAGATGGGTATAATGTGGAACTTAAAAGCACAGGGAATCTTTGGCAGCTATTTTTCCTTGTAAACTGAATTTGAGCTGAATCTCAAAGCCACAGAAAATGGACAAATGAATTGAATGGCTTCTCTATGGATATAAGAATTAATTGAATATAATTGAGGCTTAGTAATTAGCAACAGAAATCTTTGAGGCCAAGGCTTACTAGACTCAAATTACATCTGGTCTCATCTTATCCAAATAATCTTACATCTATCTAGTTCTCCAAATAAGATATATTTAGAAATGATAAGAAACAAAGACAAAATATTCTTAATCTAAAATGTAAAATTTAAAACCACCACACTGGTAAAGAAAAGCAGAAAATCAGGTATATGGGGCAATGCAGAGACTTTCACCAAAAACAATTACCAAACTCAACTATATAGAGATATAAATATATACTTATAATAAAATATATATTAAAACATTTAAAAAAATTATATCCTTAGTAGATATAACTGTTTGAGGACAGACCATGGTATAAAGATTCAAACAATTTTGATACAAGTAGAAATATGTAGTTATATGGCTAGAAAAAGTAAAGACTCAAGAAATAAGTGGTAGCGAAAAGTTCTTTACCTTTTTAAGATACTTAAATATTAAGAAAGTCTGATTATGCTTCTTTTTGTTTTTATTTCTTTCTTTGCTTTCTAGAAGAGTAGATTTAAGGCTTATCTCCAAGTTCCAGGTTTCAATACAGTGAAATCTTGTGCCAACTGAGTAATATACTTGAGGATAAAAATGCATATTTTGGCAAGCCAAATGCAAATAGAGTATTTTTGTCATGCTTCAGCAAATTTCTTCTAGATAGTGGTTTTATTCTCTCATATTTTCTTTTCATGGAGCTGATTTACTTAAGGACTAAAGTCTAAGAGTTTTGAAATTCATTTCCCATGATCCCGTTTTATTCTCTTCAGAACTTGTCCAACAAATTCAACATGTGTCAAATGAATTTGGGTTGTTAATCTAAACATCAGAAATTGAGTAGACAGCAGAGAAACAACTGCACCTTGCCTTTGACAGGCACAGGCGGCAAGGGCTAGCTGCTGCTCTTTCCTCATGGAGCTTAGAGTCTGGCGGCAGAGACAGAGAAGACGCAAACAAATGTACAATTGTAATCATGCTAAGTGCTTCAAATGAGTTACATTTTACCTTAAGATTGTCTCCTTTGAGCATCCATCCTCAACCAAGGCACCAAGGAAAGCTTCCTCTAAGGAAGTGATGGAGCAGAGATCTGAAGAGTAGTAGATGCTAAGAAGAGGGAGAGTGCCATGTACCACTCCTAACTTTTATTTCGTTGCGTGGGTTATAAGAACCCTTGGTTCATTGCCCCTATTCTACCTTCAAATTCGGCAGTGTTGTATCACCAAACAACTCTGACTCTGACCCCTGACTCTCCTACCTCCCTCTTTCACTTGTTACAAAGGATCCTTGTGGATTACGTTGGTCCCACTTGGACAATCCAGGACCATGTCAAGGTCAGCTGATTTGCAACCTTAATTCCATCTGCAGTCTTACTTTCCGCCTTGCCATATAAATAACATATTCACAAGGTCTGGAGCTTAGGATGTGGACATCTCTGGGGGACTGTTATCTGTCTACTGAAATATTTCATGGAGTTACTTTCAGAGTTCAATGAGTGAATACAAGTAGAGGATCTATAATGTACCCAGAACGTAGAAAGACCTAAGTTTTAGCTATTATGATTAGCTAAATTATTATCATTATTATTATTATTATTATTTAGCTTCCATTGTCTGGTTGAAACTAAGAGAGGCTCACAAATTTAATATACTTTAAAGAGTTATTTTAGGAAAAAGAATTGAACTGCTTAAAGGAAACTTAATTTGTGCTTCATAGAATATGGAGAAATGGAAATTCAAAGTTAGCTTATTTACAGGAACACTGTAATACTTACTGAATAGATTAGTCAAAGAACACCTACGCTTATTAGAGATTCTCTTCTGTGTTATCCATCAGTTGCCACTTTTCTGAAATTTAACTTTTAATTTCTTTTTGTTTTCCCTTTATCATTTATGAAGGAATACTGCATGTTTTGAGTTCTCCAAATTATGCCAAAGATAGAAATGATAAGGAACAAAGAAAGAACATACAAAATCTTTAAAAAAGAAAGTCTAGAATTTAAAGCCACCACAATTTAAAAAAAAAGTAGAAAAATCATGTGTGAGAGAGAAAAAGATAATACTTTTAGGTTCAGTAAGGAAAGTTGAAGTTATTCGCTTACAGATAAAGAATAGATTGTATCTTGTCATTTTGAAGCTATTTCAGTGTTTTTTGATGTGAGCAGATTTTTTAATTTTAGCAGATCTATAACCATTAAGAAACTTAAGGGCCCTAGCAGTCCAGTGGTTAGGACTCTGCTTTTACTGCCCACTGCCCATAACTCAGGTTCAGTCCCTGGTAGAAGAGCTAAGATCCTGCAATCCACAAGGCCAAAAAGAAGAAAAGAAATTTAAGAATTTGAAACTATGGAATCTAGATTCTTCTACAAATTGATACTCAGTTAAAGGTTTGATGAATGAATGTAAGCTATATCTTATAGGTCAGAAAATTTATAAAAGGAATCTGTGAGGGGGAAAAGAAGGCATGAGTTCATTGGTAAATTACCAGCATCCATGCCATTTATTGGTCCTTTATGTTATCAAAGGTCTTCTTGGCTTTCCTGCACTTTAGGAGAACAGACTGAATGAATATCCCACAAAATAACTTCAGATTCTGTTTTATGAGTCAGAGAAAGTAAAGATGGAAATTGTGCCCACAAAATAATAGCTCTTTAGTGAGCTCTTCCAGCTATTTGTCAAGCACTTTGCTGACAACTTTGCAGTTATCGTTTCTTGTTGCCACAACAACCCACTGGAGGATATTATTTTTATTCCCATATCATTGAGGAAGAAACTAAAGTACACAGAGTAGCTCTGCCCAATTGAAATACGATGTGAACCACATAATTTTTAATTTTCTAGGAGCCATATCTTAAAAACTAAAAAAGATGAAATTAATAATACATTTTATTGAAGCCAGTATATCCAAACTCTGGTTATTCTGGCATATAATCAATATACAATTATTAATTAGATATTTTGCATTTTTGTTTTTTTCTCAAGTTTTCAAAATCTGGTATGTATTTATACATATCACACATTTCAATTGGGATGCTAAATATTTATCACAAGTACTTGCGCAGTATTCAGATTGCATAAAATTTACAGTTGAAAGAGTAAATTCGCATAGCCAAGTTGTTTCAAAATTAAAGTTTTCCAGTAACTGGATAGACTACGGTTTGTAAAGTTACGCCAAAATTAATGAAGATGAAGTAAAACTAAAAATTCAGTTCCTCAGTCACACTAACCACTTCTCAATACCCGCATATGACTAGTGGCTGCTGCAGTGAACTGTGCAAATATAGTGGTTACTGAACTTGCCCTTGATCACCCTCTGGTAAGAACTTGAACTGCAATTTGAACCTGGGGCGATTGCTTGTAGCCACGGTGCCACTTTGCCTCTACCTTGAAAGGCCAGGGAGTGGTGAGCAGCACCAGCCTCTGCCCACCTTTACCAGTGCATTCTCTATTGCCTTGCCATGGACCTTTGTTTCTCTGATTTAAATAAAACTAAACAACAATAAATTATTCATTTACTTTCTGTAGAGCATGTAGGGAGTGGGCAGGGGAGGTGTATCTATTAATATGAAGATTTGGGGTGAATTAAAAATTTGTCTTTTTTCACCTGTTCCTAGTAAATTTTTCTAAGGTATGTAAATATCCTTATCAAGTTGGCAAATGAGTCAAATATATATTTTAATTGATTAATTAGTTAATTAATTAAAAATGGACAAGCTACCCAGGTGAGGACTTCCTTGGTGGCTCAGACGGTAAAGCGTCTGTGTACAATGCTGGGGAACCAGGTTCGAGCCCTGGGCTGGGAAGATCCCCTGGAGAAGGAAATGGCAATCCACTCCAGTACTATTGCCTGGAAAATCCCATGGACAGAGGAGCCTGGTAGGCTACAGTCTATGGAGTCCCAAAGAGTCAGACATGACTGAGCGACTTCACTTTCACTTCGCTTTCACCCAGGCTAGAGATGAAGTCAGGGACAACCCCAGTGTGGCTCTTATCGAACATGCAGACTACCAATTTTCCTGCAACCTAGAGCCACCACCTCCCCACCATTCCACCCCCCAACTTTCCATATCACCAACCTCCCTCACTCCATCTTCCTACCATCTCTGGCTCTCAAGGAGCCACGCCCACCCCACCAACTCCACCCACATTTTCTTCACTCCTGCAGCCTGGTCACGCGCACTTTCCCCACTGCACCCTCCTGCCTTCTGTCTCTATTGATACAGGCATCTGCAGTGGCATTCCTTTGCTGTGTCCAGTATGGCAAGCTGCTTGGCAATTTTCTTAAGAATTCAGAGTTTTCCACGTAGATTATATAGAATAATAACATGGTATGAACTGGGAATAATAGAATCCAGTTGCCTCATTTGTAGGGTAAAAACCAGAGCCAAAAATGTGAATGCACGTATCTGTGGCTTTCATAAGGGTTGGTGACAGAACAAGGATCTTTGCCCGGATCTCAAAATGATGACACTTTCACTCTTTTAAATTCCACACTCTTCCTTTCTTAATCCAAAGATAACAGGCCAGAGCATGTGCACAGTTTTAGACAAAACCACGTAATTCCTAACTGCGAAGTAGTAATGACATCAGTAGCATAGCAAATTGTATTCAGTCTCTGATTATTTTAGAAGAATAAATTTATATGGAGTTGAAATTTGATTTTGTCTTTTAGTAAATAAGGACTCTTACTCCAGACTCTTCTCTTAAATTTCAGTTCAGTCACTCAGTCGTGTCCGACCCTTTGCAACCCCATGGACTGCAGTACGCCAGACTTTCCTGTCCATCACCAGATCCTGGAGCTTGCTCACACTCATGTCCATTGAGTCAGTGATGCCATCCAACCATCTCATCCTCTATTGTCCCCCTCTTTTCCTGCCTTCAATCTTTCCCAGCATCAGGGTCTTTTCCCATGAGTCAGTTCTTCACATCAGGTGGCCAGAGTATTGGAGTTTCAGCTTCAGCATCAGTCCTTCCAATGAATATTCAGGGTTGATTTCCTTTAGGATTGACTGGTTTGATTTCCTTGCAGTCCAAGAGACTCTGAAGAGTCTTCTCCAACACAACAGTTCAAAAGCATCAATTCTTTGGTGTTCAGCTTTCTTTATAGTCCAGCCCTCACACCCGTACATGACTTCTGGAAAAACCATAGCTTTGACTAGATGGACCTTTGTCAGCAAAGTAATGTCTCTGCTTTTCAATATGCTATCTAGGTTGGTCATAGATTTCTTCCAAGGAACAAGTGTCTTTTAATTTCATGGCTGCAGTCACCATCTGCAGTGATTTTGGAAACCAAAAATAAAGTCTCTCACTGTTTCCATTGTTATCCCATCTATTTGCCATCAAGTGATGAGACTGGATGTCATGATCTTAATTTTTTGAATGTTGAGTTTTAAACCAACTTTTTCACTCTGCTTTTTCACTTTCATCGAGAGGCTCTTTAGTTCTTCTTCACTTTCTGCCATAAGGGTGGTGTCATCTGCATATCTGATGTGCTTCATCCAGCTTGGCATTTCACATGATGTACTCTGCATATAAGTTAAATAAGCAGGGTGACAGTATATAGCTTTGACGTACTCCTTTCCCAATTTTAACCAGTCTGTTGTTCCATGTCCAGTAATAACAGTTGCTTCTTGACCTGCATACCGATTTCTCAGGAGGCAGGTAAGATGGTCTGGTATTCGTATCTCTTGATGAATTTTGCAGTTTGTTGTGATCCACACAGTCAAAGGCTTTGGTATAGTCAGTAAAGCAGAAGTAGATGTTTTTTTGGAACTCTCTTTCTTTTTCTACTATCCAACAGATCTTGGCAATTTGACCTCTTGAATTTACCTGAAGGATCAAATACTAAGAAAATGAGTTCTGGTTAATCTGCAGAATAAACCTATATCCTGGGCATCTTGGTAGTCCTAGAGCAGGAAGGGCAAAGGAAAAAAAAAAAAAAAAAAAAGATAAATCACTTTCTTGTAATCTCTTCAGATTGAAGAGTTTATAGAGCTCTACTTTGAGAACAGAAGTGTATCTGCTACCTTCCAGAACTCTGAACTACAAAATACTGTGCTGTACCAGAAAGACAAGTATGTAATGACAAAACATGGGATTTGATGTCAGACCTGTGCCATTTAAAAAATGCGGGACTATGGGAGAATTCCTTGCATTCTTTGAATCTCAGTGTCCCAGTTTGCAGCATGGCAGTGAGTCTTCATGGTGCCGTTGACCATCTAAATGGAAATTGAGGAAAATCACTTAGCACGGTGCTTCCATTCCCAAGGAGAATACACCTCTTTTTCATCAGTGACGTGAGAAAAATATCCAGTGTGTACCTGCATCATAATTAAAGTAATAACTTTTGTAAGTGAAGTATAATAACTTCTGGAAGTGAAAATTAACACTATTTTGTGTTAATTCCAAAGGAGACATTTTGGTATGTTTGACTGTTCCTCACTTTTCCAGATAAGGAAACTGAAATGTTAAAAGAGACAGCAAGTAAACAAGGGGACTCAGTGAAAAAGCCAGTGAACCAAATGACATACCCTCAACGAAAGCCCTTGGAAGAAATAAGTGGGCCAAAAGCTAGAGATCAAGATTAAGGACAAAGAGATGTAGGCAGGGAAGAGGCTCACTGAACAGGGAGAGAAATGAAGTGCAAAATGCCTTTTCCTCTCTCAAATCCAAGTGGCATGAAGTTGTTAAAGGGTGCATTTGTAAGGCTTGCTTAAAATCAGTCTGTTTTTGTACCACTGTCAAACTATGGAACATTTCAATCAGTGTCATTCTTTTACTGTTTTTTTTTTTTTCTTTCTTTCCCTTGAAGATATTTGTTCTTTTATAATGGCTACCATACTATGTCCCATTTTTACCCATGCTGTTGAAAAAGAATGCTGATGGGTTTTCAGTTAAAGACTGTATTGTATATCCCTCTTATTTCTTTAGTTCTGACAGTTGAGTGGAGCATAGCAGATCTGTAACTGATGAAATTGGGGGTGGAATCACATCTTCAGGATCTAATTAGAGGATTTTGTTTTGATTGACAGGCAAGTGAACCAATGAGCACTTTTAGAAATGTCATCTTAATGAATATCCCTGTCATGCAAGGGAGGGTGCTAAGTCACTTCAGTCCTGTCCGACTCTTTGCAGCCCTATGGGCTGTAGCCTGCCAGCCCCCTCTCAAGAATACTGGAGTGGGTTGCCATGCCCTCGTCCAAGGGATCTTCCCAATCCAGGGATCGAACCAGTGTCTCATATGTCTCCTGCACTGGCAAGTGGCTTCTTTACCACTAGTGCCACCTGGAAAGCCCAGCCCTGTAGTAGTCATTTGCAAAAATGTGAGGAATAAAGAGACAATAAAGAGACACTCTTCTTTAAATACATCCTTTTTTTTCATAGCTAAAATGAAAAGAAATTATGAACTGTAGCTGAGTTTGTCACAAAGCAGTAAGCACCACTGGAATCACCTAAGTTCTCCTTCGGATTCTTTTTAGATCTGCCATAGAGACATGTGTTTCACTGCAGATGTGTTGAGGTCGTTGAGGATCATCAATACTGTAGATTACTTCTTTGAAGATCGAGATTGAAAAGAGAAGCAGGATTGTGAAGTTATAGTGTTACTAAGTGGGGCTTCCGTGGTGGCTCAGCTGTCAAGAGTTCACTTGCTAGGGCAGGAGATTTGGATTCGATCCCTGGGTTAAGAAGATTCCCTGAAGAAGGAAAGGGCAGCCCACTCCAATATTCTTGCCTGAGAAATCCCAAGGACAGAAGAGCCTGGCCGGGCTACAATCCATGGGGTTGCAGAGTCGAACTCGACATTTAACAAACAACAACAACAGTACTACTAAGTAAATTCTAGAGTATTGTAGAAGCTTCAGTTAGGGAGACAGCTACTTCTTCAAACAGCTGCACATTGTTAAAACTCCCTTGGCAAAAGCAGAGAGCCCAGGCTCAAGCTGAGACCACAGAGAAGTAAACGAATTGAAGCTGAACAGCTTTGCCCTGGTGTTCTGCAGAAGACACTGCGCTTCTCTGAAGCTTTACTGCCTGGACTTGGCAAACTCCACTTTCATTTTACTGCTCCAACTTTCTGCCTCTTTTTAATTGTAGTTTGTATCAGTAGATCTGTGTGTTTGTGTGTGTCTATGGCTCTGTTTTGCAGTCAAAGAAACTTCCCAACACTGTGTTGTCTTTAAACATTCAGCGTCATTATACCCATATATGCACAGTTAATTTACATGTCTGAATCCATGTAGCTGTATAGCCAGATATGGATAGTATGTCAGTTAGCTAGTAGCCAGAGTTTTAAATGGAGCCTGGTGTGTCTGGAAAATGAAATCTGCTTCCTTATTTAGCCATTTAAAACTGTATCTGTTATTTCAGAACTTTGTGATGATAAAGCCAATGACAATAAAATTTTGAGTTAGAAATCATAGCCGATATGCTCATCACTGACTCAGTGGACATGAGTTTGAGCAAACTCCAGGGGATGGTGAAGGACAGGGAAGCCTGGTGGGCTACAGTTCATGGGGGTCACAAAAAATCAGACAGGACTGAGCAACTGAACAACAACATTCTCATTTCGTCTCTTACATTGGAGCAATAAATGTCGATTTATCACTATTTTACGAAGAATACCAAAAATGCAATAGCAAACGGATGTGTCAGTCCTAAGCAAATTAAAAGAAGTAACGTGCTAAAGACCTCATAAGGAAGTGGGAAATTGAGACTAGGGTCTGATCGGCTGTAGGAGAATATAGTGTAGACCCCAACCTCATACCTTCCAAAGCACAGCCATTTCTGGCAGAAAAGGGCTTACTGAGCCCCAGTACTTGCCCTGATTTTGATTATTTTGTGCTTAGACTTTGTGCTTATGCTTTGTGGTTTAACGAATCCAGAGTTTAAACTATTCTTAGTTCCTGGAGGTTATTTTCTGATGCTCTTCTTTAAATACCACATGGGAATAATTTTAGTCAGTGAAACTAGACATACCATTTTCTGTTAGCTTTGTCCTTGCCATTTTTGTTTCTCACGTGCTCGATTTCCCAGCCAATGCTCCCTTTTATGTGCCTGATCATGGCCGTAATTTAACATTGTTTTACTTTCCCGGTGGTTATCTGTCTCCACATTAAAAGGTGCAGACTTACATGAACCCATTGAAATTCAGCTAGTGATTTCTATGTAGACGTTTCCTCAAAACAATGACTAGAAAGCTCCAGTTGCAGAAGGGTAAAAGTCAAGGCAGAATAAAGTCTATCAGTTTTTTCTCTTTTATATTTTTAAATTTCCTATATATAAGTAGGTACCACGTGAGCAAGGTAAATAATGTATATCTGTATAAAATGAAACAGTGAAAATACTTGAGGGATCTTACTCAAACCTCTTGCTCACATTCCGTATTTCTCTCATGCCCCTACAAATAATCATCATTGTTAATAACATCTACATATATGTAGATTTCCTTTTTTTTGCAAAATTAATAAGACTTTTAGTATGTGGTACACCAGGAGATCTCCTCAGTCACAAAGGTAAGCATGATTATGACCCAGAACATGAGAACACAGAGTCAGATTTTGGTCTAATTTTTCATTGCAGTTTGGCCAGGGGGCCTGTGATAGTCACTGATGAAACTTACTTTCTGTCATTTACCAGCAGTAAGTATGCAGATGTGCTCAGTCGTGTCCAACTTGTTGTGACCCCATGGACCAGCCTGCCAGCTTCCTCGGTCCATGGGATTTTGTTCAGGCAGGAATACTGGAATGGGCTGCCATGCCCTACTCCAGGGGATCTTCCTGACCCAGGGATTGAACCCATGTCTCCTGCATCTCCTGCGTTGGCAGGTAGATTCTTTACCATTGAGCCACCCAGAAAGCCTCACTTTCATAGTCACCTAATTAAATGACAATTTTGGATACTTGATTATAAAATAACGCTTTAGGTATATCCTGCTGCTGCTACTGCTGCTAAGTTGCTTCAGTCGTGTCTGACTCTGTGCGACCCCATAGACGGCAGCCCACCAGGCTCCCCTGTCCCTGGGATTCTCCAGGCAAAAATACTGGAGTGGGTTGCCATTTCCTTCTCCATTGTATGAAAGTGAAACGTGAAAGTGAAGTCGCTCAGTCATGTCCGACTCTCAGCGACCCCGTGGACTACAGCCCACCAGGCTCCTCCGTCCATGGGATTATCCAGGCAAGAGTACTGGAGTGGGGTGCCATTGCCTTCTCCCAGGTATATCCTACCCATTGCTAAACCACTGGGCAAACCCTGAAATTTTCACTTATTGTGTAGTTCTTCATATTAGATAAAGACTAACAGATAAATGGAGAAGGCAATGGCACCCCACTCCGGTACTCTTGCCTGGAAAATCCCATGGGCAGAGGGTCCTGGTAGGCTGCAGTCCATGGGGTCGCACAGAGTCGGACACGACTGAAGAGACTTAGCAGCAGCAACAGATAAATGGAACGTTATCTGTTTATCCTAGTATATTCTGTGCCCAATGAGTGGGGTCATTTAATGAGTTTTTACTATATTTAGCATCTACAATATTTTGGACCTAAGTGATTTGTGTATAATTCCTGCCTCCTTCATTTTAAATGTGGTTTAATATGAGCCTCTATGTTTTTACCTGGGTATCTGCTTAGGGTAAAATATTTAACTTTATAAGCATGTGCTAGTTGGCATTGAAGAGTTCAATCTATGTTGTTCATAGCCTCAATGCAATATAGTTGGCCATAAACCTGATAAAATAGTAAGGTCCATTTCAAAGAAACTTGCTACATAAGCCATTATAATCTTTGTGACACTTAGCATTTTTCTGCAACTTTAGAATGAAAGTCATTCTGCTTTGTCTCGGGAGCGCTGTGTGATACCTACATATGATCAGTTTCACAATTCACCTATAAGAGGCAGTAGTCTTATTGACTTCAAAAAGGAGGAAAGAAACACTTAAGACTTTTAGAAATTAGAAGCACACATTTCCTTTTTGTTGCCCTGGGAATTACCTTCAGGAACTTACAGATGCAGAAAAGTAGCAACTCAGAAAGTCAGCCTTATGTAAATCTTAATAGAATTTTTGATAATTTTATGTATTCAAAATAGCCCCTGGATGGACCTAGAGGTTATCATACTAAGTGAAGTAAGTCAGACAGAGAATGACAAATATCATATGGTATTTCTTACATGTTGAATCAGGCTTCCCTGGTGGCTCAGATGGTAAACATGTGTAACATCATTTTACTGCAAGGAGGCCATGATTTTTAGAGTGGTTTATGTTATATCCTAAAGAAGATCAGTCTTGGGTGTTCATTGGAAGGACTGACGTTGAAGCTGAAACTCCAATACTTTGGCCACCTGATGTGAACAGCTGACTTGTTGGAAAAGACCCTGATGCTGGGAAAGATTGAGGGCAGGAGGAGAAGGGGACGACAGAGGATGAGATGGTTGGATGGCATCACCCATCATCGACTCAATGGACATGGTTTGGGTGGACTCCAGGAGTTAGTGATGGACAGGGAGGCCTGGCATCCTGCGGTTCATGGAGTCGGACACGACTGAGCAACTGAACTGAACTGATGTTATATCCTAATGCAAAGAAGCCTTGCTTCTTATCAAATAGAGTTCTCTCTCTTTCTCTCTCTCTCTCTCTCTTTTTTTTTTTTTTTTTTTTTGCCACAGGGCTTGTGGGATTTAGTTCCCCAACCAGAGATTGAACCTGGACCCTTGATAGTGAAAGCACAGAGTTCTAACCACTGGACCACCAAGGATATTCCCAGGGTTCTTGTTCTGAAATGAACATGAGGTACAGAGATAGGGCCATGACTGGGGGAACGTCCATATATATTCTCCTAGCAGCCCACCTAATTTTTTGGTATTAAGAATAGGCAGCCCCTTCAGAAATGTCTTTTGAAAGAATTTGGAGGGAAAGAGAGGGCTGTGAGTGGATGGTTTATAAACTGAGCACTATGTTTGCCAAATATCTGAAGGCGTCAGTGAGTCTGTTGTGCCCACTTGCATTTTTTCAGGATAATGTTAATCAATTAGCTCAATTCTGCTATAGATAGTAAGTAATTACATTCCCTGGAAACCACAGTGGCATGATTAATAATACATTCTAATTTCCAAAAGTAGCATTTCACTCAGCATTTAAACATGGCTCTTTGAAAAGTAAGCTTTTTTCTATATAAGAAATATGGGTAGAGTGAAATTTACTTTTTCGAACATAATTCTATAAAAATGAAAATATTATAAAGTTTTCCGTGAGGACTTCTGGCCCCTCCTGTGTAAATGAGTACAATTTAAGATGCTTCTTTAAGCATTTTCAAATAAATTCTTAAGAAATAATGCTGTAGGCTTCAGAGTTAAGTATACTACATGGGAGTTTTAGGGAAGCCAGGTAAATTCTTAAGAGTTATAGTGCACCTGCTAAATTACAGTTCTGAGACTAAGATCTCTCAAGGGTAAAAAGGTAATTAAGCCACTGGCTCTGAATCTGAGAAGATACCACAGCAAGAGGGCATTTGGCCTGTGCTAAATAAGTGAATACAATCTAAAGAGAAATAAGCTAATTACTACAAGAGAAACACAAAGAAACTGGCATGAGGTTTCAACAGAGGGATAAAGAAGGCCAGGAATCCATCCTAGAAGAGCTAGATTGTGGATTATATAAAGCAGAGGTCCCCAACCTTTTGGGCACCAGAGACCAGTTTTGTAGAAGACAGGTGTTTCACCGACTAGGGCGATACGAGCAATAGGGAGCAGCTGTAAATACAGATGAAGCTTTGCTCACTCACCCACTGTTTACCTCCTGCTGTGCAGCCTGGTTCCTAACAGGCCGTGGACTGGTACTTGTCCATGACCTGGGGGTTGAGAACCCCTGATATATGGCACCGTATTGGGAGATGAGGACAGATAAGCAAACTACCAACCAGTCATGTCTGAACATTGACCTTGCCATCGAAGGTGCTTAACAGTGGCTGTTGCGGGACATGCAATCAGTAAACATTTATTTAATATTTTCTACATGCCAAGCTCTGCCCCTGCCCCTACACAACATGAAATTCGGTCACTTCCGGCATTCTGACCAGATCTCCATAAACTTTGTGCACACTGTGAAGTTAAAGCCCTTGGCATTGAATAGGTCTATTCTTCTATGCACTTAAAAGGTTGAATGATTATGTTTTGGGGAAAATATACCTTACCAGATCCTCAATATAATTGTCTTAGAGTCAACTTAATAGTTATTAATATTTTTCAATCAATTGAAATCTAATTAATAAGAGTTGTCTTCTACGAAATGAGTATCTCTTATCTGACATAGTGATGTTAACATAACCCACCAAAGAGAAGCATTTTTGCTGTGGTCATCTACAATAGAAGTAACTTGGCAGTATAAGTGGACAGGACAGTCCCAGCTCTACCTTTAACCATTCTGCATTCTTCCTTCTCCTAGTCTTGTGTTCATGAAATGTGAGTTCTTTGAACATTGCTCATCCCTTCTAAGGAAGAAGAAAAGAAAAAAAATTAATCAAGAGAAGAGAGTTCTGTTTTTTTGGAGTGCATGTTGCTGAAAGGAAAATGTAAAGTTGAATTTGTTGATGATATTCAAGACCAGTAATCATATTTTCCTAGAAATATTTAAAGGCCAAGATTTAAACCTATTAAATAATAAAACCAGGCTTTATTCCTGGTCCCTTGTTTCCTATGCTTCTTTAAATCCTCAAGAAGGAATTAGTGGTGAATTGGGTGGTGTCTATTTCAAAGAGTTTTGTTGTAAAATTAAGCTATGTTGAAGAATCATTGGTATTTAGAAAATTAAATGTTGACAGGTTATCAAACAGCTTTTCATTTTATAGCAACTTATCATTTAAAGAGTTTTTCTAATTCACCTTAAATTCTATGGCTTTTTTTTTTTTTTATTTCATCCATCTAAACACAGAGAGTCTTCTAAGTTTCACCAAGGAAAATTCCCACAAGAGGCTTATTAACATGCTGTAGCCCATGATGATGCATCCTGCATCGTCATCCTCCTCCTAAATATAACATTTTAAATAGGTATTTTGAAAATATAAGATGTAGAAACTGGCTCTTTGATTTTAGATCAAATGGTAAAAATATGATGATTTCAGACCAAATCGTCTTTATGTCTCTGAGTTCATCCAGTTGTATCTCTGACCAGCACACACATCTCAAGTGCCTCCTCGCCTCCTTGAACTTTTCTGTTCTACCTTGCTCTGTTCTGCAATGGATGTGAATATTATATTATCCCTCTGCAGTTATTTGCATATGAAACCTTGCTTCTCAGGCATTAAGAAACAAACAGGTTTTGTAATAATGAGCTCCAGATATCTTTAGAGTGAAATAGTCCTTCCCTGAATCAACCCACGTAGGAGTAACTGTACTCCTTACACGAAGGCCAACCTTATTAAATTTTATAGTAGGCAGATTAAATTCAAGCTGAGAAGTTGCTAATTGTCCATTGTTGATAATATATCAGAATGGTTTGGGGAAAATGGGCTTGAACCTGTACTGGAGAATTTTAGAAATTCATTATAACTTTGGTTTTCTCTCTTTTCAGCCTTTCATGCCATCATTGCTGTTGCTATTAAAATAAAAATTTCCCATTCTATATTATACTGACTCCAAATTTTCAATTACTTGTCATTCATGGTTTAAGAAAAGCTGGGAGCAATGCCAGATTCCTATTAACATTCTTCCTCTTTATCATGGTTCTCTACATTTAAAATTTGTTTTTTCCTTGAAGAGGGCAGAATGGTTGACAGTCCAACTAACTAGTGAAACAGTGAGGCTAAGCTAGAAGCATTTGTTATTTAATACAAAAGATGTCGGCAAAAAAAGTTTCGGCATCATATTTGGAGTATACTCCTAGGACAGTTTAAAGTTGTGTTGTTTAGTGTTGAGAACAGAGAGGCTGGAAAGCTACTCCACTGAGAGACTGGATGGAGCAGTGAGGGGTGATTCACTGCCTGATCTCAGCCATCCCAGTCGGGAAGCCATGACCCTGGAAATGGTGGAATGGGTGAGAAAATGGTGTTGGTGCTTTGGAGGGAGGATTTCTGGGATAAATCCATTACTAAGTAATCTCAGGCAGGAGCAACGGCAGTACAGCTGTATGGGTGAGCGAGTGCCCTGTCACTCAGTGTCTGATTCTTTGTGACCCCATGGACTGTAGCTCTCCAGGCTCCTCTGTCCATGGGATTTCCCAGGCAAGAATACTGGAGTGGGTAGCCCCTCCCTTCTCCAAGGGATCTTCCCCACCCAGGGGTCAAACCTGGGTCTCCTGCATCGCAGGGGGATTCGTTACAGTCTGAGCCACCGGGGACGTCAATACAGCGGCATAGTTGCTAGGAAATGTGAAGTACGGCAGAATCGGCACTTGGCCATCTTTCAAAGTGCAGGAAAAACGCAACCATAACATGTCTGTAAAGAGTACCATGAAGCCATCAAGTTATTCAAGACTCTTGTGGTCTTTCATCATGACTTACATGATTGTCAACACGAGGACCCTGTATAAAGAAGGGAGAATAGTATTCTTTTATTTTTCCAAGGATAAATGCAGAGAATAAATAAGAATATTCTTAAGCTTTCCTAGCTATACTCTCATAATAAGATTTTGGAACTACCAAGCATTTTCAAGATTATTTACAATGTCTTGTCTTTATTTTATTGAATGAGGGAAATGATCAACTCAATTGCTGAATTCCTCATCCAGACACATGATAGATTCCTTAAAATGTAGGGTGGAAATAATTTTAAATTGATAGGTAAATAACTTAGTATCGTGATAACCGTTACTATTAAATCTTTTCTCTCTCCCTCATTACTAATATTACAGAAGAAATTGGCTACCCATTCCAGTATTCTTGCCTGGAGAATTCATGGACAGAAGAACCTGGCGGGCTACACACCCCATGGGGCCTCAAAGAGTTGGACACAGCTGAGCATGTACACACACACACACACACATTGTTAATAGAAAATCACTGCTTGAAAGATGTTTGCTTCTTCTCGAAAACAAAGATTTAGTCACTTCTTAGCGTTATGTTCACATCATTTACAGGAAGAGGTAATGAACCATGCCATACCAATTTCTCCCATGAGCTGATTCTGCCACAAAATGGTTCTTATTTGGAAAAATTATAAAAGACGTTAGTGCACTATAATGCGTTCTATGGCTTAATCAGTGTCAGAAATATTCTCTTGTCCCACACACTCAAGGAGAGGGTATTCTGACAGAAATTTTAGAACCAAAACACAATTTCATTAATTCATTCAAGATACTGGGAATTCTCAGGAATAAATTAGGGATCTGAGATAGACCTGGGTTAACTACAAATCCATTGGCAGCAGAAATCTTGATGCTTGTCATTTAACATACAGGGGTCAAGTAAGGCTCCAGAGATTCTAGTTACATTAGTCTCACAAAAAGTCATGATCTTTTTTCTAAATGTATTTTTTATTGAATTATAGTTGAATTACAATGTTGTGCTAATTACTGCTGTCCAGAAAAGCTACTCAGTTATATATATATATATACCCATGTATATATGTATACCCATGTTATACAATAGGACTTTGTAGTTTATCCATTCTGTGTATAATAGTTTGCATCTGCTAATCCCAAACTCCCAATCCAACCCCCTCCTACCTTCCTCCCCCTTGGCAACCACCTATTTCTCTATTTCTCTGTTCTCAACTGTCTATTTGTCTATGCCCCTGATTCTATTTCTGTTTCATAGATAGGTTCACCACTGCCATATTTTAGATTCCACAGGTAAGTGATATCATATAGTATTTTTCTTCCTCTTTCTGACGTATTTCACTGAGTATGACCATGTGTAGTTACATCCATGTTGCTGCAAATGGCATTATTTCATTATAAACTTTGTGATCTTAGATGTGACTTTAAGTCAGATGTTCCAAACGCAGATGCCCACAGGCCTTGCAGAGAAAGTGAATCAGGTTAGACAAGGAGACAAACAAGGGTGGTGGGGAGCAGAGCAAACTAAAGAAACTATGGCTCGTCTCCAGAGTATGGCCATTGCTTCACTCGGGCAATTTCTTCAGTGTCTGAAAGGAGGATTAGTTATAGCCCAGGGAAATCTACTCACTATTCTGTGATAGAAAAGAATCTGTAAAAGAATGAATATTATGTCTATGGATAACTGAATCAATTTGCTGTGCCCCTGAAACTAAGACTAGCTTCCCTGATAGCTCAGTTAGTAAAGAATTCCCCTGCAATGCAGGAGACCCCAGTTTGATTCCTGGGTCAGGAAGAGCCTCTGGAGAAGGGATAGGCTACCCACACTGGTATTCTGGGACTTCCCTTGTGGCTCAGCTGTTAAAGAATCCGTCTGCAATGCCGGAGACCTGGGTTCAGTCCCTGGGTTGGGAAGATCCCCTTCCTGGAGAAGGGAAAGGCTACCCGCTGCAATATTCTGGCCTGGTGAATTCCATGGACTGTATAGTCCATGGGGTCGCAAAGAGTCGGACACCACTGAGTGACTTTCACTTTCACTTTGAAACTAATGCAACATTCAGTTCAGTTCAGTCACTCAGTTGTGTCCAACTCTTTGCAACCCTATGGACTGCAGCACGCCAGGCCTCCCTGTCCATCACCAATACAACACTGTAAATCAACTATACTCCAATAAATTGTTTTTAAAAAGCACACACATACAGACACAAAAGAAGGGAGTATTAACATGATTAGATCTTAATTGTTCAAGAGAAGCAAATAGCCAAAGCTTTTTATATACAATCTTCCCATTTTTAAATGGTGGCAACTAATTCAAATATTTTAAAACACTATTGGCAGGAAAACACAATTGTGGGATGGAGTTGAGTCATAGGCTGCCTGATTGTCATTCTATTATACATTTTTTTTAGTTTCCCTTTGATTCAAGTTTCCAGCTTCAAGGAGCCGGTGAGAACTACACTGCCTGTAATATGTTACAGTATGTTTGGCCCATAAGAATGGAAAATAATTTTGATGTTAATGTCTGTGTAGGGCTAGAGATTATATTTTGACTTCAAGAAATTGTGCAGTCCAACTCCTAATTCAGAAGGATTTCCACAGATATAATTGAATAATAACAGGTCAGACTATCCTTTCTTGACTGTAAAGCAATGAGAGGGGAATGTGGTAATAAATATCAGACACTTAATGTAATTTTCAGCAACATAATGCAAGTAGAAGATGTGGCGACTAATACCACATCAAATGCAACAAATCCTTGAAAAACCTGTTTACAAACCAGACTAGAGACGTCACCCTTTACTGAAAGGAAGGGAGGAGGGCAGGGATGGATAGAGGATTCAGATGCCCCATGTTTTCACCTTAACTGGGTCATGAATTATTTTCCATGCTGACTACAGGGCTTATTCAGTGCTTACTACACCACCATGGAAATCTGTGTCTGCCTTATCCTGTTAGGCTGAGATTTCACAGAGGCCCAATAAACCCAAAGCCACATACCTAAATAGATGTTACTTTTGGTCCAGTTTGGGGGGCTTTCCTAGTGGCTCAGATGGTAAAGAATCTGTCTGCAATGCAGGAGACCCAGGTTTGATTCCTGGATCCAGAAGATTCCTAGAGAAGGGAATAGCAGCCCACTCCAGTATTCTTGCCTGGAGAGTTCCATGGACAGAGGAGCCTGATGGGCTACAGTCCAGAGGGTCACAAAGAGTCGGACACAACTGAGTGACTAAACAATAATAACCCAGCATCTCCTTGCATTCAGACTTTCTTCCTTCCTCATGTAAACCCCTGCAAGTTCCCTCTACTCTGGAAGAGAAGCTGCTGTCACCTTTATTTCTCAAATACATTAAATCCTTTCTTACCAGATGGCTTACTACAAATGCTGGTTGCAGAGACCATTTCCTGGGCTATGTGACACAGAATACTAAGTGTAATAAGTACTGTAAGAATGCTTCTGTGCAAAAATCAGTGTGGGAAATATTGTCGAGTGTACACTCCTTGAGAGACTCACCTTGCACTTTGGAAATGTAAAGCTCTGAGAGTTCTTCAGTGAGGAGGCTAGTTTAGCTTTGTTCCACCCATTGTTTCTCAAGTTTATTTGACATTGAATATCTCTTCCCTGGAACGCTGGCCCATACATCTTGAATTTCTAGAGTGCACTTTGGGAAACAGGAATTTGGACAAAGGGGATGCCATCTAAGGCTTCTGAGCTGGGGAATAACATGGTCAAACTTGGCTTTAGACAGGAAAATGGCAGCAATGAGAGGGAGGATTAAGAGAACACATATAATCATTAGAGTTAATGATAAGCTGGCTATGCAGAAATCAGTGGGAAAAGAATCTGAAAAAGAATGGATATGTATTGATATTAATATATGTGTAACTGAATCTGTTAGCTGCACACCTAAAACTAACACAACATCATAAATCAGTTACATTCCAATAGAAAATAATTCAATTAAAAAAGGAGAATCAGATATTCCACTTTATCACCTACGTGAATGATGATGCTACTAGCGTGATGACAGTCACGTGAAAGGAAGTTAGCCCTGAATATTCATTGGATGGACTGATGCTGAAGCTGAAGCTCAGATACTTTGGCCACCTGATTCGAAGAGCCAACTCATTGGAAAAGATTCTGATGCTGGGAAAGATTGAGGGCAAGAGGAGAAGAGGGTGACAGAGGATGAGATGGTTGGATGGCATCGCTGACTCAATGAACATGAGTTTGAGCAAAGTCAGGGAGATAGTGAAGGACGGGGAAGTCTGGCATGCTGCAGTTCATGGAGTCACATAGAGTCGGACACAGCTAAGCGACTGAACAACAGCAAAGTCACATGAAATAGTATTTGGACGGAGAGGTAATAAGTTTTTGGTTGGTTTTAGCACTGAAAAGAATATTTAGGGTAAAAAGATTTTTCTTTGTTTGATTTTTAGGGTTTCTAATACAAACCTCCTTTTATAGCACATGCCAGATCATCTCCTCTAAGCTCTATGAAAGCAAAGAAGTTATTTTATTTTTCTGATTTCTCTAAATACTAAGCACAACATTGGTACCCATTTACAAAGGAAGTTAATAAATGGTGGCAAAAATTACATAGGCACAAACAGAAAACAGCTTTAGCTGAATCAAGGGGAGTAAAGAGTGAAGGTGGGATGGGCCAGGCCCATCAGACTGAGGCAGAACTCACTGAAGGCCTTGTAAATGCAGGAAGGAGGAGGGCCGACCCCACCGGAGCTGAAACGTGCAGGGTTCAAGGAGCCTTTGGTATAAATTACAGCTTGGTGTCATTCTTCTCAAGGCTCAGGTTCAAAGAGAAGAGTTTTCTTTTAATCCAGGTGTGGTCAGGTCACTTGTTGGACATCTCTGGTAGATGAGGGGGGTAAGGAGATGCCCCCACAAGAAAATAAAAAAAAAACCTAGTAAAATGAGTGGATGCAAAGCCAGCACCAATATTCTTTTCGATGCTCTGTTTACGAACTGTGTCAAGGACAAGGTCACCCAGTGAGAAGGCACAGCTATTGACTTTTGAAGTGAAATCTAGCTGGAACGAGAGAGTGAGGCCCAGGCAGCATTTGGGGGTCACCATCTGGACTCGGCATGCAGAAAGAGGTGCCCTGACAGCACATTCCTTTCTTTTCCGGTTGGTCATTGAGGTTAAAATAAAACAGACATAAAGCTGACTTTCTCAGCCTGGTCATTAGACTATCTGAAAATGGATAATATTAATTTTATTTTAAAACATAAAGATTTCCGAGATGAAAAAGGCTGTAGGTCAAAGAGGCCCAGAGAGGTTACTGCTTTGTCCAAGGTTGCTTAGACCAACTGTGAGTGGACTGAATCTTCTTTTTTTTCATTCTGTTTTTTTAAATTGGAGGATAATTGCTTTATAGTGTTGTTAGTTTCTGCTGTACAAAAGTGTGAATCAGCTATAAGTATATATATCCCCTCCTGAGTCTCCTTCCCACTCCCACCTCCATGCCACCCCTCTAGGTTATCACAGAGCCCTGAGCTGACTGATTTCTTGAATACAAGCCTCCCGACTGACATCAGATACTCTTCTCACCATGAACACAGATGCGTTCTGCCTAGAAGAACAAAAGTAATGACTTCTCAGCGGCACTCACTCAGTAGTTATGGGCACAGAGAGATAAGACATGAACACAAATTCAGAACTATTTTCTGAACCAAAACCCTGAAAGCCACCCAAAGCAAGAGGGAGGCCAGTTTTAAATGCTGCCCAAGAGCTTTTGATACAATCTTGGTAACAGATCTTCCCAACCTGTGAGACCCTTGCAAACAGGAGCAAAGTCAGAATAAATGTGTCCATGTCAGTGTACTTTGATACCTTGCTGTGTCCTCGGAAAGTTGTGGGAAGGAGGAGAGAGGAAAAGAAAGTGCGATGCCATTTTCTTGGTTCACAACGTCAAATGGGTAATTACACTGTTGGTATTTGCCGCATGTCTGCAAGAGACCCAGCACAGTTCTGACATAAAGACAACACTGTCCATTGCCCTGGGAATTTACAGTCTTGCTTAGGCAGAAAAGCAACCATGATAAGATGAGAAAAGCATATGATACTGGTTAAATCTTGGCTTTCTTTAACTTCCTTGGCATTTAGGTCTTTTGTGCGGGATGAAGGGAGATGACAGAAATAGGATAATTGGAAGCTTTTGTAGTTGTGCACAGTGGGGATTTAAAAATGAAATCACCAGTATTGCAAGACACTGTGAGCACAAAGAGGTCAGTTGTGGAAGGATGGTGTGCGCATGGAGTGAGGGGATGTTTAGCCTACTTATATATGTCTGAGCCAAGGGGGTCTCCTAGCCACTTCCTCCATTTCTGGAAGATCCTTTCCCTTTCACTGCCACGTTCAAAGCAGCTAGTGCCCTCTGGTGCCCCCCCCCACCTCTGCAAGCTCAGTGCATGAACAACTGGGACATCTGTGTCCCCTCAATACACACAGCCCAGCTGTGTGTAAACCACTTCTCAACACAACCAAACTTAGAGCTAACATCTACTGAGCATTTTCTTGTATTTCAAACATTGAGTTAAACACCCTGCAAATATTCTCTTATTAGGCTTTCCAGGTGGCACTAGTGGTAAAGAATCTGTCTGCCAATGCAGGATACATAAGAGACGTGGGTTCCATCCCTGGGTCAGGAAGATCCCCTTGAGAAGGGCATGGCAATGCACACCAGGATTCTTGCCTGGAATATCCCATGGACAGAGGTGCCTGGCGGGCTACTGTTCATGTGGTGATAAAGAGTCAAATGACTTAGCCCGCACTCACGCAGTCAGTGAGGCAGGTACTGTAATTATTGCCACTTTACAGATGAACAATTCTTGTTCAGAGAGGTCGAGCAACTTGCCTGGAGACCTCCAGCAACTAAGTGGGGAAAACAGGAATCAAACACATGCTCACTGACTCCAGCACAGTGGCCATATACACAGTGGCAAACACCACACTCCCAGCTTTATCCTTTACACTCTTAAAATGTGTATCTTCATTTCCAGTTGCTTGGGGCTTGGCCTAGGGGACCAGCTTGCCACTTTTGATGCCTCTTGTTAAATTACTAAAGATTATAATGGCTTCAGATCTTTTCCATAAAAGTTATAGCTGCACTTTATTAGGGACACCTCAGAACAGAAACAGAAACCAGACTCAGAGACTAATTCTGAGAGTGGGGTTTTGAAGCATGTAGAGAATAAGAGAGGGGATTGACTTGAAGATTAATAGCCCCAAGGTTCTTCCAAGCAAGAGATTCTCAACTTGGCTTTCAATTGTAGCTCTCCATGATCTAAAGAGAAACCTACGTCATCTGTCAGGAGGCCTCTGGACCTGAAGATAGTTGCTCAGTTGTGTCTGACTCTTTGCGACTCCATGGACTGTAGCCTGCCAGGCTCCTCTGTCCATGGAATTCTCTAGGCAGGAATACTGAAGTGGGTTGCCATCTCCTTCTCCAGGGGATCTTCCCAACCTGGGGATTGAACATAGGTCTTCTGCATGGCAGGCGGATTCTTTACTGTCTGAGCCACCAGGCCCTTCTGAAAGCCATCATCAATGCAAGACTGAGGCAGAATAATGTGCATTAGGATTTGAACCAGAGTATTTCAACCAGGAGTTATGTTCCCCTCCTCCCCCACCCTGCAGAGGACATATGATGATGTCTGAAGACATTGTTGGTTGACACAGCAGGGGGTTGGGGGAGTTCCTGGCATCTAGTGGGTGGAGGACAGCCAGGGATGTTATGAAACATTCTGCGGTGCACAAGACAACTCCTTACAGAAAGGATGATCTGGCCCAAATTGTCACTAATACCAAGTTGAAGAAAACTTGTTTAGGCATAACTGAGAGGCCAGTATAAGCCAGGTTGCAAAAGTCCAAGCAGAGAAATAACTGGTCAAGTAAAATTAAAGGACGGATGGGGCGTGTCTAAGGCCCAGTTTTTGACAACTGGTTACACTCCAGGGTTCTCTCCTCAGTCCTCCAAATGTTTACAGTGATGGAGCTGCTTAGTTGTACCTCCTTGAATACACCTAAGAGAAAGGGAAGATTTGATCTTGTAAATAAGACCTCAGTCTAGTTAAAAAAAAAAAAAAATGTCACTGGGAACGGTGCCGTTTGAATTTTTCTGGCTAAGAAAACAGGTGAACCACCTTCTGAGTCTTTGTTTCTCCAAGTGTGGTCTGTGTGGCATTTTCAAATGAATCATGTGGGTATTTGTTAACAAAGTCAAACTCTTGGACCTCCTATCAGACCTACTGAGATCCTGGGTAAGTCTAGGAATCCACAATTTTAACAACCTTCCCTGGAAATTCTTAGGCCTCCCTGGTAGCTCAGTTATTGCCATGAAGGAGACCTCAGTTCAATTCCTGGGTCAGGAAGATCTCCTGGAGTAAGGGATAGGCTACCCACTCCAGTATTTTTGGGCTTCCCTGGTGGCTCAGACAGTAAAGAATCTGCCTGCAATGTGGCAGATCTGGGTTCGACCCCTGGGTTGGGAAGATCCCCTGGAGGAGGGCATGGCAACCCACTCTAGCATTCTTGCCTGGAGAATCTCCATGGACAGAGGAGTCTGGCAGGCTATAATCCATGGAGCAGCAGAGAGTTGGACATGACTAAACACATCACAGCATGGGTGATTCTTGCACACACTGGAAAACACCTGCTCTGGGGGTTCTTATGAAGGTGGCTTTCAAAGTCCTACCATTGTTCAGGCCTGGACTCAGGTCTCTATACCTGTATAAAGTCCCCTCATGTTCTTTACTCAGAGTCTTCACTTGACAGTTTCTGCCTTGTTATATTTCTGTGGTGGTTTTGGGTGTACCTCAGTTCCCCCATCTGGACTATAGGTGGGCGGTCTGACTTAATCCCTTCTATCACGGATACCCAGCACAGAACCAGGGGGAAATGACTGACATAGAATCAGAGCCTCTCCAGATTTGTACCTTTTCTCATAAACTGGATTCAACACACACTAGTACCCTGTTCAAGCCATACAATCTTCACTTTCCTGTTGTCCTCTTTTGTCCACCTAGAGAGGTGCAGAACGGAGAGTGATAAGTCAATTTGTCTTCGAATTGATGAGCTATTATATGTCCAAAGGTCAACAATTCACTCTAGTGTGCACAGCTAAATAAAATCCAGCAGTTAATTCTCTGCAAAACACAAAGAAGCTGGCTTAGTGGTAAAGTCCACCTGCCAATGCAGGAGACATGGGTTCAATCCCTGATCTGGGACGATCCCACATGCCGTGAAGCAACTAAGCCCTTACGCCCCAACTATTGAGAATGTGCTCTAGAGCCCAGGAGCTGCAACTACTGAGCTCATGTGCCAAAACTGCCCTAGCCCGTGTGCCCAAGAGCCTGTGCTCCCCAGCAAGAGACCACCATGAGAAGCACCCACACTGTAACTAGAGAAAAGCCTGAGCAGCAACAAAGATCCAGTACAGCCAAAAATAAACAATAAAAGATTTAATTTAATTTAAAACATTAAAAAAAAAAAAAACAAAGAAACTCTTGATTGGAAAGCTAAGAACCTTCCATCAGTCTCCAATTTCTATAATGCAAGGCATTAAACGAGGGCTTCCCAGGTGGCACAGTGGTCAAGAATCCTCCTGCCAATGCAGGAGACGTGGAGTTTGATCCCCGCGTCCCCAGGAGGGGGAAATGGCAACCCACTCCAGTATTCTTGCCTGGAGAATTCCATGGGCAGAAGATCCTGGCGGGCTACAATTCGTGGGATCACAAAGAGTCGGACACAGCTGAGTGGCTGAGTACACACACAAGGCATTAAACACTAGACGTATCACATTGGCTTCATCTCTCCTCCTGATAGAGGCCTTAAAAAGACACGAAAGCATGATGACACCATTAAAGAAATGGTTTGTGGGGCAAAGAGATCACAGAAATTGCAGCCCGACTATCAACTCCACTAGCACACACTCCTTGGTCTGAATGGTTTGGTCACTTCCATGCTCAGGGTGTGGCATGTACATGGCAATTAGTTTCCTTTTCAGAATTGCTCAGGTAAGAGTACTTCATTGCTCTCCCTCTGTAAAGACACATCCATTTGCAGTTTTAAAAAAAGACTGTCACAACGCTGAACCACTTGTAAAACTGATGCTGTATGGGCTTCCCTGGTAGCTCAGACAATAAAGAATCTGCCTCCAATTCGGGAGACCTGAGTTCAATCTCTGGGTCAGGAGGATCCCCTGAAGTAGAAAAATTAACCAGCTTTTGCATGGGAGCTTTGAAGAGTTGAAAGACCTAGGCTCTTTCATAAAACATTATTTTCGAGGCAGTTATTCAACACTGAGCGACATTCTTATTGAAAGCAAAGTAATTAGCAGTTGGAAAGATCACAGGAGGGCAATTTGGGTGCTTGATTTATTTTAAAAGAAGCAACTCAGGTCTCTAGTTGACTTTGCCAACAGTGGGAGGCTGGGGTGGGATCCAGCCAGCCAGCAGAGAGATGCATGTGTCTTCAGGGGAAAATTACTGTCAGGCAGTAGTCCCCAGCAGATCAATGATAATAACAGTGATTCGGACCCTAGACTCCATTTGTGTGCCTTCATTTGATCACTTTTGAGAGAAATTGTCTGCCTGGACCCAGAATGCCTTTCCGTCTTCTTTAAAAGACAGAGGAAGAAGAGTCCAGGAAAAATAAGTTGCTTGGGAACTGATAATGTTTTTAATGGGAAAAGAATGCTATATTCTAGGTGAAAAAATACTGCATGACTTTTAAAATAACTTGCTAGAGAACATTAACAATCCAGGGTGTATTATTCACATGAAATATAAGCTTAGAAAATCATATAGTAGCTTTGGTGTGTTTATTGTTGTTACTGTCATGTTGTTAGGCTCTGGCTCTGAGTTTGGTGGTGTGGAGGTGTGAGCTAAAATGTAGTCTCTGTAAGTAATCTCCCTGATGGATCAGCTGGTAAAGAATCCACCTACAATGCTGGAGACACAGGTTGGATCCCTGGTTTGGGAAGGAGGAAATAGCAGCACACCCCCATATTCTTACTGTAGAATCCCATGGACAGAGGACCATGGCAGATTACGGACCATGGCAGATTACATTCCATGGGGTTGCAAAGAGTCACTCAAAGAAACACGACTGAAGTGACTTAGCAGCAGCAGCTAGCTTACACATTGCACTCCATAAGCAGATATTCTTGCTTCTTAGGGATTTCCCGTTCTGCCTCAGACCAAACTGAAACTGACTCCTGAAGAGTGGCTGGATGCCTTTATCAAAAGCAGAAAAAACATCAACATGGGTGATAAGTACCTATATGTGCGTGTATACTAAGTTGCTTCAGTTGTGTCTGACTCTTTGCAACCCCATGGACCGTAGCCCTCCAGGCTCCTCTGTCTATGGGATTCTCCAGGCAAGGATACTGGAGTGGGTTGCCATATCCTCCTCCAGAGGATTTTCCTGACCCAGGGACGGAGCCCACGTCTCTTATGCCTCCTACACTGGGACGTGGGGTTCTTTACAACTAGCGCCACCTGGAAAGGCCCACGTACCTATATACCCATCAGGAAATTGAGAGAGAGGGTAAAATTAAAATCAGTGTTCCTCATTTCCCGAGTATGTCATTAAATGCTTACTGCTGAAGAATTGATGCTTTTGAACTGTGGTGTTGGAGAAGACTCTTTAGGGTCCCTTGGACTGGAAGGAGATCCAACCAGTCCATTCTAAAGGAGATCAACCCTGGGATTTCTTTGGAAGGAATGATGCTAAAGCTGAAGCTCCAGTACTTTGGCCACCTCATGTGAAGGGTTGACTCATTGGAAAAGACTCTGATGCTGGGAGGAATTGGGGGCAGGAGGAGAAGGGGACAACCGAGGTTGAGATGGCTGGATGGCATTACGGACTCGATGGACGTGAGTCTGAGTGAACTCTGGGAGATGGTAATGGACAGGGAGGCCTGGCGTGCTGCGATTGATGGGGTCACAAAGAGTCGGACACGACTGAGCGACTGAACTGAACTGAACTGAAGACATGTGAGTATCTACAGGCCATAATATTTTTCCTGGTAGAAGGCTGTGACCAATGATAAAGTCCACAGTGGAAAAGAAAAAACTAAAACTCCTTCTCTGGTTGCTCTTAGATTCTAAGATGGGCTCACCAAACTAAATAAAACGAGTTCCTTACCTGCTTTGTCACCATCAAATCCTAATTAAGTGAAAATTCTGAACTCCTGAGGCCTACTTAAGTTCAGTAAGATAAACAAACTTAATACATGTTAGAAGGGCCATGAATAACTTATTTTAATACGACAAAGAACATTTATGCTTTGCATACAGACACACAACAAACACACACACACGTCACATACTCAGCTTACACCATACACGCACACACACAAAACTGCAATCTGTTTTTGCATTCTCCCTCGGTGCAGTTCATCTTGCAGGGCTCTACTTTCTGTGAAGCTTCTAAATATTTCATGTTATTAATAAAACTAATGCCATTTGGCTTAGAGGGCATTACTGTTGTTCAGTTTTTCAGTCGTGTCCGGTTCTTTGCGACCCCATGGACTGCAGCACACCAGGCTTCCCTGTCCTTCACCATCTCCCAGAGCTTGCTCAAACTCATGTCCATTGAGTCAGTGATGCCATCTAACCATCTCGTCCTCTGTCATCCCCATCTCCTCCTGCCTTCTATCTTTCCCAGCCTCAAGGTCTTTTCCAGTGAGTTGGCTCTTACTCTACAGACATTGCCCACTGAAAGCTCTACAGTTAGAAATAAGAGGTTTTATTGCACCCATTGAAACTCCTCCAAGATGTCTAAGCCTCTCTCATCACTAACTCTGTGCCGTTCAATCTTGACCTTTATAGTGGGAAGTAGTGAGCCTCAGTGCTAAAAGCTTAAAAAGCACTTCTGCCTGGGGCCAGGCTCTGGAGAGACCATAGAGAGGGAGGAAGTAGCTACTTGCGCTTTATTTCCTTTAAATGAGGTAGACCGTAGTGAGCAGAACCTAGAGAGGCACTATGGACCGGCCTTGTGTCCTATGAGAGAAAGGCTGAAAAGCACCCAAACTCTCAGGCAAAGGGAAAGTCTATTGGAAATGGAAGAGGAAAATGAAATAAAATGAGTCATCTAAACATTCTCAAACAAGGAAGTAGTAATCACAGTAAATGCTGAAAAGCTCCACAGGTAAAATAAATTGGAATAAACCTAAAGATGGGATAAGAAGCTAGTAAAGAAAGCAAGTGGAAATGAACAGGAAGTACTTTCAAATTAAGCTTTGTGGATTCAAGTATGATGTATCGTGTGGTTGTCTAAGTCTTAACCACCAAGGTTTCAGTTACTTTGCACGCCTAACGGTACTTTCTGAGTAATTTTTATTAAGTAGATTCAGATGCGTTGTCAAAGAAACAAGAATCTCTTCTGATTTCTTCGATTCTGTGAGAATGTCATTTGCTATTTGTACCCTGTTCAAATGTACTAAAAACACAAACATTTTAGAGGTGACATCAGAGCTTGTTGCTTTGGTTTATTGCCTTTGTTTTCTGTGTTTATCACTTTGATTACTTCTCCACCAATGCTCGTCTTCCAGTGTCTCTTTGGTTCTGCCCTCCCTCCCCACAGCCACTATTCTCTTTCTCACCTTTATTTCACTACCAACTTTTCCAGGATGTGACCTATAAGTCAAAAATGTCTATTTCCTCTCATTCATTTCTTGGCTCCACTGCAACCTGCATCCCACCTCACTGTTAGCAGAGACGGAACTCAAAAGTCAAGTATTATTCTCACCTACACCTTCTTCTCAGTGCATTCTTGATGTTAACCTTGTCTTCAAAAGATAAGTGCAAAACCAAGTTGTGATCCAGAATAAGACCATGTGAGTTTCCTAAAGATACCTCTCCCCCCTCCCTAAAGACTCTCTGCTGGCTCACTGAAACAATCATCTTAGTACTGGTGTGAAGGGACTTTGTGTTACTTATCAGCTGACCTTAAAAGAGAGAAATTATTCTGAATTGTCTGAGTGGAACCAATTTAATCAGATGGGGCCTTAAAGAGCTAAGACTTTTCTCCAACTAGAGTAGAAAGATGCAGAGGAGAGATATTTAGGAAAGAAAAGAAAAAATCAGATTGAGAGTGTGAGAAGGATTCAACTCCTTATTGCTGGCTTAGCCAGGGACAGTGAGCCAGAGAATGCAGGCAGCGCTGGCAGCTGATAATTACTCCTGGAAGCTGAGACCTCAGTCCTATACCTGCAAGGAATTGAATTCTGCCAACAAACTGAATAAGCCTAGAACCAGGTGCTCCTCTGGAGCCTCCAGAAAGGAACATCATCCTGCTGACACTTGTATTTCAGCCTTGTGGGGCTCTATGTAGAGAATCAGCTGGGCTGTGTCATACCCAGATATCTGTCATACCCACAAAATCTATGAGGTCATAAGTGGTGTTGACTTAGGTCGTTAAATGTGTGGTAATCTGTTACAGCAACAATGGAAAACTAATATAGACTACTAGACCTTTTTCTCAAACTTATGATATCTTAGCATTCAAATTTTCATCTCTTCCAAAACATGGTTAATATTTACCCTCTTAATTATATTCCAAATATATTATGTATTGAAATTGCAAACTTAGTTTCTCTATCTGGACACCATGGGGCCAGACTTTGAATACACATATAAGGATTTATGCATCTATGTATTTTGTTACCTACATGCATGGGCATATATAGGGGTGTCTATACATAAATACATACCTAGGTTGCTGTTCAGTCACTAAGTCATGTCTGACTCTTTGTGACCCCATGGACTGCAGCATGCCAGGCTTCCCTGTCCTTCACCATCTCCCTGAGTTTGCTTAAACTCATGTCCATTGAGTTGGTGATGCCATCCAACCATCTCATCCTCCTTCTCTTGCCCTCAATCTTTCCCAGCATCAGGGTCTTTTCCAAAACCTAGGTAGACCTGGTAAATATCAATCATAGTCAATAAATAATAGTTTATATATACACATATATAGGAATCTTAGCAGTTATATATGCACATATGTGTATTTTTCCACAATGTTAAGTAAATAGTAACATTATTTTGTGACAATCTTGTAAGCTGTATATTAATTGCTTCGTTATACATGTTAGAAATAGGAAGACAGAGGTCACGTAGCTAGATAGAGGTCATCTAGTAAGTGGCTGAAGAGGATTCAAATATAGATCTGTCTGGATCCAAGACTGCAAGGTCCTTAGTTTTCATCTTGCTTATCTCTCATGCTGGATCAGGTCCTACACCCATCTCTGCCCAGACGCCTTGTGTCAGCCTCTTTCAACTCCCTTTTACGGTACGTCTGGATACCACACTACACTGCTAGTTTCCCCCTATAGCTCTGTGCCTTCTCAGTTTCCTAAGTTTCCTTCTGTTTATCATATATAAAAGAATCTCAAGATTGTGTTCTCAATCTTATGCTACTCTCTTCTCCAAAAATTCAGTTTACTTTTAAACTCTCCGTTGTAACTCTTTCAATGACTTTCAGCTTAATATCTCCAGTCCTGACTCTTCCCTGAGTTCCAGGCACATGTATTAATATAACCATGGTACTGAAAAATGCCTATTTTTCTATCTTCTTGACATTTCTAAATAAGCAGTAGTAGGAAAAGAAGTCTTCTCTTCTTGCCAGCCTTTGTCCCTCAGTCATATTATCCATCTCTTCGGTGGCCAAATTCAGAAGCCTTAGCCCCTTTGGACCTCTCTTCTGGCTAAGAGCATGAGCTCTGGACTGGGCTGCCTAGGATTAAATCCCATCTGTGTTACTTACTTGTTTGAGACCTTAAACCAATTGCTTAACTTCTCAGGACCCAGGTATCTTCCTCTGTAAAACCGAGTGGTGATAGAAGTCAGTAATACCTCACAGCGTTGTTGCATTTTTTAAATAAGACACTATATTTAGATCAGCACCCAGCACTTAGTCCTCTTGATAAATTTCAGCTCATTCATTTTCCATTTAATTGCCAGATCTTCATTCTGCCCGAAATGCGAGAGACCTGGGTTCAGTTCCTCAGTTGGAAAGATCCCCTGGAGAAGGAAAAGGCTACCCACTCCAGTATTCTGGCCTGGAGAATTCCATAGACTGTACATTCCATGGGGTTGCAATGAGTCGGACATGACTGAGCGACTTTCACTTTCACTTTTTCGTCTGTGAAGTCTACAGTTAAGTTTCTGATGCCGACCTTTCTGCCCTCCACCACTCCATGTTAATATCTGAATCAATGCTGATTACCTCTGAATCATATTCCGCAAAATCTAGCCTACGTGTAATTATAAAATGAATCTTCCAAAGGCACTATTTTAATTATCACTCAAAAATCCTTCAGTGGTTTTCCATAACTTTCATGATACAATGGAAACTTTCATTATCTTGGCTTTCAAAGCCTTCCATGAATTGGCCCCGACTTCTGTTTTAAATTGTTTCTACCTTTCCTCTCCCACTCAACCTCTGACTGTAGACAGGCTGGACCTCCTCCTTTTTCTTAAATGTTATTTAGTTGCTGCCTCTTAGCTTTTGTGATAACTAGTAACTATGGTAAATATGTGCCAGGTAATGTGTTGAAACTTTCAAGAGTGTCATCTCATTTGTCCTCACGAAAACACTATGGGGTATCTACTGTGCTATTCCTATTTTACAGATGAGAAAACTGAGGCCCAGAGAGGGTGACTTTGTCTGAAGGATATACTGTCAGGAAGTGGTAGACTCAGGATCTGAATCTAAACTGATTCCAGATTCCTGGTTTTAACCACTGTATCTTATGACTTCTCTATGCTTCATTCCCCTTTCCTAGAGTGTCCTTTACTCTTCCCCTGTCTATTTGACTCCCACCTATTCAAAGTCTCCCTTATGTTCTGTCCTTACTGTAAAGCTTTCCCAGTCTCCTTTAAAAACTCTAGTGAACTCCTCTATCAGGTACAAGCTTCTCGAGGCTAAGAAGGGTGTTACATATTTCTCATGAAGCCCAGCAATACCTTGAGCATAGTAATTAATTAATTCTGATCATTAACTGGTACCAAATTTCTTTACTAGTGAACTTGACTGTGATTCCTTGTGGTGTAGCCAGCTGATTGATTTCTCTTTATTACCCATTTTTTCCCCAGTGACCAAGTTAGGTTCTTCGATTGCCAACACATGTCTGAGCTTAAGCAGAATAGGAAATTTTTCAAATGGCGTAGAGTGTCACAGAACGCTGAAACAGCAGACTTGGTCTGAAATCAAGGAGCGCACAGCCCAGCAGAGGTCCCCGACAGTGCCAGCGCATGGGACACTGAACTCCATGCTGCTGGATTTCCCCTCCTTTACAGTCACCGCAGGTTGTGTCTGTCTGGCCTCCCCCCATGATGCCCAGCTATGCCTTGTTTTTGCCTATGTTCAAGGGAGCTGCAATCAACAGCTTAGCAAGGAGAGAAATGAGTCATTCTCTTATTGCAGAAGTTGGGGAGTGGGAGGGACTCCAGGATCAAGAACTGTGGCGCCTAAAGAGGAATAGAGGAGAGACGAGATGCAACTACTAGAAAGAGAGGAAGTCACTTATGAGTTGCTCAAGATTACTAAATGCTTTGTTATGAGATAACATTCCTATCTTCTAAAATTAGAAGTTGGGGATTTAGGGTAACATGAACAAATAAGAGGGTCCCCCAGATGGACTTCAGAGATTTGTGACCCCTGACCACACGCACACAGTTTCTGAGCCCTTACATTTCCTCAGTGAGTGAGTCCAGTTTCTGTTAGAGTCTCAAATAGGTTCATGATCCAAAAGGGTTGTGAAATACTACTTTCAGCTTTTGAAATAGAAACATAATCTTACCTTGGGACATCAGGTGACTCAAAGGCAGAGTTTCTCGTAATATTCTGTAAGGAAAAAGTTGAATTTGAACATTCTTCATATGCTAAAATGTACCTGCTCATCTAACAGATGCAAAAGAGTTACTCAGAAGGTTAACTCTCTTTAGAATGAAAGACTTACAGTGGAATTTCTATCTATCCCATGACCATGCATCAAAAGGGCTTCTGCTCTGTAGAATCCTTGGATGCCTTCTTAACCAATTGCAGAATAACAATACAGCTTACCTCCTCAGTTGTTATTTTTATAGCATCTTGCTGTTTTCCTCATAGTTTTTGAAAGATCCTTCCTGGGTCTCCATACTTTAGCAGGGAATGAGCAGTATCTCTTTATACCTGTCTCTCCAAATCTCTGCATGACAGGGTAAAGTTACATGAGGAGCTAGAGTCTGTAAGAAAAAGAAGGCTTCTTACAGATTAAATAATAATTAATAATGAAAGTGTTAGTTGCTCAGTTGTATCCAACTCTTTGCAACCTCATGGCCGATAGCCTGCCAGGATCCTCTGTCCGTGGAATTCTCCAGGCAAGAACACTGGAGTGGGTTGCCATTCTACTCTCCAGGGGATCTTCCCAACCCAGGGACTGAACCTGGGTCTCCTGCATTGCAGGCAGATTTTTTACCATCTGAGCTACCAGGGAAGTCCTATGAGGCTTATCAAATAAGCAAGTGGTATCTATTTAGTGCCGTGTCTTTTTGTTATTTGTTTGTCTGCTTGTTTGGTTTTCGGGTTTTGTTCTTTTCCAGTTGTATATGTATTTTTAAATATTTGTTTATTTTTGGCTGTATCAGGTATTAGTCGCAGCATGCTGGCTCGGTAGTTGTGGTGCGTGGACTTAGTTGTGCCAAGGCATGTGGGATCTTAGTTTCCTGACCAGAGATGGAACCCATGCCTCCTGCATTGGAAGGAGGATTCTTAACCCCTGGAGCACAAGGAGAGTCTTGTCCTTGGAACAAGCTGGTTAAGTGGGAGCTTCCTTGAGGGTTGCTGCCTTCATTACAGAATAAGAACTGTGCTTGCAGAAGTGGCTTCTCAGGGCAAGATGAGTGTCTTATCCATCATCTTAATGACCTGACTTTCGCCACCACCACCACCGAAACATGGCAAGGGAGGAGCATCCAAAGTGTTTAGGGGAGAAAGCCTTAGTTTCAGATGAATGTCAGAGAAGGCTTTGTGAGGAAGCGACGTTTGAGTAAAGACCTGAAGGAAGTTGAGCAAAAGCCACCTGGATACGTGGGACCACTGACTTCTGGGTGGCAAGTTGGTGTCACCATGGCAGCCAGCCTGGGCCTGCACCATTAAGTGTGCTGAGCTCTAGAAAGAGAAGAGAAGGCTCTGGAGCAAACACTCCCACAAAACCCGCAACTCATTGTGTTAACTCATTGGTCCTCTCCTCTTGTCATTGTCCTGTTTCTACCTATATCCTCAGTTCTGCTTCCAGCTAAGATGTGAACACCAAGAGCAACCTTGTTATTTTTCTTTCTTACAGTTCAAAACTCACAGAATATTGAGAGCCTTTCGCACATAAATTGCCCTTCTGGTTGGGCTTCTTGTGTGTGTCCCCAATGCTTAGCATACTGCTCTCTGTGCAAAGATGCCCCCAACAAGTGTCTGTGAAACTGATTCCCTGACCTAAGAGTGGGCAGCTACTCCATAATGCCACATGCTCAGAACTTGTCTCCTGGGAGAGTTGGTTCAAGCTTGTGTCTCAGTGGTCATGAAGATCAGTCTTCAATGGAAATATTCCTTCAGCCATCTTTTAGATGCCAGATTGCTTCCTAGACAAGCAATGGTTCCTTTAGCACCTACCAAACTGATGAGCACCCCCATTAAGGAGGTCCATCCTGTAGACGAAGAAACAAACTCTTAAGGAATCTGAATGACTGTCTCACACAACACTTATTTTTAGAACTATCTTTCTAATATTTAATCAATTAGTCACTAGTCCCGTGGCCTCCAACTACTTATATCACACACTTCATTAAAAAAGTTGAATGCATTCCCATATTCTGTGTTTATTTATAAACTATACAGTCCTTGCCAATAGCTAATATTTCAAAATACAGTATACATAGGGGACAAGTTCATTGTTTAGCATAAGGTATATAAGTCCCTCAATTCTTTTATTAAACAGTTATATACTGAGAATCTTCTGGAAGCAGGCACAGTTCTGATCACTGAATACACAGTGAACAAAGCAAACAAAATTCCCACACTCCTGTGGCATAAAATCTAGTGGAAGATGGAAGATCATAAGTAAAATAAATAAGTAAACTGTACAACAGTGTCACATGACAGTAAGTGCCATGGAGAAAAATAAAACAGGAAGGGCACTGGAGTGGGTTTTAGAGGGGAAGTGCAATTTTAAATTGCATCAGAGAAAGGGAGTAAAGATCTAAGATTAGGGAATTAATTGGTTGACTGTTTGTAGCCATATGACATAGAGAATGAAGGTGTCCATGTCAATGCATTATTTAAATATTCAGTCAGTTCAGTCGCTCAGTCATGTTCAACTCTTTGCGACCCCATGAATCGAAGCACGCCAGGCCTCCCTGTCCATCACCAACTCCCGGAGTTCACTCAGACTCACGTCCATCGAGTCCGTGATGCCATCCAGCCATCTCATCCTCTGTCGTCCCCTTCTCCTGCCCCCAATACCCCCAGCATCAGAGTCTTTTCCAATGAGTCAACCCTTCGCATGAGGTGACCAAAGTACTGGAGTTTCAGCTTTAGTATCATTCCTTCCAAAGAAATCCCAGGGCTGATCTCCTTCAGAATGGACTGGTTGGATCTCCTTGCAGTCCAAGGGACTCTCAAGAGTGTTCTCCAACACCACAGTTCAAAAGCATCAATTCTTCAGCACTCCGCTTTCTTCACAGTCCAATTCTCACATCCATACATGACCACTGGAAAAACCATAGCCTTGACTAGATGGACCTTTGTTGGCAAAGTAATGTCTCTGCTTTTGAATATGCTATCTAGGTTGGTCATAACTTCTCTTCCAAGGAGTAAGCGTCTTTTAATTTCATGGCTGCAGTCACCATCTGCAGTGATTTTGGAGCCCCCCCCCAAAATTAAGTCTGACACTGTTTCCACTGTTTCCCATCTATTCCCATGAAGTGATGGGACCAGATGCCATGATCTTCGTTCTCTGAATGTTGAGCTTTAAGCCAACTTTTTCACTCTCCACTTAAATATTAGTAAAGCACAATTTCTTCATTTAGATGACTGATATAAATGGAATTCTAATATTTTCCCTTGTGCCTAAGTGGAAAGACCACTGATGTAATGAGTAACTGATTTAAACAGGTATATTATTACAATTCACTTTTGAGATCTAGCAGGCTGCTGTTTCCTTCTCCAAGGGATCTTCCCCACCCAGGGATCAAACATGGGTCTCCTGCATTGCAGGCAGATTCTTCACCATCTGAGCCACCAGGGAAAACCCAAAAAAAAAGATTATTGCAGTTCACCTTTGGAATCTAGCCACAATGATGAAGTTTGGATGGCTGTTTCACTAACAGATATGGCAGCCTACAGTAAATTAGCTCTTTGATTCAGGTTCAACTTGGTTCCCAGGGTGAGTTTAAGATCCTACGGTTTATTTATTTGTGAGCAATTCTCTTAAACATCCAGAGTCATTTTGTGCTTTTTTGTCTTGCTTTAAAGCAGGTGATTAGAGAGAATACATGCACAAAAGTGCATCTGAACAGCTGGTAGTTACTCACAGGAAGCGGTAATTTGTCGGTTTTCTTTTCCTTTCTGTTGAGTTATGTTAATGTAGCATGAGCATTTCCCTTTTTACCAGAGAAGAAAAATTTGTTCGGCCTGGTGAAGCTTCAGGAGGAAGAGGCTTAAGGGAATTGATATTTTAAAATATCTTGCCACTCAAGTAACAACAATACAATGAGCTTCCGAGGAAAGGTTTTTAAACGGGATCCCAGTGAATTTTGGAAGAAGAGACGAACAATGAGGAGAAAAAATCAAGAAGAAATCCACAGATTTACCTCTGTAGGTATCTGAATGTTGATGTTTGCTTTTCATCTTCTCTTCAATACTTAAAAAAAAAAAATTGCTCTGGCGTGGTAATCTAACCTAGGTGATGGGCAAAGTCTTAAATGGAACAGAGTATTAGCTCATAAATGTCCTTTTTCACTTACATCATTATTTTTTAATTGCTTTGATCATTATTTTAAAACATATTGGAAGAGGTTTGAAGTAGTTAAAATACTACTAAGTTATTTAGAATATTGGAATTACTACCATCATTATTTTAAAACATGTTGAGAGAGGATTTAGAGAGTTACTATTGCTAGAATATTCTCCTTTTTTAAAGAAAAGTCTATAATTGCCTCAGTTAAGACCCCAGTTGATGATGTGCCTACAGTTGTGTTTTTAAAAAAGTATTACTGCTCTATTTTTATCGTGTACCACTCATGATTTGTTTTAAAGTTCTTAGAAAGAGCAACCCAAAATAGGAAAGGAAATGTAAATAACGATTTAATTAAGTGAGCTGAGGGAGAAAGTAAAAATTGGTACGTTCTAAAGGTTAAAAAGATTTGGTTTTGTTTACTGTTAAACGTATTTCTGCCTTAGGGTTGGTAAACAAAATGAGAGCTCTGAAAATGTGTCCTTATTACAGAATTCTAGCTTTCTATCTGTCAGTATCAGGGCGGATGCTTAGAGCTTCAGTGATTCATATGTAATGTGGAAGGCCCACTTTATATGATGAATGATTGGGTACTCTTTTCCTAGGAATGTTTATTTTACCAGGCAGTTTGTTTTGCTTGTTTTTCTTCAAGGCAAGGGTTCTTGAGCTCAGCACTACTATCATTTGGGGGGATTTCTTTGTTGTTTGGAGCTGTCCTATGCGTTGTGACCACGTTTAGTGACGGCCTGGGCGTTTACCCAGTAGATGCTGGTGGCAAGCTCTCCCCTGTTGTGACAAGCAAAAATATCTCCCTACATTGCCAAATGTCCTCTCGGGCAGGGAGAGTGAAGTCCAGGTTGAGAACCGCTGCTCTAGAGATAAGTAATGTTTTTGTTCATATAAACATTTTTTATCTAGAAACAGAGCAACTTAAAAAACTATATATATTTGATCATATAATGGTTGTTTATGAATAGACATTGAAAGAATATGAAAAATCAAATTAATGAATAGTCACTCAGGCTTTGATAGGCCAAAATCAAGTATGGAACACTCCATCTCATGTACCAGTGGTTCTCTTTATACTTACAATCTGTCTGGTGATAATTTAATGTGAGTAGAGTTTACTTGGGGGTCTGGCTCATAGGTCTGGCTCTGATGCCTTGTTGATTCTATCTCAGGATCTTAGTAGTATATGTCTCCCATTGGCAAACATGGGCAAATGACCCTTTTGACCTGTTCCCATGGGATGTGCCCAAGTCTTTCCACTCACTGTTTCCTAAGGAGACTATGCTGAATTCAGAATCTAACCTCTTGGTCCCCACTGATCCCAAAGGATGCTCAGTTGTGACGTCTCCACTGGCCCCATAAAAGCCTCATCAGTTGTTTACCATCAGCCTGTTAAAGAGGATAAGTTTGGAGACTTCTTTGCTTTGAGATTATGTTAACCTTCAGACCAATCCAAAAAATGCAGTTTCCTAGCTGCCTATCTCTCAGTGGAATTTAGAAGTCCTAAGGTTATGTCACCACAAGACTGACTTACTTCTTGTGTCCACTGAAAGAGACAACACACAGGAGAAGAATGTGTCTATCTTACAGAGACTCCAAGGCCGCAGGATTTGACGTTAGGGCAGTCCCAGGTGTCTCCCATATAATGAAACTAATCACGCCATGAGTTATCTTAATTGAATTGGAAGGTATTGCTACTGAGAAGTATGGGGAAAGCAGCCAGTAAGGATGGTGTGTTTCCCCACAGCATTCAGTGGCTGTGCATTCACATTTAATTAAGATCATTCATACAGTGAATAGCTTTCTTCTGTGGAAGGCGCTGGGGACTCCCTAATGCTGTTGCCTGCTTTTGGTCCTCCTAAGATAGGCATATCTTCTTTCACAGCTTGTCTCTTCTGTTGAGTAGAGGACTGTAGTATTATCCTGGGACTTAGCTTTTTTGGGGGGAAAAAAAAGAGAGAGAGTGACTCCAAGAAAGTGAAGCATGTAATTAGAGGGCTACTGGGTCATGCTGAGTGTCACCCACCGTCAGGTCACCTTGGGCAGTTTACTTAAATCATTCTGAGCCTTAGTCGCCCCTTTCATAAAATGTTCCTAATGATATCTTCCCTGTCTTAACATTTTTTATTGGAATTCATTTTGATCATGTGTATTCTGAACATGATTTGAACACTGTGAAAAGTTATGAGCTGCAAGTGTTGTGGGTTACTAATAAAACCAAGTAAAATATCAAGGGCCAGGGAAGGGGGGCGGATATAATTGCAGAGTGAGATTGTTTTTTTCAGAAACTGCGAATGTTGAAGCCACTGGGCTCTTGGTGACTCCTTCCTTCCAGGACCCTTTTTCAGTGACAGAGCCACTCAGTAGACAAAATTCTGGATTGCATCAAGCTGGTGTTGAGGGGGGGCTCCCACATCATTCTATGTGTCAATGGGGGTTTCCTTTGAAATACCATTTCCCACCCCACCCTCACCATTGCCCAGCTTAGCTGAAACCCACCCAAAACCAAATTGGACTTTCCACAGCACACTCATCTGAGCTTTTTAAAAGCTAAACCAACATTTCTAGACCAGCTTCTGAGATGACTTGATAAGTCGTAAGGAAGAGGCAATTCAAATGTCAGAGTGCCCAACAAATGAACATAAGACTTAACAGTTAGGTCAGAGAATAAAATGATTTCTTTTGAATTTTTAGATATACTCGTATATTGTTATGAAAGGGAAATAATGATCACTGGAAATAATTATCATAGATTGCAGTTCTATAATGATCATATGTATTTTGAATTCCACAAATCATTTGGTGTTTTTTTTTAAATTGAAAACCGCTTAGTTGTGTCCAGCTCTTTGTGACCCCATGGATGAAACAGTCCATGGAATTCTCTAGGCCAGAATACTGGAGTGGGTAGCCTTTCCTTTTTCCAGAGGATCTGCCCAACCCAGGAACTGAACCAGGGTCTACTGCATTGCAGGTGGATTAACCAACTGAGCTATCAGAGAAGCCTACTTCTTGCCCTATGACAAATTTATATATGGTTTAGTATCAAAATAGTCTAGAATGCTTAACTGGAAGTCTATGACTTCCTAAATGGTACACAACTCAAACTTTATATTCTCATGATCTAGGCTAATACTTTTGTTTATTTGTTTTTCTTCAAATGCTATTTAAAGCTGTTTATTTAACTCTGTTGAAATTTTTAATTGTTTTGGAACCTTCCCTTATCAATCCAGTTTTCAAGTATCTTGTCTAAGAAATCCCTTTCCATGTTTTAATCCACTTACCATAGACAATATGCAATACGAGACAGTTCGATAGCATTATGAGAAGTTTGAGGAAAATGAAACTTACTTGTTAGATCATCAAGTAGAACTACTTCCCTCAATTTTTGAAGTCTGTTTGGTGTTCTGTAGTTGAAGGTTTTCTCTTTAACTGCCTTTCTATTTTTATTTTTCTTTTTTTATCCAATCACCCAGTATGATCTCTGGTGCATAGAACGAAAGTTAATAAAAAGGTAGTTTCCTTCCTAAGTTACATGTCCTAATTTGGAAAGATTAAGTGTACTGTTAAGTTGAGTTATGATAGCAATCATCTGTACTGCCAGAAAAATGTGAAATTCATTTAAGTAAATGTGAGTTATTATTTTTACTTTGTTGCTGGCTTGTGGTTAATTAATCTGCAGGATTTCAAAGTGTTTGGAAAATTTGGGCTACAAATGACAATTCCCCTTCCTCTCTAGTCATTTAGCCTGTTAGCACTTTCATAGAAAATTGAAAACTGTAGAAAGCTACAGACAAAGGAGGTGATCTGAATGACTTTAACGTATCTCCCACACGTCATGTTATTACATTTTGACCTGTTGCCTTTCAAGGCTGCGTTTTATCTTTACTCTTCCACGTTAACGTGGACAGCTTCTCCCTGATCATCTGTGTTGCCTTACTTACTGATACTGTTCTATACAAATATTCACTATTACCTCTTGGGCCTATTTTATAATGAACCAGTTAGCTGAAAGGAAGCGTGGGATGGGGACCCAGGAAGCAAGAGGATGGTTCCAGGAAATGATGAAATGAGATTGAATCAGGGTTGAAATACAGCATAAAGTAGGGATGAATGCTATAAATGGACAAGGCAGAAGGAAGCCATGAAACGGGACTAAACAGGGGATCTGAATTCAATGCAGGCCATAGAAATGGAGAAGTGTAAGTTGAAACTGGATCTGAGGACTCTGCCTGTGCAGGTGCCACAGAGATGCAGAGAGGATGCTTTTAAAATGGACTTAAGATTAGTACCTGCAATTGAACCAGAAAGGCTCTTACTTTCCTCAAGGCTGAGTGCCAGGAGAAGGAGATGAGGGAAATCCAGAGAGACCAAGAAGAGAACTGCCCAACAGGGCCAAGCTTGACTTCATAACGATGCTCTTTACAACAAGCTGATCAGGAAGTGGACCACTTGTCAGAGAAGGGGAGGGGTACAGTGGACAGGAAGTAACACCATGATCCCCCAAAACTCTTTAATGTCCCTAATGACAGCGGTACAAAACTTTCTTAAAACAGAGGTTCCCTCAGTTGGTGGCAGTTTCCGCTGTGATTTCTGACACAAATGTTATCTAGCATTCTCAATGGGAAAACTGTTTGCCGCCTTTCTCTCTCTTACGTGTCTTCTTTACTGCTCACACAGAACACTTCATTTCTGACACTTCCGGTCACCAAATGTGTTGCGGTTTTCCCCCACACCAAGAAATTTTCTGCAGCACTGATCTCGGGTGGCCTTGACCTTCTGTGGCTTGAAGCAGTATTTCAGTTCCCAGCCGGAGACTGAAGTCAGCCTGAGGCAGTGTGAGCTCGAAATACTAGCCACTAGACTTTGAGGACAGATAGACAATGACAAGGCCCTGGCTCTGAATTTCCACAAAGAAACAGAAAGTAGTAAAATAAGTAAAGTGTTTATTAAGAGAAAAAAAGAGTACAGTACTTGTGGAGACACACACGAGCAGGGTCAGAGGGAGAATCGTGCCCTCACGGTAGTTTAATCACTTCTATGGGCATTTCTTCCTGGTTTCCTCTGGCCAATCATCTTGGTTTGCTTGGTCCTGAGTCTGTGTTTGGTGTATCTCGGGGTTCTCCTAGGTGTGCACACATATCTCTTAGCCAAGACACATTCCAGCAAAGAGGCCTATGGGAAGGTTGACATCACCTGCTATGCGGTGACACCCCCTCCTTTTGATGTCCGAAGAGACTTTATGCACATGTGTGGTTGGGAAGATCTTCTTGACTTCAAGAATAAGGAATGTGTTGTCTTTGATCTCTTATCTGGGAGGATTCAGCTTCTCCTCCCTCCTATTTTGGAGTCTCTGTCCACAGGGGAGGAACTCCAGCTGCTCAGCCTGGGACTCATCTATCTCCTTGCTTCTTCACCAGCTGGGTGTCCTAAATTTAACCCATTTCTAACACTATCTGCCTGGAGATTGCATCAGATCTCACAGGTTAAGAACTCAGACCAATAAGGCAGCCCCCACATCCCACATCAGATGCTGACCGTAAGTCTAGATTATTGCCTGTGCTTCTGACCAACCCATTTTACATTGGAGGTTCCAACCACCCACTCTTTGAATTTCAGACACCAGTTGCAAGTCCAGGTTGTTACCTGTCCTTCTGATTCACTGGCTATAAATCACGGGTTCCCATCATCCTTTCTTGGGATTGACTAATTTGCTAGAGCAGCTCACAGAACTCAGAGAAACATTTTGCTCACTAGATCATGGGTTTAGTATAAAAGGATATAACTCAGAAACAGCCAGATGGAACAGATACTTAGAGCAGGGTATAGGGAAAGAGCACCAATCGCCCTCAGATCTCCATGTGCTCACCAACTCAGAAGTTCTCCAAACCCCATCCTTTGGGGTTTTTGTAAAAGCTTCACTACATAGACATGATTGATTAAGTCATTGACTATTAGATATTGATTCAAACTCAAATTCTTCTTGATCTCTCCAGTGGTCAAGGAAGTGAAACTGAAAGGTCCAGCTCTCTTATTAGCTGGTTAGTTCTCCTCGAAATCACCCCTCCCCACCATCTCTTCTAGGTTTAATAGGAATATTGAATGAGAGAAAGTGTTAAATACTTATGATAGGCCTTTCCATTTGATCATGATAATAATAGTAGGAAAAATAAAAGCCATCATTAGCATGTGTGCCGTGCTTAGTCACGTCCGACTCTCTGACCCCATGGACTGTAGCCAGCCAGGTTCCTCTGTCCATGGGGATTCTCTAGGCAAGAATACTGGAGTGGGTTGCCATGCCCTCCTCCAGAGGATCTTCCCAACCCCGGGATCAAACCCAGGTCTCTTACATTCTAGGAAGATTCTTTACCTTCTGAGCCACCAGGGAAGCCCAAGAATAGGAGTGGGAAGCCTATTCCTTCTCCAGGGGAACTCCCAACCCAGGAATCAAACCAGTGTCTCCTGCATTCCAGGCAGATTCTTCACCAGCTGAGCTACGCATTAGCATATATGGGGTAAACGGTTTTTAAATGGTAGTATTTAAAGTTACTATTAGTATTGAATTGTTTGGTGTGCAGATGTTATTTCTACAAGTAAAAATATATGAATTGGTTTTAATATAGCAAATGTTTTAAGATGAAAATGGCAGAAAGGAGGAAGGTGGTATGGGGCCAGCAATAGCTTAAAGACACCTGGTCGGTTGTCTGTAACACAACTTCCACTGCAATCTGGCACCTCCTATAGAGAAAAAATTATAGTTTGTGACAGTGTCAGCACTGAAAGCAAGTGTGAATATAAACATTTTTTGGCCCCAGTTGCTCTGGTGATTAGGAGAGGGATGATTAAAATGGATTATGCTTAGTAGAAAATTAGAGATGAAAATTTTACTGAATTTATCACCTTGGAAAGCCAAGAAGGTATTTGTCTCTCATTCTCAGCATGTGTGATGTCTGATGTATTTTTTATAGAGTAATATGACATGAGACTTCATTAGTAATACTTGAGTTTATTAAACCTATAATTGACTATAGGAGAGGTTCTCCTTTAAGATGATTCAAATCCAAACAAAGGTAAGTTGAGGAAATAGTAGTCCCTTATTGTAGGTGCTACTTCTAGTATTATTTCATTTTAGTTTTCTTTAATTGCAAGCAGAAGAAACCTTCCCTGGTAAACAAATGTAACCAGAGAAAGGAACAGAAGAAAGAATGAAGGGACAGGCTGGCAAAGAACAAGAATGGACTTAGAGCAGCTCAGGCCAGTGGGAAACAGGAACGGTCTTGGTGTTGGGAACTAACGGACTGCCCTGTGAGATTCTGGCATCTCTCCTGCACAATTCAGAGTTCTGGAGGGAAGATTTTAATGGGCTGGGGTCACATGTCCTTGACCACAGAAGAGTAGGACCCTTTTAATTATCAGACCCACCAACACTGCTCTTTATACAGAAGGAAGTAAGTCCTCAGAAGGAAATTTACATGCTGATACTAAAAGAAAACAGGATGGATGTGTGTGTGTGTGTGTGTGTTAGTCATTTAGTCATGTCTGACTCTCTGCTACCCTATGAACTGTAGCCCATCAGGCTCCTCTGTCCTTGGAATTCTCCAGGCAAGAATACTGAAGTGGGTTGCCATTTCCTTCTCCAGGGGATCTTCTCAACCCAGGGTTTCCCATATGGCAGACAAATTGTTTACCTTCTGACTTAGGTCAAAAAACAGCAAACGTTCACTCCGCATGTTCAGTTTCAACCAACGGTTAAGAAAGGAAATAAAAGAATGAGCTGACTATTATTATGGGAAAAATGTATTAAACATATATGATTCATGTTGTTAAGTATTTATATTCATGTATATGTGTTTATTGGAGAAGGCAATGGCACCCCACTCCAGTACTCTTGCCTGGAAAATCCCATGGGCGGAGGAGCCTGGTAGGCTGCAGTCCATGGAGTCGCCAAGAGTCGGACACAACTGAGCAACTTCACTTTCACGTTTCACTTTCATACACTGGAGAAGGAAATGGCAGCCCACTCCAGTGTTCTAGCCTGGAGAATCCCAGGGACAGGGCAGCCTGGTGGGCTGCCGTCTATGGGGTTGCACAGAGTCGGACGCGACTGAAGTGACTTAGCAGCAGCAGCAGTAGTATATGTGTTTATGTACACACGCACACACCCACATACCTCTCACATTTGACCTGTTAGTTTATTTGTGTGACTGTTACAGTACTAAAATAGTGTCAGAGTTTCAGCTGATGGCAGCTTTCATCACAGACTTCATGAAAATTACTCTAAAAATCCAGGCAGTTGGCTCAAAGACATTAATTTCCCTGGTTATGATGTATTTTTAATGATATTTATTATCTTTCAAGTGTTTCTAGAAAACTAAGTGAGATGTGTAATTTAATTTGATTTAGATCTTCTTGGATATTTTCTACTTCTTTGCAAGTACCAGTGTTAGGCGAAGAAGCAGCCGCTTTTATTTTTTCATTTGCTAAACAAAAATGAGTGAATTTTGACATACTAAGAGGTATATGTGGTCAAATTACCTTAAAAAAATAAGACTGAGAAGATTTAAATTCGATTTGAAAGTATACCTTCCATCATAGATCCTATAAATCTCTTCAGTTTCTTGATTTTCCTAATGAATTTATGAGTTAATAAAATAGAACATCCTGATTTTCTAACTGTAGGACTTCCTGGTGGCTCAGACAATAAAGAATCCACCTGAAATGTAGGAGACCTGGATTCAGTCCCTGGGTTGGGAAGACCCCCTGGAAGAGGGCATGGCAATCGACTCCAGTATTCTTGCCTGGAGAATCCCCATAGACAGAGGAGCCTGGCAGGCTGCAGTCCATGGGGTCTCAAAGAGTCGGACACAGCTGAGCGACTAAGCATGAAATAGAATATCCTGATTTTTCTAACTATAAAAAACTAACACAGAAAATTGTGTTGAATATTATGATTAATCATCCTATTTGCCAACAACAAATTAAACCTGCTTTATTTCACTGAAATGGACTAGGACATTTAAAGAGTTACTCCTGGCTGATTTCTTGCGAGATCTCTGTCCATTTTTGTTACCAAGGGAACCGTTTCTAAATTCAACTTAATCTGAGTTTGCCCAGCTGTATAGTTCTTAACTTTGAGTTAGCTGGTGTTTTTCCATTCTCACGGAACTGTGCGCTTGAAGACAGAGAAAAGGTTAAAGGGTCAGCATAAAATGGCTTATTCTTTACTTAATCATTTCCTTTTCCATAAGTAGAGCTAGTCTTGCTTTCTGAAACTCAAACATTTGAGAGGTTGTCTAGTGGAACTCCCTTTGATGAAAGGCTAAATTAAATCTGTCACACAACCACAGGCTGACAACTTGGCCATGGATCCAGCTGCACGGGCTCTCTGCAATTTTCTTGTTTGTTTTAAACACAAATAGTGTGGAAGTTGCTTCCATTCCAGTTACACAAAGGCCAAAGGGTCCTGATGAACTTAAGATCTAACAAATCCATGTGTCCTTTAGATCTTTTATTTCCTTTAAGTAATGTAATCCATTATCTTGATAACACTGAAATTAACAGCTGTGTTGTTTCTAGTTTGTTTGGGCGACGTGGAGATTGGTTTCCTTTTTATTTTTTCGAGATCTGTGTAAAGACCCTGTGGATCCTCACCCTTAGCTATTTGTCTGTGTGTCAGAATGTGAAGACAATGTTAATTTGCATCTCATGCCCTACGAGAGGCTTCTGTATTGGTTCTGAAGTAAATCCTATTTTTGTTTTTCTGGGTCACTAGCCAAGATGAATAGTTTTGTTAGCTGATGAGGACATTCAGATATTGAATTAATTCTGTTATAAATACTCAAATTAGAACAAAGATTCAGATATCTGAAAGTAACAGGGGTGATCAAGGAAAATAGAGGAAGTCTAGACTAACATCACAGGAGGTACTGCCCGTCACAGAAAAAATATGAAGTATCTCAAAGGTAGGGGGAGAATCTCTTTGCATAGTAATGTTTCTTGAAAAGATAAAGATTTTTTTGAAAAGCAGAACCAAGCAACTAGTTTAGATCAACAAACTAGAGTAACCCTAGTGGTGAGTAACCAAGGTTTGGCTCGCTAAATACACTGAACAGCACAGATGTGTGGCCCCAAACTCAAGGTGTTTGCTATGGAGACTGTTCTCCATTTCTCATCCCATCAGACCCCTTTCAAACCCTTAGCCATCCTGTTAATTCTCTGTTGCTAAAAAACTTGACTTGCATGTGTGTAGGTGAGAGCTCCAGAAAGAAATTCTAACTTTGATTGTTGTCTAGATATTTACCTTGGCAAAGCTAATGAGTTTAATGCTAAAGTAATCCCAAATTTAATCCTCTCCTTTCGATCTGAAAATATAAATAAAAGAAAATTCTTTCTAGGCTGATTTCTCAAGAAAAATAAAAGGCAGAATTTCAAAGTCACTTTCATTTGCTGATATACATAATTAGGTAGATTGCCTTTCTTCTTCCTACTGGGCATAGGGCAGCCTGACTTGATTCAGAAGATATTATACACAGAGGAGACACAGCCCAATTTCAGTGCTTTTCCTTATGTTATTACTTCTTTTGCTTCCAATAGAATCACTAAATATCAAGGTTTGTTTGTTTCTAAAGGAAATTTAGATAATAAACATTAAAAGCATGTAAGACAGTTTCTAGCACATGAAAAATTTAGTATTGTTGGTTTGGTTGGTTTGACTTGATGTTAGGATATATTTTGGGGTAAACTTGTGTGGTTATTTTCAATCGTTTTTGAGTAAAGAGAAATCTGTATTTGCCTGGCATTGATGGTTCCCTTAACACCCTCATATACTTCGTCTCCTTGATCTTTTTAACAACACTGCCGAAACCAGGAAGTTGCTCTTTGATTTAGTCAGTCTCACTAAGTCTCAATTTAAATGACTGTCCAAGTTACTTAGCTGAGAGGTAAAAACCCTGGGCTTCCAACTAGAGATTCTGACTTCTGATCCTTTACAAGAGGGTCCAATGCACAGAACTGTTTAAGAAACTTACCAGGTGTTTAAGGTTCCCTACAGAGCTCAAAATTCTTTCGATAATAAATTGCTAATTGTTTTTCCCTTTCTTGCTGACATTAGCTTCCAGAAGCACATACATAATCTGTAGTTATTTTCCCTGGTCTCCTATCACCAGTGTTTTATTTCTCTTTTTTTAATTACTTGAAGTCGTTAGTAGTTCAACTTCATGCACTTTTCTAGTTTCCCTCTTTGGTGGATTTTCAAAGGATAAACACTTTTAAAACCAAGCAACTCCCCAGTGTTTTCACAGAAGCATGAGAGCGTTGAAAGACCAAGTTCATTTTTACCACGATGAAACAAATGATCATTAAAGAAAATTTGGAAAATGCAGGAACCAAAATCCTAAATCCCATCTAAATAAAATTGATAATATATGGATATATATTTCTAGGTTTTTTTTCTTTAAATTTTTAAAATCTTGTGCAGTTATTCAGTGTGCAGTATTTAATCCCACCTTTACTTAGCAACAATATATAAGAAATTTTCGTTGTTTTAGCAAGCATATATATTTTTTCTTAGCATGGATGTGCCATAATTTCCTAGTCATTCCTTACCTTTAATAATTTATTTCATGTTTTTAGCTGTCCTTGTCCTTCAGATTTTATTGCCTGTCAAAGATCTAGGTGTTCTGAACTCCAATTCTAATGTCACAATATGTGAGAATCTAAAACCATTTTCAGGATAAATTTGACCTCCTTTCATTGCCTTTCCTTTTGCAGTAATACCATATTGAACATAGACTCCAGCCTCCTCACATTCTCCCACGAAAACCAATAGCATGCAAAATGTTGTGACTTAACTAACTTTACTGAATATTTGAAAAGTTACAAGGGGGAATCATGGCATGTACCACACAGTTATTCATTGATTTTTTTTTTTCCAACCCCTATCCTATTTTCAACGTCTTTTTAGATAGAGCCTCCACCAGCCTGCCTGCTTTTCTTAGCTGTCTTTGATTAAGGCGAATATATTTTCTCTGTCTTGTTACAAATGGAATATTGCAAAGATATTCTTGTTTCATCTTAGATTATCTGTGTGACTATTTATTTAAAATTAATGTCCTAGATGAAATCATAAAAACTTATTTACTCAACATTTATTTATTGAATACCTACTGTTTGCTCTCTGTATCCATTAAATTTACAAAAGTGCTTTAAATCTATGACTAGTGAAAATTTAAAACGCATGGCCTTTATCTACTTAACATTTATGTAATAAGTACTATGGGTATAGTGTTGTTCTAAGAGCATAGCAAATATTACCTCATTTAATCTTATGCTGTAGCTCCTACTAGAATGTCCATCTTGTAGGCTGGGAAACTAGAGGTGCAGTCTGATGTTGTTGTTCAGTCACTCAGTCGTATCCAACACTTTGTGACCCCATGAAATGCAATACAACATGCTTCTCTGTCCTTCACTGTCTCCCAAAGTTTGCTCAAACTTATGTCCATTGAGTCGGTGATGCCATTCAACCATCTCATCCTTTGCCACCCCCTTTTTCTCCTGCCTTCAATCTTTCCAGCATCAGGTTCTTTTCTAATGAGTTGGCTCTTCACATCAGGTGGAGCTTCGGCTTCAGCATCAGTCCTTCCGATGAATATTCAGGGTTGATTTCCTTTAGGACTGACAGTTATTCTAACTAAAATAACACGCCCCAAATTCCATAGCCCATAAGTTTCAATGCCAGGACTACGAGCCCTGGAATTCTGATTCTAGAGTGCATGTTACATTCTCTGTTACATCTCAGCATGGAAAACCTATACTAATATCTCCCTAAAACAAGGCTGGGTGGTCTAGATTCTTTCTTAGATTCCAGAGAAAGGTCTAGGTTGAACATTAAGTCACTGGATTTTTTTATGCATTACATACTTCAAATGCTTAGATCTTCAGTGTCTAAGTGCTTTATACTCATTTGATTTTGAATTATAATTATGAAAATAATTCAGATTTTTGTGATGCAACACTGTGTTCCTGAAATTAGAATTTTAAGCTAAAGCATGGACAATGCTTACTTGGACCAGTAAACAGCTCCTGGCAGCCTTGGTTGTTACCAAGATGGCAGGTTTACCAATTGCAAGGCTTAAACTTGTGCTGGTGTTCCATGAGAAGTTGTAGAATAAGGAGCGGGGAAGAAAGCATTTGTTTTCGTGACAGGAGCCCATTCTGCTGCTGTGAAGTCGAATTGGAAGAGAGCTGTGGGGTTGGGGGGGGTAGATCAAACAAATGTCTTCACACCATATCAGGAGAATAGGCCTATTCCCACGGTGGAACAGCACCGGCCCAGCCACATAATAATGGGCACTGGTGGGTGCCTTTTCCCATGCCTCGAGTGATTTTTAGAACAGCTAATGAAATTCATTACTCATTTGAGAGGAAAAGAGTAAGAGTAAAAAGCGCTATAAAAATCCAATCCAATTCAGAGTAATCTTGGCACATACCTTCTCCCAGTTGGTGCATTTCCAAAAGCAAGAAGCACATGAAATCCAGGAGGGACAACCCAACCGTTGTAAAGCTATAAATCTATGCTGCTCAGTTCCCAGTTTCACTCAACGTCTCTGTAAGGAGCAGTAGTAAGAAATTAACCGATCCCATCATCCTTGTATACATCTGTCTCTTTGACCAAAACACAGAACCAACAGCTCTCTTGCTCCAGAGAGAACTACTGGTTGCATAACCCGGATTCTCACCATCACAGATACAGAAAGCATCCTTGGCAAGCATCACCAAATCTCAGGCTCTAGGTACTATGGAAGGTATCAGGATTATTTTTATGTATAAACCTCGTATATTCCAAATAAAGAAACATTGAACATCTTGAATATTACACACCATTTAGCACATTCTCTGGAAAGAGGGGATTTTAGGTATCCTGCAGAGTCCAAAACTTGATAAATTATATGAAGCAGAGCTGCGAGGCTTTGCAGCCCCACATCAGGACAACCTCGGTGCAACATTTTAAACAGGAAAGGTTTAATAATGTCATTCATTAATTGTCTGGCATGTCAGAGCCTGAAATGAATAGATAAAAATATACCTTCCAACAGATGCTTACAGGCAATGCCATTTATTGTGTATATTAAAAAGAGTTTAGGATTTAGTTTTCCTGCGGTCTTATTAATAATCCACGATTTGTGAATTTTGATTTTCCTATTGTACTAATTTATGTGGGGTTAATTTTGGATAGCATTTGGACCCTAGTATAATTAAATGATGAAAAGATTATTTTCTTTGAAAGATATCCTTGACATGGGGTTGTTTATTAATGCTCGAGTTTTTGACTAATGGGAGATAAAATTAAAAGCATAGTGAGAAGAAGATTCTAGAACATCCTTATGTCATTTGCCTTAACCAATAAATTGCTATATGCACCCAACCATACTTGCATGCTCCTATTCATGCTGGTGTGAAAAAGGGGGAGAAAAGAGAAAGTGTAAGTAGTCACATCCTGAACTGTTGGTGGAAGGACATGAGACACTTGAACTGAAGAAAGTGAGGAAACAGGATGTAACCAACCAAGTTGATGGCAGAGATAAGGCACCCTAACCCTTCTATAATGCATTCTGTTTTACTTGCTACATTTCCTACACAAACACATTATCGGGGGAAAGGGGAAGAAGTTCCAGAATAAGCCAGGTGTTTCAAACATGAAGGCTTATTGGGGCAGCTGGCAATGTAAATGTGACATTATGATACAAATGAACTTATTTACAAAACAGATACAGACTCAAAGGCTTACAGTACTTATGATTACCAGGTGGGAAGGGGAGAAGGGTAGGGATAGTTAGGGAGTTTGGAACTGATGTGTATACACTGCTGTGTTTAAAACAGATAACCATTGAGGTCTTACTTACAGCACAGGGAATTCTGCTCAAAGTTATGTAACACCCTAACCGAATCACTTTGCTGTACACGTGAAATTAACACAACATTGTTCATCAAATATACTCCAATATAAAATAAAAAGTTAAAAAAAATAAATGTGACAATGTAGGGTAAGAGGCACTAGGCTATTGAGGACTATTGCTGACCTGTAATGATATACCGCTACTCAAAGATGCTCAAAGCGAACTAAAAATATAATAAGTGAGCCAAAAGCAACATCTGGAGCCTACATTTGCCTCCTGAGCTATCAATCTGTGCTCCTTGGAATTAATTTTTGCCTGGGAAAATAGGAAATTGGAACTTAAAATAAGTCTAAAATAGAATACTCATATCAAAAGGCAGGGAAAAGATGCAAGAAGGACTTTTAAAAAAAAATCACCCATCATGCCATAGTATCTCTGTATCTTCTACTTGAAAATATCTTTCACTAAATAGATTATTTTGGGCAACTAAATTTCTTCTTTCTCCCAGCTCCACACGGAGTTCTGTATTTTCATTTGCTAAATCAGCAATCTTAATCGAAGGGCCCTTCCAGAGTGAGTCTTCATTTTTCATAGTCCTCGGTTTACTTAAGCATTGTAGAATGGGTTTGATTTGCCTTTAATGCAGCAAATGCATAGAAATCCTTGTTGGTCCACTGTGTTACATTTTGTTTTGTTTGTATTTGGAAAAAACATTGACTGCTACTTTGAGGAGCTCATTAGCAATTATTAAAATATTAGTAACAGTTTCTGGATCTGTTCAGCACAGATCTTCCAAAGCTTCCAAGGCTTTCGAAGTTGAGGCTAAATCTGTGGCTTTGCAGAGTGGGGAGGCGTGGGGTTGATGGGAAAGGGTTTGATGTCATTGATATGGCCAATGAAACAAATTTTTTTTCTCATTTATGAGGAAAAGGGGGCAACAGAGGATGAGATGGTTGGATGACATCACCGATGCGATGGACATGAGTTTGAGCAGGCTCCGGGAGTTGGTGATAGACAGGGAGGCCTGGCATACTGTAGTCCATCGGGTCACAAAGAGTCAGACATGACTGAGCAACTTAACTGAACTGATGAGACCACTGTAGCATGCATATTTTGGCAACCACTCTAGCTTCCAGGAGCCCCCAAATAATCCAATCATCTCTTTTTATTTAGTTTGCATGAATGCTTCATCCTAGAGCTAGGGGAACTCAAACTGTGTCCTTGGTCTTCTGTAATATTTTATTCTTTATTTGGGATTCCAAGTTTCTTACTTTGTGAGTTCTGTTTGGGATAAACACATCAACCATAGAATGAAACAACCACCTTCCTCCCACTGGCATTTATCTCTTGGGCAGCTTCTCTGAGGGAAGTGCTTTTCCTTTGACTTTAGGACTATGACGTGATGAGATTATCTGGCTATTTTTTTCAGACTCTTCTCCATTTTCACCACACTGTATCCATAATAATTGTGTTGTTCAATTTTACTAGAGAATTACCCAACTTCTGTCTATATCAGCAAAGAGGCTTAGAGCCAAGCAATTAATCCTGACATAGGATCCATGTTTCAGTGACAACTAAGACAGTCTGTAATACTTTGATTGCTAGCAAGGAGACAGTGTTTTGAAATAGACCCAAGTAGACCTCTCAAGGAAGTATCTAATTCACCAAAAATGATGATGATAATCATAATACTAGAGCAAGTAAGCAGAAGGCCTTTCTTCACATTGACAAAGATCAAGTTTACACAACTGTCTACTCCAGGGATATGACAGGGCTGAAAACCATGTGCATGAGGGGATCGGTGCCAACAGCTTAAATTACTGAATGAGATATCAGGTATGTCAAGATCTCATATTATTTCAGATCTGGAAATAATACTTCTGTGGCTTTGCTCCAGATGCCTGGAGTCTCCCTGACTCCCCTGGAAGGACTGCACAGTGTCAAAGTTTTGATGGTTCTAAGAAACGAACTCCAACCAGATGTTGAGAAGAAGCAAGATTTTACATGTCAGTGGTTAATGTGATATTTTCTTTGTCTACAGCAAGAAAAGCCTCGGCTTCTCGAGCCTTTGGATTATGAAACTGTCATTGAAGAACTTGAAAAGAGCTATCAGAATGATCCCCTTCGAGATCTCCTGTTCTTCCCCAGTGACGACTTTTCAGTAAGTGTTGTCTTTTCAAGCTGTCCAAGTATAGAAGAGCCCCACAGGGTGATATAAGATCCTCCCAGACTGGATCACTAACTTTGCTTATAGACTTGGGGAGCTCAGCCCTCTTCCTGTGATCATCCTGTATCACCATCATCACAGAGGGAACTATCACTATCATCATAGTAATGTCACTATCATCATATCTGATGATAGAAAGTGCCCAAGGGCCTTCTAATGTTGGAAGACTGGAGGCTCAGTGATACAGTGGCCACTTGAGATAGGAGGGGAATGGGGTGCTGCCTGGCTCCAGGTGGTACTTGTGTCCTTGCCAATATCTGGGTTTCTCACCACTTACCTGGCCTCACAGAGCACTTTCTCTCTTAGGCCATTTGTAACTGAAAGCTTCTAAGCAACTGCAACCAGCCAATAGCAGAGGTGGGAATCTCCTGGCACAAAAGATACAATTCTTCAAAAAATTCACCCTTAATGTTGGTTGTCCTTTGTTGAGTGTTGTGGACAAGGAAAGGTAGGCAAGTGTATCTTCATGGAAGAGTTTGTAATCTGAGACATGTCTCCTTAAGGACAATGCTCACAGGCACACAAAGGGCAGTGGAGTGAATGAATAAAAAGGAGATTCATTTTGGAGACACACACAGTAAAATTATGAATGATGAGCACCCAAGTGTCCCAAACATTCCATCTCTGATCATCTAAAACATGTTTAAGTTGTTAGTGAATATCTATATAACAGAAATCTCAATGGGCAGATAGCAATGTTTCCTTTTTTTTTTTTTTTTTTCCTAAGACAAAAGTAGTCTTAAGCATTATAAACATGATCATCCTAAAGTAGATGAAAAGGCAACTTCAAGGTAACCTTGAGAAACAGCCATTGCCCCTGGAAGCCTCTGACAAGTTGCTGGGGCCCCAGGGCTGACACTTCCTCATGCAACCTCAAACCCCCATTCCTTCTCGTGTCTTTAGGACAAACCTGGCTTCTGGCTTCTAAAGGTTCATTTTTTTTTTTTTCACATTTATCCATGGATTAATAAAAAAGTAGATAACTGGAAGTCAACAATTTTCTGTTCCAAGTACCAAGAGTAATGGGAGAAAGGAGTAATGGGAGTAAATGAGTAAAAGTAATGGGAGAAATCTGTAGGCAATAAAAAGAAACTCTTCCAATCTGTTTTTTGGACTCTTAAATGTTTCTCACTTGAGCATTTGACACATTCAAGAGAGACTTATCTTGGGCAGAAATCTCATTTCTGTGGTCAGATCAGGCCACGGGGTCTGAACTGCTAGCACAAAGTTGAACCAAGTTTCATTTTTTAATTCCACATCCTCCTTTTCTTTCAGACCCAAGGTAAACCTTGATGAACAGTCTCTTTTTGTCAAACAGCATACACAAAAAAATTGACACTGGGTTATTGAGAAATATGTCAAAAGCTACTCAAAGTTCCCCCAACTCAAGAAGAGAGCAGAGGGACTTCCATGGCGGTCCTGTGGTTGAAACTTTGTGCTTTCACTGCAGGTGGCGTGGGTTCAATCCCTAGTCTGGGAACTAAGATCCCACATGCCATACTGCAAGGCCAAAATAAATGATATAAAATATATATTTTGAAAAAGAGAGTAGAGGCATGTGGGCTTCCCTGGTAACTCGGCTGGAAAAGAATCTGCCTGCAATGCAGGAGACCCCAGTTCAATTCCTGGGTCGGGACGATCTCCTGGCGAAGGGATAGGTCACCCACTCCAGTATTCTTGGGATTCCCTGATGGCTCAGATGGTAAAGAGTCTGCCTGCAATGCGGGAGACCTGGATTTGATCCCTGGGTTGGGAAGATCCCCTGGAGGAGGGCATGGCAACCTACTCCAGTATCTTGCCTGGAGAATCCCCATGGACAGAGGTGCCTGGCAGGTTACAGTCCATGGAGTCACCAAGAGTTAAACACAACAAATCAAAGAAGCACAGAGGCATATAGATGCAATGTAACATTTCATTGATTTGAATTCATTTTTTTGGCATCTTTCCACATTCATTTAAACAAAGACTGGTCTGATTACATCCTTCGCTATCCTTAATGCTGTAAACAAAGGATAGCATAACATACTTTGTTATTTTCCTGAGGTAAACATTTCAATAAATACACTGAGCTCTTTCATCTTGTACTTGCTAAAGACCCTTCTGTGACCACCCCCATTGCTTTCCAAATGAAGTTCTTTGCAAGGGATTTTCCAAAATCTGGTACTCACCCATTTCTCAAAGCCATGGTCTTCCTCCCCTACCGAACCCCCCAACCCTCTCGTACACAGTCACCCTCATCCCAACTGGGGTAAAATACTAGCAAAGTTCTGAATGGAACACTCTATCACTCTCATGAAACACTCTCCTTTATTCATTCAACAAATTACAAACTGTAATACCGAATGCTAGATATTAATCTCAGAATGGGAAAATAGCAGTGATTAGGCAGAAATTACCTTGTTTTAATGAGGCTTGCCTTCTGGTAGAAGGAATCAGGCAAAAAAAAAAAAAAAGAACAGTAAATAAATTAATTAGCAAGATAATTTGGATAAAGACCAGAGTTCTGTGAAGAATGAACACTGCCAAGTAATAGAAATAATGAGGGGAAGAACTAAGCTGGACTGGATGCTCAAGGGCACCTCTGACAAGCTGACATTTGAGCTGAAGTCTGAATTCCCAAGGAGGACAAGCCCTGCTAAAAGCTGAGAAAGGAAGGAGGGTTTCAGGCTGCAGGAAGTTGCTGCAAAGGCCCTGGAGAGATCTGAGATTGAAGAGCAGTATGGGTGGACCAAGAGAGTGGTCAGAGTTGAGGTCAGGCAAGGACAAGGTAAGACATTTGCATTTTATCTGAAAGGCAAGTGGCAGGTCACTGGAGTGTTTCAGGAAGGGCAACACATGACCTGGTGTATGTCATTAGAAGCTCATCTGGTCTGTGCAGGGAAAACACATAGCAGGGTGTAGATGAAGCTGGGAGTGCAAACGGGAGCGTAGCTTGCAATTAGCAGGTGCTCAAGAGACATTGGATGCCACATTCTTATCAGAAAATATCATATTAGACAAACAGCTAATTTTTCATTTGCATGAAGCAGTGTTTTGACAAACAAAAGGATAGTGTTAAATATTATTACATCAAGTTGCTGGCTTTTGAACAATATTCAGATGAATTGTTTTCTCTCTTTCCTACTCTACAAAGTAAGGGTTGACAAACTATGGTTCATGAGTGGCCTGTCACCTAAATTTGCATGTCTCATAACTAAGAATGGTTTTCATGTTTTTTTAAAACAGCACCCTATTTTATTTTCTTCAAAGAATTTTGTTAAATGGTTGAAGGGGAGAAAAGAATATTTTATAATCCATGAAAATTATATGAAATTTATATTTGGGTATCCATGAAGTTTTATCTGAACTCAGTGACCCCTTTCATTCACCTGTTGTCAGTGGCTACTTGACTGATACGGCTGCAGAGGTACAACAGAGGTGCAGCCCAGGTGGCTCAGTGGCATAAAGAATCCACCTGCCAATGCAGGAGACGCAGGTTTGATCCCTGGGTCTGGGGGATTCCCCAGAGGAGGAACTGGCAACGCACTCCTGTATTCTTGCCTGTAAGATCCCATGGACAGAGGAACCTGGTGGGCTACAGTCCATGGGGTCGCAAGTGTCGGACATGACTGTCCACAAGTACGAGCAGTAATTGCAACAGAAAGAGAGGCCCCTAAGGGGTTTACTGTCTGACCTTTCACAGAAGAAGTTTGGGAATCCCCACTATACGTTGCAACCTCATTTGTTTTGGGGGCTTCCTCCTCTCCTTCTGTGTAAAGTGAAAAGTGAAAGTCGCTTAGTCGTGTCCTTTGCGACTCCATGGACTGTCCACGGAATTCTCCAGGCCAGAATACTGAAGTGGGTAGCCTTTCCCTTCTCCAGGGGATCTTCCCAACCCAGGGATCGAACCCAGGTGTCCCACATTGCAGGCACATTCTTTACCAGCTGAGCCACAGGAGAAGCCCAAGAACACTGATCTTGCCAACCCAGGAATCGAACCGGGGTCTCCCGAATTGCAGGCGGATTCTGTGTAAAACCCTTCCTTAAATGCCCTCTGCCACTGCGTGCTCCATCCACAGCCTGCATCACATTCAGAGGTGTTGCTCAGCAACAGCAAGACTTCCATTTACCTGGCTAGGGTATCATTTCCCAGGCCTATCCTTGAGTGATGGGTAAGGATTCTCTGGGCTTCCCAGGTGGTTCCTCAGAATGAAAGGAGGGGAAGCAGTCCCAAGCTCCCCACTCTCCTTCCAAATGTCCTTTCCGGTTGTGCCTTATGGCTGGAAGAATCTAGCTCACTTCTGTGTTTCCACGTTACCAAGCACCCACACTGCAGCAGACATGATTCATCACTTGGTTTGTTTAATCAATATTTATTCAGCACCCACTAGTTGCCGAATATAGAATAGCACTTCCTAGACAAGAGAGACTGACAAGAAAAGCAAAAGCCCCATGTTTAAGGAGTGTGTGCCCTAATATGGATGAAAACTAAAGTCGATTAAGAATGCTCATGGTGAAGAAGTAACAAGAGACAAGGGCTTGATCTGGTCCTCGATACCCCTTAAAGGAGATAATTTTTTTTACCAAGGCAGTATTCCACGTACACTGCTGGCCCAAGCCATTATCATCCTTTTTCTTCTGTATCCCCAGATATAGCCTTTGACTGGTCTTCCTTCATCCTTCTTTGCCTTGCTTTGATTTATTCAAAGGAAGCTTTTGGAAATACAATCAGATAATTCCATGGACATGGAACAATGAACTGGTTCAAAATTGAGAAAGGAGTATGTCAAGGCTGTATATTGTCACCCTGCTTATTTAACTTATATGCAGAGTACATCATGTGAAATGCTGGCCTGAATGACTCGCAAGCTGGAATCAAGATTTCCAGGTGAAAGATCAACAACTTTAGATATGCAAACGATTCCACTCTAATGGCAAAAAGTGAAGAGGAACTAAAAAGCCTCTTGATGAAGGAGGAAAGCAAAAAAGTTGGCTTAAAACTCAACTTTCAGAAAACAAAGATCATGGCATTGTTCCCAACACTTGGTGGCAAATAGATGGTGAAAAAGTGGAAACAGTGACAGATTTTATTTTCTTGGGTGTCAGAATCACTGTGGATGGTGACTGCAGCCTTGATAGTAAAAGACACTTCCTCTTCCCTAGTGGCTCAGATGGTAAAGAATCTACCTGCAATGCAGAAGACCCAGGTTCAATCCCTGGAGCAGGAAGATCCCCTGGAGAAGGAAATGACAACCCACTCCAGTATTCTTGCCTGGAGAATTCCATGAACAGAGAAAGAAGCCTGGCAGGCTATAGTCCATGGGATGGCAAAGAGTCAAACACAACTGAGTGACTAACACGTTCACTTTCACTTTCCTCTTTGGAAGAAAAGCTATGACAAACCAGGACAGGATATTAAAAAGCAAAGACATCACTTTGCTGACAAAAGTCTGTAGTCAAAGCTATGGTTTTTCCAGTAGTCATGTATGCATCTGAGAATTAGACCATGAAGAAGACTGAGTACTGAAGAATTGATGCTTTGGACTTGTGCTGCTGGGGAAGACTCTTGACAATCCCTTGAACAGCAAGGAGATCAAACCGGTCAGCCCTAAAGGAAATCAACCCTGAATATTCACTGGAAGGATTGGTGCTACAGCTGAAGCTCTAATACTCTGGCCACCTGATGTGAAGAGCTGAGTCATTGGAAAAGACCCTGATGCTGGGAAAGAATAAAAGCAAAAGGAGAAGGTGGGGACAGAGGATGAAATGATTGGATGGCACCACCAACTCAATAAACATGAGCTTGTGCAAACTCTGGAAGATAAGGAAGGACAGGGAAACCTGAGGTGCTGCAGTCCATGGGGTCACAAAGAGTTGGACACAACTTAGCAAATGAATAGCAGCAACAGCTATGCTACACTTCTAGTTAAAACTTTCCGGTGGTTTCCCATTGCCTTGAGAGTCAAATCCAATTTCTCATCTGACTCCTGATGATTGCTGAGTACTTATCTTCCGGTCCTGTTTCCCTCAGTCACTACCCAGTCACCTAGCATTCTTTGTGCTCACTGAACCTGCCGAGCCCACCTGCTCTGTGGGGCCTTTATGCACCCTGCACAGGGCCTTCCTATCTTTCATTCACGATTCAGTTCAAATGCTACCGCTTCAAAGAACCGTCCTTGACTTCCAACCTACATTACCCCACCCCCACCCTGTGTCACTCACATCGCCCGTTTGCTTCTCTTTATAACACTTACCAGTGCCTAGAAATATCTCAATTTGCTTTTGCACTCCTGTCACATGTTTCTCACCATCAAAGCGTAACCTCAAGCAGGAATGTCCCTGTCTTGATCATGGCAAGGCCCCCAGCAACTGGAATGGCACTTGGCACCAAGCAAAGAGAAAACGAATATTTATTTCATGAATTATCTTTCAGACACATGTAGATTTTTAATTTTTTTATTTATTTGTTTTTTGGCTGTGCCGTGTGGCATATGGGAGCTTAATTCCCTGACCAGGAATTGAACTCGCGTCCCCTGCATTGGAAGCAGAGTGTTAATCACCGGATTGCCAGGGAAATCTCTTAGGTTATTGTTTTAGAATATAATTTTGAGTGCTTTTAGGAACCATAAAGGCCATTCTGAAATGAAATTTGAGAATAAAGAGAATGAAGTCCTCAACTTTGTTGAGATCACTACTATGCTACTTTCGTCTCTGACACATCTTAACCTTAAAAAAACTGCACTAAGATCATAATCCTCTTCCCCAGAGGCTCATTCCATGTAGTACATTGACCAGCACTTAGCCACCATCAACAAAGGCTGATTTCCTCCCTGTAACACCATGTACTTATTCACTAGGCAAGGGAGAAATCAATTCATATCTGTATTTTAAGTACCCAACACAACATCTGGCTCATGGGCATTCAATAAAGATTGTTGAACATTGAATTAACATCGTCGTCTTTTAGATTAAGAAACCGAAGTAGAAGTATTTTCCTCTTTCTTGGCCCATGAGGTAGAAATACTTCCTCTGGTGTGTGGGTTCTGGAAGCAGGCAGTGTGATCTTCTGTAGTGCTTGCATCATAATGGTTTCTTGGAATAAGCAGTCTAGATGTGTTTATTAACTCATTCATTTCAAACACATGTATTCCTTCAATAATTGTGTTTCTACTCTTGTTTTTCTCATCTTTCATTTTGAAACTGGTAGTAATAGAAACTGAAGACCAAAAAATGAAGAACTTAGTCACCAAATTGTGGCTTCACAAATAGGCAAGGAGAGTAGGGGAAAAAAACAAGAGCTAAAGAACAGTTTCAAGGGCACACTGAATCATATTGTGAAGTGATTCCATTGAAGGAGAGGCTGATACAAAACAGCAGAACAAAAAAGTGAGAAAGCCAGAAATGAGTTTCTTTCTGAGCGAAAGAGACAGAAAGCCTGCAGTGGCATCATTTCTAGGAGATGTAAAACCCTTAAAGAAGACAGTTCAGGGGTTCGAAAGCAATACCTATGCTGTGGAAAGGCCACCCTCTCAACTGTATTTCCATCCGGCCCAGCCCAGCCACGCTGCTGTTTCGTCAGTTTCCTGGCCCAGTTTCCTGTGAGCTATGTTGTAGACAGCAAGGACACCAACATGACCAAGAAGCCGGCTTGAAAGGTTAGACTTTCCCCACTGGTCAGTGGCTTTCTCAAAGTCATAGGCTTACATTACACTTCCAAAATAGCCTGTTGAGTGAGTTGACATCATCTTCTCAAATCCTTTCTTCTTATCAGTAGTTCAGAATTAGAGTCTCAGGGCTGACAAATACATCCTGCATTTTTCATGACTTATTAGCAGAACTTAGTGAGTTGTGATTTAACGTTTGTTCTTTCATAGAATGTTTTTAACTATAAAAAGCAGCCTGGTATGTGGGGACTTCCATGCTCAACCACATGGGTCGTTTTGTCAGAGGAAGCAGAAATACAGACCTTAATATGTCTTAAATGGAAAAGCAGAAAAGCCTTGAGTGTTTATTGTCTTCCTCTTTCGTCTCTTACTGAGACACAGCCTAACATTTTATAGGAATGTTAACCTCTTTTTATATCCTTGGTTTCTTAGCCTGAAATCAGACTTTAAATGGCTCTTGGTGTTCATGCAAGATCACTGTGATTGAAATTTAAAAGCTAAGTAAGAGTCTTTGTCAAACTAGATTATTCTAAGTTAGAATATTCCTCTCATTTACAAGCTAATGAAGCTGAGATTTGGAAAGGCTCTTGTTCAAGGATATAGAGTAACTATGATGACAGAAATCAAGCAGAAGCACCTTGATTTTTGCTACTAGAGTTTCTGTCTAAAAAGCATGCTCTGAACCAACTGCTTCTTATAAAAATAAGGTGCATGATTTGGGACAAATATTAACCATTGTAGTATTGCAGAGAAGGGGTTCTAGAGGGCTTACTTCAATTCAGTAAAGGATATGTGAAGATGAGACTGCTCTGGACTTGATTGTGCTAGGAATATATGTCCATATAAAGACTTTTGTAGGAATATTCATAGCAGTATTATTCATAATCCTAAGTGGAAACAACCCAAATGTTCATCAACTGAAGAGTGGATAAATAAAGTGTGGTATGTCTATACAATGGAATATTATTCAGCCATAAAAAGGAATGGAGGACTGATAAATGTTACAACATGGGTGTTACAACATTAGCTGGAAACATTATGCTAAGCAAAAGAGGCCAGTCCCAAAAGAGTACCCGTGGTGTGATTTCATTCACATGAAATGCCCGCAGTAGGAGAATCCTTAGAGACAGGAAGCTGGTTACAGTTGCCTAGGGCTGGGGAGAAGGGAGAAAGGGAGTAACTTCTAGTAAATATGGAGTTTATTTGGGGGGTGATGAAAATGTTCTAAAATTAAATAGTGATGATGATTGCATAGTCCATGCATAGACTTAAAACTACTGAGTTCATTTTGAAAGGGTGAATTTTATGGCAAATCAGTTATATTTCAATAACACTGCTGTTTTAAAGATGAGGATGTTTTGAGGTGTTAAGATAGGTGTGATATAGGTGGTCAGAGACAGTATACCAGAAAATCATAAAAACACATGTCTGCATTCAGGTACATCATTCTTTAAAAAGAATAACAAGATATACCAGAGCCACAATAAACAGCATAGCAGTACATTTGATTAGTAGTAATATTTTATTGCCAAAGGGGGTATAGTGTGGCTTGCTTACAAACAAAAGCAAACAAAACCACACATGTGAAATGACTGGCTGAGTTAATCACTAGTAAAGCTTATGAGTCTAAAATATTCTGTAGTTTAGCTGCAGACTTCACGGGTGATACAGATAGTAAATGATATAGTTCAAAGAAGAGAAGATGCATGATGGATGAATTAGAGAGAATTTTCAAAAGAACTGATATCTATATCAAGCCTGAGATTAGGAAAGAACAAGGTAAAAAGATTTATGAGAGGAGAAGGAAAATGGGCAAGTCATGGGTAGGCATGAGTCCAGAATGAAGAAGTGTGAGCAGCCATCGGAAACGATGCCGTGGCGAGTGGCCTGTGGGGGATTGTCTTGTGTCTTGCGTCTGTTTGCTCCCCCATGAATCCTTGTCTGCAGGCCTCACAGGGATCAGGCTGTTCCCCTATGCTTCCTGGAAAGTGAGCTCAGACCGCAGCCTCTGAGTCCTCGCCAAGGGCAGACCCCGAAGCAATACTATCTTTCTATTGTTGGAACACTGATCTATTAATACTTAGAGTTTTCCATACATAAAATGTTTTGTCCTTACTTCCTTGAAGGAGATGAGACACATTTTGGAGCCTAGAAAATGAAGCACAGAAAAGGGAAGTGACTTGCTCAGTGGTTTGCTTGTCCAAGAGTAAAAGGGTTTTGAAAAAGATTTCCAAAGTTCCCTAATTATATACTTAAATACTATGGTGGATGAGTCACCAGGCTTGACTTGGTTGGATGATGACGAGGGTCCAGTTATGGGCAACTGCTCACCATTTGTGCATTTCCCATACAATTTAACTTTAGCAAAGCAAGAAGGACCTTTCCCTGAAAGCACATTGAAAGTATTAATATGAAATGCTCACCTATTAAAAAAAAATAAAATCACAATACTTTTCTGAATGGGGTAAAAATGTGTTTCAAGCAACAGATTCGTTAAGTGTCTGCTCTCCTATGATAAAAAGCAGCATCAGTGTTTGAGAAATTTAGGTGAAGACTACTTTAAAACACATGCTTAGGCTGGAATTGACGTGAAGTGTTAGTTAATAGTCCTTATTGAGGGGATTGTTGATTTCTCAAGCTCCACTGATGGGTTACTCTAAACACCATCATTTTTGTTCACTGTTTTGAGCAGCTGGGATCAACAATGCTGTCAGAGGGATCTTTGCTCAACTCCAAGATAGGAAAAGCAACTTCTTTTTTAGACTCTTGACAGTGGCCTTTGGCCGATTGAGAAATGGCCACTATGTGCTTGGAATGACGACTTCTGCAGTCCCCAGCAGAATGGTGGCTGTGACAAAGCCACAAAGACGACCCACTACAGAGGAGAAGGAACCAGAGAGTTTCAGGGCTGCAGTGGAGGATGTCTGAATGTCTTGGGCCTGAAACTACACACACAGGCCTGCATGTCTTGTTTCATAAATAAAAGGACAGTTTTTATTTCCAAATGCCTAATCCCTGGACAATAGGCCCCTTATAAGATTCTACCACCAGAAGAGGAGCTTGGCTAAGCGCCAGTTGAGTCTCAACTCCGTCTCATGCTACTGAGCTCTACTAATTGTCGACCAGAGGGTTTATAAAAGAGAACAGGAAGTCTGCTGTGGCCAAGGCAATTTGTCGTGGTCTGAAAGCATCTAATTCTCAGAAAAGAAATTCTTTGTAGCCGTGTTAACACCCTAACAAATATGACTCTGTATACTTTTCTTCTTATTTGATCAATTTATTTTTGCTTCAACAGAGACACATGAAAGAAATTTAAAATGAGCAAGATGGGGATAAGGGATGAAGAGGGACAGACTGTTATGTATAAAATAAGCTGCAAGGATATATAATACAATACAGGGAATATAGCCAGTATTGTGTAGTAACTATTAATGGAATATAACCTTTAAAAATTGGGAATCAGTATGTTGTCCACCTATAATTTATATAATATTGTACATTAACTGCACTTCAATTAAAAGTGAAGAAAAGGAATTAAAAAAATGAGTAGAAGCTCTCCAATTCTTAAAGTTGAAATTTTATGGAGGCCTTCTGCTTTTTCAAGTAAAGTCTCCAAAATTATGGCAAACTATAACTGAGGTCAGTAGTGTCCTACTATACATTCCTTTTCTTGTATCTGTGTACTCTGTACAGGTATTAGATTTGCATGTTGTAAAATATTGTTTTATATTTCTCATGTGGTTACATGAGAGTGGCTCAGCCCTAACTGCCTTAGTTAGTAAAGAATTTGGCATCATCTCATAGCTAGAGGTCATCAGGAATCATACATAACCATTGTACATATGATTAATTTTTATTACCCCAAATTCAATGAACTTCCAATCATACATCAAGTGTGAGCATTACCCTATGTATTTGGGGCCCTAATCTTTACTCTGGTAACATCACAAATCAAATAATAGTGTGATTATCGTTACTGGAAACCCAAGCCCACCTTCCAGAAACCTACCATAAAGAAAAAAAAAAAACTTCTTAAACCAGCTCATTAATTAACTCTATTGAACTATACCACAGAGTACTGATCTTAGTGGGACAACAAGCTTATGTTATAACTAAACAGGAAAATAAACTGCAGGTCCCTTCACTGTCCATCAGATTTAGAGTATTTTAGAGAAGCTATTATATTTTAAAGGCCAGAAATCAATAAGAAACTGTTGTGGATAATGAAAAAGAGGAGTCTTGCTTTAATATAAAAATTTTATTATAAAATAATGATTGAAATATAGAAACATTTTTGAATTAGAGAAAAAAAAAATCATTAATCTTGCCAGTAGATCACAGTATGTAATGTTCCCTGGAAACCAATCAAGTTACATTGTGTATCTGCAAATTATCTGTCCAAACAGGAAAGAAGTTATCCCCAGATAATTGAAATCCAACAATAATCCCCAAAGCTCACTTTAGGCACGGATTCTCATCTTCTACTCCAGCCTTTCAATGGAGTTTGTTTACTGTTTATCTTCTAACAGAGTAAATAACACAAAAGAAACAATTTGAAAGAGGCAATTCAAAAGGAATAAAAATGTAAAATCTAAATAATAGTAAAGTCCTACGTTGACTCCCGAAATGTAGGACTTGCTATGAAAATGCAAATTCGTGAAGTGTTCCATACTTTGGGGGCTTCCCAGGTGGCTCTGTGTGTCTGTTAGTTGCTCAGTCGTGTCCAACTCTCTGTGACCCCATGGACTGTAGCCCACCAGGCCCCTCCGTCCATGGAATTCTCCAGGCAAGAGTACTGGAGTGGGTTGCCATTCCTTCTCCAGAGGATCTTCCCAACCCAGAGATCAAACCCACGTCTCCTGCATTGCAAGCAGATTCTTTACTGTCTGAGCCAGATTGCACTAGTGGTAAAGAACCCTCCTGCCAGTGTAGGAGATACAAGAGACCTAGGTTCAGTCCCTGGGTTGGGAAGATACCCTGGAGGAGGAAATGGCAACCCACTCCAGTATTCTTGCCTGGAGAAATCCATGGACAGAGGGGCCTGGTGGGCTGCACTCCATGGGGTCACAAAGAGTTGGGCACGACTGAAGCAACTTAGCACACACACATTGGCCCCAGCGTGTTTCACATAGGAAGTAATTGTTCCCTGTATGTGTATCTACACTTGGCTTGAATCAATAGCCATGGCCTCTGAGCACTTCCAAACTTCCTTTACACACTGCAGTCAAATCCTGGGGCAAACACACTGATAGAGAGGCTCTTTATCTGTTTCAAGATGAGCTTTTATTTTTGCCATATGATGTATCTTGAATATAATTTTCCCATTATTTTGTTTCCCGTCATGTTACATTCACATGACATTTTTCTTCTTTCAGGGTCCAAACTCCAGCTTCCCGATATGCACATACATACATGCACATCCACATACTCATTCACTCATAGATACACTCAGAGACCACACTCACTCACATGTGACACACACTCACCATGTACACACGTGCACACACACACACTCTCAAATACAGTCTACCTCCATGCATAATCACACAGACACTACACACACATACACACCCACCAGACACACATCACACACACATGCATTCACACAGACATACACAACAGGCAACCACAGACACACACCACACACAAGTAAGTATTTGAGCACCCAGCCAGGCACTGAGGTTATAACAGTGAACAAAACAGACCAGACTGCTTTCCCACCAAGAGCTTATATCAAGAGTAAAGAAAAAATTGAAGAAAATATGAGCCTAGGATTAGAAGATAAGGAATGATTCTGACCCTGGTGGCAGAGCTGCAGTTGCCATTGTGAGCTCAAAAGACTAAATTGCCTGGACCCCTCCCCTTCCCATCTTCTGTGACAGTAAGGACAGATTTTGAGACTCTCATCTACTTAAATAATTAGTCTAGGAAAAATGCCCTTCATCTGTTGTTGTTGTTTAGTCACTAAGTCATGTCTGACTCTTTTGCAACCCCGTGGACTGTGTAGCCTGCCAGGCTTCTCTGTCTATGGAGTTCTCCAGGCAAGAATACTGGAGTGGGTTGCCATTTCCTCTGCAGAGGATCTTCCCAACCCAGAGACTGAACCCATGTCTCCTTCATTGGCAGTCTGCACTTCATCTAGAGCAGCTCAAACGAATCCTGAAAGTGAAAATGTCAGTAGCTCAGTCATGTTTTACTCTTTGCAACCCCATGCGCTATAGCCAGCCAGACTCCTCTGTCCATGAGATTCGCCAGGCAATAATACTGGAGTGGGTTGCCAGTCCCTTCTACAGGGGATCTTCCTGACCCAGGCTTGAACCTTAGTCTGTTATGTCTTCTACATTGCAGGCAGATTCTTTACCATCTGAGCCACTAGAAAATTTGTGCTATATGATTTGTAGGTTTGACAGTGTACAAAATAAAAGATCCCAACTGTTGGTACCATGTATCCTGACAGACTCATCATCCCAGCACCCCTGTAATCACCAAGGAGAACAGAATAAAGGAAGCTGGTGGCTGGGGTTGCAAAGTTACATGGCATCCCATAAGATATATACAGAGGAAACAATCTAAGCATTACATTTTAAATGTTTTCTTTTAAGAGATACTTTATCCTTTTAGTTAATGTATATTCATTTAATAAAAATTGGTTTGTTTAAAGTTGAAGATGTTTTATTGCTATGAAAATAAAGACACCAAAAACATGACTTATTTTCTTCAAGGTCTAGATTTACTGAATACCCTTTCTTCTCTCCCACCCTATCTGTGGCTACACACACATGGCTTCTGAAAGGGGCCAAATTTACCCTGTGACTATTCAGGGGATTATTCACAGTAGGATTGACATAATGCTGATTTTGTAGGTTTTCTTTTTCATTTCGAATGTATTTTATCATCAACAGCAACAAAGGTACCAATATAAATAGTCAAAATATATAGATGCCCCAATTTTTGTTTTCTCCATGGAAGGAAAGAGCTTAAAATTGTGAGCTCCATAGAGAAAACAGTAGTCTGTAATATCATAATCTTCCATTGTACATTGGGAATACACCCCAAGATGACTAGTGGGTGCCTAAAAGTGTAGATAGTACTCTATAAGTACTATTTTTTCCTATACACACATACCTGTGATGATGTTTAACTTATAAATTAGACACAGTAAAAGATTAACAACAGTAACTAATAGTAAAACAGAACAATTATACTCTAATACAAAATATGTGAATGTGGTCTCTCTATCACAGTATGTTCTCATACTGTACTCACCCTTCTTCCAGTGATGATATGAGATGATAAAATGCCTAGGTGATGAGATGAAGTGAGGTGAATGATGTAGTGACATAGTATTAGGCTACTATTTATTGACCTTCTGACAATAAATCAGAAGGAGGGACATCTGCTGTAGGTGATCCTGGATTCTGGAACCCTGAGAAGGTCAATGAGATAGGATAGTGGGGGCAGGCGGAGTGGAGTGGCTTGAGATACCATCATACATCTCATAACAGAACACTAGAAGTTTCCATTTAATATTTTTGGACCCTGGTTAGCCACAGGTAACTGAAACCACAAATAAGGAGGGACTAACTGTAATTCTCCCTGGTGGCTCAGACAGTAAGGAATCCGCCTGCAGTACAGGAGACCCAGGTTCTATTCCTGGGTCGAGAAGATCCCCTGGAGAAGGGCATGGCAACCCACTCCAGCGTTCTTGCCTGGAGAATTCCATGGAGAAAAGAGACTGGTGGGCTCCAATCCATGGGGTCACAGAGTCTGACACAACTGAGTGACTAATGCTTTCAGACTTGAAACTGTAATGCTTCTAGTGGTGATCAAAAGAGGTGTGAATCTTCCCTCGTAGAGAGTAAATTGCTAAGAACTATGGAAGTTTCCATCTTCTCTTATCCTCAAATACTGGGATCTAATACACTTTCTTATTGTGTCTTGGGGATAGTGGTCTGCACAGTGCTTTCAAGTTGGAAGATTTAATTCTCTTTCCTTGTTCTTCTCAGACCACCACAGTATCTTGGGACATCCGAACCTTGTATTCAACAGTACCTGAAGATGCAGAGCACAAAGCAGAAAATTTACTGGTCAAAGAGGTAAATGCCATGCTTCCAATCCATTACTTTAAAAAGTTTTGTTTTCCCCTATGTAGTTCTTAATGCAGCTTATTATTTTTGCTGCCTCCCTCTCTTTTTCAATAGAGAATTCCAAATGCACTAGTTAGTTAATATCTTTCAACCTTTATTACTTATTTCCTGTGCATCATTTTTCATTATCTGATGGCCATTCAAGTTCTAGAATTTTAAAATTTTGTTTTTACTTAATTTAAAATCCCCACATTGAGAAATAACTGAGTATTCCTAACAAAAAGATTTAATTTTATTTTACTTATTTGGATTGCCTCGTAGGAAATGCCATTTTATGTGAGAATTTTGGATAACAAAATTTTTGAAAGAGATATTTCTTTCAAGTATTAACTATGATACAGTTAAAGACTTCACTTTTAGCTTAGTGGTAAAGAATCTGCCTGGCAATGTAGGAGACGCAAGAGACACAGTTTCGATCCCTGGGCTGGAGAATCCCCTGGAGAAGGAAATGACAGACCACTCCAGTATTCTTGCCTGAAAAATTCCATGGACAGAGGAGCCTGGTGGGCTATAATCCACAGGGTCGCAAAGAGTCAGACATGACTGAGCACACACACGCACACAAAACCATTTGGACAGCTTAAAGACTGATAAATTCTGTTGGTGTAGCATCTATCTCCATTTAGTTGGTGTGTGTGTTAACCACTCAGTTGTGTTTGACTCTGCAACCCCATAGACTGTAGTCCACCAGTCTCCTCTGTCCGTAGAATTCTCCAGGCAAGAATACTGGAGTGGATTGCCATTTCCTTCTCCAAGTTGGTATAAAACTGCTTCTTCTAGCCAGACTTCAGGCAGCTTTGGGGCAGGAATTGGACATACACTTAACAGCTATTTCTCATTTGTTTGAAAGTGAAAATTAAAGTGTTAGTAGCTCAGTTCAGTTCAGTCACTGAGTCATATCTGACTCTTTGCAACCCCATGGACTGCAGCATGCCAGGTTTCACCAACTCCCACAGCTTACATATATTAATGTCCATCAGGTCGGTGGTACCATCCAACCGTCTCATCCTCTGTCATCCCCTTCACCTCTGGCCTTCAATCTTTCCCAGCGTCAGGGTCTTTTCAAATGAATCAGCTCTTCACATCAGGTGGCCAAAGTATTGGAGTTTCAGCTTCAGCATCAGTCCTTCCAATGAACACCCAGGACTTATCTCCTTTAGGATGAACTGGATGGATCTCCTTGCAGTCCAAGGGACTCTCTAAGAGTCTTCTCCAACACCACAGTTCAAAAGCATCAATTCTTCAGCACTCAGTTTTCTTTATAATCCAACTCTTACATCCATACATGAACACTGGAAAAACCATAGCTTTGATGAGACAGACCTTTGTTGGCAACATAATGTCTCTGCTTTTTAATATGCTGTCTAAGTTGGGCATAACTTTCCTTCCAAGGAGTAAGTATCTTTTAATTTCATGGCTGCAGTCACCATCTGCAGTGATTTTGGAGCTCCCCAAAAATAGTCTGTCACTGTTCCCATTACTTCTCCATCTATTTGCCATGAAGTGATGGGACCGGATGCCATGATCTTAGTTTTTTTAATGTTGAGTTGTAAGCCAACTTTTCACTCTCCTCTTTCACTTTCATCAAGAGGCTCTTTAGTTCTTCTTCACTTTCTGCCATAAAGGTGGTGTCATCTGCGTATCTGAGGTTATTGATATTTCTCCTGGCAATCTTGATTCCAGCTTGTGCTTCATCCAGCCTAGCATTTCTCATGATGTACTCTGCATATAAGTTAAATAAGCAGGGTGATAATATGCAGCCTTGATGCACTCCTTTCCCAATTTGGAACCAGTCCTGTTGTTCCATGTCCAGTTCTCACTGTTGCTTCTTGACTGCATACAGATTTCTCAGGAGGCAGGTAAGGTGGTCTGGTATTCCAGTCTCTTTAAGAAGTTTCCATAGTTTTTTCTGATCCACACAGTCAAAGGCTTTGACCTAGTCAATAAAGCAGAAGTAGATGTTTTTCTGGAACTCTCTTGATTTTTTCCATGATCCAAAGGATGTTGGCAATTTGATCTCTGGTTCCTCTGCCTTTTCTAAATCCAGCTTGAACATCTAGAAGCTCACGGTTCACCTACTGTTGAAGCCTGGCTTGAAGAATTTTGAGCATTACTTTGCTAGCATGTGAGATGAGTGCAATTGTGTAGTAGTTTGAGCATTCTTTGGCATTGCCTTTCTTTGGGATTGGAATGAAAACTCACCTTTTCCCGTCCTGCAACCACTGCTGAGTTTTCCAAATTTGCTGGCATATTGAGTGCAGCACTTTCACAGCATCATCTTTTAGGATTTGAAATAGCTCAACTGGAATTCCATCACCTCCACTAGCTTTCTTCGTAGTGATGCGTTCTAAGACCCACTTGACTTCACATTCCAGGATGTCTGGCTCTCGTTGAGTGATCACACTATCATGGTTATCTGGGTCATGAAGATCTTTTTTATATAATTCTTTGGTGTATTCTTGCCACATCTTAATATCTTCTGCTTCTGTTAGCTCCATACCATTTCTGTCCTTTATTGTGCCCATCTTTGCATGAAATGTTCCCTTGGTATCTCTTATTTTCTTGAAAAAAATCTATATCTTTCCCATTCTATTGTTTTCCTCTATTTCTTTGCATTGATCACTGAGGAAGGCTTTCTTATCTCTCTTTGCTATTCTTCTTATCTCTCTTTGCTATTCTTTGGAACTCTGCATTAAAATGGGCATATCTTTCCTTTTCTCATTTGCCTTTCAGTCCTGTCTGACTCTTTGCAACCCCATGGACTATAGCCCACCAGGCTCTCTTTCATGAGATTCTCCAGGCAAGAATACTGGAGTGGGTTGCCATTCCCTTCCCCAGGGGATCTTCCCAACCCAGGGATCGAACCCGGGTCTCCAGCATTGCAGGCAGATTCTTTACCATCTGCTCCACCAGCTGTTGAATGAGTAAGTGTAGCCAGTCCTTCCTTTACAGAAAATGCAGTGATAACATTTACCCAGCATAGATCACATTGAAAGTAGTGGAATCTAAATGTAATCTTTAATCCTAAGAAAATAGTATATCCCAATTAGGATATAATAAAGGTACATAAAACAGCAAAACCCTTCCTCAGCTTTTAAGCATATTTGTATGAGTAGAAGTTTATTAATCAGATTATTCCTAATCTGATTAATCATATATATTTTATGTTGGACCATTCAGTCCACACCATCTTTGCCATAGAGTTGTCCTCTTCTCCCCAACTGTCATTTCATATTTATTTTCTCAAAGTTCACATTAAACTACAACATCTTCCAAGAAGGTGATGAGAAAGAATGAGTAAAATGTCATTCAGAAAACATCAGAATATCGGATTATACTGTTTTCACATTTACTGTTAAAAGTATGACATCAGTACCAAAGTATTTTGTTTACAGTTACCTTAGAGGAAGTTTCCATATCTTGTAGGGCATCATTATTTTTTATTTTTTGGGTTTTTTTTTGTTTTTTTTTTTTTTAAAAAAGCTGGTAAATCATTTTCTGCACAAGCAAATCAAAATCATTGAGACCAGGTCTACAAAACTCCTACAGTAAGCATGTATTAACTTAGGTATGATTTGAAATATTTATGATGTTGAAATTCGTAACAGGGAATATTTAAGTAGGTCTTTTTATGTTTTCTTTACTAAACTATTGTACTTTTTGTTGTTGTTGTGGCTCAGTTGCTCAGTCGTGTCCGACTCTTTGTGACCCCATGGACTGCAGCATGCGAGGCTTCCCTGTCCTTCACTATCTCCCGGAGTTTGTTCAAACTCATGTTCATTGAGTTAGTGATGCCATCCAACCATCTTATCCTCTGTCGCCCTCTTCTCTTGCTCTCAATACTTCCTAGAATCAGGGTCTTTTCCAGTGAGTCGATTCTTCACATCAGTTGGCCAAAGTATTGGAACTTCAGCTTCAGCACTAGTCCTTCCAATGAATATTCAGGGTTGATTTCCTTTAGTCCATTTTTAAGTCCGAGGGACTCTCAAGAGTCTTCTCCAACACCTCAATTAGAAAGTATCAGTTCTTCAGAGCTCAGCCTTCTTTATAGTCCAACTCTCACATCCCTACATGATTACTGGAAAAATCATAGCTTTGACTATATGGACCTCTGTCAGGAAAGTGATGTCTCTGCTTTTTTAATACCCTATCTAGTGTATTAAATACACTTCCTTCTTAAAAATCTTTAACTTTGTTGTTCAATTTATTTCCACATATTTTATAGTATTGTTGCAAAATTGTGAATAGATGTCTTTTCTTACTATTTATTGCTGATATTTTTTAAAAGCTACTCATTTTCAAATTTAAAATTTCTTTTTTTCTAATAAGTATATTGTTTCTTTAATTTTTGTCTTATTATCTAACATCTCTAAAACAATATTGAATAATAATTCCAATCAAGCATCCTGTCTTATTCTTGATTTGATGTTTTATGATAGTTTCAGAGACAAAAGAAATGTCTAACGAAGGTCTTTCTGGTCTTTATCATGTTTAAGAAGGACCTTTTTTGGTCTCCACAGTGTTTATAAAGACTGGATACCCAGTGTTACAAAATTCATATCCAGCCTATTGACATAATAGCTTTTTGCTTGAATTTAGTGCTGCAATAGAATTAATAGGTTACTGTCCTATGAATACATACTTGTGTTTCTGGTTTAAACTTTCTTGTTCAAGTTGTATTTCTACCTTAATTCTTTGCTGCACTAGAATTGCTAATTTTTTTCAAATTTTTGCATTTATATTCATGAGTGAAGTCTGGCTCTAGTTTTTTTTTATTTCTTTGGTATTAGATAAATGTTAACTCTTAAAAATAGACATTCTCCATCATTCTCTGCTTCTGAAATTAAAAAAAAAATAATAATAATTAGCCAGTAAAAGAAACCAAGTATTTGAAACAGACCCAAATGCGTATGGTTACTTGATAAATGGTAAATGTGGCACCTCAAATTCCTGGTGAAGGGTGGACTGTTCTACAAATACCACTTGGCTAGCCATTTTGGACAAAAGTAGTCAGGGCTGTATCTAACAGTACATGTAAAAATTAATTCCAGATGAATTTTTTATATCTTAATTTCAAAAGCAGAAGCTGTAAAAACATGGGAAGACATTTTAAAATGAAAAGTTATGAAAAATGCATGCATTTAACAAAGTCTTGAATTTTGATGATGAATGGTGCCATCAATAAAGCCAAAGAAAATGGTTAGAGAATTTATTCACAACTCATATCTTTTCCCACACTCCCCCACAGACATTCCTAATACACAAAGTTCTATAAATTAATAAGAAAAAGGTAAATAACCCAAGAAATATGAACACAAAGAAAGGAGCAGGAAATTCAAAAAGAGCAGGAATTTTAAGTTGGCCCAGAGGAACGTAGATTTGCCAAGCTACACATGTAATCATAGAAATACAAATTAAAACAAAAATGATGTATGATATCTGAATGAAGAAATGAGAGTAGGCATATAGGGAGACAAACACTATCACATAATGTTTCTAATTCTCACATGTCTATGGCATTTAGAGATACTCAAATGCGTATAAATATGCAACATACATTTTAGAAAAACAAACACTAGAGCATAAAATATAACTACAAGCATGAGTACAGTGTGCATGCGTGCATGCTCAGTTGCTCAGTCATGTCCAACTCTTTTCAACCCCATGGACTGTAACCTGAAAGATTCCTCTGTCCTTGGGATTTCCCACGCAAGAATACTGGAGTGGATTGCCATTTCCTTCTCCAGAGGATCTTCTCAACCCAGGGACTGAGCCCGAGTCTCCTGCATTGGCAGGAGGGTTCTTTACCACTGAGCCACCAGGGAAGCCCAATTTGTAATATCAGCTGATATAAGTGGGGTTGAATATGTTTTGGCACATCTGCATTTTACAATAATAAGTAGGCAATAAAAATTATACACATTTAAGTGCATTAAGTGGAATGCCCAATGTATAGATTCTGTATTGTTGTGGTTACAAACAAATTTTTTTAATAAAAAATATTTTTTAAAAGTTAGAGTATATCTAAAAATACTGCAAAAATTGAAAGCAACTTGAATCTATTCCCTAAAATTGTCTCCAAAAGTTAAAATCCAACTGTATGCTTCCAGTCATTAGGTAGTCACTTTAGAGACTTCATCACCCTAAACTTTTCTGTTGTGAATCTCAGGACAGAGCATCTGCCTTGACAGTGTGAATGAATCTTCTTACCATGTTTTTCCCACCCTTGTGGATCTACAGTAGAAGAAAGTGGAAGAAGCCTGGGAAGAAACTCTTTTTTCCCTGCTCATTTTTCCAGATCACTAGTAGTGAAAACACTGTGAAGAGCCCCATAGTTGTACTTGTTTTTAAGGATGGAGATAAAGGGAAAACTTATGCCTTGGGATAGAAGACAAACATCACATGATGATAAAGAAATATGAATAGTCGAGCCTGGAGACAGTAGATAAAAAGGAAGGGGTCCCCAGAGAGCTGGGTTAAGACTGAGTTAAGACTGAGAAATAACCCCAGAGAAGTAGGCTGCCAAGAAGTCTTGACCTCAGTAGCTAATAGCTGCTGATCGTTATTGACTAGTTACTTTGGGCCAGATATGCTTCTCAGGCCTTTGCTTGCAATAATGACAGACATAGGTTTCATCATCATCCTCACCTTCTAATGATGAGGAAACTTTCATAGAAAAATTAAGGAACATGTACAGCATTATACAGCTGGGAATAGTCGGGTCCAGCATCCCAACCCATGCTCTCCGGCCCCTAGCCTCTTAACCACGATGCTGACTGCCATGTGTGCTTTGCTATAGCTGCACTCTGGAAAGAACACTTGCCTCAGTCTTCACCCTAACAACCCCCTGTAGCTTTGTAATCCTAATGCCTGTAGTTATTGGGCCATACTTTGCAAAACATTGACTGAATTTTTCCAACCAGAGTAAGCCAGCCCTGAAGTGAATTCACATTGCCATTTTTGTAGGATTTTGTAGAAACACGTGTTCCCCTTACAGTGGCTGCCGTATTGCACTAAGCAAACTTTTGGATCCACCCTGTGCTCAGTTGCCCTGTTGCTCCCCACTAGGTGGCAAGGATAAATACCCTGATTGCTAGGCAACAAATTGACATGAATCTTATTTAAACACCCCAAGTTCAACACTAATGTTGCATTCTGCCTCTCTACACTCTACTTTTGACAACTCTGAGCCTCTTAGGAAAGGCGGTGGCCATTCTTTCCTTTTTCAAATCTTGAATAACTTTGTGCTTTTAATGGGAACTTAAATAAAATGAGCAATCTCTTCCTTTACTGTTTTATCTGTTATTAATTCTCTTTTGTGTCTATGAAATGTAAGGTTAAGTATTCCCCCAGAGAAGAGTATAGGTGTACTTCACATCCACTAAAGCACTTCACAGTTATGTAAAACTAACACAAGTCAGAGTTCGGCAACATTCTATATATAGGTTAGATATGTAGGTATATATATGTATATATACATATATATATGTAGAGAGAGAGAGAGCATTTTATGTTACAGAACTGCTGCCTCATTTTAAACCCTACAAAGCAGGTTCTGAATGATCAATAACTTTCCCACATTCACACAGAGTGGGAATTAACACCATGCTCTTAACCACTTTTACCTCTGACCCTTTGAAAAACACATTTAAATCATGCTCTTAATATCCTGATCTAATGGGGCTATTTTCACTGTGCACAAGGGAATAATATATCCTTCATTTAGACAAAGATTTCATCTTTCTGCCTCAGTTTCTCTGTCTTTAAATGAGGATATTAATAATACCAATGCCATGTTTCTAAAAATATATATAGCAATAGTAAGAAAACACTTGGAACATGACTGGGAAGCCATGTCTTTATCTGGTCCTCATAAATAGCCTAAAATCAACATCTATAACTATAAAAATTATAAAAGACTTCCATGATAAAACAAGCACCACTTCCTTCCACTGGAAGGTCAGGGGAGCACTTAAAGGGATCTATAAATAGGAGGCAAACTTCTCAAGCAAAACTTTAACAGCAAAGTTTTCATTTTAATGTACACAAAACATTAATTAATGCTAAGCTCTTGGTTTGGTCTCTCTTAACAAAGAAGATGAGCAAGTACAGAATGGAGATTAATATAGTGGCTCAACAGGGAGCAAGGGTCCAGGGACCACTTCATCTGAATAGCTGGGAAATATAGTAAGTACTAAGGCAGCAAGTTACTCTGCCAGCAAAGCCTTCTGTGATTTCTAGAAATCAACCTGCATCAGGAGTAGACTAAATGAAGTGAGGCATAAGTCATGAAATCAAGAATCCAAGTCTCACCTTGGTCAAGACATAAAACACTCATAGATTTAAGAGTCGTGGAAGCATTACAAGAATAGAAGCAAAATACCTATATCTACATCTGTATCTGAATATATATACACACACATACACAATGATTATGTACTGTACTCATCCAGAAAGTATTAAGTTACTGAGGCAAGGAAAAGTTCAGATTTTTAAACAGGGCTTCCAGACCAGCAATAATTGAATTTTCCATGAAAAAAAAAAAAAATGATGAAAGAACCCAAGATTAAATAGGGAAAACAAACTAGATTCAGAGAAGACAGAATAAATGTCATTGAAATTGCTAGGCTTCCATAGAAAATGCACAATAAAAACTGGGAAAAAGTTGATTAAGATCAGAGCAGACACTGATTTCACATAGGCATGGAGTGTTCTGCAGAAAGCCGGAACTGCAGGATGTTCATGATCACAAACACCCACAAAGTTCTTTAACCAGCTAACATCCACAGAGTCTGCCTTAGAAGAGAATAATGGCATGAAATAGTCCCCAGGATTTTTTTGGCCGTGGAGAAATTCTGCTTCCCCCCTGGGTATCTTGAGAAATGTCTCTCAGAAATGCTGATGTAAATCTGATGGAAGAAAATCAACAGGAATTGGGGGCACGGTAGAGTTCAAGCCAGAGAGACTATTTTAATAGCCTAGCTGGGTTAAAGATCTGTACTAACATGTGGCAGATAATGGTGGTAACAGTAGAGAACGGTTAAGGAGATAGAATTCACAGGAGTTGGTGATGGAGAAGAGAAAACTGTGTTGGTGATGACGCCCACATTTCTGGCTTGGGCTATTAGTTTGATAGTTGTGTCAGTAATTTAAATAAGGTACCCAGAAGAAAGTACAGATTGCTCAAGCAGAGATGGATGAAGACAATTAGATGACATCTCTGGGTGACATGCAGAGCAAGAGTTTCAACAAGATACATACATAGGTCTCAATATAGTAGGAAGGGGTGGGCTCTGGCTCTGTCTTTAAAAATTGAAACTCTGAATCTGGAAGAACTTGCCCAGGATTGCCACGAGGCAGGTCCCTGAGTGATGTTCCCACGTAAGAGGCTGGGAAAGAGAGCCCAACACAAGAAGTGGACCAGCGGACCAGGCGGTAGGAAGAAAACAAGGAGAAATGATTTCTTAGAATCAAAGAACTGTCAGTAGCGAGAGGGAGGCAATGATACAAAACACCAATGACGTGTCAAGATTGGGTAATTCACTGGATTTGGTAATTGAGAGTCACCAGTTGTTCTTTAACAGAGCAGTTTCATAAACTTTGATCACAACCTGATTACTGCTGGGTGAACTCTGAACAGAAGCAAAGTGTGTTATCTTGTCAAAGAAGGTATATGTTTGTCACTTTACCTAGGAAGTGCCTTGAGAGTAAACCCAGTAAAAATATTGGAACTCTTCAGGTACAACATTGAATCCTGAAGTTAAAAATAGTCCAGTAGACTATTAAATTATGTACCAAAATATTGAAAATGAAATTTCTTTCTCTCCTTCCTCTTCCACCATCTGGACTCAGATAAGTGGCGTTCAATTAATTCACAAGAAAATTATGAATAGTCAGGATAAAAGCTGCATCATGTTGAGAGAAGATTTTAAACAACATGGGTCCTAGCATTTCAAGAAAATTATGGGGAGAGGGAGATTAGCCTTAATTTTAAATGTATTTCATGCAGTGTCATTTTGTTAACTGAAAGAAATATATCCAAATAAAATGAAATGCATCTTGTCAGGCAATTTCATTTCTTTTATGGTTAAAATAATTTTATATATTTTATCTTTAATTTTGAACTGTATATTGTGTACTTGTATAAAGAAACCATTCTTTTGACCAAAATGCCTTTGTAGTTTATACAAATAGTTTGAATCTCATATGTAGAATAATGTGCAATTAAACTTACCAAGAAATAAGAATAAGTCTTTCAATAAATAATTCCAGGGTTTCTTTGCATGTATAAATAAATTAAGTAAAAAAATGAAAGCTGTTTTCTGAATCTGAAACATTGGGCAGAAATGAGTGGTTCTAATGCATTCATTAACCTTGGACCAGAGCATAGTAAGCATGGTTTTCTTCAGTCTAGAACTAGTTCCTCTGCTCTGACATCAGGGGTACTTGCACAGTTTATAGTGCTGGAGAAGAAGTGTCCCTTGGACAGCAAGATCAAACAAGTCAGTCCCTTTGCAGGCAGATGCTTTAACCTCTGAGCCACCAGGGAAGCCCCAATCCTAAAGAAAATCAACCCTGAATATTCACTAGAAGGACTGATGCTGAAGCTGAAGCTCCAGTACTTTGGCCACCTGAGTGCAAAGAGCCGACTCGTTGGAAAAGACCCTGATGCTGGGAAAGACTAAGAACAGGAGAACGAGGTGACAGAAGAGAAGATTAAATAGTATCCCCTCCTCAATGGACATGAATTTGAGCAAACTCTGGGACAGGGAAGCCTGGCATGCTGCAGTTCATGGAGTTGCAAAGAGTAAGACACGGCTTAGCAACTGAACACATTGGGGGAAACACAACTATAAAAAAACCTCTCCAAATTGCAAATAATTCATAATATTTTCTTAGTTAGTGCAAATAAAAAGATCCTTGTTTCTGTTTTGAAGAGGCTCTTAATTCATTAGTGAAGGTCTTGTTGGATGTTAAGGGAATTTTATATTGTATGTACTTTTATAAGTATTTTTATAAGTACAGCCATATTTATTTTGCAACTTCAAGAATTTAATGGAAAATGATATTGAAATCTGTTAACCTGTATGTAGGCCTAGTTTATATAATGATTTTTTTCTGTCATGGTCAGAATAAAATGGATCACCCAATTTTTTTTTATATATATACTAAATGTATGATAGTAAAGCTCAATGATAAATAATCTTCCTGCCAATGCAGGAGATGAGGGTTGAAACCCTGGGTCAGGAAGATCCCCTGGAGAAGGAAATGGCACGCTTCTCCAGTATTCTTGCCTGGAAAATCCCATGGACAGAGGAGCCTGGAAGGCTATAATCCATGGTGTTGCAAAGAGTCAGACATGACTGAGTGCACACACATACACACACACACACACACACACAGATATAAACATACGAATGTCGATTACGGCAAATTCAAATTAATCTACTCTTTAGTGGCATTAGGATAGAATGTATATAGAAAATGAACTTTGAAAATGAAGTCAAAATTTTTTGTGTTTTACATTAACCATCCTGAAGAAATATATTTCCTAGTTGTTCAATTCCCTAGAATAGTAGTCTTCTTTCCAGATATGCAAGTGTTAGTCACTCAGTCATGTCCGACTCTTTGTGACCCCATGGACTGTAGCCCACCAGGCTTTTCTGTCCATGGAATTATCCAGGCAAGAAAACTGGAGTGGGTTGCCATTTCCTTCTCCACTAAGTATGCAAAATGGTTCCAATTCTAAATTGACTTCCTCTAGACTTCTTCACAATAAGAGTCATCCTATGCTTGGTGGTAAGTGAATAAAGACAGAGCAATATTGCATAGGAACCTGGAATGTCAGGTCCATGAATCAAGGCAAATTGGAAGTGGTCAAACAAGAGATGGCAAGGGTGAATGTCAACATTCTAGGAATCAGTGAACTAAAATGGACTGGAATGGGTGAATTTAACTCAGATGACCATTACATCTAATACTGCGGGCAGGAATCCCTCAGAAGAAATGGAGTAGCCATCATGGTCAACAAAAGAGTCTGAAATGCAGTACTTGGATGCAATCTCAAAAACAACAGGATGATCTCTGTTCATCTCCAAGGCAAACCATTCAACATCACAGTTATCCAAGTCTATGCCCCAACCAGTAAGGCTGAAGAAACTGAAGTTGAACGGTTTTATGAAGACCTACAAGACCTTTTAGAACTAACACTCAAAATAGATGTCCTTTTCATTATAGGCAACTGGAATGCAAAAATAGGAAGTCAAGAAACACCTGGAGTAACAGGCAAATTTGGCCTTGGAGTACGGAATGAAGCAGGGCAAAGACTAATAGAGTTTTGCCAAGAAAATGCACTGGTCATAGCAAACGCCCTCTTCCAACAACTCAAGAGAAGACTCTACACATGGACATCACCAGATGGTCAACACCGAAATCAGATTAATTATATTCTTTTTAGCCAAAGATGGATATGCTGTATACAGTCAACAAAAACAAGACCAGGACCTGACTGTGGTTCAGATCATGAACTCCTTATTACCAAATGCAGACTTAAATTGAAGAAAGTAGGGAAAACCACTAGACCATTTATGTATGACCTAAATCAAATCCCTTATGATTATACAGTGGAAGTGAGTAATAGATTTAAGGGTCTAGATCTGATAGATAGAGTGCCTGATGAACTATGGAATGAAGTTCGTGACATTGTACAGGAGACAGGGATCAAGACCATGCCCATGGAAAAGAAAAGCAAAAAAGCAAAATGGCTGTCTGGGGAGGCCTTACAAATAGCTGTGAAAAGAAGAGAGGCGAAAAGCAAAGGAGAAAAGGAAAGATATAAGCAACTGAATGCAGAGTTCCAAAGAATAGCAAGAAGAGATAAGAAAGCCTTCTTCAGCGATCAATGCAAAGAAATAGAGGAAAAGAACAGAATGGGAAAGACTAGAGATCTCTTCAAGAAAATTAGAGATACCAAGGGAACATTTCATGCAAAGAAGGGCTCGATAACAGACAGAAATGGTCTGGACCTAACAGAAGCAGAAGATATTAAGAAGAGGTGGCAAGAATACACAGAAGAACTGTACAAAAAAGATCTTCACGACACAGATAATCATGATGATGTGATCACTAATCTAGAGCCAGACATCTTGGAATGTGAAGTCAAGTGGGCCTTAGAAAACATCACTACGAACAAAGCTAGTGGAGGTGATGGAATTCCAATGGAGCTATTTCAAATCCTGAAAGATGATGCTGTGAAAGTGCTGCATTCAATATGCCAGCAACTTTGGAAAACTCAGCAGTGGCCACAAGACTGGAAAAGGTGAGTTTTCATTCCAATCCCAAAGAAAGGCAATGCCAAAGAATGCTCAAACTACCACACAATTGCACTCATCTCACATGCTAGTACAGTAATGCTCAAAATTCTCCAAGCCAGGCTTCAGCAATACATGAACCGTGAACTCCCTGATGTTCAAGCTGGTTTTAGAAAAGGCAGAGGAACCAGAGATCAAATTGCCAACATCCGCTGGATCATGGAAAAAATCAAGAGAGCTCCAGAAAAACATCTATTTCTGCTTTATTGACTATGCCAAAGCCTTTGACTGTGTGGATCACAATAAACTGTGGAAAATTCTGAGAGAGATGGGAATACCAGACCACTTGACCTGCTTCTTGAGAAATCTGTATGCAGGTCAGGAAGCAACAGTTAGAGCTGGACATGGAACAACAGACTGGTTCCAAATAGGAAAAAGAGTCCGTCAAGGCTGTATATTGTCACCCTGCTTATTTAACTTATATGCAGAGTACATCATGAGAAACGCTGGACTGGAAGAAACACAAGCTGGAATCAAGATTGCCGGGAGAAATATCAATAACCTCAGATATGCAGATGACACCACCCTTATGGCAGAAAGTGAAGAGGAGCTAAAAAGCCTCTTGATGAAAGTGAAAGAGGAGACTGAAAAAGTTGACTTAAAGCTCAACATTCAGAAAACGAAGATCATGGCATCCGGTCCCATCACTTCATGGGAAATAGATGGGAAACAGTAGAAACAGTGTCAGACTTTATTTTTGGGGCTCCAAAATCACTTCAGATGGTGACTGCAGCCATGAAATTAAAAGACTCTTACTCCTTGAAAGGAAAGTTATGACCAACCTAGATAGTATATTCAAAAGCAGAGACATTACTTTGCCGACTAAGGTCTGTCTAGGCAAGGCTATGGTTTTTCCTGTGGTCATGTATGGATGTGAGAGTTGGACTGTGAAGAAGCCTGAGCGCCGAAGAACTGATGCGTTTGAACTGTGGTGTTGGAGAAGACTCTTGGGGGTCCCTTGGACTGCAAGGAGATTCAACCAGTCCATTCTGAAGGAGATCAGCCCTGGGATTTCTTTGGAAGGAATGATGCTAAAGCTGAAGCTCCAGTACTTTGGACACCTCTTGCAAAGGGTTGACTCATTGGAAAAGACTCTGATGCTGGGAGGGATTGGGGGCAGGAGGAGAAGGGGACGACCCAGGATGAGATGGCTGGATGGCATCACGGACTCGACGGACGTGAGTCTGAGTGAACTCCGGGAGTTGGTGATGGACAGGGAGGCCTGGCGTACTGTGATTCATGGGGTTGCAAAGAGTCGGACACGACTGAGTGACTGAACTGCACTGAACTTAATAAAGACAGAAACATAAATCTGAGACCGTGGAATATAAAAATAAAAATAAAGATTCCTCATAAGTTTGAACCTAAAATTTCAATTCCATTGAATTATAATATAATTTTTGAATTATATGAAAAGAATGATTAAATCATAATTTTATCAAAGGTTTTTTGTTCATTTGTTTGTTGTTGTTGTTTTTTAGTACCATCCATTTGTTATGTCCTGACAAAATAGCTGGGATAACTAGCTGGAAAATTAAAGTGTATTCCCCCAGATTAGGCACAGATATGACTTTTGAAAGTCTAATTTTAAAGTTTGTTCAGTTGCCTTAATGCAGCACATTTTGAAAAGACAAGCCAAATACCTTGATTCACTTTCAGTTTAAATCAACCAAGACAGCAATTTAGACAATTCTATAATTCAAACAAAATAGTTAAAAAATTATTTTCACTTATGGTTGGCCTTTGCTATGGCATTCTATTTTACACTGTACAGGCATATTTATATACATAGCAACATTATCTAATATCAAATAATATTTTTATTTTTTTAATTTTTAATTTTTTTAATTTTTATTTTTACTTTACTTTACAATTCTGTATTGGTTTTGCCATACATTGACATGAATCCACCACAGGTGTACATGCGTTCCCAAACATGAACCCCCCTCCCACCTCCCCTCCCCATAACATCTCTCTGGGTCATCCCCATGTACCAGCCCCAAGCATGCTGTATCCTGCATCAGACATAGACTGGCGATTCGATTCTTACATGATATTATATATGTTTCAATGCCATTCTCCCAAATCATCTCACCCTCTTCCTCTCCCTCACAGTCCAAAAGTCTGCTATACACATCTGTGTCTTTTTTGCTGTCTTGCATACAAGGCCATCATTGCCATCTTTCTAAATTCCATATATATATGTTAGTATACTGTATTGGTGTTTTTCTTTCTGGCTTACTTCACTCTGTATAATCGGCTCCAGTTTCATCCATCTCATCAGAACTGATTCAAACGTATTCTTTTTAATGGCTGAGTAATACTCCATTGTGTATATGTACCACAGCTTTCTTATCCATTCATCTGCTGATGGACATCTAGGTTGCTTCCATGTCCTGGCTATTATAAACAGTGCTGCGATAAACATTGGGGTACATGTGTCTCTTTCAGTTCTGGTTTCCTCGGTGTGTATGCCCAGCAGTGGGATTGCTGGGTCATAAGGCAGTTCTATTTGCAATTTTTTAAGGAATCTCCACACTGTTCTCCATAGTGGCTGTACTAGTTTGCATTCCCACCAATAGGGTAGGAGGGTTCCCTTTTCTCCACACCCTCTCCAGCATTTATTGCTTGCAGATTTTTGGGTCGCAGACATTCTGACTGGTGTGAAGTGGTACCTCATTGTTTTGATTTGCATTTCTCTGATAATGAGTGATGTTGAGCATCTTTTCATGTGTTTGTTAGCCATCCATATGTCTTCTTTGGAGAAATGTCTATTTAGTTCTTTGGCCCATTTTTTGATTGGGTCGTTTATTTTCTGGAATTGAGCTGCATAAGTTGCTTGTATATTTTTGAGATTAGTTGTTTGTCAGTTGCTTCATTTGCTATGATTTTCTCCCATTCAGAAGGCTGTCTTTTCACCTTGCTTATAGTTTTCCTTTGTTGTGCAGAAGCTTTTAATTTTAATTAGATCCCATTTGTTTATTTTTGCTTTTCTTTCCAGAATTCTGGGAGGTGGATCGTAGAGGATCCTGCTGTGATTTATGTCTGAGAGTGTTTTGCCTATGTTCTCCTCTAGGAGTTTTATAGTTTCTGGTCTTACATTTAGATCTTTAATCCATTTTGAGTTTATTTTTGTGTGTGGTGTTAGAAAGTGACCGAGTTTCATTCTTTTACAAGTGGTTGACCAGTTTTCCCAGCACCACTTATTAAATAGATTGTCTTTACTCCATTGTATATTCTTGCCTCCTTTGTCAAAGATAAGGTGTCCATATGTATGTGGATTTATCTCTGGGCTTTCTGTTTTGTTCCATTGATCTATATTTCTGTCTTTGTGCCAGTACCATACTGTCTTGATGACTGTGGCTTTGTAGTAGAGCCTGAAGTCAGGCAAGTTGATTCCTCCAGTTCCATTCTTCTTTCTCAAGATTGCTTTGGCTATTTGAGGTTTTTTGTATTTCCATACAAATCTTGAAATTATTTGTTCTAGTTCTGTGAAAATATGGCTGGTAGCTTGATAGGGATTGCATTGAATTTGTAAATTGCTTTGGGTAGTATACTCATTTTCACTATATTGATTCTTCCAATCCATGAACATGGTATATTTCTCCATCTATTAGTATCCTCTTTGATTTCTTTCATCAGTGTTTTATAGTTTTCTATATATAGGTCTTTAGTATCTTTAGGTAGATATATTCCTAAGTATTTTATTCTTTCCGTTGCAATGGTGAATGGAATTGTTTCCTTAATTTCTTTTTCTACTTTCTCATTATTAGTGTATAGGAATGCAAGGGATTTCTCTGTGTTGATTTTGTATCCTGCAACTTTACTATATTCATTAATTAGCTCTAGTAATTTTCTGGTAGAGTCTTTAGGGTTTTCTATGTAGAGGATCATGTCATCTGCAAACAGTGAGAGTTTTACTTCTTCTTTTCCAATTTGGATTCCTTTTATTTCTTTTTCTGCTCTGATTGCTGTGGCTAAAACTTCCAGAACTATGTTGAATAGTAGTGGTGAAAGTGGGCACCCTTGTCTTGTTCCTGACTTTAGGGGAAATGCGTTCAATTTTTCACCATTGAGGATAATGTTTGCTGTGGGTTTGTCATATATAGCTTTTATTATGTTGAGGTATGTTCCTTCTATTCCTGCTTTCTAGAGAGTTTTTATCATAAATGGATGTTGAATTTTGTCAAAGGCATCAAAAAAGAAATCAAAATATGCATAGAAACTAATGAAAATGAAAAACACAACAACCCAAAACCTGTGGGACACTATAAAAGCAGTGCTAAGAGGAAAGTTCATAGCAATACAGGCATACCTCAAGAAACAAGAAAAAAGTCAAATAAATAACCTAACTCTACACCTAAAGCAACTAGAAAAGGAAGAATTGGAGAACCCCAGAGTTAGTAGAAGGAAAGAAATCTTAAAAATTAGGGCAGAAATAAATGCAAAAGAAACAAAAAAGACCATAGCAAAAATCAACAAAGCCAAAAGCTGGTTCTTTGAAAGGATAAATAAAATTGACAAACCATTAGCCAGACTCATCAAGAAGCAAAGAGAGAAAAATCAAATCAATAAAATTAGAAATGAAAATGGAGAGATCACAACAGACAACACAGAAATACAAACGATCATAAGAGACTGCTATCAGCAATTATATGCCAACAAATAATATTTTTAAAAAACCAGACTCAGAAAACTATTAAATAAGATTCTATCATGACTTCTGAAACTGAGTCAGATCTATAGTCACATTTATTTTTTCCAAACTCATTTCTATTTCTCTCTTTAGAATGTACTGTAAGTTTTAAAAGGTCACTCGCAGTTCACCTTATTTTTATAGTGCAGAAATTAGTGATTTAATTTTAAAGGAATATATAATGTGATCCAGTTAAATTTTAAAAGAAAATGCCTTTTCCTTTTTCTAAAATACTGATGTATTTATTGGATGACCAATATCCTGATTTGCAAGAAGTTTCATGTTCTATCTGTTGGCCTGGCCAATTGCATTTCTTTTAATTTTGAAGTGCCTCAATGTGGACAATAAATTATCCAGCCACTCTTTCAATACATAATTCACCTGAATTCACTTAAATTCATAATGCTACATTTTTTAACATTTACAAAATAGTCATAATTATTTCTAAACATTATAAAGAATGGCATTAATATGAAAATTACCACCATCATTTTATGCATACTGATTCATCCCAGTGGTAAGTAAGGGCCAAAGAGAACACCTTTTGTGGTCGCATAAACCTTCCTGGTAAGGCAGTAGTCATGTAATTAAGTAAGCCTCTATAGCCAGGAAGAAAAGTAATTTTGAATCTAAAAAGCCATCTATTGCCTGCTTATTACTCTGTAGTCAGAATCTAATAATCAGCCTTTTTAAGAGCTGGACAGATTACATTGCCAAACTCAAATTGCTATTTGAGGTAAGTAACATGATTTGAATTGATTCTGATGATTTTCTAAGTTCAGTTCAGTTCAGTCGCTCAGTCATGTCTGACTCTTTGCGACCTCATGGACTGCAGCATGAAAGACTTCCCTATCCATCACCAGCTCAAACTCATGTCCATCGAATCAGTGATGCCATCCAGCCATCTCATCCTCTGTCGTCCCCTTCTCCTCTGGCCTTCAATCTTTCCCAGAATCAGGGTCTTTTCCAATGAGTCAGTTCATCACATGAGGTGGCCAAAGTATCGGAGTTTCAGCTTCAGCATCAGTCCTTCCAATGAATATTCAGGACTGATTTCCTTTAGGATGAATTAGTTGGATCTCCTTGCAGTCCAAGGGACTCTCAAGAGTCTTCTCCAACACCACAGTTCAAAAGCATCAATTCTTCAGCACTCAGCCTTCTTTATGGTCCAACTGTCACATCCATACATGACTACTGGAAAAACAATAGCTTTGACTAGACAGACCTTTGTTGGCAAAGTAATGTCTCTGCTTTTTAATATGCTGTCTGGGTTGGTCATACCTTTTCTTCCAATGAGTAAGCATCTTTTAATTTCATGGCTGCAGTCACCATCTGCAGTGATTTTGGAGCCCCCCAAAAATAAAGTCTCTCACTGTTTCCATTATTTCTCCATCTATTTGCCATGAAGTGATGGGACTGGATGCCATGATCTTAGTCTTCTAAATGTTGAGTTTGAAGCCAGCTTTTTCACTCTCCTCTTTCACTTTTATCAAGAGTCTCTTTAATTCTTCTTCACTTTCTGCCATAAGGGTGTTGTAATCTGCATATCTGAGGTTGTTGATACTTCTCCCGGCAGTCTTGATTCCAGCTTGTGCTTCATCTAGCCTGGCATTTCGCATGATGTACTTTACATATAAGTTAAATAAGCAGGGTGACAATATACAGCGACGTACTCCTTTTCCTATTTGGAACCGGTCTGTTGTTCCATGTCCAGTTATAACTGTTGCTTCTTGACCTGCATACAGTTTTCTCAGGAGGCCAGTCAGGTGGTCTGATATTCCCATCTCTTTAAGAATTTTCCATTGTTTGTTGTGATCCACACAGTCAAAGGCTTTGGCATAGTCAATAAAGCAGAAGTAGATGTTTTCTGGAACTCCCATGCTTTTTCAATGATCCAATGGATGTTGGCAACAGATGATTTTCTAAAAAGGAAAAGAAAGGGGAGAAAAATGAAATATTTTGTTTATAGTGTTTTAAGATACCCTTTACAGTTGTCCAATCTTTTCTAAAGTATTTAGATATTTAGAACTTTTAAGGTGTCCTATTTATTTATTTCTAAAGGAAAAAAACCATGGAAGATTCATTCATTAAAAATATGTATTGAATGTCTCCTATCAGTAAAGGCCGCATGCTGGAGTTGGTATGCTCCCTGCTCTTATAAAAGGCCATGCCTTCTTGAATAACACTGGAGCATCATCTCAGTTACTAGAATTCCCTGCATGAAGCTGGGACCCTAATGTTTTCAGTTCCTAGGCAGACAGCATGTTAAGGATATAGTCATATTGTTACTCCAGTGGACTGATGGATTTCAAGGCCCCCTCTAGAGATTCGGATTCAGTGAATCCCCTGTAGGGCCCAGGAACCTGCATTTTAATTAGTAACCCCCATGGACACAACGCAGTTTAGGAAACACTATCCTGATGGTTTAAAAGCCTTTGGACAAGTTGACCTGACTCAAATCTTTATGTGTCTAAAAAAATAACAGGCAGAGATGGCAAGATAAAGGCTGAACAAGCAAATGTAATAAATGAATAAAATGTGAACCAGGGCATTGCTCTTTGGAAAAATTAACCAGTTCAACAAACTTTTGTTGGACATCCAGCCTTCATCTTTGAGGCTGACTATGGCAGCCCCCTATTTTCAAAGGGAAAAGAAGTGGGTGTTTTGAAACCAGTATTGTGAGCTAGGTATTAATAATTTTTAAGGAGAAAATGGGACCATTGCCTCATTGTAACAAGCAGAGTTATAGTCTGTGGCTCTGAATTTCAACAGGTCACTTCAGCTTCATTTTTGGACAAAGAGGAGTTGTCATAATTATAATAGTTCTTAATGAGCTTCTTAGAGTGAGTACGTGGGCTAGAACAAAGAATAGAGAATAATTTTCTATGCGTAACATTTCTAAAATGCCTAACTATGTAGGAGAAAAATTTATATGTTTATAAAATCCACTGGCTTCCTCAGAATCGGAGAAATCACTGATTTAGAAAGATTCCTGAGGGTCATCTAATTCAACCTAAATCTTCATCTACCCACTACCAGATATAAGAAACCTAACAAATAAATTCAGGAGTTTGATTTAAAAAAAAAAATAGAACACTGTGATTATCAGAGCTTAGATAGCTCTCTAAAACTATACTTGAATAAGTCAAGAAAAACAAGTTGTTATTCTCCACTACTATGCATGTGATTTATAGAATGAGCCAAACTCGCTGGCAAAACTGATTTTTCAATCAAATATTTATTGATTATTTACCCTCAGTTAGGTATATAGGAATTGAACCTAAAGAAGGTGGTATTATTTAGACAGATAAAAAAATTAGAATACTAAATCACTTAATTGAGATCTCCCAATTAAGACCAAAATTCAAAACCAGATCTGTCTGACTTCAAGACAGAGAGAAACACCACAGGAAACATTTGGCTTGATAGTTCAGATGTGATTTGAAAAAAACAGAAGTCTGCAGTTATCAAACAACTCAAATGACTTCAACAGACTTCTTAAGTCAGACAAATCCACTTTGAAATCCTGCTTCTGTCATGTGTGGGATCTTGGGCAGAAGTCTAAGCCTCTCCTTGCCTCTGTGGTCTATAAAATGGGAATAACAAAATCTCATGTAGTGCTTCTTAAGATTGTATGTAAAGGACCTAGTAGTACAGTATCTGACAAACACTTGCCACTGCAAAACAAAAGAGGTTTTTACCAGGCTATACCGATATAAGAAAGCCAGTCAGTTAAGTCAATTCAGTCACTCAGTCATGTCCGACTCTTTGTGACCCCATGGACTTGGCAGCATGCCAGGCCTCCCTGTCCATCACCACCTCCCAGCTCTACATGAGCTGAAACTCATGTCCACTGAATCAGTGATGCCATCCAACCATCTCATCCTCTGCCATCCCCTTCTTCTCCCGCCTTCAATCTTTCCCAGCATCAGGGTCTTTCCTAATGAATCGACTCTTCACATCAGGTGGCCAAAGTATTGGAGCTTCAGCTTCAGCATCAGTCCTTCCAGTGAATATTCAGGACTGATTTCCTTTAAGCTGTACTGGTTTGATTTCCTTGAAGTCCAAGGGACTCTTAAGAGTCTTCTCCAACACCATAGTTCAAAAGCATCAATTCTTCAGCACTCAGCCTTCTTTATGGTCCAACTGTCACATCCGTACATGACTACTGGAAAAACCATAGCTTTGACTAGTCAGAACTTTGTCAGCAAACTAATTAATGTCTCTGCTTTTTAATATGCTGTCTGGGTTGGTCATACCTTTTCTTCTAAGGAGCAAGCATCTTTTAATTTCATGGCTGCCGTCACCATCTGCAGTGATTTTGGAGCCCAAAAATTTAGTCTGTCACTATTTCCATTGTTTCTCCATCTATTTGCCATGAAGGGATGGGACTGGATGCCATGATCTTAGTCTTCTGAATGTTGAGTTTGAAGCCAGCTTTTTCACTCTCCTCTTTCACTTTCATCAAGAGGCTGTTTAGTTCTTCTTCACTTTCTGCCATAAGGGTGGTGTCATCTGCATATCTGAGGCTATCGATATTTCTCCCGGCAGTCTTGATTCCAGCTTGTGCTTCATCCAGCCAAGCATTTCACATGATGTATTCTGCATATAAGTTAAATAATCATTGTGACAATATACAGCCTTGACATCCTCCTTTCCCAATTTGGAACCAGTCTGTTGTTCCATGACTGGTTCTAACATTGCTTCTTGACCTGCATACAGATTTCTCAGGAGGCAGGTTTAGTGGTCTGGTATTCCCATCTCTTGAAGAATTTTCCAGTTTGTTGTGATCCCCACAGTCAAAGGCTGTGCTGTAGTCAATGAAGCAGAAGATAGATATTATGAGACAGAAATTTCCAATCTAGTCTAATGTCCTGAATGTTCAGCTGCTAAATCAGAGATCATAATAAATAAAATGAGTTACAAAAGTCTTGTTGGAAGTCAATACTAGTTCCAGCCCAAGAATGAAGCCCTGTAGTTCTTGGTTCAGTTCTATACCCTCTTATATATTCTTATAAAGAGTATATATTAGTTTGGCAGGTTTTTTAATCAAGAATCTTTAAAATGCTTTGAACACTTTATCTTAAGAAAATAATCCAAAATGGATCAGACTTGGGGGAGAATGAGAGGAATAAATGTGTGAAGATATACTCTGAAGCATTTTTTTCTACAATGGCACAAAATTTGAGTTAGTTGCTTAGTCCTGTCTGATTCTTCATGACCCCATGGACTGTAGCCCGCCAGGCTCCTCTGTCCATGGAATTCTCCAAGCAAGAATACTGGAGTGAGTAGCCATTCCTTTCTCCAAGGGATCTTCCTGACCCAAGGATCAAATCCAGGTCTCCTACATTGCAGCTGATTCTTTATCATCTGAGCCACCAGGGAAGCCCTTCTATAAGTCTTGCTCAGATGTCACCTTCTTTGTAAGACTCACCCTAATGAGTTGTCCTCCTTCTCCCAACTCTACCATCCTCCTTCAATTTACTTATTTTTGTGTCTATTGACCAGCATTTCACAAGGGCTTATGTTTTAAAAGATCATGAATTTTCGTCCTTTTCACTGATGTATTTGCATCACCAAGGAAAATCCCTAGGTACAGAGTATGGCTTCAAAAATGTTTATTAACCATATTAATGAACTAAGAGACTGGGTTGATAAATTAGGGTATGAGACTTTATTCTACTTATTTAAAGTGTCATAAAACTTGAAAAGCAAAAGTAGAAAATATTTAGGATATCTAGAATATACCTTTAAGGGAAAGATTGAAGGCAGGAGGAGAAAGAGACGACAGAGGATGAGATGGTTGGATGTCATCACCAACTCAATGGGCATGAGTTTGAGCAAGCTCCGGGAGTTGGTGATGGATAGGGAAGCCTGGCGTGCTGCAGTCCATGGGATCACAGAGTTGGACACGACTGGGTGACTGAACTGAACTGATACCATTCAGTGAATAAAAATAGCATTTCAATTCAAATATTCAAGGACAGTTAGGTAAAACTATGCACCAGGAAAAACAGAAACAAAAAGATTGAAAGGAACTGCCGAAAAGGGATGAGTTTTATGTTTTTGTTTTCTATTTTGTACCCTTTGAGAACTACAGCAAAGTGTTGAGAAAGGGAAGTAAGGAAATGAGAGAGGATGGGAAAGAACCATAATCATGAATGTTTTGCCTCCTTGGGTTGGGATGCTGTGGGTCTTTTTCTTCTTGCCTGAATCCCTGCAATTTTTATCCAGAATGAAGATGGAACTTCCTAGCCAAGGAATATATCAGGGCTCAGATTTCCTCTTATTTCCAGAAACATGTGGTTTCAACAATTGGCTCAGAAATTGGCAAGTTAAAAAATAGAACATTAGCTAAATATTCAGTTTCATTCACATTCCCCTTCTCCATCCGGAGTCAGTACACATCCGCTGGATTCCCTGTGGCTGTTATCCACATCCATTTGTCTTGCAGCTGTTGTGTTTTTATCTCTTCTTTTCTCCTGTCCCGCTGCCGCCACTCTCCCCCTCCTGTCTTTGTCCTAGCCTCAGCCCCCATTTGTGTGTGGGTGTTTCCCTGAACAAGTAAGGCAACGTTATTGAGAAAGTTCGATGCCAGAGAAATCTGGAGTGGCTGAGGACTCCAGTCCCTCTCCCTGCCTTCCCTGGGCACCTTGGACCAGGTGCCCACCCAGTGCTCTCCACCTCCCATTCTGTACCCATCTCTGGGCCGTTCCCTCCCACTGTCTGTTCCTGCTAGGACAGGGCCAGTGCTTTCTTTGCTGCAGGGCTTCTACATCCTGAATAATGATTCTCACAAAGAGATCTCCTTGCCTGTCCCCTTCTTGGTTACAAAGACAATCAGAGGTCTTATCTCTTATATTGCAGTAAGTCTATTACTCCTCATTTTTTCCTACTAATGCTAGAGGACAGGTATCCTTATAGCTGTGCTGTTGCTGTTTAATTACCAGATTCATGTAATTTTAGAACTGAAAGGAATTTTAAAAACCAGCTAGTGGAATCCCCATTACCAGTACATGGTCAGTGCTGTGCCAGGCGGTCCATAGATGGTGTTTGGGGAATATTTGCCATCAGTGAATACTGTAAATTCAGCCATTATGAACCACTGTAAGTTGATTCTTTTGCACTTGGTGTTTTAAAAGGTTTTTGGTCATCTTTTATTCACATATACTTATAAAAAAAATCAGTGAATGATCAGGGAGAAGGCTGGGCTCGGAAGGCAATGAGGTAAAACTGAAAAACTAAAGTTGGCAACAGGGTTGTTATAAAGAGGAAAAGGATAGGTTTGCTGATGTAAGAACAAGAAGAAATAGGCTAAAATGATGATGAAAGGATGACATATAACTAATAACATCTTTCATTATGAAGAACTGTTAAATAAAGGATTGCCAAGGAAAACTGAAAAAATGACAGTACTTGAGATACTTGACATATCTGGTTATGATTCAGCAGATGATTAAATTAGGCTTTCCTTGATGGAGAAAAGTAGAGTAAATATGTTAAATGGTTCCTCCTATAAGATTCTGGGAAGGGTTAGATTTCCCTTTCACTGAAAAATGAAATGATCGTAATGAGCGTGTTCTTACCTACCTTAAAATCACTCACATAGCCACCTTAACATTAACCCAGAGATAATGAACACTGAATTCACCTTGCTTCTTGTCAGGATAGCTGATATTTGAATGATAAATTTTAACTGTCATTTTTTCCTTTCAGGCTTGTAAATTTTATAGTTCCCAGTGGTATGTGGTAAATTACAAATATGAACAGTATTCTGGAGACATTCGACAGTTACCTCGGTAAGAACCTTTTATGAGTAATCCTTGGGTTTTTCCTTATATAAACTATGCTCTCTAAGTTCTGTCACTGTTTGTGAATATGTGTACATTCATCTAATACCAAGGTAAAAAAAAATTTAAATAATAGTCACAAGAGAAGATTTTGTTGAACAAAGTATTATTTATATCTTCCCAGAATTAGGTGACAGATAAATATACTCATTTAGGTATAGCCTAGGGCTTCCCAAGTGGCTCAGTGGTAAAGAATCCGCCTGCCAAACAGGAGACCCAGGTTCGATCCCTAGGTTGGGAAGATCCCCTAGAGAAGGAAATGGCAACCCACTCCAAAATTCTTGCTTGGGAAATACCATGGACAGAAGAACCTGGCAGGCTATAGTCCATTGGACTGCAAAAAGTCATACACAGCTAAGTGACTAAACACCAACAAGGCTTTGGGCAAAGTTTTAAAGTGTTAGGTATTCTTGTGTGATCGGTCCTTTCAATAGCAGATACAAAAGGATTAAAAGGTACAATTTGGACCAGGAATTCTTTTTTATATGCTGTGTATAGCATTCAGACTTGCCATTGGTTTCATATATTTTCATGCTGGGATGTCAAAAAGCATGAAAATAAACAACCTGCACAAGAGCAATAATGTCTAAGAATAGCAAAAAGGAAAAACAAGCACCTAATTCTTTTCAGACTGTAGGGAAATAAAGTCCTTAGGAGAAGATAACTTCATTCTGTACCTGCTTACCTGTCACCTTCATAGAGAAGCTATCTGACCTAGAGCAGTCATTTATTCCATGTCTGTGTCTCCCACTAAAGTCAAGTCCAAAAGGACAGGGACTCGTCCTTCTTTGCAGAATCTTTTGCAGGCCTTGAAGAATGCCTGGCACATAGTAAAGTGACAGTGAAAGTGAAAGTCGCTCAGTTGTGTTCAATTCTTGTGACCCCACGGACTATAGTCCATGGAATTCTCCTTTCTAGAATACTGGAGTGGGTAGCTATTCCCTTCTCCAGGGGAATTTCCTGACCCAGGAATCAAACCAGGGTCTCCTGCATTGCAGATGGATTCTTTACCAGCTGAGCTATCAGGAAAGCCCTGGCACATAGTAAGTATGCAGTAATTACTTATTGGATAAGTAAACTGAGTGGATCAAAAATTTTAAAATCTAATAATCCTGGATGGGCTTGAAGTTGCTTAAATTCAAAGAACTGTGATGAACTGGAACCTCCCAACACACTGGTTCATCAAACTAAAATGATGCACATTATCTAGAAAATAAAACTTGAGGCAGAAATAAGTTAATCTTTTACTAACCCTTTCCTCAGTGAGACTTTGAGGTCATACACATTGCACAAAACTTTTTAATGGGCACATGGTTTAGATTTGGGCACCACTTCTAAGATCTCCCATGCCAGCAGGAACATCTTTTCCAGACTGGAATACTTGGAAGTACTGCATTCAACTCCAAATGCAAAATTTGAAGAAGGTGGAGTTATGGAGTAGCACTGGGAAAGTGACATTTAAGCTCAGATCTGAAGGAACAGTAGCTACCAGCACTGTGATCTCCAGAAAAGGGTCCCCAGAGGAAATAACAGGGGCAAAAGCTGTAAGCTGGGAATCAGAGTGACAATCAGAGAATCTGGACCTAAGGGTTAAATAAAACCCTGGAACCAAGCAAGGGACCTTGTGGGCCCTGGAAATGAGCTTGGGTTTTATTCTCATTTCAACAGAAGACTATAGAAATTGTAACCTAGAGTGTGACATGATCTAGTTTACCTCTTTAAGAGATTACCTGCTCTACTGTATGGAAAATGGGATTGTAGCAGTGAGAATTAAAGAAAAAAAATAAAAAAGAAGGAAGGAGACCATTTCTTTGGAGTTGAGTTCCTGGGAAGAGCAAAGCAATGTTCCTCTAAAACAGCAAGTCTTTATTCAAAACAGTGAATGTTTGATTTTTACCAAATGTCTGAACATTCTTTTAGATTTGGTCACTCCTAATAGATAACCTCCTGTAATTTCATGTTGAGATGGTCTTATCACACCCTAAACTTTCATGAGTAATTATTACATTCAGAATGTCTGGACATTAGTCACGCACATAGCTGCAACTGAGAAGCAAAGCATTTTTTTACCATCAAGTCTTCCTCTTTCTGAAAATAGTTCTAAGAAGTGGTTACAGCTTGGAAGCCATGCCCAAGCACTTGGAAGACAGTTTATAAAGGGAGAGAGTGTAGGAAGAGGTGTTTAGCTTTCATTTGGCATAAATGCCTTCCTACTGTCCTTAGGTCTACTGACACTTTAGTAGCTTTATCTCCAAACACTTCATCTTTTCTTATATCCCTGATGTCATAAAAATACATATTAATTTTAAAAATTCACATGTACTATATTCTTTCTCCATTAAAAAATAGAGAAAGCACCTCCAATCAGAACAGGGTCCTGATGTCATTGCTGACTTAGAATTCTTGTAGAGCACAAAAAGAAATCCCATGAGAAGAAACACAAAAGTCACTGAAATATTGTTGAGAATTTCTCACTTTAACTGAAGGATGTGAAAGTTGATACCAAGAAGGGGAAGAAGACTGCCACTAAGTAAGAAACTGTAATCAACTATGTATGTATATTCAAAATGAAAATCAGAAGTTCTAGAATAATCCTCACATATCCCCTAAACAAATGAAGATTGTAATATTGAATAGCATAAGTATTTTTAATGATTTTACGAGGCTAGGCACTCCCCTCTAGACTATAGATATATAGGTCAGTAGTAGAAACATAATTTACTTGGGCCCTCTGAGGCTATTAGAAGTAAATCATTTTCATACCTCCTGGATTAGAATTCTCCTATGTCTGCTACCAATTTAAACTGATCATTTCTTTTTATGGATTGCTGAGGCTATAAAATAAAAACTTACAATTATGGAGAAGTGAAAAAAAATGTTTGCTTATCTCCCTCACTTTTAGTCCTTGAATTTAAAATTGTGTTATTATTAATTCTTAAGAACCTCACTTTTTTAGTGTCTGTTCATACGAAGATATTGGAGACAGACTCTATTTAAGGATAGAATACAAAAAGTAAAGCCTTCGCAAATTAAAAATAAAAATCAGTACCAAAATCGGTGTTCCTAAGGAGAGAAGAATGTCATTTAAAAATACATATGATGTCAAAGAAGCCAAGAATATAAATGGGGAAAGGATATAAACATTGGGAACAGTAACAGCCACAAGTGAAAGAATGAAATGAGGCTACTATCTTACACCATAGGTGAAATTAACTCAAAATGGATTTACTACTTGAGTATAAGACCAGAGACCATAAGACTCCTGGTAGGGGAGGAGGGTGGTAAAAAGAAAAAACATAGGTGATAAGCTGCTTGACATTGGTTTTGGCAATTTTTTTTTAATGGATCTGACTGGAAAAGCAAAGGCAACAAAAGGACAAATAAACAAGTGAGAGTCCATCAAACTAAAAGCTTTTGCACAGCAAAGGAAATCATCAAAATAATTAAAAAGCAACCTACTGAATGGTAGAAAATATTTGCAAATCATATATCTGATAAGAGGTTCATATCCAAAATGTACAAATAATTCATACAACTCAATGGCAAAAAATGAAAGAAACACGATAATCTGATTTTTAAAATGAGCAGAGGATCTGACTAGACATTTTCCCAAAGAAGACACACAAATGGCCAACCAGTACATGACAAGATGCTCAGTATCACTAATCAGCAGGGAAATGCAAATCAAACCACAATGAATTATCACCTCACACTTGATAGAATGGCTATAATGAAACCACCCAGAGATAGCAAGTGCTGCTAAGGATGTGGAGAAAAGGGAACCCTTGTGCACTCTTGGTGGGTATGTAAACTGGTACAGCCACCATGAAAACTAGTATGGTGAGTCCTCAAAAAGTTAAAATTAAAACTACCATATGATTCAGCAATTCCACTTCTGGGTATTTATTGGGAAAAAAAAAAAACAACAACACAAATTCAAAAAGAAGTATGCACCCCCCAAGTTCATTACAACATTATTTACACTAGCCAAGACGCAGAAACAACTTAAGTGTCCGCTGATGGGTGGCTGGAGAAAGAAAATGTGGCATATATACATAATGGAATACTATTAAGCCATAAAAAGAATGCAATTTGTCAGTTTTGACAATATGTGTAGACCTTAAGGGCACTATGCTGAGTGAAATAAGTCAGAGAAAGACAATGCCATTGGATCTCACTTATGTGGAATTTTAAAACAAAATGAAAAGAAAACAAGCTCACAGATACAAAGAACAGATTGATAGTTGCCAGAGGTAGGGTGAAGGAAATCAGTAGGTACTAACTTCCAGTTATAAAATAAATGAGTCACGGAAATGGAATATACAGTTTGGTGTCTAGAGTTAACTATACCCTATGAAATAGTCCAAAGTCACCAAGAGAGTAGATCTTAAAAGTTCTCATCACAAGAAAAAAAAAATTTTAATAGCTAAGTATGATGACAATGTTAACTAGACTTACTGTGGTCGTCATTTCACAATATATACAAATATAGAATCATTTCTTTGTACACCCAAAACTAGTATAACATCATCTATCAATTATATCTCAATTTAAAAACTATGAAACAAACAAAAAATATGATGCCACAGATTTTGTTAATCCATGGGGTAAAATACAGGGATAATATGACATATTTAGAAGTTTTACCACAGATGGGTAGATATAAAGAAGAAAATTTCAGAAAGTATATTTCTTGACAGAAGAGCTAATAAAATGGAACCGGTTTAGCTGGACTGATTTGGAACAACAACAAAAAAATTTTTAATAAAAGAATACTTCTTGAGTGTCAACTGCGAGCTGGAATGTTCTGGGTACCGTACTTATGTTATCTCATTTAATTCGCATGATCCCATGGAGTAGGAACTGTCTTCCTTGTTGTATAAAGCAAACTAGAGCACTAAGAGGGCTGGTAACTTGCCCCCGACCTCACTCTACTCAAGTATCCCCACACTCCTTGTTTGGGGCACAGGAGGTAATTTGGGTGTAGAAATAAGACTGACCAAAATGGCAGCTACTATGGGTCCAGACACCAGAGGGTGAAGTCCCTGCTGAGCTCTCTAAACCTGGAGCCCAAAGGCCCACAGTGCCATTGGGGGAAGAATTTTACTTTCAGCCAGCAGAGGGGCTTATCTTTGAATGATTTCCAGAAGAGAGACCAGTCATTGATTAATGGCCCCAGAGACGTGACACTGAGCAGCAATAAAAACAGGAATGCTGTGCCTTGTGGGTCAGTGGGAAGGGGAATGGAAAAGAAGAGTTCTCAGTAGCCTGCATACCTCAGCAATGGTCCAAAGGGTCTGCCAGCGCACTCCAGGGCATTTTCTTACAAGGCTGACCTCACCTCCCCTCGCTCTCCCTCCCTCTCTGTGCTCCAGCCCCACCAGCGGGGTACTCCTGAATGCTGCAAGCCAATCCTTCCTCAAGATCTTTGCTCACCATTCACTGTGCCAGAATGACCTTCCCCCAGATCATCACAGGCACGGCTTCTTCTCCTTCTCAACTGAAATGGCCATCTGTGACAACCCTTTCTAAATCTGGCTTCTACCACCTCTACCTTGATCGTTCTTTTTTCTTTGTTGGTGTTGTTTAGTTGCTAAGTCGTGTCTGACTCTTTTGAGACCCCATAGACTGAGCCCACTAGGCTCCTCTGTCCCCGGGGATTCTCCAGGAAAGAATTCTAGAGTAGGTTGCCATTTCCTCCTCCAGAGAGTCTTCCCAACCCAGAGATCAAACCCGCATCTCCTGCGTCTCCTGCTTAACAGGCAGATTCTTCACAGCTGAGCCACCGGAGAGAGGCCTTCTTCTCTAATTTTCTTCAAAACCATTTCCATCTAGGGAAATTATCTTGTTGATTTATGCTTTATTATCTATTCTCTCCTTCCTTAGAGGGCGAGCCTCCTCCACTTGGGGATTTAATTTCTAATACAAGGTTGGCATTATCGCAGGTCTTCTATGTGACAGGTGCTGTCTGGTAACTGGATCATTTAGTGACAAGGAAGAACGCCTCCAAAAATTAAGACCACTCTCAACTCATAGTGAATTTGATCAAGCAAACTTAGATTTAAGAAAAGCTGACAGTGAAAGAGCATGCCCATTGACATATCCCCCACCCAGGATGTGACCTAAATTGACATTCACTGATCTGCTCGTATTTTTTAATGAACAGTAAGGTCTGCATGAATAGCACTAAGGATTAATGCAATGGCTGAGTTTTGCTAGAGACCTTATTGGTCTTATCTTTCTATCATATAATTTTTTGTATCCTAATACTTAAGTGAACTAAAAAGGAAAGCTTAAAGAAAATTTGGTTTTTATGAAAGAGTTTTGAGACTTCACAAGTTGTAGTATTGTAACATTACAACTTGTGAAACTTTACAAATTTAAAAAATTGTTTTCAGTGTTTGTATGAAGCCCCTTTCTCTGTTTTCAAAATCATCTGTCCTTGAAATGCCACAGGAAAATACTTGAGAAATTCATGCTCAGCATTTCTTTGAGAATAGTTGCATATATTTTTGTATAATTTTTAATTAATTATTATTGGAGTATAGTTGCTTTACAGTGTTGTGTTAGTGTCAGCTGCTGCTGCTGCTCCTAAGTCACTTTAGTCGTGTCCGACTCTGTACGACCCCCTAGACGGCAGCCCACCAGGCTCCTCCATCCCTGGGACTCACCAGGCAAGAACACTGGAGTGGGTTGCCATTTCCTTCTCCAATGCATGAAAGTGAAAAGTGAAAGTCAAGTCGCTCAGTCGTGTCTGACTCTTTGCGACTCCATGGACTGCAGCCTACCAGGCTCCTCCATCCATGGGATTTTCCAGGCAAGAGGACAGGAGTGGGTCGCCAGTGCCTTCTCCAGTATTAGTGTCTGCTATGTAGCACAGTGAATGAGTCATACATATACATAGGTTCCCCTCCCCCTTTTGGACTTCCTTCCCATTCAGGTCACCACACTGGATTAAGCAGAGTTCCCTGTGCTGTATATCCTCATTAGTTGTCTGTTTCACACAGAATATCAATAGTGTTCATTTTTAAAAAAATTTTTCTTGGTATTAAAAAAATTCAAGAGATGTCATTTTAGATAATTTATTCAACGCTTTTTCTAAAAAAATCCCCCCTTTATTTTATTATGCAAATTTTCAAACATACAAAAAAGTTTGAAAAAAACTTATACAATGAACACCCATATTCCCACCATCTAGAATGTATCTTCTGCATTTTCCTATTTTTACTATATATGTATTTTATGACATTATCTGTTCATCCACCCATGCATCTAGCCATCTATCAGTCCGTCTTATATTTTGACCATTTCAAAATGAGTTTAAAATATCAACACACTGTATGTTGCCTTTCTAAACACTTTAGAATGTATACCATGTTTATAGTTTAGTTTTCTTTCTTCTGAGGGAAACTTTAGGAGAAAAGACACATGTTTTAAGTGAACCATGGGATGGCTTTGACTATGTACATACCTGTGCGTCTGAAAACGCTACTAAGATAAGGGATATATTCATCAGCTGCAAAGAGCCCATTGCTACCCCTTCCTGGTCAGTCCTCACCCCTACTTTCCTTTCTCCCCAGAGACAACCCTTGTTCTGATTTTCTTCACTACAGATTAGTATTACTAGTTATAAAACTTCATCGCATTGGAATCATGCTGTATGTATTTCTCTGTTTCCAACTTCTTTGACTCAGCATGATGCTTTTGAGTGATACCCACGTTGTTACATGTATTGGTAACTCCTTTCTCCTTCTGAGCAACATTCCTTTGTGTGGATCTGCTATATTTTGGGGCTTCCCAGATGGCACAGTGGGAAGGAACCTGCCTACTGTTGCAAGAGACGCAAGAGACTCGGGTTCAATCCCCATGGAAGACTGTGGATACAGCATTTTGAGCTAAGCTGTGCATAAGCCACTTTAAGATCATGGACTTTTGTGAAACTTTGTCTGTCCTTTTAAGGTTGTCTCAATTACCAGTTCTTTGCTGAGAGATTTGTGGAAAAACCCTGACAAGTATTTAGTCTTATACATTTGAGATTCATGAAAGCCCGACTTTGTTTCCTTAATTCTTTGTTATTTCATTACTAATTTGAAAGGCTGTTCCTTCTCTCCTTTCTTTACACTTTTATAAATATCTTTGCAGAAATGATAGTTGGACTGTAGAACATGGCCACTGTAGCAAGCCACAATTATCAAATATCTATAAAATTATTCTTTTATGAGAAAGAGAAGAAAGGATAAATCATATAACAAAAGATGACAGAATAAAGAATTTAGAAATGAATGGTGTCCAGGTCAAAGGGGGACTGACGGAGGACTAGCATATAGTTTAGGGCCACCCTGGAGCCGAATATTGACCTTCCATGTTCAAAGTTGTCTTTGTTGCCATATCCTCAGTTTTCCCTACTCCTCCTTTTATCTTTCACATGAGATGTTTCCTTAACAGTGCCTTTACTGCCTTGCCATCATTTTAAGAATCCTGGAACACTCATGTCTCCTCCTGTACAGACAAAATACTTCAAGTAATTGCTCTGAAATCAGCCCTTTGAACTTGCCTTTGAATCTCAGGCAACCTGTCACCTGTCACAGGAGCAGAGGTTGAGGAAAGGGTCGTGTTTCACAGTTTTCTTTTGCCAATCAAATGAAAAGGAGAAAGGGACTGCTTCTGGTTCAAGGAGTGTCAGGATGTTGCCAAGGAGAGGAGGAGAATTTGGGGTGTGATAGAAGGAACTTCTCAGGAGTCCCAAAATAACAGTGTGGTCTGCTACATCAGTGTTCTGCCTTCTGATTTGCATGTGTGCACGCTAAGTCACTTCAGTCGTGTTCAACTCTTTGCAACGCTATGGACCGTAGCCAACCAGGGTCCTCTGTCCATGGGATTCACTGGGCAAGAAAACTGGAATGGGTTGCCATGCCCTCCTCCAGGGGGTCTTCCCAATCCAGGGATAGAACCCGTGTCTCTTACGTCTCCTGCATTGGTAGGTGGGTCCTTTACCACCAGCCCCACCTGGCCCTAACAAAAGAGGCAGAACACGTTAACATCAGTGGCAGCTGGCACAGATAGACTTGAATATCTCTAAGGTTTTGCAAGAAGCAGAAAGAGCTAGAGACACCAGGAATCCTCTGGAAGAGAAAAATGGCTGCCATCATACTTAACATGTTTATTAAAGATAGTTTGGACTTACTTGTCCTTAATACAAATAACATTTCAGAGATAAGGTGTCTGACCTCACCTCTTTCATTATGTGTTCCTGTGAGTAACTGTTATGAACCTCATCTTCTTCTCAGCAAAACAGCAAGATTAGATGAGACATGGATCCCTGGTATTTGTGTACAAAAGTCTGATTATATGTGTATACAATTTAATAAAAAGCAATGTGCTACTTCGGCTTCTCAGGTGGCTCAATGGTAAAGAATCTGACTGCCAGTGCAGGAGGCGTGGATTCGATCCCTGGGTCGGGAAGATCCCCTGGAGGAGGAAATGGCAACTCACTCCATTATTCTTGCCTGGGAAATCCTATGGACAGAGAAGCCTGGTGGGCTACACTCCGTGGGGTCGCAAGAGTCAGACATGACTTAGCAACTAAACAACAACAAATGTGCTACTTAGTACATATTAAGACTTCAGTACAAAATTTCTGCACTCTTGGTATATATTTTTGAGCTTTCAGATAAATCATAGATGAAGAAGGTTGTATTATGTTTTTGAAATTTGAACTAATACGTACCCGAGCAAGTAAATTCAATATATTAATTAACAAATATTTATTGATCACTTACCATGTGTCAGAACCTGTGGGGATAATAACTTTGAAATACACATTTCCTACCACTCTTCTTTTAAACCTCTGGCTTTTAAATTAGACTGTTACTATTTACAGCTATTTATCTATGGGTCGGAGAAGGCAATTGCACCCCACTCCAGTACTCTTGCCTGGAAAATCCCATGGACTGAGGAGCCTGGTAGGCTGCAGTCCATGGGGTATCTGAGAGTCAGACACAACTGAGCAACTTGACTTTCACTTTTCACTTTCATGCATTGGAGAAGGAAATGGCAACCCACTCCAGTGTTCTTGCCTAGAGAATCTCAGAGACGGGGGAGCCTGGTGGGCTGCCATCTATGCGCACAGTTGGATATGACTAAAGCAACTTAGCAGCAGCAGCAGCATCTATGGGTGCTGGGATGTCCTAACAGGACTATGCAACCAAAACAAAATAGAGAAATAAATTGGAATTAGGGCTGAGCTGAGACTCCAGGTATCATTTATAATAATCAAGTACTGTGTACACCAGAATAACTTTATATTTATTAGTAATGAATTTTGGTAGCAAGCAACTCTCATTAATTTGAATTTATAAAATAAATTAATTTGAATTTATAAAGTAAATTCAGTATTTATTTATAAAATAAATAATAAGATACTTTTAAAAAACCTATTTACAGGCATAGAGAACAAGCATATGGACACCAAGTGGGAAAAGTTGAGGTGGGATGAATTGGGAGATTAGGATTAATATATATATATATATATTATTGATACTGTGTATAAAACAGATGACTAATGAGAACCTACTGTATAGCACAAGGAATTCTTCTCAGTGCTCTGTGGTGACCTAAATGGGAAGAAAATCCAAAAGAGAGGGATGTATACATAGAGCTGATCCACTTTACTGTACAGTAGACACCAACACAAAATTGTAAAGCAACTATACTCCAATAAAAATTAATTAAAAATAAATAAATAAAAACCTATTTAACATGTTGGAGTTGTCTCAGGATTTTGATCACTCAGAATGCTAAAAAGAGTATCACCACGATCCCTTACAAACAAACTTTTAAAGTCTGCCTTTTCATATTATCCCTCTTCACCTTGCTTATCAATAATTCAATCAGCCATGAATCTTGAGTATGTCTGCAACAGGAAAGGAAAAACCTAAGATGTAGATGGGACTTCATTAGAGTCTCTGGCTTTAAGAAATGTATAATCAGATGGAGGGCTAAGACAAGTGTCCAAACAACAGAACCAGGCAAACACTGTAAGAGATGTATACTCAGAATCTACAGGGACAGGGTCCTAATTCTGTAGATCCAGGCTACCTTCATGGAAATTACTTTGGGGGCACAAACTCTTACCAGGTTACAATGGAATATTACTCAGCTTTATAAAGGAGTGAACTCTTGATACACTCCACTATATGAATGAACCTTGAAGACATTATTCTAATAAAGTAAGCCAGACACAAAAAGATAAATGTTGCATTATTCCACTCATAAGATGTACTTAGAATAGTCAAAAACCTAGGAACAGCAAGTAGAACAATGATAACCCAGGGCTGAGGAAAGGGGGAAATGGAAAGTTATTGTCTAATGGATACAGAGTCAGTTTGGGAATTAAAATGGTCTGGAGATGGTCAGTGACGAAGGGCGTATAGTATGAATCTACTTAATGCTACTGAACTGTGCACATGAAAACAGTTAGAATGGAAATTCTTCTGTTATGTATGTTTTACCACAATAGGAAAAAAACAAAAACGTTTATCAAGTGTGGAGACCGTGGTTCTGATTTCAGGCTTCTCACAGTTTAATAGCAAGGTTACTGTCCTTTTTGTGTTCTGACTTCCTCTACTGTGAACTAGGAATGGGCATTTTTAGGTCTTTCAGAAGAAGGATAAAGGATATTTTGAATTCATTTGAATCCACTGAACTTCTATGTGAATGAACAGTTTGGTGATTTTATGAATACCTGTATAATTGTGCTTCCCTGATAGCTCAGTTGGTAAAGAATCCACCTGCAATGCAAGAGACCCCAGTTCAATTTCTGGGTCAGGAAGATCTGCTAGGGAAGGGATAGGCTACCCACTCCAGTATTCTTGGGCTTCTCTTGAGGCTCAGCTGGTAAAGAATCTGCCTGCAATGTGGGAGACCTGAGTTTGATCTTTGGGTCAGGAAGATCCCTTGGAGAAGGGAATGGCTACCCACTCCAGTATTCTGGCCTGGAGAATACCATGGACAGAGGCCACAGTCCATGGGGTCGCAAAGAGTCAGACACGACTGAGCGATTAATACTCTAACTTTCATGTATGTATATACATATAAAGAGTCCTTGGTTATTCACCTTACTGCCTGGAATACCATCAACATAGGAAACCATTTGCATTGGAAATACTGAATGAGCTCATGGGTTGCTTCAACATAATATAAATCATTTCAAAGAAAAAGCTCTACCTTGCAAATCCTCCATGTAGGATTTTCTAGCTTGGTATAAAGGAATGCCTGAAGTTTGGATGATTCTATCTGGTTTCCATTCAACCATGTGTTATGAGATAGAATTAAGTCAAGGAAGGTTTATTTCTGTCTTATTTTACCATTTGTAGAGCCAAGTGAACACTCTTGCTCCTTTGGGCTGGCCAGCAATGCTGTGACTGAGAGGTGTTTCTGTGCTACCATGGAAATGCCTAAAGTGAGCACAAATGCCGCTAAGTCACATTGGTGCAGACTTCTGGGAGACGCCAGGGTTGCGGAGCAGCACAGCCTAGTGGCCAGAGTAGTGGCTGGTTTTCAAATGACCATCCCATAAGCCTTCAGCATGTCACATAAAAGCAAAAGAGGAAAAAACAAAATGAAATGAAAATGAAAATATCACTGAGTTGCATTCCACTTCAAAATGTGGAAGAAGAAAAATTTTAAGAAGGCCTTAAAATTGTCCCATTTGCCTTCATCTAATTAAAAAGGACATGTGTAAATCTGTGCAAATACTAACTCTATCATTTAAAATGGAGATTTATTAACTGGAGATAAGATATAATGGTGTAGGGGGCAAGTTCGTACTTCCAATGAAAATGGCCCCATGTGAGATTACATTATTTTATAAAAGTCTATAAGAAAGGCAGCACAGTAGCTGGTACTCAGCTGAAAGCAGTGTCTCAAATGACAAATCAGAATCTTTTTCTTCTTTTTTTTTAATATCAGAGCAGAATACAAACCAGAGAAACTTCCTTCACATTCCTTTGAGGTTGACCATGAAGATGCTGATAAGGATGAAGTAAGTAAATGGTTGAAAGTGAAATGTTTAAAACATGAGGATAATTAGTTCCTATCTAACATGTTTGAAATTCAGACTAGTTTCTCCTAAAGCTGCAGTAACCGTTGGTGTGAGGGTTTTTAGACAAAACGAATCACGTTTGTTTTGAAATTGAACATGATTATTTCAGATGAGTCAGAGAAAAAGGAGTTTCATTTTTAAGTGCAGTGTCTAAGATCTGGGATTCACAAAAGATTGCTGTGATGCTAATGATGCCTTTTGTACAGGATACCACTTCCCACTCATCTTCCAAGGGCGGAGGGGGAACGGGAGGGACCGGAGTTTTCAAGTCTGGTTGGCTCTACAAGGGGAATTTTAACAGCACCGTGAATAACACCGTTACTGTTCGGGTAAGGAGACATCGAGACTCATTTTTGTTTCTGCCACCTTTCTTGACACCCACCCCCTCTTTAGTCAGAAAACTGAGGTGAGCTATTTGCATTGAGTTTGTGTTTCATGTCATATTTTATTTATGAGAAAGGAAGATGCTGTTCTCAGAACAGTGCTCAAGAAATGTAGCACTCTTGAAGGGATTAGAAAATTCTAATTTCCATGAATTTAAACTACCTCCTCATATTTTTTTCCTTTATTTAGTCATTCAAAAAGCGCTTCTTCCAGCTGACTCAGTTGCCAGATAATTCCTACATCATGAATTTTTACAAAGATGAAAAAATATCCAAAGAACCCAAAGGCTGTATCTTTTTGGATTCCTGTACAGGTGTGGTACAGGTGAGTAGAAATCTCTTTTTCCCTGAGGGTTTTTTTAATTGAAAAATGCACTCATCCAATCATCATTCATTCATTCTAAAGATATTTATAGAGTACCTGATATGAGCCAAAAACTATTTCAGACTCTTAAGGATTCAGTGGAGAGGGCAGGCAGCCTAGAGACTTGCTTTCACAAAACTTACTTCAGTAAAGTGAGGAAAACAGAAAATAGGCAGGAAAAAAAAAAATAAACGGAATGAAATAGTTGGTAAAATCTGCAATAAAGAAAATAAACAAGGCTACAGAATGGGAAGAGACAGATGGTGAGGTTGGAGAGGAATCTTTATGCTCCAGAAGTGATAGAAACATTTATGAAGAGAAAATATTTGATCTAGAGATTAAAGCATGAGCAGGGGCAGCAAGTGCAAAGGTCCTGAGGCCAGAGCAAGTCTGATATATGGAAGGACAAGAGGAAAATGACCACCCGTATAGCTGCAGTGTAGAGATCCACTGAGCTAAAGAATGCAGTAAGGTTGTATGTAAATCACAAAGTTCAAAGAAGGCTCTTCATGAATGTTACCTTTATTATTAGGTAATATTGCAAGTGTAAATTTACAGCGTACATACACATCATCCTCCTTCTAAGAGCAGGTTTTTTCAAGGGCAAGGATTATATTGCATTGGTTCTCAAACTGAATCTCAGACATGGCAATTTTAACCAACAGTGCTCTTCTGCAGCAGCTTGTCCTTAAATTATTGTCCTTAGTATTAAATTTGACATGGACCATTTTGGCAAAAAGAAGCAGAAAAATTCCATATGCCTCATTTGGACATCTTCTTCTTTCGACTCTGATGATCGAACATTTTTATTCTTTATTGTGTGAAACTGGAAGCAATCAAGAGTTTTAGTAGTCTTCCCTCCAGTTTAACATTAAATGCTGGCTCATTGAGATTAAGGACTGTGTTTTTGATCATAAGCCACTAGGAACAATTCTTTGTGTTTCCACCAAACCATGGACATTCACATAACTTGCTACATGGCTTAGATTACCTCTTGGATTCATACCAAGGGCACTCAGATGCATGGATGCAAAACAGAATTCTCTTCAGTCACTTAAGCCTCATCTATTTCGGGATGGTTTAGCTGTTAAAATCTGGAATTTCTCCAGAAAGTAATAATACTGAACTTTAAAGGGAAAGAATTAATTAAGTGTTGCTGAGCCCTCCACTAGAAATGAAAGATAATTGCTTTTTAACACAGTTGCCAACTTTCCATATGGAAAGGGCAGTAAGGATCTTAATGGAAGATGGAGATAGTTTTCTATTGTTGGTCACAAAGGAGACTCTTTGGCTTTAGAAATATGAAGTAAGACTTTAACAATAGGTTTAAAGATCAATAACTACATTTTATAGACATTGAGCTGAAAAACTAAATATTTTCTTTTCCTTTCTACCCCCAAACTTGCTGTAACGAATGAGTCATCATCTTTTAAAAAGTATCATTGTATCCCTTGCTAGGTGTTAAGTTTGCAGAGACATAGATCCATGTGTAATTTCTTCTTCCACGAGTGGTATAACTCTGTTGAACACAGAGTCAGTTAGTGCTCTAGTCTGACCTTTCACCTCTTCTCCATCACCTTTTAGACCATGTTTTGGTCTCTGCTTAAGCAGTGCCTTGGAAAGAGAATGTCTTCCAAGGAAAAACATAAGAGTAGGGTGTATACAAGCTGATGTTTGAATTCTAGTTTCACCCTTTACTATCTAAGAGCCTTGAGTAAGTTACTCAAGCTGTTTGATTCCCAGTGTTTCATCTGTAAAACTAAAGTAAAAAAGGATCTGGGAGAGAGTGTGTCCTCAGTCATCCTTTCCCAGTCTTTCCATTAATTATAAAAGTCACAACTTTGATAGGTAAATGTCCCATCATGGGAAAGCCCTTCTAGAAAATATTGACTGACATGGTAAAGAATCTGCTTGCAATGCAGGAGCCCTAGGTTTGATCCCTGGGTTGGGAAGATCCCCTGCAGAAGGGAATGGCAACCCACTCCAGTATTCTTGCCTAGAGAATTCCATGGACAGAGGAGCCTGGCGGGCTTCAGTCCGTGGTATTGCAAAGAGTTGGGCACAACTGATTGACTTCAAGCTGGCTAATTTATCCATTTCTTTCTTCATTCATTTATTCACTCATCCAACAAGCTTATGTAGTACTTATGACATGCTAGAAATGTGTTTAGGCATTAGGAATTCCTTGCCAAAATCATAACTAGAGGAGGACATGGGCTCATAACTATTACACAATTTCTCAAGAGCTATAATGGTGGTATAAATGTACTTTCTATGGAATGTTCTAGGAGACAGAACAGTTATAAACTCTTCTGGGTTGGCTAGAAGAATGCATAGAAAAAAATGGGCACCTAGGTAGGAATTCCCAAGGTAGATTCTGCACATTAAAACATTTTCCAATAAATAGTTATTTACATACCTGGGATCATGTACTCTATCTTTTAAAGAGTTCAGCTCTATATCCCTGTATTTATATTCTTTATCATAAGCTTGTTATCCTTTATAGAAGGAGGGACCTTTAGTTTCTTGAGATCCCTTTGGGAAGATAGACATCGAGCTCCTTGTCACCTTGTATCTGGATCTTGTTTCTTGCATATTTGCTTACAGCTCTTTCTGACAAGTTTTTGCATCTGAAAAGAAGATTCTGAATGATACAGTGCAAGTTTAGTCATTGTTCTAGCAAGCTTTCAGGTACAAAATGTGCCTGAAGATGAAACACGTACACACAGAAGCACAAAGCAAATGAATAATAGAATGAGTCAGACCTATTTTATTAAGAATCATTGTCAGTTTCACTTGAATAAAACAGAGAAGAAAAACAGTTTACCTCAGAAAATGCTACCTACCACCCAGCATTCTCAGTGTGTTCCAGCTCATAACACTCTTTCGTGAATAAGTCATTTTAGTTTGCTTCATTCAAACCCATTCTATAGCACTGTGCTTTCCTAGGAGTACGATTTGGAATTCTCAGAAATATATTTTAAGGGCTACTTCAAGTAGAGAGAAACTCCTACCCAAAATTCTCAGAGACTTTGCGAGCGTTAGTCACTCAGTCCTGTCTGACTCTTTGCTGTCTCACAGACTGTAGCCCACCAGGCTTCTCAGTCCATGGCATTTTTCAAGCAAGAATACTAGAGTGGGTCGCCATTTTCCTCCTCCAGGGAATCTTCCCAATTCAAGGACTGAAATCAAGTCTCTTGTGTCACCTGCATTTTAGGCAGATTCTTTACCTGTTGAGCCATCAGGAAAGCCCCTCAGAGACTTTAGGAGATGTTAATGGTTAGGAATTTCCTGATCTTGGTAAAATAGAGACCTAACAGTAATTTTCAGTATCCTATCATTTTGCCTTTTCATACTGTTCATGGGATTCTCAAGGCAAGAATACTGAAGTGGTTTGCCATTCTCTTCTCCAGTGGACCACATTCTGTCAGGCCTCTCCACCATGACCCATCCATCTTGGATTGCCCCGCGGGCATGCCTTAGTTTCACTGAGTTAGACAAGGCTGCGGTCCTAGTGTGATTAGATTGACTAGTTTTCTGTGAGTATGGTTTCAGTATGTCTGCCCTCTGATGCCCTCTTGCAACACCTACCATCTTACTTGGGTTTCTCTTACCTTGGGCGTGGGGTATCTCTTCATGGCTGCTCCAGCAAAGCACAGCTGCTGCTCCTTACCTTGGATGAGGGGTATCTCCTTACTGCCACCCTTCCTGACCTTCAATGTGGGATAGCTCCTCTAGGCCCTCCTGCGCCTGTGCAGCCTGTGAAAGAAGAACTCCCCAGGTCAGTAGGTGCCCAATATGCTACTGGAGATCGGTAGAGAAATAATTCCAGAAAGAATGAAGGGATAGAGCCAAAGCAAAAACAATACCCAGCTGTGGATGTGACTGGTGATAGAAGCATGGTCTGATGATGTAAAGAGCAATATTGCATTGGAACCTGGAATGTCAGGTCCATGAATCAAGGCAAATTGGAAGTGGTCAAACAAGAGATGGCAAGGGTGAATGTAAACATTCTAGGAATCAGCGAGCTAAAATGGACTGGAATGGGTGAATTTAACTCAGATGACCACTATATCTGCTACTGTGGACAGGAATCCCTCAGAAGAAATGGTGTAGCCATCATGGTCAACAAAAGAGTCTGAAATGCAGTACTTGGATGCAATCTCAAAAATGACAGAATGATCTCTGTTCATTTCCAAGGCAAACCATTCAATATCACAGTTATCCAAGTCTATGCCCCAACCAGTAACACTGAAGAAGCTGAAGTTGAACAGTTCTGTGAAGACCTACAAGACCTTTTAGAACTAACACTCAAAATAGATGTCCTTTTCATTATAGGGGACTGGAATGCAAAAGTAGGAAGTCAAGAAACACCTGGAGTAACAGGCAAATTTGGCCTTGGAATACAGAATGAAGCAGGGCAAAGACTAATAGAGTTTTGCCAAGAAAATGCACTGGTCATAGCAAACACCCTCTTCCAACAACACAAGAGAAGACTCTACACATGGACATCACCAGATGGTCAACACCGAAATCGGATTGATTATATTCTTTGCAGCCAAAGATGGAGAAGCTCTATACAGTCAACAAAAACAAGACCAGAAGCTGACTATACCTCAGATCATGAACTCCTTATTACCAAATTCAGACTTAAATTGAAGAAAGTAGGGAAAACCGTTAGACCATTCAGGTATGACCTAAATCAAACCCCTTATGATTATACAGTGAAAGTGAGAAATAGATTTAAGGGCTTAGATCTGATAGATAGAGTGCCTGATGAACTATGGAATGAGGTTCGTGACATTGTACAGGAGGCAGGGATCAAGACCATCCCCATGGAAAAGAAATGCAGAGAAGCAAAATGGCTGTCTGAGGAGGCCTTACAAATAGCTGTGAAAAGAAGAGAAGCAAAAAGCAAAGGGGAAAATGAAAGATATAAGCAACTGAATGCAGAGTTCCAAAGAATAGCAAGAAGAGATAAGAAAGCCTTCTTCAGCGATCAGTGCAAAGAAATAGAGAAAAACAACAGAATGGGAAAGACTAGAGATCTCTTCAAGAAAATTAGAGATACCATAAGATGGGCTCGATCAAGGACAGAAATGGTCTGGACCTAACAGAAGCAGAAGATATTAAGAAGAGGTGGCAAGAATATACAGAAGAACTGTACAAAAAAGATCTTCACCACCCGGATAATCACAATGCTGTGATCATTCACCTAGAGCCAGACATCCTGGAATGTGAAGTCAAGTGGGCCTTAGAAAGCATCGCTACGAACAAAGATAGTGGAGGTGATGGAATTCAAGTTGAACTAATTCAAATCCTGAAAGATGATGCTGTGAAAGTGCTGCACTCAATATGCTAGCAAATTTGGAAAACTCAGCAGTGGCCACAGGACTGGAAAAGGTGAGTTTTCATTCCAATCCCAAAGAAAGGCAATGCCAAAGAATGCTCAAACTACCACACAATTGCACTCATCTCACATGCTAGTAAAGTAATGCTCAAAATTCTCCAAGCCAGGCTTCAGCAATACGTGAACCATGAACTTCCTGATGTTCAAGCTGGTTTTAAAAAAGGCAGAGGAACCAGAGATCAAATTGCCAACATCCGCTGGATCATGGAGAAAACCCAGAGAGTTCGAGAAAAACATCTTCTTCTGCTTTATTGACTATGCCAAAGCCTTTGACTGTGTGGATCACAATAAATGGTGGAAAATTCTGAGAGAGATGGGAATACCAGACCACCTGACCTGCCTCTTGAGAAATCTGTATGCAGGTCAGGAAGCAACAGTTAGAACTGGACATGGAACAACAGACTGGTTCCAAATAGGAAAAGGTGTACATCAAGGCTGTATATTGTCACCTTGTTTATTTAACTTCTATGCAGAGTACATCATGAGAAATGCTGGACTGGAAGAAGCACAAACTGGAATCAAGATTGCCGGGAGAAATATCAATAACCTCAGATATGCAGATGACACCACCCTTATGGCAGAAAGTGAAGAGGAGCTGAAAAGCCTCTTGATGAAAGTGAAAGACGAGAGTGAAAAAGTTGGCCTAAAGCTCAACATTCAGAAAACGAAGATCATGGCATCCGGTCCCATCACTTCATGGGAAATGGATGGGCAAACAGTGGAAACAGTGTCAGACTTTATTTTGGGGGGCTCCAAAATCACCGAGATGGTGACTGCAGCCATGAAATTAAAAGACGCTTACCCCTTGGAAGAAAAGTTATGACCAACCTAGATAGTATATTCAAAAGCAGGGACATTACTTTGCTGACTAAGGTCCGTCTAGTCAAGGCTATGGTTTTTCCTGTGGTCATGTATGGATGTGAGAGTTGGACTGTGAAGAAAGCTGAGCGCCGAAGAATTGATGCTTTTAAACTGTGGTGTTGGAGAAGACTCTTGAGAGTCCCTTGGACTGCAAGGAGATCCAACCAGTCCATTCTGAAGGAGATCAGCCCTGGGATTTCTTTGGAAGGAATGATGCTAAAGCTGAGACTCCAGTACTTTGGCCACCTCATGTGAAGAGTTGACTCATTGGAAAAGACTCTGATGCTGGGAGGGATTAGGAGCAGGAGGAGAAGGGGATGACAGAGGATGAAATGGCTGGATGGCATCACGGACTCGATGGACATGAGTCTGAGTGAACTCCGGGAGATGGTGATGGACTGGGAGCCCTGGCATGCTGCAATTCATGAGGTTGCAAAGAGTCGGACACAACTGAGCGACTGAACTGAACTGAACTGAACAGTAGTTTTCCACTTTTTTGTAGTGTCAGGAAACAGTACTAGATCTGCTTTATACCCCTCATTTCTAGGCTGAAGCAAAACTTCCAACTTTTGCTATTTCAGTTTTGGTCTGAGACTAAGGGCTATTTAAGCCTAATCTATCCTGTCTTGTTCCTTGAGAGTCTTCTCATTTATTCACTTATTGATTCATTCATTCACTCATTCATTTATTTATCCATCCATCTATCCCAGATCCTGCCACTCTGAAGGGAGTATATAGCCCAGGAATCCCATCTACCCAGTGCCCCAATTTTAACAGTGACAATGAGTGATATCACTTTATACATCAAGGCTTAAAGCTGAACGGGCTTCCCAGGTGACGCAGTGGTAAAGACTCTGCCTGCCAACACAGGAGACCCAGGTTTGATCCTGAGTTGGAAAGATCCCTTAGAAAAGGGCATGGCAACCTGCTTCAGTATTCTTGCCTAGAAAATCCCATGGACAGAGGAGCCTGGTGGGTTGTAGCCCACGGGGTCGAATAGAGCCGGACACACCTGAGCATGCACGCATACATCTGAAAGTGACCATTGTTAGTTTCCTACTTGGTGCTGGATCTGCTACCTTGTGGATATAGGTCCCAAGATAATGGCCTTTGAGGCTTAACCAAAGTCTAAAAATTCAAATACTTTCTGCAGCACAGGCCACTACAGGAAGCAAGTAGGGTCACTTCCTTCTTCTGTATGAGATAACACAGAGCAACTCAGACTGTATGTGCCCACATAAAGGCAGTCATACTGGGAAGGAAAAAAAAATGTGTACCTGCCAATGAAAACAAATTTAGAAGTCACCTGTAACCTATAAACCCCCTAGCAAACCTTAGTGGTTAAGAATTTCACTTCCCGTGATAAAAATAAAAACCAGAATGACACTTGTAATCTTCTTCATCTAATATAGTATTTGACAACAGTTCATGGAAAATGCATTATTATTGTCTCAATTTATTAAAATAAAGCACAGAGAGATAAAGTGACTTTCCCAAGTAACAGAGCTAATAAGTGGAATAATTAGATTTGAGGCTGAGGAAAATCCAGATTTACAGAAAGATGCCCAAAGAAATACTTTGGTGATCATATATCTAGTGGGTATGCTTGCATCAGTTCAGTTCAGTAGCTCAGTCGTGCCCGACTCTTTGCGAACCTATGAATCGCAGCACGCCAGGCCTCCCTGTTCATCACCATCTCCCGGAGTTCACTCAGACTCATGTCCATCGAGTCCGTGATGCCATCCAGCCATCTCATCCTCTGTCATCCCCTTCTCCTCCTGCCCCCAATCCCTCCCAGCATCAGAGTCTTTTCTAATGAGTCAACTCTTCGCATGAGGTGGCCAAAGTACTGGAGTCTCAGCTTCAGCATCATTCCTTCCAAAGAACAACCAGGGCTGATCTCCTTCAGAATGGACTGGTTGGATCTCCTTGCAGTCCAAGGGACTCTCAAGAGTCTTCTCCAACACCACAGTTCAAAAGCATCAATTCTTCGGCGCTCAGCCTTCTTCACAGTCCAACTCTCACAACCATACCTGACCACAGGAAAAACCATAGCCTTGACTAGACGGACCTTAGTCAGCAAAGTAATGTCCCTGCTTTTGAATATGCTATCTAGGTTGGTCATAACTTTTCTTGCAAGGAGTAAGCATCTTTTAATTTCATGGCTGCAGTCACCATCTGCGGTGATTTTGGAGCCCCAAAAAATAAAGTCTGACACTGTTTCCACTGTTTGCCCATCCATTTCCCATGAAGCGATGGGACCGGATGCCATGATCTTCGTTTTCTGAATGTTGAGCTTTAAGCCAACTTTTCACTCTCCTCTTTCACTTTCATCAAGAGGCTTTTTTGCTTCTCTTCACTTTCTGCCATAAGGGTGGTGTCATCTGCATATCTGAGGTTATTGATATTTCTCCCGGCAATCTTGATTCCAGCTTGTGCTTGTTCCAGCCCAGCGTTTCTCATGATGTACTCTGCATATAAGTTAAATAAGCAGGGTGACAATATACAGCCTTGACGTACACCTTTTCCTATTTGGAACCAGTCTGTTGTTCCATGTCCAGTTCTAACTGTTGCTTCCTGACCTACATACAGATTTCTCAAGAGGCAGGTCAGGTGGTCTGGTATTCCCATCTCTCTCAGAATTTTCCACCGTTTATTGTGATCCACACAGTCAAAGGCTTTGGCATAGTCAATAAACTGTGGCTCAGATCATGAACTCCTTATTACCAAATTCAGACTTAAATTGAAGAAAGTAGGAAAACCACTAGACCATTCAGGTATGACCTAAATCAGATCCCTTATGATTATGAAGTGAGAAATAGATTTAAGGGCCTAGATCTGATAGATAGAGTGCCTGATAAACTATGGAATGAGGTTCATGACATTGTATGCTTGCATAGATACATATTAAGACATTTATCCTACATAAGCCAACAGGCAGAAGAAACACTCTGAAGATAGATGTGAGTCATTTTAAGCCGTGAAATTTAGATGTAGGATTTATTTCAGCAAATATATATGGAAAATTTTGCTCCATGCAAAGCTTTGTGTGAAAGCCAAACATAGATTAGATGTGGTTCCTGTCTTCAAAGAGCTTCTTGCCTGTGGAAAGATGCACCAAAAAACACAGAATAAATATAGCATGTGCATGAGTAATTAAACATGTGTGACACATCTCAGAAACTAGGCTCTGATATCATATGCAAGAATGATATTACCGCAGATGCTACACTATATGATACAAATGTGCGTATGTGTACTCAGCCATGTCCAACTCTTTGAGACCCCATGGACTGTGACCTGCCAGGCACCTCTGTCCACAGGATTTTCCAGGCAAGAATAGTAGATTGCCATTTCATACTCCAATGTAATACATATATTACATATATATATTGCACGTTGTATTGCTTGTTTCCTGACATTACATTGCACTAGAATGGAAGTTCCATGGGGGCAAGCACGTCATGTGAACATTTTTTAATGCTCTCTACCTAGCACGTAGAGAATAGCCAATACATTTTCGTATGTATTGAACAAGTATGTATTTGAATGAATGAACATACAGAGAATGGAAAGGATTGCGTGGATTGTAGCCACCAATACCAGTAACCTGAATTTGATGTTGTGTGGCTCTTCTCCTGTTTCTGCAAAATTCTGTAAAAGATGCTAGCAACAGAACAGATACCGTGGCATATTTTGCTTGGATAACTCCCTTCAATATTCCATCCTCCATTGGCTTTAGTGGTTTCATTGGAGTATCTATTTCAAAGCTTTTCTAGGTGAGCAGTGTGAAAAGCAATCCGTTTGCCACAACTCATTAAGCTCATCGGATGGCATTAGAACATATTTCCAGTTTCCTTTTATTTATGAAGCCATGTAGATAGACTGTGGTGAGCTTGAATGAACAAAGAAGCTGCATCAGTCACCAGGGATACTGATTTCAGGAAAATTTGAGGAGTGAGAAGAAGAATACGATTACTTCTTGATTATCATTTTAATGACTTAACATTGCATTTCACGGTTATTAAAATGTCCCATTGGTTTTCTACTTCTGGTCCTTTTTTTTTTTTTTTTTTTTTTTTGCTGTTTTATATGCCATTATCTTGAAGATTACAGAGGGTGAGATAGAAAACCACTTAAGGCATCTTAATCTTCCCCAGCATAAGCTTCTCTGCACTGAAAGTAGTTCTCTTTCACTCCAAGGAGAAAAAGATAATTTGGCTTTTGAGAGAAGTTGTGAATAGAATATTTATTTCATTTATAAATATCCCTTTTTGAGAAACAAGGGCTTGTTATATTTTGCTCAGACTTTTTAAAATATGTAATATTGTTGACGTTGTCAGCCATATTTAATTCACATACAGAAGGCAATTTAGAAAATCAATTTTTGTAATTTTTTATTAGTTCTTTGACATCTCCATTTGAAAGCAAGTTGCAGCTCAATCCACTTTTAATTTGGACCTAATACAAGCATTTTCCATGGCTTTGCATCTACCCTTCCCCATTATTTACAGCATCAGATTAGTCAAGCAGATTCTTTCATTTGTTTGTTTTCAAGAGTGATTTAAAGATGCAGACTGAGATTTGTTTGCATTCTGCTACACTCAGCTGCTTTAGATCTGCTTTGAGCACTTCTATTTCTTTCCTGAGTGTCTATTCTGTTCCCTTGGTGTTTTGAAGGTATGATATTGTCATGGGAAGCATTCTGTCTTTTATTCCTGCTCTCAGCCAACTGTCTTTGCCCTTAGACCCTCTCTGTCAGTGCAGGTCACAGGCGGTTTTCTGGACCTCCTTCTTCAGCACCGGGGGAAGTGTGTGGGAGGGTGTGTGAAGGAGTCTGGCCCTCCCTCTTGAGGAGAGCATAGCTTCCAAGAATTTGCATTCTTAAAGAAACTACCCAGATGTTTGCTTTGCATAGGAAATGTTGGGGCCACTGCCTTTCCAGCCACCACCACCCCCCCAGTTCTGTTTACACTGAAGCCAAAATGGTCTCAAAAAGCTGGGTGTGGATTACATAAGTTTATGCATTTGTCAAAAGCTTGATTTGTGTATTTCACTCTATATAAATTTAACTTTAGTAAAGGAATTTATACAAATATATGTATATACATATAAAACTGTGGCATTTTACTAGTTGAAGTTATCCTTTCTGTATTCTCACAGAACACAGAGGGTTCTGTAAGAATAGTAGTATTTTCATGTTGCAATTCTCATGCTGCAATAACAATCCTGGTCTCAAAAAAGAATGTCTATACCTTGAGTTTTATTCCTTTACTTCAGTACATTCATACAGAAGTTAAGCACATTTATCTTCCAATTTCAAATTTGGATGATGAATTGGTTAACACCTGTCTCCCCTGTCTGGGCAGAGACCTTGTCTGTTTTTGCCCAGCACAAAATACAAATCCAACAGAACCTCTTTAAAAGTGAACACTATCACAGCACTGAGGATAACTAGTCACCTTCTGCCCTGGGCTCATGGGCTATTGAAAATGCCAGTCTGCAAGGGAATCCTTACAGGGCAAAGAAATAATAATAATTGACAATAATGGGAAAGTATGAATATGAGCAAAGCACTTGTCCTTGGCAGAGTCTAGAAAGTGCCACTTGAGCTGCGAAACCCCACAGTGAGGATCACAGTTAGTTTTTTAGCTAATTCCTTTTTCTCCTTCAATCCCTAAATTTTTCTTTTCCTGAGGCTTGTATGTTGCCCCAATGTCTACTTTCAGAAACCAGCACCCCCAGGCATGGCTGCCCCTTTCGAGTGTGATAATTCCCAGCAGGTGGCAAAGAAGAACAGTAGCCAATGAACATCTTCCTTGTGCTGGCTTGTCTCAGGGGGTATTTAAGTATAAAGGAAGTACTTCCTGTCTCCAACACTCACTGTCCATGTATTCCAAACAGGTTTTCATTTGTCTCCCCAAGCCTCAGTGTTTTCATATGCTGAATGGAATGATAACAGTGTCTCTCATAGAGTTGTTATGAGATTTAAATAAAAATGATGACTGTAAAATCCTCAGCACAGTGCCAGATACCTAGCCAGCAAATGTTTAAAAAGTGTCATGTTAGTAGTAGTAATCATGCTATTGTGGCAGTTGAAAGCTATTTTGGGAAGTTCTCAGAGCATCCCAAAGGAAGAGAAGATTACCAGAAGTATATTAAAGATTATTCTCTTTTGCCTCCAAGAAACAGCAGTCTTGTTCTCAGAAAGAGTTTATACCTTGATGTTTAAGTTGTACCCCCACACTAGAGTGACACTCTCATCTTTGATTTCTACTCTTATTTGCATTTTACTTACTTTAATTGTATAGAGTCTTGCTTTACTACAGCTGTGAGTGCTCTTAGGCTTTAGAACAGTGTGGGTAAGAATTGAGTACTTGTATCAGAGTTACCTGGGAGTGATTTGAGGATGGAATATCTTCATGAATTCTTTCAACCACCCCAGGTTACATAACTTTAGTTATCATTGGGAGAAGTTTCTACTTTGCCTTTATATTTCTAATCTCATGGCAGAAATGTATATAAACTGCTATAATAATCTGCTTTTGTATTCCCACTACTTTAATTGTGCTTCAGTACTCTTGCCTGGAAAACCCCATGGACGGAGGAGCCTGGTAGGCTGCAGTCCATGGGATCGCTAAGAGTCGGGCACGACTTGAGCGACTTCACTTTCACTTTTGCCTTTCATGCATTGGAGAAGGAAATGGCAGCCCACTCCAGTGTTCTTGCCTGGAGAATCCCAGGGACAGAGGAGCCTAGTGGGCTGCCGTCTATGGGGTCGCACAGAGTCGGACACGACTGAAGCGACTTAGCAGCAGCAGCAGCAGATCTTTAAACAGCTCACTTCTTTTTATAGATTTCACCTTCTGTGAAAGTCTAATCTAAGGTAGTTACTCATCGAATCAGACCACTTTAATTCTCTGCACAACAGAGAATCTCTGTTTTTCATTTGTTATTTTATTTCTTCAGTTGTTCATTCATTCCCAAGGATTGGAACCTCTCCCATCCCATTCATAATAAATAATTGTTTTGAAAGCACTGTTGAATCCTTCTGTGTGATGGCACTGTGATAGGATATAGTGGTGCTCCAGCTCTCATGAAGGCAGTTGTAAGGGAGGAATGTGCTGTGCAAACAAACAAATGAAAGTGAATAAGCGTGTAATCCCAAATTTTTGTGCGTACCCTGGAGGACAAGAACCTTGTCTTAACTGGGGAATTGAGAAAGTTTCATTGAGCAAGGATAATTTTAGTTCAGATCTGAAGAGTGAATACAAGTCACCTAAGTGTGTAAAAGGCAAACATAGTGTTATGTGTGTAAATACATACCTGGTGAGTGGGATGGGAGGGTTGTTTCAGGCCTTTATGGCAGCAACAAAGTCTATGAGTCTATGATGGGAGCACATCCAGCAAACTAGAACAAAACTTCATGGGTTGGTCACAAAATGCAAGTAGAGATGTCAAGTAAGACAAAAGTCTGGAGGTTGATGAAGAAGCCAGAGGCAGAGAAAGGAATTGGGAACCCCTGGCATGTGGATGTCATTTAAAGTCATTGGACTGGATAAGGAAGAAAAGAATCTAAAGCAGAGCTGAGGTTAGCATGGCAAGTCACAAAGTAAGGAAGAGCCAGTAGAGGTGACTGTGAAAAGTGGTGGCCATTCAGGAGGAAAGAAAACTGAAATAGAGTGTAGTCATGGAAACCAGAGAGATGGGTTTCATGAAGGAGGAAGTAGCCACTGTGTCAATTCTGCCGAAAGGTCAACAAAGATTGTATAGTCCTTAGGGTAGTACAGCAACGTAGTTTGTTGGTGACCTTGGCAAGTGCAGCCTCTGGGATATGATGGGATCAAAACTGCAACTGGACTGAATTGTGGACAGAACACAAGATGAGAAAGTGAAGGTAGCAACTCAAAAACTGTTTAAAGAAGCTTAGAATATACTTCCCCCATGCCTGAAGATGAAATGTTTGTGTCTACATGCTCACCCCATCAACAAAAACCTTAAAATACCTCTTTGTCCAAAAATCCTTGAAAGAAACCTAATAAAATAATTCTTGTAGATGCAAATGTGGTGTGCTCAGTCATGCCCAGCTCTTTGTGATCCCATGGATTATAGCCCTCCAGGCCTCTCCCCACCCAGGGATCGAATCTATGTCTCTCATGTCTACTTCATTGGCAGGCAGATTCTTTACCACCACCTGGGAAGCCCCAAATAATTCTTACCCATCTAAACTTTTGTCTGTTTGGGAAAATCTCTTTGATGTTACCTCCTTGTGTGGAAAACCCCACACAAAAATATCTCTCACTCTCTAAGACCTAGTTGGTATTTTTTCTTTTTATGCTGCAGAATAACAGACTAAGAAAATATGCCTTTGAATTGAAAATGAATGACCTGACATATTTTGTGTTGGCCGCTGAGACGGAGTCAGATATGGACGAATGGATCCACACCCTCAACCGAATCCTGCAGATCAGTCCTGAGGGGCCCCCTCAGGTCAGGAGGAGTGCAGAGCTCACGGATCTGGGGCTGGGTGAGCACACTACCTGCCTCCCTTGCCAGCTGTGACCTGTGCATTTGGTTCATTTTAGCTGCTAATAACCCTGGTAGCTGTCAGGTCTAGCTCATCCAACCCTGAGCTATTTGCTCCAGGAAATCACCCCCAGACCTTTACTTTTACTGAATAGTGGGGGTCACCTTACAGAGGTATGATTTTTAAGTTGACTAGCAGTGATTTGAGGCCAACATCCAGCAAATGATATTGGGAATCATTGATCAGCAATATTTTAAAAAATGACCATGTCTAATGGGATGTTAGAGGGGATTCTGTGTTTTATTGATCCCATTAAATTTAATTAATGAACATTACTGTGTAATGACAAATATGCATCCTTTCCTAATAGTTGAAAAGCATCTTTCATGTGTGCTTTTGACCCCATGGAGATAAGGCAAGTTGCGAAAGTTCCATAAATTTTGCGTGAGATCAGAGATTTTTATAAAATAAAAAATTATTCTTCTTCCCATCCCAGTTCTTTCATCAGACTCTAATCCATTCTAGGCAAAGGGAAGAGACCAAGAGAAAGGGGAAAAAATGGTGAAAAGAAGAGGAAGAAAACAGGTTTATATTAATAGTCATGTGGAAGACAGGTTTATTCTCAGACTCAGTCACTCTTCCCAAAGGAAAACTGTTCTAAGACATTTTGCACAATACCATGGGACATTAAAACCAGAAAGTCTTTATTTTTTTAGTTAATGTATTTATTTGACTACATTGAGTATTAGTTATGACACTCAGACTTAGTTGCCCCGGGGCATGTGGGATCTTAGTTCCCCTACCAGGGATTGAGCCCACATCCTCTGCATTGGAAGGAGGATTTTTAATCACTGAACCACCAGGGAGGTCCCCCAAAGAGTCTTTAAGTTCTGGTAGCCTATCATGTACAAGAGCCATGGGATAGGGAAGAATAAAATTAGTGTTGATTTTAACACCTGCTATAGACTGTAGTAGGTGTTTTACACTCATGATTTACTTAATAATCATCAACTAGAATATTAATATTTACAGAGTCCTAGAGAGTTACTAAAGCTAGAATGTAGGTTTTATGTTGATGGCCTGAGAGAATTATCAAAAATATTTTCATATGTAAGAAAGCTTTAGTATACATTGATGAAGTGAGACAAGACAACCCCAAGTATAAATGTAGTATTGTAAGGGTTCAGAGTTCTTATGGGCACAGGATGGTGTCATGAAGAGTGTCCCAAAATGATCACCAGGACATCCTATTTCCAGGCCCAGTTTTTCCAACTATATGGGAGGACTAGAGCCAGGGCACAGTGAAGGTATCTTCTCACCAGTGTCCATCCTTCATCACTCTTGAGTCTACCCCAGTTTCCATATGTCACAGGCTTGAAAAATGAGTGATTCATGAGGATTATTTAATGACCTGGTCTTGATGTATCTTTTCAAGATTCCCTGGATAATGCTGTAACTTGTGAAAGCACACCGGAGGAAGCTGATTCTTCAGAAAACAGCCTGCACCCAGACTTCACGAAAGTAATAAAGCTGACATTTTTCTGTGCAAAGAAACTCGAATTACTTATTACTTATCGCTTTCATGGAAAAAAATGTAAATGCTTTCTTTTAAGATTTAGACTAAGAAACACAACAGCCAGAAAACAAAAAGCATGTTTCTGTAAGATTGCAGAGTGTTGATAGATGATATTAAAACAGTGTTAATACTAAGGGACTGTTTCTTGGCCATATGTATGGGGCTGGGCTGTAGGTTTGCAGCTAAGTAGAAACTAAGAACTAACACTTTTTCTCTGTAGTACCTCACAGAAACTGAAGAGACTGTCAAAGCAACTCGAAACATGGAGAGGCTAAATCTGTTCTCACTGGATCCAGATATAGATGTAAGTCAGAATTCTCTTTAAGCAGATGTGAACTTGACTTGTACAGTTGCGGTTTATAATTTAGAAGCTCTTTTCTTATGATGGGTGTGTGTTGAGTAAAACTTTCCAAACTTTTTTAGAGCTTGAAACTTCAGAAAAAAGACCTTTTAGAACCCGAGTTTGTGATCAAACCATTTGAAGAGAAGGCCACCAAGAGAATCATGATCATTTGTAAAGCTCTCAACTTAAATCTTCAGGGATGTGTGACAGAGAATGAAAATGATCCGATAACAAATGTAAGTTTCTCTTCTGATACATCCTGTACCCTCAGCCAGCATCACACCACCCTCGTTAAAATCTTTTCTATTCCTGATGATTCCAGGAACTGAGTTCACACCCTCTATTGTACCAAGGAATATGATTGACAGCATTTTTCCACTTGACTAAAGTGCACAAGTTCTGAAGTAGAATTGTCAATTATACTGCCACAAAGTTTCCCTTTTAACTTACAGAAGGAGCAACAAAAGGACTCTGCTTTATGGTTCTTTCCATTAAATCAGCCCAATAGTTCAGAGTTTCCAGATATACTGTTTGTATCTTCCTGGTGGAACTTGATGGCTTTTAAATCCACACTTTTATTTTAATGTTCATATGTTAACTTTAATGTATATTAGAGAAAATTAATAGTGAACAAATTAACACTGTAATTTCATAGCTACTACTGCTTACAACAAGGCTAAATAGTGAGTCAAGTAGAATAATATATAAATATTAAATAAATAATACATGTAAATGGTAGGGGAAAAAGGCGCTTCACTGATATTTGGGAAACATCACTGTACTCATTAAATCAATAACAATTCCTCTTCTTACTAAATGGGCTCTCTTGAGAGTTCATTTTTAGTATTCTAGGGGACATTCTATACTAATTGTGACTGTATGGGTGGGAAGGGCACATTTTGTTAGCATAAATATCATCAAAGGTTGAACTATAAAGAAAGAAAGAAAAAGTACTCAATCTTAACATCAGAAATCCTTGTTAATATATTGGCATGTCCCTTTTCATTCTTTTTTAATGCATTCTGTTCTTATTTCTAATAAATCATCCTTTAATTGTCATCTTTCACCTTAAAGAACTTATTTCCAAATCCATGATACAAGCCACATCTGCTTTTAGAACGTAGAAACAGTATGACATTTTTCTGCAAATTGTATACACAATCCATATACCTCTCTATTTATAATGTAGTAAAATAAGCCTTGTTAGTTTGACGGTGAGTAGCAGGCAAATGGGTGAACCCTTTCAGAAAGACTGTAACCTGCTTCCCTTGGGTCTTCAAGTACCTTAATGTTTCTCTGAGCCTCCTTCTTCCTGTTCCAGTAGCAGGGTAATGGTGTGTGCTGTGGACCTCAGGTTTAATGAGGAGAATTTGTAAATATGATGCATGTAAGATATTGATGTTTTCAATGTTACCTGTGAGATTCTTGTTGACAAATGAGCTAAAACTGAAATGTATTTCCAGTAAGAATCTTCCCCCCAAAAGAAGTTTCTTCATATTTTATAAACTGTAACTTGCCCTAGGTATGTGACAGAGTGAAAGTAGTTAAAGTTGCATTTATTCATTCTCCAGCAAATACTTTATTCAGTGCACCTAATGGAGCTAGACTTGTTCTAGTTCAGTTCAGTTCAGTTGCTCAGTCGTGTCCGACTATCTGTGACCTCATGGACTGCAGCACGCCAGGCCTCCCTGCCATCACCAGCTCCCAGAGTTTACTCAAGCTCATTTCAATCAAGTTGATGATGCCATCCAACCATCTCATCCTCTGTCGACCCCTTCTCCTCCCGCCTTCAGTTTTTCCAAGCATCAGGGTCTTTTGCGTTAAGTCAGTTCCTCACATCAGGAGGCCAGAGTATTGGAGTTTCAGCTTCAGCATCAGTCCTTCCAATGAACACTTAGGGCTGATCTCCTTTAGGATGGACTGACTGGATCTCCTTGAAGTCCATGGGAATCTCAAGAATCTTCTCCAACACCATAGTTTAAGCATCAATTCTTCGGCGCTCAATTTTCTTTATAGTCCAGCTCTTACATCCATACATGACTACTGGAAAAACCATAGCTTTGACTAGATGGAGCTTTGTTAGCAAAGTAATGTCTCTGCTTTGCAATATGCTGTCTAGGTTGGTCATAGCTTTTCTTCCAAGGACTCTTTGAAACCCCATGGACTATACAGTCCATGGAGTTCTCCAGGCCAGAATACTGGAGTGGGTCACTTTTTCCCCTCTCCAGCAGATCTCCCCAGCCCAGGAATCGAACCAGGGTCTCCTGCATTGCAGGCAGATTCTTTACCAACTGAGCTATCAGGCAAGCCGCAGACTTGTTCTAAGTACTGGAGAAACAGCAGGGAACAAGATGAACAAGGTCCCTAGCCTCTTGAAGACTAGAATCTTTGGGAAAAGACCGAAGTAAATAAGGAAACAAATGAATTAACTAGAAACTTGCACACTGTGCAGAGTTCTTTAAAGTAAATCAATATATAGAGATATGATCCAGAATAACCGAGAGGAGAGCTACTGAGGATGAGATGCCCGCAGGAGGCCTCTCTGAGAGGGTGACATGTGAACAGAGACCAAGGTTGAGAAAGGGAAGACATCAGGTCAGGGCAAAAGGTTCCAGGCAGAAGAAAGAACAAGTGTGAAGTTCCCTGAGACTGGTAACGTTGGCAGATCCTAGGAACTGAAGGGAAATAGTAAAGGGAAGGGCAGACCAAGAGGGGGTGGGAGAAACAGCACAGAGTAGGAGTAGATAGGGTCTTCTACACTGTGGTGAAGAGTTCAGATTTATCCTTAGTGTAATCGGAGGCTCTCCTAGGGTTTGAAGCACTTTAAAATGGTTTGATCTAATTCTAATTCTTAATTCTAATTTAAGAATTTGTGTTCTTAAAACATCCCGTCAGAGGAATGGACTGAAAGAAATGAGGCGAAAAGGAAAACAGAAGTTTATTACTACAGTTCACAGAGTGGCTTGCTCTAGGACTGGCAAAGAGGAAGGAGAGGAATGGATGGGTTTGACTGACGTTTTGTAAATTGAATTGACAGATTTTTTGGATATGTGGGATATACAGGATAAGGAGAAGAGAAATCTCAAGGATGAGTCTCTAGTTTTTGCTTTAGACCCTTATATGCATAGGGGTATCCTTACTAGGAGGACAAGACTAGAGGAAGAGCAGATTTGGGGGATACAGGCCAAAAAGTACATTATGGCCATGTGAAGCTTAATTGGCCTACTCAATATCCAAATCAAGATGTCCATTAGGCAGATTCAAACACATGTTTAGAACTCAAGGGAATGGCATGAACAGAGATATAAATCTGAAAGGCTAGTCCAGGCAGTGACATACAGGGAATCATGTAGAAATCTTTGTGTATGTAAGAAATATTAAATGGATGAATATTGAAGTAACCAAAGAAAACTCAGAAGGAATGGTCATTGATGTAGGGATAAACCAGGAAAGACTGACTCATGAGGCCAAGAAAGAAAGAGTCAGCTGTGTGGAATGGTGCTAAGAAGCTGAGTAACATAAAGCCAGAGAAAAGCATGGTAGATGTGGCCACATGGAAGATGACTATAGCAGGAAAAATGTTCCTTTATGTGAAAGTGTTAGGAGTATTCAGAACATATTTTCACTTGGGATTTAAAAAAATAAAGTAAAAAAAAAAAAAAAAACTAGAAACTTAGTCTCGAAACTATTTAGAAATATCAGGAAAATTTAACCTAAATCATAATATCCCTTAATCATTTTATTAAATAAAAATGAATTCTTTTTTGACCAAATACATCCTTCTTGTTGTTTAGTTGCTAAGTCATGTCTGACTCTTCTGCAACCCCATGGACTGTAGCCCACCGGGCTCCTCTGTCCATGGGATTTCCCAGACAATAATGCTGGAGTGAGTTGCCATTTCCTTCTCCACGGGATCTTTCCAACTCAGGGATCAAACCCAAGTCTCTTCAGGCAGGTTCTTTACTGCTAAGCCACCAGGGAAGCCAAAGTACATCCTTAAGTGTGATTAAAAACTCAAATTTAGAAACAAACATCAAAGAGAATGGGCTTTCTTTCCAGTGCCAGGGGCATGCGACTCCCTCCACGTGGATTCCTATGTGTGCGTGTGAAGTCATATCAGTCATGTCCGATTCTTTGAGACCCTATGGACTGTAGCTCTCAAAGCTCCTCTGTCCATGGGATTCTCCAGGCAAGCATACTGGAGTGGGTTGCCATTTCCTTCTCCAGGGGATCTTCCCAACCCAGGGATCAAACCCACGTCTCTTTAGTCTTGTGCATTAGAGGGCAGGTTCTTTACCACTAGCGCCACCTGGGGAGCCTGTTGGATTCCCATCTCTATATTAAAGCCCATATTCAGAAGCTAAACATTTGTATTTGGCTCAGTCTTGGGCAAGAGAATATGTCCAGTTCAAAGAGCATCTTTTGGGAGCCCTTTCGTATCTGTCAGGCCAAAGGGATAAGTTGTTTTCAAGTGTTCTGTATGTCTGTATCATTTTTAATTAATTTTGTAATTGATACAAATGTTAAAACAAAAACTAAGAAAATACTTTTAAGAATAGTTTCAAAGTGCTTATAAACAATGTAAAAAACTGATAAAACAGGCTCATCTGGACTCAACTTCAATTTTATATGTAATGGCGTTGTTTTAAAAAATCTTTTTGCGATTATTCAATGACACTCATTTATTCATGTTGCTATTTTTAAACTCATTGTTTTTAACTCAGCGAACATGCTTTTAAACTAATTGAAATGTTTCTCCAAGTTGCTGAAGAGCCAACAACAATGCAGTTGCATTTAATGAATGAGCTTTTAAAAAGACTCCCCAAAAGAACTTTTTCATGATGAGGAAACAATACTTGACAGCATATAATTTTTCAGTCAGTCAATTGAAAACCGACTTCAAGTTGATGGCTTTAGAGTATAAAATATTTCTTTGAAAATAGAAATTGATCCAAAAATCTGAACTAATGAAGCTGCTTTACAGCAGAAGTACATTTAGAATTTCATGTTCTTAAATTTTTTTAAAGAAAAATACAGAATTTTAAGCAAGAAACCTATGATGATTTGTTGGGCTTTGTAGGTGCTTTACTAAACAAATATTTATTGAAAAACCAGTGATTCAAAAAGTAAGATGTGACATTTAAGTTGAAAAGATGAATTAGAAGAAATAAGTGAATCACCATATGAGCTTTATTTTTGATTGATTATCAAAATAGGTAATTTATTTCCATTAACAAAGCAGAAGTGAAAATCAAAAGGAGGCAATCTGCAAAATAATAAGGATTTTTTCCTGTGACCTTCAATGTGTTTTGGGTTCCTACCTGAATTATTTCATTTAATTTTGTATTTTTCAACTCTTGGCAGACTACCAGTACCACAAACCAAGAGTTTTTCTAAATTAAATTGGTAAAATATGAAACTTTTACATTTTGTCTTTTTTTTTTAATTTGTTGAATTTTATATTATATGTATAATTCTAACAGCAAGGGATCTGCCAGATATTGCTAATTTTAAGGAATTAAACTAATACCCTTATTATAAGCTAGCCATATTCCTGCATTTCAAAGAACACAAGATACTTATCAAACATTCAGCAAAATTGATGACATGTGAATCTGTATAGTGATAAACTTACTCACAATGTGTTTTCTGTATATAACCTACCTATCCACAGAATATTGGTGGATGAGAGGCATCAGTTCAAGATTAAGTAGCATAAACAAAACTTTAAAACCTTTTTATAAGTATATACATTTTAAAAAGTCTATAGTTAATTACATATGCATGTATTTACATATGTATATATAATTACCCATATGTATATTATACATATATCTGTGAATATAATTACATATCTATATTTCTGTCCTATTTAAATTCTATTGCATTTGACATTTTTCTAGTTGAAAATTATTTCTTTATTAAATCTTTCTTCTTCAGTGTCTGTGATACTCTGGCAGCATTAAACATTTTTGTCAACTTGTTTTAAAAAATCCCTCTCCACTCCCCAGTCTTCTTTGTAAACTGGTTTTCCCTCTCCCATCTCTATCCCATGCATGTTCATATTTCCTAGGATGCCATTCTGCCATTTCCTAGGATTTTCTCTTTTTTTCATTTCATGCTTGCATAGGAACCCACACACCCAAATCTTTCATTTTCTACTCTCCAGCCCAATTTCCTTGACTGAGCTCAACACTCATATACCCCACTGCTCCTGGAATGTGCTGCAAATGACTTTCTGTGCTGAAGAATTCATCTTTGTATCTTCATCCTATACATTAGTGAATGGCATTGTCATTCACTTAATTTCTATGGTCCCAAACCTGAGAATTTTCTTTAATTCACGGCCCTGTGAACCATCTCTCCAGCCAACCAACACACACACACACATGCAGTGCGTTTCCGAGGCTTCTAGTTGTCCCTCCCTAATGTTTCTCAAGTGTATTTTCTACAAACACATCCTACTGTGCTTCCACTCTGATCTCACTCTAAACCTGTGTTGTTTCATGTCTTTGTGACTTTGCCCATGTCACTCCACTTACTGGAAGCCCTTATAAACTCCTCTTTACCAAACTTCTACTTCTTTACTCAAATAAGAAACTCTTCCTTCCCTTTCCATCTTCCTTTACCTTCTCATTTTCCCTTTAGTCATATCTTCCTCTTCCTTCCTAGCATGGTAGCAAGAGGTCGAGAGGGCAGTCACACTGAGGCTTGGAGCTGAGTGAGCCCAAGAACCCCAGATGATTCGGGGGAGAAAGCCACATGGAGACTGAGAGGTGCCACGCCCTTGGACTTGTCGGGAAGTGGGGCACTGTGCAAGATAGTACAGAGGAGGCAGCGAGAGAAGATGCTACTATGATTGGGAGATGGGTTACTTTGAAACCAAAAGTAAACTGATTGAAGAAATAAGTAATTATTGATGAGTCAAGTTTTTCACTACTGGAAGAAATCTTTACAAATATGAAAAAGGGAAAGCTTAGAAAGAACTTCTGAGGATCTTGATTGGAAATGGAGCTACAGCATGAGCCCATGAGTTCTTTGCAAATATTCACATACAGATAGTGATAAAGAAATCATTGTTAACACAAGCTCATGTGCCTGAAGCACAATGAGGCCGAACAAACTGAAACATAAGAGTCTGGAGCAGAGAGAGGTTATTGCAAGGCCATGCAAGGAAACAGGTTGGCTCATGCTCTAAAAAGCCTTTAGCTCTGCAAAAGGTTTCAGCAAAACATTTTTAAAGGGAAGATGATGCAGGCATCTGAGGGTGTGATCAGCTTGTGAACAGTTCTCTGATTGGCTGATGGTGACGTAGCAGGGTCCTGTTGCAGGGGTTAACGTTATTCATCCTTAGGCTCAAGGAGGCCTGGGGCTATGTGCTCCTGGTCATCAGGTAGTTCTTCCTTGTTGGTTTGTTGCTTTTTTTTTTTTTTTGCGGGGGGGCTGGGGGGCTGCGGGGGGAGGAAGGGTGGATTTCATATCTGCAGAAGAACTCAGGAAATCTGCATGAAATACTGTTATCTAGGGCTTCCCAGGCGGCTCAGTGATAAAAGAATCCTGACTCCACCTGCCAGTGCAGGAGATACTGGTTTGATCTCTGGGTCAGGAAGATCCTTGGAGAAAGAAAGTGAAGTCGCTCAGTCATGTCCAACTCTTTGCAACCCCATGGACTGTAGCCTACCAGGCTCCCCCATCCATGGGATTTTCCAGGCAAGAATACTGGACTGCGTTGCCATTTCCTTCTCCAGGGGAATCTTCCCGACCGAGGTATTGAACCCGGGTCTCCTCCATTGTAGGCACATGCTTTGCCATCTGAGCCACCAGAGAAGGCCGTGAAGAAAGAAATGGCAACTTACTCCAATGTTCTTCCTAGGAAATCCCATGGACAGAGAAACCTGACGGGCTACAATCCATGGGGTCACAAAGAGTTGGACAGAACTGAGTGACTAAATAACAACTATTAATATTATCTAGGTACTTCCAAGAGGTGCTAAAGCAAAGGATATGGGGGAAGGCCTGTCCTGGGAAGGCCCCATAGGGTCTGCTCAGTTACAATTGTAGCTGTGAATATTGTGTGCATGTATGTATGTGTGTGTGTGTGTGTGTCCCAGAAACAGTGAGCCTAACAAGCACCCAGATCTTGATTTCAAAGTGTCACCCTCACTCACAGGAACCAAGGGTCTTTGGAGGAATGGCTGGGGCATGAAGAGTAAGGATGAACCTGAAAAACCTTGTTGGGTACAGAAAGAGGTACTCCAAAAACGATGAAGACCTGCCATAGAGACATAGGAGCTACACTGAAGGGTGTACCTCTAGCCAAATCTAGGACAACTTGAGTATCACTCTAAATAATGATAGTAAGCGATGGAAATTTACTGAATAAAATAACAATCTGTGAGTCTATATACATACATATGTGTGTGTATGTGTATTATATGATTTTATACAAATATTATATTTTGCATATTATATGTAAAATACATAATAGACTTCCAGTGCAGGAGGCACAAGTTTAATCCCTGGTCAAGAAACTAAGACCCATATGACTCATGACTCAACCAAAATAAAGAAAGAAGTAAGGAAAAATATATTTAATGACTATATAACATATGTAATATATAGTATTATGTATTGCATATAAATAGAAATATTATACTATATAAATAGTAATAATAGCTTACAGTGAATGGTATCAGATTTGTGATCTCCAAAGATTTAATTTCAGGAACAGGGACCAGGCTTGATCACTCCAGAGCTTTTGTGTAGCAGAGTTTTATTAAAGTATGAAAAAGGGACAGAGAAAGCCTCTGACATAGACATCAGAAGGTGGACAGAGAGTGTCCCCCTCACTAGTCTAAGTGAGGGAATTATAACTTTTTTAGTTAGTTGTTACAATAAATCAAAAAAATGCCTCAAGGTTGTAAAGATCTTACTAGACACACTCCCATAATTTACATTTTAAGAAGACAGGATTAGAACTAAAAATAGAAAGATTTTACCAGACCCACTCCCATAATGTATACATTCGAAGATATCAGGATTAGTCAGAAGGTTTTCAGAAAGAATGCTCAAACTACCACACAATTGAACTCATATCACATGCTAGTAAAGTAATGCTCAAAATTCTCCAAGCCAGGCTTCAACAGTACGTGAACCGTGAACTTCTAGATGTTCAAGCTGGTTTTAGAAAAGGCAGAGAAACCAGAGATCAAATTGCCAACATCCATTGGATCATCGAAAAAGCAAGAGAGTTCCAGAAAAAACATCTATTTCTGCTTTATTGACTATGCCAAAGCCTTTGACTGTGTGGCTCACAATAAACTGTGGAAAATTCTGAAAGAGATGGGAATACAGACCACCTGACCTGCCTCTTGAAAAATCTGTATGCAGGTCAGGAAGCAACAGTTAGAACTGGACATGGAACAATGGACTGGTTCCAAATCAGGAAAGGATTACATCAAGGCTGTATTGTCACCTTGTCACCGTGTTTATTTAACTTATATGCAGAGTACATCATGAGAAACGCTGGGCTGGATGAAGCACAAGCTGGAATCAAGATTGCCAGGAGAAATATCAAGAACCTCAGATATGCAGATGACGCCACCCTTATGGCAGAAAGTGAAGAAGAACTAAAGAGCCTCTTGATGAAAGTGAAAGAGAAGAGTGAAAAATTTGGCTTAAAACTCAACATTCAGAAAACAAAGATCATGGCATCTGGTCCCATCACTTCATGGCAAATAGATGGGGAAACAGTGACAGACTTTATTTTCTTGGGCTCCAAAATCACTGAAGATGGTGACAGCAGCCATGAAATTAAAAGATGCTTGCTCCTTGGAAGAAAAGCTATGACCAACCTAGACAGCATATTAAAAAGCAGAAACATTACTTTGCCAACAAAGGTCCATCTAGTCAAAGCTATGGTTTTTCCAGTAGTCATGTATGGATGTGAGAGTTGGACTATAAAGAAAGCTGAGCATGAAGAATTGATGCTTTTGAACTGTGGTGTTGGAGAAGACTCTTGAGAGTCCCTTGGACTGCAAGGAGACCCAACCAGTCCATCCTAAAGATCAGTCCTGGGTGTTCATTGGAAAGACTGATGCTGAAGCTGAAACTCCAATGCTTTGGCCACCTGATGGCAAGAACTGACTCATTGGAAAAGACCCTGATGCTGGGAAAGATTGAAGGCGGGAGGAAAAGGGGTCGACAGAGGATGAGATGGTTGGATAGCATCACTGACTCAATGGACATGAGTTTGAGTAAACTCTGGGAGTTGGTGATGGACAGGGAAGCCTGGCACACTGCAGTCCATGAGGTTGCAAAGAGTTGGACATGACTGAGGGACTGTACTGAACTGCACTCACAGAAGGGAGAAACTGTCCTCAAGCAGGATACATTGTTCTATAATCCTTAATACAGAGTTTAAACTGAGTTGTTTGTTGTGTAATCATCAGTTCTTGGCTTAAAGAAAAACACATTTTATGTGACTAAGACTAAGGAATGTAGAGAAAATAAAAGACATTTGTCCTTTCCTCCTCCTTGAGAATTCTAGACCCCTATCTCCTCCTTGAGAGCCCCAGAGCCCTCTCTCCTCCTCGGGGACCCCAGACTTCTTATCAACCTGCCTAGTAATTGACTCTCTCAGTAGTATTTTATCTATTGTGTTATTAAATACTGTACTAAAGAGGCTATTGTCTGTGTAATGGTTTTATGTCAAAACCACCAATTCTTTCTTCTTCCCGCAGATTGAGCCTTTTTTTGTGAGTGTGGCACTTTATGACCTCAGAGACAGCAGGAAGATTTCTGCCGACTTCCATGTGGATCTAAACCACACTGCTGTCAGGCAGATGATCTTAGGGGCATCTGTGGCTGTGGAAAATGGAAACATAGACACTGTCACTCCCAGACAATCAGGAGAACCTCACATCAAGGGATTTCCAGAAGAATGGCTAAAATTTCCAAAGCAGGTTGCACTTCTGTTTATCTCTCATAGGAGGGAAGATGTTTTTTCCATTGTTCTTACCAATAGATTACATAAGATGAACAGTTTTCCAAATAAAAAAATCCCCTAAAGTTGTACTGTAAAAGTAGACTTTTGTATATGTCTTCATTGTGGTTTCCTAGATGCTTATTATTTGTTTTCTTTGTATACAGGCTATATTTTCTATAAGCAATCCACACTCGGAAATTGTTTTCGTGGCCAAAATTGAAAAAGTACTGATGGGAAACATTGCAAGTGGTGCTGAACCTTATATTAAAAATCCAGACTCCAACAAGGTAATGCATAATCTTTTAATGAATTATTTCAGTTACTTTCAAGAAATAAAAATCACACTGCTGATAGGTTACGATGAACAATGTCAGATTCCTGATCTCCAAAGATTCAGCTTCTGGACGAGGGGCCAGGTTTGATCACTCAAGAGCTTTTGTGTAGCAGAGTTTTATTAAACTATTGAAAGGGACAGAGAAAGCCTCTGACATAGGCATGACAGAGAGTGCCCCCCTCGCTAGTCTTAGCAAGGGAATTATATACTTTTTCATTTGGTTATTACAATAAATCAAAAGAATGTCTCCAGGTTGTAAAAATTTTCCAGACCTACTCCCACAATTACATTTTAAGATGACAGGATTAGAATTTAACAATAGAAAGATCTTACCAGACGCACTCCCATAATACACATTTTAAGATACCAGGATTAGTCAGAGAAGAAGAGAAGGCGATGGCACCCCACTCCAGTACTCTTGCCTGGACAATCCCATGAATGGAGGAGCCTGGTAGGCTGTGGTCCATGGGGTCGCAAAGAGTCGGACACGACTGAGCGTCTTCACTTTCACTTTTCACTTTCATGCATTGGAGAAGGAAATGGCAACCCACTCCAGTGTTCTTGCCTGGAGAATCCCAGGGAGCGGGGAGCCTGGTGGGCTGCCGTCTATGGGGTCACACAGAGTTGGACACGACTGAAGTGACTTAGCAGCAGCAGCAGCAGGATTAGTCAGAAGGTTTTCAGGAAGGAGAAACTGTCCTCAAGCAGGATACATTATTGTTATATAATCCTTAGCACAGAATTTAAACTGAGTTGTTTGTTGTGTAATCATCTTAAATTAAAAAAAAAAAAAAGGTTTTATGTGACTAAGACTAAAGAATGTAGAGAAAAAAAAAAGAAAGACATTTGTCCTTTTCTCCTCTTGAGGATTCCAGACCCCTATCTCCTCCTCGAGAGCCCCAGACCCCTTTCTGCTCCTCCGGGACACCGGACTTATCAGCCTGCCCAGGAATTGACTTTCTCACTGCCTTGATGAGTCATCAAGTTTGATAAATATGAGTCTTGAAACAGTCCCTTATTAGTGAAATGAGTATCCAGTTGGAAATTTTTAAAGTGTATAGTCTCGTCTTATGTTTTTTGATACAGTAATTGTAATTGAGAATCTATTGGTGAAAATAAATTTATGAGGATAAAATTTTAACTCCCAAGGACCAAAGTGTTAACAATAATGAAAAGTTAGGATTAATCTGACTGGAAACAAGGAAATACAGTTTACTAAGACATCAGCAATGCTTATGCAGAGCTAAGTAAAAAAGTAAAATAATTGCTTACCAAGTTATGATAATACCTAAATGAAGAAAGAGGAAAGAAAATGCCATAAGTTCCTTAAATGGTGGGACTACAGGACATTGTTTCTGCTTTCTCTTTTCAATCACTGCATTTTTAAAATAATTGAGTGTTATTATTTTAATAGAAAATAAATACAAAAAGTTTTTATTATCCACCCAAAGATGTATATTGGAAAATAATGTGTAATAATTGAATTTGAGGGTGTGTGACAGTTTAGGACCATGTCTAACATATTTATGAGAGAGTGCTTTAAAACCCAGCCTGCCACCTATTTTTGTAAATAAAGTTTTATTGAAACACATTTACACTGATTCATTTAAGATTATCTTTGGCTGCTTTCCTACTGTGGTGACAGAGCTAAGAAGCTGAGACAGACTACATGGCCCGCAGATCCCTATATATTTACCATGTGACTCTTGACAGAACAGATTTGCTGACTGCTGTCGTAACAAAAAGAAATATAGGGCAAACCGTGAATGTAAATTTGATAACTCTTTCCATTCAATATTTTAAGGTCTCTTATGTCAGGAAAAAGAAAGGGGGGGGGTGAAGTTGGTGTTCCAAGATAAGATGTTTTCTGCATTTAAAATTTCTAAACTAAGAAGAGAGACTTCCCTGGTGATCCAGTGGTTAATACTCTACGCTTCCAAAGCAGGGGGCACTGGTTCGATCTCTGGTCAGGGAACTAAGATCCCACATGCCACGTGGGATGGCCGAGAAGTAAAAAAGGAATAAAGAGAGGATGTTTAAAAACTAATTAAAGAAAGAAAAACCTTATGCAATAATTTGAACACAGATGGCATCATTTCACTCTTTATAGGGTAGAATCTCTGGGCCAGTAAAGCAGGATTTCACTGATTTTCAATGTAAGATAACACAGAAAAGTATTTATTCCCATTTTACATGGACTGTTTCTATAGTGATGTTCTAAACAATGTCTCTATTTACTTCCTTAGTATGCACAAAAGATACTGAAATCCAACAGGCAGTTCTGCAGCAAGTTGGGAAAATACCGCATGCCGTTTGCTTGGGCAGTGAGGTAGGTTGACAGTTGCAACCAACAGAATAGAAATGCATTTATAATCTACATTGAAAGCTTCAGTTTTGAACATGTCTGTGTTACCTGTTATTTTTAACATGCCAACACCTAGAAGAATGCCAGTGTGTTCATCTTCATAAATAAATACCTGGAGTTCCCTAGAAACATGTGTTTTACAATTTAGCAAGTCAGCTCATAATAGACTGGGACCATGACACGGGTGCATTGTATGTATGGTATCCAATGGTCATAACATCTGTATTATATAAAATTCAGATGGAAGCACCATGATTTCTTATGCAGCTACATGTTTCCATCTATGCAGAAAACACAGGTCTATATATGGATGGTCACATGAAGCTATCAGATCAATCCCTGAAACTCTCTGATTTTGGTACTTATTAGTGTAGCCACATTTATCAATACCAGTTGACTCTCTGAGCAGAATGCTGAGTTATGTGGACAGTAATGGTGGAGTCACCCACCTGGGTATATAACCTCTGCATAAAGAACAAAAATTGCCTTTCAGATCTTTTTAAACACCAATTACTATTGTCTCTCTCGGTCTTCTTGTGTCTTTGCTGCTGCTGCTGCTAAGTCGCTTCAGCCATGTCCGACTCTGTGCAACCGCATAGACGGCAGCCCACCAGGCTCCTCTGTCCCTGGGATTCTCCAGGCAAGAACACTGGAGTGGGTTGCCATTTCCTTCTCCAGTGCATGAAAGTGAAAAGTGAAAGCGAAGTCGCTCAGTCGTGTCCTACTCTTAGCAACCCCATGGACTGCAGCCTACCAGGCTCCTCCATCCATGGGATTTTCCAGGCAAGAGTACTGGAGTGGGGTGCCGTTGCCTTCTCTGTCTGTGTCTTTATCAGTACTTAATTTCTTAAAGGAAGAAGAGCCTGGCATAGACGTGGAAAAAGGTCAACAGTGTACAAACTGAATGAACTAATAAGGATTAATTAGTGTTACCAAAAAAGAACACCTATTGGGTATCCATTTGAATATTGATTACATCCCAATGCAAAGAACTTTAAAATACAGAGAAAGGGGGAACTGGTTAGTTATGCCATTTTCAGGTCATACAGTATCCAGTGAGGTGAAGAACCAGAGTACACTCACCAATATCTTTCATAACTTTGATACTGGTATTGAAAGTTGGAGATAGTCCTTAGATACAAGGAGGAGAAATGTGGAAATCTGGGGCAGCAGTAATCAAGGTAAACTCATGTAGTCTGTAGGAATTAGTTTGCCCTAAGGCAACCCTCTAAGGAGAAAGAGACAAATGTGGTCCAGACCAGGAGCCATCTATAGACTATAACTTTGAGTTAGTTTCCTTTCTGAGTCTCAGGGTCTCCATCTACAGAATGAAGCTGACAACACCTGCCTTGTGAACAGTAATGCAGTCATAAGCACAAAGGCAGCTGTCATAATGCACATCATAAATATCATTTTCTCTCCTTTAATGTCTCTCCCCATTCTGTTTGAAAAAAGATGCTATTTAGGAATGCTGAGCCCTTTATAATGAACTTAATTCTTTTTATTCCTCATAAGCTTCAAGAAAAAGGATAACTAAGATGCAGAGAACAAAAGTATAGACACCAAGAGGGGAAAGGGAGGTCGGGATGAATTGGGAGATTGGGATTGACATATAGACATTATTGATACTATGTATAAAGTAGATCACTAATGTGAACCTACTGTATAGCACAGGGAACTCTACTCAGTGCTCTGAGGTGAACTAAATGGGCAGGAAATCAAAAAAAAGAGGGGATATATGTGTTCATATAGCTGATGCACTTTGCTGTACAGTAGAAACTAACATAACATTGCAAAGCAACTATAATCCAATAAAAATTAATTTTAAAAACAGGAAAAAAAGAAAAAGGATGACTAGTTGTAATTTTGGAGCAGGAAATGGCAACCCAATCCAGTACTCTTGCCTGGAAAATCCCATGCACGGAGGAGCCTGGTAGGCTACAGTCCATGGGGTCACGAAGAGTTGGGCACGACTGAACGACTTCACTTTCACTTTTCACTTTCCTGCATTGGAGAAGGAAATGGCAACCCACTCCAGTGTTCTTGCCTGGAGAATCCCAGGGACGGGGGAGCCGGGTGGGCTGCCGTCTATGGGGTCGCATAGAGTCGGACACGACTGAAGCGACTTAGCAGCAGCAGTTATAATTTAGAAGCCAAACTTTTTCATGTTAATAAGTATTGTCATTTCCCACAGGATACTCAGTTTGGGCAAGTCGAAGGGCAAAGGCAGGCTGTCCTTTTGCAAGGTGAAATACTCCAATGTAGCAAAATTATAATAGTGAACACATGTTCTTTTTAAGTATTGAGAATTATCCTGAGCATTGTTATAAATAGATATTTCAGAGCTAGAGCTGGATTCTAAGTCTCAACTCTATTTACCAGCCAAGTGAATTTAGACAAGAATCTACAGTCTCTGTTTACCTAGGTTTTCTTGAATATACAGAAGAGAGGTGTCAATACCTAATTTACTATTTCAGGGATCAGCAAGTACAACTATGTAATCAATAAAAGATAGCCATTATTAGAAGTCACTAATCTAATATGATTATTAAAAGTCCTGGGACTTTCCTGGCAGTACAGCAGTTAGGACTCTGCACTTCCACTGCAGGGGGACCAGGTTCAATTCCTGGTTAGGGAGCTAAAACCGCACGTACTGCTTGGCATGGCCAAAAATAAGTAAAATAAAACAGACAAAATCCACAAGCAGATAATTCCAGAAAAAGAGTTGCAGAAGGACCCTGAACATGTGAGATGTCCATTATAATAAGAGACAAGAAAATTCTAAAATAAAAAATTTTTTACATAAAAGTCTGTATAAAGATCGTATCCACCCCCAGCAAGTCTTTTCAGGTCAGTTTTGGACCGTGAATAATAATGTGGGAAAAAGAAGTGAAAGAATTGCCCATTATTGAAAGAAACTGAGCAGTTAGGAAAAGCAGTAAGAATCCTAATTTGAAGTTGTCTGGTCAGATGTGCTGGAGGAAAGATAGATGAAGTTTCTAGGGAGGTTGGTGATATTACCAACTATTGAAGTATTTATATCTAGGACAGGAAAGCCAACAAAACCACAAGTTCATGCCACATGAATGCCTGATCAGTGGTTTGGTCGTAGGTTAGGAAATACCACCAAATACACCACCAATGTGTATGTATAAGTATAGATTTACATTTACAGAAATCTCTCTAGCAACTGAGAAAAATGATTAGAAGTGTAGGTCTCAAGATTTCCTGTTAGACCACTTGGGAAAGTGTTATTTAGGGGCTTCCCTGGTGGCTCATATGGTAAAGAGTCTGCCTACCAGTGCAGGAGACCCAGGTTCAATCCCTGGATTGGGAAGATCCCCCGGAGAAGGAAATGGCAACCCAGCCCAGTACTCTTGCCTGGAGAATTCCATAGACAGAGAAACCTGGCGGGCTACAGAACACTTGAGAAAATCTAACCACAAAAACAAGTACAAGATACAACCAAAGAAGATTTTAATTTTCCCTTCACAGTGTAGAAACTGCTTCAAATAAATTGTTAATCAAGTCAGGAGAGGGCTCCTTGATACTCAGGTCATTTTGACATGAGCTAGCCTGCTGTCTTATTTGAATACCCTATTGATACTGCAGGTTCTCTGACTCCTTTTCCTTTCCATTAGATTTTCTTGATTGCAGCTTGTCTCATGATATAGCTCTGAGTGTACTCTAAAATCTTTTGGCCCTTAAAATCAATTGCCGCTAAGAAGCCTAAAGTTGACAATAAGCTTATAAAGTCATAATATTTCTGCCCAGATGCAATCATCCCACCAGCTGCAAGACACACATATTCATCACTGTGAACATTTTATCTAGGGCTAATTTGGTGCATGTTCTTATTTTTGGCACCAGCTGCAGTGCCATTTTATAGTAAAAAAGATTATATTGAGAGTAGGTAAAGAGAACACATTCAGACGGCTACAAGCAATGAGTGTTGTTCACTCATTGATTCAGGAGAAAGTCAACCTTTACAATGTGCCTTCTGTTAAATCAAACTCTTTCCACCCATGTAAGGCTCAGAGTTATGTGGGCCTAAATCCAGGACAAGAATCTGTTTTTAAACTTTTTAAACTTTAAACTTTCGATTTTGTATTGGGCTGTAGCTAATTGACAATATTATGTTAGTCTCAGGTGAATGGCAAAGGGACTTAACCATTCATATACATGTATCCATTCTCCCCAAACCCCCTTCCTATCCAGGCTGGCACATAACATTGACCAGAGTTCCCTATGCTATACAATAGATCTTTGTTGGTTATTCATTTTAAATAGAGCAGTGTATACATGACCTTCCCAAAGTCCCTAACTTTCCCTTACCTCCAGCAACCATAAGTTTGTTTTCTAAGTCTGTGAATCTTCCTAGTTTGTAAGTTCATTTGTATCATTTCTTTTTAGATTCCACAAGTAAGGGATGTCATATGATATTTCTCCTCCTGTGCAAGACGAGACTGTTTTGATTCCTTTTCTCTATCCTATGCAACATTTCAGATGGACCAGAGTTAAAACGCTGGATTTTCTTTAGAATTAAAGAAGACTAAAACAAAAATTTCATTCTTTTATCTATACATTTATAAAAGACAGTGAAGCAACACCCCCAAGTGGTTGTCCAACCTCCATCCAGATCCTTCCAATGTCAAAAATTCAAATATGTCCCCGAGTGGTTCTGTCTTTTTATAGCTCTAATGATTAGATAATTCTTCAGATATATATATATGTATATGTACATATGTATCGGAGAAGGCAATGGCATCCTACTCCAGTACTCTTGCCTGGAAAATCCCATGGGTGGAAGAGCCTGGTAGGCTGCAGTCCATGGGGTCGCTGAGGGTCGGACACGACTGAGCGACTTGACTTTTCACTTTTCACTTTCATGCATTGGAGAAGGAAATGGCAACCCACTCCAGTGTTCTTGCCAGGAGAATCCCAGGGACGGGGGAGCCTTGTGGGCTGCCGTCTATGGGGTCGCACAGAGTCGGACACGACTGATGTGACTTAGCAGCAGCAGCAGCATGTACATATGTATACACGGGGCTTCCCAGGTAGCACTAGTGGGAACCTGCCTGCCAGTGTAGGAGACATGAGACACGGGTTCGATCCCTGAATTGGATAGATCTCCCCTGGAGAAGAGAATGGCAACCCACTCCAGTATTCTTGCCTGGAAAACTCCATGGACAAGGGAGCCTGGCAAGCTATAGTCCATATGGTCACAAAGAGCTGGATACAGCTAAAGCTACTTAGCATGCACGTATATATACATATATAATATATACACAGTTTTAAACTGCTTGATAGTCACTTGTATGTTTTGTCTTCCAAAGCCACAAAAAATGTGCTTCAGTTCTGTGTTGTTCAGTCGGTAATCCCATGATCTGCAGCACTCCAGGCTTCCCTGTCCTTCACTCCCTCCCGGAGTTTGCTCAAACTCATGTCCATTGAGTCAGTATGCCATCCAACCATCGCATCTTCAGTCGCCCCCTTCTCCTCCTGCCCTCAACCTTTCCCAGCATCAGGGTTTTTTTCCAATGAATCGACTTTTCACATCAGGTGGCCAAAGTATTGGAGCCTCAACTTCAGCATCAGTCCTTCCAATGAATATTCAGGATTGATTTCCTTTAGGATTGACTGGTTTGATCTCCCTGCTGTCCAAGGGACTCTCAAGAGTCTTCTCCAGCCCCACAGTTCAAAAACATCAATTCTTCATTCTTTCTATATATCACATCTATTCATGCTTATGAATGAAGCTCTCGTGGATACCTAAGCTTCTTTTCCTTTAGGCTAAACGCAGCATTTTTTTTCAATCACACCCCACACGTCAAGGCTTTGAGATCATTGCACACCAATCATTGCTCAACTCTGGCAGTTGGAACAGGACACAATGTCTCAGCCACCCTGAAACCATCTGTGTAAATGAATGAGTTCTCTGCTCTCCTGCCAGCTAGCATATTGATCAAGCAGGGACAGAGTGTGTGGTGCTCGGATCAGTGCTCCTCTGTGACGCTCTGTTCTTCACAATCTTTCCAATGTAACTGAGCTATCTCCACAACAGAGCTATGGATAAGAGCAAAATCAGTGATACAGCTCAAGTCTGCCAATAGATTTCAAGTGACTGGTTAACCTTAAAAAAAAAAAAATACTCAATTTAACTTCCTCCTATGTTGAAAAACATGACACGCATTCAGACAAAAGTCCTGGATAATATATAAATGAAAATAATCTGTAAGTTAAATATTTTCATTTGTCTCCCACAGTGTTATTTGAGAGAGGACCTTTTTTTCTCTCACAGAAAAAAAAAAAAACTGAAGAGAAACGTTCAAGGATCCTAAAAATATTCTGAGAAATTCCTGGCCCAGACCTTGTAGTAAAGAAGCCACCTGCTATTGTAGAATATGCAAGAGACAGGGGTTCAGTCCATGGGTCAGGAAGATCCTCTGGAGAAGGAAATAGCAACCCACTCCAGTATTCTTGCCTGGAGAATTCCATGGGCAGCAGAGCCTGGTAGGCTACAGTCCATAGGGCCACAAACAGTCAGACACAACTAAACATAGCAAAGCTGATCCATATCCATAGTCCCTGCAGTGTTATTACATAGAGGACTTCTCTTTTTCTCTCTCTACACACACAAAAGAAAAACTAAGGAGAAAGGCTGAAGTATTCTAAAAATATCATTCTGATCCTTTCTTTGCCCATTTTCTAAATTATTTGACACTAAACTCAATCTCTGTGATCAGATAGCCATTTAAATGACCTTCTCAGCCTATGTATTGAAATCTTTAGCTCATTTAAAGAGTAGTAAGAGTGTCTTGATGGTTCTTAAGTTAGGAGAAATAAAAATTCAGCATTTCTCTTAACACTAAAGAAAAATCAATTACACATAGATATAATTTTTGTTCAATGGGCACAGAGTATGATAAATTATAGGGAAGAAAAATGGCACTAAGGTCAGGAAGCAACAGTTAGAACTGGACACGGAGCAACAGACTGGTTCCAAATAGAACAAGGAGTACGTCAAGGCTGTATATTGTCACCCTGCTTATTTAACTTATATACAGAGTACATCATGAGAAATGCTGGGCTGGAAGAAGCACAAGCTGGAATCAAGATTGCTGGGAGAAATATCAATAACTTCAAATATGCAGATGACACCACCCTTATGGCAGAATGTAAAGAGGAACTAAAAAGCCTCTTGATGAAAGTGAAAGAGGAGAGTGAAAAAGTTGGCTTAAAGCTCAACATTCAGAAAACTAAGATCATGGCATCAGGTCCCATCACTTCATGGGAAATAGATGGGGAAACAGGGGAAACAGTGTCAGACTTTTTTGGGGGGGGGGCTCCAAAATCACTGCAGATGGTGATTGCAGCCATGAAATTAAAAGACTGCTTGGAAGGAAAGTTATGACCAACCTAGATAGCATATTCAAAAGCAGAGACATGACTTTGCCGACTAAGGTCCGTCTAGTCAAGGCTATGGTTTTTCCTGTGGTCATGTATGGTTGTGAGAGTTGGACTGTGAAGAAGGCTGAGTGCCAAAGAATTGATGCTTTTGAACAGTGGTATTAGAGAAGACTCTTGAGAATCCCTTGGACAGCAAGGAGATCCAACCAGTCCATCCTAAAGGAGATCAGTCCTGGGTATTCTTTGGAAGGAATGATGCTGAAGTTGAAACTCCAGTACTTTGGCCATCCCATGCGAAGAGTTGACTCATTGGAAAAGACTCTGATGCTGGGAGGGATTGGGGGCAGAAGGAGAAGGGGACGATAGAGGATAAGATGGCTGGATGGCATCACTGACTCGATAGACGTGAGTTTGAGTGAACTCCAGGAGTTGGTGATGGACAGGGAGGCCTGGCGTGCTGCAATTCCTGTAGTCGCAAAGAGTTGGACTGAGCGACTGAACTGAACTGATGCTATGTATACTTGCTTTTCAAGAAATGTTGCCTCACATTACTATATTATTGGGATGAAAAAGCTTCATGTATTTTAAATAAATCTATATAATCCCATTGAAATGGACCAAGGGAGGAAATAAATTGTCCAGGTTCATGGTACTCTCTTTGTTTGGTACAAAAGGCTTACTCAGGCGTTTTCGATTTTATCTTTGTGTCTGTCCTAAACTTTAGGACATGGGCACCTTTATCTTCATGAAAATGTTAAAGAGTCTGCCTCTCTACACCCATATACACCACCTTATCCCATTTCCTCTACTTGTAAATTCTAATGGCACCACCCAACCCAGCGTGACCCTCACTTGCCCAGGAAATGATGAAAAAGTAATAACCTGTGTTCCTATTCCTCTCCACACTCCTAATACTCTATGGCTTTGATACATTACTAAATCATAAATAAATGTACTTGTAATTAATATGGGCTGCTGTCACTGTAGATACTAGGTTGAAAATAAGAAATTAAAGATAATAAATACAGTATACAAATGAAATTTTTGTCAAAGAAGTTTTCTTGTCTCTTTACTATATAAGTTCCTTGGCATTTCTTCCATTTTAAGTGGGAAGTTGAATCACTTTAGTCAACTTAAAAATACATCTTGGTAAATGATATCCAAATACCAAAAGGGGAGCATTGTTGTTCAGTAGTAGAATTCTTACCTCCCTCCCATGCCAGATATCAAACTGAATAAATATTGTTTTCTTTCAGACCAGTATTTAAGGACAACCAGGGAAATATGAACAGAGACTCAAGGTTTTCACCACTGTATAGACAAGAAAGTAACAAGATTTCAACTGAGGACCTCCTTAAACTAGCATCAGATTATATAAGGTAGGACTTGGGGGATACTCTTGAAATCAACATGAATCAGTTCCATTGCTACTGTTCATTTAGTATTTCTGCAAAAACAATAATTGATTACCAGATTCTTCAAATACCAAGCTCCTTCGAAAACAGATGCTTTGCAGATGACCTCACATATGCCCAGTTGACACCCTGAGTCATTTTGCCAGAATAATATAGAAGGAGAGTGAAACATTAAACTGTATCAGTGATTGATAGCTATGTAACAAATCACCCCCAAATTTAGTAGCTTAAAACAACATCACTTTTACTCTTGAGTCCATAATTTGAGCATGGCTAGGTGAGGAGACTTTGTCTCTTCTATATATGGCATTAACTGGAAGAGACCAAATAGAGCTAAAGAACCCATTTTTGAGATAGTACATTTGATGACTGGCAAGTTGGTGCTGGCTGTTGGCTGGGAGCTTGGCTGGAACTGTGGAGTTGAGACCTTGGTTCTTTTCCGTGGGAGCCTCTCCATCAGATGCTACGGCTTCCTCGTGGCATGGTGACTGGGTTCTAAGAGTAAGCATACCAAGGAACAGACAGGAACGTGATGATGTGATGATGTTAAGTTCTTTCATGATACATGACTGAACTAAAACTGTTAGTCCTCTGACACACTCAGGATGCTGTACCCACTGCCTCTTCATCAGATATAAGCTGTCTGCTTCTCCTGTCTCAGAATCAACAGTTTCTTATCAATTAATTTGTTTCTCCAGAACTAAAATAATATACTACTATGAATAATATTTTCTGTATCTTCAATAAATGATATAGTTCTGTTTAATTAGAAGGGAAGTTTGCCCAATGTCTTTTTTTGTTCTGGAAAAAATATAAACCTTTGAAAGCAAAATAAAGGTAGAATTGAGCCAATATTACTTTTTATGTGATTCTACAGGACCACTCCTTACATGGGGAGACCCTCCTTTTTTCAAACTTCATGATCAAAACTCCTATAGCCACTAAGTAGAAAATAAGTATACTTTTTCTCTTTACTTTTTCCAAAATGTATTAAAACATGAAAAGTTGTAACACAGCAGAAAGAAATGGGCAAAACGGAAGACCATATTGTCATGAAACCCATCTTATTGGTGTTTAGCAAAGAAAGTAATCATTATAGCATTTAGAGGGCATCTGGAATACCCAGTGCCATACTGTGAGATTCAATTATTTCACAGATGCCTCACACCTTATGACATTTATTCTTTGTAGTGTGCTGATAAATGTCTACCCCTAACCCTCTGGCAGGAAAAATCTGATTTGTACTGATAGCTAAATTCTGTGGTGTAACTGCTCCTACCATTGCTGATTTCAAGCTACCAGTGGGGCTTTAGCAACATGGAGTTGGGAAGAAAGGTGCACACCATTATGACATTTCCACCACACAGTTAGGTGTAAATAACCTCAAGATCACGGATCATCTTACCACGTAGTAAAACAATTACTAAGTGATGTAATTTTAGTACTTATTACCTTGGTGTTTAATTAATGTGTTTAATGATAAGTTTATATAGTTTTATTTTTAATAATGGCTGTGTTTTACAGTTGGCAGGCAAAATAGCTGAAAATTTAACCATCAACTCTCACAAGCTGGAAAGAGCTGACTTGACCCACCACTATAATTATTCTGCCTCTCAAAGTAGATTTCCTGAGAGGGGTAACATTTGAAATTGTGATCAACAACTTCTACCTTACTATAAAGGAAAATAGGGGAGAAGGTTTTAGGAAAGAGGAAAGGAAAGAAATTCAAGGACTCATAAATTAGAATGAACGTGGGAACAGGGTTAGGTGGTAAAGAAGTATCTACATACACTTGCAAAGGTGGAAGAAGAAGAACCGGGGTCAAGGAAAGGTCCCTTTTCCTCCTGGATTGTTGGTGAAGAGGGAAAAAGCAGTTGTAGCAAAAAGCAGCCTTGCTCTCAAAAATTCTTAAAATTCCCATGAAAGTGAATCATTTAAATCAATTCAAATGCTAGTATCTTTTGTTAACAAAGCTATCTACAATTTACCAAAACTAATAATTTACATGGTACTTATTTGGCTAAATAAATGGTTATCTGAAGTGGTACAAACAAGTTTAAAATATCCTTTAGAATATCTATAACTTGATCCCTCCCCGATTTTTAATTTTTATTTGCAAAATCACATACATTTTAGTTTTCAACTAGCTAAATGAAATTATTCACAGATTATTTAAGTTTCCACTGTTTATTCTTATCAAAGCTCAGAATTACAGTTGACTTTTTTTTTCCTCCTTGACAACTAGAATTAACTCATTGTGTGTTTCTCTGTGTGTGTGTGTGTGTGTATGTGTGTGTGTGTCTATGCTGGCATACTTTCACAGAAATGACAGAATAAGCAAAACACAGACCATTCCTGGAAGCCTGGATATTGCTGTCGACAACATTCCTTTGGAACATCCAAGTATGATGATGATGTCATGGTTTCTTTGTACAGTTTGAGTATTCAGTGGCTTTTTGGTTGGTTGATTGGTTGGTTGGTTCGTTGGATAGATAGTTTGTTACAAAGATTTGTTTGGGATTTTTTATCTTAAGGTTTGGGATAACTAATTCATTATCATGTAAAAATTTGGGACTTCTTTCTCCATTAGGACAGACTTATACATATTACAGGGAGAAGGCAATGGCAACCCACTCCAGTGTTCTTGCCTGGAGTTTCTCAGGGATGGGGGAGCCTGGTGGGCTGCTGTCTGTGGGGTCGCACAGAGTCGGACACGACTGAAGTGACTTAGCAGCAGCATACGTATTATAAGACAGGAGCTATATTCAGGGTAACCTAATATTCACCATACACCTGGCAGGATATTACACTATATCACTTAATCCTCAAACAGTGAAGGGTTACAAATGACAAAAGTCAGTTTCAGAGGTATTGATAAACCTAACCCATATTGGGCAATGCCACGCTGTGCTGCCGAAAAGCTACTCCAGACACCGTGTGTAGCTACCCAGGGCCATGCAGTAGTTATAGCTGGAATGTTTCTAGACCCTTATTACACAGAGAGCATGTATCTTTCTCAGAATATGGTTCATTTATGGTAGTGAAAATTTAAATTTCAGAAGCAATTTTATTAATTTATAAATAAGATCTTCAGAATTGATTTATAAGTGGTGAGATTGTTTTTCTCCTTCTTATTACGCTTTTTAGTGACTTTCTCAGTGGTGCAAATAATGAATAAAGGCATTCTAAAAAGAGCTACAAACAGGAAAAGGGTCATTATCACAGGATATTTGAATTACCATGAGCGCTATTAAGTTTTTCATTCTTATGATTTTTCCACAAGTCACTGTAATATGAAAAAAAAAAAAGAGCATTCTCACTTAACCCATGGCTCCAAATCACTTTTATATTGATTGGGGTGAAAAACCAGAAGATAAACTAAGCCATTTCCTCCTGATGTGTGGGACATAGATGTTATTACCTAGGGAAAAGAAAAATAGCAAAAGAGAAAGCTAAAATATTCTCTCTGAAAGAGCCAGAGAACATCAGAGAAATCTAAATATATAATTTAAAAATTATACATGATTTTTTTGTAAAAAAGATCTTGTAATCTGATTCCCAAACATATTTAGCTAACCATTTTGCTTGTTTGGACACAGGAAAATTCCAGAGGGAGTAAAGGAAGGTATAAAACCTTGCTGTCTTTCAGTACTGCAGGCTGAAGCCTCCAAACTATATAGTGACCAGTTTTGATTTATATATTCTTCATGATCTTTTCTCCCTTTTAGGCTATTTTTTACAAAGTTAGAGTTTAAGAGATGGTAAAAACCAAAGAAAAAATAAAATTGTAACTAATGCAGAGGGTGATTATGACCAGTGTTGTGAAATCATTCCATAGGGAAAATTACAATTAAGCCAATAATAAATCCATTGGACAGAGTTTTGTTCTATCACAGATCAATTTTTATAGTGTTATGGTTAAGGTCAGTGGACTACTCTTTATCTTATATATGTTAGTTGCTCAGTCATGTCTGACTCTTTGTGAGCCCATGGACTGTAGCCCACCAGACTCCTCTGTCTATGGGATTTTCCAGGCAAAAATACTGGAGTGGGTTGCCATTCCCTTCTCCAGGGGATCTTCCCAACCCAGGGGTCCAACCTGGCCTGGTTAGTATGCTCCGAGGATCTCTAGCTAAAATTTACTTTTTCTATGAAGCTTACTACAAAAAGAAAATGGTTATAAATCCAAAAGATTTGCCAGTTTTTTGAGACATTAGTTTTGATGTTAAATATATCACTAATTATCTATCATGCTTTCCTCCTAAAAATTTTTCATGCCAGCATAATTTAACATAAATTGGTATACAAGTATACAATTTCTATTTTGAATAGATTCACTTTTAAATAGATTAAGTCCTGTTCACTTATGATCATATTCAATGACAAACTTTTATTTCTGATTTTTAAAGACTGTGTAACATCGTCCTTTATTCCTGTCAAGCCTTTCAATGTGACGGCAAAACCAGAACCCACAGTGGAAGTGGAAGAATTTATTTATGACTCAACAAAGTATTGCCGTCCTTACAGAGTATACAAAAATCAGATTTACATCTACCCCAAGCACCTCAAGTATGATAGCCAGAAATGTTTCAACAAGGTATGATATGTTTCTGAAATATCATCCTCTCTCGCTACCCTATTCAGACCATATTAAGATGGCTTCTTGAAAGTTCAAAAACAAATTACTATGGGCCAACACTAATGAGAGGCAGTGATGAGTTTTACCTTAAAAGTGTTTAAGGATATGCATTTTATAGTATATGAATAATCCTTTCTGAAATCAGCCCTAATTAATTTTGTTCTAGACTCTACTTTTAGTTTATTTAGAGACTCTGAAAATAGCATACCTGTACTTTCAATATGAGTCTTTTATTCCCTTTTAAATAATCTCTCCAAATCCTTCTTCTATTTCTGAGCACTATGAATACTATCACAAGAAAATGTTGGCTAGTCTACATTTTTCAGATTTAATTAGAAGCTACTTATTTTAGGCACTTGAATTGTTTTGTGATGTTATCTAACAGGAAATTACAATGTCCATTTCCTCTGCTGTAATTTCAGGCACGAAATATAACCGTGTGCATTGAATTCAAAAATTCTGATGAGGAAGATGCCAGGCCCTTGAAGGTGAGCCAAGCCCCAGGGGGAACACAGCGTAAAGGGGGAGGCAGGTGCCCTGGTTCCCTCCACCACCAAGAAGCTTTTATTTTAGTGTGCTTGAAAGAGGAGCAGTTAGTACATTTATTTTAAGTTTCCTAACATGTAGCTGATTGAATAGCCACCATTAACTAGATCTATTAGAAATGCCAGTCTCGTGGCTCCACTTAGCTTTTCATGATTTGGAAAAAAGGAAGGCATTCTAGTGTGAAATCAATGCAAAGATTCCCCGCTGGAAGTCTTTGCCCTTTTCAGAGATTAGCCTGCATCTCATGAATTCACCGTACTTGATTTCAAATGCCACATCCCAGCTGGCCTTCACGTGATCTGTGCAGAAGGGCTGCTCCTACTGGCCTGATGGCTAATGCAGGTGCCCCATGGGATGCTCACTTTTATGCAAGGTGCATGTGGCCATCTGCCTGAGGACCTGGGAAATGGCCCTGGGAAGCTGGTCCCTGCTGTTGATCACATGATTTAATAAGATCAATAAAACCATGAGGTTTGTATGAACTGGGCTGTTTGAACCTATAAAACTGCAACTAGATGGCTTTTTTCAGAGTTCATATTTGATGTATGCTCTTTTTATTTTAGGAGCTTCAAACAACATAAAGTAACCTATAAAAATAGAGTGGAAAATTCTTTTTAGTGGGCTTGCAGCCAGATCTTCCCAGTTTCAATGAATCAGAGGAAAGAGATAGTAAAGGACAAAACTCATTTCTAGCTAACCCCCACAATTATCTGAGATCATCTCTTAAAGCACTCTGTCAGGGACCAGTTATATTCTCCAAACTCAGAAGGGTGGTAGCATTATTCAGAACAGTAAGCAGTTTGAGTGATTGAATGAATCATGCAGAGTAGAGAGAAAGAGTTCTTTAAAATTGTCCTAAGGTACTCTCAGCCTCCTCAGGTTCCAAGTTCCACAATAGCATTAGCAGCAGGAGAGAAAAACTAAAATGAAATGAAATTGTCAGGCGAACAATAGCAGTGAGCAGATGGCAAACACACCAGGCCTGTTAGAGCATTGCTTATGGGGAAAATTCTTAAAAATGAAAAGTACTTGCAGGTATGTGTGACCTCTGTTTCATTGCATTCTAGAGCATTACTCAGAGATACAGCTAACTTCAATAGAGGGACTCTGAACCTTGGGCTAAAAGGACTTTTATGACGGGAAAATACCATATCCCCACCAGCTGGCCTGACTAGGACCTGGGATAGAAGAAAAATACAATATGGTAGAGCCTGGAACCAGCCCTAGGATTCCAGCATTCTTGGTTGGGGGCTGGCATGTCAAGTACTGGGGTCAAACCAAGCCTTGTGGTCACCCAGGACTGATGACCTTAAACTCTAGATCAGAGTTGGATACCATGGGCTGCAGGAATCAGAAGTGAACAGTCTCTTATCTCCAGTAATCAAAAGTTAGGTAGTGAACTGACTCAGATATTCAGTTTTGACGTAATATCTACAGAGTGAATTAAAGCCTTCATATTTTCTTCAACAGTGCCCCGTTGTAGAATAAATATAGGACAGCAGATCAAAGAAGTTCAAGGTTAATTAGATGTCAGCTAAGCCTGGAAGGTTATCACAAAATTTATCTTTGTTCCAGAATGGGGAACAGAAAAAAGTTGTGGCCTTTCTGTGCTCAGGGTTAATTTCAGACCCTCATAATTATTCAACTCATGATTTTTTAAACAGTGTATTTATGGAAAACCTGGAGGGCCCCTCTTCACCTCTGCTGCCTACACTGCAGTTCTGCACCATTCCCAGAATCCAGATTTCTCGGATGAGGTAAGGGTCAAGACTTCCCTGCCCTCAGCAGCTCCTTAAAAGATGCGTGAGTGGGTGAGATAATACATGATGATAAATGCTCTCTTGACTACACCTCCGACTCAGGACGTTCCTTAGCAGGTGTTTAGATAACCAAGCTTCCAAAACTACATTCATTGACAGTTGCCCCAGTACCATGTTGAAAATTCATATATTTCAGCATATGATTGTCTTTTTAAAAAGAGAAATTTTTATTATATCATTCCTTTCAAATTAGATGAATTTTTTCTTTTATTTCATTGGCTACTATAACAAAGATTGTGTTAGATAGTTCCTACCAATCAGTAGCAGCATTTCTGGAAAAGGCAATGGCACCCCACTCCAGTACTCTTGCCTGGAAAATCCCATGGACGGAGGAGCCTGGTGGGCTGCAGTCCATGGGGTCGCTAAGAGTCGGACACGACTGAGCGACTTGACTTCCACTTTTCACTTTCATGCATTGGAGAAGGAAATGGCAACCCACTCCAGTGTTCTTGCCTGGAGAATCCCAGGGACAGGGGATCCTGGTGGGCTGCCGTCTATGGGGTTGAACAGAGTCGGACACGACTGAAGCGACTTGGCGGCAGCAGCAGCAGCATTTGATGTCTTAAGGAACAAAGCAGAAAAGGCTAGAGTATGAGCCAGCACTGTTGCTTATAACCTTCTTAGTAATTGAAGGAGCTTGGACCCCTTCCCCTCAGGACCTGCTTTGCCAGTTCTTAAGACTCTTATTATGTGCCAGGCACCACACTGTCCTCCAAGTGCACACCGTCTCCCTTCATCCACTCAGCTTTCTCCAGAGAACCAGAGCCAATATGAAGATAGATAGATAGATATAATTTAATACAAGGAGGCTTGAAAGTCCCATAATCTATCATCTCCAGCTGGAAACCCAAGAAAGCCTTTCACTTCAGTTACTCAGTCGTGTCCGACTCTTTGCGACTCCATGAATCGCAGCATGCCAGGCCTCCCTGTCCATCACCAGCTCCCAGAGTTCACTCAGACTCATGTCCATGGAGTCAGTGATGCCATCCAGCCATCTCATCCTCTGTCATCCCCTTCTCCTCCTGCCCCCAATCCCTCCCAGCATCAGAGTCTTTTCCAATGAGTCAACTCTTTGCATGAGGTGGCCAAAGTACTGGAGTTTCAGCTTTAGCAGAAAGCCTTTGGTGTAGTTCAAAAGCCTGAGAACCAGAGTGCCTATTGTAGATTCCAGGCCAGGTTTGAAGGCCTGGGAACCAGCAGCACCAAGGGCAGGAGAAGATCAGTGTTCCAGGTCAAGCAGTCAAGCAGGGAGGGAGTTCTACCTTCCCCAGCCCTCTTGTTCTATTTTGGACCTCAATGGAATGATGGTCACCCTGGTGGGGAGGGCCATCCACTTTGCTCAGTCCAAATTCAAATGCTGGTCTCTTCCAGAAACAGCCTCATGGACACGCCCAGAAATCATATTTAACCAGCTATCTGAGCATCCCATGGCCCAGTCAAGTTGATACATAAAATGAACCTCCAATCCTTCCTACTTTACAGATAAGGAAACTGGGGGTCAGGGAAGCAACTCAGCCTAGGGCATGTAACTATGAAGTGACAGTCAAAATATAGGCCAGGCCATGTGACTGCAGAGCCTGAAGCTTCACCACTCTGCTATAACACATCTAAAACACTCACTGAGGGACTTCCCTGATGGTCCAGGGGTTAGGACTCTGCACTTCCACTGCCAGGAGCCTGGGTTCAGCCCTTTGTTGGGGAACTAACATCCCATAAGCAGGGCAGCATGGCAAAAAATAAAAAAATAATAACAACAACAAAAAAAACTTCATTGGATTAATGGTAAATTACTATACACATGTCAGCTGGTAGTATAAATAGCTTCAGAAAAACAAGTTCCAATAATTAAATTTAATTTCTAACTATTAAACTAAGGTCTGAACTCATGAAACCTGTCAGTATGATGTGTGGGATTAAAAATATCACAGCTTTTGTATTAATTTCCTGTTGCTGCTCTAAAAAATTATCTCAGTCTAGTGAGTTAAATAACACACATTGATGATCTTACAGTTTGTTGTGCAGGTCAAAACTCTGAAATGGGTCCCCAGGGCTGAAATCAGGTGTCAGCAGGGATCCGTTTCTCCTTTAGGCTCTGGAGAGAATCCTTACCTTGCTTTTCCAGTTTCTGGAAATGCCCACTTTCCTTGGCTTTTGACCCTTTCCAGCAGTGTCATCACTCTGACCTCTGTTTCTCTCCTCACATTTCTTATGACCCTGACTCTCCTGCCTTCTCTGATAAGGACTTTTGTGATTACACTGGCTCCACTGAACTAATCTGGTTTAATCTCCCCATCTCAAGACCCTTATCTTAGTTGCACCTGCAAAGTCCCTTTTACCATGTAAGGAAACATATTCATGTATTCTGGGCATTAAGACATGGGGGACATCTTTCCGTGCTAAGTTGCTCAGTGGTGTCCAACTCTTTGCAACCCTATGGACCGTAGCCCACCAGGCTCCTTCTCCAGACAAGAATACTAGAATGAGTGGGTTACTATGACCCCTTCCAAGGGATCTTCCCAACGCAGGGATTGAACCTGTGTCTCTTATGTCTCATGCATTGGCAAATGGGTTCTTTACCACTAGCACACCTGGGAAGCCCCGGGGACATTGTGGGCAGGGGGTTGGGGGGTGGGGGGGCTATTATTCTGCCTATAACCCTTGCTTACACTTGGACCATTTTTAAACTTATTAAAAGAACACTGATGAAACCACAGACCTGAGGAACCTTATCTCCTTCTTTCACATCCATTTAATGCTCTTAATTTTTTCCCTATAAATTTAGGACAGAGGTGAAAAAAAATTAAGATAAAGGTCTATTACCGTATTACTGAAAATTTACTACAATACTGACCCCTTGACAAAGCCCATCTAAAAGGCGCATTCTCTGTCGATGTATAAGATTAAAAGGAAAAAAAAAAAAGGATGTTCTTAGGGTTAAGTGTGGCTTTTAATCTCTCTCACTCTCATGTGCTTCCTGGAATCCTTGTAAAAGCAGTGAGCTTCTCCACAGGAGAACGTGTATCTAATGAACAGCTTGGTGAACTATGCCATGCAGATTCAAAACCATTTTCTTCTTTGCATTGCAAAAAGAAATGATTGCCTTAATTATAAGCATGGCTATCAATTCTTCTAAGACACTGTTAAAAATATAATGTGAATATTTTCAGTACTTACTTCTGAGGAGTATTTGCCGTAATATGTAGTTTAACTGGAATTCTTAAGCACCTGTTTCATTCCTATGTGCTCTGGCTGAAAAGAGAAAATTTCGTTCTGCTGCACTGTTAGTTATTGCATGCTTTGAACTGTATACTGGCTTTTGTTACCAGGTTAGCATGCTGGTATGTAACGCATATATGTAAACTGCAAACCATTCTAATTCAGAAGTTCTCAAACTTTACCAGGCATAGAATCACCCAAAAGGCTCGCTAAAACACAGATTACTGAAACCCGCCCCCTCCCCAAGATTTTTGGATCCTGTATATGTCTGGGATGGGGCCTGAGAATTCACATTTTTAGACAAGTTTCTAAGTGATGCTGATACTACTGTCCCAGGGATGACACTGAAAATCTATTAATAAATTCTCTCCTGAACAGTGTGAAATAAATTAACTAGCTATATAGATGCACAGAGTCTAATAAATAAATTGGTAGATAATTTGCCTGGGTCTCTGGGCTTCCCTGGTGGCTTAGCTGGTAAAGAATCTGCTTGCAATGTGGGAGAGCTGGGTCAATCCCTGGCTTGGGAAGAGCCCCTGGAGAAGGGTAAGGCTACCTACTCCAGTATTCTGGCCTGGAGAATCCCATGGACTGTATAGTCCATGGGGTCACAAAGGGTTGGACACAACTGAGCAGCTTTCACTTCACTTTCACTGTCACCTTATTGCTTGATTTGATGTTCTAGAAACTACCTGGTTGCTAATATTGAACTGAATGTAGGTTACCTGCCTGGGATCCTGGGATTCCAGTGTGACAGATGTTCTTGTCCTGGAAGGTCCTAGTAATTACTGACGAGTCCATCCTCCTAAGTGACTCAAAGCCCCCTAACGTCTCTTGCCTTGGTTGCTTCCTCTATACCATCTTACTTCGCAAGACTGTTGAGGGAATTAAATGGCAGCCTATGTGACAGAGATTTAAAAACTGAAAAGCATCGCCTGGGGATCTTCTTAAAATGAAGATTCAGATTCCATGTGTCTGGAGTAGTGTCTGAGTTTCTGCACGTCTAACCAGCTCCCAAGTGATGCTTGTGCAACTGGTCCATGCACCCCCTTTGGGAGGTGAGGACAGCTTAATTCATGCCCCTTGAGGATAAGTCCTTAATCTGTGCCTTATTTACATTGTACCGTTATGTCTCCTTGTGTGTTTTTCATATGTGTGTGTCTGTTTGTATATGTGTGTGTGTTTAATTTATGGCAAAATCTGTTGTTCAGTCGCTCAGTTGTGTCCGACTCTTTGTGACCCCCATGGACTGCAGCATGCCAGGCCTCCCTGTCCTTCACTATGTCCTGGAGTTTGCTCAAAACTATGTCCCAGAGTTTGCCCATGATGACATAAATTACCTAAGGAGAAACACTGGGTAGTCTAAATTATCATAATCCACCACAGTAAAGAAGTAAAAATATAATCTTGACGCATTAGTGCTAGCAGGATGGATATGTACTAAGAATTAAGTCAGTACTTCTAGTGCTGACTTAAACGTGGACCTAGATTTCAGTTAAAGACTTTTTAAAAGATTAAAGTACCTATGCTTTGTCTTGCCCTGACCCTAGGAAAATGATTTCAGTCTCAGCCCAGCTACTATCTCTTTCATTGCAGGTGAAAATTGAGCTCCCAACACAACTTCATGAGAAACACCATATTCTGTTTTCTTTTTATCATGTCACTTGTGACATAAATGCAAAAGCTAACGCCAAAAAGAAGGAGGCACTGGAAACACCAGGTACTGACCAGAAGCAATCCGACATAGCCATGCATGTCATCTCTGAGACTTGAAGTGGAAAGTACTTGAAAAGCTGATTTATTTAGAGTTTTTAAACTAAGTTTTGTATTCGTAAATGATAAATAGCTTTCTTTTTACTCCTCTCCGTGAAGGTGTGTACTGAAAAGTTTTCTCTCTGTTTTTCTTTTTTTACAGTTGGATATGCTTGGCTTCCTTTGATGAAAGATGATCAGATAGCTTCTCAAGAGTATAATATCCCGGTAGCAGCAAGCCTGCCTCCAAATTATTTAAGCTTTCAAGATTCTGCAAATGGGAAGGTACTGGGTAGCATATAACTTAAGAGAAAAGATACATGGGCTAAATGGCATGAGGTTATCTTCCATCGGCTATTTAAATTAATCCCACCTTAATGTATTCATCCATTGCAATTAGGAATCAACTGTACCTATAATATTTCAATACCTTGTTTTGTTTGTGGCCAGTAGAAATGATCTATTCAAAATTATCCCCTGATATCACATTGGTATCATTTACTAATACTGCAAAATATATTTGCATCTCTCATTTTCCATCTCTATAGTAGTGTGAGACTAATGGATCAAGGTAGCAAATTAACATAAACTAAATAACCTATTTATTGATATTTCCTTTCTCTCAAATTGCCGCAGTGACAGTAACACACTCTTTTTTGCAGCACACTGGGAGTGACATTAAATGGGTCGATGGTGGCAAACCACTTTTTAAAGTATCGACATTTGTTGTATCAACAGTGAACACTCAGGTGAGCATGTGGGCCTGATATTATCCAACTGCAGACTAAAATTCCAGAAGCGTATTTATCAAGATGACACTTCCCTTGGAAGATGATTTGCTTCCAATGACAACACCCAAGTGTTAAAAATATGAGACATTTAAAATTAAAATTGTGGACCTTTCCCTTGAAATTCAGTCTAATTTCCAATGCCTATCCAAGCCTCCTCTCACAGAGCAAAGGCCATGAAGTGGGCAAAACTGTATCTGAGAGCCACTTTGGTCAACTTCTGACACAGTGACTTTGGACAAGTCACTTCACCCCTGCAATCCCATGTCCTCATCAGGAAAATGATAACAATAAAAGAAAATCTCCACCTAAGATTGTAATGAGGCTTAAAATGAGAAACTGCATGTGAAAATGTCTCATAAACTACAAAATGCTGTACACAGGGAACTATTACCACTGTCATATTACCATAAAACTCACCCCTTCCCATGCAAGGCAGCTTATTTTAGCACAGTGGGAGAACTTTTATGATACTGATTATAAACTACAAAGCAAGCTGTCACCTGTACATAGAATAAGTATTGCTCCTTTCTTTAATTCAATATGCATTTGGTTGTTGTAGGTGTGTGTTTGTGTGTGTGTGTTTGGTTTTGTTTCTTTTTTTTTTTATTTTAATTTTTTGTTTTTTTCCTTCAAGCTGCTTTAGCACATACTTGGTTGCTAAGAAAAGCGAAATAATCCAGCATATATTGGATCAAAATGTCTTTCCATAACCACTGGCGCCTCAAGCCAAATTGAGTCCTCTTCCCTAGTCCTGCGTCATAACTCCTTAAATACATCTCTTCTCTGATGCCATCAGCCCCAGTCAAGTCCCACAAGATGATCGTTCTCCACCAAATCCTGCGTTTATGCATCTCAGAATCCTGAGTTTCTCTTTGTCATGCTTCCGGCTACTTTCCTCCAAACAGCTCAGGTCCCTCTGTGACTCACCGTTACTTACCTTTCTCTACATTAGCTTCCACTGCCCACACACTCATCGCCCCGGGAGACAACTTCCTTCCTCCGTAGCGGTATTTATGTCAGTTTTTAAAGACCCAAGGTCCTTTCATGCACTGTACCCTCTGTCTGCTTCATTCCTCCAGGACACAGGGATTTTGTGACACTGCCTTTCCTCAGCCAGGAAAGCCATCTCTCTCTCTCTGCCTCCCCTCCCCTCATCAGTCTTTCAGCTCCTCTCCATCCTTCAAATCTTTGTTCAAATATCACCTCCTCAAAGAAGTCTTCCCTATCTGCTGACCCCTCAGACATGCTGTATCATCTTGTCATATACCGTCTGACACCCTGTTTTCCTTTGAAGCACTTGTCTGATTGTGAGAAAACAGGTATGTGTAGAAACCATGGTGTCGTATCCATCTCAGGGGCATTATGGAAGGACCAGAGGAAGGGTGTGGGTTTTCCTTGCCCAGAGCTCTGTCTTCCCTGCCAGCTGAGGATCTGACAAATAGCTTTCACTAAGTAATTTTTGAATAAATAACGTGAAACTGAAAATATTACTTACATACACACACACTGACCTGTGGGAAACTCAAACCACAGATGCCCCTCTAGAGCTGACAAATGCCAAAGAAACACCCAGAAGAGTGTGAAAAATCAGAGTGCTAGTTTCTCAGACGTGTCTGACTCTTTGCGACCCCACAGACTAGCCGGCCAGGCTCCTCTGTCCATGGAATTCTCCAGGCAAGGATACTGGAGTGTGTTGCCATTCCCTTCTCCAGGGGATCTTCCTGACCCAGGGACCGAACCTGGGTCTCCTGCATTGCAGGCAGATTCTTTACCACCTGAGCCATCAGGGAGTCTGTATCCCACTTCCTGACTATGTAGTTTTGACCCCCATTTCCAATGTGACATTTGCTTCAGGAAACAACATTAAAAGACAGATCGGTTTGCTCCAGCCGCCATTAGAAAATACCACAGACGGGGTTGCTTAAACAGAAATATATTTTCTCACAGTTGTAGAGGTTGGTCGTCTGAGATCAAGGTGTCAGAGTGTTGTCTTCTTCCAAAGCCTCCCTCCTTGGCTTTCCTCTGTGTGTGTGAATATCCAAGTTTGCTCTTCTGTAAAGACATCAGTCATATTTGGGATTAGGACCACACTAACTACCATAATTACCTCTTTAGAGGCCTTATTTTTAAATATGGTTACAACCTGAGGTACTGGGAGTTGGGACTTCAACACATGGATTTTGGAGGGGATACAATTCTGCCCCTAACAAAGGACAGGAGTCAACTTGTATTTCACGACGGCAGGTGAACTTCTCAATTTTTTATTAACGCTGACATTTTAAGTCTGAAAGTATCCCTGCACATATTAAACTGTACCCATTCTCGTGTGTAGTAAAGAATAGTAAGAATAAATGATAGAAGTCCGTGGAAGAAGCAGGAACAGGAAGGTGATAGAAGGCAATTTAAGAAAGAAAGAGAAAAAAAAAAAGAGGGAGGAAAGGAGAAAGAACAGAGCCAAGAGAAGGCATTCTCTAGCTATTGTCATATGGCCCAGAAGGAAACAAGTCTCTGAGAAGGAAATAGGAAGGAGAGCAGACTTTGTGGTTCAGGTCAAGCCCTCAGCATGCCAGAACAGCTCCGGAAATGAGAGGTCTGTCTCTCTGCCTCCTAGGTAAAGCACCTCACATCAAGTCATCTGCCCTACAGAAGGACTCACCTCCCATCACCATGATTGTTACACAGCTTATGTGTCATCAAAAAAATCAATACTTTTTTTTGCTGTTTCAGGATCCACATGTGAACGCATTTTTCCGACAATGCCAAAAAAGGGAGAAAGATATGTCTCAGTCACCTACCTCGAATTTCGTCCGCTCCTGTAAGGTAACATGACATGCAAATAGTTGCAGTGGTCTCCAGGATGGAAATAGGCAAAACAGACCTTTACATTTTGCATTGAGTAGCAAGCTTCAGGGTAATTATTCTTAAAGATTTTTAAACACCTTATCATTTCCAAGAGGAAATGATTTTATTTCGCAGTTCCTAAAAGGTGTCTGTATAATGGAAGAGTAAGCAAAGATCAGTTTCTCCAAAATAAAAATGATTGAAAATCAGAGTCAATTCACTCTAAATTAGTTCATTAGATGTAGTGTCTTTGCAGCATGCCTGTATGTCATGAGAAATGCCATGAAAAATAAAGCCAAACAAAGGTGAACTACTGTATTCATATTCAAGTCCTGATGAACATCAGTCGAATGTGCTTTAAATTTAATCAATTACCTTTTTTTTTTCCTGTCCTGCCAATTTAACAGAACTTACTGAATGTGGAAAAGATTCATGCAATCATGAGTTTTCTGCCTATAATCTTGAATCAGCTCTTCAAGATTCTGGTACAAAATGAAGAAGATGAAATAAGCACCACTGTGACCAGGTATTCATAGCACAGCCTTGGGGGAAGAGATTTTATAAGCTGGGGTCACAGGCAACTCTAATTATAACTGAGTGGCTACATAACTGTGTATGCTTGCTTGTTTGAACACATATCTCAAAGTTAAGTATGTCTCACTCTTGAGTTCTTCCCTTCTAATCATCTATTATTATCATCCAAGTGGAGTTTTAGACCTCTTTTTTAACTTTTCCTTTGTGCTTTTCAATTATACTTTTTTATTTTGAGATAGTTATACAGGCACTTGCAGTTGTAAGAAGTAATACAAAAGAGAGCTCATGTTCTCGTCAGATGTTCCCAATGGTGACATCTAGCAAAACTATAGGGCAGTATCAATCCCAGAATATTGACACTGAAAGAAGCAGGAGACAGGACATCGCCCTTCCCAGGAAGATCCCTCATGTTGCCCTTTTACTGACATACCCTCTTCTTTCTCATCTCGGTCTCCACCCCTTATTCCTGGCAACTGCTAATCTTTTCTCCGTCTCTAAAATTCTGTTACTTTAAGAATTTTATATATTTTATATTGAAATTTTATATGTAATATGAGTACATATATTTTTATATTATATTATATATTCCATGTATTTATATGTTGATAAATTTATTATATAGTCTATTTTAAATTTTTATATAAGTTATATGGCTTTATGAGGGCTTCCCAGGTGGCACAGTGGTAAAGAATCCGCCTGCCAGTGCAGGAGACACAAGAGACAAGTTCAGTCCCTGGGTAGGGAAGATCCCCTGGAGGAGGAAATGGCAACCCACTCCAGTATTCTCACCTGGAGAATCCCCTGGGCAGAGAAGCCTGATGGGCTACAGCCCATGGGATTGCAAAGAGTTGGACACGACTGAGCATGCACACACACACAAATGTAAAATTATATCATATGACAGTGTGTAACCTTTAGGAACTGGCTTTTTTCACTCAGCATAACTCTCTGGAGATTCATCCAGATTGTTACATCAATCAATAGTCCTCTCCTTTTTATGTGAGTAGTATTCCATATCATATTATGTTTAAACCTCACCCGTTGAAGGATAACTGGATTGTTTCCAGTTTCTGGTAGATTTGGGGTGAATATAAGTTTCCATTTCTCTGAAAAAAACAATTGCTAGGTCATACGGTAGTTGTATGCGTTGGGTTTTCTTTCATATTTATTTATGTATTGAGTCTTGGTTGTGACACACAGGATCTTTGGTCTTTGTTGCGGCATGCAGGATGTTTAATTGTGGCATGCAGACTCTTAGTTGTGGTATGCAGGATCTAGTTCCCTGCCCAGGGATTGAACTCAGGCCCTCTGCATTCGGAGCTCAGAGCGCTAGCCACTGAGCCACCAGGGAAGTCCCACATGTGCTGGTTTCAAGAACATGCCGAATTGTTTTCCAGAGTAGCTGTACCATTTTTTCCCCACTGAATCTTATTTTTCTTTTTATGTTCAATTTTTCTTTCACTGTTCTCGCTTTAAATTTGCCTTCACTACATTCTTTCAACATTGCTAATCTGTCTGGTGACTTTAGCAAATTACAATCTTCTCTTTCTAGAGATAGGGTTTTCAGTTAATTATTGAATCATATATTCCTAAAGTTCATTTTTTAAAAAAAATATTAGTCACAGCATTCTGGAATGCCATAAGACATTACTTTTATCTTCGTGTTTAGAGATTTCAAGGTTGGAAATGGCTAATGGATGTTATAGGTACTGAACACCCGGTACTGAGTTTGAAATTGGTTCATTCATTCATTTAGTAATGATTAAGTGCCCAGCTTACCAAGCACTTAAGTGACAAACCAAGTGGTATTTTCCTGCCTTCTCCAGAAAGGCCACTCAACAGCTTTGCTTTTCCAGGGTTCTGACCGACATTGTGGCCAAGTGCCATGAGGAACAACTGGACCACTCTGTCCAGTCCTACATTAAGGTATGAAATTGCCACTTGGGTGTTGGTTGTATCCCCTTGTGCTGTGTGGCTTGTCTCATTTCCTGTCTGCAATAAGTGGGAAGTTTCCCTCTTTAGCTGAATGGTACCCACCCCAGTCATACTGAACTTTCCCTTTAGTGACTTAGAACTCCTTTTTGCATTAATGGGCTTAATGTGTTATTTCAATATATAAATAATGCATACATGTGCAAATGAATATTTATATGGGGAGAAAAAGCAAAGAAAGAAGTGGAGGAGAAAACGAAAGTATGGTCTTTTGAAATCAACATTAGAAATACATGAAATTCCTCGTAAATTTAAGGAAGACGCCTCCTGTTGGTTTGTTGAATGTGCTGTGTTTCTTCTGTAATGTTTTCTTAGCTCTTTTTGTTGTTTTCTCAGGCATTATTTCATTTTCCCAGTTACTGTATATTTGTACCTGCTTCTGGTATGTTAAGTCCTTTCTCCTCCGGCATGAACCACTAGCCCATCCCATCAGTGTGCACTGCTTCCTCCAGTGGCCTTCGTCAGATGTTCACTTGGACATGTTTATATTCTCATTTTCAGCTGGCCTGTGAATTCATGCCAGTGAACTTGTGATGATGTTTGCACATTATAGTTCCAGCCTAAAGGTCATCTTCTTGAAGGAAAAGAAAAAACCCATCCAGAGTTAAATAAAAGTATCTTATATTCCTATATATTTATAAAGGACCTAAATTTCAATTTTTATGTATAGATTATCTCTTTGAAGAGACATAGAGCTTTTTAATTAAAAGAACATATTCCATGAATATATAAAGGTAGACATATACCCATGTAGTTCAGATGTCTAAAAAGGCAACCAGAGAAGAATTTGGGGTCTTTTGTGCTAAAATTTTGTGACGGCAAGAAATAACTAAAAACTTTATTCTGGAGTGAACCCCTTTGAGATATTATCAGTGAGGAATTACTCCCATTACAGTTTCATATTAACATGATTTTATCTGTCAGAAAAGTTAAATGTCTTCCCAAATATCTAAGTATGAGTGTGTGCCCTTATATGCCAAAAATAGTAATTTCACAATAATTTCCCTATGGTATGATTTTACCCAATAAGATCTACAGTTCAGTTGCCAAAGGCCAGTTCCACCTACAAATGACTTTTTAGTTTGCTCTGTAAGACAGAGGCATAGCTTCCTTTTATAGGGTATTGATGAATTTACTATTCAACAGAATCTATAGAATTTTCATTCTCTCAACTTACCCCAGTTTTCCATTTCAAGCTCCAGGGGGCATGAAAGGAAAAAAAAATTCCCAATTTCTATCATACAATGTCATCTCTTTTTCAACACACATATTATTTACCTTGTTCCAGTAGAATTACCAAAAATTGCATTTAGAACCCACTGATGTGACTATTTTTGTGACAATTGGGGCTAGTTCCTGATGAGAGCCTTATATCAGCTCATAGAAGGGATCTGTAATGCTCTTGGAGTGGTGTCCTGGCAGTGCTTCCTGGAGCAGTCTTTATTTTTAACCAGGATATTTAAAAAATCCTGACGAGACCATTTGATATTGTGATGTAGGAGGATACTTATTGAGTTTGTTTTGAAGTGTTTTCTCCAGTGGACCACGTTTTGTCAGTGTTTTAAATCCAGAAATACACCTACGTAGATTTTCAAGCTGATGACAATTCCTAAAGATGTTTCATAACATAATTTCATATGTCTAAAACAAATACAGACAAATACATATAACCAACTAAAATTTATTCTGGAAAAAGCACTAAAGTAGAAAATGGAAAACTAGATTCTAATTAGGGTTAGATCATTAACTCGGAGTGATCAGCCTGTCTGAACCTCACGTTTCTTCTCTGTGAAGTGAGATGGGTAGACGAGATGAATATCCAGCTATCTGACTCTGTGATTTGACTCTTGCTATATTACATGGCTGACAGTCTGACCTTGACCAAGGAGTCTGATTTTTTTTCACCCTTAATGGAAAAAATTATTTTCTAACATATACAATAATATTAAGCTCCACACCTAAGAGTTTAATGAAAACTGGGGTCAATACCCGCTTTGATGTCCTTGCAAGATGTGATAGTTGATATAGTTCATACTTATTCAGAAATATGCTAAACACCATTTCAAGTTCAGTGGTGCTAAATGCTGCTAACTCACTCCATCTACGATATCCAAAATGCACACATACACCCACCATGTCTTTTTCAAAGATGTATGTCTAAACTTGATCTAATTAGATACCATCGTTTATAGCAATTCATGGGATTGACATGGTTTAGCCAAAATTTTAAAAACTTTCAGAGCTAGTCAAAATGCCCTTGGAGCTAAGTTACTGTGCATGGGATTAGATAGTTAATTACATTACCCTCATAGGAGTCATAATCCATGAGGGGGAAAATTGTACTACTCTTGATTTTAGCTAGTTTCATGCATCTCTTAGCCTTATTTTTCTCCTTTGGGATGAGCTTGGAGAAGTCAGACACCTCAGGAGATTTAGGCATCAATGTGCTATGAAGTCAAAGAAATAACTATAGACCGAAATGCAAAGTGCCTCTGCTTTGTTTCTTGTCTGTCTTCACCCTTGACTATAGTGAAGTCCAAACTGTGAATATTATAAAGAAATGACCTTCCTTGAGGCAAACCCAACTCATAAGTAAAACATCATAAGCATTTTGTATGTTAAATATATGTGCATGAATTGATACTTAAAATATATGAAGAAATATGGAAAACTAAACCATGACATGCACTCACTGTGCCAACAACCAATCTTTTAAGGAAAAAGCCAGCAGCATTTGCTATCTTACTGACGGCCAATGTTTATGAACCTCTTGGTTGCCGTGTCTCAGCATGAGATGGTAGTGGACCCTGGGCTTGTGGGCAACTCTCCTACTGGCCTCTGGAAGGCACCAGTTTCCCCACTTGGCTATTTGAGTGGGTACTCTACCCTTTCAGGATGAAGAAATGCTACCATGCCACCCACCTGTTGCCAGTGGAAGGAAGGAGAAGGGGAAATGTGCCCTAAGTAGGTGGGTCAAAGCCCTCCATGTTTCCTTAAACCCGCTAAATTGCTCTCTGGTCTTCCTTTTGATTTCTACTAAGAGTGTGTCAAGGAGAGCTTAGGTGAGCAAGGCTCTACCTATACAAAGCCCTCAGTAGGAGCAGGTGTGTATTACACTTATCATTGGGCCTTCATTTATTTCATGACAAAATCTGGCATGAGCAGATAATTTTGAGACATGAGTTATTCATGGAACATAATTTTTGACCCTTTGTTTTTAAGTATTTAACTTTTTTTCACTGTTTGGATTTTCTTCAGTTTGTGTTCAAGACTACCGCATACAAGGAGAGAACTATACATGAAGAACTGATTAAAAATATGACTGGTCTTTTGCAATCAAATGACTCCACAACAGTCAAGCATGTCCTGAAGGTAAAGAATTTAAAGACGGGCTTTCATTGGGATGGCTTACACTCAACTCTGAAGGTGACAGGAGTCGTTGATTTTTATAGATCATTTCTCTTATGGTTTCTGGTATAAGTTTCGTGTTGGAACAGTAGCATGTGACCCCATAGACTGTAGCCCACCAGGCTCCTCCGTCCATGGGATTCCCCAGGCAAGAATACTGGAGTGGGTTGCCATGCCCTCCTCCAATATTAAGAGAACAGATCATCTTTAAAAGTAGAATGGACTCAGGTCCTTTGGCCTAGAGGCAAAATGAATGACTCTTAAGAATGACGTATAACATTCAAAAGTTCTAAGTGTACCCGAAATAAAGTTTATGGGGTTTTTAGGCACAATAAGAGGAAAAATACCAACAAAAGGATTAATGATATATTAATGAATAAACTGACAGCAGAGAGGAGGCAGAGAAACAGCTACTCTTTTTCCCCAAAAAGTTGCAACACATGCATTTGTAGTAACATAAAAGATGGTGAGAAGCTTATGAAGATATAACTCTGAGTTATTATAGACTTATGAATGTAGTCCCCTGCTAAATTAATTATCTATCAGGACTTGACAGATAGATGATTGATGAGTAAGTAGCTAGAGAGGGCTGAGGCTGGATCGATAAGCATCAGCATTTCACTAAAATCAAATTTGTCTAGGTCAAGTGGTTGGTTTGTTTAAATTTAAATTAGCTGTATGAGCATATTCATTCAATTTATCCAGCAAATATGTTCCAAGTGCCTTCCATGCAACAAATACCATCCTCACCATCCTTGGCACTTGATATACATTTAGAGAATAGAATAAAGATCTCTGCCTTTGGGAAGTTTACACAGTACTGCAAGATAAAAAATAGTAAATGACCCGCATAATAGCAAAGTTAATTAAATTGCATGTTCAGGGACTTCCCTGGCTGTCCATTGGTCACAAAGACTCCACGTTGCCAATGCAGGAGGTTCAGCTTCAATCCCTGATCAGGAAATTAAGATCCCACATGTGGGAAGGAGAGGTTGAGATGAACTGCAAGAGTCACATTGACATGTATACACTACCATGTGTGAAACAGATAGCTAGTGGGAAGCTGCTGTGTGACACAGGAAGCTCAGCTTGATGCTCTGTGATGACCTAGAGGGGAGGCATGGGGTGGGGGCGGTGTGGGGGGGAAAGGGAAGCTCAAGAGGGAGAGGAGGTATGCATAGCTCCTCAAGAGCTCGAGAGGTATACATACAGCTGGTTCATGTTGCACAGCAGAAATTAACACAACATTGTAAAGTAATCCTAATTTTTTTCTTTTAAAATAAAAAAATTAATTTTCAAATTAAAAAATCAATTTTAAAAAATCTCACATGCCAGGTGGTGTGGCCTAAAGACGAAAAAAAAAAAAAAGTCTTGTGAGGTTTTAAAAAATGTTGGGGGAAAATTGCATGTTCAGCGGTGAGAAGTAGCATGGGAAAAGAAAATATCAAGCAGGTAAGGGCGTGGGGAGCACTGAGGGCAGAGTGAGGTTTACAGTTTTAAATAGAATGGTCAGGATAGAGCTTGTGGAGAAGGAAAGACCTCAGCAGAAAATGTGAAGGAGGTGAGAGAGCTGGAGACGTTTAGCGTAGAACATTAAAGGGAAAGGGGAAAACATAACAGTATTTGTCATTCTTTGACTTAGTTCACTAAGCATGTAATGCCCTCTAGGTCCATCCATGATGTCACAAATAGCAAAATTTAGTTCACTTATATGTGGAATCTAAAAAATAAAGCAAAGTAAGTATAACAAAACAGAAACAGACTTAGTGATAGAACAAACTAGTGGTTATCTGAGGGGCGAGGAGTGAGGGGAGAGGCAAAATAAGTGAAGGGGATTAAGAGGTACAAACTGCTAGGTATAAAATAAACTACAACAATGTAATGAAGAGCACAGGGTATATTGCCAGTATTTTATAATAACCTTATGAGGAGTGCACTCCATAAAAATATTGAATCATTATGTTGTACACCTGAAACTTACATAATATTGTTAAGTCAACTGTGTTTCAGTGAAAGAAAATAAAGATTGAGGGGAAGGCCTGTATAATGTCGTAAGGCAGCAGCACACCTGGTGGACATGCCTAAAGGATGGCAGGAAGGCCATTGTGGCTGGGGCCACGTAAGCAAAGAGAGGAGGCGAGATGAAGTCAGAGAGGCAACAGGAGGTTAGGCGGGTAGCGTAAGGCCTGTGGGCCATTGCAAGGGCTTTGGCTGCTGCTGGGAGAGAAACTGGGAGCCATGAGAGGCCCTTGAAGGGAAAAGTGACTTGAGCTGACCTTGGTTCAAAAGGATCTCTCTGATGACTGCATAGAGAATAGACTGTAACGGGGTGAGGGTGGGACAGGGTCGCTGGAGAAGGCTGCCTACCTAGCATCCTTGGGTATTCTTTGCTGCTGTGTGTGCTCAGTTGTGTCTGACCCTTTGTGACCCCATGGACTGTAGCCCACCAGGGTCATCTGCCCATGGAGTTTTCCAGGCAAGAATACTGGAGTGGGGTACCATTTCCTTCTCCAGAGGATCTTCCCAACCCAGGGATCAAACCCACATGTCTTGTGTCTCCTGGATTGGTGGGCAAGTTCTTTACCACTAGCACCACCTGGGAAGCCCTGGATATTCTTTGGCCTTCTCCAAGTGCACCCCTTCTCATGAGACAAAGTGTGAGTGTAGTCAAAAGGAATGCTGCCTGGAACTATAGGGATTCCTAGGAGCCCCCACCTTTAGAGCTTGTAGGTTTATTCCTGGGCCTGCTTACACCTCTTTATAAGTCCATACTAAAGAGGGAAACTCTTGTTGCCCGAGTGTAGCCCCAGACCTAAGGCAGAAACAGCGTTTGGTGGGAGAGAGGAACTGGTTTGTGGGCAGCGCTTGGGCTTGCAGACTGGACAGTCACACCAGGTCCCTCAGGGCAGGATGGAGCCCCGGATGAGAGGAAGGGGTGGGCCAGGGTCGTGCTCGTCCTATGCTCCCACATTCAGGTACAGTATTCCAAACTGTCATGAAGTTGTATTTGTCAAGGTAGGAAGAGCCAACATACTTTATTTAACACTCTGTTAGCTTTTAAATACTTCACATACAGCTTCCATTTTTACTCTTGCCTCTACCCATGGTAATGTGAGGGGTGGGCCTGCTACAACATTTAGTTTTGTTTAAGGAAAACAGGTAGAACACCCTATGAATAAGTATTTCTTAAGACGACTGTCTAATCAGCCATGTCAAATAAGCCAGGGTCTTGTGTTATACAGTCTTTGAGATGACTGGGAAACAGAAATATCTGGCATTTACATTTCCCATTAGAACTTTGCTAAGGATGATCCTAACATAATGGAAACTATATTATTGCTCTGATGCATTTAATTTCAAAGAATATATTCTAAGAGAAAGATTTTATAGCATTGCATGTTATAAAGAACAGAATTATCATTACTTTGCTGTAAGATAATAAATTTCTGATTGTCTTTTCTTTTCCTAACAGCATTCCTGGTTCTTCTTTGCAATTATCCTAAAATCCATGGCACAGCACTTGACTGACACAAATAAAATTCAGGTAAGATCATATGTAACAAAATAGCATCCAACAATTATGCTCATGAATGTTCTCTTAATAATGAATATTCTCGTATTAGTTCCATCTTTATTTGTTTTATAAACCTTACTGATTAATGCTCACTGCTTTAAGAATTTTTTATGTGGATCATTTTTAAAGTCTTTATGGAATTTGTTACAATATTACTCCTGTTTTATGTTTTGGTTTTTTGCTAGCAAGGCACGTGAGATCCTAGCCTCCCCCAGAGAGTGAGGGTGTTAGTCAGTCATGTCCAACTCTTTTCAACCCCATGGAGTGTAGCCTGCCAGACTCCTGTGTCCATGGAATTCTCCAGGCAAGAATACTGGAGTGAGTAACCATTCCCTTCTCCAGGGGATCTTCTTGACCCAGGGATTGAACCTGGATCTCCTGCACTGCTGGCAGATTCTTTACTGTCTGAGCCATCAGGGAAATCCCTTAGTCCCCCAGTCAGGGATCGAACCCACACGCCTTGCCTTGGAAGGCAAAGTCTTAGCCACTGGACCACCAGGGAAGTCCCTGCTCATTGCTTTCTATGCGGGAGACGTGATTATTGTGTCAGTACACGTCCTTCAGAAGCAGATGGAAGGACAAAGTTAGAAATGCAAAATGACTGTAAAGGATAAAAGGACAGGCAAAAGGACTAGGGAGGTCTGATGCCTGTGAAAGGAAATGGCAAAGGAAGGAGGATGACTGGAAAGAGCCTCGCAGTGAGACAGTTTTAGCTGGACCAATGGGCTGTCTGAGAGCAGAGTGTTCATGAGGAAAGTCCTGCATTAGGCAGATGATCTGACTCTGGTACCTCTCTGCAAACTTGGAGCAGCCAGGGAGAATGTGACCTTGGTGACCTTGGCATGGTCTCTTGAGTGCATCCCCAAAACTCCGTAGCTGTTTCTTTCATCACAGCAGGTTTTGTCTTAAAGGAATATCAAGTTTTGTCTCAAAGGAATGAGCTGTGCACATCCTTGACTGCCACCTGTGGTCCACGGTCCACAGATTACACTACATTTTGAAAATGTCTCTGATTCTGCCCCTGCATAGCTTCCCTGGGCCTCTTTTCCTGAAAAATGGAGGCTAGTGGGATTTGATTAACTGTAGCCTGTTACTATGGCTGGCCTGAGGACCTTACATGGTTCTCATCACCTCCCTCCTCTGCCATACATCCTAGATTCCCCTCACCCTCAGCAAGCAGCTCTGAAGGTCTCAATCACTTACCTGTATTGTGGCCCAAATGCTCATTCCAAAGGGGTCCAGAGCGGTCTCAGCCTTTGGAAAATAAACTCTATTCTACTTGGACTATTTGTAGTTACAATCGGGTAAGGAGGATCAAGAACCACCCAAGTGGATTCCCTGAGTTCTGCACGTATATCTCTCTGTTCTCTTTGTGGGTAAGACCAGGCAGAAACCTCAGACACTATGCCTCCTTCACTGGGAGACTAAATCAGAACAGTATTGCATGGGATGGGGATAGTGGTGAATAGCAATTATTGTCTTCCTTTATACTCTTGGTGGGGGAAGGGCAGCGTCCCAGGCCAAAACTTATAGAGCCCATTGAAGAAGGACTTCAGAATCATTATTATATCAGACACTTACTCAAGCTGCAGGACACTTTCTTTAGGGACCATGTCTCCTTTTCATTCAGTGTGTACCAGATTTGAGAACTGACTCAGGTCCAGGAAGACAGAGGCCAAGTTACCCTTGGCCAAGCATCCAGTCAAGCATCCAGTGTGTGTTTACTCCAAATGCCAATTGTGTCAATACAAATTATACATTTAGACCAGATAAATGACTATTGGTCAGATCTTTGAAGCCAGTGGACCTGCTGCCTACAGAACTTAGGACTACTTTATTAATCCTGTGAGTTTCTACTCTAAGCAGGTGGACATGATGGTATTTTTGTCTCCAGATATCGATATCAATATCAATTCAGATCCTGTGTCCACTAGTGCTTCAAATGTCTGAGTGTTGCCCCGAGTGTAATCACCTAAGAAAATCCTACAGAGTCCTTTGGAGAAGGACTTTAGAATCATTACATTAGACACTTACTCAAGCTGCCAGGCATTTTCTTTAGGGACCCTGCCTCCTCTTCAGCCAGCGTGTACCATATTTGAGAACGGACTCAGGTCCAGGAAGATGGAAGAGTCATGGCTATTTGTTGGGACAGAGATTCTTGTCTTCTGATGGTCCATTCTTGTCTTATTGGTAGATATGAAGCAATGCCATTGTTGCCTGCTGCCTGTCTGTCCCTAGGGATTCCACACATCATTAACCAGCCCTACAGCTTCCTGAGAGTCAAGCCCCCTTGACTGCTCTCCAGACTTGCCATTTGTCTTGATCATCACAGCCACTGGTGCCTGGAGATTGGGTACAATCACATGACCTCTGTATATAGCTGACCCTCATTCTTATGGCTGTTAGTGAGCCAACACTGTATTTGTCTCTCCCACCTGCAGAGGGGAGATACCACTGAATGTCTTAGGGATGTCAGTGCATGGCTTTGGTGCATAGTGGGTCTTCTGGGCTCATATTTCCATTCTTATATGTCCACCTCCCTCTGCCTATTTATCCCTTCCTCTATCATCTGCCAGGGCAACCCAGGTATTTTCATCCTGCTTAAAATGAGCCATCTCCAGGACTCTTAAGAGCCACCTAACAGTGAGTGGTCCATCCCCTGAATTCTTGTTTAAGCCCATGTCCTGACAAAGTGCCCTCAAGTCAGTGAATTTGAATTTGTCCACTCTTTCATTCTGGCCATGTTGATCAAACATCAGCAACACTGTCTCAGTGGTACTCCCATGTGGTCCCTGCTACTACATGCTGTGCTGTTTTGAGTTGCTCAGTTGTGTCCAACTCTTTGCAGCCCCATGAACTGTAGCCCACCAGTCTCCTCTGCCCATGGAATTTTCCAGGCAAGAATATTGGAGTGGGCTGCATTTCCCTTGCCAGGTGATCTTCCTGACCCAGGGATCAAACCCGAATCTCTTGCTTCTCCTGCATTGGCAGGCGAGTTCTTTACCACTACCACCACCTGGGAAACCATACCTGGCACGTGCTAGCTAAATGTTATTAACTGCTTGGAGTATACAGTCTCCCTTACCTTATTAGGCTGAGCAGGTTCACACCTGAGTTAAGCTGGGGTTTAAACCCATTTAATGGCCAGAGCTTCAGGAGAGGAGGAAGAACAGCTCCCAAAGGGTCTGCCTGTTGCCTTGCAGGCTTCTGCAGCGTCTTCCCACGTGCCAGAAGTGCTGCCTCTTAGTGGAGAGAAACGGGGCACTGAGGATTCCGGGAGCTCTGCAGAGCCACCATCCTTGGGTTTTCCATCCACACCTCCAGCCCTCAGGTCTTTCCAAACATGGTCTTGGTATAACATAAGAGACCTGCCCTGGCTTCACATCTAATCATCTCTAGTATTCGAGAACTCTGAATTCTTAAGCCCTATGTTTGCTTTTCAGCTGTGTCTGCTCTTCTACTCCCAGAGATAACAGCCTCCCACCTGGGAGCAAGAGAAAATCTAACATGAAGATAAGGATGATTCCTGTCTCTCTGTTATTAAGCTATATCAGGACACCTCAGCATTATAACCCTTGCTCTGCCATTAACATGTTAGATGATAAAAAAAAAAAGACACTGAACAGCCTGCTTTCCCATCTGTAAAAACAACAGACTGGACTAAAATCTTTCAGTTCCCACTAGTATATATCTGCTCAAATCGATAGATTACAAACATGCTATGAACAGCCTAAGAATAGAATTCCTCATGGACAGTGGTTCATATTCACTGAGAACAGCTCCCGTTTCATGACCCTCTTCAGGAGCAGCCGCCACACTCAGTTTTCATCCAAGGGCACATGACCATCTAATGTTCTAACCATCTCTATTTATCACATTAAGAGACCAGATGCCATCATTTGACTTAAAAACATTCCCAATAAGCGTCTCCAAAGCTATTTGGATTTTCTTTTTTTATTTTTTTTTTAATTGTGAAGTGAATGGCTTTCTTTGTTATTAAAAAAAATTTCCACTATCAGGAAGATTTGAGGAAGTCATATCCTCTAGTCTGGTCCTCTGAGAGGCAGATAGCACCTCCCTGGCATCCCTGCTTTCTTATCCTCGTCAATTCCTATTTACTAGAAAATGCCGAATGCCTTCTCAACACTGAGCTCTAGTAGTGAAAGGTTGCTTGTGTTGGCTGCGTGTTTTGTTTTCCATCAGCCCCTTATTCCTAACACAACTCCCAAATGCCTGAAACTCAGCCCCTGCATTCTGCATCTGGTCCTTGTGACCTCTGCTGAATCATAGCCCAGGTTTTCCAGCAGGTTCCAGCTTGCAGCTGTGGCTCCGACTGTCACCTCACTGCCTTCCTCCTCCTCCTGAGACAGAAAGCCCACCGTCCCCAGCTCAGCAGTTCTCCCCTCTCAAGCCCTTGGGATAGACTTCTGGAGAAGAATTTAAAATATTACTCATTGGGAATTCCCTGGTGGTCTAATGGTTGGAACTTGGCGCTTTCACTGCTGGGGACAGGGTTTGATCCCTAGTCAGGGATCCTGACTAGGATCCTACAAACCGTGGGGCACAACCGAAAAAATTAAAACATCAAAATGTTACCCGTGTATACCAATCAGCGTGTCTTGGGGTTAAGAGTGGAAGTAGGCTTCAAGGGGAATTTGAAAGGAAGACAAAAAAGGGACGGGGAGGAGGAACAGAGGAATTATCAAGGTCCAGGCTGTTCATGCCTATCCCTGTGAAGAAAATGTTGGCACCAGTGTGTTTAATGTCTCTTGGAGGACTAACACAGTGAAAAGAGGAAAACAACAATTGTGCTTTGATTATCTAAAACCTGATTGTTGCTTTCACAGGTGACTCGTTTACCCTTATTTCTCAAGGTATATGGAGCAGAATGAAAAATGATGTATGCAGTTAAATCCATTAGGTTTATTTGTTGTCAATTTAATTTTATTTCAATAGTAAACTTTGAATATATACAGAGAGTAACCATGAGATTCTTAAAGTGACAGTCATTTCCTGGTAAAAATGGCTTAAAAAAAGCCAGTCGAAGCCAACTGCAGATTCTGTGGTTAATTAGTGTTTGTGCTCTGCAGTTTCTCTAATTTTAGCCTCCGTGGTTTTTATTCTTGCATCATGGAAGGTTGAGTGCTTAAAATTAAGAAAATAAAGGTTAGTCAAACTCTCAATTGTCTGTTTCTGTCTATAGTGAAATTGCAAGTCTAATTTTAAAGCCATCTTGTAAAGGTGAATAAATCTTACCTATCTTATGCAAAGAAATTGTATAAATTCACAAAGCAGTGACAGAAATGGGAAAACTCAGCTGCCTGAAATTTTCCGAGTTAAAATAGGAGGGGTAGATTTCTGTACCTGAGGGCACTCTTTAGGGGCGTATAGAGTTTTACTCAGTTTATGTTGAGTAATCTCACAGCCAAACCATTTTTTACCTTATGGCAAAAGCGTTTTGAGAGTGAAATCTCACTGACAACTGTCATGGGCCTACGCTAATACCCCTGAGTTAAGACCAGCCAGTGCAGACTTCCACCTATAAGATGAATAATGTTTGAGCATCTAATGGAAAACATGGGGATTATAGTTGATAGCACTGTATTGTATAATTGAAATTTGCTGGGAAAGTAGAACTTAAATGTTCTCTCCCAAAAAATATATATGTGAGCTGATGGATGGCTTAATTAACTAGATGAGGGGTGGGGATTCTTTCATAATTTATTATGTGCATGAAAACACCAGAGTGTATGCTTTAAATATGTTATAATTTTGTATGTCAGTTATGTCTCTTATAAAACTGAAATAACTTTTATAAAAAAGCTCAGCTGGTACTCACAACTTAGAGGACATTTCAAACTAATATCTGTACTCCTTTAGTTATTCATTCATTGACTTCTTATAGTTGTTTATTGGAGGATTCCTATTAATAGTTTTAAAAATCAAAATAATTGATTTTTAAATTAGAGAACTGTGGATCAAAGAAAATTTAGAATAATAGTCATTAAACCATTCATAGTAGTTATTTCCTGAGAAGGCAAGAATGGGTATTAAGAGGTTATAAAATATATTACATTTCTATGTTGTCTGAATAGTTTGTAATTCATATATGTTATAATTTATAATGAAAAAGTGAAAGTTTTATTGGCCAAAATAGAAAAAAAAATTCACTGAAAAGTGGAAATCATGACCTTGAAATTGAAATGGCTTCTGATTTCATTATTGCTTTCAAGTTTCCAAAAAGACTTTTTGTTTGATAATAAATAGAATGAAGTAAGTCTTACAGGTTATGTTTTCCAGGCTTAGTATTTCACAGGTCTCATTGTAAAAAAATGATCCATTCTTTCCTTAGCTTTCTCGGCCTCAAAGATTTCCCGAATCTTTTCAAAATGAATTGGACAATCTTGTCATGAGCCTCGCTGACCACATGATTTGGAAAAACAAAGACGCACTTGAAGAAACAAGAAGGGCAAACCACAGCGTTGCCAGATTTCTTAAGGTACATTATACAAAGTCATGATTCTGTTCAAGTCTGTGTGATAGTGGCTATGAGATACTCTACGTGTTAATTAAGTCACAGGTTCATTTATGATGAAAAGTCAAGACTACCACGATTAGATGAATGCTTTCATCTATATGTCTTTCTTGCTTGGAATACTTTCTGATTTTTTTTTCCAATTTGGAGTCCTATAGAACAAAAATCAAGGTTAGAGAAAAGTATCTGCTTGAATATTGTAGGACTTCTAAATATTTTTAAAGAGAAAACTGAGATTTTTAAAGGAGAACTTGTCCTGAGGCAACATTTTTGTCTCGGACTTTTCTATCCTTGAAGTGCTATTTTGGCATGGCTACAGCTCTCACAGTGATGCCAAATAGCCACTTTGGAAAAATTTGGGGGCATTGAGCATTTTTGTTGTCTTACTTCCAGGCTCTTTTTTACATGATGAAAATATTATAAATTAGCTACATAAAAGGAAAATGATCAGTTAAAGTATTGAGCAGCATAAAATGAAATATTTATATATATATATGCATACCTATAGCAATATTTCTTTATATTAAATTAGGAAGAAAAATGAGCTTAGTCCAAAAATAGCTAATGTAGAATGATGGTGTATCACTCAACAGATAATGCATCCAATCAGAAAGATAATGTTTTTCTTCTGTTCCTTCTTTTGCCCAACTGTTGACTATTGGTGACCTAGATGAAGGCACTTTTCTTGTTTTTTTTTGTGGTAGACACCAAGACATACTGGATAGTTGTGGGAACTTATCAATAAATACTAGTTACAAAGAGACTATGGAGATAGATGGAAAATTAGCTGAAGTTGTCATTTGTGAATTTTAATTCAGTCTAATTTCTTTTTTGATGTGTTAAATGCTATTTCAAATTATGTACTATGCATGTTTACCTCTTGAAGTTTCTTCTTCACTGTTTTATATCTTGTTTTTGCTTTTTTCTTGCTTCAAGAAAGAGAAAGAGATGGTCAGGGTTAAGGAGGAAGAGAGTAAAACAGAAAAAAAAGTTACTTTAATTTCTACCACATTTTAAGACCTATGAGAATAAAGTTTGTTACTATGCTAGTAGTTTATTTGAAGTGCTTGATGAAAAAGAAAATTTGGAGAAAATGACGTTTTGTCCAATTTGTAAGCACAGTGCATTTAAGAAACATCTGCAGAGTATTCTTCCCTAAATTGCAAAAAAAAAAAAAAAAAAAAGTTGCATAAGCAAGTCTCTTAAAAAGGGAAAAGACCCCTTATCTACCCTCTTTGGCTTAAATGTTCTGTACTTATTAGAAAAATAAAAATGCTTTCTTGGACCTCATTTATGCAAAAGTAGCTTCTGGTGGTACATAAAGTAGTGTCTAACAGGAATGTCCAAGGTGAAAAGAGACACAAAGTATACAGCTAATGGCGACACCAGTGGTTTGTGAAGGCTGTGGGTAAAAAGCCTATAAGATATGCGGATCCATGAACTGCAGACTGAAAGCAGTACTTTTGTGAAGTTCATAAATGGAAACACTAACAGTATATTTTACATTATTAAAATCTATTGTACAAGCATTGTTTTCAGATTATTGTTTTGATGGAATTTATTTGACCCAGAAAGCTTTTTTAAAAATGTTTGTAAAGTTTATTATATGAATCATTTGAACACAGAGAGGAAAAGAGAAAAGAAGATGACATGATTTTTTATGTTAAATTGAATGTAGTCATTTGGCATCACGCATGTGAATTGATGAACTTTGAGTGTTCAGCTGCTCAACACTGCCCCACTGTTGGCATTATAAGACTTTTATATTCCCAGAAAATAGTTATTCACTTAACTTGGGTTTCAAATGACTTTTATCTCTTTTGGTTGTTGAATTCTATATTAGTAATCTAATACTGTAAATTAGTTGTCATCAGAATTTAACAATTGAACTATCATAACACCATGGTTGTACCAAGCTTGTTTTCCAAAAATGGAGAATGTGGTACCTCAGGGGTGACCACATGAAAGTGTCCTAGGTGAGAAAGTGTCCTCCTTTATCTTACATCATGGGAAAATAATGTTTTTTTAGCACTCAGGCCAGAAACCTTGTCCATTTCTCTGACTGTTCTCTCCTAGAGATAGACAGGATGCAAATGCATGCATGTCTACATATGTAGCTTCTGTGATTTTTTTTTTTCCACTACCAATCTGGGTCACAACTTAATTTACTTGAGAGTAACTGTCTAGATACTCTTCTCTTGCAAATATAATACCAAGGAAGTAGCAAAGGAAAGTTCATTCTGATTTTAATTTTCCTTCTTAGACAGCCATGTCTTTTTACCCATTCTTCTGACTATTCTCTACTTTATTTCAATTTGCTTTTGGAAACCATTTGGCAATCATCTAATATAAAAGACAGATTTTGGTAGCAAAATATGTTAAAGAAACATCTGTGATATTTCTGTCTAAATATCAAAAAAAAAAGATGGATAAGCAAGTCTATGAAAGGGAAAGTCTTTATATTTACTCTCTTTCACTTAAATGTTCTGTGTTTCTGGAATAAATAAATGGTTTCTATAAATTCCATCTATGCAAAAGTTGCTGTGGTGGTACATAAGTAAATACCTAGTAAAGTATCCAGACGAGAAAGAAAAAGATGGACCAAGTAGTTTTGTAAAATATAAAGGGAAAAGGGTATCAGATTGCGAGTTTTGTAATTTGAGTTCATAACTGATCACTACACAAGCTATAGAATAAAATTCTCATTGCTTCTCACAGTTGGTGAAACAAAATAAATAATTTTTATTACAATATATCTTTGCATGTTTAATTTAGAATATTTTCCTTTCAGTTCAGTTCAGTTCAGTCACTCAGTCATGTCCGACTCTTTGCTACTCCATGAATCACAGCACGCCAGGCCTCCCTGACCATCACCAACTCCCGGAGTTCACTCAGACTCATGTCCATCGAGTCAGTGATGCCATCCAGCCATCTCATCCTCTGTTGTCCCCTTCTCCTCCTGCCCCCAATCCCTCCCAGCATCAGAGTCTTTTCCAATGAGTCAACTCTTCGTATCAGATGGCCAAAGTACTGGAGCTTCAGCTTTAGCATCATTCCTTCCAAAGAACAACCAGGGCTGATCTCCTTTAGAATGGACTGGTTGGATCTCCTTGCAGTCCAAGGGACTCTCAAGGGTCTTCTCCAACACCACAGTTCAAAAGCATCAATTCTTCGGTGTTCAGCCTTCTTCACAGTCCAACTCTCACATCCATACATGAGCACAGGAAAAACCATAGCCTTGACTAGACGGACCTTAGTCGGCAAAGTAATGTCTCTGCTTTTGAATATACTATCTAGGTTGGTCATAACTTTCCTTCCAAGGAGTAAGCATCTTTTAATTTCATGGCTGCAGTCACCATCTGCAGTGATTTTGGAGCCCAAAAACATAAAGTCTGACACTGTTTCCACTGTTTCCCCATCTATTTCCCATGAAGTGATGGGACCAGATGCCATGATCTTCATTTTCTGAATGTTAAGCTTTAAGCCAACTTTTTCACTCTCTTCTTTCACTTTCATCAAGAGGCTTTTCAGTTGCTCTTCACTTTCTGCCATAAGGGTGGTGTCATCTGCATATCTGAGGTGATTGATATTTCTCCCGGCAATCTTGATTCCAGCTTGTGTTTCTTCCAGCCCAACATTTCTCATGATGTACTCTGTATATAAGTTAAATAAGCAGGGTGACAATATACAGCCTTGACCTACTCCTTTTCCTATTTGGAACCAGTCTGTTGTTCCATGTCCAGTTCTAACTGTTGCTTCCTGACCTACATACAGATTTCTCAAGAGGCAGGCCAGATGGTCTGGTATTCCCATCTCTCAGAATTTTCCACAGTTTATTGTGATCCACACAGTCAAAGGCTTTGGCATAGTCAATAAAGCAGAAATAGATGTTTTTCTGGAACTCTCTTGCTTTTTCGATGATCCAATGGATGTTGGCAATTTGATCTCTGGTTCCTCTGCCTTTTCTAAAACCAGCTTATTTTCCTTTATTAAGCCAAACTGGGAAAAAGTCTGGTAGGATATGTTATTCTTTATATCAACAATCTGCAAATTTTTTTCTGTAAAGGGTCAAATGTTAAATATTTTTAGTTTTGCAGACCATACAGTCTCTGTGGCAAGTACCCAACTCAGCTAGAAACAATCATAGACCATTCTGTGTTAGTCACTCAGTTGTGTTTAACTCTTTGCAACTCCATGGAGTATAGCCTGCCAGGCCCCTCAAGCTTTGGGATTCTCCAGGCAAGAATACTGGAATGGGTTGCCATTTCATTCCCCAGGGTATCTTCCTGACCCAGAGATTGAACTCGGGTCTCCTGCATTGCTGGCAGACTCTACCATCTGAACCACCAGGGAAACCCTTAGACCGTTCACCATGGACAATATTTAAACAAATGGGTACAGCTGTGTCCCAGTAAAACATTATTTACAAAAACAAACAAGTGGGCCAGTTTTGGCTCATGGAACATAGTTTGCCACAGCCTACTATAAATTGTTTTCTGCTAATATGGAAGGTTAATATAAATTATTTTAAAACAAAAGTAGGGAGGCCCCTCCATACTTTAACAATGAGTGAAAGATCCTTGCTTTGGGGGTTAAGAAGATGCTGGAATGGGCCAGAAACGGTACGGATGACAGGAGAGACACATTTGATGAAGCTTGACCCGCAGGAGGGCTCTCTTCAGGAAAAAGGCTGATTCTACTGACTTTGTATCTTAGAAACAACCTGCCCCCCTTATCCCTCACTGACCCTTGAAAGGAGGATGACAAATTCACCACATAGGTCTTATATCTCAAGAAACTCTGAGTTTTCCTAGACCCCCAGGGTAGGCACCCTCCTCTTCATTTTCCCCATCCATGGGTGGTGGAGTTTGGTCTCCTTTCAAAGTTCACAGATTAGCTACAGTAGCCTCTGGGAGGTGGCAACTGTAACCTTTCAATGACAGGACTCAACAGATTCCTCCAAGGTGCCCTGTGACTTCACCAAGGTATAATCAAGGTGCCCTGTGACTTCACCAAAGTGCTTCTGTTCTCGTGCTCTTTCTTGAGAAGTTTCTAGAACCCACAGTTATACTAGATGGTCTTCCTCTATGCAAAGTGAGACCCAAGCTTCTTCCCAGCAAGAAGGAGACAGCAATAGCAGAGGTCTCCGGGGAGAGAGCTCCACGTTGGGAATATTCCAAGGGTCACCAGTTGGGACTTCATTCTACAGATGGAGAACCTTAGAGGACCTGACCCACTTGCTGAGAGCCTGCATAGTGCAGAGGACATCAAAGCCCTCTTCCTCCCTCCTCTACATCTTCTGCACTGGTGATTATGCTCTGGTGTTACCTTTCCTCACTGTTCAATTGGGAAATAGGAGGACCAGGGAGCCATTTACTTTTTTACTAAAGGGGGATGATTGAAAGAACTTAAATTCATACTGAAAATGAAAATATAAATGATATAGTATGTAATGAATAGGTACATAAAAAAAAACTCAGAATAAAACATAGAAAAATAGGGAAACAAAACAAACATATGATTGACCAATCAACTGGAAACGTTGTTAGAGAAAATAACTCATGTTTATACATGGGCATATTCCAATGGGAAATCTTCCACTTGGTATACTACCTATAGGGCTTTCCAGGTGGCACTAGTGGCAAAGAACTCGCCTGCCAATTCGGGAGACATAAGAGACGTGGGTTCCATCCCTGGCTCGGGAAGATCCCCTGGAGGAGGTAGACGAGGGCATGGCAACCCACTCCAGTATTCTTGCCTGGAGAATCCTGTGGACAGAGGAGCCTGGCAGGCTACAGTCCATCGAGTTGCAAAGAGGTGGACATGACTGAAACAACTTAGCATGCACACACGCATACTGCCTATAACAAGATTTTATGTCCAGTCCTTTCTGAGAAAAGAGATTTGTTTGTAAAACTGAGGAGAGATTAAGAAATGTGAAACCATTACAATGGACCCTACTGGATTCTGGATGAGAAAGAAGCCTTCTATACTGAGTGATACAGCAGCTGAGAGATTTTCCCACGTGATACATATACTTGCACACTTGTGGATGGGTAGAATGAAACACGCATGCAGTGATGACCTCCATAAGCTAATCTACTGTAGTGCCCAAGATGCTGCATCAGGAAGCATAGTCCATGCCCACTTCACACTTTGCCAGTGCAGGAACTGGCCCCTGTAGCTTGGTTACTGGTTTCGTGGCCATTAGTCTTTGGGATAGAGAGCAGATGCTGAGCCGACTTGCAATGCTTGCCTGACTCCTCTAAAGCTACCTACTGCTTAAGACTCTCCTTATTACAGTTACGAGAGTGTGAAGACAGAGTAAGACAGACAGTGAGCAGCTCACGGATAGAAATCTCAGGCTGTCTTACCTTCACTCTTCAAGCTGCCTTGGCTGAAAAGAAAAGCTTTTGAAAGAGGCCAGTGAGATTGCAAAAAGTTTCCCTGACCTGTCTCTGCTGCCCCTATTACTACCTGATGTTGCACAGTAAATGATCTTCACCTAAGGAACTGTGGGAAAAAAATGTTAAAAAACAATAATAAAATGTAGCAAAGTGGTTAAAAAAATAGACAAGTAAAAGCTAAAATTTTCTATATGAAAAGGAAAGGGCTTTGCAATATTTCATTGCAAATCTCCAAGAGATGTTTTATGAAAAATGATAAATATGGATTTGTAACTTTGTGGTGTGTGTCCTATATCTGGTATTTTAATTAGCTGCCATATGTGGATGAATGCTTAAGCATATTGTAGATATTGTTCAAACATTTATTATATAACACATTTAGTGAAATGTTATTTTACTTCAATATTTTAATCATCTTTTCTAACATCTTTAATGATCCTTAAAATAAAAACATCTGAATTTAATTTTTTTTTTTTTTTTTAGCGCTGCTTTACATTTATGGACCGGGGTTTTGTGTTTAAGATGGTTAACAATTACATCAGCATGTTCTCCTCTGGTGATCCCAAGGTAAGAACCACGTTTAGGCGTGATGGCTTTCTAAACTGTTGCATTACAAATAAATACACTGGTCTCTGTGTATAATCTGTCTAAAACAATAACCCATCTATTATTTGTATCAAAAGATAATTTATGCAATGAAAGGCAGGTTTTTAAAATGGCTCATCATCTCAGCAAGTCTCCAAGTCCTCCCTTCATGGGGGACAAATGTACGTGGAGTTAAAGTGTTTACATTTCACTTCTACTTCTCGTGGGCTGTGAGAGGAGTGATTCTGGCTGAAATTCTTCTTCCTCAGGTTTGCCCTGGACTGTCTTGGTTTTAGCAAGTTCCACTTCTCTGGAAATTTTCAGTCTTGGGAAAAATGGAACAGTTGATCACCTTATGTAAATAGTGACTCTGTGTCGGGAGACAGGGAATAGTATTAATATCTAGGGAGCAGTGGTTCCCAAGTGTGGTTCCTAGACCAGTGATCTCAGAGCTGAGCTGCTGCGGGTGGGACCCAGAAATCTGGAATGCAGCAAGATTCCTATCACCTTCAGGTGATTCTGTGTTCTTTCAAGTTTGAGAACCACTAAGCTATATAATATGGCATATGCCAGAGGGACATAAGACTGGAAATGGGCCAGACTCTGAAACTTGGATCATTAAGCTTTAAGGTTCTTAGTGTTGCAACCAACAGAAACTTACTCCACTTTGAGCGAAAGGGAATTTATTGGAAGGATATTGGGAGAACTAGGTTTGGAAAAGAGCAGCGACCAAGGCACTTCCAGGGCAAAAGAGTAATCAGAAAGGATGAACCTGGGGCCAAGGTCTGCTGCTCCTTAAATAATGAAATGGGACCATTTTTTCCCTCTTAACACTCTGCTTACATATATACAATGGAATATTACTTGGCCATAAAAAATGAAATAAGGTCATTTGCAGCAATGTGGGTGGACTTCGAGATTATCTAAGTGAAGTAAGTCAGACAGAGAAAGACAAATACCATATGATACAACTTATATGTGAAATCTAATTTTTTTTAATACAAATTAACTTTTTTAAAAAACAGAAATGGACTCACTTTAATTTATCATTACCAAAGAGGAAATGTGGGAGGATGTGATAAATAGGAGATTGAAATGAACATATACAGATTGCAATATATAAAATAGATATCTAATAAGGACCTACTGTATAGCACAGGGAACTTTAGTTAATATTCTGTAATAACCTACTTGGGAAAAGAATCTTGAAAAGAATGGATATATATATATGTATTATAACTGATCACTTTGCTTTACATATGAAACTAACACAACATTATAAATCAACTATACTACAATAAAAATTTTTTTAAAAAGATTTGCACTCCAGAGAGGAAGCATGTAACTGGTCTGCTTTGGGTCACATGAAAGAGAAGGCACCTGAATTAACAGTTCCCCATTAACCTTTCCCCATCGGGAGGAAAATAAGTCCCCAAGAGAAGTCATCTAGGTACTGGGAAAGAATATAGAAATATGTTTATGAATATAGAAATAGAATATATTTATGTTTAAAGAAATAAACAAACATAGAAATTCCAAAAGTAAATAATGATCTTCTTGCCATACCTCAACATGAATCCGCCACCAGTGTACACGTGTTCATTGTAAAGTAATTAGCCTCCAATTAAATAAATAAATTTAAATTAAAAAATAATAGTAATGATCTTCTTGGAGCATTTCATGTTAGGCTTAGGAGCCTGAATGTTATTTTTTAGCTGTGGAGATTTAGCTAGGAGAACTGCATGATTATATGTCATCCCGTTTTGAAAATCCAGTTCTTTCTGTAAATATTTTTTGAAAGAATGTCCTTCATTAGTGCTCCAATTATGCATGAAATTTGCAGAATATCCTTTTAAGTATGATTTCAGTGACCCTAAATTATATATCTTATCAAAGACCAAATGGAACATGTTCAATGAAGAGTGATTACCGTGTAATTTAATTATGTTCCTTTTCACTTTGATGTACAAAGGATTAAGTCAAATACTACCCTTGTTTGAGATGTCAGTATTCTAAATTACTGACTAAAGTTGTCACAAATTATGATTCTAAAATATCTGAGCAAATGAAATATATTTTTATTTTGTTAGATGTTTTTAGTGAATACAATGAATGCAAGCTAACTGAGTCTTAAAAATTGATGACTTAGTTTGCATGACAATGAAAATAGAATGGTTATGGAGTTGCTAATTGTTCCTATTTATGCGGTTGTATTAAGTTGTTTTGGATCATGTCTGCACTTCATTTATCACTGTCCTACTCAAAACATTGAGATGACAGACCTGTTTGCAAGGGCAGGGAAGGGGTGGAATGGTGTACTCTCAGAATAAATGGCAGATGGAGAGAGATTTACTCTAAGTTTAGATTATCTGCACCATTGTCTTTCTTAACACTGGATCTTAGAAGTTGATTTGGAGTGATCTGCCCTTCAAGCTGAGTGTAGTTGTACATCTTAGTACATATGGTGAGGCACTGTTTTTCTCAGAATAAATATATTTTGCTATATGCTGAAATAAATGAAAAAATAGAACTCAATAAGATTGTATCACATAGAAGTTCAAGGTAGGTTGCAAATGAAATCAGTTTCTGAACAGGCCTTGACCAATGTCCAAAAATAGGGTGCCTGACTATATTTACCACTTCAGAGGGGACAAAATCCTTTAAACTTAACAATGACCCAGTGGTCACACAAAAGTAACTCCACTTCCTTTTTAGAGATAAGATTCAAGTGCAGATTTTCTATTAACTTTCTTAGTGTGTGAATAATAGTCATTCTTTTGCCTCTTTTTTAGACCTTATGCCAATATAAATTTGACTTTCTCCAAGAAGTATGTCAGCATGAACACTTTATTCCATTGTGTCTTCCCATAAGATCAGCAAACATTCCAGGTAAAAAGTCCCAGATTTTTATCAGTTCCTACAAAGGGATCACATCTATTTGTTTGTTTTACCTTCTTTGTTTGTATCCCTGTTTCCTCATTCTTCGTTTTGTCTGAAATTGTCATATGGGCATTAGACCCAGGTAATCAGGTTAAAATGCAGAAAATGATAGCATGTGGTAAGGAGTACCGCACTGTATTTCTCAATTTTTGTTTATGTTCTCTTTTTCATCAAAGAGAAGGCCAACAAAGCCATACAATTGGTGCTTATAAATCAAAGAATGTTAACCTTGTAACTAGTGCCAAGTTATCACTGCATTAGGCAGGCTGGTTAAGACAGTCAAGGGGATCAAATCTGTTTTAGTCATTTGGATTCTCTGTTTACTATTTACTTCCCAAGTAGCTCAGCTAGTAAAGAATCCACCTGCAATGCAGGAGACCCTGGTTCAATTCCTGGGTTGGGAATTTACCCTGGAGAAGGGATAGTTTACTATTTATCAATAAGTAAAAGGGATTGTTTACTATTTATCAGTAGCTCAGAGACCTGGTAGTCTCTTTGTAGGTCTGATATTATCAATAGTAAACATAAAAACATGTTTCATAGCAAGCAGATTTCAGATAGAAGGAAAAAACAGTGCCCAAGAAGAAAGCTAAGAATTAAAATAATTCTGTTCATGACATTCTTTCTTAAGAGAAGAAGTAAACAACCAAAGCCTTGTCTTGAAAAGCAAAGCTTTATTGAAGGGCTTCACTTGTATCTTAAGACAATATATTTTAATTTTTCAGTATAAATTACACATAGTTAATGAATATGGTGTTTATCTGAGTATGTATATAGCTGAACTTTTTGTTTATTTATATTAAATTTAGATCCTTTGACACCTTCAGAATCAATACAAGAATTACATGCATCAGGTAAATGATTTTTATTTTCTATTACACTATCTCAGCATCAATAACCACTTTGTATTTTGATAATATTGATGAGTATAGACACTTCATATTTCCAGTTTCTAGATGCTAATAGTCATATCATCTAATCAAATATATAATCAAATATATTAAAATATCAAATATCATCTAATCAAAATAGGCAAAAAGTTGAGTGAGCTTTTCTTTTATCACAAATAATAAATGCTTCCTTAGTTTGAATTCTTTCATACCCTATTCTCCAGAGTTTGAACTCTTTTTAGTTTCCCAAAGCATCAGAAATTTGAACTGTCTTTATATGATATTTCTATCAATAAGCCACAGCTTGGTTCTAACCCTTCTCTCAAAATTGAGATCATTAGAATCATATCAGTTTATTTTTGCCCCAGAAAAGTTCATAACTTGAAATAGTCTAGGCAAATTTTTTTCTAGGTATAAACGGGCAATTTGCAAGTTTTGGTTTATTTCTGGCTCCTCACTGTTACTCAGTATTTCATGGGAAAATTTATTTAACCTAAGCCCTTTGATGTTAGTTTCCTGAACTTCCACATTCCCTGAACTTCTGCCTTCAGCAGTATTTTCACGGACTGGAAAAAATCGATGTGTTTACTTTACTTCTGGTCAGATATGATTTGGAGTGTTCTAATAGTTCGTTATTCCTAACATGTAGTCCTGGGTCGGAAGGATCACCAGAGTAAGAAACGGCACCCCACGCCAGTATTCTTGCTGGCAAAATCCCATGGACAGAGGAGCCTGGCAGGCTATGGTCCATGGGATCGCAAAAGAGTTGAACATGACTGAAATGACTCAGCATGCACTCATGCTCTGTTTTGGATAAGAATAAACAGTATTTACTGAATGCCCCTCTTCACATTTTTCATACAAGACTGCATTGCTGAATCCCGCCTAGTAGCAAGAGGGGTTTATCGTTGTTTGTTCCACCTCTCTTGATTGTAAAGTGATCATTTGACTTTCAGTAACATGATCTCTTTACCTTCCTCACAAAGATATGCCTGAATATTCAGTCACGAATGAATTTTGCCGCAAACACTTCTTAATCGGAATTCTGCTCCGAGAAGTTGGCTTTGCTCTGCAAGAAGATCAAGATATCAGGCACTTGGCTTTAGCTGTCCTAAAAAATCTAATGGCTAAGCATTCATTTGATGATCGATACAGAGAACCAGTAAGTGGTCTTTCTTTCTCCCTTCCCTAAGCACCATTTAATGGTTCACTGCATTAAGTGCCTATCAAACCTACAAGTCTATTGATGTTTATGTGAATCATTTCTTTTGACTCCTTTTCTACCTAGGAAAAGCAGGCCCAGATAGCCAGTTTATACATGCCGCTCTATGGCATGCTTCTGGACAATATGCCAAGGATTTACCTGAAGGACCTATATCCTTTTACCGTCAATACGTCGAATCAGGTAAGTTTGCATAATATTCCAAGTGTCTATTTTAATAAAGAGTTTGCCTTTTTTATATTTTTGGCCTCGATAACCATTTTCCCCTAATTGTGAGCAAACTAAGGATTAAACAGAACAGTGCTTCTTGCTAGCTGGTTTTTTGGCGCGGGGAGGGGAGCGTTGTTTGCTTTTGCTTTTTTATTCATCTGTTTTTTATTGCAGTATAACTGCCTTACACTGTTGTGTTACTTTCCGCTGTACAATGAAGTATATCAGCCATATGCATACATATATTCCCTCCCTGGTAGACCTCCCTCCCACCCAAGCCCTTCATTTCGCCCACCCCAGGTCATCTCAGAGCACTGAGCTCAGCTATCTGTGTTATATATACAGCAGCTATCTAGCTGTCTGTGTTGCACATGGGAGTGGACATACGGGGCTTTACTTGTGGCTTGGATGGTACTTTCTCAATTCTTTTCACCCTCTCCTTCCCCATCCCTCCTGTGTCCACACATCCATTCTCTACATCTGCATCTCTGTTCCTACCCTGTAAATAGGTTCATCTGTACCATTTCTCTAGATTCCATATATATGCATTAATATAGGTGTTTTGAGGTGTTTATACAGTCTCTAGAAGTTAGGAACTATGTCTGGAATTTTTGTTGACCTTGGACCAGTATCAGTTACTATCTATGTAACCTTCAATAAACTATACAACTTTTTCCTCATTTATAAAATGAAACAGAATACCTCTATCACAGGGTTCTTAGGAGGATTAAATGTGTAATAGAAAACATGCATCATAGACACTGGCACATTATAAGTACCTCACATCTAGTTTTTAATAATAATATGCATTTTAAAATCCATGATAATAGTGATAATCTAATCAATGAATTTATGACACCACTTATAGGTGAAATCTAAAAAATACAACAAAGTAGAGAATATGACAGAAAAAGAAGCAGAGTCACAGATATAGACAACAAACTAGTGATTACCAGTAGGGAGAGGGAAGAGCCATAGGAATAGGGGTTAAGAGGTACAAAGTGTTATATATAAAATTATTATACTTCTATAAGCTATAAGGATATATGGGGAATCTAGCCAGTATTTTATTATAACTGTAAATTGAGTGTAACCTTTAAAACTGTGAATCCCTATGTTCTATACTTATAACATATAATATTGTACATCAATTATAGTTCAGTTAAAATTTTTTTTTTAATTAGTGAACTTACCAATAGCCATTATAGTCATTTAGTCCAGGGGTCCCCAACTTCTGGGATCTAATGCCTGATGATCTGAAGTAATAATAATAGGAATAAATGCACAATAAATGTAATGTGTTTGAATCATCTCCAAACCATCCTTCCTCCCAGGGTCTGTGGAAAAACTTTCTGCCACAAAACTGAAAGGTGCCAAAAAGATTGGGGACCACTGATCTAATCTATATCTGAAAGAGTTTCCAGTACATTGTTTAAAAATTTTTAAATCACATAAGAAATCAAATTGTGACTAAAATTAGGGTTTGACAGCATTCTCTTTCATTGCCTACTTTGGCAGAAGATTTTGCAAAAATATAAAAAATCAAATCGCATATCATCTAATTGAAAATGTAATGAAGAAAACATTTGTAGGTTTATGATGTTGAAATATGTTAATTCCCACTAATCTCTTTTGTGCTTTGAATACAGGGGTCTAGAGATGACCTCAGTACCAACGGAGGATTCCACACCCAGTCAGCTATGAAACATGCCAACTCTGCAGACACATCATTTTCTAAAGATGTTTTAAATTCTATAGCAGGTACTTCAGACCTTCCAGACAATGGTGTTTAACACTCATCTTTGTTTACACTGTACATCACTATGCTTTTTACCCACTCATTCATTGTACATAATGTATGAGGCAAAGTATTCTGCATTTATATAGCTAAAGAGTCTTGTTACATGTTTCTCTGAATGTCATCCAACAACTTCCTCTTCTACTTAGTGTTCATTTCTACTTGGATTAAGAAGCAGTCTACTCCGATGTCATCAAATTGTTTCATTCTGGAAACAATCTTGATGTTTTCATTGCATACAGCCTTTTAAAATATAATAGCCCTTCCACTTCAAAGATTATTTTTAAGAACTCTTTTGGAAATGTCATCTTAATTTCTTACAAACTGTCAAAAATTGAAAGCTGCTTCCTCCATAGCATCCTTAAGAACTTTTATTAAGCATTTTAAAACAAAAACGTTCTTTAAAAAGCTTTGTAAGAAATCAAAGGAGCACACTTTATTTCCAGTTATAATGGTCTAAATGTTCTTAAATCCTTCATACTGGCATGGCTGTTAAAATAATATTTTAAAAGTTGCATATCTTTCATGCCAATCCCAGACTCTATTGTGTCAGCCTTTCACAATACCTGAATGATCAGCATCTTTTTGGTTCATTTTAGCTTTGTGTGTGTGTGTGCGCACCCATGCATCTCATTACCGTCTGTGTGCTGTGGCTTGTGTTTACAGCATTTTCATCAATAGCTATTTCTACAGTAACCCATGCTGATTCCAGAGCTTCGCTAGCAAGTCTTGACTCCAACCCAAGTACCACTGAGAAGAGCAGTGAGAAGACTGACAACTGTGAAAAGGTACACCTTCCCTCCCTAATTTACCAAGCGCATTACAAGTCAGCTGTCTCCTCCTCCTCAATCCTTGTTGTTTCTTTCATCCCTAGATCCCAAGACCCTTGTCTCTGATAGGCTCAACTCTTCGATTTGACAAGTTAGATCAAGCAGAAACCAGGAGTCTTCTCATGTGCTTTCTGCACATTATGAAAACAATTTCGGAGGGTAAAGAGAGCTCTTTAAAATTAAATTTTTTTAAAAAAAAGGAAAAAACTTTGAATTTCAAAGAGTCTCATGTTAGTTGGTGTTTCCTTTCAGAGACTCTGATTGCCTACTGGCAAAGAGCCCCCAGTCCAGAGGTGTCTGACTTCTTCAGCATCTTGGAGTAAGTTTCAGAGTTGATTACTTAAGACTTTTTTTCTAGAACCTTCAAATGATTTTAGTATACAATTTTTCATTTTGAGTATCATATGGTGAATAATCTATCAATAATAATGCATAAACTATATAAAGAAAACTGTATTTTTCTTTTAATGTACTTGGATGAACACTTTGTATAGATTTAAAGGTATGAATAATTAGAATGTGACTTATTTTTTTCCTTTCTAGCGTGTGTCTTCAAAATTTCAGATATCTAGGGAAACGGAACATAATAAGGTAATCATTTTAAATTCCAAAAGATTAGTCTGATCTTTTGAAAAGAATCATATATGTGTATGTTAGAAACCTTAAAATGCAAATAGGATTTTAAGGTTGACCTCACATTACGCAAAGTATGTTTGATGATTACACTATACCCATAGAAGATCCAAGAATAGTTAATGTTGTCCGAAGAAAAAAGCACAAAACACACATTTCTGAAAGGAAACCACATTTCATGTAGCTTTTCAACCAGTTTGTCTTCATATGAATGTAACTTAGAAGATGCATATTTATAACAGACTTTTGGACTCAGAGGGAGAGGGAGAGGGTGGGATGATTTGGGAGAATGGGAATTCTAACATGTATACTATCATGTAAGAATTGAATCACCAGTCTATGTCTGACGCAGGGTGCAGCATGCTTGGGGCTGGTGCATGGGGATGACCCAGAGAGATGTTGTGGGGAGGGAGGTGGGAGGGGGGTTCATGTTTGGGAACGCATGTAAGAATTAAAGATTTTAAAATTTAAAAAAAAAAAGTAAGAAAACCATCTTTGAATTTACAAAGAAAACAAGATCTCCCTTCTTCTACCTGTAAGCTAATAATGCCTAAAATAAATTGATTTTTCTTTAAAAAAAAAAAAGAAAAAGAAAATACTTCCAATATACTAAAAAAAAGGTTAGTCTGGAATAACTGTGCTCTCATCCTTTCCCATTAGAGACAGCATTGCCCCCCTCAGCACATTCCCTAAACCCTCAATTTCCCATTTCCAGAAGAAAATGTGGTTTTTCTCATAACATATGAAAGATTTCATTGTCCAGTAATCTCTTTGTCAGTTGCATTTTTTGTTTATATATCAGTTGCAAACACTGAGCTAAGATTAAAACCAGTTTTACTTGCAGAAAAATTGCTGCTGCGTTTAAATTTGTGCAGTCCACCCAGAACAATGGAACTCTCAAAGGATCTAATCCATCCTGCCAGACCTCTAGCCTTTTGTCACAATGGTACTGTCATATTTGCTTGATATTTAAAATTATATTGTGAGTGTACATGGATGTGTATGTGCATGTGTGTGTATTGGGCTTCTCGGTGGCTCAGTGGTCAAGAATCCACTGGCAATGCTGGAGCCGAAGGAGACGCGGGTTAAATCCCTGAGAAGATTGCCTGGAGGAGGACGTGGCAGCCCACTCCAGTATTCCTGCCTGGACAGTCCCATGGACAGGGGAGCCTGGTGGGCTACAGTCCATAGGGTCACAGAGTGGGACATGACTAAAGCAATTTAGCACACACACATGCATATATATATATATATATGTATACATATATATATATATCCAGTATTCTTGCCTGGAATAGGTTGCCATTTCCTTTTCCAGGGGATCTTCCCAATCCACAGATTGAACGTGGTCTCTGGTGTTTCCTACATTGGCTGGTGGATTCTCGCATAGGGTCAATGAGTATCTTAATTTTTTTAAGCCTGGAAAGATATAATTCCAATCAATGACTATTTTCATGTTTGCTAATCTCTTGGTGGCAAAGTAAGCTGTGAGGTCATATCTCCCCTTTCCTTTCAGTAATTTTAATAATTTAACCATATTCTTAGAGTTTAATGTAATTTTTTAAGGGTCAAAGGCAGTAAGGAAGCATATCTGGCCCCATAAGCTCATGTTAGTTTTTTTAGTCATCAGACTGATTTGACTAGCATAAAAAACCTAGGGGGTCATACTCCCCCACAGAAAACATTAGCCTGAAATGCTGCCTTAAAGCTCCTCTGGGTCTAGTCAATCCAAATTCTTTGCTAAAGTTTTCTCCAGCTTGATTTATTCTTCCCAGGGGTATCATGATAATATACAATACGAAAATGGCTGTATTTTAGAAAGAATTTTAGAAAGTAATATGGAAGTAGTAAATGGCTAATAAATCATTGAATAAATTTTGCCTCTTTATCCATGGGGACCACTTGAGTGGCCCCCTTATGAGAAAGCAAATAAAAAATGTAATGGGCATGTTTTGGCAATTGATAGTAGGAGAGAGGACCATAAACAATGACTTTAATGACGATCGTAACCCAGCTGAGGTCACTGCAGTTTAGAGGATGTCTGGTAAGTTAGATTTCAGGGTCCTCCCTGAACACCTCCTGATTTTTTCCCCAAATCCCTTCCCCCAAACCATGGCTTTTCCTCCAGGAGTTATAGACAGAAGGAGACTAGAAGTAATTCAGTCTCAAAGTTTAAGCCATACAGCCCCAAACCGATTGTTCCCTGTAGCTGCAGAAATGACCCAGACTCTCTTGGCTACTGAAAACCAAAGTCAGATTTCCTGGGCCCCGATCCACTCAAAGCACTTGAGAAGTAAGACAGAGAGAAAACCATTGCTTGTTTTTGAGGCTTGACTCTTCAGTATCTCTTCCTCCAAATACTAAGAAGTAACAGTCAAAGAGTTGTTTCAGACCAAATTTTACTTTTTTATATTTTACCCCCTAAAAATAATTGATACCAATTGAGTTATGTTGTATTGTACTTTATAAATGTTTATCACTATGCCTTTCTGAGCAACCAACATAATATCTGTGGAATCCCATGATTTCATTAAATAATAATGAATATGATTGTGCAGAATTTAATTCTGTATCTATTATTTTGGCAGATGAATTCTTTACTACTAGTGCCACCTGGGAAACCCATTATCCTTTAGTATCTATTATCATTCTGAACCCTTTTTTGGCTTAAATAAAATTTCTCCAAAAGTACTTTTAAAGTTTCTGTCATTGTGTCACCCCATAATTAATGGTTTTTCATAAAAAGTCTCATTTTTCACAAAAAAAAATGTTAATATGACACAATCAAGAGAATTTGAAAAAACATTTGGTTTTCATATCTGACTTTAACCATTTTTCCCATTTCATTTACAGGATGCACACCACTTCCAGTCATGAAGGACAGAAACAGCACAGATCACAAACTTTACCAATAATTCGAGGCAAAAATGCACTTTCTAACCCCAAACTCCTCCAGATGTTAGACAATACCATGACCAGTAAGTAAACCAGAAACAATAGCAACAAGATGGTTATCGTTTTTCTCTAGACACGTGCAGGAAATAAATTCATTATGTTTCAGAATGTAGGGAATGTTGCTGTGCCCCTGAGACCACTGGTTTTCAGGCTTGCCGTAGCCCTGGGAACGTTCCTGAGAGGAGAGAATGAGCAGGGAGTAGTTTAAAAACATAGTGTCCTGGGACTTCCCTATTGGTCCAATGGTAAAGACTCTGAGCACGGGGCATGGGTCGGATCCCTCACTGGGGCACCAAGTGACTCTGGCATTGTGAGAGTTACAGTGGCCTCTCTCAACCTGATTATTATCCACTCTGGGAAGAGGAAAAAGTTGCCTGTGTCCTAGAAGCAGCAGGAGTGCAATCTTGAACCCAGTGTTGTACACATTCTAGGTGTCAATGAGGTAAAAAACGAGATCCAGTGTTTTCATATCATGTAAGTGTTCTTGATTATGGACACGTGACCAAAGTTAGCTGTTTGACAGTATTTGCCTTAACTTGTAAATACATTTAGCACCTTTCTGAAGAGGTCATTCGTGCAGATCATCCACTCAGACTCTACATTTGATCTATTAACCTGGAGCATAAACTTGACCCAGACCAATTATGGAGGAAATAAGACTATACGGAAAGCTGAACCAATGGAAAAGAAGTGGGAAATAAAGAACAGACTACTCTGATTCTTTAGAAATTCCATACCTGACCAATGAAAGGGGCACAGGCACTGTCTTCATTGGTGCAAGCTACTAAAATAAGATGCATCAGACTGTGTAGCTTAAACAAAAAATATTTACTTCTCCTAGTTCTAGAGGCTGGGAGATCCAAGATCAAGGTGCCAGCAGATTTGATGTCTGGTAGAATCCTGCCTTCCAAATGGCTACCTTCTTGCTGTGTCTTCACATGGTGGAGATAGAAATGATCCCTCTGGTATCTCTTTTTAAAAGGGCATTAATCCCAATCATGAGGGCTCCATTCTCATAACCTAATTACTTTTCAAAGACTCCACCTCCACATACCATCATATTGTGGATTAGGGCTTTGATCTATGAATTTGCTTTTTCATACTGTTCTGACTCAAGGGACATGAGTTTGAGCACACTCTGGGAAATAATGAAGGGTGGGGAAGTCTGATGTGCCACAGTCCATGGGGTTGCCAAGAGTCAGACATGACTTAATGACTCAGCAGCAACAACAATATGAATTTGGGGGGAAACACACCTATTCAGTCTATAGCATCCACTAAAAACTCTGTCTAGTATTCTTGCTTCAGCCGATAAAGAAATTGAATAAATGAAAGCATTTTGATTTACTAAATTACTCATCAAAACACCAGTGAAGATTGTATGTCTATAGGTTGTATATTGCATCTACATTGTACATATTGTATATATGTTGTATGTGACTATGTTGTAATAGAAGAAAGTTTTTAATAGGGTGCAAAGACTTGTCTCAGACCTTTATGCATTTTCTACTTTGGACTTTGTAGGCAACTCTAATGAAATAGACATTGTGCACCACGTGGACACGGAGGCCAACATCGCTACAGAGGTTTGCCTGACTATTCTAGACCTGCTGGCCCTCTTCACTCAGGTCCACCAGGTGAGTGTGACCACAGCATCTTCCGCAACATGATAAAACTAAAGATGGAAGTGTCATGTGAAGTCAAGACCATGTTTTTAAGACATTTAATGAAACCCATTAACCTTCCATAAATCAACCTGTGAGTGGAAAGCATCTTAAAGATGACATTCAGAATTCATCAGTTCAGTTCAGTTCATTTCAGTTGCTCAGTCGTGTCTGACTCTTTGTGACCCCATGAACCACAGCACGCCACGCCTCCCTGTCCATCACCAACTCCCGGAGTCCACCCAAACCCGTGGCCATTGAGTCGGTGATGCCATCCAACCATCTTATCCTCTGTCGTCCCCTTCTCCTCCTGCCCCCAATCTGTCCCAGCATCATGGTCTTCTCCAATGAGTCAGCTCTTCGTATCAGATGGCCAAAGTATTGGAGTTTCAGCTTCAACATCAGTCCTTCCAATGAACACCCAGGACTGATCTCCTTTAGAATGGACTGGTTGGATCTCCTTGTAGTACAAGGGACTCTCAAGAGTCTTCTCCAGTACCACAGTTCAAAAGCATCAATTCTTCGGCGCTCAACTTTCTTTATAGTCCAACTCTCACATCCGTACATGACTACTGGTAAAACCATAGCCTTGACTAGACAGACCTTTGTTGGCAAAGTAATGTCTCTGCTTTTGAATATGCTGTCTAGGTTGGTCATAACTTTCCTTCCAAGAAGTAAGCGTCTTTTAATTTCAAGGCTGCAATCACCATCTGCAGTGATTTTGGAGCCCCCAGAAATAAAGTCTGGTACTGTTTACAATGTTTCCCCATCTATTTCCCATGAAGTGATGGGACCAGATGCCATGATCTTCGTTTTCTGAATGTTGAGCTTTAAGCCAATTTTTTCACTCTCCTCTTTCACTTTCATCAAGAGGCTTTTTAGTTCCTCTTCAATCACTCAGTCTTGTCCAACTCTTTGCAACCCCATGAACTACAGCACACCAAGCCTCCCTGTACCTCACTATCTCCCGAAGTTTTCCCAAGTTCATGTCCATTGAGTTGGTGATTCTATCTAACCATCTCATAGCCAGTTCAGAGAAAATATTTTTTGAAAGAATACAGGTATCCTTTCACTCATCTTAAATAAGTGCTGTGTTGAATTTCCAGAGACAACTCCAACAATCTGAATGTCAGAATTCAATGATGAAAAGGGTCTTTGACACCTACATGCTCTTTTTCCAAGTCAACCAATCAGCTACCGCACTGAAGCACGTGTTTGCCTCCTTGAGGCTGTTTGTGTGCAAGGTAAGAGTCCAGGTTCCTTGGAGAACTCAGTGAACTGTTCATTACTGACACTGGAAGTGCTAGTCACTCAGTGTGTCCGACTCTTTGTGACCCCGTGGACTGTAGCCACCAGGCTCCTCTGTCCATGAAATTCTTCAGGCAAGAATAGTGTAGTGGGTTGCCAAGCCCTTCTCTGAGGGATCCTCCCAACCCAGGGATTGAACCCAGGTCTTCTGCATTGCATGCAGATTCTTTACCATCTGAGCCACTAGGGATGCCCATTACTGACAGTAAACAAGCATTAATCCTTACGTCTCTCAGCAGGGTGGAAAGAAGGTTTGTTTGATTCTATGTTGATTTATTTGGTTTTACTGGACTGTTGATTCATGGTCTCAGAATAAGTTCACAGCCTTGATGGCCTATCTGCTGGATATAAAAAGGGAATAAAATTGGCATTTGGCTTCCAATTCTTCGGGTTCTCAGTGTTTGTGGCAGAGAGTTAGGTAAAATGTACCCCATCAACTGTGATGTTAAATTGCTCCACTTCAGAAAAGTTGCCTTTGAGGACCTGTGGTTTTACAATGTGGAGTGAATAGAAACTATCTCAAAGCTCTCATTCTGTTGCTTTGAGTAATCATCCCATATTGATGCAAAGGATACTTACAACATGTTATTTAGTCACTCAGTCATGTCCGACTCTTTTGTGACCCCATGGACCCTGCCAGGCTCCTTGGCCATGGCATTTCCCAGGCAAGAATTCCCAGGAAGTGGGTTGCCATTTCCTCCCCCAGGGGATCTTCTTGACCCAGAGATCGAACCTGCAGCTTCTGCATTGGCAGGTGGATTCTTTACCACTGAGCCACCATGAAAGCCCCAGTACTAGCATGCTGCTGCTGCTGCCGAGTCGCTTCAGTCATGTCCGACGCTGTGCGACCCCATAGATGGCAGCCCACCAGGCTCCCCCGTCCCTGGGATTCTCCAGGCAAGAACACTGGAGTGGGTTGCCATTTCCTTCTCCAATGCATGAAAGTGAAAAGGGAAAGTGAAGTCGCTCAGTCGTGTCCAACTCTTAGCGATCCCATGGACCGCAGCCCACCAGGCTCCTCTGTCCATGGGATTTTCCAGGCAAGAGTACTGGAGTGAGGTGCCATTGCCTTCTCCAATAGACTTTGGTAAATAAAGTTATATCCTCTTCCACCTACAAATGGTAGAAAAGGTCTAGGTTTTTTTTAAAAAAAGTATTTTGTTCTAAGGAATTTTCAAATAGAATGAACAGAGCGAAGTGAAGGAATTTGCTCATTTCACCAGCACTTCTGTCTCCATAGTTTCCTTCAGCGTTTTTCCAAGGGCCTGCCGACCTGTGTGGATCATTCTGCTATGAAGTCCTCAAATGCTGTAACCACAGGTCACGGTCAACTCAGATGGAAGCATCAGCACTTCTATACTTCTTTATGAGGAAGAATTTTGAATTTAACAAGCAGAAGTCGATTGTACGGTCGCACTTACAAGTAAGTGCTGCCAGTTTTCATTAAGGTTGTTAAAACCACTCATCTGTTTCAGCATTGATACAAGCTTCCTGTTTCCAGGGCAACCAGATCCCCGTTCCTTCATCAGATCCTCTTTGAGGATGCTCATCACACTCAGTTCTGATTCACAGAAAGAGGGCAGCTGGACAGAAATTAGCAAAGTCCATAATTCCACTTGTACTTTTCCTTTTTTCTGCTGGGGAATAAATAGAATCATATGGAACAGAGGTCCCCAACCCCAGTTTGGTCGATGGCCTGTTAGGAACTGGGCCACAAAGCAGGAATTGAGGGGAAAGCAAGCGAGTGAAGCTACATCTGTATTTATAGTCACTCCCCATCGCTTCCTTTACTGCCTGAGCTCACGCTCAGGGCTCTCACTGATTCTGCATTATGGTGAGCTATATAGTTACTTCACTATGTATCACAGTGTAATAATAACAGAAATAAAGTGCACAATAGATGTGGTGTGCTTGAGCCATCCCCCCTGCCCCTGTCTTCCACAAAACTGGTCCCTGGGGCCAAAAAGGTTGCAGACCACTGATAATAGACTACACAACTTGAGAAACCATGACTATTTCTAGGATGCCAAATTCCACCAGATTCTGAGCATATTCGTTGGGCCTTCAGGGATAAATTCATGATATATCCACCCATCTCAATGGTTTTCTTTACACCTACTATTTTGGAGTTACTTACTTTTGAGTTTCCATTTTTCTTTTCTCTTTCAGCTCATCAAGGCTGTAAGCCAGTTAATAGCTGATGCTGGCATTGGAGGCTCTCGTTTTCAGCATTCCCTTGCTATTATCAATAATTTTGCTAATGGAGACAAGCAAATGAAAGTAAGAAATGCATTGTGGACTTTTTTTTAAGGAATTGGGAATAAACTAAGTGTTGGATTCTTTTTAGGAGATGTCAAAATCACAAAAAATCACAAATTCTGCATTTTGTTTATTGACACTTTGAGTCCTGACATTGAGTTGGCTTCCACTTTGAGCATGTAATCTGTTAAGTGGTATTACCAAGGTATGGGGCTGAATGATATGGAACAATAAAACGAACCACATATATCAAATACATATATATGCATACATATATGTATATATATAAAGCACAGTGATTCTCTCATAATCTTATTCTTAGTCAAATTCATTTTACTTTTCTTTTAGAACTTTCTGGGGATATCTCCTTCAATCATTATACTGAAAAGTCCTGGGGTAGAGCCTGGTGACAGGCATGAGTGAACCCAGGGATTAAAATAAAGTTTTCAGATCTCTTTCCCCTATCGTCTCTACTTTTTTGCCTCTCTGTCTCTCAGTTCAATTTTCTTCTTCATTTACTTCATTTGCAGGTAGGCTGTCTCCATGAGCTTACTCTCTCAGAAATTCTGAGGACACTGGTAGTAATCTGTGAGTGGGAAATTAAAGTCCCTAGACTGAGTCTCTTTGATCCAACCTTGTATCATATGCCCAATCCTTAAACCAATCACTGTGACCTGGGGTATCAAAGAATACCCAGGCCAGTATCATGTCCAGCCCTGGTACCTGGGAAGGAAGTGGTGTTATTGTTCAGTCACTAAGTTGTGTCTGACCATTTGCAACCCCATGGACTGCAGGACACCTCTGTCCTTCACTATCTCCCGGAGTTTGCTCAAATTCATGTCCATTGAGTCAGTGATGCTGTTTAACCATCTCATCCTCTGCTATCTTCATCTGCCTTTGCCTTCAATCTTTCCCAGCATCAGGGTCTTTTCCAGTGAGTCAGCACTACTCATCAAGTGGCCAAAGTACTGGAGCTTCAGCTTCAGCATCAGTCCTTCCAATGAATATTCAGGGTTGATTTCCTTTAGGATTGACTGGTTTGATCTCCTTGCAGTCCAAGGGAAGGAAGCAGACACTTGCAAATCACATGAACCAGAGCCAGAGAGGACGCTAGACGATGTCAAAGGACTGTTAGGATGCTATCACTAGAAGAAGATAGGCTAGAAGACTAAGTGGACTCTACTATGACTCATCTTCCAATGTGCACAACCACAGTCACAATACATGGAATTTATCCACAGAGAATATACGTATTTGTGAACAGTGTATAGAATGCACCAGACCATGATGCCAGGCCATAGCTAAAAGCATAACTTGAAGTGAGTTAACTTGTGAAATCTAAACAGATAATGACCCAGGCTCTCTGTTTTCCAAAGAACAGCAATTTCCCAGCAGAGGTGAAAGACCTGACTAAACGAATAAGGACTGTTTTGATGGCCACGGCTCAGATGAAGGAGCATGAGAAGGATCCAGAGATGCTGGTGGATCTCCAGTACAGCCTGGCAAACTCCTACGCCAGCACCCCTGAGCTGCGGAGGACCTGGCTAGAAAGCATGGCCAAAATTCATGCAAGAAATGGAGACTTATCTGAGGTGATCAGCAAAGACTCGGTCCTTCTTTGTCAGCATAGTCCTCTTAATCAGGACTATTGGATTATCATTTATATCAGGAATATAAAAAGTTACCATATTCCCCAACTGATGTCAACACGACCTGATTTTATTGGATTGACCAAAACGTTCATTTGGGTTGCTCTCTAAGAGCAGATGGAAAACCCCAAATGAACTTTTTGGCCAACCCAATATGTTATGTGCAATACATTTGCATGTATGATTCAAGGATACCTGACTCCACGTAAATGATATCAAATAAAAGCCAGAGTCTAGGGGGACCAGCTGCAGTTGTAGGGTGTGCAGTGGAGACGAAATGCTAAAGCCTGAGGCTAGGGAGGATGATTGTAAGGGTATCTGGAAATTTAAAGTTATATAAGTTACTGTTGTGTGTGTTAGAACTTCCTCCCTGGAATTAGAGTGAAATGGAGAAACTTACCATCATGGTGAGTAAAGGCAGTTTCGAGTACTCTGTCCTCATGTGCATCTCATCGAACTAGCAATAGAAAGGTTCACAGTTCTCAGGGCCAAGTTGATGAGAGGCCACTGTGTGACAGTTAAAAATCATAGCTAACCTTTCTATGTCTGTTTAAACACTGGTGGATTTGCGGGCAACAACTCACAGCACCCATGTGGGGCAGTTCCAGACACTCAGAGGGAAAGTTCTGCTTTGTTCCCAAAATTTTGCCTGCTTTGGGAAGAGATAAGCTTGCCCAAGAAACCTGTAATCCTTCTAAATGCAGGGCTCTGGGCTGGGTGTAGATCTGAGCAGAGGCCTCACTGGATAGCAGTTTGGTGAGGACAAAGATGAGCAACTCCAATTCCCTTGGACCACCCTGAATGTGGAGAAGTTCTCCACAAAACTTCAAAAGGAAATGCTCAAGTTATTTGGATTCTTCAGCCGCTCAGCATCTAGTGTGTGTTCAGCAATGTTCTAGGGCTTTGCAAGAGATTTTAAAGAGCAATAAAATGTCACTCAAATAATCTGGTTGAAGAAAGCATACACGATACAGTAGGTCACCCTATTTCATCAACTGCCGCCTCTTGAGGCTACCATTTAAAGATGACAGAAATTCTAAGGGGGGCCATGGCTGGAGGTTAAAAAAAAAGTAAGAAGACAGCTTATTTCACTTCCAGTTTATATCCAGATGCTATTTAGAGAAAGAGGAGAACCATAGATATTATTGCAGGAAGATAATTCTGTAGAAAAGTTCTTCAAGTCAGCTCATTCACCTACCTGTAAACTAAATCAAGAAAAGCAAACCAAAAAAAAAAAAAAAAAAAAAAAAAAACAAATATGCTTTTTATTCTTGAGGGTGTACTTTTTGGAAATCTAATTGATTCTTACTTTCGATTCTACCATGAAAAGGATTTCTCTGCATATTCTGATTTGGAATACAGACCCTCCTTGGAGGATTAGTCTGAATTAGACTGCTGGTAAAGTCTTTAGTATGAGATAGATGGTAAAATCTTCCTCTCACACTATTTGCTTTTCTCTTACAGGCGGCCATGTGTTACATCCATATAGCTGCCCTCATCGCAGAATACCTGAAAAGAAGGGGTAAGATGACCAAGTGTGGGGAGAAATCAACATGTCAAAACCTGATAAATAAACTAATACATACAATGTATTTATTAGTTTTAAATTTGATTAATCTCAGTGTTTTAGCAGTGTTAATTTTCACAGATATTTCTAATGACGCTGTACTCTTACGTTTTACCTTTCTCTCCGTCCCATCATCATGTTTCTTTTATGCACAACCAGGCTAATGGTCCACTTCTTAGTTCCAAATGAGAAGGCTTCATTGGTTAATGATTCATAGTTTCATAAGCTTGAATTAACATAAACTTGTAACAATGTCCTAACTTCGTCTTGCACTGCCATAGGTTACTGGAAAATGGAAAAGATTTGCGTACCATCCCTGCTCCCGGAGGATGTCCACCCTTGTGATAGCAACCCATTACTAACAACTCCCAGTGGAGGAAGTGAGTGATTTAACTGGACACCTTTACCCTCAGGGCACGATACAGAGGAAACCAAGTCCTGATTCAGTTTCACTCCAATGAAACTTTTAAATGTATTCCCAAAAGCAAAAACTGTCTTGGACCTACATAACTTACTATGTTGAAACCCACAGTTCTTACCATTCAGAAGTTCCATCATCAAACTTTATGAAGTTTAGGGACCTTGAGAGTTCTCAGCAAAAAGAAGTGCATCTTAAATAATATTATGGCCATGTTTTCTTATCAATTTGCATGCTAGACTGTCTTTGGGATTCTATTCTGAAATGGATGAATTGTTTAAAATTGCAAGAGAAATCCATTTTACTGTTGAAATGTCATATAACTGTTTATTCAAAATAAGGAGTGCAGAAAAGTGACATATAAATATAGTATATATACAGGACTGTGGGCTTCGCAGCTGACTCTGTGGTAAAGAATCCGCCTGTATTGACAGGAGATACAGGTTTGAATCTTGAGTTGGAAAAATCCCCTGAAGTCGGAAGTGGAAACCCACTCTAGTATTCTTGCTTGGAAAATTCAATGGACAGAGGAACCTAGCAGACTACAGTCACATGGGGCCACAAAGTTGGACACGACTGAGCAACTGAGCATGTACACACACTATCAGGACTATAGCTATAATTTACATGCTTCAGTTTAAGTATACATTGATTCTGACAAGTTATAACATATAGTAATTTACAGTATAATCTTCCTTCAATTAAAAATATTCCATCTTTAACATCTGATAAACATTTTGTAACAATAACCAAGGAATTATTCTTTGTAAAAAAGAAAAAAACAATGTATCCTTGTAAAGTTTTGCTCAAACCCAGTTTATGAACTTCAGTCTATCTCATAATACTGTCTTCACTTTCAAAATGAAATGGAAAACTCAGTGTGTGAACAAGAGAAACAAATATTTAAATGTTTAGATTAAAATATCTAAACAAAAGGGAAATGGACTTTGGTTATATTATTTTGGAAACATAATTGGTCCCTTATTCTTTTAAGTATGTATATATCGTCCAAAGAGTTTCAGTGGATTTTGCAAATAAGATATTTGAACCAAATGACCAAAGTGAATTCTGAGACAGTATGCTCATTTGTTTGAGGGCCTTGAAGAAGACACCAGACTTGGCCTCATACTTCATGTCCATGATAAAATTCAAGGGTCTCCTTGCTCAGTTTCATGCTTCCTATTTATACAGGCAAGTCATCAAAACCATCCTTGTTTTATTTAACATGCCCTTCCTCCTCATCTGTTTTTTTCATAATCAGATACCATACAGTTCCATAAAAACTATTTTGAGAAACCTGATAAAACTAGGTGTCAGTTTGAGAAGTTGTGGGAACTTGTAGCCCAAAATGTTGTCTAAATCTTGAATATTCAAAAAAAGATCTAAATACATTTAGACCAATGATGATATCGGAATAATATATCCATTGAGAAAAATATATATACCTATTGACCTTTGGACAATGAGAAGGTTGGGACACCCAACCCCCGGGGATAACTTTACAGTTAGTTGGCCCTGCATACCCACGTCCATTGATTTGACCAACCACAGACAGTGGCGTGCTGCAATATGTACTTACTGAAAAACATCTGCATTTAAGTGGACCCATACAGTTCAAATCTGTGTTGTTTAAGGGTCAACTGTATGTGTTTTATAAACTTTAAATATTGAAGGTGATTATTTATGATGCATTAGCAATCTGTATTCATTGCCGTACACCTGAAGCTCATTGGCATGTATTTGAAGTCTTCAATGTATTTCTATGTTGTGATGTTTCTAAGTCAGAGAAGTAAACTGTCCCTTCACTGCAGTGCACACATGATAAGAAGACAGTTGGCCCTCTGTATGCGGGAATTCCAGATCTGCAGATTCAACCAACCACTCCTTCAGTGAGAATCCACACATACAGAGGGCTCATCCTACTATGTCGTTTAAAATAAAGGACTTGAACATTTGTGAGAAGGAAGTGTTAGTCCCTCAGTCATGTCCGAATCTTTACTAGGCTTCTCTGTCCATGGAATTCTCCAGGCAAGAATACTGGAGTGGGTAGTCATTCCCTTCTCCAGGGGATCTTCCCAACCCAGGGATCAAACCCAGGTCTCCTGCATTGCAGGCAGATTCTTTACCGTTTGAGCCATCTGGGAAACCCAACATTTATTTGGTGGTGTTGGGTCTTAGTTGTGGTGTGTGTGATCTTTAGTTGCGACATGCAAACTTTTAGCTGTGGCATGTAGGATGTAGTTCCCTGACCAAGAATCGAACCAGGGCCCCTTGCATTGGGAGTGCAGAGTCTTAACCATTGGACCACCAGCATTTGTAGAGTTTAATATCTGCTAGAGGTCCTGGAATCGATTCTCTGTGGATATTGAAGAACTATAGAGGTGAGTGTAGATGACTCCAGAAAATACAGCTTCTTCAGTTGTACTAACAACCATCATCACCCAGGAAGTACTATGTCATGGCTTTTCCTGCTCTATTCAAGCCTCATATATTTTAATATGCTTAATTACCAAACAAAAATGCTAATAAAAAGTTGGAAGGTAGAATTTTTAATACAAAGATTCAATTGCAATAATTATTATCATTATCACTTCTAGCATGTTTTAGGGTGGTAATTCAGTCACGTAGCCAATGACCTGATTATTAAAAATGTAAATATACACAAAAGTATTAATTATAACTTAAAATGCACTTGCTCCAAGGTAGGCAACTGCAGTACGTTCTGTGTTGTGGAAGTATCTCAATTAATTGCCAGTAAGGAGTCTATGTGTTAGATGCTGTTATCCCTGCCTGTTTACAGGTGATAGGACCTAAAGAAGTTAGGCAATCTGCCCCAGATCTCCCTGGTTAGCTTGTGATGGGGTCATGTTCAAGGGCCGGTCTGTCACTCCAGACTATGCTCTTAACCTCTCATATTCCTTTAACGTTCTGATCTGACCCCTGTCTGGACACATTACTTATTATCAACTATTTTCATATGCATCTGCAGAGTTCCATCTTTCTTAGTCTTGGTGCCCATGAAGCTAAGAAATCTTGAGAAGCTTTCTAAATAACGCGAAAGAGTGAAAGTTAGCGAGTACTGTGTATTGTCTTTAGAAGGCAGTGATGACCGGGTTTTTTCTCAAATACTAATGCTTTGAATCCTTTCAGCATCCTTGAGATTAGATATTAATGTCTCTGATTTAACAAACAAGGGATACAGACTCCAAAAAGCTAGTTAAACCAGAACATTGAAGTACATCAGTCCACAAGCCTGTGTTCTGTCCATAATCCCATAATAGCTCCTGAGAGAAAGCAGGTCAGCTGAGAACAATACAAAAATTATTAAAAAGGGAAAACTGGTTGCCTGGCAGAGTATTTATCAACAGTCATAATCTAACTATCTCATTGATGTATGAGTGTTATAACCACCACATGTAACATCATGTAACACAAAGTCACTATCTAATCCAAGCAGGATTTGGCTCAAATAATAATGTATTTTCCTTTGTCCTCTTAAGGCATGTTCTCTATGGGCTGGCCAGCTTTTCTGAGCATTACACCAAATATTAAAGAAGAAGGGGCAATGAAAGAAGATTCGGGCATGCAAGACACACCATACAATGAGGTTAGATGAAAATTATAGAATATATTGTAATTAAGTAAGAAGATACATTGAGTTGTAACATTAAACTAAGTAGGAAGGAGAAGATCTCATTCCAAAATCAAAGTTACCCTATAACATGACTTAGGGAAAATAAAATGCAAGCTAAAATTAAGCTAGATTAATAGATTATCAGAGTCCACTGATGAAGTGTAATGTTCAATGAAAATTTAAGCTAACTTTTAATTCTCTAAGATGGACCCAAATTTATACAATCACTCTTCTACAAAATATGAAAGCTCTGGTCTTTTGGTAAATATGGTAAGGGATGCTGAAAATTGTTTGAGCTGGTCACTTTTTTTAGTGCATTGGAAAATTTATTAGCAAGTAGACTTGAACAGAAAGTCTCACTAGTTTCTGCAGAAAACCTCCTGGTATGCAGACTACAGTTATTTTTTCAAAAGAAGCTTTCTACCAGGAGTTACTTAGCAACAATTCAAGTGAAGAAAATAGAGCTCCCCTCCTCAAGTAAATAAAATATTTCAAAACCTAAGTTTTATTCATAATATTACATAGGTTTAAAAAAGGATTTAGAAAACAAATCTTGGGGGACATGTTAAAGAAATCTTACATAAGGCTGTACATTAATTTAATGTACGTTGCAAATAGTAAATGTAACTACACATTTGCATTAACTATTTCAAACTGTTTAAAATCTTTTCTGAAAAGACACTGAAAACATTCCAGCAGTATTATCCACTTGCTTTAGAAAGTATATAATTTGGTTCAGTTGAACATTTATTAAGCTCTTAGTATATGTGAGACATTGAGACAAAGATAAATAAGGCAAATTTATTTGGGGAGACAAAGATAATAAGGCATAATCCCAGTTCTTGAAGAGTTTAGAATCTTGTGAAAGATAAACATCCTTCAAGGTGGGGGCAAGCACTCTAAGACCCAGTAGCTAAATCTAGGCATCATCTACGGCTGCAGTTAAAAAGGGAATAATTTTTTACATGACAATAATTAGAATGCAGATGATGGAACATAAATAAAAGCTCTGCAGACTTTTGCACTGGGTCTTGACATTTGCTAGGACTTAAAAAGTGTAAGATGAGAAACTAAGGTTCTCAAAAGAGCAGCAGCAACATCACAGGCAAAAGCGTGCAAATTACAAAGCATCCTAAGAATGGTGTGGTACCATCTGGTACAGCCAAAGTGCCAAGTCCATGCCAAGGTGCTGAAGGAGAGGGCCACTGAAAGGGAGGTTGGTACCTGATTCTGGAGCTCCTTCAATGTCATGCTAGAGAGTTTAGGCAGCAGTTCGTAGGCACTGGAAAGGTTTGGGGCAGTGGCAAGGTCATGATCAGGTTGATGTCTTTGGGAGAAAGATTACTAGAGAGCTACACACAGGACCAGTCGGACCAAACTGGAGAGGGAAAACAGTTTGGCTTGCAAACTATTTCATGGTGTCTGGGTGTGAAGAAACAGGAGTTTGATCTAAGCCTGTGACTGTGGGAATGGAAAAAAAAAACCTAACAGATCTGAATACTTTTCATAGATTTAAATTAGCAAGTTTGAGGGACTAATAAGGTTATGGAAAGAGAAGAATCCTAGAAGACACCACTATACTTCCCGGGATGGATGTAACTGCCAGTCACAAAGATGAGGGATGCAGAAATCCCACTATGAAAAAGACTGACGGTGCAATAGTTTCTAAAGCAACTTTCAGGGATGGGACACAGCCTTCATTGTGTAAAATCTCATTTTCATTTGGGGAATTGCAGAATATCCTGGTGGAGCAGCTGTACATGTGTGTGGAGTTTCTTTGGAAGTCTGAGAGATACGAGCTCATCGCTGATGTCAACAAACCCATCATTGCAGTCTTTGAGAAGCAGAGAGACTTCAAAGTAGGTGTTCTAAACCCAGGAGTTAGTTCAAATATCCTTCATTACACCAGAGAATTACTTACGATTTTCTATTTTTTATGTTGGCATCATCTTCATGAAACCCTTTGTTTCTGTTTTCAGAAATTATCCGACCTTTACTACGATATTCATCGGTCATACCTGAAAGTTGCAGAGGTGGTGAATTCAGAGAAGCGACTCTTCGGTCGCTACTATCGTGTGGCATTTTATGGGCAGGTAAGCTTCCTATTAATATGAGCTTTAATGTTGAGTAGTTGATTGCTGTCTTTCATTCTTAACGAGACATCTAACTATATGTACCAAAGGACTCAGGGGGTGGGGTGAGGGTAGGGATATATTTGGGTATATTTGAGTGTTTCTCTAGGTGTGAGGGTCTATGTGTTTAGCCAGAGAAATGTACTAAATTGAAAAATAAATGAGCAGAGCCCTCCTTGGGTCCTAATACAGATCGAGTTAAAATAGTGATTTTGAATTTCTTGAAGAAAGACGTCACTTCTTCAGCACCCTCCTCCAGTTCTCTCCAAAACGTCTAAATACAGGTTTACATCATATTTGAAAGTGAAATTTAATTGAATATTCTTAAGCAATGCAACCCATAACATTCCAGTAAATAAAAGGTTCCTAGGGGCTCTACCATATTAAAGCCATGAACCTTTGACTTTAAAATCATTCATTTTCTTTTCTCCTACTTTCAAATCATCACTGCTTCTCCACAGAAAGTAATCTGCTTGTTTTGTCTCTTATACTACAGGTCAATATCATTTCAAAGTGATTTTTCTCAGCTTACTGCATAAATAATGAACAAGATAGAAAATATTAGCTAGCCATAGCATTGGCCTAAAAGTAAAGTGAACTTATGTTATATATTAATTATGAATGTCTCTGAGCAGTGCTTTAAGTGGGATAAACCCAAGGACCATCCTGTTTCTTTCCTGGAGGGCTTATAACCCTAATGTATTTCAGCGTGCATATTTCAGACTATTACTTTCATGGAGAATCATTCCATCCTTTTATTTTCACAGTTGGAGTGACTCTCAGCCCCTCTGTCTTCCATTTTTTTCTCCCTTCATGTAAAGCACAGTTTCACATGGGTTCTTATCCTCCTCACACTCTTTTAAGGCTGCAGATAAAGGCATCAAATTCAGCAAGGTCATTCTAAATCATTTACCACTGAAGTCTTTTGGAAGATATACATTGTCCTATAATCACCAAAGGCAGTTTAAAAACTAAAATCTGAATTAATCAAGACAGCTGCTGTCTCCCTGGAAAGAAAAGTGTAGCCACTTACCGTAAACAAATTAACCCAATGTAGATTTCCCCCACTTGCACAAGAGCATCAGGACTGTGGATACAGCGTACAGAAAGAAGCTAAGTTTACACATTTCTGAATTCCCAGGAAAAGAATCTGAACCATCTGAAGTGAGAGTGTGTACTGGGAGAGAAAAATGTGGGAATCTGCAGGAGAGGAGGAGAGAGAAAAGGACATGATCTTTCAAACCAGCAGTAAAGAAAAAACAAATAAGTCTTGACCTTAATGAAAGCTTCACAAGAAAAATGGCAGAAAACCCCATCAGGAAGGGAATGTGGGAGCTGAGGGATTGTAGGAGAAAGACAAGGGTTTTCCAGGAATGGCCACAAACTAACTGAGCAGTACAGAAGTGACAGACAAGATGTGAGTTCAGCAAACCTAGATGTGAGTCAACAACTGTTCGGGCGATCTTTCCAAAGAAAAAGTAATGCACTGCCATTAGTATTCTCTGGTCATGGAGACCAGAATGCCTACCTGATGGTTTCTCCAACCAACGTCTAAGATGCTGGTTACTAGGCAGGTGGAAACGAAACAATTATGCTCCTTTCCAATGAGATTTTAATGCAGATGTTTACTTTTTTCTTCTTTTGGTCTTGATTGTTCCAGGCTGTGGTAAGTTCTCTCTCTCTCTCCATTTGCATGCCCTAATAAGCCTCACACTTCCCTCCGAATGGTTTTACTGAACCTTAACTTTTTTGTGCAAATAAACATTCAGTACCAAGGTAAGATAATCCCACTTCCATTCATTTTGCAGTCATCCTGCATTTCTGGAACTAAATTGTGTCTATTCCAGTTATCTGAATTACAAAAATGTATACTTGGCTTTTCATATCTAATATCTTTCAGCACAGAGGTCGGTGTAGTATGAAAAGCTACACACACACACACATACGCACACAGAGAAACATGGGCAACACATGTTTGATATATATGGATAGTAGACTAACTGTTGGAACTTGCCTGCTCAGTTCAGGCCACCAGAGTTGCAGCTGATTACGAAGAAAACAGTGGGCAGAATTTCAAAAGCTGTAGTGACGGCCATTGGTGGGTATCTTCTGGGGTCCTTAAAGGACTATGCATTTTCCAAATAAAATGAGTATTGTGGAGAAATAGGACTCTCTTTAGTAGTGAGCTCTGAGCATTCTTAAAGGTGGCAGTATTAATTCCCAGTATAAGTGATAAACTACAGTAAATCAGGTTAAGTCTCCTGAGCTGTAAAAAGAATCTATGTAAAAAAAAATTGGAGGACAAGCCAAAGGCAGTAACATGATAGCACCTAGAGATTTGTGACACAGGATTTCAAGCATTTTTTACTTACAAAGATGGCAATTTCGTGTGGCTCAAATAATTATTTTTGAAAAGAACTGGAAGTGAAAGTGTTCATAGCTCAGTTGTGTCTGACTCTTTGTGGCCCCAGGGACTATAGCCCACCAGGCTCCACTGTCCGTGAAATTCTCCAGGCTACAATACTAGAGTGGGTAGCCACTCCCTTTTCGAGGGGATCTTCCCCACCCAGGAATCAAACCTGGGTCTCCTACATTACAGACAGATTCTTTACTGTCTGAGCCACCAGGGAAACCCAGCTGGCAAGGCAAATTCTTTCAATATTCACACATTATCCACAGCTCTGCTTCTCTGACTAGTACATACTTTTTTGTAATTCTTTAAATCCCTTCCCCTATCCATACCATATCAGCATTTTCTACCTTCATTTGTAAATCTGGGGTCATGGGTCCTTAACTCACCTACTAAAAGAATACTTGGAAACCCCTCTAACTAAATAGACTCGGGAGGAAAGGGGAAGGATGGGAGAGAGCTACTTTCAAATGTCCTAACCTTGTTCTTTTTGCAGATTTCTCAGTAAAGTGTGCTGACTGTGCACCTGACTGTTTTGCATGCTGCTAGTATTCTCAGTTGTCTTTGATTTGAAAGTCAAAGTGAGCTTAAAAAGCAAAGTGTCGTGTTAAATCTGCAGACCCAAGTACATGCCTGAACATGGTACTCTGTAAACTCAAACCCCAGCTGCCTTTGAACAAAGGAGAGCTAATGGAGGTCATTGTGATAAACAGCCACTTTGATGACTCCTCAGTCACCACTGTTCAAATGATATTTAGATACCTGTCCCCAGACACCAAACGGAGAACGTGACCTATTGTGTTCAATGACAGCAGGCAATGCATGTCACTTCATATTTGATGATAAAGAAATGACCAAATAGATTGGCACATTCCTCGAACGTGTGCAGAATGAAGGTGCCAAAAATCTAAGAGAAAACCTTGACTATTTCACTAGCATAATCCCCATGGTCAGACATAGTTTCCTTTTCATCATAATACCTTATGTCCCTGTAAAATTTGCTTTTTAATATTCAAACTGATGTCTCAAAATCATGCTCCAAGGATTATGGGAATATAATATGTGATCACCTCGTTGCCTCCTCAAAGGCCTTTGTGTAAATATTTTTTAGTGTCCCCTGTAGCCTAGTGCTTTCACTTTACAGGGTTGACTAGAGTAATGTTATGTCTGCTGTGAGCCAGACCCTGGAAAAGAATTCAGCAACTGTTCTTTTGTGGCAAGAACTTTAAAAACGCAAGTCTTGCATAGCATGACTTTTGTAATCCAACACCCTGGCATCATTGACTATGGAAATTTTACACAGAGCTGACTACATGAAACATCCCCCCAAATGTCCCTGAAGTACTCGTTTTAAGAGTAATGAATTGCCAGTTGTGATCAAACAACCACTGTAATCAATGAAATCCTTAGGCTCTGGTATTTAGCATGAAAGCAAGTAAGTGAATGCTCATTGCATAACTTAAAACATCAGATGGCCCTGGGATGAAATGAGTAAAAGGCCTGGGGGAATTTGATTCTATTCATCAAAGGATTGATTCTGTGATTCCGTGATTCTCAATCATGCCTACATGGGTGTAGATACATTTTAAAATCTTGATAGAAAAGGGGATTGGGGGTCGGAGAAAAGAGCATTTGTATTGTGTACAACCATCACCTTCATGTCAGTGTATGATATACCCTTCTGGCTCCCCTCTTATATGAAAGTCACTGAGGAACATATATATACTAATAATTGTGTTCATATTTGGGTTCATATTTCTGTGAAACCATTTCTCTGCATCTGTGAAGTTTTTCTTTTCTTAGTATTCAGCCTATTATGATTTTCTGACCCGTCTTTTATACACTAGATTCCTCTTTGGATGCATTCCTCTGTGGGCATTGAATCAGTGGAATATAATAGCAGGGGCACTTATATGTGATGTCCCAGTAATGATCTAGAGCTATTGCAGGATTCTGAAATACCTACCAAAACATCTAAGAAGGAGCCGGTGATTTTGTTGTCAATTTGTTGAAGTATATTTTTATCGTAACCTGTTGCCTTGAAGTTTCATAATCTGTGAATGTTAACTCTACTGACTCCAAGTCCGTGTTTAACTAGGACACATGCTGATTCCTAACCGCAGCAGATCAGGGAGTTGTTGCCGTGTAAAGTGACACTTTAAAAAGTCAGACTAGCTAGGGAAATGCAGAGGTCACATTTCCTGATGCTTTGAAATGCTCTTTTTTCATCACTTCAGAGCAAAAGCAAAAGAGAAACTGCCTCTAGGTTTTCTTCACCTTGGGTCCTTATTTATAAGTCAATTATTTCATGGACAGAGCATTAAACTTCCTTAAGATAGTCTCCTGTTCCTCACTGGGCTTTGCTTTAATGCTTTCCTTGGGTAAAAGGCAAGCTCACATCCTAACCATTTTCAGAGCTGCCATTTCTCTGGCTCCATAAGCTCTTACACAAACTCTGGCAGATAGCAAATTAACATTTATTCTGCTACACCAGGTCCTTTCTATTCATTTTATAAAACAGTCTCAATAGGTTTGTATCTCCATGTTCTATAAATTGATTAATTCTAATCATAATTCTTTCTGATCAATCACTTACCAAAATACCAAAATAAGCATCATAGTAGTCCATTTACAATAAGGAAAAGTATAATTCCCAAGCAAGAGAACTTGAGTATGTATTTTTAAGCACTCAAAGCTCAGTTAAACTATTTACCTAATATTGTGTGTATATGTGTGTGCTCAGGATTGTCTAACTCTGCCACCCTAGGGACTGTAACCCACCAGGCACCTCTGTCTGTGAGGTTTTCTCAGCAAGAATACTGGACTGGGTTGCCATTTCCTCTTCGAGGGATCTTCCTGACCCAGGGATCAAACCTGTATCTCCATTGCAGGTGGATTCTTTGTCGCCGAGCCACCAGGGAAGCCTTGCCTTATATCAGCCAGAACTCAGATTGCTTTGACAATGTTTTCCTTTATTACTGTTATCACTGTTATCCTCCTCGTAGCCAACAATCACCGATAGCCTGTTGTGTCCTGGGCACTGCCCTTAGGGTCTCCTAAGTCTTAAGTCTGTACTATTTCCCATCCTCCAGACCAAGGAGTAAAAATGAAAGAAAGTCACAGGTCAAGACCACAGCCACAAAGTTCATACGAATGACAATACTGTTCTTACCACTCCTTTTCTGCTAACTCTGGACTCAGAAATTTGTTAGGGGAAAAAATTCACAGTGAAAATGTTTCTTTGTGCTAGTTTTCACACCTTGATGAAAAAATCTTTTCCTGGAATTTGGAAACTTTTCTCATTGAAATGGAAGTGGTAAATGTTGCTTGAGCTATTGCCCTGTGGGGATTCTGGTTGATGGCCTCAGAAGTCAGTTCTCTTTTGTGTCAGTCTGTCAATTTTAGCCACTTACTTCTGACCTTGAATCAGACAAAACTCCATAAAGCATCAACAGAAAAAAACCTAGCAGGCTGGAAATCATGTGGGATAGGATCAGACCTCACTACCCCTACAGAGTCCAGAAGAATAAGGAGAGGCTTTTCATGCTTTTAACATCACACATCACTGTTTTAGCAGTCTGTAGTCAAGGTACTCACAATCCGCTATATTGGTCTTGAACATTTCTCAGAGAAATTGTTCAATAAAAACACCTGTACCAAAAACAATGGAATCTTTTCAAGCTATACTTGGTGTAAATACAAGTGCAAATACATGCTTTTAAGATGTATGCTCTCTAAGAACTGCCTCATTCATCTGTTTATTCATTCAACTAACGAGCAGGGATGTCTCTAAGACCAGGCACTGTGCTAAACACTGGACACGCAGTGTGGAACAAGACACGTTCCTGCCTTCAAAAAGCCCAGAGTCGATCAGGGAAACAGCAAGGAAACAGGCGATTACCTGCTTAACAGGAAGTGTGCTGGTGAATGTGCCTTGTTCCTTGTCGTCAGTTACAGCCCATTTATGATACCAAGTATACTCTTCGTGATGGTCAAACACCAGTGAAAGCGCTTTGCAATATATAAAGCACCATACCGATGTGAGTTGTAATCAGTATTCTTAGATCACCTCACATTAGCTGTGGGGGAAACAAAAAGAAACCAGCATTGGAATATTTTACCCATTTTTTATATAATGAGTATGTTTTTAATGGTCAAAAATATAAAACAAGCAAAAAAAAAAGTATAGCTGAGATATTTTATGACCTCTAGTATCTTCACTCAGCCCTTAAAAGTTATTTCCTGGGCTTCCCTAGTGGCTCAGTGGTAAAGAATCCGCCTGCCAGAGACGGCATTCAATCCATGATCTGGAAAGATCCCGCAAGCCACGGGGCAACTAAACCCATGGGCCGACACTACTGAGCCTGAGCTCTAGAGCCAGGCAGCCACAGCTCGTGAGCCCATCTGCCGCAACTACGGAAGCCCGCACGCCCTAGAGGCCGTGCTCCGCAACACGAGAAGCCACCGCAGTGAGAAGCCCATGATCCCAACGCGAGAGCAGCCCCATCTCTCCGCAGCTAGAGAAAAGCCCGCGCAAGGACAAAGGCCCAACACAGCCAACAAAATTATTTTTTCTTTAAGTTGCTTCCTTAGGGTAAACTCTGCAGCCAGAAGATTCCAGATGCACTTGGGTTCTTAACTGCAGACTTTCTCCAGTTATCTGAAGCCACATGTCTTCCATAGGAAAAAAGGCCTCTGTGTCTCTTCAGTGAGAAAGAATTATAAAGATTGCCCCCGTTATCCTCAAAGGAATCTTCCCTTCCCCAAAACAGATAAATAAATTAACAGAGCTTAAAATCTACTTGCTCCCATGACATAAAAATGATGACATGGTTAATTTACTACTTTCAATCTTATGAGGTCTAGCTTTGCAAGAATGTAAGCAATCTATCAGTAAAGTGAATTGAATGATGAAATTGCATACAGCTGAGTTGCATCGGGCCCCTCGTGAAATATTAATGTAAAATAATTTTTAAAGTAGCAGTCCTAGGGAGCATAACACAAGTAATTTCTGTTATGGCTTTCATCTCAGAGGATGTGGGATGCGGATCAACCCATTTAGATCCCTTCATGTGCCCCTGTAGTTTTTCCTGTGCTAGTTTCCAAGATTTTCAGAAGTGTTGATTAAAAATGATACCTCTCTTTGAAAAAAAATACCAGAGTACTCCAGACTTTGTGTCCTACACCAAACTGCCACAGGAGGGCATTCTTCCCCTAAAATATATAACAAGCAGGGCTTACCCGTGATTTCTACTAATAGAGAAAAATATGTGGAAGGTACCTCTGGAGGTTCTTTGGTCTGACTGGGGAATATTTGCATTAATGACTGATTCTAATATGATATTGTGCTTTCTTCACTTCATTTTTCTCTGATTGTGAATTTTATAGGGAGCTAACCTGTGGCATGGATGACAACCAAAAACCTGGCTGTAATATCTAAGTAAATGGTTTTTGTTTAGCTCATGACTTGCAGTTGGAATTCTCTAGTAAAACTGGTGGTTCACTATATGTCTTCTGTAGGGATTTTTTGAAGAAGAAGAAGGCAAAGAGTATATTTATAAAGAGCCTAAGCTGACAGGTCTCTCTGAGATTTCTCAAAGACTGCTCAAGCTCTATGCAGATAAATTCGGAGCAGACAATGTGAAGATAATCCAGGACTCCAATAAGGTAGGAGAATATTCGTGCAGATGCAAGAACTGATTTCCTTTATTCTTTACTACATGTATTAAAGTTTTAAATTTTTGCCTGACTATGCAAAGTAAACCACCTAAGCTCTTTTGGTTGGTTGTTTATTGGTTGACTGATTGGTGATGGGGGGGGAGAGTCGAAAACTTTGTACATGTGTATTTGAGTAGCTTTTAGATAATCTTAAAAAACAATTTACCAGCCCCTGCCCCCCTCCCATGGTTTGTTTGCATTTGAATAGCAGCCAAAGGGTTAAAGTGATTGAGCCCCATCATGGGCTGGGAGAAAATAGCAAGAAATTATTTATTCAGTCATGGAGGTCTTCCTGGGTCATAAGAATTTTGAAATCTATCCTCTTGTGACAGTACCAGACTTGCCAATCCCATTGTACTAAGCTACAAACATCCAACTAACCTTCTTCCGGCTCCAGAAAGCACACACTTACATCCTCTAATGAGATTACTCAGAATCTTTCTAATACACTTTTATGCATTTAGCCAACCTTAATTGAATACCTACTGCATTCTAGGCCCAGAACTAGGAGCTGGGGCAAACAGTCTCTTCCTTCCAGAGCTCACAGTTCACACGGGGCTAGGAAAAGGAGGATGTGTGCAAAGAGCTAGTTAAATACAGTGCAGTGAAGTACCACGGGAGACACGGTCTACGCCTTCAAGTCATACAGGGAAAGCTCAGGGCTGGGGGCTCCCTGAACAGCTCATTCTTGGTTGGGCGATGCTTCACAGAGGGCATGATGTTTGAGCTGGGGATTGTAAGGTGAGAGGTGAGAAGGTATTTGCTGGAAGCAAAGGGTATCTGAGAAACCAGCACATGCAGTGATGGTGGGTGTTTAGGGGAAGATGTGTTTGAGCAACCGGAGGTCTTTGAAGCACAGGTTGGATAGAAGAATGTGACGGAAAATGGAGCTAGAGAAGACAGTTTGCGCTCTATTCTACTGGCCTCTGTTGGGCTACAAAAGAGGTCTTTTATCCTTTTCCTCTTTTACAAAGCTGGTATTTAGAAGGATATACCATCTGCATATAAGATTAGATTTCTGAATCTGGGCGGAAGTTGTTACAAATGTGTTCATTCTTAACTTGAAAGTTGCAAACTCCTTCCCCCTAAAGAGAGACAAAACTCAAACCACTGTCATGGTCTCCCTCCTACATGGAAAGTAGAAGCAGCTCCTAGTGGTGAGAGAAATACCAAATTTGGTGTCAGAACAATTGGAGCCTTCATTCCAGCATGCTACTACTTCGCATGGTGATCCATCCTTGAGAAGTTGGTTGGTCACTCTGAGTCTCCATCTTTTAATCTGTAAAAATGGTTATAATTATATCCATCCTACAGTAGCATTACAAATTAATTCACGAGCCTCCTCAAATCTCCTGAATTAGATAAGCAGTGGATGGGTGAACGGATGGAGAAAGTTGGAAGAAGTTTAAAAACTCTCCAAAAAATCATTAGAAAAGAGGCAGGGAGCGGGGAGGACCTTTTGCCTGTTTTCCATGCTATTTGTCAAGCCTGCTCACCAAAGCAGAGTTAGTTTAAACAGTTATATAGAATAACTTATTGCAGATTAGAGAAGGCGAGGAATTGAAAAGAAAAATGTTTGCAACCACGTGACAGGTTATCAGTTAATCTTCTAAACCAGTGAGAAACCTCCTAACACATTACAAGCCCATAGCCCATGGCTCCAGTCTAGGTTACATGGCTAATTATAGACAGAAAAAGAGATATATTTCCACTCTTAACACGCTTGATTCAAGCCAAAGATGAAGATATTGAATACAGAAAAGAAAGAAAATAAAAGATGAAATATTATGTCATAGCCGAGTACTTTTATTTCAGAGCCCCAGGGACTTAGCACGCTGGCTCCGATTTGCTCTGTCACCATCTGGTTGCTTGACCACAGTCCAGCCAATTACTCTTTCTGTGGTTTCCATTCACCCAGCCCTCAGATGATGTCATTGGCCATTTTCATCCAAGGGAAAAGGGACGGCTCAGGACGCCAAGCTGCAGGGGTACTGGGCTCCCCGCCTTTCTTCCAGGCGCACCCCAGGCCCACCACTCTTTCTCTGCCCACAATGTGTTAAAACAGGTGAACCCCAAGGATTTGGACCCCAAATACGCCTACATCCAGGTGACCTATGTGACGCCATTCTTTGAGGAAAAGGAAATAGAGGACCGGAAGACAGACTTTGAAATGCACCACAATATCAACCGCTTCGTCTTTGAGACGCCCTTCACGCTGTCGGGCAAGAAGCACGGTGGCGTGGAGGAGCAGTGCAAGCGGAGGACCGTCCTGACAAGTAGGTGCCGGTCCCCAAGTGCATGTCCCCCTGCAGGGTCCTGGGTCAGGCTGGACTCGGGAAATCAAGACCCTTCAGCCTTGCAGCGTGTATGCATTCGCGCTAAGTTGCTTCAGTCAGGTCTGGCGGGCTTCAGTGGACTGTAGCCCGCCAGGCTCCTCTGTCCCTGGGATTCTCCAGGCAAGAATCCTGGAGTGGGTTGCCATGCCCTCCTCCAGGGGATCTTCCCAACCCAGGGATCGAACCCAGATCTCTTACCTCTCCTGCATTGGCAGGCAGATTCTTACCACTAGCACCACCTGGGAAGCCCCTCAATCTTGCAGACAAGACCCAACATGTGCTAACTTGAAAATGTTTACCAGGAAGCCCAGACTTCCTCTTGTTCCTTCTCTTTGGAAACAAGATACCCTTGACAAGTCAGCCAAAACAGAAACTGTCATAGAGTTAAAGTCACTTTATCCTCCACTTCCCTTTAGATCTTCTAGTGGTGATGGTCATGCTGTCTTGGGAAAGGCACTCTGAGCATTTCTCTCCTCTCTCCCTGAACCTACCCTCAGTTATTGCAGAGTCAACTGCTCTCAGAATTGTGTGCTTTGGGGCAAGATTCTAAAGCACTCAGGAATTCAGGTTTCTCATCTGTGAAACAGATGCAGAGGGATTTCCTCCACCATCCCTTCCGTACTATCTAGATCTATTCTATGAGCTGGTCATCCTTTCCACAGACATTCAAAAAGTGCCTATAGGTGTTGGACACTGTTCTGAGCATTCAAATAGATAAAACACAGTTCTTGCCTTCAAGGCGCTCAACTGTCTGATAGGAAAAAAAGAGCCAAGTAAAGCAAGAATTTTAGGTGAGCCCAGCATGAGAAATGAAATGGGAACCCCCCCCCCCAGAGAGGAACTTAAGGCAGTCTTGGGTTGTGGGGAATGAACACAGGCATCTGAATGAATGAGACTCAAGGCATCTTCAGAGGTGAGCAATCCTGGGTTTGCAGTAGGTACGTGGCTAGCAGCCACATCCAAACTATGAGAAAACAGTCACCTTCAGTAAACTTTACCAGAACTTTTGTAATAAAAAAAGAAACTAGAACAAAGTTATTATAGTATATGCTTGTTGTTGCTTAGTCCCTAAGTCATGTCCGACTCTTGTGACCCCACAAGGCTCCTCTGTCCATGGGATTTCCCAGGCAAGAATACTGGAGTGGGTTGCCATTTCCTTCTCCAGAAGATCTTCCCAATCCAGGGACTCAACCTGCATCTCCTGCATTGCAGGCAAATCCTTTACCACTGAGCCACTGGGGAAGCCCCATAGTATGTGCTGTTCAGTATCTATTTAAGCATTCTTTATTGTGACTCAATGTAGTTTTTATTTGAACTAAAGTTGTGGTGGAAACTATCATCTTTTCAGTGTTTAGAGACTCTAAAGGTCTAGGCCAGCCTTGGCAATGAGGAGATGTTGCTAGTGAAGTGGGGAAGAGCATGCCAGGCAAAAGTAGCTGGGAGAAAAGTAAGAGGTGTGTGAGAGCATGGCACACAGGAGAAAAATAGCTCACATACATAGAGAACATGCAGGATAGAATGCTCTGAGTGCAAAGACTCGGGGTCATCCTGACCTTCAGGGGAACCCGTGACTTTTCACTAGCCCTTGACCTTGAAATGCTCTTGTATTGCTTTTGTGCAGCGAGTCACTTGTTCCCCTACGTGAAGAAGAGGATACAGGTCGTCAGCCAGTCGAGCACAGAACTGAATCCCATTGAAGTGGCGATTGATGAGATGTCCAAGAAAGTTTCCGAGCTTAATCAGCTTTGCACGATGGAAGAAGTGGATATGATCAGACTGCAGCTCAAACTCCAAGGCAGTGTCAGTGTAAAGGTGAGCGCCACCCAGAGCTGAGAGGCACATGGTCAGTGGAGCCTAGTACAAAAATGATGCCCCTTGGAATTCTTTGACAAAGAGTATAAGAGACATTTTTCTGTTTTTGATACCATCCAACACCTTTATCTGAATCTTTAAAATGTTGTTTCCTTGTGGAGGTACATTAGTGGTGCCAAACACCTAGAGATAAAATCTTTCTTAGGTTTTAGCTAAAATAAAACTTTTTTTTCAACTCTCCTTTCCCATCTTCTCTGGATAAACTGTGCTCTATATTCTAAGTTCTAACAAGTGAATTAATGAATGAATTAGCATGGCTTTTTAAAATCTGTCAGGGACAGACTTATAAAATTGTTCAAAACCAAAAATGTTCAAATGTTTATTCATTCATAAATGTGCATCAGTATTTATGTCAAGGTCCTGAGAGGAAGCAGATGGCCTGTTCCCAGTGAGGAAATGAAGAGAATATAATTAAATAGACTCTTTTGAGAATGTATAAGCAGTATTTAGGAAAACCAAAGAGGGCAGGCACTGGGGCATAAGACTGAGGGACTATCACCCTCCCCAAACCCGAAGACTCAGGGGAGAGAAGAGTTAGTGGAAGAAGGGAGAGAGGTGAGAGCCAACTCATGATAGACAGACACAGTTTCTACTGGGGAATTGCAAAGAGGAAGCCATGGGCCTAAATACTCTGACAGGGCTGAGACTAGGGTGCAGTGAGCAAGGCATCTCCCTTGGGCACAAAATTAAGGGAGCATCAAAAAATTCAGTAATCAAGATAAAATACTACTTTAATGCTCCATGTCTAAAAATCAAAAGTAACTTCACAAAACCAGGTTGAACAAAGCATTAAAATTTTAAATAAAGGCAGGCCAGCCACAGTGCCGCACAGAGCCATGCAGGAGGCTGAGGCCAAAGGAAAACTCAGTACCACTGACCTTGATGCTGGCCTGGCTCTCCTCTTCCCTGTCCACCCCTTGTCTGTATGCCCATGGCTGACTCAATGATAATAATTTCTTTAAAGCCAGAAGGCAAAAGAGCCATTGTTTCACTCCAAATGGCACAGCTTCCCTCAGCACATGGCTGAGCAGAGGAAGGTTGAGAGGGATCCGAAGAAACTAAGGGAAGAATTCTGTATGGCTCGTCCTCTCTACCATGCGGGCAGCAGCTGGTGATCAAAGCCCCCTGAAGATGCCTCAAATACAGCGTTGGCTTCCTCCTTCTTTCACCTCATGCTTCCCAGCCCCACAGTGACAGGCAAGGATCATAAGCTCTAAAGAATACAAACCCCTTCACTAATGAGAGCCTATACATGCTTGTGAGCATGCCCAGGGCCTGGCTTTGTGCCTTCATTCAGCAAATCTAGAAAGTCCCTCCTTGGACCAGAATCTGCCAGACTGTCCAGTGAGACACGATAAAACAGTGGTTCCCGGCACGATGCCAAGATCACGAGCACTATGGAATGTCTCTTATTAGTAGCTGTGTGTTTGCTGGAATGTTTATAGGGGAAAAAGTGACTAGCCCAGCAAAAAATTTGACTTCACAGATGTTGAATTTATTTAAGTGAATAAAGATGAGTCTAGTTTTCAGAGTTATTAGGAAAATAACAATGCTTGCCGAATTTGTGGATATAGCAAAAACATGACATGGTGGCCACACGACTGAAGTTTAGGAAGGATGGCAATGAAGTGTGGAGTTCAGATGCGTTCTCTAGCAGCTCACTGACTGGTCTAGAGACAGCAGATAAGACAGATACAAGGGGATGTGAGAGAATTAGGGGGGCCACATGGTGCAGGCTCCTCTTTCTAGCCATGGAGAGGACTCCATGGAGGAGATATTACCATTCTTAGCCAGTTCTCTTCTCCCCAATAGGTTAATGCTGGACCAATGGCCTATGCGCGGGCTTTTCTTGAAGAAACCAATGCAAAGAAATACCCTGACAACCAAGTAAAGCTTTTGAAGGAAATCTTCAGGTAAGACTTTCTCTGTTGAGCTGTTCTTCCTTGAATTCCTTCAGACAGGGCGTCATAAATGAATGCCCCCAGGGAGCCACCTGACAGACCCTCTCCTCCATAGCCTAGTTTATCAGCAGCCTGACTTCAAGTTGCCACTTTCTTATTTTGTTTTCTTTTAATATTTATGTATTTGGCTGTGTCAGGCTTTAGTTCAGGCATGCAGGATCCTCATTGTATACGCAGGATCTTTCCTTGGGGTGCACGAGCTCTCTAGTTGTGGTGTATGGGGCTTACTTGCCCCACATATATGTAGAATCTTAGTTTGCCTGACCAAGGATCAAACCCACCTCCTTTGCATTGCAAGACAAATTCTTAACCCTTGGATCACCAAGAAAGTCTCTAAATTGCCACTTTCTGAAAGTGAAAGAAAGTGAAAGTCACTCAGTGGTATCGGACTCTTTGCGACTTCATGGAATATACACTCCATGGAACTCTCCAGGCCAGAATACTGGAGTAGGTAGCCTTTCCCTTCTCCAAGGGAGCTTCCCAACCCAGGGATCAAACCCAGGTCTCCTACATTGAAGGCAGATTCTTTACCAGTTGAGCCACCAGGGAAGCCACATTCTAGGGTTGCTTGTTAATTTGCTTATTGCTGTCACTAAAGGCAATTTGCAGATGCATGTGGCCAGGCCCTAGATGTGAATGAGCGCCTCATCAAGGAGGACCAGCTGGAGTACCAGGAGGAACTGAGGTCCCATTACAAGGACATGCTCAGCGAGCTCTCGGCAATCATGAATGAGCAGGTGAGGCTTTCCCCGTCTGTGCATAGGAAGTGCCCATTTTTATCTCCCATGCCACAAAGACAGAAAAGAGTCTCTTTCTTTTCCTGCTACTGAAATCCCTGCACTTTCCCGACACCTTGTTGCTGAGCTGTTCTCTCCCCCATGTACATCACCCCTTGACTCAAAGGAGAGAGATCGGATTGGAGAAAAATCTGTAGAAAAAGAAAATTGAGAACCCAGATGCTTTCCAGTTTTCAGAGATATTTATCCAAACCAGATGTGTGTTGGTTTTCTAGAACAGATGATGCCTAATTAGACAACAAGAGCGCTGGGTGACATTCCTGCTAGAGTTTATTACCATGCCCAACGCCCCTGATTCAGGACCTCACAACCCCCAGGCTGGGATGTGCAGTTCCACAGTACTGCCACTAGGGGTCTCTGCACCATTCTCAGGAAGAAGGCAGGAACTTAGGGTCCTGGACTTTAATTGTCAAGGTTGCCTCTACAGAGGCTGAGCCCCTAGAAGATATGCAGATTGGGATAAACTTAACCCTCCATTCCACAAACAACTCATTCATGATTTCAGTATGTTCCATAAGACTGCACAAAATGTGGACATTCAATAATCACTACTTTGGGGGGTATTGAGAACCAATGGTCAAAACCAAGTTCAGTTTGTCTGGGCCCACTTCCAGCATCCATCAGCCCTCACACTCCACCTGGACGTCTCTTCACCCATGGTCCCTTCAAGGAGTTAGATGTGTTCTTTATAGAATAATGAGGGGGAGAACTTGAGCTAACCTCCCAGTAGTGCCTCATGCATGGTGGCCATTCATTAAGTATTAATTCCCTCTCCTTTCCTGAAATGGAAAATAGTGTTTAGTGTTATTAGTAAATAACACTATCACAAAACATGAAATGTGTCATACCCTTCTTTTATTCTGATTAATTTTTTTTTCTCTTCTTTTCCATCTCCTTCTACCCACATTTTAAGTTCTCCATAGCAGTTAGAGAAAGAAATGGTTATTTGACTTGTGTTGCAAAGAAAAAAATCTCCCCGGATAGGATTTTTAGTGGAGAAAGTGTTGGTGTGGAATTGTTAAGGGGTGATGGGAATTAAATACTCAGGAGTGAAGCCTTAACAGATGGGGAAATCATAAATCTGAGAGTGAAACAAAAAGAACAAGCAATTGGAAAAGATGACAAAGAAATGCTTGTTTCCAACTGTAAATTGCATCTGACCTTGAAACTTTGGGCAAAAATGCTTTTCTCTTTTTTTCCTGGCAGCTCTGTCGCGGTCCATGTTTATACAGCTTCTGTTCCTCTGTGTCTAGTATTTCCCTCAGTACTGTAAGCAAAAGTGGTATGTTTTTCTTTCCTTATGTCTACTCTGTCCTTTGTGGCCTTCTGGTCTACCTCTTCCTTTTCCCCAGACACCTCCATAGTCGCAAGTGTTCTGTAAATGCTTATTTAATTAAATCAACTTTGTTTCCATTTCAAGGTAGGTCAGTATTAAAATCAAAAGCGTATTAAAATCAAAAAGCTAATTAACAGCTTAGCGTTTAAGAGAAAAATATATGTCCTATCAACTTCTAAGATATATTTGAGCTCATTTGTATCCAAAATGAAGATTCATTATATCTCAAAGGGCTAAAAAAAGAAAAAAAAAAAAAAAACAGAGACAAGACCAGGTGATTTAGAGGAAGGAAAATAACTTTTTTTCTAGAAAACTTTTGCTAACAGAAGCAGAATTTGACTCTGGGCTTCCTAGAAACTGACGTAAAGAAACTAATGGATTACACAGGTCTTGTTATTTAGCAAAAGAAATAGATCTGTTGGCAGGAAAGATAAACTTTCTCCTGGTCCTGAGCCTCTATAGTGATTTGTCACATATATTTTATATATGGACAATGACTACACTGTTCGTGATATCCTCAAAAAAAAAAAAGTTTTCCTTAAAAATGTCTAACTCTTATATGGCCATTCCACATTTCCATCTTAGATTAAAATGAGGAAAACAATATTCGCTTCTAACTCTAAAGAGGAGATTCTAGAAGAGACACTATTTAATTGATAATTATCAACCATAAGTTTAAGTTAACCATAGCAAAACTATGTGTTCTGCAGCAAAATGAGCTATCTTTATGACAAATATTGATAATTGTCTTGAGTTGGTTGTAATGTCAGAGATAGCAAAAGATGGGGTCCTTAAAGTCCAAAGTAGTTTTAAAAAGTGGGTGTAAATCTCAATTCAGATTTATAACAAAAAATGTTTGCTTCTTTCCTCAATATTTTTCCTAAAAAGGCATTTGACTCTAATGTTTGGGTTGGCACTCTAGTAGAGTGAAGGGTAGTCAAATTTTAGCATAATCCTATAATGCATGAATGAGCCTTAATCTGCGACGCATGAAGACCTTTACATACCTCAATACTCATCCGAGTATTCTGGAAACAGATACATGTATAATTACAGTGAAGAGAGGAATTCTGCCATTAAACTTGTTAACAATAGAAACAGAGTTAGAATGGATAGACAGACATAGAAAAACAGAAATAGGATTGATTATGCACTTCATTCCGAGAGTGTCCAGAAAAGTCTAAGGTAAAAGGCAAATACTAAAGCCACTGCTTAATGAAAGAACCTTCAGTATAAGGAGTGGGATGGAGCGGGATGAAGTAGACTCTCATGTGTAAAAATGGGGATGTGGACACGGAGCTGCTAAAGTGACAAGCAGGCAGTCACTTTTCAGACAGCACCTTTTCAGACAGCCAGGATGCCAAGCTATTTTATAAATGGCCAAAAACCATAAAAGCCTCTTTTAATGGAGGCCAAAGTAATACATGTAACTATTGGGTGAAACATAAGATGCTGATTTGCTGTCTGTTTCAACGTTTAAAAGGATGACAGCATAGTGAAGTCAACGCTGGTAACGGATAGCAAATATTAAAAAAAAAATAAAACAGGGGAGGGAACACATCTATTCTGTTATGGTGCCAAGCAGGCCAGATCCAAAGGCAAGTTGTTTTTTGAGTTTCAGATACATTGTTTGCCAATGCATTTAAACAGAGCTTGTGACACTGATCATAAGGAGAACTTATTGGTAGTATAAGGTACATGGACGCTGTGGGGACAGAGAAGCCATTGTCTCCCGGAAAAGCAGGAGAGCCAAAGCCTGGTAATGTGTAAAGTCAGTGAGAAAAACAGGAATTTTAAATATTCATTAAGCCTCTTCTGCACCAGGGTTTTAGAGGTGCCTGGGGCTTCTGGTATTGTTATTGTGTTCGCATATCATTAGTTGAACAGATCTGACAGGGAAGTACAGTTAGGGCGTATTAACATTATTTTCGAAAGCAAAATCAGGTCAAGGTAAATTTTCTTTTCCTCCTATTCCATTAATGCAAACATTTAAATGAAGCTTCAGATGTTTTCTTTGGGGGCAGATTTTGACAATACTTATTATGACTTTTGCAAATAAAATAAAATTCCAGAATTACTCAAACACATCGTAAGAGTCATTCACATTTAAAAACATATCTGATAGTTGAAGAGAATCAGGAAACTACTTTAAATCTGGTCAACATGGCTGAGATGTAGGCTGGGGTAAAAAAGCTTTTCAGGTTATACAGAGTGAAGTAAGTCAGAAAGAAAAACACCAATACAGTATATTAATGAATATATATGGAATTTAGAAAGATGATAACAATGACCCTATAGGCGAGACAGCAAAAGAGGCACAGATATAAAGAACAGACTTTTGGACTCTGGGAGAAGGCAAGGGTGGGATGATTTGAGAGAATAGCATTGAAACATGTATATTACCTTATGTGAAATAGAGCACCAGTCCAAGTTCAGTGCATGAAACAGGGCACTCAAAGCCGGTGCACTGGGACAACCCTGAGGGGTGGGATGGGGAGGGAGGCAGGAGGGGGGGTTCAGGATGGGGGACACATGTACACCCATGGCTGATTCATGTCAGTGTATGGCAAAAACCACTACAATATTGTAAAGTAATTAGCCTCCAATTAAAATAATTTTTTAAAAAACTCAAAGAAGTTTGATAAGAGCATTTTCAAAATTTGCAGATTCCTTGTAGGGAAATTTTTAAGTCAGTGTTCTGGGTTTTGCTCTTGTATTTGAAGTTATTAACACAGACCTCTCTATTATCCTTTTATTGCATTGTGTTTTGTCCTGTCTGAAGATTACCTACCGGGACGACCCATCAAAGCGAGGAGTGGAGCGAACCTGCACTCGAGTAATTAACAAGGCGGCTCCCTCTCTGCCCACGGTCTCTGTCTCACCCAGTGGAGAAGTTTGAGAAGTCCGCAGCGACGGACACTCCTCCTTCAAGGGAACTCTGAATTTGCAGCTAATCTCGGGGAAGAGAAAGATAACATTTAATTTATTTGAAGTTTTTATGGTGGTGTTCGTATTGTTTTTTACCTCGCTAGCTTGAGAATTTTGCCAGTCTCCAGATTTGCACATTTCTTACAATTTTTTTTTCCTTTGAGTGACGTCGATCAAGCCAAGCTGAATATTTGCTATGAAATTCCAATGAATGTGTAATTCAAAAGCTGACTGTAAGTCTGCTGTCGTCACATTATGTTCAATACCCCGTCCTCGCACACATATTTTGAAGGTCAAAGTGAATGTTTTTGTAACATTTAAGCATATTTCAGATGTAAATAGAAGATTGTAAAATATATGGTTTTTACCAAATTTAAAAGAACCTTTTTAGGTATTACTTATGACAGTGCTAAAATTATATGAATAACATTTCAGATACTGTTATATTAAAATATTTGTGTATGTGTACAAAAGTGTTGATAAATACTAATCTTTACAGTTTGTGGAGTTTCTTTATTTGTAATATATGTGCTCTTAAAAGCAATGAGATGTGAAATTATGGAAGCCTTTTGTTGTTCATAGAAATAAAAAACAATACAATTTTTTTTGTTGTTCATAGAAATAAAAAAAAAATACAATTACTTTGCATTTGGTTCCCTCTTGAAGAGTGGGAGAGTTGCCACTAAAAGTGGTTCATGGGACCGAGCAGCTGCTGAATGCAGTCTTACTTATGATTTATGATGCCTTAGCAAGAAGTCAGGACAAGGACTTGAACCTCAGCTGGACAAAGATTCAAAGATCAGCTAGACAGACCAGGGTTTTCCAATCCCAAGAGATAACTAGACTGATTGGAAGAAGATACATTGAATCAGAATCTTAAGGGTTATGGTAATTTTTAGGACTCTGCACAAATATTCCATTCTATAAATTTGTGGTGGGATTGCACTTCCGTACCTTTTTTTTCTTTTTGCACTGGGTCTTTGTTGCTTTGCACGGGCTTTCTCTAGTTGCAGGAAGAAGCAGGGGCTACTCTGCATTGCAGTGGCTTCTCTGTTGTGGAGCACAGGCTCTAGGCGAGCAGGCTTCAGTAGTTGCAGCCTATAGACTCAGTAGTTGCAGCGCATGGGCGCACTAGCTCACCAGCTTACTTGCTCTGTAGCATATGGAATCTTCCCAGCCCTGGGATTGAACCTGTGTCCCCTGCATTGGCAGGCTGATTCTTATCCACTGTGCCACCAGGGAAGTCCTTGTGCCTTTTTTGAAGCTAGACTTGACCACTCTTTAGCCATTGAAATGTCAGCCAGTCCAGGTCCTGCTTGCTTGACTATACATACACCCTGCACTAGACCCACAGTGTTCTACTCACTTGAAAACAGAACAAAACCAAAGCAACGGCTTTGCTGATGATGGTCCAGTGGTTAAGAATCTGCCTGCCAGTGCAGAGGATCTTCATGACCCGGGGACTGAACCCAGGCCTCCCACATTGCAGGCAGATTCTTTACCGTCTCAGCCCCCTGGGAAGCCCCCCACCACATCAACCCAGCCCATATACATCAGGACTCAGCTGAATTCACATCTGTGGTGGCCACTGTGATAGGACACCCAGAGCCACCTTTCAGGGCTGAGACTCCTGTTTCCCCAGCAGCTGACTCTCTAGGAAACTCACGTTCAATGACTGGTTGATGGCAGGAAGGGCAATGGCCTGGCCTCGTTGTCCCAATTCAAGATGACTCTGAATGGCCATCCAGGCTCCCCAGCTCTGACTTGAGAGCAACCTGAGACTACACCACAGTTCATCTCCTTCTCTCCACAAACGCTTTGAAAAGGATTCTCAGGAGACATGGACTCCCAACACATTTCCTGCATATAAATCTCCACATCAGAGTCTGTTTCTTGGGGGAACAGATGAAGTAAAGAGTTTTTCCAGAAGCTTTGCTCACGTAGACTTCTAATTCCCTGTCCTGCCTTAACGCTTACACCCATGTCATCCATTTTCTCCCCTTGATTATGTTGTCAGCTATCATTTCACATGTCTGCATGTTCTTTCCAACCATGTCAGGGCCGGCTTGAAGAAAAATTATGTCTTGATCTTCTCTGCAGTCTTGGCAATTCAAATTATTGCCTTGAACTTCAGGGTTTTGGAGTCATTTCTCAAAGTTCTGTTGGAATGGAGCCGTTCCAGAGAAAATGCTAGGGCAGGGAAAGGGGAGCCAAGGGGGAAAGAGTAGCCTGTGGGAGGATGGATTTGGAGCTAGAAGTCACTGTCCAAATGAGTGTCCGTGAATCTCTTCTCTAAGGAGATGTACATTTTTTTTAATAATCAGCATTGACTGCTTTTGGTTTGTTTTCAGTTCTCAGCCTTAGCGGGCTTTTGCCACTGAAGTATTTGGCACTGGATATGTACATCTGTGGAGCAAACTCAGGCAACATTATTAACAACATGATCTTTTCATCTAGAAACTACCCAACTCCTCTCTGCTCCCAGCCCCTCTGTATCTTCGTGCTTCCCCATCGCCCAGTGACCTAATGTCACCTCCCCACAGTCCCTGCCCCAGCCCTCCACCCAGTCTTGTCTTCCTCAAGCAGAATCCCCACCCCTTCTCCATCTGTGTCTGTCTTGCTTCCAAATGGATTCCAGTTCAAATACCAACTGCAGTCAAAACGAAGCTGTTGGGAATTCTCTGGTGGTTCGATGGTTAGAACCCAGAGTTTTCACTGCCGAGGGCGTGAGTTTGATCTGTGGTCAGATGACTGAGATCCCACAAGCCACTGGATTGAGGATTATGTGAGATCACCTCTAGTCCCAGAAGGTATGGGCAACTGACCAGGCACTGGACAGGTGAGTTAGCAGCCCTCTGCTGTGATTTTCGCATTCCTGCATGAAACCTGCTGAAACCCTAACACCAAGTTGCCTCAAACTGTTGATTCAGCGACTGATCGAAGGAAAAAGTGGCGTGGTTTCCTGGGGAAACTGGTATCCTCAGAGGACAATCTTTCACTCAGAAGAATGAATTTTGAATTGATGAAATTTTAGGTCTTCAGATAGTCTGTCAGTAAAGTTCTTCCTCAACCCACATCCCTCTCTACCATCTCACTAAACTAGCCATCATCTCTATCTAGGATATTCAGTTAAATTGCATCTAAGTGAAGTAATAAATGTATTACAAAGAGCCATACCTGGTTAAGATCTGAAGTCTCAGATATGTTCTTGGGCCAACCACTTTAACTGTCTGAGAGAGGGCCATGATTGCTACTGAACAAGTGGTTCTGAAAATTAAATGCAAAAAAACAGCCATTTTTTGGTACTTTGTAGAGTGATATACATACACAGCATATGTCCATTGAGATTTTTCGATTAGCAATCCTACCAGGTCACCCTATTTTCCCACACCATTCCAAAATAATCAGCATCTGATTCTTCTGATTCTCAAACAACAATCAAAGTCTGATGGCTACTGAGAGAGCCACATGTATATAATGTGAAGAGGAGAATTCTGATAATGTGAGAAAATTTGTATGGGATCTTGAATTTTCTAAAGGTGGGAAGACATTTAAGAAGAGCTAAGAGTTGGCATCTGAGAACTCTCTAGGAGTGTCCTTTGCAGCTCTGCCCTGGTTATGTACTGAGATTTAACAAGAAAATCCACGGTCTACTTTAGACAAAGAGTCCCATCCCAACCAGAAGTACCTTTGCCTGTGACGGAACAGGATAAGCGTCAAATTACTTAAAAGCACATGAGAGGAAGTGCTATGAAGAGAACAGATAGGCAGATATATATATGTTTGGGTTCAGAACATGGGTGAGTAAAGTGTTCCAGGTGAATAATTGAGATGGGGAGACACTAGCAAGAAAAGGAAATTCTCATGAAAGCTCTAAACTCCTTTGCCTTTCCCTTGCCCCTTGACGTTCCTGTAGAGAATGCATGTGGTTGGGGAGGGGAGGAAAGAGAGGAGTAATTTGATGGAGAGATCATAAATCACAAATCTCAAGAGGACGCTACAGCGAGCACATAAAGTTGATCTGAGAGGGATAAGGAGGGAGAGATAAATCAAAACATGCCCAAATGGGGTTCATGAAGGTCATTTGGAAAAGGGAATGGTGATTGAGCCTGAGTAATTGAGCAAAGGTTTACAAAGAATAGCTTTAAATAACACTAATGTCAAGGATTCTCCAGAGGAATCTGCTTGCAATTTTCTTACATCATCAATATTAATACCCAACTATAAAGCCATTGTTTCTTGGATGTATTCCTAATGTATGAAGAATATTTGTATTTAAAAGCTCATGACTTTCTTTGTATTTCATCAAAAGCCACACAACTGTAACTACTAAATCCAGGGTAGGTGGACATTTCTAAAGTTATAAATAAGACAGTGTGGTATTTGCAGGATTATTTTATTGAACAGAATGGCCCAAGAATGAGAAAGTCTATTTCATAATACTTGCATGAAATTTAGAGGGTTCCTTTAGATTTCTATGGGACTTCCTTTATGCCATAGTATTTTTCCCTTTGGATGAGCGATTATTTTAAGAAATAAAGAATAAAAGTAAAATTCTACAAATAAAGTCAAATCAATTTAATGACAACAACCAAAAGGAATTTTTGCTTTTTAACAAAAGTCAAGTAAAATGGAAATCTAGCTTGAAGACTCTGGAGTGTCCTACAAAAATATTTCCAGTTAGTGTCTCAGGCCAAGGCAGAGGCCTTTCACCACCTCAGCTCAAAAACACCCCTTTGGATTCCGAAAGTCAAATTGACCCATTACATTCTATCTAGCAGTTTCCAAGTTTCAGCCTCTCCCTCTAAACAGCTGAGCAAAAGACATTGCTGCTGGAGGTTTATTAAATGGCTGTGTGTGTGTGTTTTCAGTAGTGTCAGACTCTCTGCGACCCCAAGGACTATAGCCAAACAAGGCTCCTCTGTCCATGGAATTTTCCAGACAAGAATACTGGAGTGGGTTGCCATTTCCTTTTCCAGGGATTCTTCCCAACCCAGGGATGAAACCCACATCTCTTGCATCTCCTGCATTGGCAGGTGGATTCTTTCCCCCTGAACCACCAGGGAAGCCCATTAATTTGGATATTTCTAAGCCAAAGGATTCAGGACATGTATGTGGCCACTTATTTTGCCTTCAACATCTAGAAGGGCTGAAAATAAGAGTCCTTTTCAGAAAGAAACTGTTTCCATTAGGATTCTAAGCCCAAGAATTGCCGGTGATGATTCAAAACAATCTATACCCCTTTTTTCTTTTTTTTGGAGGGACCTTGATTCTGATACTACGGATTTTTATTGTTACTACTGGGAAAAATTGAGAATGGACAGTATAGTAAGTCCCCTACATATGAACTTACGAGTTTCAAACTTTCAAACATGTGAACGTGCATTCCCGTGTCCAGTCACATTAAGCTAGTTCACGTGTCTGGTGTACATTGTCACATGCCTGCATCCTCTACAAATGGTTGTGCTTTGTGTACTTTGCTGTACGATACTATATAAAGTACAGTAGTACAGTACATCATGTATTTATTTCAAGCCCAGAACCTACACCATCAACATCAAGTGTGAGTGAAATCGCAGCTTGCCCTCCATCTCCTATTGCTGAAGATCTCTCAGCTCTACCATTTCCCACCTCCTCTCATTCCTCAAGTCAGTGACTCTTCCTGCCTGTTCACTCAGTGCCAGCCCTTTTATACCACTTGTTGTACTCTTCTACTGTGATTTTCAAGGTGTTACAACATTAAAAGCATTTTATTTTTCATGTTTGCTTTTTGTGTATTATTTGTATGAAAAGTGTTATATACCTATTACAGTACAGTAGTTTAGAGCCGATTGAATTAGTTGGATACCTAGGCTAACTTTGTTGGACTTACTAACAAATTGGACTTACAAACATGGTCTGAGAACAGAACTTGTTGGCATGTAGGGGGCTTACTGTAACAGTCTTTTATAAACTCACTTCCTTCTACAGTGTAACTTGAGTGTGTAACTCTGCTAACAGAGACTCTCTTCAAAGAAGCAAAATGTCTTTCTCCATCTTCCTTTCCCATCTTACTTCTTCTGGTCCTGCTCAGAGTGAGTCAGAGCCCCAAGAGGGGATGGGTAGGTGCCATATCCCAGAAATGGGGATTTCCTAACATTACACATTTGGTGAGAATGAAATGATATGTTTCAAAAATGCACGCAACAGGAATGAATCTAGCCCAGAAGAGTAAGCCAAGACTTCCCTGACTCCCAGGCAGATCACCAGCCCTGGGGAGTCTGAGGTTTCCCATTTTCTCCCATACGATGAGGCATCTGTTTGTTTCTGGAGCATATCATGGCAACATTGTTTTACACCTCTCAAAATAGCTTCCATTTGGCTGTAGTCATATGTGCATCATTAAAAGTGGGATTTTCATATCAAGTTGTCGATAAGATAACAGGATGTCTTAAATTTGAACAGTAAGTTTTAATATTCTGGTTACTGTTGATTTTTTCCACTCTCATCAAATATGCAGTTTTTGTACTCCTTTCAACAGAATCTGAGAAAGAGTGTTTTTGGCAAAAATGCAGGACCCTTGGAGGGTGGTGTAGCTGCAATTCAGTTCCTTCTTCTGGAGGAATAAACAGCTCATGGCTGGAATTATAGACAATTGCCTCATTATTTCAACTCAGAAATGGCCTTAAGCGCAGTGTTCATCTTAGGCGAAGTCTATGCTTTATCTTCTAATCAGTTTCATCTCTTTATTGGAATTAGCAACTTCTTGGCTTGTCTATGTAACATATCAGATGATAGCTCCTTTGAAGTATAAATATTAGTACCACAGTCTCTTTTTAAGAACTAGGAAATAATGTTTTCCTTGTTAGAATTTGCCACTTATATTTTCTGTACTGTGGTATCTTAACATCGGAATATCAATTAAAATCAGATCTGAATGACTTCCTAGAGCAGTCCATTGCCAAGGATCAGCAGCAAACAACCTCCTCCTGGACTCATAGAGCTAAGATGTTGCATGATTCTAGAGTAATCAAAAAACAAATCCATAGATGGAGACAAAAAACAAACATCTGAATCCAAGCATGAAACTCCTTGAAAGCCAGGATTGCATCTTGTGTGCCTTTGTGTTTCAGAGGCCCAGAAAAGCACCTGGCAGAGAAAAGGGTCTCACTCAACACCAGCTGAATACAGGGGTGAATGGATAAGCAAATGAATCAAGAAAACTCTCAAGGTTAACTTCCTTGAACAATGTCACACTGACTATGTGCTAAGTCACTTCAGTCATGTCTGACTCTTTGCAACCCCATGGACTGTAGCCCGCCAGCCTCCTCTATCCATGGAATTCTCCAGGCAAGAATACTGGAGTAGGTTACCATGCTCTTCTCCAGGGGAATCTTCCTGACCCAGGGATCAAACCCAGATCTCTTATGTCTCCTGGGTTGCAGCTGGGTTCTTTACCACTTGTGGCACCTGGGAAGCCCTAACGACTCTTCAGTTTCCCTACTCATACCATATTAAATCAGAAGGCATAGCGGTCTTTAGCATCAGCTCCAGAGCAAATATAGAACCTCAGCTCCACTACTGATTGCCTGTGTTAAGCATCCTCAGTGTATTATCTTTGTCTCAGTTTTATCATCTGTAAAATGGCAATAATAAATACGCCAATTTCACAGGGTTATTAAGAGGATTAAAAGAACAGGAAAAAAAAAAAAAACTTAGCACACAGCCTGGCAACAATAAACACTCAATCTCTGTGAACTATAATTTTTAATATCCTACCAAACAAGCTACCCAGTGGAAAGTGACTTTAAATTATTTTAAAATAATATTTATCAAAAGGATGATTGAATTAAATGAATAATTAATGAATGCATAAATTTGAAAATGAGTAATTCACATTGCCTCCATACAGTCACTAATGAACACAGTACCAGTTGGAAACCCCGGGTGGTTTCCCTTTCTGTGAGCTGACTGAGGACAGAGACGCCACTTCTCTTTTCAAAGACTGCTCGCATAGTGCATGCCATATTGTAGGCGCCCAGCAAATGTTGTTCAAAGTGCATAAATACTACTAATTATTTGCCTGTATCTCTATGGAAAGATGCTACCTATTGGCTTGACTTTGGATAAACTGCCCATAAAAGACAAAAGTGAAATTAGCTTAATTACTGACAAAGGAAATAAATACAGAAAAGGTGTGCTTTCTAAAATCCAGCTGGATGAAACAGTTATATGCTCAAAAATTTTCTTTTTTTTAGTTAGCAATGTCAAAAATAATTTAGCATAGATTTGCTTTCTGTGTTAAGAGAATCAAGCTGATCATCCTTAGTGACAGAAAAATATTAGGAGGACGTGAGTTTTGAGAGTATTTTTTAAATGCCTAGAAGCTATGTAAAAGCCAAAAAGACTGATTTAGAACCCTAAATTGCTGTGTGTTTCAGGAGCTGAGATTGGAGATCTGTTCAACTGATTAATATTCACAGGAATAATTTACTGAAATTAACATCAAAAGATAGGCTTTAACTATGGCAATACATGGAACTGACAGCTTTTCATAACAATGCTTAATTGTTATAATTGTTAATTGTAATAATTAAGTAGATATAAGTATATATATATATATTATTGTGAAAAATGTAAAACAAAGTTCAAATGGAGATCATGAAGACATGGGGAGGTGAGAATAGGGAAACTCTAAGTAAACTATTCATTTTCTGGCTTATTCTGAAAGCTAATGTTTGCACACAGACACACAGGGTATAGTTAGTCTGATAATTTCCACGATAGAGCAAGAACTTACGCAAATCATGATAAGGGGAAAATGAAAGAAATGAATAGAAAAATTGAACTGCTCAAAGCAGTTATATTCTACAAATTGGAATAAATAGATTGATGATCTGTAGTTCTGCACACACCAAGCTACTCAGAAAATCAGCAGAACCTCCAGCCAGTAGGCTTCCTACTCTACCCTGGTGTAACTCAGCAAGCTACATGGGATCTACTATACACAAGGCTGATGTTCAAACTGTGCTTGCTTGTGGTACTTTAGACTATTTTGAAGTCTATAGGGAAAGCAGACTAGAGAGAGAAAGAAAAAGAAGAAAGGGAAAAGGGTAGGACCAAGGATAGAAGTGGGGTTTGAATTCATTCAGTGTTCACCATCAGCACCAGCTTAACTTTAAGTAACTTTGCCTACATTGTTTCATTAATCCTCTCAGCGCCTCTGTAAACAGGCATCCTTATCATCATTTTATAGATGAAGAAAAGCCAATTCAGGGAAATGAAGAAATTGGTTCAACATCACAATATAATATTATGAGAAGCAGAACTTGATTGTGATCAGATCTGTCTGTTTGTCCACTGCCGTTCTTCCATCTACCACTGGTTTGAGTTTGGTTGAACCCAAACCAAAATCCTGCCCAGTGGCCATACCAAGCCATAGCGCCCATGACATCAGATGTCCTGTCTGAGGATATTCCCAATCTCCTGGAGGATGACAGTCCAACATCATGTGAGGTTAGAGATAAGCTACTGCCTATTCTCTCTCTCACTCTGGGGAAATTCACATTACTGTTTTTCAACCTAAATGCCATGGGCTTTTACAATAAGAAAGAGCATCTGAGTAAGCTCAAATGTTAGCGTTGCCTTTATTATATCTTTGCTAGGTGAGGAAGTTTACTCTGAAGAGCAGATTTATCACCAGAAGGCTGCATAGAGAAGGTGGAGTCGAGTATCCAGAGACGGATATTTTTCAAGATATTTTATTCAAGCTGAGTCTGATAAAGCCTGCTGAAAAACACTGACTTGTTTTATTTGAAAAGTTCTTTTCCTTCTCAGTTCAATTCAGTTCAGTTGCTCAGTCATGTCTGACTCTTTGCGACCCCATGAATTGTAGCATGCCAGGCCTCCTTGTCCATCACCAACTCCCGGAGTTCACCCAAACTCATGTCCATCGAGTCGGTTATGCCATCCAGCCATCTCATCTTCTGTCATCCCCTTCTCCTCCTGCCCCTAATCCCTCCCAGCATCAGAGTCTTTTCCAATGAGTCAACTCTTCACATGAGGTGGCCAAAGTATTGGAGTTTCAGCTTCAACATCAGTCCTTCCAATGAACACCCAAGACTGATCTTTAGAATGGACTGGTTGGATCTCCTTGCAGTCCAAGGGACTCTCAAGAGTCTTCTCCAACACCACACTTCAAAAGCATCAATTGTTTGGTGCTCAGCTTTCTTCACAGTCCAACTTTCACATCCATACATGACCGTTGGAAAAACCATAGCCTTGACTAGACTGACCTTTGTTGGCAAAGTAATGTCTCTGCTTTTGAATATACTATCTAGGTTGGTCATAACTTTCCTTCCAAGGAGTAAGCGTCTTTTAATTTCATGGCTGCAGTCACCATCTGCAGTGATTTTGGAGCAACGGTGCACATCTCTATAAACTAAACTATTCACATTTACTTCTCTTTCAAAAACAGTGTCAATTAAATCCTGAGAAAATGTATTTTCCACCACCTTCCTTTTGCCTGTAGTTCTAGTGACCATTCTGATTTTCGTTCCTAAGCCATTTCTACTTGCCTTCCATTTTTCAGTTCTCTTTTGAGATATGTTCATTTTCCAGTTCTCTTTTGAGGTATATTCAATTTCTATAGTCATTTCGGTTTGTCAGCCATTGGTCTTTGATTTTATGCTTATTTCCATCAGTGATACTTAACTGTTTATGCACTTGCAGCGGAGACAGCCAGCTGCCTTCCAGGTTCCAGCCGTCTTTCTCTGTAATACAACCATGATTTTATGCAGGAGACAAAAGCACTGAGTCAAAAAGACTACTTCTCAGCCAAACTTGTGTCTATGTGATTAAGGTCTAGCTAATGAGATGCAGGAAGATATTGTTGAGTGACACATCAAGAAATCTCCTTAAAAGGGTAAAAGTTAGCTGAGATGGACCCCTTTAGCTCACCCTCACTACCTCCCTTCTGCCTGCAATGTGAGGCTGAGTTCTTGCAGCAGTCTTGGCCCCTGGGGAAAAATTGATAGCCACACACTGAAAATGGCAAAGACAAAAAAAATAGGGTACCGGGTCCAAGACGATGGTGGAGAGCCATGCCAGTCTCAGAATGCCTATTTCTAGAGGAAAAAAAACCTGAAAAATTCATCTCATTAGCCCAGCATAGTTGTTACCTGCATCATCATGTAATTTCTAACAAATGTACTCCCTGGAAAATATAAAGTCCTCTTTGGGTCACCTATGACACTTAACTACTTAACTTTTATCTAATCCTTTGAGGTAGAACCAAATGAAATATTACAAGGTATTGAAAGTACTTGGTTAAAGACAAATTCTCCTGCAGTAAATTTAACTTTGAATCGAGCTTCAAGAATACCACAGTACTAAACATATTTGGCAAATGAACATTTTGATACACAACTTAAATATCTCATTTATTGAAATGCCCATTATCTTAAGGATTGATGTAGATTTATAAAGTGAAAAGTAATCATTAAATATTTCATTATGGTTATGTACTTAAGGGTGTTGGTTTGCAAGAAACAACTTAAGGAAAACAAAAATATTAGTTTAGCTAACATAAAAGTTCAATGGTAGAAGTGGTTTCTAACTCAGCTGAATCTTCAGGATACTATGTTTCTCTAGCTTTCAGCTCTGAGTTTCCTTTTATTGACTTTATTCTGAGGCAATCTTTTCCTGGATGACTGCAAATTCAGCCACTAATAGATACAAGATGCTAGTTTATCAGCTTAAAAAGAAAAGTGGAAAGAAGGCACTAGTTCCAAAAATATGACAAATAAATTATCATTCAGTAAACATTCATTATCTCCCCTTCAACTTTCATGTGAGTTTTTTATTGTGATATCGACCCCTTGGTTTACGTTGTGTGTGCTTAGTAACTCAGTTATGTCCAACTCTTTGAGACTTCATGAACTGTAGCCCACCAGGCTCCTCTGTCCATGGGATTCTCCAGGCAAGAATACTGGAGTGGGTAGCCATTCCCTTCTCCAGGGGATCTTCTCAACCCAAGGATCAAATCCAGGTCTCCTTCATTGCAGGTTGACTCTTTACCATTACAGTCACCAGAGAAACCCCTGTGGCCAGTGAAATATTAGTAGATGTAATTGAACTGAGTTAGAGCTATAATAAACTTACAGACAAAGTGGGAGCTGGTCACTTGCACTTTGGCTTTTATTCTTAGAAAACCATGCTTTGAATTGAGTAGCCATTTAACCAAGGAAGATGAGGCCGAGCTTGGCTAAACCTACCTCTTGGAGCCAAGTCCAATCAAAGCCAGATTCAAACAGTCAAATACCACCCAGTGATCACCTGTATAAAAGAGAAATATGTACTTACAGTTGTATGCAACTAAGATTTAGGGTACCTTCTCACACAGCATTTATGATGCATCAGCTAACTGAAGCACGTGGCTTTTCAACAAAATTCTCAGAGTTTAACCTCATGAACTCAGAGCAATGGTTCTCAAAGTGTGATCACCAGCATCTCCTAGGAGCAGCCCCAGCATTACCTGGGAACTTGGTAAAAACACCCAGGTCCCAAACCAGACCTACAGAATTATATGCTCTGAGGGAGAGGACCAGCAGTTTTTGCTTTATCATGTGCTTCAAGTTATTCAGATTCAACATAAAGTTTGAAAACCATTGACCTGGATCATACCTTAAACCATCAGAGTGCATAAATCATCAGGCCTGGAGTTGTGGGGTGTGTCTGCAGTACTAAAATTACTTAAACCAATGGGACAAGACCTAGGAATATGCATTTTTAACAAGTTTTCTGATGCTGATGAACATCTGAGGATGTGGTCTGAGGAACACACTTTAAGAAACACACGACTGAGTTCAATAGGAGTGACTATTTGGGAAATCAACATTCCATTAACAAAAGAAGAAACAGTAGCGTGGATGGAGAGCACATGTCAATCACAGCTGCACTCTTATTAAAAGGAAAAAGTTCTGACAGAAGAGATCAGGCAACCACCAATATTCTCCAACAGTTCTGCAGGGACAGGCAGATCTGGAGCCACAGAGAAAATTCATCTATCTTTTTAGTTCATGAAATTGACTGAGACATGAACTGATTTTTTTGTCTCTTCAATTCTGCTGAAATTTAATACAGATTTGAGGAATCAAATAAAAGACAGCAGTTTTTGCTACAGAGAGTCATGTATCACCTCAAATGTGATATGAGTTGTCACACAAATCTTTCTTAGTACAATTCACCGAAGATAAATATAGTGCTTAAGGAGGCAATGTCTATATATCAAACAATTGAGTCATTTTGATCCATTCTCAGCAAACCAAGACAACAGCCTATAGTTTTGAGCAATCCAAGATACAAAATAGGATCACAGACCCTGGTTATGGTCACCATTTTTAATCTGTTCCTAAAAATTATAGGATTTTAGAATTCAGAGAACCTTAGAGATTATCCAGCCCACATACTGCAAACCCCCAGGCTATCGGACACATTCCACTCAGAAATGTGTTTTTTTGTCCTGCACAAAAGCATTTTTCTTTTCATTAAAATTATCACCATGTTTAAAATTCTTCGTTTTTTCTGAACAAGTCTGAAGATTCAGCCACACGTCACGTGGACAAAAGTCTATGTTGCTTCAGCTTGCAGTACATCAGAGCTGAGGGCTGGCTTCATGCTTCTGAAGGAGCATTTCCCCTACTCCCCAGTCTGACAAAGACATTCCACTCTATGGTTTTACAACCAGGCTGCTCCACTCATTTACAGGGCCTGACTGTGTCCCATAGGCATGTAGTTTTGTCATCTCTCATCTAGACAAACTCCTTTGTTTGAGCAACAAGAACACCGAAGTTCATGATGATGACCACCTCTTATTCACATTATCTCTTTAGCAGAAGATCAGGTTTGCACTGTCAATTTTTCACAATATCAGAAAACAATGTCTCCTACAGACATTTATTCATCATGGAAAATAGGATGGCAAAAATTCACCATTTAAATTCTGCCCAGTTAACACTGAGGTAGCTGGTTCATTTCAGTATATGGTTAATTTCAAAAGCCTAAAGGAAAAAAAAAAATCCATGAGCAACACAAGAAATGATCTGCCACAGTACATTTAATGTGAAATGAATCTTATTCGGATTTTGTAGACTTTGTGCCTTCAATAGTTTCAACTCCTTTGATGAGAAAGTGGGGCTTTTATTTTTTAATTAAAGGGCAAGTTTTAAACACATTGATTAGGATCACCACTATTTTAAAAAAACAAGAAGGTAACAAGTGTTAGCAAAGATGTGGAATAAAGAATCCCCATGTGCTGCTGGTAGAAATGTAACATGGGCTGTTATCACAGAAAGCAGTATAAAGAGTCCTCCGAAAATTGAAAGTAAGATTACCATATGATCCAGACATTATACTTCTGGGTACATATCCAAAAAGACTGAAAACAGGACTGCAAAGAGATATTTGCACATCCGTGTTCATAGCAGCACTATTCAAAATAGCCAAGAGGTAGAAGAAACTCAAGTATTCACTGATGGATGAAAAGATTTTTTAATGTGGTCTATACATGCAATCGGAGAAGGCAATGGCAACCCACTCCAGTACTCTTGCCTGGAAAATCCCACGGACAGAGGAGCCTGGTAGGCTGCAGTCCATGGGGTCGCTAAGAGTCAGACACAACTGAGCAACTTCTCTTTCACTTTTCACTTTCATGCATTGGAGAAGGAAATGGCAACCCACTCCAGTGTTCTTGCCTGGAGAATCCCACGGACAGGGGAGCCTGGTGGGCTGCCGTCTCTGGGGTCGCACAGAGTTGGCCACGACTAAAGCGACTTAGCAGCAGCATACATACAATGCATACATACAATTCCCTGGTGGCTCAACTGTAAAGACACTGCCTGCAATGCAGGGGACCTGGGTTTGATCCCTAGGCTGGGAAGATCCCTGGAGAAGAAAGGGCATGACAACCCATGACAGTAGTCTTGCCTGGAGAATCCCATGGACAGAGGAACCTGGCAGGCTGCAGTCCATGGGGTCACACAGAGTTGGACACAACTGAAGTGACTAAGCAGCAAACACATACATAAAATTCATAAAATAAAGCACAACTTAGCCTTAAAAAGGAAAGAAATTCTGACATTTGCTACATCAAGGATAAACAGTGAGGCTACTCAGCTAGGTAAATTAAGCCAGCCACAAAAAAGACAATTACAAGTTTCCCAGGTAGCGGGTGGTAAAGTACCCACCTGCCAATGCAAAAGGCAAAAGAGACGTGGATTCGATCCCTGGGTTGGGAAGATCCTCTCAAGGAGGAAATAGTAACCCACTCTAGTATCATCCTTGCCTGGAAAGTTCCATGGACAGAGGAGCCTGGAGGGCTACAATCCACGGGGTCTCAAAGAGTGGGACACAAATGAGCAGGCACACAGAAAGGAAGAAGACAAATATCATATAATTCCATTCTGTGAGGTATCTAGAGTAGTCAAAATCACAAAAACAGAACGGAGAATTTTGGCTGCCAGGGACTGGGGGAGGGAAAGTGGGGAGTGGTTGCTTAATGCGTCCCGAATTTCAGTTTCACAAGATGAAAAAGTTCTGGAACTTGGCTGCACAACGATGTGAAAATACTTAACAGAGCTGAAGTGAGCAGGTAAAAAAATGGTTAAGATGGTAAATTTCATGTCCTGGACTTTTAGCCACAATAAAAAAATTTTTTTTGAAAAAGAAATTTCCTAATGAAGTCTGCTAGGTCTGGGGGGATCTGGTGTAATTATTTCAAAGGCCAGAGTGATACAAAGATGAAATAGAAAGGCTATGTGTGTCCTATTCTGCAGAGGCTCTCAGGGAGAAGAGCTTCCATTCACACCAGCATGGCTAAGCAAATTTAAAGTCATGCTCTTGAAAGATCCTCTCCAAAAATTAGATGACAATTTTATCTCATCCTGAAAACTACAACAAAAATTTTTGCTATTTAGTGCATCTTGGATTTACTCCAAAATGTGTTGCAAAGTAAGAAGTTCAATTGTTATATCTAATAAAAGCCAAGTAGAATATTAAATCTATTTGACATTTGACTAGTCTTTATCTTGGGAATTAAAATATCTACTTTGGGTTTTTAGCACTGACATATATGCACCGCCATGTATGAAGTAGATGACTGGTGGGAAGCTGCTGTTTAACACAAGGAGCCCAGTCTGGTGCTCTGTGATGACACAGAGAGGTGGAATTGGTGGGGAGAGGGTTGGGAGGGAGACTCAAGAGGGAGGGGATATAAGTATAATTACGACTGATTCGAGTTGATGTATGGCAGAGACCACCACAACAAAGTAAAAGCAATTATCCTTCAATTAAAAAATTTTTTTAATCTGCTTTGGGTTTTTAATACTCTTCTTGATTATTTACTCCTATTCACTAATCCTAGAGATCATTATTCCTGGAATCAACAGCAATCAACTAGCTGTTCATATTGTAATAGTTCTGCCTCCACTGGGCCATCAATCACTGAGGAAAGGCAAGACCAGTGTCAGTGTCCCAAAGGGCAGTCCTAATGCAGTCTGATAATTCTGTCATTGTTGGTCTATTTTTTGTCTATTGAATCTGAGTATCTGTACACTGCTGGTGTGTACATCATTCTGTTTCGCCAACTTTCCACACTGTCTCGGTGTCTGTAAGGAGTGCCAAGAAAAGAACTGCCCTGCCAAATGCTCCAACCACAGCTCAGTAGCCTGAGTTTGGTTCACTGGAGACATCTGAAATGGAAACTGGAATCTACCCAGGAAACAGATTAGTCTAATGCTCTAGGACTAGGCCATCTTGAAAAGACAAACTACAGATTTGTCTGAAAATTATGGAGTCACAGTTGTTATGTGTGTCTTGAAGCTTAGCCACTCCAATAAATATTTATCATGATATGGATAGATTATCATGGTGGTGGTGGTGTTTAGTCACGAAGACGTCTCCAGCTCGTTTCGACCCCATGGACTGCAGCCTTCTTGTCAATTTTATGTGTGTTGGAGAAAGGACACTGGGGAGAGAGGGAAAAAAAATTGGGACTAGATTTTGCTCTCAAGAAGTTTGTATCTTACCCAAGGAGATACATGCTGTGTATCCACGTGTCCACGTTTCCAGAAAAATGCATGGCAGAATATCAAGTGTCAAGGCTCGCCATATCTGCTACATTTACTAAAAGAATTCAGAAAAGGCCAAGACCAAAGAGATACGGAATTGTTAGAAGGAGTCCATGAATCCACAGGGTTCCAAGCAGACCTTGATGAAAAGGTGGCGTGCAAAATAGACAGCAGACTACTTGCACATCCTCACTTCAGTTCTACAAGGAACATTTCCTGCATTTGCTCTATCACACGTCTATCCATCTGTTCATTCCTATGACCATCCATCTTTCCATCTCATTTTAAAAATCTGTTTTAGAGTACATTACTCACATCAGTATACCAGACCCCTAAAAACCTTAGCATGAATAACATTGGAATTTAATATTTGTTCATCATGTGAGAGAGGTAAATTTTACATTAAAGTGAAATGCATATATCTTACTCTTTGATGTGTTTGAATAAGTGTTTGCTCCTGAGTAATATAACCCCCCTTTCAAGATAACAGAACATTACCATCACTCCAGAAGGTTTCCTTGCACTCTAATTGCCTTGAGGCAATCAGTGTTCCAATTTTTATGGACAAATTAGTTTTGCTTATTTTAGAACATAGGATAAATGGAATTATATGCTATCTTTGCTTCCCAGGTGGTGCTAGTGATAAAGAACCAGCCTGCCAATGCAGGAGATGTAAGGTTCAATCCCTGGGTCAGGAAGATCCCTTGGAGAAGGAAATGGCAACCCACTCCAGTATTCTTGCCTGGAGAATTCCATGGACAGAGGCGCCCAGTGGGCTGCAGTCCAGTGGATCACAAAGAGTCAGACACAGCTGAAGTGACTTAGTACATGCTATCTTTTGGATGAGACTTATTTAGAGCATATTGGTTTTGAGAATCATTCAAGTTTTTACATGTATTTCATTCTTTTTAAGTGCTGGGTAGTATCCCACTCTGTAATTATAGTCCATAATTGGTTTATCCATTCTTTTGTTGGTAATCACTTCAGCTCTTTACGTTTTGGGGCTATTATGAGTAAAGCTGCTTTAAACCTTTTCTGTACAGGTCTTTTTATTTCCCTTATGTAAGCACCTAGGAGTCGCACTGCAGGGCCCAAAATAAGAAGGTAGAAATGACTTTACAGCTTATACCAGGACCTCATTTACAATAGAGGACAGACTAAGAATAAAACTGGATGATGGGTTTTTAAATTAAATTTAGTCTATAAAACTCTAGGCTGTGCTGTGCTGTGCTGTACTTAGTCGCTCAGTCATGTCTGACTCTTTGCACCAGCATGGACTGTAGCCCGCCAGGCTTCTATGTCCCTGGGATTTCCCAGGAAAGAATATAGGAATGGGTTGCTATTTCCTTCTCCAGGGGATCTTTCCAACCCAGGGATCCAATCAGAGTCTCCTGCTTGGCAGGCAGATTCTTTACCACTGAGCCATCAAGAAAGTCCACTTTCTATATTAGTCCATATTTTAAGCAATCATTCTAAAAGTTAACCCACCTTCAATGCAAGAGACCTGGGTTTGATCCCTGGGCTGGGAGGATCCCCTGAAGAAGGAAATGGCAACCCTCTCCAGTATTCTTCCTGGGGAATCCCATTGACAGAGGAGACTAACAGGCTATATAGTCCATGGGGTTGCAAAGAGTTGGACACAACTGAGCAACTAACACTTTTTTTTTAATGCAGTCATTCTCAAAGTTTTAAAACTCAGCAAAATGAAGAAGCATGCAACTTGAGTAATTTCTTATTCTTTCTATTAAAAAGACAACAGTGAGAACATGCAGTGATCATTATTATGTTCTGTGTAAATTCGTTCATGCTAGTAAAGGTAAGTAACAATTTCCCCTAATAAAAAGAATCCACCTGCAATGCAGGAGACATGGGAGAAATGGGTCCAATCTCTGGGTTGGGAAGATCCTTTGGAGTGGGAAATGGCAGCCCACTCCAGTATTCTTGCCTGGGAAATCCCATGGACAGAGGAGTCTGATGGGCTACAGTCCATGGGGTTTGCAGAGTCACACAACAGAGTGACTGAGGACACAGGTGACACACACTGGTGACTTTTCAAAGAAAACTTTTTTGAACCTTAGACTTTTTTTTCAAATTAAAGTATAATGCATCTAATTTTATAGTAACTTGAATTCTAAGAAGAGTTAGATACCCCATTCTAGTATTAACACTTTGGGGCTTCTCTGCTTTCTGATGAGAAAAGACTGATGCAGTTACTAAAAATATCGATTCCCAGGGGTTTCCCCTGGAGATTCTGATTTAGTAAGGAGGAGTTGAGGCCAGCAAAGAGCATCCCAGGAACTGTACACAGCACATCTGAGCTTCACTAGTCCACTGAGCCTCTCCTGGGCTCCTACATTCTGAGACTGAGCAGGCCATTTTACCCTGTGAGTTTCTTTGCCTCATTTTAAAAGAAAAGGAAGAAGCATTCGTACCTAGAAAGGTAGTCATATTTTTGCGACTCCCGCCATGACCCTCCAGTCGATGCAGGTACACCTAGAATAAAACTGGAAGCCCTGCCATCATGCTATCTGCAAGGCCAATGTGATGGGGCCTCTGATGCCCTCTGTGTCCTCCCTTCCTGGCATCCAGGTTCACTCTGCTGTGGCCACATAAGCCTTCTGGTCCCCACATGTGACAAGCTCAGGCCTAACTCAGGGCTTTGCACTTACTGATCCATTTGCCGGGAAGGATCTTCCCCCCTCACCCCTCCGCCACAGGTGGTACCACGTTCTGCTTCCTCATTCATTCCAGTCCCTATTCACATATCACCTCCGCAAAGGGGACTTCTCAGAACTCCGGGGCTAAAATCCAAAGCAGCATTTCTCCTCTTTCTCCTCACCCTTCCCTACTTCCTTTCCTGCTTATTGTTTCTCCTAGTATTTATTGCTACCTGGAATTACACACGAATTTTTATTTATGTATGAATTTGTTTAACAGATATGCTCCATGAGGGTCAGTATTGTTTGCCCGTTCAAGCTGCTCTAACAAAATACATGATAAACTAAAGGCTTGTAAACAACATTTATTTCTCCCAGTTCTGGAGATTAGGAAGTCAGAGATCATGGTACCAGCAGATTTGGCGACTGGTGAGAATCTGTTTCCTTAGAGACAAGACCTTCTTGCTATGTCTTTATAGGATGGAAGGTACTCTGAGTTCTCTTAAAAGGGCACTAATTTTAGCCATGGGAGCTCCACACTCATGAGCTAATCACCCTCCAACTGCCTCACCTCTAATATTATCACATTGGGGGCTAAGGTTTCAACATATGAAAATTGGATGGACTTAAGTATTTAGACCATAGCAGCAGAAATGTTCATCTCTTTTGTTTAAACTTCTTTGAGAATCTCAAACAATATTTGGCTCACAGTAGGCCCTAAATAAATTTTTTGTAAACTAATATCAACACTTATGATCTTGATTACTCACTGTATGTGCTAATGAAGTGCTGATCACTCAGTCATGTCCAACTCTTTGCTACCCCAAGGACTGTAGTCCACCAGGCTCCTCTGTCCATGTGATTCTCCACACAAGAATACTGGAGTGGGTTGCCATTTTCTTCTCAGCTTAAAAAATCAGTTTGTAAATAAAAAACACCATATTCAAGTATTTTTTAACCATTATACTATTATTGAAAATATATAGCTTCATCTACAGATATAAAGCTATTTTTCTCATAGAGAATATATTTGATGTCAATAGTAGTGTTAATTTGTCCTTCAACACTCAGTGCACTTATTAAATAAATGAAGTACCGTGCAACTGCTGCATGCAATAAACTCCTTTAAAAAATCAATAGTTTGGGTTATCCATTAATAAATGCGGCAAAACCTACAAATAATTAAAACTTTACTGCAATTGTTTTAATAATTTCAATATTACATAAAAGCATCTTCCAATTGGAATAAGAATTTGGCATTTTATGCTTCTATATTTAGGATTCTATTTAGCTGCTCCTGCTTTTATGCATTTTCATAATTGTATTTATTAATGACAGTAATCTGAATGTCAAATTCTTCCCAATTTCTTTAGTGACACTTGAACACAAATAATATTTAATAAGAAAGTAGAGATGTGTTGAATTCCATTTATTTTCATTTAAAAGCTTCAGTCTTGGGAATTCCCTGAGGGACAGTAGTTAGGATTCAGAACTTTTACTGCCAGGGCCCGGGTTCTATCCCTGGTTGGGAACTAATATCCTACAAACCATGCCACGTGGCCTAATAAAAAATAAATAAATAAATAACATTTCAGCCTATTCAGTGCCCATATTTCCATTACTCTCTTTATGGGTCATATGGACACATTGCTCACTGAGACTAAACAGCCCAAACCAACCTCATTAGCCACAATATGCAGAATTCTAATCTATAAGGGCAAGAATTAACAGAGACCTTTCCCTTTTCATTGAATATTTACACTCATTTTGTGTACCTCCTATGTCACTTCAGTCTTGTTGGACCCTTAGTGACCCCATGGAGCCGCCCAGTCTTCTCCGTCCATGGGATTCTCCAGGCAAGAATATTGGAGGCTGCCATTTCCTTCTCCAGGGAGCTTCCCAATCCAGGGATTGAACCCCCATCTCCTGTGACTCCTGCACTGTAGGTGGATTCTTTACCACTGAGCCACCGAGGAAGCCCATTTACACTCAATACTACAGAGCTTATTGTTCTATAAACAAATACAACTGGACACTTTCATGGTATTAATGTCAGGACCAATAAGAGCAATAATCACTTCCCTCAGCTGAAAATTCACCATGTGCCCTGAACTATTCTGAGCACTCAGTCACACCTCACAGCCACCCTCTGGTATGAGTAATTCTTGTGCTCATTTTATGGAAAAAGAAACTTAACCAGAAAAGTAAACATTACACACTTTGTATTAAACATAGAAACTCCAGCATTCAAACTCTGAATAGACATGTCTGTCCACACTTATTCTGCCTCAGGATGGTTTTCATGACCTGGTTTTCCATTGGAGTAAAGGCAAACGGCCTGCAATTTTAAAAGATACCACATGGTTGATATGGTGGAAAAAGAGTTACTTCAAATCCAGTTTTGATATTTAGGGGAAATGGCAAATTATGTAATTAGAGGGAAGTTCAGTTCAGTTCAGTCACTCAGTCGTGTCCAGTTCTTTGCAATCCCATGGACTGCAGCATGACAGGGTTCCCTGTCCAGCACCAACTCCTGGAGCTTGCTCAAGTTCATGTCCATAGCGTTGGTAGAGCCATACAACCATCTCTCCCTCTGTCATCTCCTTCTCCTCCCTTCAATCTTTCCCAGCATCAGGGTTTTGTTTTTTTGTTTTTTTTTTTTGTTTTTTTGTTTTTTTCCAGTGAATCACTTCTTCACATCAGGTGGCCAAAGTTTTGGAGTTTCAACTTCAGCATCAGTCCTTTCAGTGAATATTCAGGACTGATTTCCTTTAGGATGGACTGGTTGGATCTCCTTGTAGTCCAAGGGACTCTAGAAACTAAAAACTTTAAGCTTATCAGTTAACTTCAAGTAAATTTATTAGTACAGTTGATGTTCTCCTGTCTGAATGGTAAGATTTTTTAAATTTTAGTTAAAATTTAACTGTCTATTGGCTTTTGTGTACATTTTTTTGAGACAGAATTCTTTATTGAGACAGAATAAAATTCACCATACATGCTACAGTATGAATGAATCTTGAAAACACTCTGCTAAGTAACACGAAAGGCGACATGTTTTATGATTCCATTTATCAGAGATGTCAAGAATACAAAAAAAAAAAAAACAGAAATAAACAGTAAATTAATGATTGCCAAGGGCAGGGAAGGATGTGGGCATGAGGAGTGGGCAAGAGTTTCTTTTTAAAGTGATGAAAATGTTTTAAAATTAGATATCAAGGATTTTGCACAACCTTGTGAAAGACAAAGTTTTGAATATATCTGAGATAGGACCAAAGGGTCATTGATCTTTCTTTGTTGAGGGGGAGCACTACCCTTGATTTCTTCATCTTTTTATGGAAAACCTATAACCATACCATGGCCACACAAACCTAAGAACAGGTAAGAAAGGGAATGATAGGAAAAAAAAAACACAAAAGGTACAAGAATTCGACTAAATGCACTGTGGTGACCTGAATGGGAAGGAAGTTTGAAAGGGAGGTAATATATGACACATATATCTCTGATTCATTTTGCCATACAGTAGAAACTAATTCAACATTGTAGAGCAACTATACTTCAATAAAAATTAGTTAATAACAAAAGCAAACAAAACAACATACTTTAAATGTTTGCTACTTACCAGATAGTAAAGCCACCCATATTTAAACTGAACTGTTGTGCTATGTTTCTTAAACTAAGACTGTTGCTTTTCATAATTTTGATAAAAATGCATAATATTTTTCTAAAGTTAAAAAAAAAAAACAAGAGAGAAAACCATGAAAGTGGCTTTCCAATAACAAATTATAGCAGAACTATCCTTCATGGTTAGAAAATAACACACCAAAAGAAACCTTCATATCCATGAACTATTTGCATTTATAATTACAGCTAAATGTGTCTCAGCGCTTAATTACTTTCTGCAGGTATTTTTTTAAAAAAACTGAAGAAGAAATAAATAATAGTTCAGCAAGATTCCTATTCCTGTATCATTTCATCATGAGCCAATATCTCTAAATCATTGCCTTTTAATTATTTACCTGGGTTGCATAAAAAAAGCAAGACTAAAAACCCAGACTTTTTTTTCTGACAAGAAAACTAAAAAAGGAAAAATAGAGGATCCAAAAGGTCAACTACAAAACAAAAATAATCTGATTGACTATTCAGCTCAAAATAAATGGGAAAAAATGATCATGGTAACAAAAACACAGAGACTTGGATGAAAAAAATTTTTTTCGTTGGTATCTTTTAATCCTGCTCATACTTTTGAAAGCCTAGCTTCCAATACATTGCTATTCTACAAATAGCAACATACATAAAAAGTACAAATGAAGGACATGTCTCTGAACAAAAGTAACATGTTTTCCTGCTTCAGTCACAAAAGCCTAGGACTGAAGAAAACCTCACAACTGCTTCAGCAGATGAATGGCTATCTAGAAGAGCAGATGGCCATTTACTTAATTTATAAGCATCTCCAGAGACCAAGAATTTGCATTGAATAGGACAAGAGTAAAACTTAAATATTTGATGGAAAATAATCTTTACCAAAATCATACATCCAAAAACTGTATATTTTGATTGCTTATTGACTTTCACCTGCACATTTCTACATTCATTGAACCAAATCTAACATGAATCTCATTTAAGAAGTAGACCAGAAGTGAATAAAAATCCAACCATAGTTTCTCTGACAAACCTAGGCATGTTAAGAAGCAGAGACATCATTTTGCCTACAAAGGTCCATATAGTCAAAGCTATGATTTTTCTAGTGATCATGTACAGTTGTGAGACTTGGACCATAAAGAAAGTTGAGCACTGAAGAAATTTGGCTTTTAACTGTGGTGCTGGAGAAGACTCTTGAGAGTCCCTTAGACAGTAAGGAGATCAAACCAATCAATCCTAAAGGAAATCAGCCCTGAATATTCACTGGAAGGACTGAGGCTAAAGCTGAAGTTCCAATACTTTGGCCACCTGATGCAAGGAGCCGATTCATCGGTAAAGACCCTGATGCTGGGAAAGATTGAAGGCAGGAGGAGAAGGGGACAACAGAGGATGAGATAGTTGGATGGCATTACCAACTCAGTGGACACGAGTTTGAGCAAACTCCAGGAGTTAAAGACAGGGAAGCCTGATGTGCTGTAGTCCATGGGTTTACCAAGATTGAACATAACTTAGTGACTAAACAACAAATCCTGGAAAACTCAGACACAGCGCTTAGCCCCTTTACAACCTTGTAGGTAGCAGCTCCATAGTCAAATGACTCTTCTGGCCTGTGGAACCCATTTCCTTGGGCTGGCATGTGAACTGTGTCTGTGAACGGGAAGTCTGCAACAGTCTACTATAATGGCAGTGGGGTTGGGGAATGTAAAGGTTCTTGAAAACCCTATTTCAAGACCTCCAACCCACCCAGACAGCACAAAACCACAGGCAGTGACTTCACAGAGATTTTATCCAGAGTCAAATAGTCCCATCATTTTCATTATTCATATCTATAGAAGAACTAGGCCACAGGGCCCATGTTTTAGGACACTAGCCAAGTTTTGAAGAACTAAATGAGCAGGCATGCATAGTTCTACCCCTATTGGCAGGCTACCTTCTATTTATTTTTAAAATGTACTCGGAGGAAATTACTATTCATTCCTTCTTTTACCAAACACACCCTAATAATATAAGGAACAAAGAATGCTCTTTGTTCAGCTACAGTGGCAGAGTCAAAATAGCACGGTTTATTTTGAACAGTCTCTAGGATAAACTAAAAAGAGAACAAAAAGTGAGAGACGTTTACGCTCATCTTTAGAGTAAGATTTCCCATCACCACACAAATCACAAATTTCCATAAGACATTTCATCCTCAGATAAATCTAAAGATGTCTTTCCATTTAAAATAATCAGACACAGTAAATAATACTTCTTGAAAAGAAAAGTTCTTATAATGTCACGAGCCATGCAGTCTCCCAGAAGAGAGGACCCTTCCAGGCAGGTCACAGGAAGACCACTGTTGTCAAGCTTGGGACTGAAAACTCTTTACATGCCTTTGGTAGGAGAAATTCCTTTTTTGACCTTATATATTAATGGATTACAAAAATTTTTTTCATAAATCATCCTGTCTCTTCACATTTAATACCACTTACTAAGTATTAGCTCTAACCATTCTTCACCCAAAGCCCAAAAGATCTTTTTAAAATTTTAAAATTTGAAAGAAAAGCCAGAATATAAGGATTGTAGGGGTGGTGGGGGGAGGCTTACTATGAAATTGTATGAAATCACGTGTGTGAAACTTTTGAAAATTCTAAAGCCTCCAGGCTCCTCTGTCCATGGGGTTTTCCAGGCAAGAATACTGGAGTGGGCTGCCATTTTCTCCTCCAGGGGATCTTCCCAACCCAGGGATCGAACCCATGTAGTTTTATGCTTCCTGCACTGGCAGGCGGATTCTTTACCCACTGAGCCACCTGGGAAGCCCTAGTACATTAGATAGATGCTTAATAAGAACTTGATGAATATGTAAAAGAATGAAATATATATATATATATATATATATATAAATGAATTGCTTCAGTCCCTCAAAAGGAATCTCACACACACACACACATACAGAATTTCAGCTTCTAGAAAAGAAAACTTTCAAGGCTATTGTACTTCGAAGTTAAGAACTTCATATACATTGTTCATTCACTTCTTGCTAAACTACTTGGTATCCTATCAGCCTGGATTTAAAAGCACTGAATGACAAGGTATAAATGATGTCCCCCTGTCATCAGTAGCAGAAGTACAGTTATATTTATTTACTGGCACTGTGATATGCCCTGACTGAATCCCTCCACTGGCCACACACTGAAAAAGAAGAGAGGGATTGAGAGAATGAGAGTGGAGGTTTTGGAGAACAGGCTGTTTTAGAGACTCAGCTTGGAAGAAGCAAATCTACTTCCCATATTCCATTGGCTAACAGTCCTATCAGTAGGAAGTGGTAGAGTCTGAACTGCAACCAGGGCCATTCAGCTTTACAACTCACTCACTGTCCATCAAGGTACAAATAGCACCCTTAGAACAAGCTTGCTCTCGGGATAAAATAGGGCAATGAATGGGGAAATGCTTTCTAACTATTAATGCACTCCACAATGTAAAACAATATCATTATTGTTACCTCCAGGAATGTTGTCATTTCTCACAACAGAAACATCTTTTAAAGCAGTGAAGTCTCGTTTCACTGTGACCTATTGGTGTGGTGAATAAGTGTCAAAAAGTAAGAGCTAGATAGTTGATCCAAAAATAAATGGATGGAGAACATGGAAGATCAAGTGTCCAAACACAGCAACTCTGATATGATTAGATCTTGAAAGTTTCAGAATGTTAACTGACTACCAAGAGTCTTTATAGTGTTGTGTGCTCAGCCATGTCCTACTCTTTGCGACTCCATGGACTATACCCCTACTAGGCTCCTCTGTCCATGGGATCTTTACAGGCAAGAATACTGGACACAGGTTCTATCCCTGGGTCGATTCCCACCTCCCAGGGATTGAATCTGTGTGTCTTGCATCTCTTGCATGGACAAGCAGATTCTTTACCGCTAGCGCCACCTGGGAAGCCCTCATTATAGTGGTGGCTTCTTGTTTTTCTATTAAATTTTTCTCCTCCATCTCAAACATAACTCTCTGTATTCCTTCCTATCCAAGATGCTGGCCAATGAGAAGCATAATAGTAATACTCACAGGATACAGATCAGCAGAAATGCCTCCATCCTTCGTTAAAGAAAGTGCTAATAAGCAAAGGGTTAGCATCACAAAGGCTAAGGAAGCAATTACTTCCAGGGACTGGTAGCAGATGTATACTGTCCAAGGGACACTACCCTCCAAGGCTTCTAATGGCAGAAGCTGGTTCTAGAGAAAAACTTTGTAATATTGTTCAACACGAGTCAATGGAATGGGATCCTCTTGGGGAAAGAAGAAGCATCTTTTCCAAAGTCAGAGACCCTGATGCAGACTTTGGAGTCTGTTGAATGTTATTAAAATAAATGAGGCCAAAGCAGAGACATCAAGCTATGCAAGACTTGAGGTGAAACTGGACATTTTTAAAGTCCCATTTCATTAATAAATTAAGAGCAATCAAAGTTCAGCAAAGCCACAGATTTCTCTTCATCTATAAAATAAGAGAGACAATGGAAGACGAGACTTATTTCTGGCAAATTGGCTTCATAAAGGAGAAGAGTGGCTAAATAGGTCACTTTTTTTTTTTTTTTTGCTATTTCTAGAACAGTTTTCCTCTAAAGAGTAGAATTTATACATGTACCACACTGTTGTATAGCAGAAACCAACAAAACATTGTAAAGCAATTATCCTCCAATAAAAATAAGTTTGACCCTAAGATGATAATTGTCAATGCAAGATGATGGCAACATAAAGAATCTGTTACACTGTTTAAAAAAACAGAATAAAACTTATGAGTAATGGCCTCCTGGAAAGACATAGCATTCCTCTGACTCCGTAATCTTCACAGAGCTGGACATGATCATGAATGACCCTGAACTCATCTTCACATGATCAAAAGGAAGATTATCAATGCTCACAGACTGTTTTTGAGGCCTTTCTAGCCCAGCCCATCTGGGAGATCAAATGGTATGGTCTCCATCAGTCACAGCGGCTCCTTGTGACAATAACTTTTAGAGAAGAAAGAGATTTTAAAACCACAATAGGCAAACAGAGACAGCCTAAATTAAGAACCCCTGTTTAGACAAATAAAATTTTCTTTGAAAAAAAATCCAAAATATGAAATTGATATGGGAATTCAAGAGGCCAGGAGAAACACTTGTTTGATCTTCTTTGATAAATTGTTTGAGCTTCTTCCTGTAGGACTTTGAGGGAGCAAGGGGTGGGGATCAGGGGAGAGGCAAGGAAGAAAGCTGTGTAGGTCAGGAAAAAAGAACCACCTGCTATAGGGGTCAGCCTGCCCAGCACTGAGTGCTGCTGCTAAATGCGATCATTCTGCATTTTTCAAGTATTTTTTCCATATGGCTGTGTTGATTTGCCTGTGAGTATGTACACACACACACACACACACACACACACACACACACACAGCATATTGCCTAATATACAGAACCTACTCTAGAATAGCATTGTTCAAAGGACATTTGCAGTCCATCCAAATCAGGTGATGCTCCAAATATAAGGAGAATACAGCTCCATCAGTGCCTTTGTTCTTTCCATTCACGTGCCTGGAACTGTTTCCCATCATTTTTCTCCCTTTCTTTCCCTAGGCCACCTTTACAGGGACTTCTTTCCTACCTGCTCTGTTTTAAAATAAATTTAAATTGAATTCTCACTGCCCTTGCCCGACATTCTGTGCTCCTTTATTTTTCTCTATAGACTTTATCTCTTCTTACACACTTTACATTTTGCTTATTTATTGTGTTTCTTTGCTGCTTTCCTGACTAGAATATATATTCCCTAAATATAAGGATTTGTGTCTCTTTTGTTCACTAACTATGGTCCAGGGCTTTGAATGGGGCATGGCACACTGTAAGAAGTAAATAAATATTCATCAAATGAATGGATGAGGTAATAACAATAGAAATTTAAAAATATTTAGAGCTAAATGATGATGAAAATATTATGTAGTAAAATAAGTGGAAGACATTTGGGAACAACAATTCAGGGCTTCCTTTATTGGTTCAGTGGTAAAGAATCCGCCTGCCAATGAGGAGACAGATTTGATCCCTGGTCCAGGAAGATCCCACATGCCACGAAGCAACTAAGCCCATGGCCACAACTATTCAGCACGTGCTCTGGAGCCCAGGCTGTGCAACTACTGAGCCCACAGGCCCTAGAGCCTATGTGATGAATTAACACAAGCCGCTACAATGAGAAGCTTGGGCAGTGCAGCTAGAGGGTAGCCCCTACTCGCCACAACTAGAGAAAAGTCCCTGCAGCAACGAAGACCCAGCACAGCCAAAAATAAATAAGTAAATAAATAAAAAATATTTTAAAAAAGAAGATTCAATACAGCCAAGATAGATGTCAATTCTTCCCAACTGATCCATAAATTCCAAAAGAGATTTTCATGAAACTAAAAATCAGGGCTACACAGAGAGAAATCGTTTGCAGTTATACAGGTATTCAGTGCAAAGCTAGAAGCAGACCACACAGATAGATTATAGATTTCATTTCCTATAATTCCAAGCCTCTCCATCCTTCTTCTCTGCTCATCTACGTTTTGTTGTGTCCACACAGTATATTTGAAAGATTGAATAAGTTGCCCATTAAAAAAGTGTAAAGATCTCTCATGATATCTGGATTCCAACTTCTTCTTTTGAAAATTCTAAAGAACTGGAAACACCAGAACTAGAAAAACACATACCTTTCTTCATGATAACTGATGGTTGGAGCTCAACAGTTGTTGAACTCACCATATCATTTAATTATTTTACCTGCCTTTATTTCATGAGTGAGATTTAATAATGAGATAGCGACAGAGTGGCAGTTAGTAACTTAGGACCCAGACCTCCACCCTGTGCATTATATCAGTCAAATTTTTTGCACATGTGCCAATTGCAAGGAAGTCTTGAAATTCTTACTTTCAGTGGAAATTTACACAGGTCCATGATCATTTATCAGATGGCAAATGTCCCTTTCCATAGCTGGCTCTATGTAAGTCTCTTCATGCACAACAGTCAAGATTGTCTCACATCTGGCTGAACAGGGAAGTGGCTCATCCCTTCTATGTGAATTGACCCAGAGCATTCTTAAACATCCCTTTCACAGGCTTATCAGTACTTCATGGAAGCTATGCCCATCAAAAACTTTTCATCTCCTCCTTCATTTCCACATGACTGCTCCACCACTGTGTGACACTCAAATGTCAAAAAGATGGCAGGATAGCAGACTGTCAAATCCACTTCTGAGCCGGGGCTCATGGCAACACCAGATGCTTCCGGTCACCTGGGAAATCACTGTGACAATAGCTACATATCAAGTTCAAGGTCAAAGTGAACTCTCAGCAAATGCTGCAAAAGCCGAATTTCTGAGTAGCTGTTTAAATAATTTATAACAGCAGAGTGTATGCCTGCTTGAAAAGTGAGACATAAGGCTTCATGTAAGTGACACTTTTCTATTATGTCTTAGAGGGCAAGGCCATTGGGTATCTCCACACGGAGGGACACATGGCCGGGTGGTGATAATGCAGTCAAAATCCCCGAGTTCTAATCTGACCTTGCCTATCCTCTGTCACTGACTAAAACCAAAGGTTCTGACAGATAAAGGAGTCGCATGTCAACTCTACACACCATATTCCAGCGAGGCATGATTTTACGTCCAGATGAAAGACTCGCTGTGACATCATCTATTTGAAGAAGATGGAAAGCAGACACTTGCTGCCAACTCTCCATTCTCTAGAAATCAGACATGCTAACACAGTTCACCTCCTTTTTAAAACCTTGCCCACAAATGTGAGAAAAGCTAAAGACTGACTCCATTCCCACAGGGCCAACTCATGCTGGAGGCTGGCAGCATGATGCTTACTAGCTGACGTAGAAGATGAGGGGATTAACTATGTGGCTACCTGGGGAAAGCCCTGGGGACAGCTGGGACCAGTGTTCCAAGGCAGCAATGTGCCTGGGGTGTTTATGGAGCTAATGCTCAGGCCAGTGTGACTGAGGCAGAGCAGAGGGATAGAGCAAGGGAGTCAAAGCAGATGAAATCAGAGAGGAGCCACTTTGGTAGCCTCTAGCATGCCGGGCACATAAATGCTCACTGAAATTCACTTAAATACAGATAGAAGTAGTAGATCAAAACAACTGACTAGTAAACATGTCATAAAATTTAAATACATATGATAATTCTGTATGAATGAAAAAGAAATAATACTTTCTCCAGTAACTCCCACATACAGCCTTGGATCAATCAACCGGATCATCCTATTTACTAAGATAAGCAAAAAAGCATCAATATATGTAGAAAACATAAGTAAGCAAATGTGCAAGGAAAATTACCACCAAGACAAAGTATCTAATCATTTTGAACCTATTGTTTAAGCATGAATTGAATTTCCAAATGGATACGGAGCACATACCTTTCATTCCCAATGAAAAAACCTCTTCAGGAAATAGGTCATGAAAGCTGTTAACTATTGCATGTTCTTCTCATTCAAGATTAATATTTGACCTGTATCTTCTTACATTTCCAAAATAGCCCTCAGCAGTATTTGCCCGAGCAAACACTCTGAAACCAAATTAACAGCAAAAATGATCATAGGAAAACCTACCAAGAAGTAATTATATCATCTTTGACATTATCTTAAGGGATTAAGGTATAATTATCATCATTTCATTTAAATAATCTCATGATTTCCTATGGTAGTTGAATTTTGACACCTAATCAACAGGTGTCAAAATTAATAATTTACCCCAAAGGTACAAAAACTATAATATATCCTACAGAAAAGACAAGGAATAATTCTTATGTGCCCACTTTGATGTGCTCATGACAGTTGGCAATCTATGAAACATCTGATACCAGAACTAGCAACAGAGAAAAAACTTGAGTGGCTGCTCAGATGGTGAGTTCATGACAGAAACAAGAAATTCTGTTCCTTGCTGGAAATTTTCAGAGTGTCTTCTGTAGACCCAAAGCATTATTCCAGAACTGCGGATTGATATGAAATGAAGGATACAAAGAAAAGCTCTGTTCTGAAAAACAAAACCCAGGATGAATAAGTCATGGAGATCCTTTACCTCCCTTGATAGCCTAACTCCCCAGGTGCTGAAAGATGGCATAGAGAAGACAGACATCTATTGTTCAGGAAACTTTAGGGGTGGGGTCAACCCGTTCCACTAAGCAGATTGTGCGTTTGGTTTGTAAGCAAATGTTGGCCTGTCTCCCCAAAGGAGCAACCAGAGCAACCTGAAAAGAAGCAATGGCCGCGAATGACCATCTCATGAGAGTTATCCAGGAAATGCGGGCAGAGATCCACAAGCTGGAGAAAGAGAATCAAGCCCTCCGGATGAAGCTGACTTTGAGTAGTCAGAGAACCCCAGGCTCAGGAGGAGAATCAGGAGATGAAAAGGAAGTCACAGACCTCGGTAACCTTGAAGAAGTGCCCGGGCAATCTCCAGCAGCCCTTCATGGTGGTGTTGCCTCTGATTCAGCCCCAGGTGTGAGAGAACACCAAGGTACTGAGTGCCCATAGTTCTTTGGGGCTGTGCCCACCTTTGTAAATATCTGTTAAATAGTTGGCTTAGTGTGCCTCTCATGTAAGTGCATAATTTGGTATTAACAGTGGTGTGTTTTTTTCCTGGTATTGGGTTGGCCAATAGGTTCTCATTACAGAAAGATGCTATGGAAAAATCCAAATGACCTTTTTGGCCAAGATAGATGAGTTTAGAATCCTTAGGCAAAAATTCCTTTAACATCGTCAATTATCATATCTTAACAACAGTAAAACTATCTCCAAGTATTCCTGAGAAGTTCAAGATGACAGACTCATGGAAATAAGTCATATTAAAAAGAATGCTTTTTTCCCTTTCTTGACTTCAAGCAATTAAATGCTACATAATAGAACACCAAATGGATATGTGTCAAATGGAGTGCTCATTTATTAAGCCAGAACAGTAGTGCACAACAGTTAAGCATATGGATATCAGAGTCAGACAAATACAGTTCCAATGATTTGACACTCATTAACCAGCACTTGATTTAGAGCTAGTTATAATAAATCTTTAACTCGCATATTGTTCATTCAGAAGTGCTATAGTACCTATCTCAGCTGGTGATGACTGGTTGTAATGATAAACTAAGTGCTTAGTACAGCATCTAACAAACACACAACCAAGGCAGATATTGTTTCTTATCCATGTTTTAGAAGATCTTTACTGTCCTTTATGAATGTATGTTGCACATAATTCAACTTACTATATGCAGGCTGGAGACTTCAAGACTAAAAGTCAATGTCTGATACATTCCTAAAAAAATCTAATCTCTCACCTTTTATGGGAAATAATTTTGACTGTGAAGACTGTACATGAAATTAGAAATCAGGAGAGTGAAAAATATTGAGTTGGCCAAAAAAGTTCATTTTGATTTTTCCGTGATTAGAGAAATAGCCAAATGAGATTTTGGGCAACTCAATATGTTCTACATTCAAATCGTCAAACTCGCCTACATATAGCATATTCAAATAAAATTGATACATACTTGAATACTCAAAGTGCTTAATATCCTCTGTCAAAGGCTTTAGGCAAGGCCATTTAGAGGTACTGAACAGCTTAGCAATGGGACATGTCTTATCTCCAGCTGTTTTTGTTTTTTTTTCTGTTAAAGTGGTCTCTCTCTAGTGTGGGGCCCTATACTTCAAAGCTGGAAATAGATTCCAATAGGGGTCTTTTTCCTTGTTGTCAAGTACAGCTACGGATCTGAGTTATTCTGTCTGTTGGTTATTTAATAAAACTGAAAAGGGAAACTATAAAGAAGTTAGACCTTCTCCTAGTGGGGAAAAAAAAGATACAGACATGTATAATATATCCTTCCTCCAGGTTTCCTCCACCTCTGAATTCCTGACATTTGGAATGAATAACTCTGTATTATAGGAGTCTGTCTTGGACATTGTAAGATATTTAGTAAAGTATCTGTTTCTTCCCCTTCTGTCATGATCATCAAAAATGTCTTCAGACATTCCAAATATCACCTGGAGGATATTTCCCCTAGTTGAAAACCACTGCCTTACTCCAGACATAAAAAACTCCTTCAAAACTATTTTCCATGATGTTTAAGTTCAGTTCAGTTCAGTCACTCAGTCATGTCCAACTATTTGCGATCCCATGAACTGCAGCATGCCAGGCTTCCCTGTCCATCGCCAACTCCCAGAGCTTGCTCAAACTCATTTCCATTAAGTCTGTGATGCCATCCAACCATCTCATCCTCTGTCATTCTCTTCTCCTCCTGCCCTCAACATTTCCTAGCATCAGGGTCTTTTCTAATGAGGGTCTTTTCATCAGGTGGCCAAAGTATTGGAGCTTCAGCTTCGGCCTCAGTCTTTCAGATGAATAATTCAGGACTGATTTCTTTAGAACTGACTGGTTTGACCAGTCAGTCAAGAGTCTTCTCCAACACCACAGTTCAAAAGCATCAATTTCATGATGTTTATCCTAATGCAAAAGTAACTTGGGTCTTACTCTATGTTGTGCCATTCTAAAACAAGTATCACTCTGTTCAAAGAACAGAGAGAACTATCCTTTAAACCTTCAGAGCCTGAATGCCATCAAGTTTAAATGAAGTTAGAATACTATTAAGCACTAAATACATAATTTATAACATACTTCTTCAGCATCTGAATGGTGACCTCCAATAATAATATAAGCACTAAGTTTGAAATAATCTAATGAAAAATATTTCTTGACATTTGGGGAATTCTTGCAGGCTGCACCAATAAAACAAAGAGTTTATGATTTAAATTTGTGTTTAGAAGCCCAGTGTACTTACTTCAAGTGATATTTTTGTGTGTTACATGTAGTGTTCTGCTATGAAAGAAAATGACAGGAATAGTGGGAACACTGGCCTGAGCACGAAAACACATGCGTTGCGGTCCCAGTTTTGTAAGAGTTGGTTGATGCTGGGTAGATCACATAAAATTTCTTATCTTATCATTCTTTTGTAAAAATGAATGGATTGGATGCCTTCCAAGGCCTATTCCAACTGTCAAATTCTATGAGTCTATGAATGTGACATGCTTTTATAATCACTCTCCTCATCTGTGAAATGGAGATAGCAATAGGATCTGTCTCAGGCTGCTGAGACAATTAAATGAGGCAGCACAAGTAGGACTCAACATGATTACTTTGTTCAGCTCAGTTCAGTTCAGTCACTCAGTCGTGTCCAACTCTCTGTGATCCCATGGACTGCAGCACGCCAGGCCCCCCTGTCCATCACTAACTCCCGGAGCTTACTCAAACTCATGTCCATTGAGTCAGTAATGCCATTCAACCATCTCATCCTCTGTCGTCCCCTTCTCCTCCCGCCTTCAACCTTTCCCAGCAGTAGTCTTAATAATATTCAATAGGTCAGAAAAATATGATTTGACTTAAGTACAAAGTTTTTATTAGCAGTTTTAGTAAGATATTGCCAATAGTCAAAATTCATACTTGCAACTGATTCATAAAAATGTGATCCTAGAGAAGAACTTTAGTGATAATCCCCTTATTTTACTGTTGAGGATATAGGACCCAGAGAGATTCAGCAACTTGTCCTATCTTCTTTTGAAAACAAAATAGTATAAACCTGTAGTCCAATAAGGGACGATGTGATTTCAGAAGTGTGTCTCACTTTAAGAAAGGGAACCAATAAGCTGGGGCTGGAAGTAAATCCCTTGGGACTAAATCCTCCTGGACACATCGATGATAGTGTGCAAGTAAGTATGAAATCCAATCCATCTCATGGAGATGTTGTCCTCATCCCTCCTGCCTTTGGAATTCTCACCTTGGGTCTATTAGGGAAGAGATTGTTGCTCAGTCACTCAGCCATGTCTGACTCTAAGCAACCCCATGGACTGCAGCACACCAGGCTTCCCTGTCCTTCACTGTCTCCCAGAGTTTGTTCAAACTCATCTCCATTGAGTCAATGATGCCATCCAACCATCTCATCCTCTGTTGCCCCTTCTCCTCTAGCCCTGAATCTTTCCCAGCATCAGGGTCTTTTTCAGTAGGTCAGCTGTTCACATCAGCTGGCATTAAGTATAGGAGTTTCAGCTTCAAAATCAGCCCTTCCAATGAATATTCAGAGTTGATTTTATTTAGGATTGATTAGTTTGATCTGCTGTCCAAGGGACTCTCAAGAGTCTTCTCCAGCCTCATAGTTTGAAGGGAAGAGATAATTTGCTACAAAGAAGATGCAAGAAACAACTTTTTACCAAGAAACTTCAGCATTCCTAGACCTCTGATTCTCTTCACTCTGCTCCTACCCTTATCTGACAAACTGTATTTGATAGGAATCTTTGAAATGGTGCTGATGATCCCTTGATGTCATATGGAATATTCTTTCCCTTCTATTTATAAGAAACTAAAGAATATAGATTATTTGGGACCCAGGGACATAAACAAAGAACTTATTTTCTGATCAGTCATGTTGGAGTATAGGTCTCATATAAGAACAAACTTAACTTTGTAATTGTTGGTATAATTTCCTCTGTTGTATTTTCTTATCATTTGGTATAAAGAGATTGTTTTATAATCCTCTTAAATAGAAACTTTTATGTTTGTCAATAGTCATAAACCTGTCTTTCAGTTCAGTTCAGTCACTCAGTCGTGTCCGACTCTTTGTGACCCCATGAATCGCAGCACGCCAGGCCTCCCTGTCCATCACCAACTCCCAGAGTTCACTCAGATTCACGTCCATTGAGTCGGTGATGCCATCCCGCCATCTCATCCTCTGTAATCCCCTTCTCCTCCTGCCCCCAATCCCTCCCAGCATCAGAGTCTTTTCCAATGAGTCAACTCTTCACATGAGGTGGCCAAAGTACTGGAGTTTCAGCTTTAGTATCAGTCCTTCCAAAGAAATCCCAGGGCTGATCTCCTTCAGAATGGACTGGTTGGATCTCCTTGCAGTCCAAGAGACTCGCAAGAGTCTTCTCCCACACCACAGTTCAAAAGCATCAATTCTTTGGCATTCAGCTTTCTTCACAGTCCAACTCTCACATCTATACATGACCACAGGAAAAACCATAGCCTTGACTAGACGGACCTTTGTTGGCAAAGTAATGTCTCTGCATCTCAATATGCTATCTAGGTTGGTCATAACTTTCCTTCCAAGGAGTAAGTGTCTTTTAATTTCATGGCTGCAATCACCATTTGCAGTGATTTTGGAGCCCAGAAAAATAAAGTCTGACACTGTTTTCACTGTTTGCCCATCTATTTGCCATGAAATGATGGGACCAGATGCCATGATCTTCGTTTTCTGAATGTTGAGCTTTAAGCCAACTTTTTCACTCTCTTCTTTCACTTTCATCAAGAGGCTTTTTAGCTCCTCTTCACTTTCTGCCATAAGGGTGGTGTCATCTGCATCTCTGAGGTTATTGATATTTCTCCCAGCAATCTTGATTCCAGCTTGTGCTTCTTCCAGCCCAGCATTTCTCATGATGTACTCTGCATATAAAAACCTGTCTTTAGATCATTATAAAAGTTATATATCATGGCCAAAGGAAGTGTTCAAAGATAGTTTATGAATAGTATTTGCAGTTAATTACTTCAGTTGGATTTGAACTTAAACTCACCCACAGACTCTTGCCTAAAATCTGCTCTTCTGCTCTTCCCTATTATAAAAAGCAAAGGCAGCCTCCACTTTCTGCAATGGCTATATAATTTGCTGTCTGTGTTCTACAAACATGGGTCACAAAATTTTAAAAGGAGAAAATTGTGCTTCTAACACTCTGAAAACCTAAACACGATGCTGGACTTTCTTTTACTTTCTTGCTAGTTAATGGCAAAGCTGTAATGAGAAAGAATAGAGTCAACAAACATTCATTAAGTGCTCCAGAAAATGGTCCAGTCTATGAAGTCAGTGTCATTAGCCCCAGTGGTAATAACTAGATGTCTAAGTAGAGGCTGAATGACAGGCCCCAGGTCAGTTAGCAGAGTGTTAGATGTGAGATGCAGACAAACCAAGATGCCCTAAAATAAAGGTCTTTTAATCAAGAGGCTTTCATTCTAAGGACTGGAGGTACAATTTACCTCAAAGAAAGAGTTTATTAGGAGACCCTTATGGATAGAAATTGAGTTGGAAACCCTCAGAAACTAGAGACATAAAGCTCTTAAGAGAAAACTCCTGTTTCCCACACAGGCATCTTTACTCCTTTTTTGTTTTTTTGGCTGCAACTCAAGGCATGTGGGATCTTAGTTCCCTGACCAGGGATCAAACTCGCACTTGCTGCAGTGAAAGTGTGGCATCTTAGCCACTGAGTCACCTGGGAAGTCCCTAGATGTTTTTACTTCTTTCTACTTGTTTGCCTTGCTCTCATCTCTCATTCGACAGAGAGAGATGACTGCTCAACTAAAGCAAACACACACATTTCAGGCCAGTTGGCAGCAACCAGTTTAATTATTTGTGGTCATTCAAGTGATGAGACACTGTGGATGAACACATTCTTTTAGAATGAAGATCGAGAAGCCATCCACAACTGCATCTCTGCAAGTTCATGTTCTTCCCATCCTAAAATCATATTTTACTGTTTTGTCATGTGCAACTTTTTGTTCATATTCTGTGTTCTCAGGAAGGTGTTCCCTGACTACACTATTTAAGTAGCCTCCAGACCTTGGAAATGGCAACCCACTCCAGTACTCTTGCCTAGAGAATCCCATGGATGGAGGAGCCTGGTGGGCTACAGTCCACAGGGTCACAAAGAGTCGGACACAACTGAGAGACTCACCTCACCAGACCTTGCCCTCATCTAACTCTAGCACCTTGCTCTCAGCAGTCTTATTCACCCTCCTAGAATCTATTGCTAGCTGGATTTTATCATATATCTGTCTGTCATCTGTCAGCCACACAAGAAGGTAAGCTCAATGCAAGCAAGAACTTTGTGTTTTCACTTGCACACATCCATCTCTTAAAGAAGTGCCTGGCTCAGGGTTGGAACTCAATTATTTCCAAAATAAGTCAATGAATGAATATCTTTTATGCAAAAAATTCATCTAAAAACAGCAGTTTTGTTTAGTTAGTTTCAATAAAGAACTAGTAATACAGTCTTCCATTTGTGGATGTCATTAAAAATGGAATTTTTAAACTTGAATTTTGTGTCTCCTTTACAGGCAATGTCATGATTGTTAGACGTTATTCCATTTCCTCACCGATTCATTCATCAACTACAAGTGACCCTTGGAAGACTAGGAGAAGACATCCAAACTGTGGAATTCTAGAAGTTCAAGGGATGGTCAAATCACTGGCTTCTTCAGTTAAGAAACAAGACAATGAAGAAAAGATGTTTACCTCGGATTCTTTCACTACCAATGGTTGCAGCAAAGGAGTCTTTCCTGAGCATGATTTTGGTTACAGGTAATGTACCATCATCCCTCTGGGAGAAGGCATGGTAACCCACTCCAGCATTCTTGCCTAGGGAATCCCCATGGACAGAGGAGCCTGGAGGGCTCCAGTTCATGGGGTCGCAAAGAGGAGGACACTTCTGAGTGACTAAGCACAGCACAGCACAATGTACAATCTTGCCTCAAGACAGATTATAGTTGCATAGTGTGATGGCTACTGAGACATTCCCCTGGATAAGCAAGGTCTTATACAGTGGAGGAACTAAAAACAAGGAGGCTATTTCCATCACATTTATGTGTTTTGAGAACCAAAAGAAACAAACTTATCTAAGATCAAATGGTACTCTCTAATAGATGTCTGTAAGAACAGGAAAGTGATCAGTCTTCACTTACTCATCAAGCATGAATGATGGTACTCTAGGCTGGGTGCTGGGAATCCAAGATTCAGCAAAAACAAAGCATTATTTTAAAATTCAAAACTTTCCTTTAGTGACAAAAACACACAAGCAAACTGACCACTACAATAAAGTATGTCCCAGGAGGAAGACACATTTACATTGGGAGCCAAACACAGAATTCCTCCCTAAAGGAGAACTGTACTTGTAGAGGAAGGCGCCTTCACGGGCTCTTGTGGGTACAAGAAAGCACCTTTTAGGCATAAGCCAAACAGGCTAAGAGACAAAGACAAAACTGGCCTGTTCTGCAAAATACATGAATTGGTATTTAAGGAATTAGAAGCAGCCTACGAATGGAAGGGAGTGAAAAAACATTTGATAAGTAGGGTGGGAATCTTTTAGAGGAGAGTTGGCCAGTGGCCCCTGGTGTGGGTAAAGCTAAGAGCTCTTTTGGAACAAGACTGTCACCGTCAAGCGCTAGTGTGTCAGAGTATCACCTCCCCTCCTCCACCCTCTGCACTTCTACCTCCCAATTCCCAGTTAGGCTCTGACTCTATCAGGAGTCTATACACACTATAGATAATCAACAAAGACCTACTGTTTAGCAGAGGGAACTCTACTCAGTATCCTATAATAACCTAGATGGGAATAGACTCTGAAAAAGAAAAAAAAAGATACGATTATTTAAAAAACAAAGAGTCTATACACATTTGCCTCTTTTGAGGAGGAGAAAAATAAAGAAAAGGGGACCTGGTTTCATGATTAACTTATCATGAGGAAGAAAAAATTGAACAAATATGGTTGTTTAAGGAATCAGTGAGTCATCTAATTCAGCAGCAGCAGGAAATCAAATCAAAGTGGTAGTCATAATTAATAGGCCATCAGGAATTCTCATAAATATGGAAAAGAGCACTGGTCTTCCACAGGATGTAGGATACAAAGGTTGAGCCAGTTTTATTTGAATTTTACGAAGCAGGATGAACACCATGTTTCACTTGTAGAAAGTTCTATTACAGGAGGAGAGAGGAACCTGGTCATGAAGGACAGACAAAGACAAATGTACAGCATACCCCACTAGACCAAAAAAGAGAAAGAGACAGAAGAAATCATGACTATGGAGAAAGCTAGAAGCAGGGAAGTCAGTGCGGATGGAGAGGTTGGCAGTATCCATCACAGAAGGCATCCCATGGAATGCTGGGAATATGTGCTTTATCCAGTAATTAATGGAAAGCTGATAAAAAATGTATTCATGAAAATTTTCAAAATACACAAATACTCAGAAACTAATATTACAAATACCAATGTATTCATCTGCAAGAGTTTTGCCATAGTTTATCAGATATTTTTATATATAAGACAAAAAGTGTTACTAAGAAAGAAAAGGGACATCTCTTCCCCTGTGTTCCTAAGGGGCAAGCATTACCAGGAATTTTGTTTCTATACTTTAGGTCTATTTTTTATGCTTTCATTACACATATTCATTCATCCGACAAATACATCTTAAATGTGTACTATGTGCTGGGCAGGATTCTAGGCACCGAGGATACAACAGGAAACAAAATTGTCAGAAATCTCTGCCAATGTGGAGTTTTTGCTCTGTAACATGATGATCAATCAACATGAAAACACATGCAGCGTAGAGTTAGATGGTGAAACAAGTAAGCCAATCAAAGGAAAAATGAAGGCTTGAGAAGTAAGCATTGTTGAAATGTTAATTGAAATGAATTGTTGTAGCCAGAAAATATGACAGTATTTGAATACAGAAGGGAGAGAGAGTTTTGGGAATATGAGCAGGGGTTTGGAGTGGATGGATGAGGGGACTTGCCAGACATTGAGAGCAGCAAACGCCAGAGGACTGGGTGGGCTCAAAAACGACTGGTGTTTAAGGAAGGGCAAGGAGGCTGGCTTTGAGTGCAGTGGAGGGAGCAAGCAAGACAGAGAGCAATGAAAAAGAGAGCTAAGGATGGCCATCCACTCTTTTCAATGTTCTGGATCTGTTGCAAGTGAACTGGGATGTATAACATACTCTTTTTGTTAGTATATGTATTAATAGATAATATATGTATGGAACTCTGTTTTGAAAAGACTATAGGAAAATAATACAGAAAACAAGAGGACCAGTTTAAAGCTAAAAAAGTAATTTAGGCAAGAAATGATTATTCACTGGCCAACAGCAATAACTGAATGTGATTTCTAATCTTGTTTTGAAGATGGAGCCAACGAGATTTGTTAACAGAGCAGATGTAGGATATGGAAACAATAAGTGTACACCCAACCATTGTGTTCCAATGGCCATGTGTTTTCAAAGAGGGAGGAGAGAAGAAAGGCAGAGACGTACCCTTTGTCTGAGTAAAATTATGTGTATGTAATAGACAGTTATATGAAAGCACTAAATGTTCCTTGTCTTCAAAATTGCAAATTTAAAAATATAAATACAATATACAAAGTAAAAAATATAAAAAGGAATATCTTCCATAATCCCACTACCTGAAAAACCACCATTGAGATTTTTTTTATGTATTTTATTTATTTATTTGGCTGTACCAGGTCTTAGTTGCAGCCTGCTGGATCTAGCTCCCTGACCAGGAATCAAACCCCTGCACTGGGAGCTCAGAGTCTTAGCCATTGGACCACCAGGGAAGTCCCCATCATTGAGATTTTAATGGCTATCTCTCCATGCTGTTATCTATATAGTTTGTAACTGTACAGTGTCTGTATTATAATGGCATAGTTTTTGCACTTAAATCACTGCAGGTCCACAGACCTACAATACTACTCTGAGAAATATAGTAATATTAATTTTTCCATGTAAGTTTATATTATTTTCTATGATAGTTTGGGAACCTAGCCAATGTTTATAATGCATTACTTTTCTGAAGCAAAATGTTTTCCAACTTCCAAACTGCCAATGAATAAACTATTAGAACACAATCCATTTCTAATTTGGAATCTACTTTAATTTGAAAGATTGAGCCAATTGTAGAATTGTGCTAAAGCAAGAAAGTCAGTAACGGCTGAAAATCAACAGCTGGGCTGGCATAAAACCCAGTAGATACAGAGAATGGTTTCACAGGAATTAAGCACTTTCTTTCGTAGTTGTTTTTTTTTTGTTTTTTTTTTTTTTTTTGTCTTTTACTTTCTCAGGGATTAACTAGTAAAGTAACAACTCATTACATTATTCCTCTAATTTGGGGAGTAAATTCATTTCCTTTCTAATAGCGTTCAAAGAATCTTACAAAGATTCTTATCAAGAACTAACCAATATGTTTGAACTAGCTTTCAAATCAATGAGATATCGTATCTAATTTGCTCGTGAACTTTTCAACTGTTATACCAAGAAAGTATTTTACAGAAGAAAGCCAGTGTCAATATTTCTAAGAACCCATGCTCTCCAGAAACTAGAGATTGGATTTTAATTTTTTCCCTCATTTTGACATAAAAACCCAATTTTTCCCTCCTGCATTCAAGAAAAAAAATAATAACCTTAGGCTGTTGGAAAGATTAGGGGAAAGAGTCCATATAGACCTTAGAAAGGGTCCATATAGAACTTAGAAAGGCTATTTTACTACTAGGACAAAACAGAAATTAAAATAAATATATTGTCTTCTTTTTCTAAGCAAAGTCATTAAGAAGACAGCCTCTGGAATCAGATGACTAAAATTCCAACTCCATCATTTGCAAAGAGCATGCTCTTGGAAAAGTTATTAGTCTGTCCTGTGCCATAGTTTATTTTTTTGTAAAAAGAGAATCATAATAGCAGTGACCTCATAGTTTTTGTGAAGAATAAATGGGAGAGTCTAGTGAATGCTTGCTAAGTGGCATAGTTGTTATTATTTTATTGATCCCAACATATGGAACAACTGGCCTTCCTCCCAAGGGAGGGAGCAGATGTGTGTTCCCCACAATACAGCCACTAAACGCCATTCTCTGAAATTATGGCCTTATCTAATTAAACAGAGAGAGATCAAAACTAGAGAAAAGACAATCATTCTGAACACTATTCTTTAGACTTGTTCCTGGGAGCACTTTATCCTGGTTTATGTCAAAATCGTACATAACACTGTTCAAGGAGAAAGGAGCAGTGGGCAAAATGAAAAGATTTAATCCCTCAGATAACACTAGGTCATTGCTGGCACTGCTCTCTCTCCTTTATTGTTCAACTGTGATGGATATTCATCACAATTCAAAATGGTGCATTGATCTGGATTTAGAAAATAATTGTCCCAAATTTCTGCTTCATTTCAACTGAAGAGCTTTGACATGCAGGACCCTTGGTTGAGAGAACATATTAATCTTTAACTTTAAACATCAAGCTAAGAATCCGCAGACGTACAGTCCTTTCCTCAAAAGTTTTAAGTTTTAGTTATCAGCACCATCCACTGGTTTAATCAAAAGGCCAATTACAATACATTTTCTTGCATTCCAAATTGTTTTCTTGAACAACTAAACAAAAAAAATAGTATGGTGTATGTAAGTTGAACATTTAACTCTTTAGGCATTATTTGGTACTTGGAAAAATAGTACATGTTTTGTAGAAATAGTAAACGCTTTGTGTAAAGCCTCACTAAATTTTTATTCATCTCTCCTTTATTCTGCTTTCTTTAGGGACAAGATAAAGACAGTTGGTTTCCTGTTACCCATGAACATGTCTTCATACTCCAAAGATTCAAGTTCTTTGAAATACTCACCAAACCAGCTAAGTACTATTATAGAATAGGATACTCAAGGTGGTGAAATTTAAGACACAGATGTGAGAACACTGAGACGTGGTTGGGTCAGTGTCCCCTCCCCCCGCAAAAAGCTCTGAGAAGATACTCACTAAGGGCTTTCAATAGCTGAGTCCAAGATCTCTCTTAGTAAATGTTGCACTGCACTTGAAAATATGTGGGTTATTGTCAGATATCTTTTGATATTGATTTCTAATATAACTCCACAGTGATAAGGGAACAGACTCGGTATGGTTTCAATAGCTTTGGGCTGTGAAGTTTTTGCACCTTGTTTTATGTCTGTGGATCTGTTCCAGGGTCTCCTAGTTTACAGCCTATGGAAACTTGAATAGAAGTAGTTTCCTCCTGTCGTGTGAAAATTGTATAAATCTTAATTATGTTGAATTGGTTCACAGTGCTTTAAGGGTCTACTATATCTTTCTACTTCTCTGCATGTTCATTCTATTAATTTTTGAGAGTTTGATATTGAAACTCCAATTTAAAAATCTTCATTTATCTACTTTTAAAAATAATTGTAATTTGTAGTGGAAATATATTGGAATATAGTGGAAATAAACTTGTTCTGTATTTTCCAAGTCTCCCATAAATGTGTTATCATACTTTCATTATTTAAAAAAGAAAAATAAAAAGATGTTCACTAAGATACATAAAATACCCAGCGTTGGCTTAATGGAATTGTCAAAGGACCTGAGCAAGAAATGGAAGTCATTACTTTATGTTGTCACTGAATATTAATGATGTGTGCACAGTGGCTGTGGTAGTCCCTCTATGCAGCCTCTGAGCAAATAAATAAAATTAAATTAAATTGCTTGCTAAGTGTTCAGTATCTGTGTAATTCTTCTGTTCCCATTATGGGTCACTCTCCAGATGAAACTATAACACATCTAGGAAAAAAATTCTATATCTGGCTAATAACATAGAAGCCATAGTGATTATCCTTAGAGTTAATTGTAGGCTGATATTTCACTGATGCAAGCTCATTTAATCTTTTAATATCCTGTGTCCTCGGCACATGAACACAAACCCAGCAAACTCCCACAGCGTATGTTGTGGACTCAGAGTAACTGTGAGCTGTCTAATGGTAAAGACACTCATCTTGGTTGGAAGGAGAAAGAAAAATGTTCAAATCATCATTACTTAGGGATTGGAAATCTCAGAAATCCCTCAGATCCCAAACCTCTATTCAAGAGTCCCTCCCTCACTCCAGGTTTACAGCAATCATGTTTTAATACCAATATGCCTTTTAAACAAATATATTAAAATCTTCTGTTTTCAAAGCAGAAATAGAGACACAGACATAGAGAACAAACCTATGGACACGGTGGAGGGGACAGAGGGGGTGTGAAGGGAGATTGGGACTGACATATGCACGCTACTGATACTATGTATAAAGTAGGTAACTAATGAGAACTGATTACATAGCACAGGGAACTCTACTCAGTGCTCTGTGGTGACAGGAGGGAAAATCCAAAAAAAGAGGAGACATACGTACACATAAAGCAGATTCACTCCGCTATATACAGTAGAAGCTAACACAACATTGTAAAACAACTATACTCCAATAAAATTATTTTCTAAATCTCCAGAGTGTTAGAATGTAGATTTGGGGCTCCCAACAGGACAAGAATTTCCTGGAATTTCCAGGAATTTAAGACAAGAAATTCACATTTTAAACAAGCCTTCCCAGATGATTTCTTATACAGCTATGATTTCAATCCACTATTCTAAATATTAAGAATCACAGAATTCCCCAGATGTGGCACCAAGTTGAAAGGGAAGCACTGAAGCAAGGAAAGGGTAGAAATGGTCCAATCTCTTTCTAATAAAGGATTTCAATATTCACAAAACAGACTCCTAGAAGGGAGATGGATGAATCAACGACTACCCTGGAGTAAAAACAGCATAATGGATCAAATCCTTCTTTTACTTGTGATATTAATTTAAGATTATCAATATTCTCAATATTATAGCAGATGTACAACAGGGCAAGGTTATGACTGGAGGGGAAAGATACAAATGAGGTGTAAAAACATTCACCTGGGAATAAAGATGAGTGCAATAATTAAACTATTAACATATGTGATTACTGGAATTTTTAATTCATGCACAATTCTATTTTCTGCATATTTACAAAATGGAGAATTTTGTGTTGACATCAAAGAAACCTTTTCCAGTATTTTTTTTTTGAAAAGCAATGACTGACAACCACTCGAATCACAGTGTCATAACTGGCAAAGTCATAATGACAAATTATCCCAATGCCCAGCTCAATGACTTGTATATGATTGGCATTACACACATAGTCTGTGACCTGAACTGAATGAACAGGTACATGAGACTGTCCCTGACCAATGAGAAATACCACACCATCAAATATTATACTTTGGAATTAAGTTACATAATATTATGATGAAAGAAACAGAGGTCCATCTCTGTTCCCTGCTCTGTAGAGTTTGATAATAAGTCCTCTGAGCATATTTTTAAATACAATGAACTACAAAGAACACAAACGTATCTCAGTCATGCTCTGATCTACCAATTATATTTCTCTTCTTCCATGATCCAAACTTCTGTTAAGTCAGGAACCCAAGTATCCACCTGGGACAGGCAAGTGACAGAAATGAGTGAGGGCTCTGGAGAACAAGTGTATACACACCCCAGCCAAAGGGGGCTGCAACCATTCACCCTTGTGAGGCTGTGTGGGAAAGCGGACACTCCATCATCACGTGGTCTATTGTCCAAGGGATGCTAAAATATGAATTTTTATGCAAAAATCTGCTGATTCATAAATACTGGCATCATGTTTGACTTTTAAAACATTATGAAAATGAAACACAATATATCCAAAGACCAGATTTAAGATATCAGGTTTCAACTTCTGATTTAAATGTGATTTCTTTTTTTTTTTTTAAGGCTTTTTATTTATTTCCTTATTGGAGAGTAGTCATTTTACAATATTGTTAGTATCTGCTGTATGCAAAGCGAATCCACCGTATGTATACATATGGCCCCTCTTGTTTGGATTTCCTTCCCATATAGGTCACTACAGAATATTGAGTTCCCTGCGCTACACAGTAGGTTCTCAAAAGTTATATATTTTATTTGCTGTTGTTTAGTGGCTAAGTCATGTCTCACTCTTTGCAACTCCCCAGACTGCACTACACCAGGATCCTCTGTCCTCTACTATCTCCCAGAATTTGTTCAAATTCATGTCCACTGAGTCAGTGGTTCTATCTAACCATCTCCTCTTCTGCTGACACATTCTCCTCTTGTCTTCAATCTTTCCCAACATCAGGGTCTTTTCCAGTGAGTGGGCTCTTCCCATCAGGTGACCAAAATATTGGAACTTCAGTTTCAGCATCAGTTTATACATAGTATATCTATTTTATACATAATGTCAATAGTATACGTATGTCAATCCCATCCTCTCAATTAATCCCACCCTCCCTTTCCCCATTGGTATTGTATGTTTCTTCTTTACATCTGTGTCTCTATTTCTGCTTTTAAATGCAATTTAAACATGGAACAACAGACTGGTTCCAAATTGGAAAAGGAGTAGGTCAAGGCTGTATATTGCCATCCTGCTTATTTAACTTATATGCAGAGTACATCATGAGAAACACTGGACTGGAAGAAACACAAGCTGGAATCAAGATTGCCGGGAGAAATATCAATAACCTCAGATATGCAGATGACACTACCCTTATGGCAGAAAGTGAAGAGCAACTGAAAAGCCTCTTGATGAAAGTGAAAGAAGAGAGTAAAAAAGTTGGCTTAAAGCTCAACATTCAGAAAACGAAGATCATGGCATCTGGTCCCATCACTTCATGGCAAATAGATGGGGAAACAGTGGAAACGGTGTCAGACTTTATTTTTCTGAGCTCCAAAATCACTGCAGATGGTGACTGCAGCCATGATATTAAAAGACACTTACTCCTTGGAAGAAAAGTTATGACCAGCCTAGATAGCATATTCAAAAGCAGAGACATTACTTTGCCAACAAAGGTCCGTCTAGTCGAGGCTACAGTTTTTCCAGCAGTCATGTATGGATATGAGAGTTGGACTGTGAAGAAAGCTGAGCGCTGAAGAATTGATGCTTTTGAACTGTGGTGTTGGAGAAGACTCTTGAGAGTCCCTTGGACTGCAGGGAGATCCAACCAGTCCGTTCTGAAGGAGATCAGCCCTGGGATTTCTTTGGAGGGAATGATGCTGAAGCTGAAACTCCGGTACTTTGGCCACCTCATGTGAAGAGCTGACTCATTGGAAAAGACTCTGATGCTGGGAGGGATTGGGGGCAGGAGGAGGAGGGGACGACTGAGGATGAGATGGCTGGATGGCATCACGGACTCAATGGACGTGAGTCTGAGTGAACTCCGGGAGTTGGTGATGGACAGGGAGGCCTGGCATGCTGCAATTCATGGGGTCGCAAAGAGTCAGACACGACTGAGCTACTAAACTGAAATGAAATGAAACATAGAGATCCAAAACAAAAATGTGGCTCTGGAAATCTACAGTCTGGATGGGAAGAAGAGAAGGAAATTTGAGACTGGGAAAGGAGGATAAGATGGTTCAGGAAATGATGTCTACTTAGATAAAAAGGCTGAAGTTCTTTATCTTCACAAAAAAAAAAAATGTAGCTTAATCCAGAGTCAATACATATTTGCTCACAGAACCAAACCCTAATATGAGAAATCATGGTCTAAGTTTTATTTTTAAACTTTTATTATGTATTTTGCCTGGTTTATATTTTTCACTTGTATAGAACTCTTGGCAAACAGTCTTGCAAGTTAGAGGATCATAGAATTTTCCAGCACAGTGCTGGTTTGGGGCCATAATTTCAAAGAGTAAGCATAGCTCATGGAAGTTACTCCACTAGTCTGAAGCAACAGAGTTTAGAGTGAAGCCAGAATCAGAACCCATATCTGCTGACCCCTCCTGTAAGAGTTCCATGCTGTCACCTGCATTTGCTACACTAAGCCAGTCTTTAAATTTAAAATTTTTATCATCTGAGCCTTTCTCAACAAGTGAAGACAAGCTCAGTGTTCTCAATGACCAGGTTATCTAAGGAGCAAATGAGATCTCATGTATGTGGATATGTGGCATAAAGCACTAAGCAAATACAATACACTGTTATTTTGTTCCATTCAAAACGTAGACTCCCAACTGGTGTCTAATTTTAGATCAAGGTGTTCAGTTGGTAAAAAATTTATATATGAAATTTGTGTTTTCTAGCTTTTGATTTTTCTCTGGGTTAAGTTGATGAGTCAACAGCTAAAAGATAAACAGCAAGGCATTCAGCATCATGTGCTTTACCTGGAAAGAAGAAGAAGGAAAGAAACCTCCCCATGATGAATTCTTAGTGGTCACCAACATTGCTGAGAGTGGCACAGACTCATAACTCTGTGAAAGCCAAAAATTAATAAATACATCAAAGTGAATGTCACTCAGTCATGTCCAACTCTTAGCGATCCTGTGGAATATACAGTGCATGGAATCTCCAGGCTAGAATACTGGAGCGGGTAGCCTTTCCCTTCTCCAGGGGATCTTCCCAACCCAGGGATCAACCTCAGGTCTCCCACACTGCAGGAGGATTCTTTACCAACTGAGACACAGGGGAAGCCCAATAAATATGTCGATTTGTTGTCAGAGTACACCAACATCCACCTATTTGCTTTCATAAATTGGTATCTTGCAAATGTCCATTAACAAATAAATATATTGAAATGAAGGAAGATATATACAATGTATTCAAAATCAAATGTAAGCCCAGATAACTTTTCCAGCACCCCAATTCTCTCTGCTCCCATCTCCTTGAGCTATTTCTACTCCCTAAGCTGTGAATCTAGAACAAACTTAACTGGAAAGATACCTATGTACAGGCACAATATGACACATTATGGAGTTCATTTTATTACTTTTCAAATTCTAGTTTATCCTCTAGAAAATACATCTTAGGAACCTCTAAGAATCCTGGCAATGGCAACCCACTCCAGTGTTCTTGCCTGGAGGATCCCAGGGACAGGGGAGCCTGGTGGGCTGCAGTCTATGGGGTCACACAGAGTCGGACATGACTGAAGTGACTTAGCAAGAATCCTGGCAGGCACAATCATTGAGCCTGGTGTTTTTGCCTCCAAGATAAAAAGCACAGTACAGTAGTACCTACAGTTTATGGGAAGTACCACCCAGAGAACTTAAAAGATATGATAAAAACAGTCTGAAAGAGGACTATGTAGTTATTGTAATCAACAAAAATGTTTAGTTATAGTGTGTTTTTTTTTAAGAGACAGTTCTGCTGCCTGAAGCAGTACTTAATTTTTAAATATTGATGCAGAGAAAACTTCATTCATTCAAGGTGTGTTTGAAAAAGCACATAGTTGGAGAATCCTCTTTCTTATATGGGAGTTAATAAAAGACCTGTTGTAGCTTTAATTCTTCTTTGATTCCTGCTTTTATCATTAATACCGTGAGATAGTCAAAATATTTCATGATTACAATAATCTGCTCACAATTACTTTTTAAAAGCTGAGAAAAGACTGAATTTATACAGTCTCATACATACATACTTAATACTTTGACATTATTAAAACTACTTTGAAAGCTGATCTTGAAACAATTCACCCCCAACTCAGAGATTACACTTGTTCCTGTTCAGTTTTGCTAAAAGATAATTCTATATGGCCCTCAGGTTTGCATTCAGGAGATATTTTTCCTTTTCCCTAACTAGAATTTGTCCTCCTGCAATCATCTTGAAATTCTTACATTTGAGATGTCTGAATCTGAGGTCCAATTGAAAGTCTAGTCTTTCTAGATTCCATGTATATGCGTTAATATACAATATTAGGTTTTCTCCTTCTGACTTCCTCTGTATAATAGGCTCTAGGTGCATCCACCTTAGAACTGACCCCATATGCACGGCAGCAATGGAGAAGCCAACAGAGGGAACAGACTTGTGGACTCAGTGGGGGAAGGAGGGGATGGCACAAATCGGGAGAGAAGCATTGAAACAATACATTATCATATGTAAAACAGATAGCCAGTGGGAATTTGCTGCACGACGACGCAGGGAGCTCAGATCCGGTGCTCTGCGACAACCTGGAGGGGTAAGATGGAGAGGAAGGTGGGAGGGAGGTTCAAGAGGGAGGAGACCTATGTATACCTATGGCTGATTCAAGTTTATGTATAGTAGAAACCAACACAGCGTTGTACAGCAATTAAAAATACATAAATCCTCCAATTAAAAATGAATAAATTTTTAAACTTTATTCTTGCTGCTGCTAAGTCACTTTAGTCGTGCCCGACTCTGTGTGACCCCAAAGACGGCAGCCTACCAGGTTCCCCCGTCCCTGGGATTCTCCAGGCAAGGACACTGGAGTGGGTTGCCATTTCCTTCTCCAATGCATGAAAAGTGAAAAGTAAAAAGTGAAAGTGAAGTCGCTCAGTCGTGTCCAACTGTTCGCGACCCCATGGACTGCAGCCTACCAGGCTCCCCTGCCCATGGGATTTTTCAGGCAAGAGTACTGGAGTGGGGTGATAAATTCATTCTGCATCTGCTCAATACCATTTTTGAAGACCATATGCATCCTTGTTAAGAGTGTTCCAAAAAATACACTACCCCTCTCCTTTAGGGAACACAGTTATCAATCTTAATTTTACTTGTTCATGAAAATTGTCCCTAACTCCATCCATTAATTCCCAAATCCACACCCTTTCTCTTTCTTTCCTTTTCAGCCTTGAGAATTTTTAATTCACACAATTACTTCAGTCCAGGAACTCACTTCTGATGGGAAGATAAGGAGAGCAAGCAAGACTTTCTAAGTAGGAAAAAAATTCACTTTCTGAAACACCCATAAAGTTCCTGGTCTTTGAAATAACATTTGGACCAACAAACCCCATCATTTCATATAAGAAAAGCTTTCTGCATTGAAAAGCAGGTAAGTGAATAAACAGCTTAGAAGCGAATACATCTTCATCCCAGTTGCGACACCACTGAGTGCACTAAAAAAAGTAACTTGCCTGTGGTCACAGGTAAATGGACATCCAAGAAGTGAGCCAGTCACTCCCTTCCTAACTAGAGTTACGTCCGAGGTCAGGGGCTGTAGCTGAGAGTGCCAGGCTGCGACAGCGCAGGAGCAGCTAGGAGCAACATATCCACGCAGGAGTGCCTAGAGGAGCTACTCTACATTCAAGGTCAGGAGGGGTGGCGATGAGGAGATACCCCTCATCCAAGGTAAGGAACAGCGGCTGCACACAGCCATGAAGAGATTACCCCACAGTTCAAGGTAAGAGAAACCCAAGTAAGACCGTAGGTGTTGCAAGAGGTCATCAGAGGGCAGACAAACTGAAACCATAATCACAGGAAACTGTAGTCAATCTAATCACACTAGGACCACAGCCTTGTCTAACTCAATGAAATTAAGCCATGCCCATGGAGCCACCCAAGACGGGTGGGTCATGGTGGAGAGGTCTGACAGAATGTGGTCCATTGGAGAAGGGAATGGCAAACCATTTCAGTTTTCTTGCCTTGAGAACCCCATGAACAGCATGAAAAGGCAAAATGATAGGATACTGAAAGAGGAACTCCCCAGGTCAGTAGGTGCCCAATATGCTACTGGAGATCAGTGGAGAAATAACTCCAGAAAGAATGAAGGGATGGAGCCAAAGCAAAACAATACCCAGCTGTGGATGTGACTGGTGATAGAAGCAAGGTCCGATGCTGTAAAGAGCAATATTGCATAGGAACCTGGAATGTTACGTCCATGAATCAAGGCAAATTGGAAGGGTCAAACAGGAGATGGCAAGAGTGAACATCGACATTCTAGGAATCAGCGAACTAAAATGGACTGGAATGGGTGAATTTAACTCAGATGACCATTATATCTACTACTGCCGGCAGGAATCCCTTAGAAGAAATGGAGTAGCCATCATGGTCAACAAAAGAGTCTGAAATGCAGTACTTGGATGCAATCTCAAAAATGACAGAAGGATCTCTGTTTGTTTCCAAGACAAACCATTCAATATCACGATAATCCAAGTCTATGCCCCAACCAGTAACGCTGAAGAAGCTGAAATTCAACAGTTCTACGAAAACCTACAAGACCTTTTAGAACTAACACCCAAAAAGATGTCCTTTTCATTACAGGGGACTGGAATGCAAAAGTAGGAAGTCAAGAAACACCTGGAGTAACAGGCAAATTTGGCCTTGGAATACCAAATGAAGCAGGGCAAAGGCTAATAGAGTTTTTCCAAGAGAACACACTGGTCATAGCAAACACCCTCTTCCAACAACACCAGAGAAGACTCTACTCATGGACATCGCCAGATGGTCAACACTGAAATCAGATTGATTATATTCTTTGCAGCCAAAGATGGAGAAGTGCTATACTAAGCAAAAACAAGACCAGGAGCTGACTGTGGCTCAGATCACGAACTCCTTATTGCCAAATTCAGACTCAAATTGAAGAAAGTAGGGAAAACCACTAGACCATTCAGGTATAACTGAAATCAAACCCCTTATGATTATACAGTGGAAGTGAGAAATAGATTTAAGGGACTAGATCTGATAGATAAGAGTGCCTAATAAACTATGGACTGAGGTTCGTGACATTGTACAGGAGACAAGGATCAAGACCATCCCCATGGAAAAGATATGCAAAAAAGCAAAATGGCTGTCTGGGGAGGCCTTACAAATAGCTATGAAAAGATGAGAAGTGAAAACTCAATATGCCAATATGCCAGCAAATTTGGAAAACTCAGCAGTGGCCACAGGACTGGAAAAGGTCAGCTTTCATTCCAATCCCAAAGAAAGGTAATGCCAAAGAATGCTCAAATTACTGCACAATTGCACTCATTTTCACTTTTCACTCTCATGCGTTGGAGAAGGAAATGGCAACCCACTCCAATGTTCTTGCCTGGAGAATCCCAGGGATGGGGGAACCTGGTGGGCTGCCGTCTATGGGGTCACACAGAGTCGGACACAACTGAACTGACTTAGCAGCGGCACCACACTCTAGTAAAGTAATGCTCAAAATTCTCAAAGACACGCTTCAGCAATACATGAACCATGAACTTCCAGATGTTCAAGCTGGTTTTAGAAAAGGCAGAGGAACCAGAGATCAAATTGCCAACATCCGCTGGATCATCAAAAAAGCAAGAGAGTTCCAGAAAAACATCTATTTCTGCTTTATTGACTATGCCAAAGCCTTTGACTGTGTGGATCACAAGAAACTGTGGAACATTCTGAAAGAGATGGGAATACCAGACCACCTGACCTGCCTCTTGAGAAACCTATATACAGGTCAGGAAGCAACAGTTCGAACTGGACAAGGAACAACAGACTGGTTCCAAATAGGAAAAGGAGTAGGTCAAGGCTGTATATTGTCACCCTGCTTATTTAACTTATATGCAGGGTACATCATGAGAAACACTGGGCTGGATGAAGCACAAGCTGGAATCAAGATTGCTGGGAGAAATATCAATCACCTCAGATATGCAGATGACACCACCCTTATGGCAGAAAGTAAAGACGAACTAAAAAGCCTCCTGATGAAAGTGAAAGAAGAGAGTGAAAAAGTTGGCTTAAAGCTCAACATTCAGAAAACGAAGATCATGGCATCTGGTCCCATCACTCCATGGGAAATAGATGGGGAAACAGTGTCAGACTTTATTTTGGGGGGCTCCAAAATCACTGCAGATGGTGATTGCAGCCATGAAATTAAAAGACGCCTACTCCTTGGAAGAAAAGTTATGACCAACCTAGATAGCATATTCAAAAGCAGAGACATTACTTTGCCGACTAAGGTCCGTCTAGTCGAGGCTATGGTTTTCCAGTAGTCATGTATGGATGTGAGAGTTGGACTGTGAAGAAAGCTGAGCGCCAAAGAATTGATGCTTTTGAACTGTGGTGTTGGAGAAGACTCTTGAGAGTCCCTTGGACTGCAAGGAGATCCAACCAGTCCATTCTAAAGGAGATCAGCCCTGGATGTTCTTTGGAAGGAATGATGCTAAAGCTGAAACTCCAGTACTTTGGCCACTTCGTGCGAAGAGTTGACTCATTGGAAAAGACTTTGATGCTGAGAGGGATTGGGGGCAGGAGGAGAAGGGGACGACAGAGGATGAGATGGCTGGATGGCATCACCGACTTGATGGACGTGAGTTTGAGTGAACTCCGGGAGTTGATGATGGACAGGGAGGCCTGGCGTGCTGCGATTCGTGGTGTTGCAAAGAGTCGGACACGACTGACCAACTGAACTGAACTGAACTGAACACTATATTATCTCATCTATTATGTGGCTGGTTCTATATCACCCATCAGAGATGTGGTCTTTTTCATCTCTGCCATTGGCTTTGGTTCTGGTTCTTCCCAGATTGATCACGGAAACCTACCATCACGTCACCACACACAGACACTTCCTCTCATCAAACCAAAACTCCCTCTGACATCAAAACTGCCCCAAATCAACTCATTCAAGTGTTCCTCCCAAATTCAGTCTTTCTTTCCCCAAGTGCTTTACATTTCTAGAGCTGCACTAAGGCTCTGTCCCAGCCCCAGGAATCCAGCATTCGAAAGATCCCCTTAAGAGGCCATTCCAAGGAAAGTTAGCTCTTAGAAAACTGAAACTGAAATTAGAAAGTGCCTTGGCTCTCCCAGCCTTCTCTCTCCAGTCCATAAAACTAACTGTGAAGCAGCAGTTCTCAATCCTGGCTGCAAAATCAAATAAACTGGAGAGAGTTAAAAAAATCCCATTTGCCAGTCTCCAACTAGACAAAGTATGTCAACATCCCTAGGGATGGGCTTTGCCATCAGTATTCCTTAGAGCTCCTCCCTTGATTCCAATGTACAAGCAAGGCTGAAACGCTGTTGTAAAGTTGAGAGGTCACAAAGACCACCCTGCATGTTATAGATCCTGAAGGAAGACATACATAGATCTTGAAATCAGACAGCCCTAGGCTCTCACTCCCACAAACATTTATTTATTTATTTATGGTTGGGCTGGGTCTTCGTTGCTGCACAGGCGTTTCTTTAGTTGCAGCGAGCAGGGGCTACACTCGAGTTGTAGGGCAAGGGCTTCACTGGGGCTACTCTATAGTTGGAATGCAAGGGCTTCTCATTGTGGTGGCTTCTCTTGTTGTGAGCATGGGTTCCAGGGTGTGAAGGCGTCAGTAGCTGCGGCTCCCAGGCTCTAGAGCACAGACTCAGTAGTTGCGGTGCACAGGCTTAGTTGCTCCACAGCATGTAGGAATCTTCTGGGATGAGGGATTAAACTCATGTCTCCTGCACTGGTAGGCAGATTCTTAACCACTGAGTCACCAGGGATGTCCCCGTGGGATCGTAGGCAATATCCCTGGGTCTCTCAGTTTCCTCATCTATGAAATGGAGACATATTGACATTCTCTGGCACATGGAGACTTAGTGAGCTAAGTCATTTAAAGCACCTACTCCAATACCTAGCACCCAAGAAACAATTCACGCAAGAAATTAGCATTCAAGTGGAGATACAGACATAGAGAACAAATACATAGATATCAAGAGGGGAAAAGGGAGGTGGGATGAATTGGGAGATTGGGATTAACATATATACTCTATTGATACTGTACATAAGATAGATAGTGTTTAGTTCAGTGAAGTCACTCAGTCGTGTCTAACTCTTTGCAACCCCATGGACTGTAGCCCACCAGGCTCCTCCATCCATGGAATTTTCTAGGCAAGAGTACTGGAGTGGGTTGCCATTTCCTTCTCCAGGGGATCTTCCTGACCCAGGGATCGAACTCAGGTCTCCCACATTGCAGGCAGACGCTTTAGCATCTGAGCCACCAGGGAATCCCCATAAGAAAGATAACTAATGAGAAATGACTGTATAGCACAGGGAACGCTACTCAGTGCTCTGCGGTGGTCTAAATGGAAAAAGACGGGATATATGCATGCATATAGCTGATTCGCTTTGCTGTACAGTAAACGAACACAACATTGTAAAACAACTATACTCTAATAAAAAAATAAAAATAAAAATTTAAAAGAAATAACAGCAATCGTGGTAATACTAGCAATGGTATGTACAAGACATAGTCTTTGTCTTCAAGAGAAAGAGAAGCAGAGGTGTCCCCCGCTCCCTGACCTGCCCAGGGAACTAGTGGCAGGCCACGCCGAGATTCCCCATCTCCTCATTAATGCTCCAGTAGCCTCTCCATGGCTCCACAGTTCTGCCCTGACGAACTCAGCCCTCCTGTCACTGAGTCTGGTGATGCCAGAGGATTTATGCAGTAAGTAAGAGCAGACCTGGCAAGCATTCTTTCCTATGAAAATGGTTATGTTTTAAATTTGCTTTTTGTGGGCTTCCCTGGTGGCTCAGTGATAAAGAATCTGCCTGCCAATTCAGGAGACACAGGAGAAGCAGGAGTTCTGTCCCCCAGGAAGGCCCCACAGGGTCCTGCTCAGTTTCTATCTCTTTTATCAGAAATAACTCATCTGGCTTGCTGTGGTCTACAGCCATCCTCCAGGATCCATCAGCTTTCTTTGGGGTCAGTACTGGTGGATTAAATGGAACCCTGCATCGGTTATATTTTTAATGATGGCCTTAATCTCTCCATGCCCCTTTGATCCAGTATCTTTTCTTGTCTACTGTTTTGTCCAGGGATTGAAAGAGCATGTCAGAGACTTCTTGAATTTTCCGTCTCTTGGCAGATCTTATTTCACAAGTCAAGGACTCAATGTGGTACAGTTGAAAGGAAGAAAAGAGGAATATATGGATGACTCTAGCTTTCTCCCTGAAAAGAAGAAAACAAAATATAAAACCATTCACATAATACACAGAAATGTCTCAGAGAAAAAAATCTTATTAGGGCTATATTTTTGTAATCCTATTTTAGAACATGAATAATTTTCAGAAGAAAAAAAGTTGAGAGAAGTTTATCATAACAAAGAAAACAATAGCTATTTTGTTAAATGTAAGTATGAGAAGAAAGAGGGAAATATACAAGTCTGGGGGTGTAGGAAGATGAAAAATTACATGACCTTTCTCTGTACTTTTATTTACTGTGCTTAATGTGTTCTCTGCTCTTCTCCAGATTAAATAAAGGACTGGAGACTTTATTGTCTAAGGTATATTTTGAATCTCTTCTGTTTATGAATGACTACACTTGCTATCTGCCTCCTATGCATACAAGGAGAGTTATCTTAGAAAGCAAATATAATGAGAAGAGAGATTCACTGAGCAATTTTCAGCCACATCTGACCACAGAAACATGGGAAGAGCTTTTAGCAAATACATTCCTGGGAGGATGCTGAAAACCAGAGAGTACCTGGAGGTACCCACATGATGACCTGAGTCCTCTCTGCCCCTGCTTTATGGCAGCAGCCCTGTTCCCCTTGCAGATCAACATCAATGACCCTGTCTTAGGTGAGGACTCCTCTCACCTGCTGATCCCTGGACACAAGGAGCTCCAAGAGCCAGGCAAGAGCAATGACTGGTAGCCCAGTGGAACCCTCACTAAGTCTCCTGGAAAGAGATCACCCACTTTGGAAATCAGTTCCTCTAACTTTACAGAGTCCAGAAGCGCAAGGATACAAAGCACCCAGCCGTAAATCTCTCAGGCTACATGGCTGTTGCGGTCCACCCCTCATGCCGCAGGGATGCAGTTCTCTGGAGACCCATGTTCAGAGAGCAACTCCTCCCTGTGAGCCTCTCTTCCTGGGGTAAGACAGAAGAGGGAGTCTAGTGGGGGTGAACTGCACCCCTAGTCATCCTCTCCTGCCTGCACTCTTCATTCTAAACCCCTTGCTCTCAGACATCACCTCTGCTGGACTTGGTGGCTCAGTACGAAGACCATCACCACTCCACCTTGATGGTCCGCGGTGCTGACAACTATACCCTACTCAGCGCAGGATGACCACACTCGCTTATCCACAGTCACAGGTGAGGGAGGAGCAAACAGCACACCTACACCCGCCCCCCGACCCCTGCTCCTGGAAGCCGCCTCCATCTCCGTCGATGCCCACTGTCTGTGCCACTGCTGGGCACTTGTTTACTGCCTGGTGGCAGAAGTCATTCTTAAATCATTATTACCACCATGAAGCTTCTAACCTCAACTAACACAGTGTTCACACGTATCCAACGTTCCGTAGAAGGTTCCTGAATGGCAAGTTCACAGTATGTAATCTGGGGATATTTTACAGTCTATGAGTCCTTCAAGCCACTGACTGACTGACAATGTTTATAAGACAGCAGTTATAGTTTTGCTGCCAGCGTAAACAAACACCATTTGGCTATTTCTAAGTTGCACGTCACATTTTTGAGAACACTGAAACCTGAGTCAATTGTATGAGGGTGTGTTAGAGGACACACAAGGTGTGTACATGTGCGAGAGTGAACTGGACTATAAGAAAACATTAGAGAAATGACGAAAAATCAACAGGACTAGGCTGTTGTCCCCACAGTCAAGGTCAGATATTCCCTAAGATTTCACAACCCTTTCTATCAGTTCAGTTCAGTTCAGTCGCTCAGTTGTGTCCAACTCTTTGCGACCCCCTGAATCGCAGCACGCCAGGCCTCCCTGTCCGTCACCAACTCCCGGAGTTCACTGAGACTCGCATCCATCGAGTCAGTGAAGCCATCCAGCCATCTCATCCTCTGTCGTCCCCTTCTCCTCCTGCCCCCAGTCCCTCTCAGCATCAGAGTCCTTTCCAACGAGTCAACTCTTTGCCTGAGGTGGCCAAAGTACTGGAGTTTCAGCTTTAGCATCATTCCTTCCAAAGAAATCCCAGGGTTGATCTCCTTCAGAATGGACTGGTTGGATCTCCGTGCAGTCCAAGGGACTCTCAAGAGTCTTCTCCAACACCACAGTTCAAAAGCATCAATTCTTTGCTCTCAGCTTTCTTCACAGTCCAACTCTCACGCCCATACATGACCACAGGAAAAACCATAGCCTTGACTAGACGGACCTTAGTCGGCAAAGTACTGTCTCTGCTTTTGAATATGCTATCTAGGTTGGTCATAACTTTTCTTCCAAGGAGTAAGTGTCTTTTAATTTCATGGCTGCAATCACCATCTGCAGTGATTTTTAATCAATCCCAATGTGCCGTGTTGCTCATTTCCCCTCAGAGATAAGGGCTTTCTCATCATTTTTCTATTCCTAGTTTCTTACTCAGGGCATTGGCTCAGTATATATGAAATGACTGAGGGAATGAGTGGTGGAAATAGTGGCAGGGATGCACAGAAATAACTTGATTAGGAACAAGAAACCATGTCAGAACCAGGAGAGGCAGCGAACAACAGGAGGATAAGACTTCAGAACTGGGCAGATCTATGAATAGCTCTTCACATAATCTCAGATTTGAAGAAAGTCCTTTCTCTAAGGCTCAATCTCCTCAGTTCAGTTCAGTTCAGTTCAGTCACTCAGTTGTGTCTGACTCTTTGCAATCCCATGAATCGCAGCCTGCCAGGCCTCCCTGTCCATCACCAACACCCAGAGTTCACTCAGACTCAAGTCCATCAAGTTAGTGACGCCATCCAGCCATCTCATCCTCGGTCGTCCCCTTCTCCTCCTGCCCCCAATCCCTCCCAGCATCAAAGTCTTTTCCAATGACTCAACTCTTCGCATAAGGTGGCCAAAGTACTGGAGTTTCCGCTTTAGCATCATTCCTTCCAAAAGAAATCCCAGGGCTGATCTCCTTCAGAATGGACTGGTTGGATCTCCTTGCAGTCCAAGGGACTCTCAAGAGTCTTCTCCAACACCACACTTCAAAAGCATCAATTCTTTGGTGCTCAGCTTTCTTCACAGTCCAACTCTCACATCCATACATGACTACTGGAAAAACCATAGCCTTGACTAGACAGACCTTTGTTGGCAAACTAATGTCTCTGCTTTTGAATATGCTTTCTAGGTTGGTCATAACTTTTCTTCCAAGGAGTAAGCGTCGTTTAATTTCATGGCTGTCGTCACTATCTGCTGTGATTTTGGAGCCCCCAAATATAAAGTCTGGCATTGTCTCCACTGTTTCTCCATCTATTTCCCATGGAGTGATGGGACCGGATGCCATGATCTTCATTTTCTGAATGTTGAGCTTTAAGCCAACTTTTTCACTCTCCTCTTTTACTTTCATCAAGAGGCTTTTGAGTTCCTCTTCACTTTCTGCCATAAGGGTGGTATCATCTGCATATCTGAGGTTATTGATATTTCTCCTAGCAATCTTGATTCCAGCTGTGTTTCTTCCAGTCCAGCGTTTCTCATGATGTACTCTGCATATAAGCTGAATAAGCAGGGTGACAATATACAGCCTTGATGTACTCCTTTTCCTATTTGGAGCCAGTCTGTTGTTCCATGTCCAGTTCTAACTGTTGCTTCCTGACCTGCATACAGATTTCTCAAGAGGCAGGTCAGGTGGTCTGGTATTCCCATCTCTTTCAGAATGTTCCACAGTTTCTTATGATCCACACAGTCAAAGGCTTTGGCATAGTCAAGAAAGCAGAAATAGATGTTTTTCTGGAACTCTCTTGCTTTTTTGATGATCCAGCGGATGTTGGCAATTTGATCTCTGGTTCCTCTGCCTTTTCTAAAACCAGCTTGAACATCAGGAAGTTCACTGTTCACGTATTGCTGAATCCTGGCTTGGAAAATTTTGAGCATTACTTTACTAACATGTGAGATGAGTGCAATTGTGCAGTAGTTTGAGCATTCTTTGGCATTGCCTTTCTTTGGGATTGGAATGAAAACTGACCTTTTCCAGTCCTGTGGCCACTGCTGAGTTTTCCAAATTTGCTGGCATATTGAGTGCAGCACTTTCACAGCATCTTCTTTCAGGATTTGAAATAACTCTACCGGAATTCCATCACCTCCACTAGCTTTGTTTGTAGTGATGCTTTCTAAGGCCCACTTGACTTCACATTCCAGGACCTCACCACCTGTCAAATAAATAGTGAGGGAAGAGAGGAGGTTATTTTAAGGAATAAAATCAAAATGTAAAGAACCTAGAGGGAATTCCCTGGGGTTAATCTGAGCTTCCAATACAGGAGGAACAGGTTCATTCCCTAGACTTGGGGGACTAAGATCCCGCAGGCTGTATGGTGCAGCCAGGAAAAAAAAAAAAAAAACACATTAAAACCAAATTTCCATAAATTTTAGTCGCTGTTATTCTTTAGGCAATTTGTGTGTTTTTAAGCCCAAGACTACTGTCAGAAATGGATGATAGGGTTGTTTGGGACACACACACAAAAGAAAGGAAATCCAGATCTCTTCTACACAGTATTTATCATCTGGGTTTAAGGAGTTAGTGCTTGTGCAGGTCTTCTAAGGCGGGTGTGTCAGGTCTCCTGGTAAAAAGCTAAGACGATCCTGAAAGGAAACTATCAGCTCCTCTGTGGGCTTGGGTTTCCTGGCTTCGACAAAAATGTCCAGAATGGAACAACCTCAAAATGTGTGTTCTCCTTTCAAATATCCAAACAGCTTTTGTATACAATGTTATCATTTTTTTCATCAACATATCACCTTTTTAGTCGTAAAAACTCACAATTTGTAGATGTAATTTAAAAAGTTAGACTTTTAACCATAAATACCCCGTTCCAGGAAAATGGTTAGAAGGAAAAGCATTTCTATCAGAACGAGGTATTAGGCTCTACCCCAGGGGTAGATTGGGAACTTATGGGGTGGGTACCACAGCAAGAAAGGCAGGCTCCTTCCCCTCTAGCCATCCTGCATTGAAAGCGCTATCTTGGTAATAGATCTAGAAAATTCCATGCCAATACTAGGAAACCACGCCCCTTTCTCCTTAACCTACTATACAGATATGGGAATCTATCCCAAGGAAGCAATCAGAGCCTTACAAAAAAATATCCAGATACTCATTGTGATGTTATTTTAAAAGAGCAAAAAAAAAAAAAATAGCTTCTATTCCCCAAAATTTGGTATTGCTTTACTCCATGGAAGAAAAGTTATGACCAACCTAGATAGCATATTCAAAAGCAGAGACATGACTTTGCCGACTAAGGTCCGTCTAGTCAAGGCTATGGTTTTTCCAGTAGTCATGTATGGATGTGAGAGTTGGACTGTGAAGAAAGCTGAGCGCCAAAGAATTAATGCTTTTGAAGTGTGGTGTTGGAGAAGACTCTTGAGAGTCCCTTGGACTGCAAGGAGATCCAACCAGTCCATTCTAAAGGAGATCAGCCCTGGGATTTCTTTGGAAGGAATGATGCTAAAGCTGAAACTCCAGTACTTTGGCCACCTCATGTGAAGAGTTGAGTCATTGGAAAAGACTTTGATGCTGGGAGGGATTGGGGGCAGGAGGAGAAGGGGACGACCGAGGATGAGATGGCTGGATGGCATCACGGACTCAATGGACGTGAGTCTGAGTGAACTCCGGGAGTTGGTGATGGACAGGGAGGCCTGGCAGGCTGCGATTCATGGGGTCGTAGAGTCAGACACAACTGAGCAACTGAACTGAACTGAACTTAGTAAATTTGGGGACATGATGGCTTTTAAAGTTTTGGGAGACTATTTTATTACATGGAAATACGCTCATGATATACTAAACTTAAATGGTACAGAATAAAACATATAATTCCATATTGTTACAAAAAGCAGGACAAATGCCTGTGAGAACATACACACAAAGGATAAAGCATGTCCAAACCTCAAAGAGCTCATCTCTGAGGCAAAGACTTATGAGTAAATTATTTCCTCCTTCACCCTTCTATTTTCCAATTTTTTTTATCATGAACTTTTATGATCGGGGGAAAATGCAATTGATTACACAGAAAAATAACTCAGAGCTTATGTCATGCTGACACAGTGGACTGGTAGCTTAATCTTCATGCGTGAGTAACAGTAAAATTCAAATATTCAGAACCTCACGTTTCTAGCATGGCTTCTTCTCCCCAGACTGTGACATCATCCTTGTCTCAGGATGAAAAAAAAAAGTATATAATTTTATCATATATATGTATACATATATACAAGAGGAATTAAAATATTGGCTATTTGTAAACATCTGAATAATTGAGAAATTGAAAATTACTTCACAGTGTGCAATATAAAGTTTTCCTCAAATAAAATGTCCATTTTCTGAAGACCAGGAACAACTTCTTTTTAATTGAAGTGTAGTTGATTTACAGTGCTGTGTTAGTTTCAGGTATAAAAATAACTTTTTTGATACTCATTCCAATCTGCTTCACTATGAAGAGGTGAAGAAAAACTTCAGTTCCATGTTCATAAAATCAGTAAACTGGGTTTTCCCCCAAACGTTACTTTAGTTAAGCTGTATCGAATAATGCCTCAAAAATTCAGAGCATTCCTTTCCACTGAGACAAAGTGATTTGGCAATCGTCTAGTCAAAAGATTTTTCTGCAGTGTGGTGTTATCAATCATTTGGAGCCAGGACTTGCAAAGATGGAGTGCTAAATTATCACCCAAGCCTACATGATGTCGATAATAACAGAATTTATTCTTCCTATATTGATTTTTTTAAACATGAACTTCATATATAGCTATTATGATCATCTCCCCTCAGCTTGATTCATATTTATTAAAGAAGGCATCAAGTGAATGGAATTCCAGATCTTGGCAATCCCTTCACCTAACTGAGCCTCACATTTGTCATCTGAAAAAGAGGGAGTTGGATTGATAGAGCTGAGGTCTTGATTCCACTAACATTCTGTGACCTACGACCATTGCCACAAGCTGATTTTAGGTAGAAAAACAGATGTGAGCAAGTAAGAAGCCATATGCCCAGAACCTAAAGAGATCAGAATGAGCTTATGTGAGATTTGGATACAAATCTGAAGAAATACCTTCAGCAGTTCAGTGAGAACTCTAGGTTTCCTCTTGTTTCTAAGTTAGTTTGGTGTGTTTCATCATTGGGAATTTCTAGGGCACATCCATGGAACTGAAGGTCTATGTTCTATACCTAGTGGATTCTCATTATTCACTACAAAGTCACCATGAACACTGAATTAAAAAATACCAAACAATTGCCCCTGGAGGAAGTACAGGGTTCGCTTCCTGCAAGCCTCCCATCACAAAATTTTCATTGACCAAATCATACATAAGCTTGCTTTACGTTTATTTCTGTTTAAGACACCTTGTTTAATATATGTGTGTGTGTGCTTAGTCACTCAGTTGTGTCCAACTCTTTGCAACCCCATGAACTGTTTAATGTGTATGGTGATTCAATAACAGACTCACAGCCAACAACACTATAACTCATGTCCAAAGGAAGCTTGTCAATCACTTGGGTTTTCTCCATGAGACACATCCATTGCAGTTTTCTTGCACTCGGAAACACTAGACAGCACTTCAGCACTACTTGCTTGGGGACCATTTTAAATGTCAAAATCTCCAAGCACAAACATGAAAACTGTGACACTAAGAGACCATGGAAAGGACATTTGCTTACAGCCCAAGAGCAGAAGGCAGAGCATCAGCTGGTGCAGGGTCAGCTGGTAGCATGAGTCTCTAGGAATTCAAATGTTTCTGTCACTCTGCATATGTCCACAAACATGCATGAAAGCACAGTGAGTACTGATCCGGGTGTCAAAGATTTTAGCAAGAGATGAACTTACAAATACAGAATCTTTGAATAATGAGGGTCTGCTGTATTTGTCATCTCAGCATCAATTGAAACAGAAGACGAGAAGGATGACGGAAATATGGAGGAAAGAACATTTGTGAACTTCAAGAGTTTTGAAAAAAATGATGCATAGTGACCATCAGATACATGTCTTTTCGGTGTCTTCAGAGGCTGATGCTAATAATTTTCCTGATGGCTCAGGTTCCCTTCCCCTGCTCCATTTTCAAAGCCAGAAATGGGGGTGGGTGGAGTCTTTCTTGGATCTCATCTCTCTGACCTTCCGTTCTGCCTCCCTCTTCCACTTTTAAGAACCCTTTCAATTTTACTATGCCCACACAGATAATCCACAGTAATCTTTCCATCTCAAGAACCTGAACTTAAAGACTTCTCCAGGGCCTTTTTTATCACATACTGTAACACACTCAGTTTTCAGGGATGAGAATGTGGATGTCCTTGGTAGCCCATTATTCTGTCTTACCACAGTGCTTACAATGCATACATATAGTTGTGTATAAATTATACTTCAATTTAAAAAATAGTTTTTCCAAGAATAAAAGAAATATTGGACAGAAATCTTGAAAAAACCTGAGAATGCCAGGTTTATCTTCAGAAGCCTTCACCAATATTTACAACAGAAGCAAATGGAATCCAAACTGCTAAAAGTTAATTTGTAGCCCACTAATTGCTTTAGTCGCTAAGTCGTGTCTGACTCTTTGGTGACCCCATGGACTGTAACCGACCAGACTTCTCTGTCCATGGGATTTCCTAGGCAAGAATATGGAGTGGATTGCCATTTCCCTCTCCAGGGGATCTTCCCGATCCAGGAATCAAACCCACATCTCCTGCATTAGCAGGAGGGCTCTTTACCACTCAGCCACCTGGGAAGCCCAGCTCACTAATTAGTCAAACATATATAATCAGTCCAATTTAGGAAGAAATCAACTATCCAAGCTTCTGTTCTGACTTAGCTGAAGGACATATGCAAAGTCTACATGAGATATGCTGTAGTATGCAAAACTGCTAGGCAACCTAAGAACCAATTCATCTGTGTTTATCTCATGCTCCTTATGCTTCCTTACCCAAGAGACTGTTCACTGGTATTTGGTGATACGGATCATTTAATTTGCAGCTAACTTTGACTTTTAACTGGATAAACAAGCCAAGAGATAAATCACAATCTCAATCTTAAAGGCTTTAATTTTTAGCTTCCTCCTTAACTATGCAGTTGATTGAAAAGCTTGTGAAACTAAAATGTCTTTTAAAGGCACAGATATTAGGTGGAAGTAAAATAATGAATGATGTAAGAGTGTTATCAGCCTTATTTTTAAATGTATTTTAGTTACTGCTTTGTTTGCATTCAAATAGATTCACGACAGACACCTGCTACTTAGATTAAAAGTATTTGCCTAATAAGAAAATAAATACTCCACCATATGGTCTCAGATATACTTGCACTATTCTTCCAACATGTATTGTCATATTCGCTAAAGGAAAAAGAACTCAGTGGATTAAACTAAGAAAATAACAAAAAGTGAAAAGCCATACCTTTGGCACTATGCCAGCTTAATCCTGCTTACCCAGGCACCTGCTGCCCTGCTAGAGATCTGGGTCATCTCGATTAAAGCACAGCCCCTAAGAGTGGATATTGCACCAAAGATCTTCCACTGGAAACAATATTGCTTCACCACTGGCTATAAACAATACTGAACCTGAATATTGGGTTTTCCAGGTAAGGAGACTATCCCTGTATACCATTTGCCAAGTGTCTGAGCACAGGAAATCCTTTTGGTCTCAGAAGTTCAAGGAGAAAGAGACCTTTATGGGCATGAAATGTAGCCCCAAAAGTAAAGATTTAGGCACAGACATTGGTAGACAATCGCTTAGATAGGACACGTCACTCTGTGAGTCATACTACCATTAAATGAGAGAGATCAAATGTGCACCCAGGCAGCCTGACTCTCATGGGATTAATTACTATTTGTACCATTTGTTGCACAGTTCCGTGGCTTCCCAAGCCTCAGAAACCATGGTCGTATGTACAGCCGCGTTAAAATAAGTCTGTGTTCTCTCTCCATGCATTGAGCTGGGACAGGAGAAAAAAAAAAAAAAACAGTGTTCGTGGGCTGGATGATATCTTGAAATGCCATGAGGGTCCGATCACAGACTGGCTCCAGCTCAAAGGGCCCCAAAGAGTGGCAAACATCCCAGGAAGATGTTTTCCTCCCAGAAAGAATTTTTAGGCCACACTTAGGTAGTGTGATAGCTCCAGAGGCATCCTAGATTCAGTAGGGTAATCCAGGAAATAGAAACAAAATTCTACTAAAAAAAACCACACTCAATTCCCCATATGAGTCCACTAGGGATGTCAAGCATATTGGGAGAGCCAGCACCTCTTGGACTAAACAGACTTTAAGAAAGGTGGGATACTGGGACTTTTCCTGTAGTTAAAAATTCGCCTTCCAATGCAGGGAGTTCAATCCCTGGTCTGGGACTAAGATCCCACATGCCGTGAAGGAACTAAACCCAAGCACCACAACTGCTGAGCCCATGACTGCTGGAGCCTATGCACCACGACTAGAGGGAAGACCGCAAATAAGACCCGGAACAGCCAGAATTTAATTAATCAGTTAATTTAGATTACTTTTTTTTTTTTTTTCAAAAAAGAAAGATAGTATAAGATTGAAGGTGATGCATCTCCTCTAGCTTCCCTTGTTTTCCAAGCTGAGGGGCCATGGACAGAGTTACAAGTCCCAAGAATACTCCAGCCTAAGATATGGGATAACTTTTGCGTGTGTGTGTGTGTCTGCGTGTCTGTGTGTCTGTGTCTGTGTGTGTGTGCTTAGTTGCTCAGTTGTGTCTGACTCTCTGCCACCCCATGGACTATAGCCCACCAGGCTCCTCTGTCCATGGAATTTTCCAGGCAAGAATACCAGACTGGCTATTCACTTCCTACTCCAGGGGATCTTACCAATCCAGGGATCAAACCTGGGTCTCCTGCATTGCAGATGGGTTCTTTTCCATCACCAGGGAAGCCCTATGGGATAGCTTATATCTACGGAATTGTACCTCTACCAGAGCCTTTCCTTCAGGGACATGTTATTACCACTCATCTCTTCCAGAAAGTCCATTCATTCAGGAAGCCTTAATTGAGCACCAACTACAGGTGAGGCTAAATAGTGAAAGCTATGGTCAAGTACGGATGTGAGAGTTGGACCATAAAGAAGACTGAGGGTGGAAGAACTGATGCTTTTGAACTGTGGTGTTGGAGAAGACTCTTGAGACTCCCTTGGACTATAAGGAGATCAAACCAGTCAATCCTAAAGGAAATCAGTCCTGAATATTCATTGGAGAGACTGATGCTGAGACTGAAGTTCCAATACTTTGGCCACCTGATGCAAAGAGCTGACTTATTAGAAAAGACCCTGATGCTGGGAAAGATTGAAGGCAGGGGGAGAAGGGGACGACAGAGGATGAGATGGTTGGATGCAGTTATCAACTCAATGGACGTGAGTCTGAGCAAGCTCCAGGAGATGGTGAAGGACAGGGAAGCCTGGCTGCTGCAGTCCATGGGGCCACAGAGTCGGACGCAACTAAGTGACTGAACAACAGCAACGGGTGAAGCTCTGCACCAGTGCAGGGATCACTGCTGTGAACCAGACAGACCAACCAGCCCCTGATGGGTTGGAACCTGTATTACAGTTGAAGTAGACAAAGAGATTTATCCACAGAGCAACCAATAGATATCAATAAATAGGAGAAATGGGTGGAGATCAAAAGGTTAAAGAAAATTTTCACTTTGCTTGAAACTAACACAACATTGTAAATCAAATATACTATAATATAAAATAATTTAATTTAAAATTTTAAAAATAAGTTTTAAATCAACTATTTAATGAATTACTGTAGAAATAAGTGTTGAGAAGAAAAATTATTTGAGTGCAAAAGAGAAATTAATTAAAGGATGAGATGAAGCCAGGTTTTTTTGTATTTTTTTTTAGTATTTATTTATTTGGCCATGCTGGGTCTTAGTTGCGGCATGTGGGATCTAGTGCCCTGACTAGGGATTGAACCTGGGCCCCCTGCGTTGGGAGCACAGAGTCTGAGCCACTGGACCACCAGGAAAGTCCTGAAGCCAGCTTTTGAAGAAATGGAAGGAGTGTCCAGGTAGAGGGAAGAATAATTTATGCTCCTAGTGCAGGTAGTCATCCCACTGCCAAATTCACAGGAACCATGTTCCACTACCAGTGCCCCTTGGTCTTTCCTGAAAGGAGGATAAAGGGTTTGCAAAATGACCCTTGAATACAACTTTCGCTCCCCTTTTCAAGACCTCAAACCAAAACCTTCATTTACACACCTTGACCTCATGAGGAAGAGAGTCCAGTACAGTGTGAAGACCTGAACAGCTCCCAGAGCCAGACTCTGGCCTTGACTCAACCTTCCAGGACATGCCCCAGTTAACTATGCCTCCCTCCACATCGCTAGTCCGGGCTCCTATAAACTGCAAGTGTTGGGTATAAAAGTTCCTTTCATCGTTCATGCAGCTTGTGATTAGCTGACAATTGCAAGCTTGTATTACCCCTCAATCATTCTTACTGCATCACATAAACCATATTATAAGACATAATTTGTAGTCCAGATTTTTGGCTTTTAAGAGCTCACCCTTGTGGTTTTTTGAAATGGGTAAAATAGAGAACCACTTCAAATGGTTCCTCAACCACATCACAGCTAAGCAAATGATTTTCCCATAAATGTCCTACCTTGCACTCGCCCATTTGGTTTGTCCTTAACAGTGAGTTGACTTTTCATTTTCCCATATTATTAATTCATTTGGCATTTCCCCCCCTTCCAAATTTTATTCATGCATGGATAAGATGTCTCCTTTGGAATTTCCTTTTTACATCATTTTCCCTTCTTCCCAGACAGACTGCACCACCTGTCAATATCAGACTCCAAGGAAGCTTCTTCCAAACTGACTCTACGGTACACCACCCCAGCACAGGTCTTTATAGGCAATTTCAACTAAGGAGTTCTAGTTCCCAGTGGATGCCCCCAAGTGCTCCAAATTGGGACAGATTTTGTACTATAAAAGGCAAATTTTGTCATCCCATTTATATTAAGTCAAAAATAAGCACAATTTAGCTATAGTGTTAGATTGCAAGAGAGCAATTATTAATGGAGAGAGAAAAGAGGTAGATGATTGGGCCAGTACTGTTCTGGGGGCCAATATTGTTCCCTGCTTGACCAGAATGGTGTTCAAGGTCTGTCCACTTTGGTAACTCACCCAACTACACACTTAGGATTTTTATACTTTCTTGTATATATGTTATATTTAAAGTTCATTAATATTAAAAGAAAAAGCCCAAACCACTCACCATACTTAACATAGTATCAAAACCTACATTGATAATTTCTCCATTATAGAGAGAAAACTTGCAGTTAGACCCCCTATCTTTCCTTGTTTATAAAAGGTAATAATGGTGGTACCTAGGCCTGTTCTGAGCATTGGAAGGGTTACCATCTACAGAGACCTTTAACAAGTGAAAGAAAGGTAAATCCCTCAGTCGTGTCTGACTCTTTGGGACCCCAAGGACTGTAGCCCACCAGGCTCCTCTGTCCACAGAATTCTCCAAATAAAAAACTGGAGCGGGTTGCCATTCCCTTTTCCTGGGGGATCTTCTTGACTCAGGGATAGAACTTGCGTCTCCTGCATTGCAGGTAGCTTTTTTACCATCTGAGCCACCAGTGAAGCCCTCATACCACCAAGGGCAATATTTAAATACCACTTCTCATGTCTACAAAAGATGACCAGAGTCCTTACTAGACTTTAACTGTGCAACCCTTAGGCATAGGGTCTAAGCCTGAGAGTCCTGGAAGGTCCAGACCCAGCCTACCTGGTCCCATGAACCTCAAACTAAGTAATGTCACCCCAATCAATGTCACCATAATTCACCCAGTTGTTAAAGCTGAAAACCTAAGGGTCATTTGGATGCCTTGCTTTTCCGACCTTATCCATTCAGTCAAGTGTCGTCAACTGCAGGTCCAAGTTTGCCTTCTTCTCTAACCTGGACTCCTTCCCACCTCGTCTGCCTGTTCCACACTTGCTTCCTCCCACCCCTTTGTATGCAGCTACCAAAAATAATCTTCTGAAATATAAAACAAATGATATTATTATCCTCCTAAAAGCCCTTGAATGGCTTCCCACTACACTTTGGGGAAGGAAAGATTCTTTAAATCCTTTGCTATTGCCCACAATAACCTCTACCTAGTTCTCATCTTCATGGAGTTCCCTATTTTACAGATAAAGAAACCCAGGCACAAAAAGTTTTAGAAACTCACCACCCAGACTTCACTGATGGTCCAGTGGTTAAGACACAGCATTTCCATTGCAGGAAGCCTGGGTTCAGTCCCTGGTCAGGGAACAAGATCCCACACACTGCAACCAAGACCAAGTACGGCCAAATAAATAAATACATATTTTTTTAAAAAAAAGAAGAAGAACAAGAACAAAGAAATTCACCACCAGGATAACAAGGCTAGCGAGTGATGGAGGCAGGATCTGAACTCTGATTGCAGAGCCATCACACTTGACGCCCATACTAACAGCCACAAGTTTTCACCTGCCTCAAGGTCTTAACTCAAACACTGAGCATGCATACATAGCCTTCACTCAGGCTTTTCCCTTCTACTGAGAACTCCTCTTTTGGTATTGGATTTATTCTTACTCTTTAGATCCCAATTTAAGTGCCATTTTGTCAGAGGTTTGCCCTGACCATGCTATGCAAAGTAGGCACCTCCCATCATTAGCCTCAGCCTTTTCTATGTTTTGTTATTCGGTCTCTCCATCGTGTCCAACTCTTTTCGACCCCATGGACTGCAGCACGCCAGGCTTCCCTGTCCTTCACCATCTCCCAGAGCTTGCTCAGATTCACGTCCATTGAGTCGGTGATGCCATCCAACCAAATCATCCTCTGTCGTCCTCTTCTCCTGCCTTCAAACTTTCCCAGCATCAGAATCTTTTCTTATGAGTCAGCGCTTCGCATCAGGTGTCCAAAGTATTGAAGCTTCAGCTTCAGCATCAGTCCTTCCAATGTGTATTCAGGATTGATTTCCTTTGTTTACTTTGCAACATTTATGTTAATGTCTAATTATTTGGTCCACTCACTTGTTTTCCTCTGCCTTTGCCCTTAGTATCCAAGCTCCTTGAGGGCAGGCACTATATCTACCTTAGTCCCTGCTAGTTCTCAGGTTTCTGGGACAGAGTAGTGCTCAACAAACATTAGGTGGATGAAGGATACGTGATTTCCACACTAGCTGATGGTTATCACCTAACAAGATGGAGGATTATCCCAGCACTTAGCCCACTGTTTTATTTTTTTCTCTATTATTTCAAGTATTAACAGAAGAAGTTCTGTTATGTTGTAAGTGAATTTTTTCCTCTTTATTTTGTATCAATTTTATCTTTTCAAACATGCATTCATTCAAAACACTCAACAAAACAATGTTCCACAGACTCATGAAACTTACATTCTAATGAAGATAGATAGGAGACGTCAGACAAAATAAAGGAGTAAAATATAGAGTGTATTCAAAGGTGATAGCCTCTATGGATAAAAATGAAATAGTATGTGTCGTGTACTCTACATACTGCCTCACTGGTGGCCCCCATGGATTTTTACCCACTGGTGCTCACATTCTTATGTAGTAAGTCCCTTCCACATCCCCTCAAGCCTTAGCCATAGGACTTGCTTTGCCCAATGCGAATTAGCAAGGATGATGCAAGCAGAAGTTCAAAAAGTGCTTGCATCTCAGGTCTTGATGTTTTAGAATGCTTCTTCCATAAAAGCCAGCCACTACACTGCAGAGAAGCTTGGACTAGACAGCTGAACCAGAGACGCCACAGAGACAGGTGCCCTGGAGAAGAAGAGGCCATCCTGGACGTTCAAGCCCTAGCCAACATCCCAGTTGAATTTAGTTGCAATCAGACCACACAGGTGGACCAGAGTCCCAGACTCTGGTGGCAGAAATCCTATTGCCCAAGCAAGCTAGCTAACCTCTCAGGGTTCCTGCTTTCTCATCCAAAAAAACTGGCTTCTGAAAGAGGTGACCTTTAGCCTCGCTCTTAATTCCAACTTCCTAACATTTTAGATGTTTTAAATTTAAGTGAAACATACAGAATATATCAGTTTCATCATGGAAAAGTAGAGTTATGAGGTGAAATAAGATAAATTGCCTCCGATAAGCTACTGTGATATCTAAGGTATTTCTGTTTCTCTTTTGAAAGACACGATGAGCTTTCGGGCAGGCCTCAAAAAGTAATATACATCCTTTTATCTTGTTCTTTCTTCTTCTTTTTTTTTTTTTTTTGCCTACCCATAATTTCCACAGAAATATTAGCATTGAAAAAGTAAACACAAGATCATTGCTCTAAGGCCTGGTGAGAGAGGAAAAACGTGACTAGAAAAGTGAAAATTTTCACATTTAAATCAAATTTTTATAGGCAAGTGTGAAAAAATGCATTGAGGGAATTCCCTGGCAGTGCAGTCACTTAATGGATATGAATCTGAGCAAACTCCAGGAGATGGAGAATGACAGAGATGCCTGGTGAGAATTAGACATGACTCAGCGACTAAACAGGAGAAGGCAATGGCATCCCACTCCAGTAGTCTTGCCAGGAAAATCCCAAGGACGGAAAAGCCTGGTAGGCTACAGTCCATGGGGTCGCGAAGAGTCAGACACGACTGAGCGACCTCACTTTCACTTTCCCTTTTCATGCATTGGAGAAGGAAATGGCAACCCACTCCAGTGTTCTTGCCTGGAGAATCCCAGGGACGGTGGAGCCTGGTGGGCTGTCGTCTATGGGGTCGCACAGAGTCGGACATGACTGAAGCGACAGCAGCAGCAGCAGCAGCGACTAAACAACAACCAGCAGCTAGGACTCTGAGCTCTCATTGCTGAGGTCCCAGGTTGATCAGGGAACTAAAATTTCACAAGCTGCACAGCACTGCCAAAAAAAGAAAGAAAGGAAAAATGTGTTGATGGCCACATTGAGTCAGTGTCTCTCCCCTGGGCTGTATAGCACACACATTTTCTTCATAGCATGAGTCTTCTTTACCATCTGGTCATCTGAAATGAAATCATTCAGGGGCCAAGGTATTTGAAAATCTTATTGCCAGTCTTTCCTTCATTAGGTTCCAGGAAGAGGGGTTGAGTCTCACCAGCAACCCGCAAAAGGTGATAAGGGAAAACTCAAGAGAACTGAAAGAGGAAAAAAATCCTTGTCCATAGAGAGAATAATTCGCCATAAATTAAATCAACCAGAGCTATTGTATTCTTGTTCAAATTCCTGTTGAAACTGAAATCCAAGGAGAACCTAACTGTAAGACATACAATGTCAGTGGGATTTGAGAAGTGTCTGTGGGATAAATCATTCAGGGAAGACTGGGGGGATGCTCCTGGGAAAATGGGTGGGAGATGAAGAAAAAAGCAGAGCTCTGTGAAAGGAGAAAAAATGCCAGTTCCCCAAGATATCTAATAGAGAAGGAAAAGAAAGTATTTTTGTCTGCTCCTGGATATGCTTGTGTAGAAAGGAAACTGGAGAGGTTATAGGAGCAGCAAAGATTATTGAACTTGTTAGGTCAGTCGCTTGTTGCTGAGTAACAAACCATCCCCAAACTATGTGGCTTAAGATAGTAATAATGTATTATTTTTTACAGTGCATCTCATGGTATTTTCACTCTGAAGGTTCTTCTGATGTTTTGCCTCTTTCGTGCTCTGTATGAGCTGAAAGGCTGGTCCGGTTATTTAATAGAAAGTCCAAGATGATTCAGTCGAATGTCTGGCAGGTAGTGTGGCTGTCTGCTAGGGCGTCTTACTTCTCCTCCCTGTAGTCCTTCATTCTCCAGTCGGCTGGGACTCCTTCCTATCCGGGGGTCCCAGGGCTGTATGCTGAGAAAACAAGCAGGCAACTGCAGGGTCTCTTGGGCTTTAGCCCTCAGAATTCTCACAGTGTCACTCCTGCACATTCTATTGGTCACAGCAAGTCCCAAAGCCACCCCAGGATGAAGGGGTATTTTCAAATCCCACTCCACCTTTTGATAAGAGAAGCTTCAAAATCTTGAGCAAGATTTTTCAGTTCACCATGGAATCTACCATTTCAGCCCTCTGCATTGTCACAAGCAAAAATTATCTTAACACTCTACTGGACCGCTGAATGAGAGTTAACTCATTCCTGGTGGAATTCTCAATGATTCCAAGTTTGAGTACAGGCAGCCTGCAAATGGGTGGAGGATCAGTGGAAAATAATGAGCTTGTGGTACATTAGGGGTTGAAATTTGTAATGAACATCACAAGAACTTACAATGATTCCTGGAAAACCAAGTATATATCTTTGAAAATTGCCTCATTTGAAATGGGAACTCTCATCACTTGATGAGCAAAAATCCTTTCAAGAATTTTCTGATAAAGTTAACTATTATCATTAATGCTTGTATAATTATCTCTTTTTACATTATTGGCGGCGATGAATCTCTCTTACTTTAATAGGTGAATTCTTCATTACTTAAAAGAAAAAAAAACCACAGACTCTGGATATTAATACCATGTTTATTTTTGTGAGTAGGCTTAAATCCCTCCCTTTAGAAAATGAATATAAACAGCTGTCTGCCATGAAGTTCCTTTCAAAAGCATAACCCTATTCAGTTGGGCTCTGCCAGATTGTATTTGTTTTGCCCTCAAGCAATATAAGCTCTACATATGTTCGCAAAACTCAGTACACCCAGTTGATTATAAGGTGCCCTCATGGAACAATCCAGTGTGAAGCCTCTAATCCTAAATCAGAAGACAATACATCTCTGGTTATTGATTTCTTAAATTTACAGTAAACAAACAAACAAACAAACAGGGAAGTAGTAATAATTCTCAATATGTTACTTGATGCAAACCTCTTGAAAAACCAACTAGATTATTTTGTTAAATAAATCCAACCTTATAGATCATGGCATTAGCCCTAAACATATGAAAAACATATGCCTCAACCAGTAATGCTGAAGAAGCTGAAGTTGAACGGTTCTATGAAGACCTACGAGATCTTTTAGAACTAACACCAGAAAAAGATGTCCTTTTCATTATAAGGGACTGGAATGCAAAAGTAGGAAGTCAAGAAATATCTGGAGTAACAGGCAAATTTGGCCTTGGAGTACAGAATGAAGCAGGGCAAAGGGTTAATAGAGTTTTGCCAAGAGAACACACTGGTCAAAGCAAACACCCTCTGCCAATAAAACAAACACAAGAGAAGAGTCTACACATGGACATCACCAGATGGTCAGTACTGAAATCAGATTGATTATATTCTTTGCAGCCAAAGATGGAGAAGCTCTATACGGTCAGCAAACCCAAGACCAGAAACTGACTGTAGCTCAGATCATGAACTCCTTATTGCCAAATTCAGGTTTAAATTGAAGAAAGTAGGCAAAACCACGAGACCATTCAGGTATGACCTAAATCAAATCCCTTGCGATTATACAGTGGAAGTGAGAAATAGATTTCAGGGACTAGATCTGATAGACAGAGTGCGTGAATATGGACGGAGGTTTGTCACAATGTACAGGAAGCAGTGATCAAGACCATCCCCAAGAGAGAGAAGTGCAAAAGGGCAAAATGGTTGTCTGAGGAGACCTTACAAAATAGCTGTGAAAAGAAGAGATGTGAAAGGCAAAGGAGAAAAGGAAAGATAAACCCATTTGAATGCAGAGTTCCAAAGAATAGCAAGGAGAGATAAGAAAGCCTTCATCAGAATCAACCTGCCTGACTTCAGGCTATACTACAAAGCTACAGTCATCAAGACAGTACGGTACTAACACAAAGACAGAAACATAGATCAAGGGAACAAAATTGAAAGCCCAGAGATAAATCCACACACCTACGGACACCTTATCTTTGACAAAGGAGGCAAGAGTATACAATGGAGAAAAGACAATCTCTTTAACAAGTGGTGCTGGGAAAACTGGTCAACCACTTGCAAAACAATGAAACTAGAACATGTTCTAACACCATACACAAAAAAATAAACTCAAAATGGATTAAAGATCTAACTGTAAAACCAGAAACTATAAAAATCCTAGAGGAAACCATAGGCAAAACACTCTCTGACATAAATCACAGCAGGATCCTCTATGACCCAGCTCCCAGAGTAATGGAAATAAAAGCAAAACTAAACAAATGGAACCTAATTAAACTTAAAAGCTTTTGCACAATGAAGGAAACTATAAGCAAGGTGAAAAGACAGCCTTCAGAATGGGAGAAAATAATAGCAAATGAAGCAGCTGACAAAGAATTAATCTCAAAAATATACAAGCAACTCCTGCAGCTCAATTCCAGAAAAATAAGCGACCTAATTTAAAAAATGGGCCAAAGAACTAAACAGACATTTCTCCAAAGAAGACATAGAGATGGCTAACAAACACATGAAAAGATGCTCAAGATCACTCACTATCAGAGAACTGCAAATCAAAACCATAATGAGGTACCATCTCACGCCAATCAAAACAGCTGCTATCAAAAAGTCTACAAACATTAAATGCTGGATAGGGTGCAGAGAAAAAGGAACCCTCTTACACTGTTGGTGGGGATGCAAACTAGTACAGCCACTATGAAGAACAATGTGGAGATCTCTTAAAAAACTGGAAATAGAACAGTCATCAATTCAGTTCAGTTCAGTCACTCAGTCGTGTCTGACTCTTTGTGACCCCATGAATCACAGCACACCGGGCCTCCCTGTCCATCACCAACTCCCGGAGTTCACCCAAACTCATGTCCATTGAGTCGGTGATGCCATCCAGCCATCTCATCCTTTGTCATCCCCTTCTCCTCCTGAACCCAATCCCTCCCAGCATCAGGGTCTTTTCCAATGAGTCAACTCTTTGCATGAGGTGGCCAAAGTACTGGAGTTTCAGCCTCAGCATCAGTCTTTCCAATGAACACCCAGGACTGGTCTCCTTTAGGATGGACTGATTGGATCTCCTTGCAGTCCAAGGGACTCTCAAGAGTCTTCTCCAGCATCACAGTACAAAAGCATCAATTCTTCAGTGCTCAGCTTTCTTCACAGTCCAACTCTCACATCCATAGATTACCACTGGAAAAACCATAGCCTTGACTAAACGCACCTTTGTTGGCAAAGTAATATCTCTGCTTTTGAATATGCTATCTAGGTTGGTCATAACTTTCCTTCCAAGGAGTAAACGTCTTTTAATGTCATGGCTGCAATCACCATCTGCAGTGATTTTGGAGCCCAGAAAAATAAAGTCTGACACTGTTTCCACTGTTTGCCCATCTATTTCCCATGAAGTGATGGGACCAGATGCCATGATCTTCGTTTTCTGAATGTTGAGTTTTAAGCCAACTTTTTCACTCTCCTCTTTCACTTTCATCAAGAGGCTTTTTAGTTCCTCTTCACTTTCTGCCATAAAGGTGGTTGCCGGGGTCCAGCCCCGGTGGATCCAGGGTGATTCGAAGGTGGGGATGGAGTCAGTGTCCTTGGAAAAATACATATTTAATTACAGATATAGAGAGAGATTAGAAATGGATAGTGTATGGGAGAATGACATTCTAACATGTATACTATCATGTGAAATGAATCGCCAGTCTATGTCTGACGCAGGATGCAGCATGCTTGGGGCTGGTGCATGGGGATGACCCAGAAAGATGTTATGGGGAGGGGAGGTGGGAGGGGGGTTCATGTTTGGGAAAGCATGTAAGAATTAAAGATTTTAAAATTTAAAAAATAAAAAACTAAAAAAAAAAAAAAGAAAAAAGAAATGGATAGTGTAGTAGGAAAATTAGTGGAGAAAAAGAGGCTGAATAACTTGGTTTACGTGGAATAGCATCCATGCTCCAGATGGGAATTTAGCCAGAAAATGGGGAGCAAGAGAGAAACGACATGGGGGGATCAGTCTTTCCGGAAACTGATTCCATTTTCTTTATTTTTAGGTTTTCTTATATACCTTTTGTTACACATAGGGATGAATACAGAGTCACACGGGTGTCAGCAGTCCTGACCTTTATCAAAATCAGATGCTTCACATAAAAAGGTCTTAGGGATTTTATGATCCTTTCTTCCTGATAACCAAAAAACTTATTTTTTCCAAGGGTGTTTTTTCTTAAACCAGGCACCACCCTCCAAATAAAGTTGCATTCCTATAGGATGAGGGTGTAGTGAGTTACAGTCAAGAAAGGAATTCATTTAACCCAAGGATAACATGATTAATCTTAAAGGTTAATACTTATTTCTCCTATATGTTAGTCATATTCATTATAAGGGCAGGGAATATGGAGATTTAGCAGCAAACATCAGCCCAACAAATGAAAATCCTTTCACCAATCTTCCCCTTAAGATCTATTTAGTCTTAAGAGAGTGATAAAGTTACATTTTTACATAGCAAGGACACAGTGATTTATAACAAAGTACAGTGATCTATTACAAAAGAGAAAATTCATTAACTCAAAAAGTCTAGTATTACTAGCCTTAAAAACTACTATATTTCCTTTTCTATATTCCAAATACATTGATTAATATATTCCCAGGTGCCTAAGGATATGGAGGCCTGGCAGCAATCATTGACTCAACAAGAAGAAAAAGCCCTGTGCTAATTAAGACTCTCAAAATACTCCAAAACCCTCTGTGCTGTTTATGGTTAAGAGGTAGAAAACAATCGTGTGCGTAGTGGCAGCAGTATGGATAATCCTGTCACACAAGCTAGTTTGTCAGCAGAGAGGTTTGACCTGAGACATCCTTGTCCCACCCAGAACAGGGAGTTAGCAGCAATTATTGACACAACAAATGAAAAACCCTTCACCAATATAATTCCTAACCAACCCACTATACTAATAATTTCCAACTCCCCAAAAGAATTTGCCTTTAGTAAGTCTAAAGCATCTCATGCCTCTCAGGTTGGGAGGCTATAAACAATCACATGTGGCCAGACGAACCTATACAGGTGGGCTAGATAACCTTCAGAGGAGTCCGTAAGCTGAAACACTCTTGTCACGCCCAGGAATTTTTATTGCCTTGGAGCTGCACGTTTATTCTTTCTCCAAGAGAAACGGTTATGGGGGAGAGCATAAAACAGACTCTGGTTTTGGGGTAGATGCTCAGGAATAGGGGGTTTCCTGAGGCTTGATCACGCCTTTGCGAATGCCAAGCCTCCTTCCTCATGACCTTTGCCATGGGCGGAGTTCCTCACGCTGGCCCCCGGCAGGTGGTGTCATCTGCATATCTGAGGTTATTGATATTTCTCCTGGCAATCTTGATTCCAGCTTGTGTTTCCTCCAGCCCAGCGTTTCTCATGATGTACTCTGCATATAAGTTAAATAAACAAGGTGACAATATACAGCCTTAACATACTCCTTGTCCTGTTTGGAACCAGTCTGTTGTTTCATGTCCAGTTCTAACTGTTGCTTCCTGACCTGCATACAGATTTCTCAAGAGGCAGGTCAGGTAGTCTGGTATTTCCATCTCTCTCAGAATTTTCCACAGTTTCTTGTGATCCACACAGTCAAAGGCTTTGGCATAGTCAAGAAAGCAGAAATAGATGTTTTTCGGGAACTCTCTTGCTTTTTTGATGATCCAGCAGATGTTGGCAATTTGATCTCTGGTTCCTCTGCCTTTTCTAAAACCAGCTTGAACATATGCAAGTTCATGATTCACATATTGCTGAAGCTAGTGTGTGAGATGAGTGCAATTGTGTGGTAGTTTGAGCATTCTTTGACATTGCCTTTCTTCGGGATTGGAATGAAAACTGACCTTTTCCAGTCCTGTGGCCACTGCTAAGTTTTCCAAATTTGCTGGCATATTGAGTGCAGCACTTTCACAGCATCATCTTTCAGGATTTGAAATAGCTCCACTGGAATTCCATCACCTCCACTAGCTTTGTTCACAGTGATGCTTTCTAAGGCCCACTTGACTTCACATTTTAGGATGTCTGGCTCTAGGTGAGTGACCTCCTTCAAAAGGTCCCATGCAGGCATTGTTGCACTCAGTTCCCCTGACCCTGCACTAGGCCACTGCTGACCAATGCCTCCTCAGACCCATGCCTCTGCTGGAGACTCCTGGACACTCACTGCATTGTAGGGGCTGAGAGGAGCAACCCCACGTCCAAGGAGTGGCAGCTGCACAGGCACAGGAGGATGGAGAGGAGCTACTCCACATTCAAGGTCAGGAGGGACGACCTCGTCCAAGCTAAGGAACAGACTGTCATACGACCAAGCAATCTAACTGCTGGGCATACACACCAAGGAAACCAGAACTGAAAAAGACACGTGTACCCCAATGTTCATCGTTGCCCTGTTTACAATAGCCAGGACATGGAAGCAACCTAGATGTCCATCAACAGATGAATGGATAAGAAAGCTGTGCTACATATACACGATGGAATATTACTGAGCTATTAAAAAAATGCATTGGAATCAGTTCTAATGAGGTGGATGAAACTGGAGCCTATTATACAGAGAGAAGTAAGTCAGAAAGAAAAACACAAATACAGTATATTAACACATATATATGGAATTTAGAAAGATAGTAACAATGACCCTATAGGCGAGACAGCAAATGAGACACAGATGTAAAGAACAAACTTTTGGACTCTGTGAGAGAAGGTGAGGGTGGGATGATTTGAGAGAATAGCATTGAAACATGTATATTATCATATGTGAAATAGATCGCCAGTCCAGGTTTGATGCATGAAACAGGGTGCTTAGAGGTGGTGCACTGGGATGACCCTGAGGGATGGGATGGGAAGGAGGTTCAGGATGGGGAACACATGTACACCCATGGCTGATTCATGTGAATGTATGGCAAAAACCACCACAATATTGTAAAGTAATTAGCCTCCAATTAAAATTTAAAAAAAAAAGAAAGCCTTCCTCAATGATCAATGCAAAGAAATGGTGGAAAACAATAGAATGGGAAAGACTAGAGATCTCTACGAGAAAATTAGAGATACCAAGGGAACATTTCGTGCAAAGATGGGCACAATAAAGGACAGAAACGGTAGGGACCTAACAGAAGCAGAAGATATTAAGAAGAGGTGGCAAGAATACACAGAAGAACTATACAAAAAAGATCTTCATGACCCAGATAACCACGATGTTGTGATCACTCACCTAGAGCCAGACATCCTGGAAAGAGAAGTCAAGTGGGCCTTAGGAAGCATCACTACGAACAAAGCTAGTGGAGGTGATGGAATTCCAGCTGAGGTATTTCAAATAATAAAAGATGATACTGTGAAAGTGCTGCACTCAATATGTCAGCAAATTCAGAAAACTCAGCAGTGGCCAAAGGACTGGAAAAGGTCAGTTTTCATTCCAATCCCAAAGAAAGGCAATGCCAAAGAATGTTCAAACTACTGCACAATTGCACTCATCTCACACGTTGGCAAAGTAATGCTCAAAATTCTGCAAGCCAGGCTTCAACAGTACGTGAACCATGAACTTGCAGATGTTCAAGCTGGTTTTAGAAAAGGCAGAGGAACCAGAGATCAAATTGCCAACATCCACTGGATCATGGAAAAAGTAAGAGAGTTCCAGAAAAACATCTACTTCTGCTTCAGTGACTATGCCAAAGCCTTTGACTGTGTGGATCACAACAAACGGTGGACAATTCTTCAAGAGATAGGAATACCAGACCACCTGAGCTGCCTCCTGAGAAATCTGTATGCAGGTCAAGAAGCAATAGTTAGAACTGGACATGGGAGAACAGACTGGTTCCAAATCAGGAAAGGAGTACGTCAAGGCTGTATATTGTCACCCTGCTTATTTAACTTCTGTGCAGAGTACATCATGAGAAATGCTGGACTGGATGAAGCACAAGCTAGAATCAAAATTGCCAGGAGAAATATCAATAACTTCAGATATGCAGATGACATAACCCTTGTGGCAGAAAGCAAAGAAGAACTAAAGAGCCTCTTGATGAAAGTGAAAGAGGAGAGTGAAAAAGTTGGCTTAAAACTCCACATACAGATAACTAAGATTATCGCATTTGGTCTCATCACTCCATGACAAATAGATGGAGAAACAATGGAAATAGTGACAGACTGTATTCTAGGGGAGGGGGGGGGGCCTCCAAAATCACTGCAGATGGTAATTGCAGCCATGAAATTAAAAGACGCTTGCTTCTTGGAAGAAAAGTTATGACCAACTCAGACAGCATATTAAAAAAGCAGAGACGTTATGTTGCCAACAAATGTCCGTCTGGACAAAGCTAGTTTTTCCAGTAGTCATGTATGGATGTGAGAATTGGACTATAAAGAAAGCTGAGCACTGATGAACTGAAGCTTTTGAACTGTGGTTCAAAAGTGTTGGAGAAGACTCTTGAGAGTCCCTTGTATAGCAAGGAGATCCAACCAGTCCATTCTAAAGGAAATCAGTCCTAAATATTCATTGGAAGGACTGATGCAGAAGCTGAAACTCCAATACTTTGGCCACGTGATGTGAAGAACTGACTCATTTGAAAAGAACCTGATGCTGGGAAAGACTGAAGGTGGGAGGAGAAGGGGATGACAGAGGACGAGATGGTGGTTGGATGGCATCACCAATTTAATGGACATGAGTTTGGGTAAACTCTGGGAGTTGGTGATGGACAGGGAAGCCTGGAGTGCTGCAGTCCATGGGGTCACAAAGAGTTGGACATGACTGAGCGACTTAAATGAACTGAACTGAACTGAATATGAAAAGAAAAGGGGAGACTGAGAAAAATATCTCTAATTTAGTGCTTTTATTTAAGAGGGATCTTATTTAAACTGTGGCTGCTTAGCTGCTAAGTCGTGTCCAACTCTTTTGCAAACCCAGGGACTGTAACCCACCAGGATCCTCTGTCTGTGGAATTTCCCAAGCAAGAGTAATGGAGTGGGTTGCTATTTCCTTCTACAAGGAATCTTCCAACCCAGGGATTGAACTCAAGTCTCCTGCATCTCCTGCACTGCAGGCAGATTCTTTACAACTGGGCCACCAGGGAAGCTATTTTAAATTAGTACTTCTCAAATTTTAATGTGCGTAAGAATAACCCCAGAACCCTTTTAAAACACAAATTCCCAGGCACCACCATCGAGACTGTAATTCAGTAGGTCCCAGTGGAGCCTGAAAATTTGCATTTCTAACCATCTTTTGGTTGATGCTGATGCTTCTGGTCCAGGGACCACAGCTTAAGTAAGACTGTCCTAATCTCCATCAGGTGTGAAGAGTCTGCAAAAGAGAGTACACTTTTTATTTTTCATCTTTGTTCAAAAATGCTACACAAGTACCCTGCAATATATTCATCCAATACAATAACCTGTGAACCCATTCTATGTTATTTTATTTATTATTCATTTTATTTGTTATTTTTATCTATTGCTAAAAGTAGATTCTATTGAGGTTTGGGTTGTGTTAATTTGGTTGTTGTCGTTGTTATAAGTAAACCTTTCACACAGTTCCAGTAATGGCCTTTGGTGTTAAAAATCCAGATTACCTGAAGAATAGCGACAATGTGTCTGATTACCAACGTGGGAGACTGTTTAAAGGCCAGAAATTCCTTGCTCTCACACTTCTCATCCTTTGCACAGTGAGTAACTGCTGATTCTCCCATTGAGATTTGAAATCTATTTTTCAACATTCTGAACTTGAACTGGCCATATGACGTGTTTTAACTGATAGAATCCACTAAAAGAGCCATTCCGTAAGTCCCAGTCCCTAAACCTCGAAAAGCCTTGCAGTTTCTGCCTTTTTCTTCTTGCAAAATGTCTTGAAACTGCTCAATGAGGAAACTAATCTAGCCAAGTGGAGGATGAGACACCGTAGAGGAGAACCGAGGCACCCCAGCCAACAGCTGGCACCTGCTGGGTGTGCAAAAGCAGTCATCCTGGACTTTAAGTCCCATAGACATGAAGCTGAATGTTGTTGCATGAATGAGCTCAGGTCAGACCAGTGGACGATCTGCTCAGTCAACCCTCAGAACGTGAGAAGTAACAAAATACTGTTTCAAGTCACTAAATTTTGGGGTGTTTTGTTAAGCTGTAAGTAACTGGCACAGCTATCCTGCATATTTCAGTAAATCTGAAGAAGGAAAGATCCTGAGAGTCGATAACTAGGACAAGAATAACAACATGAGAGCACCTCACAGTCAGCAGTGCCTGTAGTGAACAGGCAGAGTCCCACAGATACAAGCAGACAGGCTAGTGGTGACCAGTGGGGAGGGAGGAGGCACATTCATGGATGACTCCTAAAAAAATCATCAATAATTTTTCTGTGTCTGAGGGAGTAAATAACAATAACATAGTCAAGAAAAAGACCCTCTGCTTCTCCAGTTTCACCTGAGGCTGAGAAGATATCAGCAAAGCTTGCTTAGAAGCAGAGTACATGATCGTGTGTGACAGAAAAGAAGCATTTCCCAGAACACAGTTAGGCAGAACGCTGGTTCTGGTAGAAAAGAAGCAGAGCTTTCCAGAGTAGAACCCCAATAACTGAGCATTTACTTTTTCAAGGGAAATGGGTAGGATTTGCACTGAAGTAATACTTTCCTCCCTAGTCCCTCAATCAAATGATCTGAATAAAGACATCTTATATTATCTTGCCTATCTCAAACCTCTTATAGATTCTAAACTTTCATTTCCAAGGGATTTTCTTTGACCCTGGTAGGTAAGATAGCAAATATTGTATTGTCCTCACTTAAAAAAAATGTTGACTCTTAAGTCCATATTAAAACTTGCCCAACATCTAATTGATAAAATAATCAATATCCCTTGTAATTGAATCATCCCAAGTTCAATAGATCACAGTGAGGAGATTGAGGACCTCTGATTTCAGACAGAAAATGAGTAGTAAGGATGTCATGTAGAGTTCAGCTTCTTGCCCCATTTCCCCAGTTTATTTCGTGAGTCTGAGGTAAGACCCTGAATCTGCCCTTAGGAAAAAAAAAATTTAGTTGAAAGATAATTACTTTATAATGTTGTGTTGATTTCTGCCACACGTCAATATGAATCAGCCATAGGTATATACAAGTCCCCTCCCTCTTGAACCTCCCTCCCACCTCCCACCCCATCCAGACACCCTGCTAGGTTGTCACAGAGCATGGGTTAAGCTCCCTGTGTCATACAGCAAATTCTCACTGGCTACTTATTTTATACACGGCAATGTGTGTGTTCAATGCTACTCTCTCAGTTGATCCCATGCTTTCCTTCCCCTACTGCGTCCACAAGTCTGTTTTCTATACCTGTGTCTCTATTGCTGCACTGCAAGTAGGGTCATCAGTCCTATTTTTCTATATTCCAGATATATGCACCAATATACAGTATTTGTCTAACTTACTTCACTCTGCATAACAGGCTCTAGGTTCATCCATCTCAGTTTAGCTGACTCGTGTTCATTCTTTTTTATGACTAATATTTCATTGTATATATGTGCCGCAGTTTTATTCACTGAATCTGCACTTTTAACAGGTATCCCAAGAGGATTCTTATGCAAGTGGTTCTCCTGACAGTTTTTGGAAAACACTGGAGGAGTTTGAAAAGACAGTGTTGGAGTGACCTGAATCCAGCCGCAGCCCTACCCATCACTGTTGTGTGACTTGGGGCAAGTTTATGTCTCTGATAACTTACCTCAGAATCTTCATCTATAAAATGGGACCCTAATAGTACTGTATTCATTTGCTACAACTGCTATAACAGTGTACCACAAACTAGATGGCTTAGCAACAGAGATTTATTGTCTCACAATTTGAGGGTCAGCAAATCTGAAATCAACATGTTGGCAAGGTTGGCTCCTTCTGAGGGGTGTGAAGGAGAATCAGCTCCAGACCCCTCTCCTACCTTCTCTGGTTTGCTGGTAATCTTTGGCATTTTTCGGCTTATACATCTCTGCCTTCATCTTCACCTGGTGATCTCCCTATGTGCAATCTGTGTCCATATTCCCCCTTTCATAAGAATACCAGTCGTAACTGGACTAAGGGCCCACCCTAATCCAATATGATTTCATATTAACTAATTAATCTGCAATGACCCTATTCCCAAATAAAGTCACATTCTGAGGTTCTGGGGGGCTAGGACTTCAACATATGAATTCTCAAGTGACATAGTTTAATCCAGAATGTTTCCACCTCTCCAAGTTGCACTGAGATAAATGTGCATAACATATTTAACACATAACGCTTGGAAAGATCGAGGGCAAGAGGAGAAGAGGGAAAGATGGTTGGATGGCATCACTGACTCAATGATATGAATTTGGGCAAACTCCAGGAGATGGTGAAGGACAGGGAAGCATGGCATGCTACAGTCCATGATGTCACAAAGAGTCAGACACAACTTAGTGACTGAACAAAAACTAGCGTTTATAAGCCTAAATAAATGAGAGCCATTAACTAATAGTATATCATTGTGTATTGTTGTTGTTCAGTTCCTAAGTCATGTCTGACTGTTTGTGACCCCATGGCTTGTAGCATGCCATGCTTCTCTGTCCTTCACCATCTCCCGGAGTTTGCTCAAATTCACACCCGCTGAATCAGTGATGCTATCTAACCATCTCATCCTCTGCCACCGTCTTCTCCTTTTGCCTTCAATCTTTCCCAGCATCAGGGTCTTTCTCAATGAGTTGGCTCTTCGCATCAGGTGGCCAAAATATTGGAGTTTCAGCATCAGTCCTTCCAATGAATATTCAGGGTTGATTTCCTTTAGGATTGACTGGTTTGATCTCCTTGCGGTCCAAGGGACTCTGAAGAGTCTTCTTATTGTGTATATCATGTGCATATTATATCTTATGTATCTCCTTTCTACCTTTACTACAGATTGTGACATATAAATAGAATGTAAACAAGAATTTAAACATTGGCCCTTTCAAAATTCTCTTTATATACTAGAAGAATAAATGATCTGGCATGTTTTCTATGTTTTAGAAAATACAAGAAAATAGACAATTATGCAAACCCTATGAATGCATTCAGGATCTGAAAGCTTCTGGGAAACAGGGCAAGTGCCTTGGTGCCTTCTTCCGCTTTAAAAAAAAAAAACAACTTTTTTTTTTAAATGCTGCTTTTAATTATATTACTTGGGCCCCAGGGTACTGAGTGTTTTCTAATCGTTTCCCTTTTGTACAAGGGTTTTCCAATCGTTTGAAGATTTTATTTTCTTAGTTATACCTCAGTTAATAGAATTGTTGAATCCCTTGGAAATTAAAGTAATCTAAAGGGTTTATTATTTAACTTGATAATTAAATTCCCCGTGTTCTCTCCTAATGTGGTGCTCCATACAAAGAAAAGACCCACCATTAAAAACGTAAGTAGAGTTGGATAAGAGCAATTCTCAGAGTAACAACATCTACTCTCATTATCTCCCAGCAAACTATCCACTTTGTAGATAATATGCTGAAAACTTAAACTCTTATCAAAGAGAGCAAGTGAGAGCTAAGCTACTGGCTTTAACTCTTTAGTGACTTTTTGTGGAAGTTTGCGAGCTCTCAAAACATGTATTTCTTGGCAGGAATGGCAAGGACAGGGAACTATGTAATGCATCCATGTTTCCATGAAGTTATAAAAATTCCCAGCTGGGGTCATCAGCATATGGTCAAAGTCTGACCTTTTGCAAGACTCAAGGAAATAGTCACCTAACTCCTTCAGAAGTATATTGGAGGGCTTTCCTGGTGGCTCGCTGGTGAAGAATCACTTGTCAATGCATGAGACACAGGTTCAGTCCCTGGTCTGGGAAGATCCCACGTGCCGTAGAGCAACTAAGCCTGTGCGCCACAACCACTGAGCCTGTGCTCTAGAGCCCAGCGGCCACAACTACTGAAGCCCACGCTCCTAAAGCCTGCGCTCCACAATGAGAGAGGCCGCCGCAGTGAGAAGCCAGCCACCCCTAGAGAGTAGCCTCTGCTCGCCGCAACCAGAGAAAAGCCTGAGGAGCAATGAAGACTCAGCACAGCCAATAATAATTAATTTTTTAAAGAAAGAATGAAAATTGGGTATGGTTTGCTCTTTATAATACCTCCCTACATAGTCCCTCAGTCACAGACCTGAGTGATAATTTATGATCTGACTGCACTTTTGTAAAATCCTTTATAATTTTTAAAGTCCATTCAAGGGATTGAATTTGATCCTGTGAAGTATGGTAAGGCACATTTTATTGGCCCCTCTTTAAAAAAACAAAAGGAACTCTAAAGTCCATCATACTTTTCAGTCTTGTGGGAGACAGCTATTTGTTTTAGCCGGGCCAACATCCAGCACCTACCTATAAGTAGGTTGCCGGTCTTTCAGGGAACTATTGCTTTCCCACCTCCTTTGCCATGTGATTGGGTGGGCTGATCCCAATCCCCATCAACCCTCTATAAATGAGCATATGATTCATATTAGCTAATTGGAGCATTCCATTTTCCAGGCCACAATTACTGACCCAGGAATGGACCAGTGACTTTAGATGCTTCAAAGAAAACTGGCTGTAGTCCCTTTATCAGAACCATTGGGAAAGATGGGTTGTTTTCCCAGAGGGTGCTAAACTGGTATGATGTCATCCTTGTCTCCATAAGGGAGAACATGCCCAAGAATGAAACTAAAACAAAGAAAATCAGGATTAGGAATTGAGAGAGGCCTTATTGGTGATGTTTAGACCTGGGTTTCCTTGTGCCTGAAACACGATTGCTTGGCTTTTCAGATGCTTGAGCAGATACAGATTCTCTTTTGGCCCCCCTGAAGCAATGTTTCTGCTATTTGATGCTAAAATAGTTCAAGTCTCCACTATATTGAAAACAATGAGACGTAACATTCCTGGTATTAATAAGGACATTCATGGATAAGAAGCAGACCCACTGAACTGTGATTTCCTTTTGAAAAGATCTCCACTCTTGTGGTCACGTGATGATTTAATAAAATGTTAGTGACTGTACAAATAAACATGCTCAAAGAAATCATGTGACCTTGTAAATCAACTCATTTCCTTCCCTTCGTTCCTCCAGTATCAGGTCTGGTTTTCAGAAGCTCACACTGAGATGAGGATTTACGGGCAAGGGACTGATTTAGGACATGCGGAAACTGGTAACAGAAAGGAGAAAGCCAGACAGGGAAGAGGAAGAAGCCCAGCCAGGCGCAGTCTGGCAGAGTCCAGAGAGGATGGTGCTAGCTTGGAGGGTGAGTCACAGCTCAGAGTGGTCCCCATCTGAGGCAAGGAGTTGGGGTTTTCCTACTTCTACACCTGTCATTTGCTGGTACAGCCCCCAAAGAGTATAAGCATCCAGTAGCCCAAGGGCGGCCCTCTGAAAGGTTTCAGTGAACCTTTGGGACCTCAATGAATGGTCCTCTCAAGAAACCATTGGGGAAAAAATGACAGAGGAGGAGATTCAAAGCTGGTAAAAAGAATACAGATATGTCCGGGCAGATCCCCAGTATTACCTCACTTTCACCCCCTTTTCCACTGCCAGCTGACTTCAGGCAGGTTCTTAACAAATTCATTCTTAAAAGAAAATGGAGAAAGACTATTACCTAGGCTGTCAGTCATTATTCTTAACTTTCTGCCATTAGTTTAACATCTAATCTTTATCAATGCTAGGAAGACCATATTCCACACTACTAAAATTACAACTGTTGGTCAGACTTCAAACAGTAGAACTATTACAGTACAAAGCCAGATTCTTCCATCCCTAGCTCCTCTGGCTATTTAAGTCAAGAACTTTGAGGTTTGAAATCAGTTGCGATTCCTTGGCTTCGATTCACAAATGCTCTGGTGGCCTTAGAAGAGTTGCTTCTAATTTATGAACAAAGAACATGTTTTCCCTGTATCCTTCCTTGGTCTTCAATCCTTTTGTATATTTGAAAGAGCATATATTTTAGGTCTTAATACATTGTGTAGTCATGTTTCAACAAAATATGAGCATATTTTAAATCTGTAGTCCAGGTCTGACAGTTGGTCTGAAGGCAGAGTACATAAAATACAGATGTATGTATATTTATACACACACATCCTCATTCTCCAAGGACATCAGATAAATTCCACAGTTGCATAATTGCCGTGTTATATGTATTTGTATCTATTGTCCATGATATCTATTCATCAGTATTTAAAATCATCCACATTCAATGAATTTTTGTCTACTGAATTATTTACCTTACTTTTTCCTTCCATCTCTCAAGGCATAAAATTTTAAGATTTGCTGTCTCCTTGATTGCCAGAAACTTTTCTAACACCTATATATATACTTGCCAGAAACTTTTCTATCACACACATACACATATATATCTATATATATTCCAGTGACTTAATACCTAAGAGATTTTCCACATTTTTAAATATGTTAAGAACCTATGGATCATTTTACTACCAAGTTATAAAAGTCTGAAAATATGAGTGAACTGATGAAAATGCCAAGATTCCTTGGAGCATCTCTGAGGATAGATGTGACTGTTTCCCTCTGTTTTACCGAAGAACCCATTCTTTCTATTTAAGTCAGGCTTCAGTCATTATACTCCACTGCAGAAAGAGCTAAATACAACTATGGGGTTGGGATAAGGCAAGAGAAAGAGAGTAATTCGTAGGTCTTCTTTTGAAAAGCATTTCTCTAGATGAGCCTTGCTTGAATGAAAGGAGGCAAATAGACACTGCTGATCTCTGATTCCTAGAAGTAGAGAAAGGAAAGATAAATTGCAGGGCTAGGGAGTAGGTATCAGTCTCATTTTTCACTTATTATTCTTTTTCTGACTGGTTAAGCACTGGTCTTCATGGAACACTGAAGTTAAGTTCAGAGGGGCTTCATGATGCCAACGGGAATAAACTATATGAGAAAAACTCATAATCAGTTGACCATCTGCTATAAAACTTACAGAGGATTTTCAAGGGGATCCTTTTCCAGATGAAAGAAAATCATGTTATTCCCCAAATATTAATGCCATTTTTCTCTTCCTTACTTTCTTCTTGTATGTGTGTGTGCTAAGTCACTTCAGTTGTGTCCAACTCTTTGTAACCCTATGGACCATGACCCAGCAGGCTCCTCTGTCCATGGGATTATCTAAGCAAGAAAACTGGAGTGGGTTGTCATGCTCTCCTCCAGGGGATCTTCCCAACCCAAGGAGCAAAGCTGTGTCTTTTACATCTCCTGCATTGGTGGGCGGGTTCTTTACCATCAGCTCCACCCAGGAAGCCCTTCTTCTTGTTTGCATGTCCACAGTTCTTTAAGTCAGCATCATGGTATTATTACAAAACAAATTTGCTGTCACAACACAAGTTCAGGTTAATCAGTGGGCATGCTCTCTTTTACTGAGACCCTCCCACGAAAAAAAAGTTTTAATAAAAAGTATTGGTACTCTAGGAAACATTCATGCCAGCTTTCCTCACTTCCATGCAAAAGTCAGTTTCCTAGACCTCCTGATTCTTTTAATCCTTATTTAACTCCTTCTTAACTCCCTACCCCAGCCCCATGCATGGAGCGAAAACCAACAGGCTCTTAAGCACTCAAGACAAATTTGAAATGTTTTGATCACTTCTCTGGTTTTCCAAAACTAAAATATAATGTGTGCCTAGTTGCTCAGTCATGTCCAACTCTTTGTGACCGCATGGACTGCAACCTGCCAGACTCCTCTGTCCATGGGGATTCTCCAGACAAGAATACTGGAGTGGGTTGCCATGTCCTCTTCCAGGGGATCTTCCCAAACCAGGGATGAAACTCAGGTCTCCCGCATTGCAGGCAGCTGTCTGAGCCACCAGGGAAGTCCACATTTACTTATATAACCATGTATACATACATCCCCTTGCTTGCTGATCAGAGGCAATGTCACTGGATTTATATATATTTTATTGGTGCAACCCAATGGTGACTGTTCTTGTTCAGTTGCTAAGTCATGTCTGACTCTTTGTGACCCCATGGACTACAGTGTGCCAGGTTTCTCTATCCTCCACTATCTCCTGGAGTTGGCTCAATTTATGTCCACTGAGTCAGTCATGCTATCTAATCAGCTTATCTTCTGCTGCCTTCTTTTGCCTTCAGTCTTTCCCAGCATCAGCGTCTTTTCCAACACGGTGACTAGCAGCTTGCAATTGCACAGTGAGATTTGGGAGCTGTTCTGAACCTGGTGCTGAATTAATTAACCCATCATGGAGGGGTCAGCATTCATTCCTCAGATTATAGGGACACATGCTCCTCACATTGAGACCTCTTGGAACTATCCTCTCATTGCTCTTGGGAGCATCCTCTGAAACCACATCTACTAGAAGAAAAAAATGCCAGCCAAATTGGGACAGTATGAAAATCTCAAGAAAAAACACATTTAATTGACTCCTGGGTTCAATGCCATAAGCAGGGCACTCAAGCTCTATCAGACTTCAGGCTCAAATCCTACTCTGCTCTATGAGATAAAAGTACTGTGATATAAAACTGTCTGGATTGACATAGATGCTACTCTCCATTGTAACGGAGTATTACTTTAGTCATAAGAACGTACTTAATTGTTGTTACTGAGTTCAGAATCTTAAGGGTTCTCCCAAGGATAAAGTCTATACTGTAAAATAAAAGATATTTTTAAAGTTTGGGGGATGCCCATTATGACCTCCTACATTTTTACCTTAAATTATTGTTTACCTAGATTAGTTGAGTTAGTCTTAGAGAAAAAATAATGTCCAGTATGTTACATGAAGGGTATTGTGTGCTTGTGTGTGTGTGTGTATTTGATTCTTAGACTCAATTTAACACATATGTCCCAGTCTAAGTGTGTGTGCGTGTGTGCGTGTGTGCGTATGTGTGTGTGTGTGTGTGTAGTTGCTCAGTTGTTTCCAACTCTTTATGACCCCATTGACTATAGCCCGCCAGGCTTCTCTGTCCATGGGATTTCCCAGGCAAGAATACTGAAGTGGGTTGCCATTTCTTTCTCCAGGTGATCTTCCTGACCCAGGGATCGAACCTGGGTCTGCTGCATTCCAGGCAGATTCTTTACCATCTGAGCCACCAGGGAAGCCCCCTTTTCTAAGTACTAAACACCAAATCTATAACTGTTATCTTTCTTTTACACTAAATCTAAAATTATTATCCATTATTTTCTAAAAGCAACCACATCAAAGCTCAACACATTATAGTTTTTGCAATTTTAAGTGCTTAACAAATGCTGCGGAGAAGGCAATGGCAACCCACTCCAGTACCCTTGCCTGGAAAATCCCATGGATGGGGGAGACTGGTAGGCTGCAGTCCATGGGGTCGCTAAGAGTCAGACACGACTAAGCGACTTCACTTTCACTTCTCACTTTCATGCATTGGAGAAGGAAATGGCAACCCACTCCAGTGTTCTTGCCTGGAGAATCCCAGGGATGGGGGAGCCTGGTGGGCTGCCATCTATGGGGTCACACAGAGTCGGATACGACTGAAGCAACCTAGCAGCGGCAACAAATGCTGAGTGATTTCATCACCAAAAGATAATGTATACAATTTTAGGTTAATAATCATTCCATTCAACATTCCTTAATAGAGACAATTGCAAGTTCTATTTGAGTAATACTTTCCTTTATTCCCATGGCCTTATAAAGAATGTAATGAGGAAAAATATTTGTCAATATGCTATTTAAGTTGGAATAGTATTTAGTTCCCAACAACTACATGCAGGTCAGATCCTTGATACAAAAGTATTTCTTTGTGCATCGTGATAAATTTAAGTCAGTGATCCAATATTCCCGTGCTTAGCCAGAGAAGATTTTCTTTTCCTCCTGGTTATCTACCTTGTATCCTGAGTTTTAATGCTGTATCTTTTAAGTCAATTTCACATCCTGCCTTAGAGGCTCTCAGACTTGTATTTCACTGATACTATAACTCTTGTTTACTGATTTTATGTCTGACTCCTAGAAATTATGGTCTTAAAAGAGCTGCCAGTTAACATCCAACCAACTTTCAGCTCACTTTCAATGAAGAACCAAAAAACATTCCAAAATATGACACCTTAAAAGACAGGTGATTTTTTTTTCCTTTTCTTGAAAATACTTTTCTAAACATGGTGATGGAAAATTTCACAGAACTGACACTGACTACAAAGCCCCATTACTTTTTATTACCTATTTATTAAGGGTTCACATACATTAAAAGATTAAATGACTTCAATATTTGATTACCAGGATACTATTAGATGTAAATTATATTGTTCTGAAAATGATTCTCCAGTGATAAAAAGTTATGAATATTGAAACAAATGCACTGAATCTTCAGTGGTCAAAGTAGACCAATACAAATATTTTCAGTGAGTGACATTTTCATAACAAAGTAAATTTTGATTTAAAAATATTGCACTTAAATTGGGATGCCAGCTTTAACTTCGTTCAAACACTCGTAAGTATACTTTATTGATTACGTATATAATTGTATTTTCAAAAGGATTTCTCCTACACTCCATGCAGATACTCACCACCCACCAGGACTGTGGCTTTCTCACTCTTAAAAGTCTCTGTACTTCATCAACTGACTTCAGCACATTCATAACCAGACAACATAAGAACAACACAAGTAAAATTTAAGGTGCCTAGTATCTTAACACGGAGAAGGCAATGGCACCCCACTCCAGTACTCTTGCCTTGAAAATCCCATGGACGGAGGAGCCTGGTAGGCTACAGTCCATGGGGTCACTGAGTCGGACACGACTGAGCGACTTCACTTTCACTTTTCACTTTCATGCATTGGAGAAGGAAATGGTAACCCACTCCAGTGTTCTTGCCTGGAGAATCCCAGGGACAGGAGAGCCTGGTGGGCTGCCATCTATGGGGTAGCACAGAGTCGGACACGACTGAAGTGACTTAGCAGCAGCAGCAGCAGCAGTATCTTAACACATTCTGTCCAATCTTGACAAAATAACCAAATTATGAATTTAAAAAGTTAAAGCCATCATCGTTGTGGCAGTGTTGGCAGCAAGTAAACAGAAATGGACCATCAGTTTCTGTCATGTCTTTTATTTACTGTTTTGAACTTTCTGCTTTTGAAAGAGATTTGTTGTTAAAATCTGCTGCTTTGTTTAATTAGGGTAATGGGGAAGCCTCAGAAGGGAGGAAATCTGAATAACCCAATTACCTGATTAAACTAATTAGCCCCACATGGTAAAGTACTCCCACCCACCCCCCCCAACCCCCACCCCCCAGGGAAATTTAAAGTCATCTCCTGTCAAATTCCCCAATCCTGGTGAATGGTAATCTCATCTGTAGAAATCTAGTCCATTTTTGCAGTTAGTCTCTCTCCATCTCCCCTAGAGGGCAATCCTTCCTAATTTTAAAAGGATCAGATTCCAATGAGAGAAAGTTGAGAGCTCACCAAACTGCAGAATTGGAAAGTAATCTCTTGTAAAGAATATGATGGGAAAAAACTCACTGTGTTCACATTCCCTGTGACTCACCAACCAGCTGAGTCTTCATTTTTCACACAATGCTTTCTTTTTTCATTCCTTCATCCATGAATTGTTGAACAATTTTGACTATCTTGATGTAAAGAAAGAAATTACATAATCCCCTAAAAATCCCTTTTAACTATATAAATCCTACCATCTTCATTGTTTGATTTTGTTTCTTAGCACTAGTAGTAAAAAAAAAAAAAAAAAAAAAAAAAACTTTCTGTAGATCAAAATATTGACACATTGAGTATCTTATCTCTTGTTTCCTCTTTCTGGGCTTTTTTTTTTTTTTGTATGGTACTGTTTTTAGAAGCAGAACTAAGTCATATAGTAACTGATAAAGGTAGCCTTAGGTTGTAGAATCATAGAATACATAATACCTGTCCTTTATAAAGTTTCCAAAAAGACAAACAATTATTCAAGGGTCTTTTTATTTCTCAGTGGTAGAGCTAGAATTTCTTCTTAGTTTTAAAATGTTTATCTGAGATTTGCTTGCTAATACACCCGCATTCTGTAATTCCACCACTAGACTCTCTGCAAAAACTAGAAGTAAGATTTTTATTGAGCACTTTCTATGTGCCAAGCCCTGCATTAGGCACTTTATCTGAATTTTATCATGTAATCCTTAGAACAACCCAAAGATACGTTATTACTCCCTTTTACAAATGAGAAACACAAAGCTCAGAGATAATAAGTAACTTGTCCAAATCTCTCAGTTAGTAGGTTTCACTACAATTCAAACCACTTCTGTCTACCACAGGGTTTATTTTCTCATCTCCTACTGCCTTATCAACCTGGGAAGACTGTCTCTGCAGCTTTCCTTCAAGGACAGTAAAGAAAACTTAAAGAAATCTCAGGAAAAATAAAGAATCAATTTCCTTAATATTCCCCCTGGAAAACTAATTTTTTAGCTTAGAAAAATCTATTTCCTGGTTTCACAAGATATAGGGTAGTGTTTATATTTAACTAGTCAGACAGCCTGGATTGAAGTTTCAACTCTTTCCTCAACCAGCTGAATCATTTTTAACAAAGGCATAGTGTGTGCTAAGACACTTTAGTTGTGTTCGACTCTTTTTGACCCTATGGATCGTAGCCCATTAGGCTTCTCTGTCCATGGGATTCTCCAGGAAAGAATACTGGAGTGGGTTGCCATGCCCTCCTCCAGGGATCTTCCCAACCCAGGGATCTAACCCATGTCTCTCAAGTCTCTTGCATTGGCAAGCAGGTTCTTTACCACTAATGCCACCTGAAAAGCCCAACAAAGGCCCAGGCAATGCCAATTCTAATTATTTTTGTTTGAGGTCAAAGAAGAGAAGGGTTTGATAATGATAACTATGAGAGGGGCTCGCCAACCTGAAAAAAATAAACCGAAGGATAGGTTCATCATTTAAGTTGAACAGGTAAGATTTTTAAAAGTCCCATGCAAACATGCCAGGTTGGTTTTGGTTTCTGCTTGTTCAGTTTGGTGGTATGGCTTCCATGGATGCATAAAGAGGATTTTCTGGGCAAGGAAAAAAGTCCACCCAGTTTAACAGCCAAACCCCACCCCTGCCCCTTTGAAACAGAACTGAAATGCCTTATTTCTTTAAGAATATTTGAGATACCAATGGCATCTGTGCAAATAAAAGGTAAGAAATTGATTATATGAATCTCACTTCCTTTCTCTCAGATGTTTCACAAAATTCAGTATTTCCCCTCAATATTCCAATCTCGCCAGCCACTTTATGTTGCCCTCTCCTCAACAACTCAATCTGAATTCCAGAGGTGACCCCGTTCTTTGGAAATAATGACCTGCATTTGCAATTCAGGGGTGCATGCTAAGTTGCCTCAGTCGTGTCCGACTCTGCGACCCCATGGACTACAGCCCACCAGGCTCCTCTGTCCATGGGATTTTTCAGGCAAGAATACTGGAGTGGGTTGCCATGCCTGTCTCAAGGGATCTTCCCAACCCAGGGATCAAACCCCTGTCTCCTGCATCTCCTGCACTGCAGGCCAATTCTTTGCCCGCTAAGCCACCTGGGAAGCCCAGATTACTTTATATATAACTGGTTTAACTCAGCTATGAGTCCATGAAGAGATCGATTTGCTATTGATCTACATCTACATATCTTTAACCCACTGTATGGCTGCCTTTAATTTATGCCCCTAATTTTATTTTTTAGAGTTACCTATCCCATTAATACTCACTCACTTTTTTTTCACCTTATTAAAGGTTTCTCAGCCTTGTCACTACTGATATGTTGGATCCAGTAATTCTTTGCTGTTGGGGGGACTTTCCTGGGCACTGCAGGGTGTTTTGAAGAATCCCTGGCCTCTACCAAGTAAACGTAGCAGCAAACCTCTTTCTCAGTTCTAATAACCCAAAATGTCTCCAGACATTGCTAAATTACACCTGTTAAGAACCATTGATCAACTAGTATTATCCTATAACTTTTAAATAGCATTAGAAATTTGAGTTTCATTCTAAATATTAATAGTAATTATTAAGGTTTTATTTTTACCTCAATTTCGAACTTTTCTCTGCCAGTGGATGCAGTATCCAAAACTGCATTCTCTCAGTATCCTAAACCCTTTAGCAGGCATTGTTGAGTTATGAAAACCATAACCAAATAGCTGCATGACAGTATGACAGTATGACATTCCAGGTCATACTGGAAAGTAAAAGTAAACTCCAGCATGGTCCAGGCACCTGCTCTGTAGTTCAGTTTATTGTACTGGCTTGCTCCGACCCTAGCTGTCCTCCTGTGTGTGTGTGTGTGTGTGTGTGTGTGTGTGTACATGTGTGATGCATGCTCAGTCATGTCTGACTCTGCAACGCCATGGACTATAGCCCACCAGGCTCCTTTGTCCATGGAATTTTCTAGGCAGGAATACTGGAGTGGGTTGCCATTCCCTTCTGCAGCGGATCTTCCCAGCCCAGAGAACGAACCCACGGATCCTGCAGGTGGATTCTCTACCACTGTGTCACCCAGGAAGCCCTCCTCCTGTGTATGCTCCCCCCAAATGCCTGCATCATGTAGGACCCACAGGAGCCTCAAGACAAAAGCAAGCAGTTGCCTAACTATGAATGATGCCACAGCTATGCACGTCAAGTGCAACGTGGGCCCCAGGAAGCAGTGAGTTGAACAATACTGCCTCTGTAACCTGACTGCCAAGGCAGTAAAAACAACCTGTATATTCAAAGCACAGACATCTGTGGCACTGGGACCAGCCCTACATCAGGTTCTGAAGCATGCCCAGGTCACTTGAGTCACAAGCTTCGTCTTTCAGCACCCTCCATCATCACAAGTCCAACCTGTCTCCTACCCCAAGGGAGCTTCTGGGGCAGCCCAACCCCCGAGTTTCCTGTACTAAAACATCCTCTCACTTAAATGTATTTTTCTGGACCCCACTTGTAGCTGATCTCCCAAACTGACCTGTAGTTATCAAGATCCAAATACTAAACTGATGGCTCTGAGCCAGGTCCACCCGCACGGAACATGTATCTCTTTAGTCAGCAAGTGTTCTGTTTTGTTTCTTTGGTCTAACTGCCAACATTTATAAACCTGGAAATTTTATCTCAAAATTCCAGATTTCCAGCTTCTCTTAAGGAACTTGCCTGTGACACCACTGGCATTGAAACAGCTGCGGCTGAACCATACGACCTGTTTAGACAGATTGGATCATGTGTTCCTGGTCCATTCCTGAGCCTGCTCCCCTCAATTCTTGGTGTTACCTGCCCTCAGCCCCCAAAGGTATCTGAGTATGTCATCTTCTCATTTCAATCCGAGATTCACATGCCGAATCTGTAATTATTTCTGGAAAACAGGATCAGCAAGACGAATGGAAGATATACTAAAATTGAAAACAATAACTTTTGAATGCTATTCATGCACTTTTCCTAGACATCATTTTTTCCAAACACAAGCATCATGCGTGTCTTATCAAGCACTATTTTTAGGTGCTGTAGTCAAATGTCAGTCACAGTTTGAAGCACTTTACAAGAGTTCATCTAAGTCTCACAGCAGCCATTTGCAGAAGGTACCATTATTGTCCTCTTAGGGGAGATAAGGAAACTGAGGCATGGATTGGTTAAGAAATGTGTTCCTCCAATGTCAGGATCTATATGGCAAAGAACTTGGGTGGTCTGACTCTAGACTCCAAGTCAAGTGTGCCTTGACATTTAACTGCCTCTCAGATTGACAGTTCTCACAATAACTCAGAAGCAATGGGTATTAACTATCCCACCTTTAAAGATGAGGGAATTGGCATTCAGAGAAATTAAGGACGTCTTCTAAAAATAGTTGTCAAAGTGCTTCAGAGAAGAGACTGTCTACTCTCTCCACCAGTTTCCGTGGTCAGCCTTAATCAGAGGTGCTAGGCCTTCACTACCATGAACCACCCAGGCTGCAGGCCTTTCCCCCCCCACCCCAGACCCTAACCAAGGGAGTAAGTAGGGGTCTGCTCTGCTCTGCTACAGCCCCCAAGCCCAGTGCAGAATCAGCACAGGCACAGGAAGGCGTCAAAGCCTCCAAAGCCAAGATTTGCCAAGGCAGGAGGCCACACCCCCTAGAAGGTGGGACCCACTAGGGTCCATGCTAAGTCCACTGAACTTGCCCTGCAGAGCGGTTCCTGTTCTGTTGAGGTGAAGAGAAAGCTGCAGAAGTGGGATGGGAAAGTAGGGGTGGAAACTGGGACAGTTGGAGAAAAATTGAAACAAAAGTTACAGAGTAATCCACCACTGGTTGGACAGAAAGAACAAAACTTAAAGGATTCAGGAAGTATTAACATCTCTTCTCCAGTTTGACCAAATCTTTATCCCAGTCTGGGTTCTCATTGAATATCACACATACTGACTTAAATGAGCTCCTCTTGCACAATACATGGAATTGTTTCCTTTCAAAACATGCAGTGGAACTGAGAAGACAGTTGTAGATTTCCCAACAAACAAGTACTCAGCCAAAGCCTTGGAGTCATTCTAGATCCCTCTGTTCCTTTCACTTCCTAAGTTCTATTCATGTTGCTCCAAGTAGCTCTTCTCCAAAACTTATCCCCAGTACATCTTGTCTCTATCTCAACTGCTAGAACCCTTGGCCAAACCCCAATCACCTCTCACTCGGATTATTGTCTTCACCTCCTCACTCTTTTTCAAGGCTCCCTTGTCATTTTCACCCCTCCAATCCATCTTCCAAATAACAGAATAAATATCCCTACAAAACACTAATCAGATCACATGATTCCAATGTGCAAAATCCTCCATCCTAAAGTCAAATTTTCTGCCATCCTAGAAAACTCAGTCTCTCCATCTTCACCCTCTATGTTCTCTCATTTGCTCACCACTTGGAATTCTGACCTCCTTTGCTCCTCAGACATATCAAATTCATTTCACTTGCATATACTCTGCCCCCAGATCACTTTTCCTACATTTTCCCGTTGCTGTTGCCTCACTTCCTGCAACTTTCTTTTCTAATGTCGCACACTTAGAGATTGCTTTCTTGACCATTTTCTTCTTTTTTAAAAATATATTTTTTGTTTATTTATTTGGCTGTACTGAGTCTTGGTTGTAGCCTCCAGGATCTTTTAGTTGAGGCATCTGAACTCTTACTTGCTGTCTGTGGGATCTACTTCCTCAACCAGGGATTGAATCCAGTCCCCTGCATTGGGCTTGCAGACCACCAGGGAAGTCCCCTTCACCACCATTTCTAAAACAGTCATCATTCATTGTCCAGCCACCAATCCCAGCTGTCTCCACTTCCTCATGGTACTTTGTTGTCCTGCTATTGTTATTTTTTAGTACTTAGCCACTGTCCGAAATTATCGAATATATATATATTTGCTTCTGTGTTTCTTTTCAGTCTCTTTTCACTAGAACTTGATCTCTGAGCACATAGACCTAGTCTGTCTTGTTTGGGGGTTTATCTTCAGGACAAAGAACCACGCCTAGCACACAGAAGTTGTTCTGTAAATATTTGTTTAATGAAAGAACAAAATTACAAAATCACTGTATTTTTAGCTTTGGAGAATAGAGTAAGAAGATAATGAGAAAGAGGAAGGGGAACATAGTTGAGTTTTTCAAATGCCTACAAGGGGCCAAGCGTAGTGTCACAAATGTACTAAAGTCCCTAGTAAACGGTCGCTGTGTTTGTTGATCCTGTACTGATTTACACACTCGATTGAACTTCATGCACTCATGGATTCTTTCATGGATTTAAGGTAGACATTAGTGTCCCCATTGCACAGAAAAGGAAGCTGAGGCAGAAAGGTGTTAAATAACATGGGCCAAAGAGCTGGGTCACTTCATCGCAAATAGGCAGGGAAACAATGGAAACAGTGACATACTTTATTTTCTTGGGCTCCAAAATCACTGCAGATGGTGACTACAGACATCAAATTAAAATACACTTGCTCCTTGGAAGAAAAGCAACCTAGACAGTATATTAAAAGGCAGAGACATTCAGTTCAGTTCAGTCGCTCAGTTGTGTCCGACTCTGCGACCCCATGAATCACAGCATGCCAGGCCTCCCTGTCCATCGCCAACTCCCGGAGTCCACCCAAACCCATGTCCATTGAGTCGGTGATGCCATCCAGCCATCATATTCTCTGTCGTCCCCTTCTCCTCCTGCCCTCAATCTTTCCCAGCATCAGGGTCTTTTCAAATGAGTCAGCTCTTCGCATCAGGTGGCCAAAGTGTTGGAGTTTCAGCTTCAACATCACTCCTTGCAATGAACATCCAGGACTTATCTCCTTTAGGATGGACTGGTTGGATCTCCTTGCAGTCCAAGGGACTCTCAAGAGTCTTCTCCAACACCACAGTTCGAAAGCATCAATTCTTCGGCACTCAGCTCTCTTTATAGTCCAACTCTCACATCCATACATGACCACTGGAAAACTATAGCCTTGACTAGATGGACCTTTGTTGGCAAAGTAATGTCTCTGCTTTTGAATATGCTATCTAGGTTGGTCATAACTTTCCTTCCAAGGGGTAAGCGTCTTTTAATTTCATGGCTGCAATTACCATCTACAGTGATTTTGGAGCCCCCAAAGATAAAGTCTGACACTGTTTCCACTGTTTCCCCATCTATTTCCCATGAAGTGATGGGACCAGATGCCATGATCTTCGTTTTCTGAATGTCGAGCTTTAAGCCAACTTTTTCACTCTCCTCTTTCACTTCATCAAGGGGCTTTTAAAAAAGTTGCTCTTCACTTTCTGCCATAATAGTGGTGTCATCTACATGTCTGAGGTTATTGATATTTCTCCTGGCAATCTTCATTCCAGCTTGTGCTTCCTCCAGCCCAGAGTTTCTCATGATGTACTCTGCATAGAAGTTAAATAAGCAGGGTGACAATATACAGCCTTGATGTACTCCTTTTCCTATTTGGAACCAGTCTGTTGCTCCATGTCCAGTTCTAACTGTTGCCTCCTGACCTGCATACAGATTTCTCAAGAGGCAGGTCAGGTGGTCTGGTATTCCTATCTCTTTCAGAATTTTCCACAGTTTTTTGTGATCCACACAGTCAAAGGCTTTGGCATAGTCAATAAAGCAGAAATAGATGTTTTTTTGGAACTCTCTTGCTTTTTCCATGATCCAACAGATGTTGGCAGTTTGATCTCTGGTTCCTCTGCCTTTTCTAAAACCAGCTTGAATATCTGGAAGTTCACAGTTCACGTACTGCTGAAGCCTGGCTTGGAGAATTTTAAGCATCACATTACTAGCGTGTAAGATGGGTGCAATTGTGCGGTAGTTTGAACATTCTTTGGCATTGCCTTTTTTTAGGATTGGAATGAAAACTGACCTTTTCCAGTCCTGTGGCCACTGCTGAGTTTTCCAAATTTGCTGGCATATTGAGTGCAGCACTTTCACAGCATCATCTTTTAGGACTTGAAATAGCTCAACTGGAATTTCATCCTCTCCACTAGCTTTGTTCATAGTGATGCTTCCTAAGGCCCACTTGACTTCCCATTCCAGGATGTCTGGCTCTAGGTGGGTGATCACACCATTGTGATTATCTGGATCGTGAAGATCTTTTTTGTACAGTTCTTCTGTGTATTCTTGCCTCCTCTTCTTAATATCTTCTGCTTCTGTTAGATCCTTACCATTTCTGTCCTTTATCGAGCCCATCTTTGCTGAAATGTTCCCTTGGTATCTCTAATTTTCTTGAAGAAATCTCTAGTCTTTTCCATCCTATTGTTTTCCTCTATTTCTTTGCATTAATCGCTGAGACATTATTTACCAACAAAAGTCCGTATAGTCAAAGCTATGGTTTTTCCAGTAGTCATGTATGGATGTGAGAGTTGGACCATAAAGAAAGCTGAGCACTGAAGAATTGATGCTTTTGAACTGTGGTGTTGGAGAAGACTCTTAAGAATCCCTTGGACTGCAAAGAGATCAAACCAATCAATCCTAAAGGAAATCAGTCCTGAATATTCATTGGAAGGACTGATGGTGAAGCTGAAGTTCCAATACTTTGGCCACCTGATGGCAAGAACTGATTCATTGGAAAAGACCCTGATGCTGGCAAAGATTGGAGGTGGGAGGAGAAGGGGACAACAGAGAATGAGATGATTGGATGGCATCATCGACTTGAGGAACTTGAGTTTGAGCAACTCCGGGTTTTGGTGATGGACAGTGCTGCAGTCCCTGAGATCACAAAGAGTCGGACATGACTGAGTGACTGAACTGAACAGAAAGAGCTGGAAGGTGACAGAACTGACCCTGATGCCAGAGATGGTTTCCCTCCCACCAAACTATGATTCTGACCACTGTCTCTGAGGTTTACTGCCATAACCTTTCATCCTTACACTTTCTCCTGTAAAAAATGGGCTGAATTTAGAAAGAATGAAATAATGCCATTTGTAGCAACATGGATGGACCTAGCGATTGTCATACTGAGTGAAGTAAGTCAGACTGAGAAGGAGAAATATAGTACGACATCCCCCCTTATACCCCTTATATGTGGAATCTAAGGAGAAATGATGGGAATTAACTTACTTACAAAACAGAAAGAGACTCACAGACTTAGAGAATGAACTTATGGTTGCCTGTACACACTGCTGTATTTGAAATGGATAACCAGCACGGTCCTACTGTAAAATACATGTAACTCTGCTCAGGGTTATGTGGCAGCCTAGGTGAGAGAGGAGTTTAGAGGAGAATGGATGCATGTTTACGAATGACTCAGTCCCTTTGCTGTTCACCTGAAACTATCACAACATTGTTAACTCAATAAAAAATAAAAAGTTTAAAATAAATAAATAGAAATAAAACCAAAAAATTGGCTGAAAAGAACTTGCCTCCTAAATCCTCAAATGTGGCCAAGGCAAGAAAATAAAACTCAAAAATTGTTTCAACCTCTTGGAAGTAGAGCGCCCTTTGATGGCTAAGTGCCTTTTGATTATCTGGCATGTCAGAACAAATTATGTCCTTGTTAATAAAGAGAGGTCAACACTGGAACACCTGACATGTCCATTCCTGCTGCTGTCCATCCAGCTTAGCCTCTGTATCTGTGGTCCCTAGTAAACCACACACTAGGATCAGCATTTTCCCCATCTATTATGATGTCTTACCTTGCAAAGGGAACATAATGTGGTCAGACAGAATGATCACAGACACACTCATAAATTGGCTTTCCCCCTTTGAAGAACCCTTTTCAGTAATCACTTTCCTAAAAATTTGATGCTCGGGTTTTTTTTAATAAAAGTAGAATGCTGAGAATGGAAAACAGTGTTTGTTGTTGTTGTTATTCAGTCAGCAAGTTGTGTCCAATTCTTCATGACCCCATGGACTGCAGCACACCAGGCTTCCCTGTCCTTCACTATCTCCCATAGTTTGCTCAAACTCATGTCCACTGAGCTGGTGATGCCATCCAACCATCTCATCCTCTCATTCTCCTCCCACCTTCAATAGCTTTGACTCATATAATTCCAACATCTTTCCCAGCATCAGGGTCTTTTCCAATGAGTCAGCTCTTCTTATCAGGTGGCCAAGTATTGGAGCTTCAGCTTCAGCATCAGTCCTTCCAATGAATATTCAGGGTAGATTTCCCCTAGGATTGACTGTTTTGATCTCCTTGCTGTTCAAGGGACTCTCATGGATCCCCTTCATGGATCAATGCCTTGTTGTGGCAAAGGGGCTTGCATAACTCAGTGAAGCTATAAGCCATGCCATGCAGGGCCACCCAAGATGGATGGGTCATAGTGGAGAGTTCTGACAAAACGTGAGCCACTGGAGGAGGGAACGGCAAACCACTCCAGTATATTTGCCAAGAGAACTCCATGAACTGTATAAAAAAGAAAATGGTATAACCACCCTGAAAAACAGTTAGGCAATTTCGTTTAAAAACTAAATATATACTATGACTTAGCAATTGCACTTATCCCAGAGAAGTGAAAATATATGTGCACACAAACCACTACACAATTGTTCATAGCAACTGGAATGGAAATAGCCAGCAGACGGTGGTACCTCCATGCCAGGGAATTGCGCTTAGTAATACAAAGGAATGAATTAACTGCTCATACACACAACTGCAAAAAGCCATCCTTTAAAGGTCACATACTATAGAATTCCACTTATATAACCACCTCAAAATGACGAACTTACAGAAATGGAACAGATTAGTGGTTGCAAAGGTTTGGTTGTGTTGGGGGAGGGTCAGGTAGCAAGAGGAAAATTGCTGAGATGTTGGAATAGTTCCTTATTTGGATTGTAGTGGTGGTTAGACACATCTGTGCTGTTGTTAAATGCTCAGTTGTGTTGACTCTTTTTGACCCCATGGACTGTAGCCCAGGCTTCTCTGTTCATGGGGATTCTCCAAGTGAGAATAGTAGAATTGTTGCCATGCCCTCCTCCAGGGGATCTTCCCAACCCAGGGATTGAACCCAGGTCTCCTGCATGGCAGGTGGATTCTCTACTATCTGAGCCACCAGGGAAGACCAAGGATACTGGAGTGGGTAAACTATCCCTTCTCCAGGGGATCCTCGCAACCGAGGAATCAAACCAGGGTCTCCTGTGTGGCAGGTGGATTCTCTACACAAGTCTTAGATTCACATAGAACTATGCACACACATGGTACCAATGTCTGTCCTAGTGAGTGACACCATAGTGCTTTGTGCACACACAGAAAACACTTCTCTCTAAAATTAGACATTCTAATAGACACAACAGAGATAAATTGCTTGTATAAATTGTAACATTTGATAAATGTTCTTGAGATAGTCCCAGGAATTTTTTTGCATTCCAAGTCAATCCAAATCAGAGTGCTATAATATATAGGTAGATATAAAGATAAACAAGTTTGACGGTTTGAAACCTCAAGAGAGTTCCTAGTGAAATCTGAAACTGGATTCTAGAAAGGGAAAGTGAGGAGAGAGAAGGGTCAATTTCTCCAGGCTGGTAGGTGGCTTTGAAATAAGCAAGGGACTTACATTAAGAGGCTTGTCTTCGATGACTGCTGTATCTTCTCACCCACCCACCAGAATCTTGAGTTTATGTACAGACCTTACTATCTGGGTTCAGTCACGTATTCAGAACAGATGGTCCCAATAGACCTTATTCCTTCAAGGTTATGACCTTGAAAATCCCCCCGCCCCCCCACTCTGGGAAAAGTGTACATTCCAAGGACAGGGGAGTGTACCAGCCTCTACTTGCCTGGGTTCAGTGTGCAAGTCAAGCAGTAGTCACGTTCTCTCCATTTCTTCCAGCACCTTCAGTACTGGTTTCAGCAGTTCTAGAAGTGATGATTGAAAATACATTTGTTCTACGATGGTATTTTCCTATGTGTTTTCCCTCCTTAAACGAAGTAAGCTCAGCCTCAGTGTCTATTTCCTTCTGTGGTTTTGTCTGCCGTGCAAGAGCCCCGGCGGGTAATGTAAATGTGTGAGTCAAATAGGATGTAGTGTGACTTAGAGGGAACCAAAGAGCATGCCTCACCTCAAACCATTCAAATTCAAATATTATAAAAAGAGAGGAAAACCACTCACATTGGGCCAGCTCCACAAATGTGCAGCCTCTGCAGTTACCGCTCCCCTCAGTAAACAAAATGCAGGTGCGCAGCCACTGAGGCGGGGCCAGGCGTGTTTGTTTTCTTTTGAATCAGGATGAGGAGGCAGCCATAATGAGGAAGTGCTGAATATTTTGGCCATGAAATAGTGAGGGTGCCTCCCAGAGACACCCACCTGTTGAACTGTTTACTTCTTAAAGAGTGTGGCAGGGAACATCAAGATACCGCTGATGAAAGGAATTCAGCTAAAGCTCTAAAAACCAGCAGTAGGATATTGGGCACACTGGAGTGCAAAAGCTTGCTGCAAAGCATTGGTGAATATTCTGTTCCCTCCCACTCACAGTAATCCAAAACCAGTCATTTGTAACATTTATGTTGTTCTGGATAAATGGTGAGGAAAGCAGAAGAAAATTTGCCTTGACAGTCTCTAAAATCTGTGGCCCATTGCTTTCTGTCAAGTTGCTGGGGAGCCCTGTAATTCCAAATCCCAATAACCACAAAATCTGTGATTTTGTGATTGCATGTGCCCATCCCCCTTGTCTTCAAACAAAGTTATCCTAAATCTTTTAATGCAGGCTGGAAATCTGGAAGCTGCCATTGTGTGAAATACAGGCTTCAGGATCCAAATGGCTCACGGAAGAAAAAGAATGTAGCCCTGATGCCTGTTTACTGCTAAATGTTATTCAAATGGTTGACATCTGGTCTATTACAAAATCCTATGTAATTTGAGGTCCTGATTATGTGATTGTATCTTCCTCTGTTTCCTTTGGACAGGATGCTTTTGTAAATGCCTCCCTTTTTAATTTCAGGAAAATCAGGGATTATTTGAACTTTTTTTTAAACTACAAGACAAATATAGATCAGATTTGCCACCTTTCCAGGTACTCTTTTATCAGTTTATCTATTCAGCAGTGTTCATAGAGCTGTTACTATGTACTAGCAACCATGATAGATGCCAGAAATAAAACAATGAGTAAAAGGTGGTACTTATCCTCAGCAAAATCCTGCAGAAAGAAATAGAGTACGTGGACATTGGCAGTTGTCTACCTAGCAGACTTTCCCTTCTTAGGCCTTCTCAAACAGGCCTTTCTCTCATCAGCGATTAGGCAGGTGAAAAGTCTTGCCCATGAGTTATGAGAAGAAGTATGCTGGGGGCGCCCCACCATGTTCTTCAGAAGAAACTTCTGGAAGCTTCTGTATTCCTCTGATGTTACTGTTCATGGGTCATGTGTCTGGAACAGCTGCATCCAGTTCAGTACAAGAATGAGGGTGAAGCTGATCCATAGAGAGGCACAGAGCTCAAACAATCAGGAAAATGGAGCCAGTAGATAAAGACAATTAAAAATGTGTCCTATGTCTGGGCTTCCCCTTATGGGAACCAGTGAGTTACTTTGTCACTGAAGCAAATTTGAGTTGGGTTTCCTCAAACCTGCAAAGAAAATGGTTTGTTATGCCTTTACCAAGATCCCTTCTCATGAGAAGATCCAAGATCACACCATCTTTTTCTCAATGATGAGAGTGACACATGATGTCATGAACTATCGTGGATGTATTTCTAACTGTGCTTTTACTTCTCAGGAAAGATACTTGACGTTACCGGGCACTTTCTCCTCTCTCTTTGCCCTTGTATTTACAATCTCCGTTCACTTATTCCCAGTTAATTTAACCTAAACTACAACATGAGAAACACAACAGGAAAGTTTCTCAAACTATGACTGTTTCTGTAGGTTTATTTTCAATTCTAAAAATTATTTTCAATAGATATATATTTACAGTTAGAAAATTAGATATATATTTACAATTAGAAAATTCACAATTAAAAAGTGGAACTTGAATTCAAGTTTTCTGACTGCCAGTTTAGTGCCTTTAAAAATAATGTTCTTGTGAAAACCCTGGCCTTCCTGAAGAACGTCACTGACAAAGGTCCTTCTATGAGGAGTTCCTCTGAGAAATACCACAGTGACAGACTCTGTCACTGATTAACTTAGGTTATCATTATTTTAGACTACAAAGAAACTATTATTTCAGTTTTAACACAATAATCACAAATAGTTTAAGGGCAACACCCACATGACTTCTCCCTGCCCTACATGGCTCGGTCCAGGGTAATAAGGTCTGAAGTATCCCAGGCCTTACCTTCTACAGAAACAGGAGTCAATAGAGGGCAGTAGCTTGGGGCAAATTCCATCATCCCTGGAGGCTCAACATCAACGGGGGATCAAAGGGAAGCATCCTGCTCTGACTTCCTCACCTCCAACAGGGTCAGAAGGGAACCCCAGATTGTCCACTGCCCAGCCCCTAACATTCAAAGCCTAACCACCTCCGCCTTGAATCCCCTAGGATGAATCCCATTATGCCCCATATATACACGTCAATCACCCTAACGAGGCCCAGATTCCCAGGTCATCTGGAATCTTCCTCACTCTAACTCCCACAGAATTCTGCATGGCCCCTGTTGAGTCCCAGCTTCTACATTCCCAAACTCTTTCCCATACTGCTGCTGCTGCTGCTGAGTCACTTCAGTCTTGTCTGATTCTGTGCAATCCCATAGAGATCAGCCCACCAGGCTCCCCCGTCCCTGGGATTCTCCAGGCAAGAACACTGGAGTGGGTTGCCATTTCCTTCAATGCATGAAAGTGAAAAGTGAAAGTGAAGTCGCTCAGTCGTGTCTGACTCTTAGCGACCCTACAGACTACAGCCTTTCCAGGCAAGAGTACTGGAGTGGGTTGCCATTGCCTTCTCCACTTTCCCACACTGCCCTCGGCAAATCCCAGTCCATCCTTTGTAACACCTATATCCACAAGCTGTCTCTGAATGGTCCCTCCTTTTTCTTGTTCCAACTATAACCTGGCTCTCCCCTGAGGATGCTGTTTCCCCTGAGGTCTCTTGGCCAATGGACCTCTTTTCTCCCAAGGCCCTTGTATTATCTGGTTATGGAATAAGTTATCTCAAAGATAACATACACAAAACAGCTCCTGATCTTCCTCCACAGAACTCCACTACAGACTTCCCTATTGGACTGATTGGTGGCATCTCCACCCTTCCAGTTGTTCCAGTCCAAAACCTTGGAGACATGCTTGATTCCCTGTTCTGTCACATCTCACATTCAATCTGCAGGGAGATTCGTTGGCTGTACTCTGAAAATACTACATCCAGAATGCAAACTCTTCTCTCTACCCCTGGTGATCCACATCATCCCTTTCCTAGATTACTAAGACAGCATCTTTGAAAGGGTCACTGCTTCTGAGTCTACACCTTGCCAAAGTCCATTCTCAAGGCAACAGCCAGAGCAACTCCTTAAATATGTAAGTCAGAGGATGCCACCACCTCTGGGCAGGAAACCTAGCAAAGACACCCTGTTTATTTTTTATTTATTTTTTTTTTTTTAGACACCCTGTTTAGAATGGAGTGATACAAACCAATGTCCTCATGGTGGCCTACCAGGACCTGGTCCCTTGGCCCATTAGGTCTCTTCTGCTCTCCCAGAATTACTCTGTTCTACACGTTCTTTGGGCTTCCCTGGTGGCCCAGATGGAAAAGAATCTGCCTGCAATGCAGGAGACCTGAGTTTGATCCCTGGGTCAGGAAGATCCCCTGGAGAAGGGAATGACAACCCACTCTAGTATTCTTGCCTGGAGAACCCCATGGATGGAGGAGCCTGGTGGGCTACAGTTCATGAGGTTGCAAAGAGTCAACATGAATGAACAACTAACACACACACACACACGCGTGCACACACACACACACACACACACACACACACACACTATTCACTCTCCAATGCTCCCAAGAGGAACTGACAAGTACTGTCTCTCTTAGGACTTCGAACAGTTTCTTCTGCTTGAAACACTCTTTTTCCTGATATGCCCCAAAACAACCCCAGCATTCCTGATCCTCACATCCTGCTCTGTGCTTTCTCCTAGCTCTCATCCCTTCTATCATCCATATAATTTTCTTATGTATCGCATTTCTGTACCCCCAACAACCCGAGAATGTAATGGCAGGAGCTGGAATCTTTGCTTGTTTGGTTCACTGAGTTGTCCCAAGTGCCTACTTAGAGCGTAGGACTGACCCCTGATCATCTCCCACAAACCTGCTTCACAATGAACACCTCTACCCCCATCTCAGTTAATAGCAACATCATCCTTCCAGTGGCCCAAGTCAAAAATATTGAGGGCATCCTTAAATCTTTTATCTCTTAACACCCACATCTGATCAGACAGGAAGTCTTTTGTGCTCCACCTTTAGTATAATTGCTTGTTAATTTCATGTTGCAAGAAAGACTGATTGATCCTTGTGCATCTGGCTAATAATAATATGCCTCAATAATAGAAAACCATGACGGAATCTCAACAGATCTAATCCTTTTACATATCTCACACGTTGATACCCTACCAATTACACACATAGGTATGGGTAGTCCTTCTAAACATCACTTTTGAATCTAATTTTGTCTGGCTTGACATCTACAATGCATAGACTGCATTAACTTCCTAAGTGCAGGAGGCATGTGCAAGAAACTTTCTAAATCTTGTAGGTCCAGTTTAGTCCTCCTAGCTATGAAGGTATTAGTTGATGGTAAGACAAATAGTAAGTTCACGATCTTCAAACCATGGAGTTCTCAAGATCCTATTTGAAAGTCCATCTAATCCAATGAATTTTTACTGCATGACTGTACTAGAAATTTTACTGGATGCTGGAAAGATCAAAATACATAACTGTCAAGATTCACATTGTCTGATAAAGAACACAGTCATTTAAACAAATAATTTCAATACAATGTGATAAATAAAATATGAACATGGATACAAGATGAGAGGAGTTAACCCCGGAAACCCAGAGAAAGGCAAGGACATGTCAGAATTTATCAGGAATACAGTGTGGGGAAAAAAAAACATTCCAAGCATGGAAAAATTGAACGGAAATTTTTTGTTTGTTGTTAAGCTCTGTTCTTTATTATTAGGGATGCTGCTTTTGGGCATGGGAGTGCAGATGGGAAGGGGATTCAATTCACGGACCAGAACACACACATTAGGTAGGAAGTTTGAATTAAACTGTTTTCAAAGTCCCCTGCAAAACTTTTATACATAATAACTCAAATGATCAAAAAAGGACTCTATTAATTTATTCAAGTTTTGACTCAGAATGTTTTGGCAAGGTTTGCATGAACAATACTATTTTATGTGGCTGAGACCAGAACTGAAGTATTAATAAACTGTGTTAAGATTTAAATGTAGTCATAAACATGTCTCCAAGATAAGACGCATGATAATTAGGAGAAAAAAAAATAATCTGGGGCTGTTTCTTTCTGTGAACCATCAGAACCGCAAACAGCTACAATCTGTCTTTGCATTTTCCTTGAAAGTAAAATTGAGAAACAACAAAGAATAAAACTGCCACTACCTATACCACAGTCTGAGAATAATTCTGTTTTAATTCCATTTAGAGGAATTTTGACCCCTTGCTATGGAAATATTTTCTTCTGGAATCTGTAAATCAAGCCATTGCTTTTCCAATAGGCATGGATAAATACATTCACATCTTCACAAAACTAAACAACAAATTTCATCTTTCTTTGAAAGCAGTGTGCTTCTGTTAACATTCCTTAAGTTATTCTTGGGCTTCCCAGGTGGCACTAGTGTTAAAGAACCTGCCTGTCAATGCAGGAGACTTAAGAAATGCAGGTTCAATGCATTTGAGTCAGTCCTAATGAGGTAGATTAAACTAGAGTCTATTATACAAAGTGAACCAAGCCAGAAAGAGAAAAACAATTATCATATACTAATGTATATATATGGAACCTAGAAAGATGGTACTGATGAATTTATTTGCAGAGCAGCAGTGAAGACACAGACATTGAGAACAGACTTACGGACATGGCTGAGGGGGTGGGGAAGAGAAGGTGGGATGTATGAAGAGAATGAAATGGAAACATACATTACCATATGTAAATAGACAGCCAATGAAAATTTGCTGTGTGACTCAGGGAACTCAAAACGGGGCTCGGTAACAACCTAGAGGGGTGGGATGGGGAGGGAGATGGGAGGGATGTTCAAATGGGAGGGGACAAGGGTAAACCTATGGCTGATTCATGTTGATGTTTGGTAGAAGCCAACACAACACTGTAAAGCAATTATCCTTCAATTAAAAATAAATACCCTTTAAAAAAAAAAAAAAATAAGAGAGAGAGATGCTGGCTTGATCCTTCAGTCAGGAAGATCCCCTGGAGGAGGAAATGGCAACTCCATTTCCTCCAGTCTCCAGGACTCTTGCCTGGAGAATCCAATGGACAGAGGAGCCTGGTGAGCTACAGTCTTTGGAGCTGCAAAGAGTCAGACACAACTGAAACGACTTAGCAGCAGCAGCAGCAGCAATCTACTCTTAAAAGTATAACTGGATTGTAATGCTGACTTTGGCACATACTAGCCAGTTTTATCTGAGAGCCTCTGTTTTCCTAACTGAAAAGCAGAAATAACAAAACTTGGCTTATCTCACATATTATGTGTGAGACCCAAATCAAAATCTGAAATTGTATCATAAACACTAAAATCATATGCAAACAAAAACATATATGAATGGTCACAGGAGCATTATTTGTAATATCCAAAAAGTGGAAATAACTAAGTCAAATGGCCAACACCGATGAATGGATAAACAAAATGTAGCAAAGCCACACCATGGGATATTATTCAGCTATAAAGGGAATGAAGTACAGATCTTCTTTGACTTGTAACATGGTTACATACCAATAAAGCTGTATCGTAAAATGTATTTAATAATACACCTAACCTACCAAACATTATAGCTTAGCTTAGCCCACTTTAAACATGCTCAGAACACTTACATTAGCCTACAGTTGGGCAAAATCATTTAACACAAAGCCTATTTTATAAATGAAATGTTGACTATCTCATGTAATGTATTGAATACAATACTGAAAGTGTAAAACAGAATGCTTTTAAGTATATCAGCTGTTTACACTCATGACTGCGTGGCTGACTGGAAGCTGGGGCCATTCACAACTCAGCAGGAGTGTATCATACCATGAATCACTAACCCAAGATCAAAATTCAAAATTTGAAATATGGTTTCTATGGAAAGTATATTGCTTTTGCACTACCATAAAATTAAAGAATCATCAGTGAAACCACCATAGGTCAGGGACCACTTGTAATGATACATGTTACAACTTGCATGAATCTTGGAAACATAATACTAGTGACAGTAGCCACATACATTTATATGATTTATATGAAAAGCCATGTTTATAGGACTCCATTTATATGACATTTCCAAAGTAGGCAAATCCACAAAGACAGAATGCAGATTAGTGGTTGCAGAGCTGAGGAGGAAGAGGACTAGGGACTCACTTTGAATGGGGTTGGGGGAGGAAGGGAAAGAGAAACTGTTTTGACATTAGGTCATGGTGATGGCTGCCCAACTCTATGAATCCAGTAGAAACCACTGAACTGTACACCTCAAAAGGGTGAGTTTTTGGTACATGAATTATATATCAATTTTTAAATGATACAATATACATATAATATATAAATACAAATATTTAATTATTACTTTCATCAATTAGGAGTCTATTTCCATTAGAGGTCCCTTCTCTGAGAATATGCAATGGCCCCTTTTGTCCTCCCTCAAAATCTCACTATAAAGTACTTATATAGCTGTCTTCCCAGCTCCTGGGCAGTAACGGAGAAAGTAACTGGTATTTCAAAGAAAGCAGGAGTTGGGAAATGAGACTGGAGTTCACAAGCATGACCATATACAAGAAGTGTTTTTAGGGGCTACATATAGTGTGACATGACTTTTCACTCAAAGTCGCACTTAGTGTTTATTTTGAGCCAATAATTTCACCTGGGTAAAAATGTATATATCTGTGTGTGTAAAGAAAAAATATGAGGATACAACACAGTCTGACCAGGGCTCTTCTCTTCCTGCCATTAAAGTTCACCAAGTTCTTACAATTTACTGTGTTTTTGAAGAATTTTTTCTTAATTTCTAGAAATTTTGAATAACCATTTAAAAAAAATCTGTCAGTAAAAGACATATGATCAAAAATATAATATTAATTATATAATATCATTATCCAAATGTGGTCTAATATTATCCAAATGTGGCATAATATTTATTTTCTACCCATTAAACTATTCTCAAATCAAAGGGAATATAATTTTATTTAATTTGGTCATTTTTCTTATGAACAACTAGGGAATCTGTATCACACCCCAAAAAATATAGTCAGTAAAATCACAACATGAATTTCATACAGAATTAATTGTCGTTATACTAATCACTTTTTACCACCCAAAGGGCTAGCATGGAGCAATGAAAGCAAAAAAATTCTTTAAAAATAGCTTCTTTGAGAATACAAATAAGGATACAAAAGTAAAAATAAATAACGACTTACATAAAATGCTCTCCTTTTCATTGTTTCCAGTGCATGAACATGAAAAGAAGAGGAAGTGAAGCGCTGTAATAGTAGCTATCTCTGAAGAGGTGGATGGTGGGTGGTCTTAACCTTTTCCTGCACATCTGACTTTTCTGTAATAACGACCTCATAAAAGAGGATGTGGCCAAAATGAGGGAGTAGGAAGACTCTGAACTCACCTCCTCCCAAGGACATACCAAAATTACAACTATTTATGGAGCACTTATCTTTGAGAAAAACATGAAGAGTAGTAGAAAAGAATTTTCACAGCAAAGACATAAAGAAGGAATCACAACATGACGGGAAGGCGAGTCAAACATAATATAATCAGGATCCACAGCCCTGGGCCAATGACTCACAAACAGGAGGGGATCACAGTCGTAGGGGTCCTCCCCCAGGACCTAGAGGCCCAAGCCCATCATCAGGCTCCCCAGCCTGGGGGATCTCTACTGGGAAGGTGATCCCCCAGAAGTCTGGCTTTGAAGACTGTCAGGGCTTATATTTGGGAGAGTTGGAGGCTACAGGAAAACAGGAACTTCACTCTTAAAGGGGCACACAAAACCTCACGTGCTCCAAGTCCAGGCAGAGATGATAATCTGAAAAAAGCCTAGGTCACAACCACCTGGAGAGACAGAAGGCACCTGGAATTCCCTGGGGACCCTGGAAGCAGCCATCTTGGGAGCTTGTTGTATCAGAGCCAGAGCAAAGCCACAGCATTACCAGCAAACACCATTAGCACTGAGACACAGCCCCAGCTGCTGGCTGGCTGGCATCAGCCTCCAGGTCCGCAGGCCACACAGACGGACCCCCAGAGAACTGGCGCCACCCACCAGTGGATGAAAGAAGCTCAGCGTCCCCATGGCCTCACAGGCAATTGCTAAAGAAGCCTATCCACCTTGCAGCAGGCCCGTAGCCACCTCAAGAGGCAGGGCGTCACAGCCAACCAGGCCCAGGATTCAGCCCCACCTACAGACACGCCCACTGCAGTCAGCCCCACCACAGCAGAGGAGAGCATCCAGCCTACACAAGGGGCACTCTAGAGCATACAGCTCAAGCGACCAGAAGGGAGTGTGCTGCTGGGCCGGTACATAGGCTGACTCCTGCTGCTGCTGCTGCTGCTGCTAAGTCACTTCAGTCGTGTCCGACTCTGTGCCACCCCATAGACGGCAGCCCACCAGGCTCCCCCGTCCCTGGGATTCTCCAGGCAAGAACACTGGAGTGGGTTGCCATTTCCTTCAATGCATGAAAGTGAAAAGTGAAAGTGAAGTCGCTCAGTCGTGTCTGACTCTTCGCGACCCCATGGACTGCAGCCTACAAGGCTCCTCTGTCCATGGGATTTTCCTACATAAGGCCAATTCCCCAGGATAGGGAGATGCACCCAGATTGCCTAATACATAGATATAAATACAAACAACTGGGCAAAATGAGATGACAGAACATGTTCCTACTGAAGGAGCAAGACCAAATCTCAGAAAAAGAACTAAACGAAGAGGACATAAGAAATCGATCCAACATGGGTTAAGCTGGGAGGTTGGGATATATACACACTGCTGCTGCTGCTGCTAAGTCATTTCAGTCGTGCCCGACTCTGTGCGACCCCATAGACGGCAGCCTACCAGGGGACTGTGTATAAAATGGGCTTCCCTACTGGTATGATGGCAAAGCATCCACCTGCAATGCAAGAGACTCGAGTTCGATCCCTCGGTGGGGCAGATCCCCTGAAGAAGGGAATGGCAACCCACTCCAGTATTCCTGGAAAATCCCATGGACAGAGGGGCCTGGTGGGCCACAGATCATGGGATCCCAAAGGAATCCGACATGACTTAGCAACTAAACATCAATATATAAAGCAGAAAACTAATAAGGACCTAATGTATAGCACAGGGAACTCTACTCAGTACTTTGCAGTAGTCTATATGAGGAAAAAAAAAAACTAAAAAAGAAAAGAATGGACATAAAGGTAAGTAAACTGAATCACTTTGCTATACGCCTGAAACTAACACAACATTGCATATCAACTATGCTCCAATAAAAATTTTAAAAAGTAATAATTACCTAGCCATAAACAATTATTCACTAACATGATAAGAAATAAAATAACTTTTATTAAAAAAAAGAAATTTTACTCACTAAAATAGTAGTATAGCAGAGCTAAAAGGTTTAGATACACTTTAGATTCCTTTTACTATTAATAGAAACATTACTGAGAAATCTATCTATTTTTCTTATTTTTTTCTTATTCACAATTGCACTCATCAGCACATGCTAGTAAAGTAATGCTCAAAATTCTCCAAGCCAGGCGTCAGCAATACATGAACCGTGAACTCCCTGATGTTCAAGCTGGTTTTAGAAAAGGCAGAGGAACCAGAGATCAAATTGCCAACATCCACTGGATCATGGAAAAAGCAAGAGAGTTCCAGAAAAACATCTATTTCTGCTTTATTGACTATGCCAAAGCCTTTGACTGTGTGGATCACAATAAACTGTGGAAAATTCTGAAAGAGATGGGAATACCAGACCACCTAACCTGCCTATTGAGAAATCTGTATGCAGGTCAGGAAGCAACAGTTAGAACTGGACATGGAGCAACAGACTGGTTCCAAATAGGAAAAGGAGTACATCAAGGCTGTATATTGTCACCCTGCTTATTTAACTTCTATGCAGAGTACATCATGAGAAACGCTGGACTGGAAGAAACACAAGCTAGAGTCAAGACTGCTGGGAGAAATATCAATAACCTCAGATATGCACATGACACCACCCTTATGGCAGTAAGTGAAGAGGAGCTAAAAAGCCTCTTGATGAAAGTGAAAGAGGAGACTGAAAAAGTTGGCCTAAAGCTCAACATTCAGAAAACGAAGATCATGGCATCCGGTCCCATCACTTCATGGGAAATAGATGGGGAAACAGTGGAAACAGTGTCAGGCTTTATTTTTGGAGGCTCCAAAATCACTGCAGATGGTGATTGTAGCCATGAAATTAAAAGATGCTTACTCCTTGGAAGAAAAGTTATGACCAACCTAGATAGCATATTCAAAAGCAGAGACATTACTTTGCTGACTAAAGTCCATCTAAGTCAAGGCTATGGTTTTTCCTGTGGTCATGTATGGATGTGAGAATTGGACTGTGAAGAAAGCTGAGCGCTGAAGAATTGATGCTTTTGAAGTGTGGTGTTGGAGAAGACTCTTGAGAGTCCCTTGGACTGCAAGGAGATCCAACCAGTCCATTCTGAAGGAGATCAGCCCTGGGACTTCTTTGGAAGGAATGATGCTAAAGCTGAAGCTCCAGTACTTTGGCCACCTCATGCGAAGAGCTGACTCACTGGAAAAGACTCTGATGCTGGGAGGGATTGGGGGCAGGAGGAGAAGGGGACGACTGAGGATGAGATGGCTGGATGGCATCACTGACTTGGTGGACGTGAGTCTGAGTGAACTCCGGCAGATGGTGATGGACAGGGAGGCCTGGCGTGCTGTGATTCATGGGATCGCAAAGAGTCAGACACGACTGAGCGACCGAACTGAACTGAGTCTTGGGCTTCCCTTATAGGTCAGTTGGTAAAGAATCAGCCCGCAGTGCAGGAGATCCCAGTTCAATTCCTGGGTCAGGAAGATCCACTGGAGAAGGGATAGGCTACCCACTCCAGTATTCTTGGGCTTCCCTTGTGGCTCAGCTGGTAAAGAATCTGCCTGCAATGTGGGGAGACCTGGGTTCGATCCCTGGATTGGGAAGATCCCCTGGAGAAGGGAAAGGCTATCCACTCCAGTATTCTTGCCTGGAATAGTCCATGGGGTTGCAAACAGTTGGACACAACTGAGTGTCTTTCACTTCACTTCACTTCATACATAATCTTAAATTAAGCTGAATTTTGTCATATAATAGCAGGTGGTGTTTACTGTTTCCTTCCATCTGGTATATATGGGTTTAATATGAACTGTGTATAAAGGTTTGCTAATAAGTAAACAGATTTGCTAAGCCATAGGAAGAGACTAATTTATAACACGTTTCCTTCCAGCCATGACATTTATAACTGTAACCACAGCTAGCGATATATGCAGTGTTGCAGGTGAGTTGTAGATAAAAATGCCAGGCAAGCAGTCTTTGGGATACACGTGCCAGGACTGGGAATTGCTTTTTTGTTCAATTCAATTGCAATTGACAAAGGAAGGTTTTTAATAAAATCTCAGAATTCTGAGACATTCCTGGTATTGGACTAGAGAAACATAAGGATATTATCAAAAGGGGTTTCTCTTATCACTTATGAGGGAAGTCAAATGTGTCTGACTCTTTGTGAACCCATGGACTGTGGCCCACCAGGCTCCCCTGTCCATGGGATTCTCCATGCAAGAATATTGGAGTCGGTTTCCATTCCCTTCTCCAGGGGATCTTTCCAACTCAGGGAATGACCCAGGGTCTCCTGCATTGCAGGCAGATTCTCTACTGTCTGAGCCATCAGGGAAGCTCCATACCTGGGAAACTGGAAATCTGAGGAGAGGGAGATTAAGAATTTCTGCTTTCAAAAAATTGGTAATAAAGTCTAATGGAAACATGTGGACAGTGAATACACATGCAAGTACGTGAAAAGTGGAGATTTTAACATAGCAATACTTTCCTCTATGCATAGATTTCTTTGACACTACATCTTTGCCTTGTTGTTGCTCAGTTGCTAAGTAGCTCAAAGTACTGGAGCTTCAACTTCAGCATCAGTCCTTCCAATGAATGTTCAGGGTTGATTTCCTTTAGGATTAACTGGTTTGTTTGGTCCACTGAGGTATCTCAAGTGCCTACTTAGAGTGTAGGACTGACTTGAACTTGCAGTTCAAATAAGAAATGTGCGGCTTGCAGAATTTGGTTATTTTAGAATCCTAGACTCCAAATCAGGGCAACACATCACCTTTTATCATCTTTCATAAATGTTTTGTTTTGCTGGCTATTTATTTCATTGTATTTTATTATTGTTTCCATAGATCCAAGACAACACTAACTGTATATGTCCCAATAAAAGTGCATTATTATGTAACCCACAGGGTAGACTTTTTTCTTTGTCCAGAAGGCATTCACTGTCTGCAGGATGATTCTTCTGGACCCCAGAAGCCCCTGATGAGGTCTCTGTGTGACACAGGAGTAACGAGACAGAGGAAAGACAGCCCTCCTGCCCATGGACACTGTCCCAGGTGCCTTTGGCTGAAGCTACCTTGGCGCTGACTCATTGAAGAATTAAGGCAGAGCTTGCAAACAAAACAAAAACCACACAGAACCTTTTGGTACAGAGGGCAATTTTTTTTCTCTTTTGAAAATTTGAGTCTAAAAGCCTTTAGGTGAGACACAAACTCACCACAGCCCCCAGCTGTCTTACAGTTGGCTGCCTCTGACTTCTCTGATACCTCTGTGGCCCCTGAAGGCTCCTGGAGCAGGTCTCTCCCACCAGATTGCTTATATTTATTCCAAAGTTGCATTGAATACAGAAGGTAGGGGTGGGATCAAATGTTGTAGCCCTTGTTAAGATGCCAGTTCTTTTATTTTTTAAATAAAAATTTATTTTATTGAAGTTTAGTTGATTTACAATGTTGTGATAATTTCTGCTGTACAGTAAAGTGGTTCAGTCATGCACGTACATACGTTATTTTTTTCAGTTTTTTTAATTGGAAAATAATTGCTTTACAATGCTGTGTTGTGCATGCTCAGTCATTTCAGTGATGTTCGACTCTTTGCAACCTCATAGACCGTAGCTTGCCAGGCTCCTCTGTCCATGGAACTTTCCAGGCAAGAATATTGGAGTAGGTGGCCATGCCCTCCTCCAAGAGATCTTCCCGACCCAGGGATCGAACCCACAGCTCCTGCATCTCCTGCATCATAGGCAAATTCTTTACTGCTAAACCACCAGGGAAGCCACAATGTTGTGTTAGTTTTTGCTATGCAGCAAAATGTATACAGGTATACATACACAGCCCTAAAAGATAATGGTGTGAAAGTGCTACACTCAGTATGTCAGCAAATTTGGAAAAGTTACCAGTGGCCACAGGACTGGAAAAGGTCAGTTTTCATTCCAGTCCCAAAGAAGGGCAATGCCAAAGAACGTTTAAACCATCGCACAATTGCACTCATTTCACATGCTAGCAAAGTAATGCTCAAAAGTCTCTAAGCTAGACTTCAACAGTACTTGAACTGAGAATTCCCAGATGTTCAAGTTAGATTTTGAAAAGCAGAAGAACCAGAGGCCAAATTGCCAACATCAGTTGGATCATAGAAAAAGAAAGGAATTCCAGAAAAATATCTACTTCTGCTTCATTGACTATGCTAAATCTTTGACTGTGTGGATCACAACAAACTGGAAAATTCTTCAAGAGACGAGAATAGCAAACCACTTTACCTACCTCCTGAGAAACCTGTATGCAGGTCAAGAAGCAACAGTTAGAACCAGACATGGAACAACAGACTGGTTCCAAATTGGAAAAGGAGTATGTCAAGGTTGTGTATTGTCACCCCGCTCATTTAACTCCTATGCAGAGTACATCATGAGAAATGCCAGGCTGGATGAAATACAAGATGAAATCAAGATTGCTGGGAGAAATATCAATAACCTCAGATATGCAGATGACACCACCTTTATGCAGGAAATAAAGAGCCTCTTGATGAGGTGAAAGAGGAGAGTGAAAAAGCTGGCTTAAAACTCAACATTCAGAAAACTAAGATCATGACATCTGGTCCCATCACTTCATGGCAAATAGATGGGGAAACAATAGAAACAGTGAGAGACTTTATTTTTTGAGGGGCTCCAAAAGCACTGCAGATGGTGACTGCAGCCATGAAATTAGAAGATGCTTGTTCCTTGGAAGAAAAACTATGACAAACCTAGACATGAGTATGAAAAAACAGAGACATCACTTTGCTGACAGAGGTCAGTATAGTCAAATCTATGGTTTTCCCAGTAGTCATGTAAGGATATGAAAGTTGGACCATAAAGAAGGTTGAGCACCAAAGAATTGATGATTTGAACTGTGGTGCTGGAGAATACTCTTGAGAGTCTCTTGGACTGCAAGGAGGTTAAATCAGTCAATCCTAAAGGAAATCAACCCTGAGTATTTTCTGGAGGGACTGATGCTGAAGCAGAAACACCAGTACGTTGGCCACCTGATGCAAAGAGCTGACTCATTAGAAAAGACCCTGATGCTGGGAAAGATTGAAGGCAGAAGGAGATGAAGGCAACAGAGGATGAGATGGTTGGATGGCATCACTGATTCAATGGGAATGGGTTTGAGTAAGCTCTAGGAGATGGTGAAAGACAGGAAAGCCTGGCATGCTGCAGTCCATGGGGTTGCAAAGAGTTGGAATGACTGAGTGACTGAACAACAATAACAGCAACATACATATATTCCCTCTTTTTTTCGATTTCCTTCCCATTTAGGTCACCATTGAGCACTGAGTAGCGGTCCCTGTGCTATATAGAAAGTTCTCATTAGGTATCTATTTTATATGTAGTATCAATAATGTATATATGTCAGTTCCCATCTCTCATTCATCCTACCACCCCTTCCCCTTTGGTATCCATATATTTGTTCTCTAAGTCTGTGTCTCTATGTCTACTTTGCAAATTAAATCACTATGCCATTTTTTAGATTCCATAAATATGTGTTAATATTACACATTTGTCTTTCTAACTTACTTGATTCTGTATGACAGGCTCTAGCTAGGTCCATCCACATGTCTGCAAATTAGACGCTCCGTTTGTTTAAACCTCATTATGGCTAAGAATTCATACCTCACTTTCTTGGGTGAGGGGATAACCCCATGAGGAGGCATCTGAAGCTTTCGGAGTGAGTTTCTTCCCAACCCTGATCTCTCTTGTTTCCCATCCTGGATCCTCCATTCAACCATCTTCCCCTCTAGTATCCCATCTCCTTTATCTTTCCAGGGTGCTTCTTACCCCTCCCTGAAGAAATAACCAGGTAAATTCCATATCCCCAGGCACCAAGTGTCAATGGCAATAATGATGGTTAACAGGGATAGAGTTTATATTATATACAATATAATGCTGAGGGAATTGTTAACCATAGTTTACATAAGAAGACGTGGAGGCTTCAGGCACAAATGAACTTCTTGGTGCCACAGGCTGTGGGATTGCAACCTAAACTGCCTGTCCTGGACCCTCCACCACAATATCTCTTCTGCTTTCTCTCCCATCCATCCAATACTTTCTGCTCTAATGAAAAGAGAACTGAGCTCTGACTCAGGCTGTGAAAGTCTGCCCCAGAGAAGGGAAGGCAGAAAAGAGGAAAAGCGAGAGTCTTTCTTCAAACCCTGATCCCATACCTACCCACTCTTATACCTCCTCTGCTGAGAAGCAGAGCCAAACACATTCACCAAGACGAAGACCTATTTTCTTCTGACATTTGGCCTGAGGGTCAAGAATAGAAACTCATATTCTCCCATTATTTATGCAAAGTAATATCCTAATCTTTTTAGATCTAGAAAGCAATTGCTCTCATTTTTCCTCTCATCACACAACACAAAGCATCTTTGTGAACCAGATAGTGAATAATACAAGGATAACACCACCTTTCCTAAAACAGGAGGCGGGGGAAGGGAAGAAAGATGTAGGGAAGAGTCTCAGTGTTCCTTTGATAGTTTAATATACAATTAATTTAGATTAAATATTGATGTATTTTTAATATGATGTGTAGAGTCTTTAACACTTATACACAAAAGGGGGGAAAAGACACCAAGAAAATGCAGCCTGATATTTGGTCCTAGGGATTCAGAAACACCTATAAATCTCAAACTTGGCTCTGTCCCAGTGGATCCTAAGAGGCTGGCTTCTTTCAGGGAAGCTGGGCTGTGTAGGCCACATTGAGAGGCCTGCTAAGTTGACCCAAACCTCTTGTCACCTGGGAGTCCATCCACGTGATTGATGGTAATCACAGAGACTTTTTATAAAAGTTAAATAAATGAATAAGAAAACAAATAAAGGCATACATACATTCATACATTCGTAATGTTTTCAGGGTAGAAATCCATTCAAAGCTAAGCAAATTAACAGGCTAGCTGAATTGCCCAGAAATTGTTATTTCGTGCGGGTAGCATAAGAAAGTGTGTTAAATACAAACTATCGTTGACCCTAGAGGAACTCTTATTTAAGAAGGGGAGGAAATTATGCCTTAGAGCATTCATTTTTTTAAGCTCTTTGCTATCTGTTTGGGTGAAAGACCATATAAAGACCGGTAATCACCATTATCACTAATCACCTGTCACTAGAAATCTTTTTCAGTTTACCATTAGCATTAACTGTGAAGCAAGAAGCAGGCTTATTAAGTCCTAGAGGAGATTTTAATTCTCTATAGACATACATAGTTTACAAAACACGTTTGATATTCTAATGTGGACTCTATGTCCAATTAGTTAGGATCCAGTCCAGCTTCACTTTTGTGCATGGAAGTGCCTGCTAGTTCCTCAGATCTGGTGTTGTGTAACCTGGGCTCAATTAGGTTCTGACCCAGTTAGTTTCTACCTGATTATCCAGTTACCAGGAAGACTGATAACTGTCCGTATGTGCTAGACAAGAATGTTCACGGTATGGATGTCAAAAACCTCAAAATTCAGAGATTCTAGGCCCTGAAAGAGAAACGCTATGTATGCTTATTGTTGTTGCTAGTTGCTCAGTGGTGTTAGACTCTTTCTGACCCCATGGACTGTAGCTTGCCAGGCTTCTCTGTCCATGGAATTCTCTAGGCAAAAACACTGGAGTAGGTAGCCATTCCCTTCTCCAGGGAATCGTCCCGACCCAGGGATTGAACCTGGGTCTCCTGCATTGCAAGCAGATTCTTTACTGTCTCAATCAACAGGGAAGCCCTTATGTCTGTTTACTAGACAGTGAATAAAAGCCTCATTCACTTATTCTGCTTCATTCATACAAGTGCTTAACACAAAGTGGAACCCAGGGAAGAAGCTTGAAAAATGTTAGTTGTTGTTTGTAAGTAGAATGACTTGTGGCTTATTGGCTTCGCATTTAATGAAGTTGTTTCCAGTGATCTACTGACTTTATTTTTCGAGAGTTGAGATAGTCTATCTTTCTCAAGAGCTTACTAAGCAGACTCAGATTCCTGCCACAACTCGAGAAAATCCAGTAGGTTCTCCCCTTCAGGCGAGATGAGGCCCATTTCCGCTTAGCTGTCTCGAAGCTAATCATACCTTCCCTCTTGAACTTCGAAAGGGTCCTTCACAGCCTTGCTGCAACTCAAGAAGTTTCCCGACATACCCATCTCCACTCGAGAGGAAGAACGAGGGTCCCGCCCACATCCAGAGGAGCCCCATTTGCACCTCTATATCTAGATTGTCATTTCATGGTGTGATCTCCCTCTTGACACACTGTACAACTAAATTAACCTGCTACTTGGCTCTGGAGCCTAGGACTTACCTAGCAACCAAAGAATATTTTATAGAAAAACATGGCAGCTTTCCTCCATGGTATTGTTCAGTTCGGTTCAGTTAATTTCAGTCATTCAGTCGTGTCCGACTCTTTGCCCCCATGAAACGCAGCATGCCAGGCCTCCCTGTCCATCACCAACTCCCGGAGTTCACTCAGACTCACGTCCACTGAGTGCGTGATGCCATCCAGCCATCTCATCCTTTGTCGTCCCCTTCTCCTCCTGCCCCCAATCCCTCCCAGCATCAGAGTCTTTTCCAGTGAGTCAACTCTTCACATGAGGTGGCCAAAGTACTGGAGTTTCAGCTTTAGCATCATTCCTTCCAAAGAAATCCCAGGGTTGATCTCCTTCAGAATGGACTAGTTGGATCTCCTTGCAGTCCAAGGGACTCTCAAGAGTCTTCTCCAACACCACACTTCAAAAGCATCAATTCTTCAGCGCTCAGCCTTCTTCATAGTCCAATTCTCACACCATACATGACCACAGGAAAAACCATAGCCTTGACTAGACGGACCTTAGTCAGCAAAGTAATGTCTCTGCTTTTGAATATGCTATCTAGGTTGGTCATAACTTTTCTTCCAAGGAGTAAGTGTCTTTTAATTTCATGGCTACAATCACCATCTGCAGTGATTTTGGAGCCTCCAAAAATAAAGCCTGACACTGTTTCCACTGTTTCCCCATCTATTTCCCATGAAGTGATGGGACCGGATGCCATGATCTTCGTTTTCTGAATGTTGAGCTTTAGGCCAACTTTTTCACTCTCGTCTTTCACTTTCATCAAGAGGCTTTTCAGCTCCTCTTCACTTTCTGCCATAAGGGTGGTGTCATGTGCATATCTGAGGTTATTGATATTTCTCCTGGCAATCTTGATTCCAGCTTGTGTTTCTTCCAGTCCAGCATTTCTCATGATGTACTCTGCATAGAAGTTAAATAAGCAGGGTGACGATATACAGCCTTGATGTACTCCTTTTCCTATTTGGAACCAGTCTGTTGTTCCATGTCCAGTCCTAACTGTTGCTTCCTGACCTGCATACAGATTTCTCAAGAGGCAGGTTAGGTGGTCTGGCATTCCCATCTCTTTCAGAATTTTCCACAGATTATTGTGATCCACACAGTCAAAGGCTTTGGCATAGTCAAGAAAGCAGAAATAGATGTTTTCTGGAACTCTCTTGCTTTTTTGATGATCCAGCGGATGTTGGCAATTTGATCTCTGGTTCCTCTGCCTTTTCTAAAACCAGCTTGAACATCAGGGAGTTCACAGTTCACGTATTCCTGAAGCCTGCCTTGGAGAATTTTGAGCATTACTTTACTAGCATGTGAGATGAGTGCAATTGTGCGATAGTTGGAGCATTCTTTGGCACTGCCTTTCTTTGGGATTGGAATGAAAACTGACCTTTTCCAGTCCTGTGGCCACTGCTGAGTTTTCCAAATTTGCTGGCATATTGCGTGCAGCACTTTCTAGTTAGAATAGGAAAGAAGAGTCCAAGATGGCAGTGGCTAAAAGACAGACAAAGAAGGGGGAAAAGCCCACGAAGAGGGAACAAAGGAAAAATCCGTAGGCCAGGGTGAGAACCTCAGATGAAACAAACACACCTCCTTCCTGACTAGCCCTAATACTCATAGGGCAGGCTCAAGGAGGAGGAGATAAAACATATAAAAAGTGGGATCCAAGATTGGTTGAGGCCTCTTCTTGGGGGTCAGCCCACCTTCATGCCTCTGGGTATACTATCCTTAATAAAACTCTGAGCTGTAACCAAACTGTAACATTGGTCCATCATTTCAAATTTTTGTTGCTGCGAGACAGAATGGAGCAAGTGAAACACTCTCCCAACAGTGTGTTCTCTGAGATTACAGAGACCCTGGAAAGTCTAAATGCCTCAGCTTACCTCTTAAAACCCTTAACAATCTGATACCACTCTATATTTCCAGCTTCTTTACCTAATTGTTCCCTACATGAACTTGGGCTACAATGAATCCAGACTATATAATGATCTCTGAATCTCAGAGTTAATCTAGAAAATTTACTGACTACATTCATTTTACTGACTCTTGTGCTGTACCTTTATTCATGCTTTTTCATCTTCCAAAAGTTAATTTCTTCCATATGCTACTTACATTTTAAAGTTGTCATAGATGGGTTTTCAAAAATGTATCTTCCCAAACTCCCTTTCTTGCCACCTACCACCACCCACCATCCACTCCATCCTGCTAGGGCTGCAAAAGAAAGGGGTATAGGGGCCCATGTTTTTACCATGTGTTTTCAGTCCTACTCTCAGCTGAGTGAATTGTGTTGGGTGCATAGCTAATCAAACTGGACCAATCAGAATTTCCTCTTGGGAATCTAGAATTAACATAGAGTCAATTCAACATAGAAAGTTATGTAAAACTCATCTAGAGTCTCTTCTTGAGTTAGTCCCTTATCAACCCAAAGTCATGCATAAGACAAAGTTATGGAGGATCAGAAAGCAAAGAAAGTTGGTTGGCCAAACAGAAGAGAGCATGCTTATGAAATTATGTGCAGAAGAAGAATTATGCAGCCACCAAAAGATAAAGCAACCTTGGCAGCTCCCCAGGTTACAGCGCCATTTCCAGCTGTATCTCATTTATGTGAGAGCTCCATTTCCTAAAAATAAACCCTCCTTTCAGTTGGAATTAATTTGAATGAGTTTCCATCCCTTACAACCACCTAGATTTGCCTTTTAAAAAATAGATCTACTTAGGTCTGGTCCCCTTGTTGCTTTTCTTCTCAAATTGAAGTATGTGGGTGAGGTAGTGGTATGCTGACCAAACCTTGGCCAGGTAAGATAAGATAAGCATAGCAGTTTCTCTGGAGCATTTATTTTCCTGGCAGATTTTTGAGGGAATGTTAATTAATGGAAAGATTATTATTACATTAAGTTGAATTCAAAAATTGGATTAAATGTAATAAAATCAAGTAGCTTAAGAAAAATACCTCCACTTAGATGACAACCCTTCTACGGTTGTTGTTTAGTCTCTACGTCATATCCAACTCTTTGCAACCACATGGACTGCAGCATGCCAGGTTTCTCGTCCTTCACTATCCCTCAGAGTTTGCTCAAACTCATGTCCACTGAGTCAGTGATGGCATCCAACCATCACTTCTGTCACCCTCTTCTCCTCCTGCCCTCTATCTTTCCCAGCATCAGAGTCTTTTCCAATGAGTTAGCTCTTTACGTCAGGTGGCCAAAGTATTGGAGCTTCAACTTTAGCTTCAAGATCAGTCCTTCCAGTGAAAATTCAGGGTTGATTTAGGATTGACTGGTTCATTGCTGTCCAATGAACTCTCAAGAGTCTTCTCCAGCAACACAATTTGAAAGCATCAGTTCTTTGGCATTCAGCTCTCTGTATGGTACCCTCTTCTATGGTACTTTGAATTGTCCCAACCAAAACAATTCTTGCCTTGCTATGCTACCTTGTCATGAGCTGCCTGATTTTCCATTCTTACTGTCTCCTAGTCTCTGCACATACACCCCTCTAAGCTTAACCCCAACTCTAAGCCCTGGATAAATCATGTATTATTATCTGGGGAAACCAGAGAAGGCCTAGTTCAATTGCTCAGTACTACTAGACTTCAGCTTGTTTCTGTCACCAAACTCCCATCTTTGTCCTTGGTTTGATAATTTGGTATATGACACCTTTCTAAATTGATCCTAACTAGTTGTCTTCTGAGAGTCCAGTTCTAAGGCAGGGGTTTTGCCAGACCTCTCTAACCTTCGTAACCTCTTGGTACTGACAGTGGTGTTCAAGAAGTGACTTTGGCATATGGTGTAATCTTTTATCACAATCTGATAGGCAGGTGGAGTGGCTTGCATCTAGCATCTCTTGAGTCCAGAGATGCTGATAAACATCCTACAGTTGCACAGGACTGTTGCTCACAACAAAGAATCGTCCAGCCTAAAATGTGAATAATGTGAATGTTGAGAGTACTAGTTAAATGACCTTGAGCCAGTTATTTAACAACTGTATGCTTTAGAATTTCCCTCCATGAGAATACAGATCTATTTCTTGTAGGGATATCACAGTACCTAACACAATGCCTTTAGTACTTTGTCATGATTCAGTCCAGTTCAGTTCAGTCACCCAGTCGTGTCCGACTCTTTGCGACCCCATGAATCACAGCACGCCAGGCCTCCCTCTCCATCACCAACTCCCAGAGTTCACTCAGACTCACGTCCATCGAGTCAGTGATGCCATCCAGCCATCTCATCCTTTGTCGTCCCCTTCTCCTCCTGGCCCCAATCCCTCCCAGCATCAGAGTCTTTTCCAATGAGTCAACTCTTCACATGAGGTGGCCAAAGTACTGGAGTTTCAGCTTCAGCATCAATCCTTCCAAAGAAATCCCAGGGCTGATCTCCTTCAGAATGGACTAGTTGGATCTCCTTGCAGTCCAAGGGACTCTCAAGAGGAGTCTTCTCCAAAACCACAGTTCATAAGCATCAATTCTTCAGCGCTCAGCCTTCTTCACAGTCCAATTCTCACATCCATACATGACTACTGGAAAAACCATAGCCTTGACTAGACGGACCTTAGTCGACAAAGTAATGTCTCTGTTTTTCAATATGCTATCTAGGTTGGTAATAACTTTTCTTCCAAGGAGTAAGCGTCGTATAATTAAAAAAATATATATTGTCAAATAATTATACCATTATCTAACTATTCCTTCCTTATTCCATCTATACTTCAGATTTGGAAAAGTTTTTGGCAGCGATGAATTCCATGTTTACTCATCAAATCTCTTAGGATTCTGGTCTTTGATCGCATTTGTCTTGATTTTAAAATAAGATATCTTGATGAAACTTTTTACAGTGGTAAAATACAATAGCATAAAATTTAAATTTAATCATCTTTGTTGTTCAGTCTCTCAGTCATGTCCGACTCTTTGCGACCCCATGGACTGCAGCACGCCAGGCCTCCCTGTCTGTCACTTTCTCCCAGAGTTTGCTCATACTCATGTCCATCGAGTCGGTGATGCCATCCAACCAACTTGTCCTCTTTCGTCTCTTTTTCCTCCTGCTTTCAATCTTCCCCAGCATCAGAATCTTTTCTAATGAGTCGGCTATTTGCATCAGGTGGCCATCTTAACCATTTGAATCATCTTAACCAGTTTTAAGTGTCCAGTCCTGTGGTATTAAGTACATTCATATTGTGCAACCATCACCATTATACCTGTCCAGAACTCTTCGTCTAGCAAAACTGAAACTCTGTACCCATTAAACAATAACTTCTCATTTCCTCCTCCCTCCTACCCCTGGCAATCACCATTCTACTTTCTATCCCTATGTACTTGACAACTCTAGGCACTTGTATAAGTGGAATAGTACACAGTATTTGTCTTTTGATGAATGAGTTATTGCACTTAGCAAAATACTGTTAAGGTTCAGCCATCTTGTAGCCTATGCTAGAATCACATTCCTTTTTAAGACTGAATAACATTTTATTTTATGTACATATTTTTTGCTTATACATTCATCTGTCAGTAGAAAGTTGGGTTGCTTCTATGTTTTAGCTTGTTGTGAATAACGCTGCAGTGAATATAGTTATACAAATATCTCTTCAAGACCATTCTTTCAATTCTTTTGGGTACACACCCAGAAGTAGAATTGCTGGATCATTGGTAATTCTAATTTTAATCTTATAAAGTACTGCCATTTTGTTTTCCATAGTGGTGTACCATCTTATTAATACTTGCCCACCAACAGTACACAAGTGTTCCAATTTCTCTAAACTCTCATCAACACTTGTTATTTTGCATCTTAATGTGTGTAAAGTGTGAAATTTTGATTTGCATTTATGTAATGACTCATATTGTCACCCTGCTTATTTAACTTATATGCAGAATACGTCATGAGAAATGCTGGGCTGGAAGAAGCGCAAGCTGGAATCAAGATTGCTGGGAGAAATATCAATAACTTCAGATATGCAGATGACACCACCCTTAGGGAAGAAAGTGAAGAGGAACTCAAAAGCCTCTTGATGGAAGTGAAAGAGAGTGAAAAAGTTGGCTTAAAGCTCAACATTCAGAAAACGAAGATCATGGCATCCGGTCCCATCACTTCATGGGAAATGGATGGGGAAACAGTGGAAATAGTGCCAGACTTTATTTTTCTGAGCTCCAAAATCACTGCAGATGGTGACTGCAGCCATGAAATTAAAAGACGCTTACTCCTTGGAAGAAAAGTTATGACCAACCTAGATAGCATATTCAAAAGCAGAGACATTACTTTGCTGACTAAGGTCCGTCTAGTCAAGGCTATGGTTTTTCCAGTAGTCATGTATGGATGTGAGAGTTGGACTGTGAAGAAAGCTGAGCACCAAAGAATTGATGCTTTTGAACTGTGGTGTTGGAGAAGACTCTTGAGAGTCCCTTGGACTACAAGGAGATCCAATTAGTCCATTCTGAAGGAGGTCAGCCCTGGGTGTTCTTTGGAAGGATTGATGCTAAAGCTGAAACTCCAGTACTTTGGCCACCTCATGTGACGAGTTGACTCATTGGAAAAGACTCTGATGGTGGGAGGGATTGGGGGCAGGAGAAGAAGGGGACGACAGAGGATAAGATGGCTGGATGGCATCATGGACTCGATGGACGTGTGTCTGAGTGAACTTCGGGAGTTGGTGATGGAGAGGGAGGCCTGGCGTGCTCCAATTCATGGGGTCATAAATAGTCGGACACGACTGAGTGACTGAATTGAACTGAACTGAATGACTCATTGGAAAAGACCCTGATGCTGGGGAAGATTGAAGGCAGGATGAGAAGGGCACGACAGAGGATGAGATGGTTGGATGGCATCGTTGACTCAATACACACGAGTGTGAGCAAACTCTGGGAGATCATAACAGTCCATGGGGTTGAAAATATTCAGATACGACTTAACAACTGAACAACAACTGTTAGTGATGTTGGGCATCTTTTTGTGAGCTTGTTTGTTACTTGTATATCTTCCTGGGAAAAAGGTCTATTTAAGTCCCTTTGTCTACTTTTGAATTGAATTGTTTGTTTTTTTCTTCTTGAGTATTAGGAATTCTCTACATACTCTTTATACTAATCCCTTATCATATATCAATATATATATAATTTGCACATAATTCATCCCATTCTGTGGATTATCTTTTAGTCTGTTAATAGTGTCTTATGATGCACAAAAGTTTTCATTCTGATAAAGTTCAATTTGTCTATTTTATCTTTTATTGTCTGTGACTTTACAGGCAATACTCAACAAATCATCCCCAAATCCAGTGTCATGAAGCTTTTTTTCACATGTGTTTTTCTGAGCTTTGTGGTTTGTATCTTGGGACAAAATTTTGTAGCCTAAATATGTCCTCTGTAAAACATACATAGATGAGTTACTCATATGCAAAACCCAAAGGTAAGTAGCTACTGTATCTGTACTTGTGCACATGTGTGTACCCAAGTACTTGTGCATGTATGTTAGGATATCACTTGCTGAAAGAAACAGAAAAAGCATTTAACACTAGTGCAGGAAAATATGGACATATTAGAGTGTATAGGTGGAGAAGGCAATGGCACCCCACTCCAGTACTCTCGCCTGGAAAATCCCATGGGCAGATGAGCCTGGTGGGCTGCAGACCATGGGGTCACTAAGAGTTGGATATGACTGAGCGACTTCACTTTCACTTTTCACTTTCATGCATTGGAGAAGGAAATGGCAACCCACTCCAGTGTTCTTGCCTGGAGAATCCCAGGGACGGGGGAGCCTGGAGGGCTGCCGTCTATGGGGTCGCACAAAGTCGGACGCAACTGAAGTGACTTAGCAGTAGCAGAGTGTATAGGCTAATGGCTGAACAAACAAACCCCCAAATTTTCCAGCTGTTCAAGCTGAAAAAGCAGTTTATTTCTTACTTGTGTAATATCCAAAGCAAATTTGTTTGATTGATGGCAGGCTTTCCTCAAAGTGATGATCCAAGGACCCATACTTCTTCCTTCTTGCACCAGCTTTCATAGGCTGCATGTTCATTTGCATCAAGCTTGGGAAAGGGGGCAGAGAGTGAAGAAGCCACACGTGCTTCACCTTAGTTTAGAAGTGACATGCATAACTTCTATTCCCAAGTTTTTGGCAATATCTAGTCACTGGGCCCTTGCTAGATGAAAAGTAGCCAGGAACTGAGGTTCCTTAAGAGCATAACTGTTGCCCAGTGATTGCTTTGTCTTTGGGATCCAATATGGTAGCCACCAGACACATGTGTGGGTATTGGATGCTGGGAATGTGGTTCATTCAAACTGAGATCTGCTATGAGCATAAGGTGCATACCAGTCTTGGATGACTTTAGCATGAATGAAAGGATATAAATATCTCAGTGATAACTGTTAGTGGTTACATGTTAAAATGGCAAGATTGTGAATTTGTGAATAACTGGGTTAAATAAACTATGTTGTTAGAATTAATTTTACCTGTTTCTTTTTACTTTTTTACCAAGGCTACTAGAAAATTTTAAATTACATATATGGCTTGCGCTCTATTGGGTTGGCCCAAAATTCATTTGGGTTTTTTTCCCATAACACTTAAGACCCAAACGAACTTTTTTGGCCATTTTAATATTTCTATTGGATAGTCTTTCAATGGAAACCAGCCTTCTCTCTTATACAGATTATCTCACAGGCTTGAGATAGGGAGTGTATCTGAGCCATTCACAGAATCCAAAGAAGGGGACTTGGAAAGCTCTCTTGAATCAAGATGTGTGCTGTCTCTCTCTCTTTCTTTTCTCTCTCTGGAGCCACATGGTTACTGGTGTCTCTCTCAATACCTACTGATTTGACTCTTCTCTTTCTGTCTGTCTCTTTCATCCCTGTTGCAATCAGCTGGGGTCAGGAGGCTGAGGTCAAATGGCTTGCTGCCCATTCACCAGAAGCAATGGAAACAGGTTCTCAGGAAAAGGGCATGAGTAGGTCAGGCAGACTGACTGACATGTTTGCTCAGCATGTAAATGTGTAGAGACTACACGGGCTTGGCAACTGTCAACATTCCCCAATTTTTATATTTAAAAGACTATATTTACTCCGAGGATTTTATAAGAACTCTGTGTTGAATAGATGATAAATTTAATCTGAGGGTATACTATTTAACTCAAGTCATCTCTAATGAGAACATGTAACTAATTTTATTTCTGGGGTTTGTAGCAGTGCCCAGAAATAGTCAATCTCATGGACAAAGCTTAAATTTCCAGCAGTGTACTTTGGGCTCAATATATATTCACAGAATGTCAATTTAGCCCATAGGACCAAGTTCACTAAACCATATGCTGAAATTATGTGAGAGTACAAAATTAATAAATGGGTGATATACCCCCAAATATAACTCACATCTAGAACTGGAACATTTAAATTATAATGCCTTTCTCTGGAGTTTAATTAATGTCTCCAAGTAGCCTCTGTTAGAATATGTACATATGGACTAGAGAGATTACCAGATGTGTTTATATTCTCAGGAAGCATTTATATGCCAGACACTGTCCTAAATCTATGATCACCACTAACAATTTATCGAAATGGGGTTTTCAAATTATTATCTTCCATCTAGAAAAAAATGGGGCCTATAAGGAATGGAATTAACTTTTGTTAAAGCAGGGTTTGATTAGCCTCAAAATATGTCAGACTTCCTAGATAGCTCAAGAGGCAAAGAATCCACCTGCCATGCAAGAGATGCAGAAGACATGGATTCAATCCCTGGGTTGGGAAGATCCCCTGGAGAAGGAAATAGCAACCCACTCCAGTATTTTTGCCTGGAAAATCTCATGTATAGAAAAACCAGGCAGTCTATAGTCCGTAGGATCACAATGAGTGAGACAAAACTGAGCAGACACACAAGCGCACATGTACAGGGGTCCCTGTAGAGACTGGACAGCCAGTACATGCACTAGGATCCTGGCCATCAGGGAGGGAAGAAAGGCAGGAGATGATGAAGAAAGAGGGGATGGAAGTGTCACCAAACACACATTTTGCATTCTTTATTTTTCTGATGTAACTAGAGCTTTGACAGTGGTAGTCCTTTGGCAGGTGCAATTTCGCAGCCTTGCCTTGAGGCTATGTCCTTCAAAGTAGGGAAGCGTCTCCTCAGTCTCTGAGGTTCTTTTGGACTTGTGTTAGTCAGTGGATGACGTTCCAGAAATGAGCTGACATTTCCTGTGGCATTTTAAGGATGCTGAGTGTGGCTGGCTGCAAGCTGAGCTGTTGAGGATACATACTTTGCCTTTTTCTCTCCTACAGAGCTTACTCAGAGTCCAGTGGGTGTGTGGGTCTGCCAAGAGAGGCCTCTACTACACAGTGCATCGAGCTGGACCTTAAATCTCCCACTGACATAATGACCTGCCTCCCAAGAAGCCTAGCCTATTCCCAAGGGGGATCCTCTTACCCCTTCACTAAGAGGAGTTGGGGTATAGTTGCCAGCTTGGAATCTAGACAAATTCCAGCCAGGATATTTGCCAGAAAGTGGGAAGTAGCAATGCAAACAGCTCAGATATCTTCTACTACTTGTGGATGGCTTTGAGGGCTACACATAAATCTTGATGGAATCACTGGCCTTATGATTTATGTAACAAACAGTAGTTCTTAGCTTTCTAGTACATGTTCCTGAAATCACACACACACATCTTACAAATCACATTTGACCACTAGAGCTAGATTATTAGCTCTATGAAGTCAGGGACCACTTCTGTCTTTATTGTCTTGTTTTTCCTACTATCCTTAGAGCTAAACACTGATTTAATGAATGAATGAATGAACAACAAATTTACTTATACTCTTGGTGATATGTTGTTTATAATTTTTACTATAGTCATTCTTTTAAGGAAGAATAGATCTGTTTTACTTTATTGTGTGTCTAGGCGACAGCTTTATCAGGGAACCACTTACTAAAAATTACTGCTAATAAACAATTGGATGGGAATGATTAGAGTTTTAGTTGTAGAGAACAAATAATCCTTTGCTCTAAAGAATGGACTTCTTTTTTCCACTTGCCATGTTGAAAATAAAAAATAATGGAGATCACAGAGAAATAATAAATAGTATCTGCCTCAAACTCTATCATGTGGGGAAAAAAAAGGAACACTTTCACATACCCTATTTCATTTTATACGTAAAGGAATCTTCTCAGAAACAGAGCTGAGATTGTCATCTGCTTTATTAATAAAAGAGTAATTTAAGATGCAGATAGTTGTGTACATCTCCAGTAAAACCAAAAGGGTTGGGGTCACTAATTGCAACATCTTAATTTTGATGGCTCATCTTAATTTTGAAATCTGGATACAGATTTCTGTGTTGACTCTTAGGTTACAGACACAATTGCAGCCAAAATCATTATTTTATGTCTGACTCCTATGCATCCCTCAGATCTCAATTCAGATGTCTCTTCCTCAAGGAAGTCTTCTCTCTATTTCTCTATAGACTGGATCTGGTCTCTCTAGAAATGCTCTCAAAGTACCTGGTAGCCTTTGTGAGTGTGTGCTAAGTCGCTTCAGTCTTGTGCAATTTTTTGTGACCCCATGGACTGTGGCCCACCAGGCTCCTCTGTCCATGGGATTCTCCAGGCAAGAATACTGGAGTGGGTTGCCTTGCCCTCCTCCAGGGGATCTTCCCAACCCAGGGATCGAACCTGCGTCTCCTGCGGCTGCTATACTGTAAGTGGATTCTTTATCCTTGAGCCGCTGGGGAAGTCAGGTAGCTTCTGTACATGGCACTTATCACACTTGTCTCTCACAAGCTTTTTCAATGGCATTATTTTATTACTGCTATTATTAGTAGTAGTAGTATTTGGTGGCATTATTTGATTACTAAGAAGCATTCTGTTTTTACCTTTTTATTCCTGGAGCTTAGCACACAGTAAGATTTGGTAAGTGAACACCATAGCATTAATAAGTAACGGAATAAGGGCTTACTGTATAGTACGGTGAACTATACTCAATATTTTATGATAAACTATAAGGGAAAAGAATCTGAAAAAAAATATATGTATGTATGTGTATAACTGATTCACTGTGTAGTACAGCTTAAAATAACACAACATTGTAAATCTACTAAACTTCTATTAAAAATAAATAAATAATGGAGAAGGAAATGGCAACCCACTCCAATATTCTTGCCTGGACAATCCCATGGACAGAGGAGCCTGATGGGCTAAAGTCCATAGGGTTGCAAAGAGCTAGACACAGCTGAACCACTGAGCACATTACTAAGCAGGAAGGGAGCGTACCTAAAGGGAGAATCTTCTGCGTCTGCAAAAAAATGGGTATATGTTTTAAACAGAATAGTGGGGAGATATATTTCAAATAGAGTTTTCATCAGAATCTTAAAGAGGTCTATTAAAATTTATAAATTAAAGAAAACCACTGTTCAGAACAGCATCAACTATTTTACTATGTAAATATATAATTAGTGGTATCTTTTTAGATTATCACATGTCTGTGCTGTGAGCAGGAGAGTAGAAAGTAATAAATAAGCAGAGGTTCAGTGCCATCATCTATATAGTATCAATGCCATTTCATAATCATGGTTTATTATTTAAATTTGCCATCTTAAATCAATCACTTTACATACGTTAGTGACTTCTTTTTCATGCACTCTACTGATGATGCAGTACTTAAAAGATTTTTAAGCAATTTAAAATTGTATCTATCTCTTCTTCTTTCATCATTTGGATTCTAATCTCAATTCTTTTGGAGAATTAGTTGAGTTTTGCTTTTCATAATTAATTTCAAATTAATAAAGCATCAGTTCAGTTCAGTCACTCAGTTGTGTCTGACTCTTTGCGATCCCATGAATCGCAGCACGCCAGTCCTCCCTGTTCATCACCAACTCCCGGAGTTCACTCAGACTCACATCCATCGAGTCCGTGATGCCATCCAGCCATCTCATCCTCTGTCGTCCCCTTCTCCTCCTTCCCCCAATCTCTCCCAGCATCAGAGTCTTTTCCAATGAGTCAACTCTTCACATGAGGTGGCCAAAGTACAGGAGTTTCAGCTTTAGCATCATTCCTTCCAAAGAAGTCCCAGGGCTGATCTTCTTTAGAATGGGCTGGTTGGATCTCCTTGCAGTCCAAGGGGCTCTCAAGAGTCTTCTCCAACACCACAATTCAAAAACATCAATTCTTCGGTGCTCAGCCTTCTTCACAGACCAACTCTCACATCCATACATGACTAATGGGAAAACCATAGCCTTGACTAGATGGACCTTAGTCGGCAAAGTAATGCCTCTGCTTTTGAAAGTGCTATCTAGGTTGACCATAACTTTTCTTCCAAGGAGTAAGCGTCTTTTAATTTCATGGCTGCAGTCACCATCTGCAGTGATTTTGGAGCCCTCCAAAATAAAGTCTGACACTGTTTCCACTGTTTCCCTATCTATTTCCCATGAAGTGATGGGACCAGATATCATGATCTTCGTTTTCTGAATGTTGAGCTTTAAGCTAACTTTTTCACTCTCCTGTTTCACTTTCATCAAGAGGCTTTTCAGTTCCTCTTCACTTTCTGCTATAAGCGTGGTGTCATGTGCATATCTAAGGTTATTGATATTTCTCCCGCCAATCTTGATTCCAGCTTGTGCTTCTTCCAGCCCAGCATTTCTCACGATGTATTCTGCATATGAGTTAAATAAGCAGGGTGACAATATACAGCCTTGACGTACTCCTTTTCATATTTGGAACCAGTCTGTTGTTCCATATCCAGTTATAGTAAACATCAAGTAATCAATAAATAAAAGAATAAATAAATGTTGGCTTTTTAAAATGGAGTTTAATGTCCAAGGAGGAATTCAAAGAAAAAGCAAGAATTGAAATCCATTTTCAGAGGATATGAATTGATGTTTACATTTCAGAAGTAAGAATAATTTTAAAAATTTAAATAAATGCAGCAAAAAGATATTTCAAACAGTTATTACTAAATAAATAAAGATGTATTATTTTTATAAGTATATATATACACAGACTACTTAAAACATTTAAAATAATTTCTTAACACCCATAAATCTGTAATACAACTTGAACTTTTTTTTTAACTTGGCTTATGTACTTTCTTAATAAGAGCATCGGTTAAATCATGAATTTTATTTATTTTTTCTCCCTAATGATCTGTTTTTAAGATAAAAACATTTGATTCATATTATCTATAGCAATATGTTTTATTAAAATGATGCTGAGAGAGGAAGAAAATGGCTATAAAATTCAAGAAATAAAGATAATGCTATAGTATATATGAATTAAGTTTATAGGAAATCTTAATCTACCTCCTACTTAGAAAAATTTTATAGGCCAGTAAGACATCAAAAAAAAACTTTTTTTAAGTTGACTAATGGAAGAAAAGAATGATTACAGGTTTTTCTAACTGTTCTTGGTCTATAATAAAAATAAGCACCATTTAATAGAATTCAAATGTAAGACATTTAAATGTGGAAAAAAAGAAGTACCTAAAAATAAAACGTCTCATTAAAACTGTCAAAATCTTTCAGTCCAAACACTGGTAAGATATTTATAGAAAGATAACAACTTTCTTAACTTTTAAAAAATATCCACATATATAGTGCATTAAGATAGCTTCAGATTTAGACATAGAAAATAATATCTAAATTAGCAACTGCAAAAGTGAAAAAGGATTTTAGGCAAAATGCTTGAGACAATTTCCTCAATATAAAGACTTAACATAAAAACTTAAAAGTCTTAATTTAAGACACATAATACATTTATAAAAGTGAGAATTCTTTAAATAAGAGATTAAAAGTCAAAGCAGAGCAAGGCAAGAGGACTGTTTGGGAACAATTAAAGGTAATGGAGATCAAGGATTTTATTAGATTAGGAAATAGGCAAATCTGTAGACCTTTGAGGGCTTCCCTGGTGGCTCAGCAGTAAAGAATCCACCTGCAATGCAGGAAATACAGGTTTGATCTCTGGGAAGATCCCCTGGAGGAGGGCATGGAAACCCACTCCAGTATTCTTGCCTGGAGAATTCCAAGGACAGAGGAGCCTGGCAGATTATAACCCATAGAGTCTGTAGAGTCAGACATGACTGAAGCCACTGAGCACACAAGCATGCATAGACCTTTGAAGAGCTGGTTTCCATAAATATGTCTGTTCCTTGGTAAACCGTGCTTTCTTTCTCTTGTGTTTAGCATAACAGCAGAATTTTACCAAGAGGATTACTAAAATTCTTGAGTGTTTTCCTTTGGTGAATTCCATAGCTACCATGATGCTGATTTGCAGGAGCCTGACATAAATGATACATAATGCTAAAAAACTGAGTTTAAAATATACTTCTCTTTTATATTCTCATTCCCATAATAGAAGAACAGAAAACTGAGCTTAAAACTGCTGTGTTACTGACACTTCAAATAAAGTTTAATTAGTTTCTCTGACAAAGCAGTTAATCTTTAAATTAAAGAGTTTAGGAGTGCTTAGCCCCATAAAATTCTCTAAAGAAATTTAAATAGGAATAATAAGTTTTAAACACATCTTTCTTGGTACCTCCCATGAGACAGCCAATGTTGGCCCTTGACAAATGGCAAATATAAATACACCTTGAATCTGTTAAGAGTCCATCACAGGCAGTTACTAAAATCAGACTTCTTGATGTTTGGGCATTAGAAGTCAACCTCCAGAATATCAGAGAATGATATGGAAATACTAATCAATCAATAAATGTCATCTTCTTCTATAACAATAGCCAACATTTTATTCTGTGCTTAGGAAATGCTATGACCTACTTTAAGTATTTTACATGGATTGAATCTGGAATCCTTCTTTCAACCCTAGGTGGTTGGAGCTATTATTATTTCCATTTTATGGAGGAGGAAACTAGGGCTTAAACAGGTTGAGTGACCTCCTAAGAATATATTGATAGAGGATGTCTGTAGCAAAGGCTGTGGGTGTGCCAACTATAGTTCCTTGGCCTTATCAATGTAGCACACACCCAGGCCATACTTCTAACTGCCAGGGCCTGCTGCAGGCCGCTCTGTGTATGTTTTGCTGCATGCTAGACAGGACAAAAAAGCCTAGAATCTGTCCCAACCTCCTCCCAGGAGCCCTCAATCAATGATGAATGGGATTTGGTATAAAATATCTTGAGTCCCTCCCCCCTCAGGCACATGTTCTATACTGCCTCCTAAGAGTTTCTGAATGGAATTAAACTTTTGTTACCCACAGTTATAACTTACTTAAAAATTCATCATTTATTGGCAGTCTTCCCTCCCCTTTTTTTATTTCCTTACTTCCTACCAGTGATTTCTGGGATTACCTCCCAAATAAACTGTTTTCTCTCATATCCTTATCTTAGAGTTTGTTTCTGGAGGAATTCAAACTAAAAAGAGTCCTAGACATGATTAGAACCCAGATAGTCTGGCCACAGAGCCTAGTGTTTATTCCTACCACATGCTTCCTATTCTCCCGAAAAGATGATATATATTTTGTAAACCTGGTCTCAAGACATGAGAGGCAAAAAGGTTTTGTCTTCTTATCAAGAACTGTGAAGGGTCTGAGATTTTACGTTTCTTGCCAACAAAGAAATTAGCCTGCCATAGACTAGCAGAGTTTTGCCAAGAGAACATGATGGTCATAGCAAACATGCTTTTCCAACAACCCAAGAGCTCTACACACGGACATCACCGTATGGTCAATGCTGAGATCATATTGATTATGTTCTTAGCAGCCAAAGATGGAAAAGCTCTAAAGTCAGCAAAAACAAGACCTGGAGTTGACTGTTGCTCAGATCAGGAGCTCCTTATGGCAAAATTCAGCCTTAAATTAAGAAAGTAGGGAAAAATCACTAGGTCATTCAGGAATGACCTAAAACAAATCCCTTGTGATTATACAGTGGAGGTGACGAATAGATTTAGGGGTTAGATTTGATAGACAGAGTGCCCGAAGAACTATGGATTAAGATGAATAACACTGTGCAGGAGGCAGTAACCAAAACGATGCCCAAGGAAAAGAAATGCAGAAGGCAAAATGACTGTCTAAGGAGGCTCTAAAAATAACTGAGGAAAGAAGAGAAGTAAAAGGCAAGGGAGAAAGGGAAAGATATAACCAACTAACTGCAGAGTTCCAGAAAACAGCAAGGAGAGATAAGAAGGCTTTCTTGAATGAACAACGCAAAGCAATAGAAGAAAACAATAGAATGGGAAAAACTAGAGATCTCTTCAAGAAAATTAGAGATATCAAGAAAACATTTCATGCCAGGATGGGCACGGTAAAGGACAGAAACAGTAAGGACCTAAGAGAAGCAGAAGAGATTAAGAAGAGGTGGCAAGAATACACAGAAGAATGATACAAAAAAGGTCTTAATGACCTGAATAGCATGATGATATGGTCACTCACCTAGAGTGGAACATCCTGGAGTGTGAAGTCAAGTGGGCCTTAGGCAGCTGTGTTATTAATAGGAACAAAGCCAGTGGAGATGATGGAATTCCAGCTGAGCTAAAAACCCTAAAAGATGATGTTGTTAAAGTGCTGCACTCAATATGTCAGCAAATTTGGAAAACTCAGCAGTGGTCACAGGACTGGAAAAGGTCAGTTTTCACTCCAATCTCAAAGAAGGGCAATGCCAAAGAATGTTCAAACTACCTTACAGTTGCACTCATTTCACATGCTGGCAAGGTTATACTTAAAATCCTTCAAGCTAGGCTACAGCAGTACATGAACCCAGAACTTCCAGATGTATAAGCTATGCTTTGAAGAGGCAGAGGAATTATATATCAAATTGTCAATATTCACTGAATCATGGAGAAAGGAAGGGAATTCCAGAAAAATATATACTTCTGCTCCATTGACTATGCTAAAGCCTTTGACTGTGTAGGTCTCAACAAACTATGCAAAATTCTTAAGAGAGATAGAAGTACCAGACCATCTTACCTATCTCCTGAGGAAATCGTATCTGAGTGAAGAAACAGCAGTTAGAACCAGACATGCAACAATGTACTGGTTCAAAACTGCGAAAGGAATATGTCAAGGCTGTATAGTGTCACCCTGCTTAGTCAATTTTTATGCAGAGTACATCATGCAAAATGTCAGGCTGGATGAATCCCAAGCTGGAATCAAGATTTCTGTGAGAAATATCAACAACATCAGTAATGCAGATGATACCACTCTGATGGTAGAAAGTGAAGAGGAACAAAAGAACCTCTTGATGAGGGTGAAAGAGGAGAGTGAAAAAGCTGGTTTGAAACTCAACCTTAAAAAACTAAGGTCATGGCATCTGGTCCCATCTGCTGCTGTTGCTAAGTCGCTTCAGTTGTGTCTGACTCTTTTCAACACTTTGGACTGTAGCCTGCCAGGTTCCTCTGTTCACAGGATTCTCCAGCCATGAACACTGGAGTGGGTTGTCATGCCCTCCTCCACAGTAAATAGACAGGGGAAAAGTGGAAGTAATGACAGATTTTATTTTCTTGGGCTCCAAAATCACTGAGGACAGTGACTGCAATAATGAAATTAAAAGATGCTTGCTCCTTGGAAGGAAAGCTATGACAAACCTAGGCAGTGTATTAAAAAGCAGAGACATCACTTCGTTGACAAAGGTCCATATAGTTAGAGCTATGGTTTTTCCAGTAGTCATATACATATGCGAGATTTGGACCATAAAGAAGGCTGGTGTGCTCAGTTGCTCAGTTGTTCTTTGCAACCCCATGAACTGTAGCCCACCAGGCTCCTCTGTCCATGGGATTTTCCAGGCAAGAATACTGGAGTGGGTTGCCATTTTCTTCTCCAGGGAAATAAGACTGAGCGCAGAAGAACAGATGCCTTCAAGTTGTGGTGCTGGAGAAGACTCTTGAGAGTCTCTTGGACAACAAAGATCAAGCCTGTCAATCCTAAAGGAAATCAACCCTGAATATTCATTGGAAGGACTGATGCTGAAGATGAAGTTCCAACACTTTGGCCACCTTTTGCAAAGAACTGACTCATTGGAAAAGACCCTGTTGCTGGGAAAGACTGAAGGCAAAAGGAGAAGGGGTTGGCAGAGGAAGAGATGGTTAGATAACATCTCTGGCTCAATGGACATCAGTTTGAGCAAATTCCAGGAGACAGTGGAAAACGGAGGAATCTGGCATGCCACAGTCCATGGGGTTGCAAAGAGTCAGACATGAGTTAGTGACTGAACAGCAACAGTTTCATGAAGACTGACAGAGGACGCAAAACTCCTGGGTCAGAGACAAGAGCTCTGCTCTATCATACACAGCAGTGATAGTAGCTAAAAAATCTGCATTTGCTCCCCAAGGTCCATTTCCCACAGGATGACACACACAGGCCCAGATGGATAACTACACATACAGCGGATTGGGTTATGGGAGAAAGGACCCTGAGGTTAGGAAACCCAAACCTTTTATACAGGACAATAAACATGACTGTTCTTTGCTCCAGAGATAGTCACTACCTCTGTCTTTCAAGACTGTTAACTATACCAAAATCTTTGAAAAGACAGTCCATAATAGAGGAAATCAGCGTCTCACTTGAAATGTATGTAGCTATGCAAGCCACTCATAAAGAACTGTCTTTTTTGTTCTGAAATCACAAAAGTTTGTTCCCAGTTTCATCACACAATGGAAACATAATTATGCCTTACAGAAAATGGCAAAAACAAATGGCAAAGTTTAAGAACTGTTCATTGCATGGTCTTAGTTTTTATGGTTTTGTCATTTTGTTTTCAAGGTATACACGGGCTTTCCTGGTGGCTCAGATGGTAAAGAATCTGCCTGCAATGCAGACCTAGGTTCCATCTCTGGGTCAGGGAAGTCCTCTGGAGGAGGGCATGGCAAGCCACTCCAGTATTCTTACCTGGAGAATCCCTTGGACAGAGGAAGGAGCCTGGGGAGCTACAGTTCATGGGATTGAAAAGAGTCGGACACAACTGAATGACTAACACTTTCACTTTTCAAAGTATAAACGCATTTTCCTTCGATGCCAGCAATAATCCTGTGAGAAAAGTAGTTATTTCCATCAGTCTATGACTGATGGAAAAATGACTCGGAAGATAAAGAGCTTCATTATAATCCTCTAGTGAGTGGTGGGCCCACAGGTTAAACCCAGGATTTCTTATTCCCAAACTACCAAACATTTGACCAACAGCACTAGAGCAGATGAGCATCTGCTGAGAACTTAAAACCTGAAAGCTTTAGTGGGTCTCTTCATTTCCTCGGTGCTGCCACACCTCCATGGCAGAATTTTGGGGGCAGAATTGAAGACATAAGCTGGAAGGAACACAAGTGGAGGAAGGATATAAATATGCCCTCTTTGTCTTTTGATGCTCAACTTCCCTTTTCTACATTCATTTTTTTTTTTTTTCCCCTTTTGGTGGTTTGCACTATATAAATCAGTCATTGCTTAAAAAAAAAAAATCCCACAACGACATGGATTTGGAATTAAACTGTGAAAAAAAATCCATAATTATCAGAATTATAGCATTTTCACTCAAATGGATGGATGCAATACATATTTATTTTAGAATTTTGTGTGTTTCTCCCACCGAGAAGTGTGCACAATTTCAGTGCATTCAAAACTTCAAGGGAATTTACATTTTTGGACATACTGTTCATAGCATCTTGGTGCTGCTGTTTATGACATATACAATACCTGAAAAAAGTATACAGATCAAATTCTGCTGTACTGTATGATAGTTGGAGTACATTATAGAAATCTGTTACTTAAAAGAATCCTATAGTGAATCCATTTTGTAACCAAAACCAAAACCAAAAAACTGTACTTTGAGAGAGATTATGTGGCAAAAGCCTTGATCAAAGAGTAGAAATTCTGGGATTCCCCTTTGTGTCATTTGTACCAAGGAGCGGGAAAATTTCATCTCTAAACGTCTCTAATTTAAATGTCCTTTTCCTGGTAGTCCAGTGGGTAAGATTTCACATTCCCAATGCAGGGGGCCAAGGTTCAATCCCTGGTCAGGGGAACAGATCTCACGCATGGCAATGAAGATCCCACAAGCCACAACTAAGATCTGACCCAGCCAAATAAAGTAACTTTAATAAAAATAGATTTGCCTTTCCTGGAGTACAGTGACTTATGTGGTTTGCCTCTCAACTGTGCCACTTACTGGATATACACTTTCCTGCAAGTCATGTAACCTTTTTATATCTTTTCCTAACTTGTGAAATAAGGATAATAATATGTACTTCGAATAGTAATTGTATTACATTAAATTAGAAAATGGGCTTCCCTGGTGGCTCAGCAGTGAAGAATCCACCTGCAATGCAGGAGATGGGTTCAGAATCCCTGGGTCTGGAAGATCCACTGGAGAACGAAATGGCAACTCACTCCAGTATTCTTGCCTGGAAATTTTCATGGACAGAGGACCCTGGTGGGCTACAGTGCATGGGGTTGCAAAAAGTCAGACATGATTTAGCAACTAAAGAACAACAACATACTAAGCACTCATACTTGTACATACTAAGCACTCAATAAATTGCAGTCAATACCATTAATTCTACATTTTCATGTATCAAGGTCACTTACAGTGAGACTTCCTATAACACATACATTTTTTGGACTCTTCAATTAAATCTGACTATAAGCAATTTTTTTCAGTAGTCACGTATAGATGTGAGAGTTGGACCATAAAGAAGCCTGAGTGTGGGAGAATTGATGCTTTTGAGCTATGGTGCTGAAGAAGACTCGAGAGTCCCTTGGACTGCAAGGAGCTCAAACCAGTCAATCCTAAGGGAAATCAGTCCTGAATATTCATTGGATGGACTGATGCTGAAGCTGGAGCTCCAATACTTTGGCCACCTGATGCAGAGCACCGACTCGTTGAAAAAGATCCTGATGCTGGGAATGATTGAAGGAAAAAGGAGAAGGAGGCAGCAGAGGATGAGATGGTTAGATAGCATCACTGACTCAATGGACATGAATTTGAGCAAGTTTCGGAGGCAGCAATAGACCAGGGAGATTGGTGTGCTGCAGTCTACAGGGTCGCAGAGTCGGACACGACTTAGCAACTGAACAACAAAATAAGTAATTTAATCCACACATTCATATTTTTTCTAACATTTTATTGAAAAATTTTAAATCTACCTAAGGTTGAAAGAAATATGCTGTGAATACCTATCCACCCATGGCCTGGATAGTACAATTAACATTTCCCTGTGCTGTGCTTAGTTGCTCAGTCATGTCCAACTCTTTGTGACCTCATGGACTGTAGCCCGTCAGGCTTTTCTGTGCATGGGGATTCTCTAGGCAAAAATACTGGAGTGGGTTGCCATGATTATCAAGGATATGTATATATTATCACGTATCTGTCCACTTACTCCTGTATCCATCCAGCAAGGCTTCTTTTCTAATGCAGTTCATATTCTATGGAAAACATCAGTACACTTCTCTCCCAAAAAATATCAGCCTGCTTATTGTTAAATAGAATCCAGACTTTGTCTGGGAGTCTTTTTTTCCCACTTGGGGTAAAACTTTACATATAAGGAAACTATGCATTTCTTCTTATATTCCAGGGTGATTTAGATATTTCAAATCAACTCTTTTGTGGTGACTTAAATACTCAAGTTAAATCACCAATTATATTTGCTATAACCCATAATATAATGCATTGAAATGCCTTCAAAATCCTGGTATCAAATAGCAAGCTTGTCTGATAGGTCAGCTGAACTATATCAAGGTTCTCTTTGCTGGTTGTTTGATTTGAGCATTTTCAGTTTGATCTTGTGTCATAAATCCAAATCTATCTGGTATATCCATTTGTAAGTTAAAATATAAAGAAGTTCTACCACAAGAAAAAAAATTGTCAATTTGTAACTATGTACTGTGGTGATCATTTCACAGTAATCATCATATTGGACACCAGAAAGAAATAGAATGTTACCATGTCAATTATATCTTGATTTTTAGAAAGAAGAAAAGGAAATAAACCTATAAATATGTAATAAAACCTCAAAAAATAGAAAAGAGAATGAATATTGCAAGTCAATAAAATCAGCATGATGACAAGGGTCATGTTCTGGTTCTCCAGCTTTTGTTTGATTCTACCATGTCAAAGCGCTTAAACTCAATAGTTCCCACGTGTAACACTAAGGGGACAATGTGGATAATGACTGATGAGATCCCCTACCAAAGGAAGGGTTTTGGCAATCTTAGTCTTTTTGGGTGTGCTCCAAGAAAAAAGATTTCAACAAAATTGTCCTCTAACATGTGCCTGTTCAGCATATTTTATAATTCACACCTACTCCCTCTCATAATATATTTGATGTAGAAAGTAAGCCCTGGACAGAAACCAAAAACAAAAACATTCCAGTACTATTATTGAAAAAAAGCAACACATAACCACAGTTGGCACTGTCTCACATATCTATCTATACATTCTGGTGAGCTAAAGAAATGAATTTCCCTTCAAAATCTCTGTTTCTCTACCATGTGAAGAACATACTCAGCAAAACTTAATTTTTCCTAGCTAAGTTATGTCTTAAAAGACATAGAGATGGTCTTTGTGAGTAAAGATCGCAGCAATCTTATTACATTTTCAGGTCATCACTGAGAATGGCAACAAAATACAGTTATCTCTCAGCATTCAAAGGGGATTAAGCTCCAGGACCACCATGGATGCTCAAGTCCCTTCTGTAAAGTGGTGAAGTATTTGCATATAACCTATGTACATCCTCCTGTGTACATCAGATCACCTCTAGATCACTTATGATACCTAATACAGTGCAAAACTAATTGCAATGTGTGGCAAAGTTTAGCTTTTTGGAACTTGGTGGAATTTTTTCCCCCAAATTATTTCTGTCCTTTAATTGGCTGAATCCCTGGATGCAGAACCCTTGGATACAGGAGGTCAATTGTAGGTTGTCAGGGTCTTAGGCAAGGACTCTCCATCATTCAGCATTTGGCAACATCCACTTAGGGCCCTTAAGTACAGATCACTAAGGAAGACACAAAACAACAAAAAAATTCCACTCTCCAAGTTTTAGGGTGCTTAATCCTATTATCCTGTGTGGAGTAGAGCAGTGAAATAGATGATTCAGCAAGAATATTAACTATTTGTGAAAGATGCAGACTCTAGAAATGGATCAACCTGAAATTAGAAAAAAGTGTTTGAATCCCTCTCTCATGATTTATTAATGCAGTGACCTTAGGCAAATAACCTCTCTCAGATATGACAAGTTACTTAATCTCTTTGAGATATGACTTTCTGATAGGTAAAATAAGAAAAACAATAAAATAAGAGCAGATTTCTATTAAGTCTTATTATTCGCATGGTCTAAATTTGAACTAAGAGTGTTGAAGATTCCTTAACTGATTTAATATTTACAGCAATCTCACGAAGTAGGTGTTGTTACTATCTTCTTCTGTAGGAGAGCCCAGGTCGTTCAGCTTGAGTGCAGTACCTGGGCTTGAACCCAAAGCTCTTCATTGTTTTATCCTAATAAAACTGAATTGCACAGGGTTGCTTTCAAGAGAAGTGAGCAAAACTGAGGCATGAAAGACATGTAGCAGATGTTCAATCAACGGTAAGCTTCCCTCCTTTGCAATCTAAATAAGAACGTCCAGAACTTATACTTTAGATATTTTTTAAATGTATTTATTATTGAAGTATAATTGATGTACAATATTGTATGTTACAGGTGTACAATATAGTGATTCACAATTTCTAAAGGTTAGATAGTGTCTTACTCTTAGGAAGTTAGTGAATCAAGCAAACTAAACAATAGATCAAGAATCAATCTGACCTAAACATAAAGTACGAACTTCTATTCCCAAAGGAAAGCTTCCTTGTTACACCATCTCTTTACATCTCTGGGGGACACACACCTTTGCTCTCAAATAGTAAAGACAGGATCAAGAGCCAGAAGGGCTCCAGAATGATTAAAAAACCTTTTAACATCAATGAAGTACAAACATTTCTGAGCTAAATATCCCAATACAAAGTTCTCACATTCCTATTCAGTCCCTTGTTGTTTAGTTGCTAAGTCATGCCTGACTCTTTTGCAATCCCATAGACTGTAGCCTGCCAGGTTCCTCTGTCCATTGGATTTCCCAGGCAAGAAGACTGGTGTGGACTGCCATTTCCTACTTCAAGGTATCTTCCTGACCTAGGAATTGAACCCTCATCTCTTGAGGCTCCTGCATTGGCAGGTGGGTTCTTTACCTCTACCACCACATAAGAATACTATTGTGGGTTGCCATTTCCTTCTCCAAGGGATCTTTCCAACCCAGGGATTGTACCCATGTCTCCTGCATTGGCAGGCAGATTCCTTACCACTGAGCCGCCAGGAAAGCCCACTCACTCCCTTAGGAGGGTCTAAAATGATCCCAAAGTCATACTTGATTCTTGGGAATCTTAATTTCCATTGTAATGTGGAGAGGAGCCAATCTCTCACCAATAAGCCGGAGGTGGGGTAAAGAACACAATCCCAGGATTCCCCTTGGAAGACAAGCCAGGGAAAGAGATGCCAGAGGGCCACCGGGCTTCTCCTGAGAGGCTTAGTTCCTGGTTTCTTCCTCATATATTGGTTTAAGTAGGACACATGTTTGAATTTCATCATCACATTATTTTTCTCATGTGTTTTACACAGACATGCTTGTCTTACTGGAAATCTAAGCAAATTGATAGAGCAGTTTTATCTCCTTTTTTAAAGATGCTATCCATCTAGGAAATTTGCTTGTTTTCAGGTACATTTAGTTTCTGTGATGTAACAATTAATGCCAAGGTGTTAGTGGCTTAATGTAGTCTACTTCCCATAGACATTTACTTTTTTGTGTTTTATTTTTATTGGAATATAATTGCTTTCAATGTTGTGTTAGTTTCTGCTGTACAGAGAAGTGAATCAGCTCTATGTATACATATATTCCCTCCCTCCCTCCTCAGCCCATCCCACCCTTCTAGGTCATCACAGGGCGCCAAGTTGAACTTCCTGTGCTTTACAGCAGGTTCCCACTTGCTATTTTATACATGGTGGTGAATATATGTCAAGCCTAATGTCCCAGGTCATCCCACCTTCCCCTTCCCTGCCTGTGTCCAAATGTCCGTTCTCTAAGTCTGCATCTCCATTCCTGCCCTGGAAATATATTCATCTGTACTATTTTTATACATTCCGTAATGTTCATTGCAACACTATTTACAGTAGCTAGGACATGGAAACAACAGATGAATGGACAAAGAAGACGGTGCATGCATACAATGGAATATTGACTCAGCCACTAAAAGAAATGAAATAGGGTTATTTGTAGAGACATGGATGGACCTAGTGTCTGTCATACAGAATGAAGCAGGTCAGAAAGAGAAAAACAAATATATTAACGCATATATGTGGAATCCAGAAAAAGCATTACTTTTGAAAAAACTTTAGGCATGCTTTATCCAGTAGTGGAACTGATGTCTTTGGGCTGAGAATGGGGAGCCACGGGGGCTTGGAGAGACAGCACAGAAACTCTTTCGATATTTCATGGCTAGCTAGCTTTCTTGTCCATCTAAGCGGATGGCTGGTTTGATTTCTCTGTGTTTTTGTGCATTTCATTTCCTTTGTTTTTGAGGGGAGCATTTTGAAGGGTGGAGAGGCCTCTTCATCACCTGTCGTGTTGCTTTGTGTGGGCACCCACCTTGTGCGCATTGGCCTGTGGTGGTCCTGATCTATAGATCCCATTAAAGCAGGGAGCAGAGAATAAGGTTTCTTCAGTACCTCTGAAAGAGAAGCCTGTGACCCCTGAGAGAAGTGTGCAAGTGTCTGCATACATTTGCATGCCCGTGGCATCTTTTTGAAACAAGCTGCATCTTTCTGTGGATTCCTGGCAGTGATACACTTCTCTTTGATTTCCTTTTCTGTGTTTGAGAGCTATCCTTTCATTTCATTCTGGTTTGAGGCCTGAGATCATGCCCCTTTATTCACACACACACACACACACACACACACACTGCCCTTTCCTTAATCTCCATGTAGACTCTCTTCACAGATAAATAAATGTGTTCTGTACTCATAGTTGACTCCGAAAATCCATTTTACCCCAATGATTAGCATAAACTAAGGTCACTCTCCTTGCTACTGAGTGGGTTAAAATATACTTGTAATCTAGTCTTGGCCAATGAGCCACAAGAGAGTCTCCTGCTTCTGGGAACAGCTTTCTGGCTCATTACACAGAGAGACAATTCTCTCCTTCCTGCATTGTTGACTTTGTTGTGTCTATAAGTGATACAGACACGCACACAGATACAGAGGTGACTGCAGCTACCTCTCCATCAGTCCAAGACCAGGGCTGGGAAGATTGTCACAAGGCTGGGCTGGAGCCTTGATGTACCATACCTAGAACACTAACTTTGGACTTGCTACGTGAGACAGCAGATTTGATTGTTGCATATGCCTGTCTGAGTTGAGTTTTCTCTTACTTGCAACAAAATTAATTTGGCTGATTCAGATACGCTACTTTTTAAAATTGTATATATTATTTGTCTGTGTTTGGCTGTGCTGGGTTTTGCTGTTGCCTGCAGGCTTTCTCTAGCTCTGGTGTGTGGGCTCCTCACCGCTGCAGCTCCTCTTATTGCAGAGCACAGGCTCTAGGCACATGGGCTTCAGTCGAGTGGCACAGGGGCTCATTAGTTGTGGCTCATGGGTCATAGAGCATGCAGGCTTCAGTAGTTGTGGCTTATGGGCTCAGCAGTTGACACATGGGCTTAGTTGCTTCACGGCAAGTGAACTCTTCCTGGACCAGTGATTAAACCTGTGTCGCCCGCATTGATAGGCAGATTCTTATCCACTTCACCACCAGGGAACTCCTCAAGTGTACTATTTTTATGGACAACCATAATTGTTCTGTGGCTTTGGTATAACCACGTGATAACTGCTAATGTTCTTTGAGTTCAGACCATATGCCAGGTATTTATATAAAGGAGAGTGTGTTGGCTTGTTTTAAAAAAATGATGTTTCTCATAATCAGTTCATTCATAATCCTTCTCCATTCCTACCCATGGTCACTTGTTACATTAGTTCAAATGGTAGATGTGTAAATGCACCAAAAACTGTTGGTGAATGAGTTGATCAAACGAGTCTTGTGGACCATTTCTATTACTTCTAAAAGTTTGGATACAATTATGGAAAGAACTGCCTACTTATCAATAGATATAAAAATACTTTAGATTTTAATATAGCATCATACTTTCAATCAAAACCTTAAGGACTAAGTTGTTATCTGAGATTAAATCAATACAAGAGTGTCAAGGGGAGTTTGCTATCCACTCCTTTTAAACTGAGGCTTCCCAGGTGGCTCGGTAGTAAAGAATCCTCCTGCCAATGCAGGTGATATGGGTTTGAGTCCTGTGCTGGGAAGATCCCCTGGAGAGGGAAATAGCAACCCACTCTAGTATTCTTACCTGGGAAATCCCATGGATAGAGGAGCCTGGTAGGCTACAGTACTCACAGTTGCAGAGTTGGACACGACTGAGCGACTAAGCATGCATGCCTTTTAAATTTGCATTCTGTTAATATTATTGGCAAGTATTAGGGTTAAATGAAAATTTAAAAACATGTGCTGAAGTATAATAAAGGTGAAAAGTGATGAGAACACAGAAAGCTTAAGGATGGATTTAATTTGTCATGTACTTAACACTGACATGAGACATAATTTTTCAGTTGTCATGATGTCAGTTTGAACCTTGCTGCTCTCTTGTGCACAACAAAAGTGACATGGCAGTGGAGAGAGAAAAGCGGAAGTGCACATGAGGATGAATTGCACCACGTGTAATTTATATATCCACGGTTTATGCTTTATATGCTTTGGAAGGTAAGAACACAGCGTAAGACAGATCATGACAAGGGACAGTTGGGTTACATTGCTTTGCGTGTTTATTTTTTATTTTTTTAAGTCCATTGCTGGCCCTTAAAATAAGTACAGTAGATTTACAATTTTAATCCTAGAATTGTGGTAAAGTCAAATCTCAAACTACAGAAAGGATATCCTAATTGTATAAAAGTTAGTGAAGATTTTGATTTACAATTTTAATCCTAGAATTGCGGTAAAGTCAAATCTTAAACTACAGAAAGGATATCCTAATAGCATAAAAGTTAGTGAAGATTTTGACACGGCTGGAAAGTCAAAGCAAAATTCCCATCATCGTTTCTCCTTTTCAGTTGTTTTAGAAGACTTGCTGCTCCTGGGTCTCCCTGGGAAGACAGAGACCTTGGGAGCAAGTTTTATAGGTAAGAGACAGCTAGGAAATAGGCCTAGAGAAGTGAAAGCTGCAGGGAAAATGAAAGCTGATTGGAAAGTGATATGATTGAGAAGATGATGGTAGTATAGATACCAGATACAGATGACAGAAAGGCTACTGTGTAAGTGGTGATGGTATACTTCTGCCACCTGGGAAGAGATCAAGCAAACAGGATATGATGGTGGCTGCAGGAATGAAAGTCAAAACACAGGGTAAGAAATCAACCATGGAACAGTTGTTCGTGTTCTTTGAGTTCAAACTGCATGTCGGTGTTGTGCCAAATACTTTACCTCCATTGTTTCTCTTAATCCTCATGTTAGCCTTGAGAAGCTGGTATTATTATTAACCTAATTTCACTGATGAAAATAAATGGTACATTTACTGATACAACGGTCATGAACTTGGGCACACTCCAGGAGATGGTGAGGGACATAGAAGCCTGGCGTGCGGCAGTCCATGGGGTCTCGAAGAGTCAGACACAACTAGGTGACTGAACAACAACAAAAATTGATACATTGCAGAATTTGGTTTAGAATCCAGGTGGTCTGATTCTAGTGCGGGCATGCTTAACCATGGTACTATATTCTTTCATAGTTTAAAATTTTAGTGTATGGGTAATGCAATCACTGTTTGTCTACATGATAGGTTTTCAAAATAATTTTATTTAGTTGTGCTGCGTGGGCTTCTCACTGTGGTGGCTCCTCTTGTTTCAGAGCACAGGCTCTAGGGCTCACTGAGTCGTGGCTCCCAGGCTCTAGAGCACAAGTTCAATAGTTGTGGCACACGGACTTAGTTCCTCTGTGGCACGTGGGATCTTCCCGGACCAGGAATCAAATCTGCATCTCCTGGGATTCTATACCACCGAGGCACCAGGGAAACCCTATATGATAGTTTTAATACAAATTAGAAAAGGGCCCTGCCCGCCACCGAGGGAAACACAGACTCACAGCTGCATAGTTTAGAGGGCAATTGGCACTTCTGATCAAGGAAATAGGTTTCCTTCCTTCAGGTAATGACAGCCCTTGCAAGCACACCTGCTTTGGATATAAGTTCTATTGACCTCCTCAGCGACGCATCTCCTTATTGTGCACAGACTTTACAACTACATGAAAGGGTTTAAAAAAATGTGTATTTTATTTTTATCAGTTAAGTCTTATAAGAACTCTACACAGATATTCCCTGTTCCCTTCTCCATTCTGCTCTGTGTTCAGGAAGGCTGACCTTTATGGGCTCCATTCATGGCTTCCTTGCCTTCTGGCTTCCAGTTAGCTTCATCCAATGGGAGGTTACCAGCCAGAAGTCTAGAGGAAGGAGAAGAAGAGTAAGGCTGGGGTATTTTCTCCCCTGTCTGCCTACCTATTGAGCCGGCAGCTTGGGTCCTCTCCTAAGGTCTCAGCTTCTCAGACAGCCCTGTTCCAAAGCTTCAGAGAGAATTCTGCCTCCAGGTTCTGGTGGCTACTTCTCGTAGCCCTTTTAGTCTGGAAGGGATGCAAATCTCCCTTCTGTTGTTAGTCTTGAGATGCTTCATCATCCCGTGGTCACTCCCTAACTCTGCCTACACTTCTGTAAATAGTCCCTGAATTAAACTCGCCTCAAGTTCCCTGTATGAGCAAGCCATCTGTTTCTTGCCAGGACCCTGACTGATACACAGCGGAAACAAACTTCGACTATTTTAAGTGAAAATGGAAATTGGGGAAAGCATGTTAGGAGTCACAGAAAGGCAGGGAGGTAGAAGACCAGGGTTGGAGAACAAGCAGGAACCCAGGGATCTCTGGAAAGCTGAAGAGCAGAAATGACACTGAAGACATCCAGTGGGAGGCGCCTAGGCCACCCACTGCCACTGCCTGTATGCCTACCAAGTGTCCCTGTGTCCTTCAGCCGCCACTGCAAGGAGAAGGCCCGCTCGCCTGAGTCTACATAATACATCCCCATGTTGAGCTGGGCAGTGGAAAGTGGGCATGAGGCCCCTTTGGCTATTGCGATAGGAAATGGACACCACTACCCACCAAGACCACACCCAACAGTTGAATCCTTTAAAACAAGAAATCAGGAGATGCTAATAGGAAGTACCACCCCCCAAACAAGGACAAACATAACTATAAAAATTAATAAAATAGCGTGAAACTGCCTTAACAATACAAGCATCTAAAGCAACTCTTCCCAAAAAATGAAGGTTCATGCAGAGGTAGGCACTTCTTAACAAAGTCCCTCAGCAGGGAAGGACAATATCTAAAGTTCTTATACATGAAAAATCTTTACAAGGTTTTAACCTGGGTGAGATATAAAGTTGACTGTTTCATCTTAACAGGGTGTCCACATTGTCTGTTTCTTAGAACCATCCATTCAGTGGATTGTCTGCCCAAAAACCAGCCATTCAAGAACCAGGAGGTTCTTGAACTTATTGGTGGGAATTAATTGATTATATCAACTTGGGGCTAGAAATCGGCCCCAACAATTTAAAACAATAATCTGTAAGTTTCTTAAAGGTAATTCTTCATCTCTACCAGCATTATTGAAAATGTAACAATAAAGAATATAGGTTTACTGTGGACTCAAAACAAACAGCTTATTGAAGAAATTGAAAGATAATACTATTCTATTTGTTGACTGTTGTATTTATAGTTCACACAATTACTAAGTCTAGCACAAAATTTAGACTATTTACATTTATAGTCCTTTGGAACTGCATTTTATCTCATCTTCAAAATTAACTTACTTCACAAAGACAGAGCTGAACAGTTATAAATTTCAACATGCATTTTACTCATCACGAAAGAAAGAGCAATACATATCCATAATTGTCCCCCAGAGGTTTCTTGATATAGTTACTGTTATCAGTAAGAGGAAATTATTTGTCTTCAAAATAAAATTACATCAACACGATGCCTATAATTTTTAATTGAGAATATGTATTCTGTTAAATTAGGTTTGTCGGTTGTATATATAGACATTTTTATTTTCAAAATATTAATTTACTGGATAAATGTGGAGTAAACAGAACACTGTCCAGGCCAACTAGAAGATTTCCAGAGCTGCCAGTGAGATGATTTTGTTTAGCATGACATGTGATAAAAAATGGAGATGTGCTTTTTATGATACAATGGGCACTTAAGATTTTAATTCAAGATGTAACTTGTTTCCTATGCTCATAGGTCTTACATGCTTTTGTGTAGATGATATACATATAAAAAAACAGTAAAAAGTAGAAAAGATCTACAGTTTTTATGTCTGTGATTATGTTGTCAATCCAATACTCCTATAACATGTCATCTTATAAAGCAAATATGAATGCTACTGCTCTAAACATGTACAAATTTAATGGCCTATAATACTAGTTGCCTGGTGGAGACAAGGAAGAAAGGAGACGGAGCCCTTCTTTTCAAGGGCGTGATAATATCTACAGATCTTTCCCTTCCAATCTGAAGAATGTGCATCTTTCCCTAACACAGCCTTTGCTGCTTAAAGCCAATGAGCAGATCTTTCCAAATAAATTGGTAGGCTGTCAGCTGTTTTAATAAGCAATATCTGCAGAATCAAATCACTAGGTATGATGCAGTGATTAATGTGGCTTGGTATCCTGGATACCTGGAAATTCATGGCCAAGAAGAAGCTATTGCCTTTCACTGGCTTCTCACAGTCTGTACTGCCCATCTCTAGACTAGGATATAGAAAAGAGGCTGGTCCACTCAGCCTCCTGCCTTCTCTGACTGCACGTGCTCCCTGCAAATAAATGGAAATGGGGCCACAATTCTCCTGTGTCAGGACACGGTCAGCATAAGTGGGAATACCAACTGGCAGGCATGTAACATCTAGTTGGTTCCTAGTCCCGCGCTCCTTTCTCTGCTGGATCAGGTGGCAGTTGACAGAAAAAGGAATATCCTGAGAGTTCATTTGCCATTTGCAGGTCAGGGAACACGACTGGACTAGGAGAATGGCCTACTGCTGCTTTAGAGGGTATTTCATAGGCATTTTGAGGATGTTGATTTTCTATGAAGGAAAAGTTCTGATTTCTGGACTACAGTGTATCAAAAAGTTATTGCCAAATCCAGTATGGACCTGTCGTTTCCAAGTTTGGGGGAGGGAGGAAGGGCTATATATTATGTGATGGTAGGTCTCATCTGTTTTATTTACCTTACCTCCCGATATATGGCAGCCATTAAATAAATATCTTTTAAATAAATGAGCAGTAGAATTTTTTATGGCAGTGGCAGACAAATTCATTTTTAAGAATTTTTCTGGGTTTTTGTGGTTAACAACCTAAAGGAAGACAGTAGAGAGTGATTCTTTAAAATGCAGCTAAATTTTGCTTCAGTAAAACCATAATATGAAAATCTGAGTTCACAAAGCAAAAGGAGATTATACGTTTCACAATTACATGGATATATGCTTTAATGCAGGGGGGGTTTCCTAAATGCTGGCTTTTAGTGTGGCGTTCACGCTGGTGTTTTCTCAGGTTCACACTGAAAGAAGAAAAATCACCTCAATGAATTGTTCTAAAGAACAAACTTCATTCACAAACTGACCTTCCTCCATTTCTGTGGTTAAAATACTTTAAAAAGCAAAATAAAATAATGAAGCTAGTCTATACTCCCGGTTATTTATTTTCTTTTAATGCTCTTTTGTTGTTGCTGTTTTACTGGCTAAGTCGTGCACAACTCTTTTGTGACATGATGGATTGTAGCCCGCCAGGCTCCTCTGTCCTTGGGATTTCCTGGGCAAGAATACTGAAGTGGGTTGCCACTTCCTTCTCTGGAGGATTTTCCCAGCCCATGGATAAAAGTGGCATCTCCTGTGATTCCTGCATTGGCAGGGGGATTTATTTTACCACTGAGCCACCTTGGAAGCCCTTTAATGCTCTTACTTGCCAAATACACTTGTCAACCCTACACTGGTTCTCTAGTGTTTTAAAAAACTACTTCATTGGTTTCTGAAATCCAAGTAAGGTTCATTTTGTAAAAACATACAGCATTCTTAAAGAAACCTACATATTGAATAAAGGAAGACAGTATAAGCTGGGCCTTAATTACCAAAGACAGTAGCAGCCAACAGGTTTTGAGTGACTACTCTGTGCTGAGCACTGCTTTCAGGGTTTTAAAAAATGTATTTATCATCTAAATTTGAGTAGCCCAAGGAAGAAACATTGTTTTTTATCTCCATTTCACAGATAAGGAACTCTAGACAAACAGCCTAGCCCTTGCCCCCAAAGACACAAAATACATCCAGTAAAAGAGTAGAAGGCCTTCCCAGATGGTTCAGTGCAAAAAGAATCCTACAGTGCAGGAGAAGTGGGTTTGATCCTGGGTCAGGAAGATCCCCTGGAGGAGGGCATGGCAACCTACTCCAGTATTTTCGCCTGGAGAATCCCTTGGACAGAGCAGTCTTCTTACATCACAAAGAAACTGAGCCATGTGACACTGCAACCAATACAAAAACATTGGTTGTTAATATAGTCTAACAATTATGGAAATGAAGGTTCAATCAGCACACAGGTTATAAACTCCTATCCAAGACTCATAGTAACTTACATTTAAATCAGAGTCCCTCCCATTGTTAGCTTATCAGCAAAATTCTTGACCTATTTTTAGCTTCAGTACTTACATAGATATTGCTTCAAGCAACATCCTTGTTTCTTAAGCTCTGTTTTATTAGCAAATACCAGAAAACAAAACAAGAAAATGTTTTCAGTAGGGCATTTCAACCAAGTAAGGGGTGAAAGCACAACACTGGTGAATCTAGTTATCAGGATTAAGTTAATTTAGGGAAAATCCAACCTTACAGTGAACAAATCAAAAAGGTATATTCCAGTTCATTTATCAAAAAATAGAAAATAAAACCCCCCAGCTTCCAAATATTTAAAAAGAATTAAACTTCAGCTTAAAAGAAGGCATTAAGAATAAAATTTAAAAGTATTAACATTCTATTAATATTCATTCCAACAATAGGTTCTTACTTAAAAATGATATCACAAACTTTAGTGGGAACTCACATATTCCTCTGCAGTCAGAAATCCAACTATAACAATACAAAGAGGTAAATTAGGGTGTAAAATTCATAATGAAAAGCAAAACTGATGAATCAAACTAGACTTTTTGAATGCAATGCCAAACTTTTATTCCCTCAAATTATCAGCAAACTGAAAAGAAAGACAAAAATTTTGGCTTTCAAAATGTATCATACTCTTAAAATGACTTGGCAGGTTAAGGTTAGGTTTCCATTATTCTATTTTCTATTTAACACCATTTACCAAAATATTGCACTGAGTTAAGGGAGTTGTTATTTCAAAGGCAACGAAACACAAATTTTAATACTAGTAAGTTCTAGGTCTCTCAGACAACAGTGAATCAGTTTAAGGAAATTTTACGGATTTCCACCCCTCAATCTTGACAGCTGGAGTGTGCACATCCAATCCGAATACCTTGTTAGGCATACAGGACTCTACTTTCTGACACTGCATATATTAATAACTCCTGCACAAACTCTTCTTTCAACTTTCTGGCTTCTGGTCAAGTACCCATCCCTAGTCCACCTGCCCTAGAAAAACACAGGAACCAGTTTCAGGACGTGGTTATCCACCTAGCACCCTACGCTCCACCCCGAGACTACCCTCCTCTCGCTCTAGCCCAGCCCAGCCAAGCGGAGCCGAGCACTGCCTGCTACAGTCCGGCTCCGGCTCTCGGAACTTCCCCTGCCCACTCCGTCCACGTGAACAAGACCCCGCCCCCTCGCCCGGCGCTCCACCAATCAGCAGCCCCCTCACCCAGGATCCGGTCTTCAACGCTCCTCTTTCAAAAAGTCAGCTCACTCCTCCCGCCTCAGTCCCGCCCCTTTCCTACCTCTCCGCCCCGCTGGCCCACCTTCCCAAATCCCCGTTCCCTTCCTCCTCTCCCGTTGCCCCCTCCCGCTCGCAGGCTTCGCCCCGCCCCACCCGGGAAAGCGCGCTCGCCCTCTTCTCGCGAGATTTGAGCGTCCCCCTCCTCCTGCCGCGGCCGCCCGCCTCCCCCTTCTGTCCTCCCCCCCTCCCCCCAATCTCTCCACTCTCCGGCTCTCCTCCCTCCCTCCTCCCCCCTCCACCCTCTGGGCCGGATCTCGTCTCGCTGAGGCGGAGGAGGAGAAGGAGGAGGAGGAGGACGTTCGGCCTGCGCAGTGAGATGTTTGTCCGTCGCCGCCGCCGCCGCCATCGCGGAGGAGCGCGATAAAGGGAGCCGAGCCGGGCGTGAGGGGGACCCCGCGGAGCCGCCGCGCCAGCGCAGTCCCCCAGCCGAGCCCGAGCCGCCGGAGACCGAGCCGCCGCTGCCCCCGCCGCGGCCGCCCAGGGGCCGGCCAGCTCCCCAGCCCAGCCCGGGGGCCGCGCCGCCGCCGCCGCCCCCAGCGTCGCCCCTCGCCTGCCCGCCCGCCTTAAATGTGACACCGGCGCCTCGGAGTGCGACCTGAAGCCGCCGCCGGGGAGGGGACGAGCACCATGTCGAATCTGAGCAAAGGCACGGGCAGCCGGAAGGACACCAAGATGCGGATCCGGGCCTTTCCGGTGAGTCTCTTCTCGGCGCCTGGGACCCCGGGTCGGGGGGCCCGGCCGACAGCCGCACGCGAGGCCCGGGCTGAACTCCCCCCCAACAGGCCGCAGGCCCGGCCTCCCATCCCCCACGCCGCCGGCCGCGGGGCGCGAGCCTTCCCGGCAACGGGGCGGCGCGGGGCCCCGGCGCGGCCACCCTCCGGGGCCGTTCCCCGCGCCCCCGGCATCCGAGGCCGGCGCCGCGCCCCCGCCCAGGAGCTGCGCCTCCGGTCGCCCCGCGGGCGTCGGCTGCGGCCGGGGCCCCTCGGCCGGTCCCGGCACCTCGCCGCGCTCCTGGGGTGTAGGCCCAACCCCTAGCACCCCGCTTCTGCTCGGTCCCCGGGACTCCCAGCCCTGCAGGGATGGGGATCGTCTACGTCCTCCTGGTGTGGGGCGTGTGTGTAACTTTTCACGTGAGGTTTCGCAGCAGTTGAAAAAAAATCACCATGCCTAAAGGATGGCCTGCTAAAAGATGCCGGGGACGGACCTCTCCCGATCTTCCCCTCCCCAGGAAGGGCTCTGCCGTCCACCTACCCTCTACGCGGTGACAGACGTTCCGCGTAATGCTCTGTAGTAATACACTAACAACGTCGGTGTGTTTACAGAATCTTTCATCCGCAACCTTCCAATGCACTTTACAAACTCTCCTGTGCAGGAATGGCCTAGCCACTCAAGGGGAAGTAAGACAAAACAAATGAGACGATTGGTTCTTCATTTCCTAGCCACGGAAGCCCAAAAGAATAAGTAGTCACCACCGTGAGTTGCTTTACTCTAGGTTTTAGTGACAGCAAAAGTATTTTTGTTTAGAAACTTTTTTGGCCTTAAATTAAGTCATACCCCTGCGGTGTTTAGTATTATATGGTATAACTTTGGATGTCGTATCTGAATCAGATAGCCAGTGGCAAGCAATTAGAGTGTACTCTTGGGACAGAGAAACTGGACATACTTGCTCATGTCGCTTCTGTAACAGGTAGACGTCAAGGTGGACAAACTAGCAATTGAATAGAAGATTTTAAACCAGGAAAACTATAGAGAAGAAGCTGTGGTTTCCTGTCTTAGAATCACAAGCACGTTATATTGAGTGGTGGGGGGCGGTGAAGAGGGTTTGTATTCACTTCTTAAAGCATGCTTTTTCTAAAGTACAGTTTGCACTTTAGAGGAAAAATTAATATAATTGTCCTAGTTGAGTAAGAAACCGACCTAGAGAACTTGAGGACCTCCCTGAATTCTTAAAATTTAGAAGGAAAAAATACACCTGATGCAGAATTCCCAGATGGTAATAAAAATGTTAATACCTATGTGAAGACTCTTCGGACTTTATGTAAATAAAGATAGGATATAATCAGGAGAATTAGATGTTTTAATGCACATTAAAGGGATTTTGAATTTCGGAAGTTTTTTCCCTAAGTAATCGTGAGAAAGTACAAAGAAAGTAACAAGTGTTGACAGAAGAGCACTAATGAAGTTCACTTGCACGTTTTTCTTTATAAACAGTGAACTGGGTTTATGAATTTGTGAGTAGTGATAGTTTTCCTACTGAATCAGTTCCTATTAAATAAGCAGAATCTAGAATTATTCAGAATTTCAAATAGTTTTATACATTTTTAAGAGAAGTTTGCTATTCTTGAAGTCTGACTTCTAATACAGATTATTGTTAAAAGGTGGAATAGCTCACATTTGACATCAACTCACTGTTGTGGATATTCTGATTAATCAGCTTTATCTTTATCTATGTGTAATCAACTCTTTGATCTCTTGGTTTGCCTGTCCCTACCTGTTTTTCCACTCCTTCATTCTTTTAGGAAATACTGAGGACTGTGTGCCAGGTACTGTTCTGGGGTCTTGGGATGTATCAGTATAGCTTCAGAGAACAATATCCCTCCTTTCTGGATCTTGTATTGTTGGGAAGAAGCTGTGGGAGAGAATTTTGTTCTTTTAGCTAAAGAGTATCAGAGTGTGTGACAGGTTACCACACAGCACTGAAGCTGACTTTTTTTTTCAGGCGCATTATGATAATGAACTAATTCAGACCTTTTCTTATCTGTAATTTGTTGCCCTCTTAAGTTTCTCTAAAATCCTTAAATGAAGTTTGCAAGTAGCTAGTGTTTGATATTCAGTACTTAGTATCTGCTAATTTTTAAAAATGTCTGAGAGTTTTAAATTTTCTCATGGGTATTAACATCACTCATGAGTAGTTCCTACAGTGAGAACCATTGCATTTTTTAAATATATAAATGTAAAAATCATAGTTCTTTGAACTTTCATTAAGGATGGCTACATAAAACCTCAGTGGTGTGATTTCAGTGATTTATTTGGTAAATGAATACTTAAGAGTTTCAGAATTTTTTTTCCTTCCAGGTTAGCAGTCATTTACCTAACTGTAGTCTGCATGGATTGCAAGTCAGAAGTAATAAATGCCTGTTATTCCATGAAGAAAATATTTTGTGTGTATTCATGTGTGCACACTTAAAACTACTGTATTTTACGATTTGAGATAAACAACTACTCTAAGGGAAATTGTAGTGTAAGCAGAGGCCTCAAATACTCCTTTCAGAGTGTTTTATAAAACTGATCTGTGAAAAAGTATAAAAATATGTTTGAAGATTGTTTTGTTATCTTTACAAAATAGTAAGTGATGGTACAGGATATTTTGTAAATGTGTAAACCTACCCCAGCTGTAGTCTCATCAGTAAAATCAGGTTCTGAGAAGTTGGTTCTTTTTAAGACAGAAAACAATGAAGAGCTTTTTGTATGTAACAGATTGATGATGGAGGAAATATTTTATTCCAGTTTGTAAACTTTGCTGCAGTGAACAAAATATATAGCATCTCACATCTTTTGGAGTTTTTTGGTACCCACAGTGACAGCAAGGGACACAAAACTTTTTTAAGAAAGGAAGCTGTAGTTGTGAAACTCCTGGAAACTGTGGCTTTGGACCAAAGAATGCTGTCCCAAGAAGTTCCTGCCCTTATCTCCTTGCTGTTGCCATGTGTCTCACTCCTGTGCTTCAGTTTCACTCTGTAGGATTAGTTGCTGTCAGGTGAACTTTTTGTTCTTACCTTTGTAATAGTCATTCCTCACCGCCTGTACTGTAGTTGGGTAGTTTGTCCGCATGGGCTTGAAAAGCTTGGTTGTATTGGAGGGGGGGATATGGTTGAATGGGAATACTGGTCTCCTCTGACTTGCCTTATTTGACTTAGACTTCAGAGTTTAGGAGACAAATTGTGAAAGTGATTTTCATTAGAACATTTTCTGAAAATGGTTTCACTTACTGGTTTATAGAAGCACCCCAGTCATGATAAGGAATCTCTGGCTGTGATGTGCATGCAATAATTCTAGATGAGCACCACCTGTGTGGCGTGGACAATTAGAGAAGCTATTGTTAAATGGAACCCACAGAATGACTGACACTCATTTGTTATGCTCTTAAATACTTAAGAGCACAAGGATTTAAGGACAAGAGGGAAAGTTAATGTTTTTGTTTCTCCTAGCTCTAGTGTTATTTGTTAGATTTAAGGGAACAGCTTTAATGTTCAAAATAGGTTTCTTTTATTTAGAGTAAGTAGCTAAGGCAATGGCAACTCACTCCAGTACTCTTGCCTGGCAAATCCCATGGATGGAGGAGCCTGGTGGGCTGCAGTCCATGGGGTCGCTAGGAGTCGGACACGACTGAGCGACTTCATTTTCACTTTTCACTTTTATGCACTGGAGAAGGAAATGGCAACCCACTCCAGTGTTCTTGCCAAGAGAATCCCAGGGACGGTGGAGCCTGGTGGGCTGCCGTCTCTGGGGTCGCACAGAGTCGGACACGACTGAAGTGACTTAGCAGCAGCAGCAGCAGCAGCTGTTGCCTAAACTACCTGGACTGTACATACAGAGAGATTGAAGAAGAGTTTTGCAAATCACACAGGGCGCGGAATTAACCTCTAAGCTTGGTTTGTTTTTTATTCTTTAGTATTTTCTTATAGGGATGTTATGGAGATATAGCATTCGTTAAAGTATTGCTTTCACTTAGACTGATTTTTTTTGTATTTAATGGTTTCAAGACAGCCAGCTGTGTTATAGTTAGTACCTCACAGCCTTCAGAAGCTTAAAAATGAAAAAGATACAGTAGTTATAAAGTGTCTATTTTGTATTGTCTTAGAAAGCAGTTCTGAGGAGCCAAGAAAATTATTACTACCAAATTATTAGTACTAAAGTTATTGAATTTGAAACAGTTTTAATAGTATAGAGTATAATGTGAGAATTTGACTTGTTAAATAATACAATAGTCACACGATAAGTTCATTCAAACGAAAAAGAGAAAGTTTCATTCATTAAATGTAGCTAGGTAATAATAGTGTTCTCTCTATTTCAACAAGATTATATAATTAAGGATAGAAAAAATAGTGTATCTTCCCATTGTGTTATACATTGGGAGACCTGAGATAATTTTTTGCTGTTATTCGGAAAAAAATTATCTGTTAATCTTAACAGCAAAAAATTTTGCTGTTAATCTTGGTGTTAGCAGTTTTGCTAGATTTTTATAAAAGTTATTGGACAGTTTGTAGCTTTAAATAATGGAACTTTATTAATAGTTCCTGTTTATCATTATAAAGTCAACAAAAAAAGGTGCTACTAGTAAGAAATCACTGAGCTAAAACATGAATTACAGTTAATGTCTATAAGTATATTGTGAAAATTATTCAGTTGTAGTCTAGCAAAGCTATGAATTCATTTTAGTAGCTTTTCTAGTTATAAAAGTGATGCATATTCATGATAGCTTAATAAGGATCTGAACATCTAAGTAAGGTAATAAATAATCACCTGTAACCCTGCCACTTGGAAGTAAGCCATATTAACATTTTGATGTGTTTCCTTATAATCTTTCATACATGTATAAGCACACAGTAAAATTCAGGTACCATCTTTTTATATACTGCCTTTTAAAAAATATAGTATCTTACTATACATTTATTTCCATGTTAAGTATATCAAAAACATGATTTTGAATCACTACCTAATACTCTGCAGTACTTTGGCTTATCCTTTTCCTTACTGACAGGTTTAATTGATTCCAGTGAATACATGCTTTCTCTATTACAAACAATGCAGCTGTGATTATTTAGGAGCTTCCCTGGTGGTTCAGACAGTAAAGAATCTGCCTGCAATGCAGGAGACCTGGGTTGAATCCCTGGGTAGGGAAGATCCCTGGAGAAGGGAATGGCTCTCTACTCCAGTATTCCTAGCCTGGAGAATTCCATGCACAAAGGAGCCTGGCAGGTTATACAGTCCATGGGGTTGCAAAGAGTTGGACACGACTGAGGAACTAAACAGATTCACTTTTTCACTTAAGATTATGGAGTTACTGGATTCAACATAACTGATACACTGACCAACCACATTGACCTCCAGAAAGGTAGGAATAATAATAGTTCCACTTGCAGAATGCTTATAATGTGCCACACACTGCTCTCTGTGCTTTGCATGTGTAAACTAATTTAATTTGCATAACTCTATAGGATTCTATCATCATCTTTTTTACAAAAGAGGTCTTGAGACGTTAAGTAATTTGCTTAAGGTCACTTTGCTTGGAAGTAGCAGAACCTAAGGTTCTTTTTAACCTAGGCAGTCTGGCTCTAAAGTGAATGCTTTAGGAATTAATTATATCTCTCAAGGTTGTACTTCTACCCTGTAACAGTGTCTTAGATAAGATATCTTTAATTTCATAGTTGAAAAAATAGTACTTGAATGTTTTAATTTGTATTTCTTTGCCTACTTAAAAGAGTAAAACTATGGGTAGTCTGTAGGGAATTTTCATGTAGTTTTACATTAGAGTATTCAGCATAGGTTTTAGAAACCGGACTAAAAAGTAAAGAGACTAGAGAGCATAATAGCTAAGAGTGTGGGCTCATACACTATCAGAGTTTGAATGTCAGCTCTACCTTTTTCTAGTTGTGTTATCTTTAACAAGTTACTTAACCAGTTCTAACCTCGGTTTTCTCCTCTGTAAAATGAGATTGTAGGACTTTACATGGCTGTTGTGAGATAGAGAGTCAAGCATTAGAACAGGACCTAACACACAGTGAACAATTGTTATACCAATATTTAGTCATGATTCTGCCACAGTTTTGGAGAAGGGAATGGCACCCACTTCGGTATTCTTGCCTGGAAAATTCCATGGACAGAGGAACCTGGTGGACTCCCATCCATGGGATCACCAGGGTTGAACACAACTAGGCGACTGACCACTCATGCCACAATTTATACGTTAAATTGAAGGTTAGTTTTGCAGGTAATTTTATTTGCTATACTGTTATTCTAGTGATGCTGCCAGTTTTGGGTACTTACATTTTTAGAACTTATAGTTTGAGAAGCTTGCTGCTGCTGCTAAGTCACTTCAATCGTGTCCGACTCTGTGTGACCCTATAGGTGGCAGCCCACTAGGCTCCCCCGTCCCTGAGATTCTCCAGGCAAGAACACTGGAGTGGGTTGCCATTTACAGATTCAATCTGTGGACCACATTAAGAAATCAGTCTCAAAGTATATGGGTTTGATACTGCTGGGGTGTTTCCAAAGAATGCCACTGGCTCTTGTAGGGTAGGGGTAGATTCAAAAGAGAAAATACAATAGTGATAGTTACTCATTGGGGTAAGTGTATAACCTTTCTGCGATAACTTTATTGAAGGAGTAAACACTTACTTGGTGTGTACATTCTAATATACATTAAAGTAAGTGTTAGTTGCTCAGTTGTGTCCCAACTGTTTGGGACCCCTTAGACTGTAGCCCCTCAGGCTCCTCTGTCCATGGGATTCTCCAGGCAAGCCGGCTGCCATTTCCTATTCCAGATACGTACATTAAGTGTTTATCTAAAAGTACATTTTGTTTTTATTTCCTTCCTTCTTTTCTTCCACACTCTTTTTTTTTGTTTCATTCATGAACTAGGTTGTGGTTCCTGCCCGAAGTTTATACCAGATCCCCTTTTCAATCTTGAAGTGTTGGACACAGTGTGGATGGTTAGTGAATGATTGATTAAATGAGAAACTAGTCCTTGAAGCCAAACCGCAGGAATCGATGACTTAGCTAAGTCGATTCTGGGAGTATTCCAAAATACTTGAACTCTTTTTCAGCTGTAAGTGAAGCCTTAATTTGTAGGTCATTAATGATCATGTGGCACTTTTCCTTAAAGGTTAGTTAGCCTAGTCTCCTAAAACAGTGACTTGAAAGTAAAGATGTAGGTGTGGGGCAATTACTTTGGATTACGTGTCAGAAGACTTACTTGCTAGCCTAGTCTTTTATGTTCACTAGCTTTCTCTACATTTTACTCCCTCCACCATGACTTCTTCCTCCCAGCCAGTTAACCATACCCGGTAAGGCCCTTCTTTCACGGCAGATTGACTACCATCTGCCATCTCTACCTGTTCTGGGAATTCTTTACCCTCTTTTCATCTGAAATTTACCTTTGACCTGAGGATACAGGCTTATCTTCTTGAATTGAGGTGTCCTATTTCCTTAGAATCTGTGAATCATTGGGCCCAGATGCTAATGATTGCCGCATCTATCACTCTTGTGGCTTGGGCCCTTCTGTACCATTCTTTGAGTGATTCCTATGACTGTCTCCTAACTTCTTACACATGCTCCCTCAGTCTTCGAAGACTTGCATGCGTTCGTCACAGATATTCTCTCTAGTTTAAATTGTAACTTTGTACAGTGTGTGTGGGCAGACATTCATTCGTTTGTTTTAATGTATGTTTATTGTGTGTTCCTGCTGGTACTAAATAGTAATGATGGGACAGATCTGGCCTCTTGTCTATTACTGTGGTCTTCACTCTGTCTTGAAACTTGTTATCCGCTACTTTAGAAATCTTAAAACTTCATACTACATTCTGTCCTAGCTCCTTCATTTATTAGATGTAGGACTTGAGCAAATCACTTAACCTCTGCCTGTTTTCTCTTGTAAAAGAGAAGAAAACAGTAGTACCTACCTCATCAGGTAGTTGTAAGGATAGGGTTAATACATACACAGTTCTTACAAGTGGCACATAATAAACACTATAAATAAATGCAACCTGTTCTTATTGAATTATTCTATCCTACGTGTTGCTTGTTTTCTTCTCACATTAAATGTGCCCTGGGATCTCAAGAAGACCCTTTTCATTCTCCCAGGCTGTGGGGCACCAGTTGCCACTTCTTTCCTGTTGTCTCCCAGGGCAAGGCCAGAAATATCAGCAAAAATCATCTTGAACCATTCCATTCGTCTGTCTCCACTGCTCATATTTTTTAAGACTATTGGGCACTCCTGGAGAAAATTCCAAGATTGTGGTCTCTAACCTTGCTGGACTTTTCAGTGCCTCTGGGCAATTTTTTGTGTCCCTGTGAGCTCCGGCTCACTTTTTCCTGCTTGAACTATTTCAAACTTTAGTCATTGTCCTCAAGCTCTTTGTTGAGAATTCTCTTCTCTCTCTTCAGGAAACTTAACTACCAAAGTTATCTTGTGTAAGTACCTTCAGCTTTGATCTCTTTCAATTTCATTCATTAACCTGTATCTTTACTTATTCTCAACTCCTTCCCTTGGGTCTCAGAGAAGTAAGATGTTCCTTTTTCTGTCTTCTCTGCCATGGTAACTACCATTCCATCTCCTTTCATAGCCCCATCTTCAGAGAATAGTCAGTATCTCCTTTATTAGAATGTGATTTTCTTTAGAGAAGGCAGCAGGGCTCTTTGTATTGATCTTTGTCAGTGCTTTACAGTAACATCCAACAATATTGAGTGAATGAGCTGACAGACTCTTTCTAGTTTGTTTTCCCATCTTTTAGATGGGCACTATAGCAATCTTTCTCACAGATTAATTGTGAGGAATAAAAGAAATAATATTAGAAAGTGCTTGCTAATAAACAGTAACATCACTGAGACTGCTAAAATCATTTTCTAACCATAAAGTTAGTATTTTCAAGCATAAAAGTAGTGTGTTCATGTAGAGCAGGTATTATCAAATTACAGGGTCTCTGTGCTTAGTCGCTCAGTCGTGTCCAACTCTTTGCCACCCCATGGATGGTAGCCCGCCAGGCTTCTCTGTCCATGGGGATTCTCCAGGCAAGAAGACTGGAGTGGGTTGCCATGCCCTCCTCCAGGGGATCTTTCCAACCGAGGGATCAAACCCAGGTCTCCTGCATTGCAGGCGGATTCTTTACCATCCGAGCCACCAGGGAAGCCCTAGGACCCAGGAAGCCTAAGAGGGGTGGAGTGGGTATCTTCAGAAATCTCCCTCTCTAGCCATTTAGAGCCATTTTTGTATTCTTTGCATAGAAGATTTCATTTTTAAAAGTTCTCTGTTGTTTTGAAATCAGTGAGCAATCCAGCATTTTTAAAGTTGAGAGTCCTACTTTCCCAAGTTGATACCATTAATGAGAAATTGAGAACAGAGTCTGAAGTTGCTTTAACCACTAATCCAGAGCCTTTTGCTACAAGAAAACATTCCTTCTTTCTTTTTTTTAAAGTTGAAAATATAATTAAAATTTGTTAATTTGACTTTCATTTATTTAAGTGAACTTTGAGTAGGGCATGGAGCTGAGTTTGCTCTTTAGATGAGAAAGGTTATGGCTAAGCAAATGAATAAAGACTTCAAGAGATATCTTTTACCTACTTTAAGAAAATACAAGATTCCTTAGAGATGCTTTTCTGTAAAAGCAAGCCATCATTTCTAAGAGGAATGCTTTAACATACTGATTGCAAGTCATTCTTACCTGAAGCAGCTCTTAACTGAGCAATACTTAGCCTCTTCTCTTCTCCCTATCCTCTTGAGAGTAATAATGAAAAACTCTTCCCCCTTTCCTTTTCAGTTTAATAGTATGAGAAGTTGCTTTATAAGATTAATAACTGCATCATGTTGAATGTCTACTTTGTGCTAGGCTCTGATTTAGGCTCTTTGAACTGTAATTATCTCAAATCCTCACAACAGTCTTTAGATGTTACTTCTGAAGGACTGATGTTGAAGCTGAAACTCCAATACTTTGGCCACCTGATGTGAAGAGCTGATTCATTTGAAGACCCTGATGCTGGGAAAGATTGAGGGCGGCAGGAGGAGGGGATGACAGAGGATGAGATGGTTGGATGGCATCACCAACTCAGTGAACGTGAGTTTGGGTGAACTCCGGGAGTTGGTGATGGGACAGGGAGGCCTGCTGTGCTGCGGTCCATGGGGTCGCAAAGAGTCAAACATGACTGAGCAGCTGAACTAAACTGTTTTAAATCTGTCCTGTGGCTCAGAATGAAGTGAAAGTCACTCAGTCATGTCCAACTCTTTGTGACCCCATGGACTGTAGCCCACCAGGCTTTTCTGTCTATGGGGTTCTTAAGGCAAGAATACTGGACTGGGTTGCCATTTCTAGTAAAATAATGTGTATTACATATACACCTGCAGAAGGGCAGAGCTGGGATTCAGATCCCAGGTGTATCTGACTCAGAAATTCATGTTCTTTCCATTACATCACACTACCTTAATTATATTCAGTCAAAAACTTGCTAGATTCTGAAGAAGGAAATGGCAACCCACTCCAGTATGCTTGCCTAGTAAATCCCATGGACAGAGGAGCCTGGCAGGCTACAGTCCATGGGGTAGCATGGAGTCAGACACAACTTAGCAACTAAACCGCCTTGAAATATGTAATAAAAGTACTGGTTTTTAAAAAAATTTTTCTAGTTTCTGAAATATTTATTTTCCTAACAGGAATATATTGGGAAGTTAATTCTAAGCTTGCCATTTAAATGATTACCCAGGGGTGGATCCAGGGCCCTTGAAGCTTATACACTTCAGTACTCTCTTTATAAAAAGAACTTAGAATTAGTTTCCAGGTCTTGGAAGGAGCTTTTGTAAGTTTAAACCTCTCTAGATTCAAAGTGTGTGTACCTCTCAGATACAAGTTTTAAGAACTTTGACTCAATGGAATCCTATGTTCAGTAAAATTTGACTATTTTATATTGCTTAAGGGGATCCTAGTGTGTACTGACTTTAATAAAGCAGTCAAAATAATAGCCTATAAGAAAGATACATTAGTTGACGTATTTCTAAGTTAACACTGCTTAAGTTGAAGATTCATAGGACACATTTTTAGACTTTTTTCAGTTATTAGAAATTTATCTTGTTAAACATTTAAAAAAGTGATTCCTTGAGGTTAATGTGTTTAAGTGAAAGTGAAGTCACTCAGTCGTGTCCTACTCTTTGCTACCCCATGAAGTGTAACCCACCAGGCTCCTCCATCCATGGAATTTTCCAGGCAAGAATACCGGAGTTGGTTGCCATTTCCTTCTCCCCAGAATCTTCCCGACCTAGGGATCAAACCTGGGTCTCACGCATTGCAGGCAGATGCTTTACCATCTGCTGCTGCTGCGTCGCTTCAGTCGTGTCTGACTCTCTGCGACCCATAGACGGCAGCCCACCAGGCTCCCCCGTCCCTGGGATTCTCCAGGTAAGAACACTGGAGTGGGTTGCCATTTCCTTCTCCAGTCATAAAAGTGAAGTCGCTCAGTTGTGTCCGACGCTTAGCGACTCATGGACTGCAGCCTACCAGGCTCCTCCGCCCATGGGATTTTCCAGGCAAGAGTGCTGGAATGTGTTTAAATACCTTTATAGATAATTTTTTGTGTCTCAGAATATACTGAGAAGTAGGTTAAACAGTGTATGAATTTTGGAGTACAAGTATCAGATACTTTAAAATAGTTTGCTTTTTTTCATGCTATGTGCAAATGAGATATGAAAGAAGTGTATTATTTTGATGAGCGTTGTTCAGTTGCTAAGTCATGGCCAACTCTTTGTAGAGGACATGGCTTCCCTGTCCTTCGCTATTTCCCAGAGTTTGCTCAAACTCATATCCATCGTGTGGGTGATGCCATCCAACCATGTCATCCTCTGTTGCCTCTTCTCCTTCCCTCAGTCTTTTCCAGAATCAAGGTCTTTTTCCAATGAGTTGGCTCTTCGCATCCAGTGGCCAAAGTATTAGAGCTTCAGCCTCAGTCCTTCCAATGACTATTCAAGACTGATTTCCTTTAGGATTGACAGCTTCAGGAGACTCTTGAGAGTTCTTTTCAGCACTACCATTTGAAAACATCAATTCGTGGACTCTCAGTCGTCTTTATGGTCCACCTCTCACATCCATACGTGACTACCGGAAAAACCATAGTTTTGACTCTATGAACTGTTTTCAGCAAAGAGATGTCTGCTTTTTTTAGTATGTGTTGTTTGCCATAGCTTTTCTAAAGGAGCAAGCGTCTTTTAATTTTATGGCTGCAATCACTGTCTGCGGTGATTTGGAGCCCAAGAAAATGAAATCTGTCAGTTTCCACTTTTTCCCCATCTGTTTGGCATGAAGTGATGGATCTGGATACCATGATCTTAGTTTTTTGAATGTTAAGTTTTAAGCCAGCCTTTTCACTCTTTCACCCTCATCAAGAGACTCTTTAGTTCCTCTTTACTTTCTGCTTTAGAATGGTATTATTTGCATATCTGAGGTTGTTGAGATTTCTCCCGGCAGTCTTGATTCCACTTTGGGATTCATCCAGTCCAGTATTTCACATGGTCTACTCTGCAGATAAATAAGCAGTGTGACGGTATACAGCCTTGATGTACTCCTTTTCCAATTTTGAACTAGTCCACTGTTCCATGTCCGTTTCTAATTGTTGCTTCTTGACCAGGTTTCTTAGGAGGCAGGTTAGGTGGTCTGATATTCCCATCTCTTGAATTTTTCAGTTTGTTGTGATCCACACAGTCAAAGTTTTTAGCATAGTCAGTGAAGCAGAAGTAGATGTTTTTCTCGAATTCCCTTGGTTTTTCTGTGAGCCAGCAGATGTTGGCAATTTGATCTCTGGATCCTCTGGCTTTTCTAAATTCAGCTTGAATATCTGGAAGTTCTCGGTTCATGTACTGTTGAAGCACAGCTTGAAGGATTTTGAGCATTACCTTGCTATCATGTGAAATGAGAGTTTGAATGTTTTTTGGAATTGCCTTTCTTTGGGATTGGAATGAAAACTGACCTTTTCCAACCTGTAGCCAGTGCTGAGTTTTCCATATTTGCTGGCATACTGAGTGCAGCAGCACTTTAACAGCATCATCTTTTAGGATTTGAAAGAGCTCAGCTGGAATTCCATCATCTCCACTAGTTTCGTTTGTAGTAATGCTTCCTAAGACCCATTTGACTTCACATTCCAAGATGTCTGGCTCTAGTGAGTGAGTGCACCATTCAGATTATCCAGGTCCTTAAGACCTTTTTTTGTACAGTTCTTCTGTGTGTTCTAGCCACCTCTTGGAAGCAAATCTCTTCTGCCTCTGTTAGATCCTTGTCGTTTCTGTCCTTTATTGTGCCCACCTTTGTATGAAATACTCCCTTGATATCTCCAGTTTTCTTGAAAAGATCTCTAGTCTAATAACGATTAATTTGATCCTATTTGTTTTCATATTTTAATTGTTAAAAGGTAAAAAGAATTTAGAGAGAATCTGTTCTAGATCTTACGTAATAGATGGGGGACGCAGAGAACTGGAGAGGGTGATTTACCCAGAGGATACTGTCTTGGATTTACAGAAGAACCATGACTTAAAAGCCTGGTTTCTGGTTTAAAAACTCTTTAGGCCAAACTTAAAAAATGCATATAGCCTTGATAATTTGGTGTTAATATTAACGTATTAATTAATTGATTTTGTAGTATCAGACACTCAGGTGATTTGAGTTAACATGGTTTAACAGAAGGATCCTTAGCTCAGGACTCAGGGATTCCTTCATTGCTTTAACTAACTGAATAATTTTGGATAAACTCCCTAGCTTCAGTTTCTTCATTTGTAAAATTAAGAGATTTTAAATTGGGGTTTCCTTAGGCTTATTTTTGTTCTTAAAATTTCAGTCTAGAAACTGAAAGCTGGTGTGTTCTCCTGTGCCCTAGAACATTCTGTGATGTTGCAAATGTCACCTGTCTTTTCAGCTTTAGAATTTCTTTAGAATAAGAATGGTATGTTTCAGTGATGATGATTAAATGCTAATATAAAGGAGTGGAAAAGTTGATTATATTCTTACATACTTCTTTTTGTGTAAGTTGGTATTTTAGAGAAATTTTGAGATGTGTTGTCAGATTTTTGTAATAATTTTATGAGGTAGGCCTTTTGCTGCATTATCACATTTGGTTTATAGTTAGTCATTCAAAGACAAAGTTAAGTAACTGTAGCAGCTTATACTGTTTTACTTTTTCTTTTTTTTCCCCTCTTTGGATTATGTGTAACTTATTCTGGTGTAAACTAATTTGTTATTGTCTAACTGTTTATACAGCTGTACGCATTATTTCCCAACCCAGGGATCGAACCCAGGTCTTGGGCATTGCAGGTGGATTCTTCACCAGCTGAGCCACAAGAGAAGCCCACACATATCATAGTTTTAGAAAAACTGGGTTTACCCACTAAAAAAAAGAAACTTTAGAGATGAAGCTACAGAGAACAAAGGATTGTCATTTTTTAACTAAAATTCATAGTTTTAGATTGTAGGATAGAAATATGAAACGCAGACATGCATTTAGACGTGAAGTATTTCTGTCTGAAGTATTGCTACTACTACTTTGAGATTTCATCCAAAATACATGATTCTTGCTTTTCTATTATTTTTGTTTTCCAGATAGATGTTTAAAGAGCTAGTTTATACTCATGACCTCTTACTATTAATGTTTGGGATTTAATGGTACATTAAGAAAATAGGAAATGTTTTTATTTTAAATTGTTGATCTCATAGGTACAATAACTTCTCACAAAGAGAGTCTTTGAAGAGTTCTAGTGAATATAAATATTGTATTCTCTGGATAAAAGATGTTTTAGAATGCCAAATAACATGTCTTTATCAGAGAAGAAGCACCAATAGGATAGTGGCAGACTTCTTGACTCAGTGAGAATGTGTAACAATTGCATCTTACTTGTTGTGGTCATTATCAGACTATGAAATGTTAGATATACATTTTTTTCACATAAAATCACTCACAGAGGTAACAGTTGAAAGAATATTGTTCATACTCGTTGTCAGTTGTAACTTAACAGAACTTTACAGGCTAATCTGAAAACTTATGTCTTTGAAAGAAATTACTTCAAATTTTTAAATTGATTTTTGAACAGCCTACTCATGTTGAGAACTGAAATGCGGATTATAATAATTGAACCTTCTGTTGATTTAGCTTTCTCATTATAAATGTTACTGTTCTGTAATATAGTGATGTTAGATGCCAGTTGAGTGTAGATCAGACTTAATGTGTAATTTCATGGTATTGTTTCAGGCTGCTGTGCTTTTCCAATTGATAATCTAGCTTTCCTTCCTTGACATCAGTCATTACATTTGGTAGTACAATTCCAGCACAGAAGGCTGTGTGTTTCTTCTTTGTAAGAAAGAAAGGAATTTATTGAGCAAGGGTTATACGTCAGATGCTTTCACAAACTTTCTTAATTGCTACACAATGTACCACCTTCTCCCATTTCTCTTGTTACAAGCAGATGAGGAAAGTGAAGTTGAAAAGTTTAAATATCTTGCCCATAGTCTGAGTATGTCCCACTGCTCTGTTTTCCTCAAAGCTTGGATCTTTGACTATCTTTTTGGTGGTTGAGGATACTTAAAGATTAAGTGATGAGCAAATGGGATTATTGTAGACATCATAAGTCGTTGTGTAGCTATAGGTCATCAAATAAGATTCATCATTATTACTAACTCTTAACGGGACTGCCTTCAAATTATCTAGGCATCATGACATGTATTAAAAAGGATACAGTAAAATAAGAGAACAGGCTTGATACTACTTTGCGATGCTTATAGTCTGGGAGGGAATGTCCTTACAAAATTTATAGTTTTAGTTGTATTTGTCTAGAATATTGCCATTCCTCAGATATTTGTACCAAAGCAACATTTTTTTTTTTTAAGCCAAAGCTCAAAATTAAGATCAAGCATTTTTCCTTGTTTATTTTTTTCTAGCTGTGTCAGTCTGAATTGCCTGGAATTTGAAATTCTCACCCTTTTCCCCCACCCACCCTGTTCTATATTTCTTGTTGAAAATTATTCACGGGGGACTAAAGACTTCTTGTCCTCTGTGTGTAGTGAATGTGAAGAATACAGTTTTCTTCATTTTAGTTTTAATTGCCTCATGCTGCAGTTCTCCAGCTCTCAGTAATTACAGAACCTTCAAGATGTGTAAGTATATAATAGACATCCTTTTAATTGTAGCATTTTGAAGGTTATGTTTTTATATCTTTTAATGTGGATGAAAAGGCAGAGATGTTTGTGAAAGAAAAGAGATTGTTAGTGTTATTTTTCTTATTTATACTTACTAGTGGGGACACTATAATCCTGGATTGGGTACAGGTAGGGGGATAAAGTTCACTATTTTTTTTCTTTTCTCTTTCTATTACTCTTTGGAGGTCACTTAAAAAAAAAATAATTTATGGCCACACTGCACGTGAAATCTTGGTTCCCCAACCAGGGATCGAAAGCCATGCCCTGTGCATTGGGAGCTCGAGTCTTAACCGCTGGACAATCAGAAGTCCTTTTTTTCTTTTTTTCAAAAATATTTTATTTGTTTGAAGGTCACTTTAAAAAAATAGTGTTAATTTGGTTTCTAAGAGGTCTCACTAAACCTTTCTTTATTTGTTAAAGGAACTTATTTTGCTGAACACTTTGTAATTTGAACTTGCTGGGGAAGCATGCAGTATGTTCCTGAAATTGTGTGTGGTTAGTTGTGTCCAGCTCTGTGACCCCATGGACTGTAGCCTGTCAGGCTACCCTGTTCATGGCACTCTCCAGGCAAGAATACTGGAGTGAGTTGCCATTTCCTACTCCAGGGGATCTTCCCGACACAGGGATTGAACCTGTGTCTCTTCCATTGGCAGGCAGATTCTTTACCACGAGCCACCTGGGAAGCTCTATATACCTAAAATTAGCAAACATTAAATGTGTATATAGGGGTGTGTGTGTGCATTTTATTGTTTTGCTGAAGCATTGTTAGCACATTCCTTCCTGAGTGTATTTGCAGTTATTGCAACGTGAGTAAGTTGGTTTCTCCAATGGGATTAAATTCTACTCAGATAATTTGGAAAATTACTTTAAAATATTAGGGCTTTTAAATGACTCTGGTGTTTTTTAATGGTTAACGTTGATGACTTCAGAGTTTAACATTTAGTTCTTTTAACTTTCGCTGACAGTTAAAGTTGTGTTCTCTGTCAAAGATGGGTGAGACAGTCATGCATCAATTCATCACTAGTGTGGTTATCTAGCCACTGTTGACATGTTCACTGGTGCCAAGACCAAAGCATGTAGGAACCTGCACTCGAAGCATATTTCCTTGGGTGTATTGTTTTTGTACTTGCTTGATTTAGAGGAAGATTGTAGTTATGGACTCCTCCAGAAGAGCTTTTTTATGCACTGTTTTTCTCCTGCTGCTGCTAAGTCGCTTCAGTTGTGTCTGACACTCTCATAGACGGCAGCCCACCAGGCTCCCTTGTCCCTGGGATTCTCCAGGCAAGAAGACTGGAGTGAGTTGCCATTTCCTTCTCCAATGCATGAAAGTGAAAAGTGAAAGTGAAGTCGCTCAGTTGTGTCCGACTCTTAGCGACCCCATGGACTACAGCCTACAGGCTCCTCCATCCATGGGGTTTGCCAGGCAAGAGTACTGGAGTGTGTTGCCATTGCCTTCTCCAATTTTTCTCCTAGTTAATATTAATTAATATAATTAATGACTAAACATCCTTTTGAAGCATTTAGTTAGGTGAATGGGAAAATCTGAAAATACTTGATATGTGACATTTGAGAATCCTTTGCTTGTACATTATTTGAAAAAGATAGTTGATTATTTTAAAATTAAAATTACACTGTTAGATAAGCACATTAAAATATTTCTCTGTTTCATTGTGCTTAGTAAACTCAAATGTTTGTGCTTTCAAAATTGCATTGGTATAACATAGGTAAAACAGCACTCCCCAGACATTTGTTTATGGCCTTCTAAGTGACATTGAAGAAAAATGCACAATCCCTTAAGTATCTCATAGTCTAATGAAGGAAAAAGATTCGTAAATGGATAATTATGGAGTAGTATGTGAGTGTAGTGATAGATATAACCTGAGTGTTATGAAAAAGTTGGGAGTTGTTAGCTTTGCTTGAGGATTTCAGGGAGGGATTTTTGGAGAATGTGACACTTGAACTGTGTTCAGAAGCTATGTAAGATATCAAGAGGCAGAAGAGTGTATAAAGACGACGAGAGGATGGCGTATGGAAGGGAGGTATGACAGTGCAGGAAGTGAATGTAAGATAGGTCGCAGTGAGTGACAGATGAAGTTACAGAAGTAGGCATAGACTGGATCATCAAGGGTTGTGTTTGCTTTTAAAAGGGCCACTGCCTCCCCCCACCCATGCTAATAGGAGCTGGGTTTTGAATAGGGCCATGATGCTCATGTGTTGTATTTTAAAGGGTAGATTTTGAGGAAAATAGATTCTAAAAGGTTATTAGAGTCCAGTTCATGATGCCTGGAAGACTGTTGCAGTGATCTAGAAGAAAGTTTTAGGGCAGGAGTATTCAGGATGAAAGAATGGAAGCATGTTTGAGAAATCTCTTGAGCCTGATCTTGGTATCCCTTGATGACTGGATGAGAGAGAGGAAAGAAGAAAAGTTAAGGCTTATGCTTCCAGCTTGTATAACTAGGTGGTTTGTGTTGGCCACTACTGAACTAGAGAATATAGAAAGAAGATTTGAGTGGGTTTGAAGAGTTGAGTTTACCAGAAAGTTTGGACATGATAAATTTAATTTGTGTCTGGAGGATTTTGTTGGGCATGTCCAGCAGGTAGTTGAATACCATAGTTTAGACTTTGGGATTACTGCTGGGCTGGCAGTATAGATTTGGGAGCAATTAACACGTAAGCCACTAATTTATCTTCTTTGAGAGAAATCTGGTAAGAGCTACTGACCCACCATCCAGAAAAGAAGTGCACACACAAAATTTTGCAAAATTTTCTATGCAGTTTTAGGGGACTCCAGAATCCCTTGCCAGTCTAAAACTTTATATATTTTAGGATCCTGGTAGTGTTCATAGTAGTTGTAACCCTTATAATGAATGGAAATGCATGCGGACCCAGTGTAGAGTGAAAAGAAGAACCAAAGACAGAGCTCTGGGGATTAAAGTCACGTAAATGACACTGGTAGAATAGGCGATATGAAGTAGGGGGATACTGTTTTTGAAAGAAGGCTACATTTTATTGACTTGCATTTAGCATAGTTGTGCTCTTGGTCAGTCCTTTAAGTTGTATCGGAGTTTTTTGGTATCTCATGGACTATAGCCCACTGGAAACAGTGGCAGACTTTATCTTCTTGGGCTTCAGAATCATAGTTGTGTTCTTAAGCTACTTTTGTTTTAGCTGTTTATTTGCTAAGCTTGAAAAACTATGTTTTTTTCCCTGACGTTTGATTTCCATAGATGAGAGTTCAAGAGATCCTGTCACTGATGGTCAGCATGTGAGGGATTATATAGTAGTTGCTCAGTATCTTTGAGGGACTGGTTATAGGACCCCTGCAGATACCAGGATCTGCAGGTGCTCAGTGAAGTGCAAGTCACTCAATCATGTCTGACTCTTTGCAACCTCATGGATTATACTATACAGTCCATGGAATTCTCCAGGCTGAAATAGTGGAGTGGATAGCCTTTCCTTTCTCCGGGGGATCTTCCCAACCCAGGGATTGAACCTAGGTCTCCTGCATTGCAGGTGTATTTATCAGCTGAGCCACCGGGGAAGCCCAAGAATACTGGAGTGGGTAGCCTATCCCTTCTGCAGCAGATCTTCCCGACCCAGGGATCAGACCGGGGTCTCTTGCATTGCAGGTGGATTCTTTACCAGCGGAGCTATCAGGGAAGCCCTTGAGGGTGCTCTAGTCCCTTGTGTAAGATGCCAGAGTACAGTCTGCTCTGTATTTGTGAGTTCCATGGATACGGAGGGCTGGCCATACTGTGCCCTGGCCTGGGCAGAATTTACCAACATTTGCATTTAATCCTCATAATAGTCTTCTGAGATAGATGTTGTTATTAAAAAGTGAGGAAATAAAGGTCTGTTGTTATTTAGTCAGTCAGTCATATTCAATTCTTCTGCTACCCTGTGTACTGTATCCCGTTAGGCTCCTCTGTCTAAAGGATTCTCCAATATTGGATTGCCATTTCTTCCTCCAGGGGATCTTACTAACTCAGGGATCGAACCCACATGTCCTGCATTAGCAGGCGGATTCCTTACCAGTGAGTCACTAGGGAAACCTCTTAATAAAGATTTAGAGGAGTTAAGTAATTTTGCCCAAGGTTGCTTGACTTAAGCATTTAGCAAAGGCATGACAAATCTAGGCATCAGTTCAGTTCAGTCGCTCAATCTTGTCAGACTCTTTGCAACTCCATGAACCCCAGCACACTAGGCCTCCCTGTCCATCACCAGCTCCGGGGCTCCACCCAACCCTATCTGCATTGAGTCGGTGATGCCATCCAGCCATCTCATCCTCTGTCGTCCCCTTCTTCTCCTGCCCCCAATCCCTCCCAGCATCAGAGTCTTTTCCAATGAGTCAACTCGTCACATGAGGTGGCCAAAGTACTGGAGTTTCAGCTTTAGCATCATTCCTTCCAAAGAACACCCAGGGCTGATCTCCTTTAGAATGGACTGGTTGGATCTCCTTGCAGTCCAAGGGACTCTCAAGAGCCTTCTCCAACACCACAGTTCAAAAGCATCAATTCTTCGGCACTCAGCTTTCTTCGCAGTCCAACTCTCACATCCATACATGACCACAGGAAAAACCATAGCCTTGACTAGACGGATCTTTGTTGACAAAGTAATGTCTCTGCTTTTTATTGTGCTGTCTAGGTTGATCATAACTTTCTTTCCAAGGAGTAAGCGTCTTTTAATTTCATGGCTGTAGTCACCATCTGCAGTGATTTTGGAGCCCAGAAAAATAAAGTCAGCCACTGTTTCCACTGCATGGTGGGCAGCAAAATCTATGTTCTCTACTATTAATGATATACTGTACCGTGTTTACCAAGATTGTTAGTGATTACTGATACTACTGCTTTACCCAGTTAGCACAGAGGGATGGGAGGTGAGTCCAGTGGTTTGGACTAGATTTGAAAATACGGATTCTCTTCCAGCTCTGTGATTTTGGGGTAAGTCATTTAACTTCTCTGGGCCTGTTTTTGTCTTTGTTTTAGAATGCTTCAGCAATCATGAGAAAAAACATTTTGTCCTGTGTCTTCACCTCTACCTATAATGCACAAATATTGAGGAAAATATACATAACATCTTGGATTTTAAAATAATTTATATGTGTGAGATGGAGAAGGCAATGGCATCCCACTCCAGTACTCTTGCCTGGAAAATCCCATGGATGGAGGAGCCGGATAGGCTGCAGTCCAAGGGGTCACTAGGAGTCGGACACAGCTGAGCGACTTCACTTTCACTTTTCACTCATGCATTGGAGAAGGAAATGGCAACCCACTCCAGTGTTCTTGCCTGGAGAATCCCAGGGATGGAGGAGCCTGGTGGGCTGCCGTCTATGAGGCTGCACAGAGTCAGACATGACTGAAGTGACTTAGCAGCAGCAGCATATGTGTGAGAAATGATTCTTTAAGAGTATTTGTACAATATTTGAAACATTAGTTTGTATTTTATATTCATAACTTCTATATTTTATACTAAAAGTATCTTAAAAATACTTTACTTTGTAATAGAAAATTTAGTAACTCATGCTGAGTAGAGACCCTCCTATATGTTTTTTTTAGCTACTATGGGATCTTCGTTACAGAGCCTGAAAAGATCATTTAAGGTTTTACTGAACTTTTATTTAGCAATATAATTATCTCTGGCATTTTCAGTCCACAGTAACTGCTCTTTCTTTGAAAGAGTTTTGAACATTCTTCTTTATATGTTCAATATTTAACCTCAGGAATGGTGTCTGTCTGCTTTATTGTAACCTCTATATATACCGTCAGCAAACTGTTAAGAAAACCACATTGCACATGTATAGACTGTTAGAGGCCATCATTTCACATTGTCTTGTGGCCTTTATTTGTGCAAAGTTGTGAAAAGCCACATCTTATTTATATTTTACATGGATGGCATCCTCTGTATAAGGGTATCTGATAAAATAGGTTGTAGTTTAGATATAACGGTAAAGTCTTTTAACGCGGTTTCATAGAAGTCTCTGGTAGACCTGGATTTGAATAAGGTTTGAGAAGTTGTTGTTTCTAAAGTTGTTGTTTTCTAAAGAGTTCATTTTTAAGCTCTCCAGAAAAGACTAGAATAATAAGACTTAGTTTGAGTCATCTGCCTAAGAATCCTCTTGACTGGGAGTTGAACTTGTTTGACTGAAAAAACTGTTTTGCCTACCTACTCCTTCCTCTTTTCACGTTCATACCCTTTGGACAGGACTTGAAGATTTTTTTTTTTTTAATGTCTTTTTAAAGATCTCTTTATTGAGATAAGCTGTACATATTAAATGTATGCAACTTGATGAGCTTGGAGGTAAGTATTCATTTGTGAAGAGATTGCAATATACGCAGTAAATATATCCATCACCTCCAAATTTTCTTCCAGCCCTCTTTGGAGAGGATTTTATTAGTTCAGTATCTTATCCATTTCAAGTTAGAAGTAGACATGAGTGAGATGAGTAATTGATGTAGTGTTTCCCTGGTTGTGAACAGAGAGCTTGTAGGCTTTATGTGGCCTGAAAAGGGCTGCTTAGTCAGAGATAAGTAGAAAATTTATCAACAAGTGCTTGTTAAATGCCAGGTATTATTTTAATGGCTGAGTTTATTCAGTAGGGAGGAAAATCCCTGCTTTCATGGAACTGATATTTGAATGGGAAGAGAGAGACCAGGAAAAGAGATGTGAGGTTGGAATTTGATGGTCACTAGTAGGAGAGAGGGGCCTCCCTGGTGGCTCAGTGGTAAAGAATCTGCCTGCCAATCAATGCAGGAGACACCGGTTCCATCCCTGGGTCAGGAAGGATCCCCTGGAGAAGGAAATGGCAAACCACTCCAGTATTTTGACTGGGAAATGCCATGACAGAGGAGCGTGGTGGACTACAGTCCATGGGGTTGCATGTTGTTGTGGGAGACAACAACAGCAAGTAGGAGGAGGCTGCTGCTTTAAATAGAGTAGACAGTTAAAACTTCATTTTAAGGTGACTTCATTAAAGACTAAGCAGTGTTTGTGTTTGATAAGGGGATGAGCCACGCAGATAGCTGGGGGAAGACCATTTCCAGACAGAGAGAATAGCAAAAACCACCTTGAAGTGAACTTGTTTATCATGTTCTAAGGAATAACAAGGAGGCTGATAGGGCTGGAACAGAGAGAGCAAGGAGAAAGGATAGATGAAGTCACAGAGATTATCAGGTCGAATAACAGTTTGTAGGATAGTGTTTAGGACTCTTAACTCCAGGAGAAGTGACCCACCGAGGGTTGTGAGCAGCCAAGTAACATGATTTGACTTGTTTTCAGAAGGGTCACTCTGATTGCTTTATGATAGTGGGCCAAGAGGAGAAACAGACCAATTAGGAGACGGTTGTAGTAACCTGAGAGATAGTGGTGGTTTGGATTAGGCTAGTAACGGGAAAAGTGAGGACTTAATTTTGGGTGCATTCTGAAGATCAGTTCAGTTGCTAGTTGTGTCTGACTGTTTGTGATGCCACGGACTGCGGCATGCCAGGCTTCCCTGTCCATCATTAACTTTCAGACATTGCTCAAACTCATGTCCATGAAGTCGGTAATACCATCCAACCATCTCATCCTCTGTCATCCCCTTCTCCTCCTGCCTTCAGTCTTTCCCAGCATCAGGGTCTTTTCCAGTGAGGCATTTTTTCACATCAGATGGCCAAAGCATTGGAGCTTCAGCATCATTCCATCCAATGACTATTCAGGACTGATTTCCTTTGGGATGGACTGTTGGATCTCCTTGCAGTTCAAGGGACTGTTACGAGTTTTCTCCAGCACCACAGTTCAAAAGTATCAATTCTTCGGCACTCAGCTTTCTTCACAGTCCAACTCTCACATACATACATGACTACTGGAAACACTACAGCTTTGACTAGATGGACCTTTGTTGCCAAAGTGATGTCTCTGCTTTTTAATATGCTGTCTAGGTTTGTCACAGCTTTTATTCCAAGGAGCAAGTGTCTTTTAATTTTATGGCTGCAGTTACCATCTGCAGTGATTTTGGAGCCCAAGAAAATAAAGTCTGTCACTGTTTCCATTGTTTCCCCATCTATTTCCCATGAAGTGATGGGACTAGATGCCATGATCTTAGTTTTTTGCATACAGAGTTTTAAGCCAGCTTTTTAACTCACCTCTTTCACTTTCATCAAGAAACTCTTTAGTTCCTCTTCACTTTCTGCCATAAGGGTGGTGTCATTTGCATATCTCAGATTATTGATACTTCTCTGGCAATCTTGATTCCAGCTTGAGCTTCATCCAGCTGGCATTTCTCATGATGTACTCTGCATAGAGGTTGAAAAAACAGGAAATAGGGTGACAATATACCACCTTGACATACTCCTTTTCCAGTTTGGAACCAGTCAGTTGTTCCATGTCTGGTTCTTGACTTGCTTACAGGGTTCTCAGGAGGCAGGTCAGGTGGTCTGGTATTCCCATCTCTTTCAGAATTTTCCACAATTTATTGTGATCCACACAGTCAAAGGCTTTGGTGTAGTTGTTAAAGCAGATGTTTTTCTAGAACTTCCTTGCTGTTATGATGATCCAAAGGGTGTTGGCAGTTTGATCTCTGGTTCCTGAACATCTGGAAGTTCTTGGTTTATGTACTGTTGAAGTCTCACTTGGAAAATTTTGAGTATTACTTTGCTTGTGTGTGAGATGAGTGCAATTGTGCGGTAGTTTGAACATTCTTTGGCATTGGAATGAAAGCTGCCCTTTTCCAGTCCTGTGGCCACTGCTGTGAAGTCACCCAGTCGTGTCCGACTCTTTGCGACCCCATGGACTGTAGCCCAGCAGACTCCTCCATCCATGGAATTTTCTAGGGAAGAGTACTGGAGTGGGTTGCCATTTCCTTCTCCAGGGGATCTTCCTGACCCAGGGATCAAACCCAGGTCTCTCACATTGCAGGTAGACTCTCTACCGCGTCTGAGCCACCAGGGACACTGCTGAGTTTTCAGAATTTGCTGGCATATTGAGTGCAGCATTTTCACAGCATCACCTTTTAGGATTTGAAAGAGCTCAACTGGAATTCCATCACTCCACTAGCTTTGTAGTGATGCTTCCTAAGGACCAGTTGACTTGGCACTCTAGGATGTCTGGCTGTAGGTGAGTGATCACACCTTCGTGGTTATCTGGGTCATGAAGCTCTTTTTTATATAGTTCTTCTGTGTATTCTTGCCACCTCTTCTTAATATCTTCTACTTGTGTTAGGTCCATACTGTTTCTGTCCTTTGTTGTGCCCATCTTTGCGTGAAATGTTTTCTTGGTATCCGAATTTTCTTGAAGAGATCTCTAGTCTTTCCCATTCTGTTGTTTTCCTCCCTTGCTGGTCTTTGGAACACTGCATTCAGATGGATATATATATCTTTCCTTTTCTCCTTGCCTTTTGCTCTTGTCTTTTCTTGGCTATTTGTAAGGCCTCCTCAGACAACCATTTTGCCTTTCTTTTTCTTGGGGGTAGTTTTGATCAGTGCTTCCTTCTTACACAGTGTGAAGAACCTTCATCCTTAGTTCTTCAGGCACTCTTATTAGATTTAATCCCTTGAATTCATTTGTCACTTCCACTGTATAATCGTAAGGGATTTGATTTAGGTCATACATGAATGGTTTTGTGGTTTTGCCTACTTTGTTCAATTTAAGTCTGAATTTGGCAATAAAGAGTTCATGATCTGAGCCACAGTCAGCGCCCTATCTTGTTTTTGCTGACTGTGTAGAGTTCCATCTTTGGCTACAAAGAATATATCAGTCTGATTCTGTATTGACCATCTGGTGATGTCCATGTGTAGGGTCATCTCTTGTGTTGTTGGAAGAGGATGTTTGCTATGACCAGCATTCTCTTGGTAAAACTCTGTTAGCCTTTGCCCTGCTTTATCTTGTACTCCAAGGCCAAACTTGCCTGTTAACTCCATGTAACTCTTGACTTCTTACTTTCGCATTCCAGTCCCCTGTGATGGAAAGGGCATCATCTTTTGATGTTAGTTCTAGAAGGTCTTGTAGGTCTTCATAGAACCTTTCAACTTTAGCTTCTTCAGCATTACTGGTCAGGGCATAGACTTGGATTACTGTGAGATTGAATGGTTTGCCTTGGAAACAAACAGAGATCAATGTGTTGTTTTTGAGACTGCATCCAAGTACTGCATTTCAGACTCTTTGGTTAACTATGAGGGCTACTCCTTTTCTTCTAAGGGATTCTTGCCCACAGTAGTAGATACAATGGTCATTCAAATTAAATTCACCCATTCCAGTCCGTTTTAGTCACTGATTCCTAAAATGTTGTTCACTCTAGCCATCTCCTGTTTGACCACTTCCAATTTACCTTGAGTTGTGGACCTAACATTCCAGGTTCCTATGCTGTATTCTTCTTTACAGCATGGGAATTTAATTCCATCACCAGTTACATCCACAACTGGGCATTGTTTCTGTTTTGGCTCTGTTTTGTCATTCTTTCTGGAGTTATTTCTCCACTGATCTCCAGTAGCATATTGGGCACCTACTGACCTGGGAAGTTCATCTTTCATTGTCCCATCTTTTTGCCTTTTCATACTGTTCATGGGGTTCTCAAGGCAAGAATGCTGAAGTGGTTTGCCATTCCCTTCTTGAGCAAACCACGTTTTGTCAGAACTCTCCAATATGACCTGTCTGTCTTGGGTAGTCTTACATGGCATGGCTCATAGTTTCGTTGAGTTAGACAAGTCTGCGGTCCATGTGATCAGTTTGGTTATTTTTTTGTGATTATGGTGTTCATTCTGTCTTCCCTCTGATGGATAAGGATAAGAGGCTTGTGGGAGCTTCCTGTTGGGAGAGACTGACTGTGGGGGAAGGTCTTGGTGAGGGGCTATTCTCAGTAAATCTTTAATCCAGTTGTCTGTTGATGGGCGGGGCTTTGTTCCCTCTCTGTGGTTTTTAGCCTGAGGCCAACCTATGGTAGGGGCAATTACAGTCTTGGTGACCACCTTCAAAAGGTCATGTGTACGCACCGTTGTATTCAGTGTTCCTGACTCTGCAGCAGTCCACTGTTGACCCACGCTTCCACCGGAGACTCCTGGACTCTCACAGGCAATTCTGGCTCATTCTTTTGTGGGGACACTGCTCCTTTCTTCTGGCGTGCACAGAGTTTTGTTTGTGCCTTCCAAGAGTCTGTTTCCCTAGTCCTTTGGAAGTTGAATAATCAAATCCCACTGGCCTCCAAAGTTAAACTCCCCAGGCATTCTCAGTCCCTTAGCCGGATCCCCAGATTAGGGAGTCTGTTGTGGGTCCTAGAACTTTCTTGACATTGCTAGAATTTCTTTGGTATAATTGTTCTGCAGTTTGTGGGTTGTCTGCTTGGCAGCTCTATGGTGGGGCTAATGGCGCCCTCCTCCAAGAAGGTTTAACCTCACACGCTGCATGACCAAGGTCTGCTGCAGCCAGAGCCCCTGTCCCTGTGGCAGGCCACTGCTGACCCATACCTCCTCAGAAGACACTCAAACACTCAAAGGCATGTCTGGTTCAGTCTCTGAGGGGTCTCTGGGTCGTGATGCACACGAGGTTTTGTTTGAGCCCCCCGAGTGTCTCTGGCAGGTATGGGGTTTGATTCTAAATCTGATTCTGCCCCTCCTACTGTCTTGTTGGAGCTTTTCCTTTGCCCTTGGATGTGGGGTATTTTTTCTTGGTGGGATTCAACAGTATCCTGTCGATGATTGTTCTTTAGCAAGTTGCAATTTTGGAGTTCTTGCAGGAGAAGATTAGTGCGAATCCTTCAGTCTTGAAGACTGAAGATAGAGACAATAGAATTTCCTCTTGGATTAGTAGTGAGGTGATAGACTAAGGAGGACTGACTGCAAACTTTTTGGCCTTAGCACCAGGAAAGATGGAGTGGATGTCTTCTCAGCTGGAGAAGACTGTAGGCATGTCAACTTAGGGGAGAAGATTAGCCATTCTGTTCTAGATGTGATTGAGACACTTAGTAGATTTTCAAGTACAAATATTGAGTTAGAGGGCTGGATATGGGAACCTGGTATTAAGCAGTTGGTGGGAGAGGGTGACTCCAAACAGGATATGTAAATTTTGAGGTTGACTTAAAGCCAGGAGACCGGATGAGTTAACGTCACCTGAAAACTGAGTTTGGATAGATAAGAGGTTCTGATGAGAGTTGGAGGTTGTGGTGATGAGTAAGAATCAGTAAGCAGGCTGGCAAAATAGGAGCAAGTGGAATAGAAAGATAAACAAGAGATGGTAGTGTTTGAAAGGCAAGGGAGGAATCTGTATCAATCTGAATAATTGGGTCTTTCAATTGCTACCAGAGTGGTCAAGTAAGATGAGAAGTGAGACTTTGTTAGAGATAGCAGTGTGGAAGGTCACTGGTGACCTTCTGTAGAGTAGTTTCTGTGAAATGGTCGAGTGTGCGTGTGTGCTAAATTGCTTCAGTTGTGTCCGACTCTGCGAGCCTGTGGACTGTAGCCCGTCAGGTTCCTCTGCTCAAGGGATTGTTTAGGCAAGAATACTGGAGTGGGTTGCTATTTCCTTCTCCATGGAATCTTCCCGACCCAGGGATCGAACCTGCATCTCTTATGTCTGCTGCACTGGCAGGCGAGTTCTTTACCACTAGCTCCACCTGGGCTGGTGAAATGGTAGATATGAAAGCCTTATTAGAATGGATTCAAGATACAGTGGGGAAAATGTGACCTGGGGATAATAAATATAGAAGTCATCTCCCTAGCTCTGTGATTGTGTCGTAAATGAAAAAGGTTTTCTGGTGGTGCTGGAGAAATATATGGGATTGTGAGGATTTGTTTGTTTTTAAGATGGGAATCTGAGGATATAAATTGCAAATGGAAATTACTTAGCACAGAGGAAAATTTTGATGATGCTGGAGAGGTCGATTGCTATAGGGAGGTCCTTGAATAGATGACTTGGGATGGACCTAGAGTAGTACTTGTTAAACTTTGTTTTGTATAGGTATCACCTGCGGTGCTTGTTAAACTGCAGATACACTTCCGTTGGTCTGGAATGATGTCAGTTTCTGGTACCTGTGCTATAATTTGAGTATAAGAACTTAGCACTTCAAGCACAAGAGCTAGCAGGTTATGTTGGTGTACAGTCATACAGGTCAGTGGATGTGACACTCTGTTCAGGTTGTTTCTGTTTTCTCAATGGAGCAGGAAGCAAGTCATTATTCTAGGGTTGAGGATGGAGGAGACAGTATAAAACCATCTAGGAAAGTAGAGTTAAGACTAGAAAAGTAGAACTGTGGGATTGTATTAAGGGCCCACTTATGGTTTGTGGTTATGAATTTAAATTGAGATGGATTGAATATGGTTGTATGTATGTATGTCTAGTTACATTCAGCTGTGTGAGTGCCTGTGAGGGTAGGTGGGCAGTTGGGGTATAGAATGGCAAGTATTTTGAAGTGGGGAAAAGGGGCAAGTTATTTATGGGTATATGCAACAGTGCTCAGAAATGACAGACCATGGAATCTAAACTGGGAAAGGAGGAAAATGAGAGAATACTAGGTTAAACAAAGAAAATGTGTGGATTTATTGTTTTGTTTTTTATTGCAGATCTCCTTCTCATCTTTAATTTGCTAAGGAGCTCTGCAGATCTTCAGGAGAGGAAAATAGCGTTCATGTCCCCAGTGTTTTTTCATCAAGGAACATCTGAGCTTATATTCTACTACATAAACTTAGGGAAAAGGATGTTCTATATTTTTGGCTAAAACAAGTAGTAACATCAGGAATTATGATTTTATTTAAAGTGGAGGGTTGTGCTGCAGATAAGGAGGGAGGTCTTAAAATGATATTTTAAAATTGCTTCTTTCAGCTCTAAGAACTATTTTAAATGTATCCCATTGTTTCTGTTAAAATAGATTGTTAGCATCCTTGTAAGTCATAGAGATATGTAATCATATAATAAAATATTTACTATATGGACAAATACAGAAAGATTTTCAACCATTGGTTTTTTTCTTTTTTTTTGTCTCTTTCTCTCTTTTGGATATTACAGATGACCATGGATGAAAAATATGTAAACAGCATTTGGGACCTTCTGAAAAATGCAATTCAAGAAATCCAGCGTAAGAATAACAGTGGTCTTAGTTTTGAGGAGCTCTATAGAAATGCATATACAATGGTTTTGCATAAACATGGAGAAAAGCTCTACACTGGACTAAGAGAAGTTGTTACCGAACATCTCATAAATAAGGTATCCAACTTTTAAAGGACTGTTGCTAACTGTATTCAACCTAGAAGTATTATTTTTAAAGGTTCCAGGAAGCCTGTAGAAATAATAGTAGCTGTGTTGTAAAACCTCACTTAAAAACTTATATTCAGCTAAACTAGAATTTTTGATAATTGAAGGAAGGTGGAATTTGTGATCTTTGATAAATATAGTTTCAGAAGTAAATTTAATATACATATGGTTGTTTATGAATAAGTTAATTATAGATCATTATTTTCTTTAAAATGCTTATCTGCCTATTTTAGTTTTGTCTTCTTTGTATATTTGAAAATAAGATGACTACATTGTTTAAAAAATGTTGTCTAAGACTTTTTACCAAATGAAATTGGCCTTATTCATTTTAACTGAGTTTTATTACAACGAATAGGAATTTTTAAAGATAAATTAGTGTTGGATTGTTAACATTATAAAATGGTTCTTTGGTTCCAAAAAGATGTATTTGTTTTTTTTAGAACAAATGTTTTTTATAAAGCAGACTCTTCCACTATAAGTATGTCCTGCTTTAAGATTGTCAGATAAGATGTAAAATACCACAGATAAATAAAAACTTCTCAGAGTTTTTGCGTGGTATTAGGGTATTTGTTTTTTAAATTTTGTTTTGAAAAAAAAAATGGAAAAGTTGCATCAATAGTACAATAATTTCTTTATACTGTAGATTTACCAGTTGTCAAGATTTTGCCACATTTTAGCCAATCTTCTATTGGTATTTATTACTATTATTGGTATTATTTTTATTGCCAGACAGAGAATTAGTTTTAGATTCATTTACACTCAAATGCTTTGGAATAGTTCTCCTAAGAACAAGGAAATTCTCTCACTTAACCAAAGAACAATATTCAAAATCAGGCAGTTTAACATGAATATAAAACTCTTGTCTACTATGACCCACATTCAGATTCACCAGTTGTCCCTTGTAACAGTGATGTCCTTTATGGCAGTATGTTTTCTGATCCAGGATCTTCATCCAGGATCACTCACTCAATTCCTCAGCCTGCTTTTGTCTTTGAGCACATAGACATTTTTGAGAGTATAGGTCAGTTGTTTTGTAGATTGTCCCTCAGTTTTTGGTTTGTCTGATTGTTTCCTCATGACTAGTTTCAGGTTGTGCATTTTTGGCAGGAATTATACATAAGTGATGTTGTGTCCTCAGTGCATCACATCAGGAGGCACATGATGTCAGTTTATCCCATTATTGGTGATGTTAACTTTGATCACTTGGTGTCCGCCAGATTTCTCCACTGTGAAGGTACCTTTTTTCCCTTTGTAATTCATAAGTAATTTGTTCAGATATATTTTGAGACTGTGTAAATATCCTGTTCCCCAAGAAACTTTTCATGTGATAGTTTTAGCATCCATTGATGATTCTTGCATGAATCATTATTTCTACAATGGTTACAAAATAATCACTTTATATTTCTACTCTTCTGTAATTCTTTTCTCTTAAATGGAATTACATGAGCAGGTAAATAGTGTCTCATGAAGCAAGGTGATTAAGTTCTTCATTCATTCAGTAGTTTTTTGTTGTTGTTGTTGTTAAGTGCCTAACTGTGTACAACTTTCTAAGAAAATGTAGTAGATGCAAAGAGATATGATGCTGCCCCTTTCCAGGTTTGTTTTTGTTTTTATTCTGATGTGAGAGATGATATACATATTTAGATAGCAGTGTGTGGCATCAATAAATGGCTTAGGTATTCAGATAAGGAGATACTACCCTGGGCTGTTAAGAGTTCATAGGAAAGGATGAAACTGAACTGAACCGTGAAAAATTTCGAATATAAGTGAACAATGCAGCAGGTGTTCCCAGGATGTCAGATGTCTCATGATTATACAGAAATAAACTTTTAGGTGGTAAGTAGAGTTGGATTGAGGTGTGTAACAGTTTATGGGGCTTAGTGGAGTGGAGTGTTGCAGAGTTGATTTGGGAATATCTTGGAGAAAAACTTGAATGCCAAGCTAAGGAATTTGGACTTTACAGTGGAGGTTTATTGGAGGTTTTTAAGTGGATGATAATACGACAGAATATTTTAAGATTAAGATGAGAGCGATATAAAGTAGAATTGAGGGAATGTGTGTGCTAGAAACAGAGGAAGACCTGGAAAAAGCTAATTAAGATGATAGTCTAAAAATGTGATGTCAACAATTCTGAAATAAGACAAGATAAAATTTAGTTACTGGGAGAGAATTACGGTGCTACCAAAAGAATTATTGTGAACTTTGGTGGAAAACGGATTTAGAATGGGTAGAGGAGATGACAAATTTTGTTTTAGGTTAATATTGGAAACTTTTATAGTTAGAAGTCAACTTAGAAACCATTTTACATGTGAGGAAATTTGTGTGAGAGATTGTAATAAGGTGTCCAAGTAGAGAGATGGTGGGTTTGGAGCTTGGCAGGAACTCAGAACTGGAGAGTGAGATCTGACATTTGGTAGCCTGCACTGAGGAATACGTGTTGGGAGTTCAAAAACGAAAATCCCAGAACCAAGGGATGAAACTTCAAAAGCAAACTATGGTGAACAGGTGTGAAAAATGAAGACTAATATAAGAATCTTGGCATCAAAAAGAGAAGAAAAGTAGAGTGGGAGAGGTTTGTTTAAAGCTGTAGAAGAGAAGTTTGGAGCAGCTGAAGTTTTGGATATGAAGGGAATGTGAAATGGAACAGTGGGGAAGTAAAGGTAGAAGGGGAGCAGATTCTCACAGGGCATGATAGTAACGAGCCCAGCTGAGTCTTGCTTAGCATTTACTGTGTGCTAGGTCCACTCCGAGTGCTTTTGAATATGTTCACTTAGTTAATGGTCGCAACCCAAGGAGCCAGATACTACTGTTATTACCTCTATTTAAAAATGAAGAAACCCAGGCACACAGTGTTGGTTATTTGTCCAAATACACGAAATTAGGGACTTCCTGGTAGCTCAGATGCTAAAGAATCTGCCTGCAATAGAGGAGACCCATGTTTGACCCCTGGGTCAGGAAGATCCTCTGGAGAAGTGATTGGCAATCCACTCCAGTATTCTTGCCTGGAGAATTCCATGGAAAGAGGAGCCTGGCAGGCTACAGCCCATGGGGTTGCTAAGTGTTGGACACGACTGAGCGACTAACACTTCACTTTCACAAAGTTAGTAAGTATCCTAGCTGAAAACAGTATTCAAGCATTGTCGCTTCAGGCTGAATCCCTAACTTTTCTATAAATCTCCTCCCGAGGCATAATGAATGGATGAAAATGCAGTAAATATGCTGAAATTAAGGGTGCATGTGGAGTTTCATGAAAATTGCCTCAGTGTTTATAAAACTGTAATCCTTTAAATTTTAGTTCTTGGTTTATTTATGGTTAAAATCAAGGAGTTGGCAGGAGTATTTTTGAGATGTTTTAGTTCTAAAACTACTGCAAATCTAATAATTAAGCAGTGTGTCTTCTGAAAATGAGATGAAGAAGCTTGGAGTATCTCCTGTGGGGAATATACTAAGGAATTGGCAAGTGAGGGAAAAGATACCTCTGTGGGAGTTGGCCTGAATGTATGATTTATCTTTCTTCCTTTTGTTTTTTTCTTTTTTTTAAGAAGTGCTTTGCAGCTTGGGCACAGATGTAGGGAAAAAAACTCTATGTGCTTTGATTCAAAAAGTGAGGAGAGGAGGGAAGGTCAGAGTTAATGGGACAGATTTTTGGACTCTGAAACATGGTTAGGTAGAAATTGGAGTCATGTGAACAATAACTCTGGTAATTAAGAGCTTCAGTATAGTCTCTTAAAGTGGTCCCATATCTAAGATTAACCGTTATTTCAAAATATAGCCAGTTCTCTACAGTATATTCCAGGGAACATATATTCGAGTTGATTATGCTAAAGAATTAAAAAGTGAATATGCTGAACTTTTATTTCTCCTATAAGTATTAATGAAATAGCAGCATCTGAAGATGTTCTTAAAATTTTTTTTTTCTTTCACAAATACTCATTTGACCACCTTAAGCTAGTTAATTTCTGACTAGGAAATATACCATCATCAGCATATCTGATGATTTCTTTGTTTCAGTTGAATTAAGTTTTTGAACCTCTGCTGGTATCTATGCTTTCATTTTTCTGTTTCCTCTTGATCTTATTTCATTTTTAGTTTGATTTTATAAGACATTTTAATTGTACAAATACAGTACTGTCTGAAGGGGACACTGTTACAAGAAGTCTTAACTGGCAGAGCCATCCTACAGTAGCGTAAATACTTGTCCTCTGATGTGGAAGTCGATTTGTTCTACCAAATAGGACTTAGGGATGTTACTGATACAGTGTGCAGAGAGATAGTTTGCATGTAGATCAATAGTGCCTGTTTCTACATTGTACCTTCTGCCTGGAAGTTAAGAGAATGATTTAGGGTTCTGTGGTATCAAAGTTATATGTCTTCAGTCTCACAGAATATATCCCTTTTTATGGTTCTGGAAGTGTTCCTACAGCTTTTTGTTCAGTATGCTTTGAGCAGTTAGCTGAACTGCCTAGCTAATGATGTATTTTTTAAAGCAAAATTATTTTCCATTGAAGTGAACCTTTTAGTGCTGTGGTGTAGATAGCCAGGACTATCTTTTCACGTTGAAGAAATAAGCTTGCTACATTGAAGCACGCGTAGAAGTTATAGGCTGTTTCTTTCTTGGTAGTATATTCTTTCTATCTGTAGAAGAATATTTCCCCAAGAAACTGAGACCCAAAGGAATTCAGTGAATTTCTCAAGACCACAAAAACAAAACCTACTGTGTGTTGTGACCTTCTCTGCCTTGTCATAAATATGAAAACATTTCAGAATTCTCAGGGACTATTTTTTTCTAACTCAAATACCTTTAAAGGCATGATTATATTGGAGAAAAAAAGATTATGCTACTTTTAAGTTTTAAGGATTTTAAAATTATAGGTCATTTTGTAAAAGCCTCAAAAGTATCCTTGTAAAATTAATCATCACCAAATTTAACATTCAAAAGTATTATTTGCTGGACTGGCTTGGGTGTAAGAAATACTAAATAGAATGCATCTGATTTCTGCATTCATAGAACAGATAAACAAGTAAACGTTCTATTACTTGTGGGAAGGTTAGGTTAGGATGGAGCCATGTTTTTTTAATGTTTCTGATTTTATTTTATTTTTCAGCTTGATTGAGGTATAGCTGATGAAATTGTCAAATTTAAAGTGTTTGCTTTTTTTTGAGTCATGTCCTTTTAGAAGATTCCTATTTGAGATTCAGACTTCATAGAAAGTCTGTATAGAGGACTTAGCTTTTCTTCTATACACTGCTAACAACTCCATAATAATAAATAATAATAGATATAATAATAAGAGTTTAATAATAAATAATTTAGAAGTAGATGCAGTGAAAAAAAGTACTGGATAGAAAGTAGGGAGAATGAGGCATTAGGCCTGATTCTACCACTAAATATTGAATCAAGTTACTAGATTTTTCTGGACTTAAGATTATTAATGTATAAAATGATTGGGATTAGTTTTGTTAGCTTGAATGAGCATTAAATTTATATGATGATTATGTACCTTGATAATTTTGGGTTACTTAGGAAAATGATAGTTTTTGAGTTTGCTGTTGTCCTTTCATGTGCCATAATACATGTTTAGAATAGAAGTTTTCCCATTTTTAATTGTTTCTTAAGGTCAGGAGAAACTCTTTGGTTTTAATATAGAAAGAACTTGATTATCCTAATCTTGTTATGATTAACAAGTTTCTTAGATTTGCCTTAAGGTTAATTTCCCTCCTTTTCCCCCCAATTTCTACTCTATAGTAATAATAAGGCAGTCTCATAACTGAGTTTATAAAAGCTAATTTCTGTACTGTAAAAGTTTGTTCTTTTAGGAAAATAGCTGAACAGAAAAGATGCTGACTTTTCAACTCTACTAGAAAGTTTATTATTGGTAAAAGGAATATTTATTCCAGTGGTTTTCAAAGTCCTTCTATCTTGTTCTTCAAATACTGTCTTACTTTGATGGCAGTGTGAGGAAGACAGAGTAGGAGGAGCTTCATCCTCTTCACGTTTCATTCATTCAGAAAACTGCTTATTGAGGATCTGTTAATGCCAGGCACTGGGCTATGCATTTGTGTTAAATCAAAGATCTCCATCTTTCTGAAACTTAAGTTAGAGGCTTACATACTTGAATCTGTGCCTTGTAATCCTGATCAGTTCTAAGCACTCTGTTTTTCAGGTAGGAAAAATGATGCTTTGAAGAAGAAGAATTTCAATTTTTAAGTGACTTCTTGTTGAGTGTGTGTGTGTGTGTGTGTGCGCGTGTGCGTGTGTGTGTATGTAAATTCTCTTTGTATAATAACATGCTACTGTTTTTATTTTGTATGTAGGGTCACCTTTGCTGAAAATGATGTTTCTGTGTAAACTACTTGCTCAGTTTATTAATGTTTCTCCTCATCTTTAGAGGGAGAATGGGAAGAACTGGAGTTTTAAATACTATGTTTATTCATAGGTAAATTTAAATGTTTATATAGTGGTACTAATTGTCTGAGGGAATGAAGTTGGTAATTTTATGGTAAGCTCTAGACTGTTTTGTAGGCCACTTAAGTAGACTTAGCTTTTATAATAAAGTTCTTTTAGTGCTTTTCTTTTCTTTCTAGGCAAATATAAATGGATGTAGAGGCACCTTTTAAATAGCATTGTATGTACAAAATGTATCGTAAATATAGTGATTGCAGTGAATTAAAAAGGACATTGATAGAAACACTAGGGAATAAGATTTTCATTAGCAAAGACAGATTCAGTTCAGAGGTCCCACAGATACTGAGTCTCTCCTGTGTTTTACCCACCAGAAAAGAATTAAGATACAGTGCCTATCAGCAGGAAACCTCACCTCCCAGTTTTAGTGAGGTAGTCAGATTTGAAGGGGAATTATTTTGCCTGAAGAATTCAGGGCAAAGTAGAAAGAGGAGGTCATGTTTGATGAGCCTTAAAGTATTATAGAAGATTCATCATGTTAAACATAGGCAAAAGATAATCTCAGTAAGGGAAATGGCATGAATAAATAAAAAGGTAGGTAGGTAGGAGCATAGTATGGTGGACCAGTATAAGTTTAAAGGGAACATAAAGGACTTCACTTGGATTTGTAGGAAATGAGAATGGTGAAGTTAGCTGGCCTAACTTTGTAGGGGATTTGACTTTTATTCTGTGGGTGCTAGGAGCTGTTGGGTTTTAATCTTCAAAAAGCCTGAAGTGGAAAAGATGAAGTAAAAGGTTTAAATAGAAGTTCCATTTTCAGTCATTCATTGCTACTTATCTTTCATTCTCGTGCCCTCTTGTCCTTTTTTAAAATTTAAAGTTGTTGGAAGAAACTAAGAACCCAGTGAATGTTAGAGTCGCTTAGAGTGGCACTGACAGAAAGAAGGAAGAGGAAGGCCCTCAGCTGGGTGTACAAACCCTTAAGGAATAGGATCGGAAAGAATGACTTGAATATAAATGGGATGATCCCCAAAGAGATTTTTAGGGATAGGGATAGGGTGAGGAGTAGGGATTAATGGAGAGTCAGAAAGATAGCAGTCAGAATATGAGGGGGGTAGGAAATTGAGTAGTTTCTACTGTAAAAGGATTGAAAGAGAAATGCTGGGGTAGAGCCGAGTTTAGAGTGTAGTTTAGTAAGTTCACCCATATTAAACACCAGCTATTCCTACTTGAATTGTGGAGTAGACTATAAGCTCTGTGAGAGCAGTGCTCATAGTCTTGATTATATTTTCTAGTGATGTTCTTTTAATATCTATTAACCTAGGGCTTGTTTCATTCATCTTTGTGTCTTCTGCTGTCCACATGCTGCTAAGTTGCTTCAGTCGTGTCCGATTCTGTGAGACCCCCATAGACAGCAGCCCACCAGGCTCCCCCGTCCCTGGGATTTGATTCTCCAGGCAAGAACACTGGAGTGGGTTACCATTTCCTTCTCCAGTGCATGAAAGTGAAAAGTCAAAGTGAAGTTGCTCAGTCGTGTCCGACTCTTAGCGACCGCATGGACTGCAGCCTACCAGGCTCCTCCGTCCATGGGATTTTCCATTCAAGAGTACTGAAGAAGGGTGCCATTGCCTTCTCCAGCTCTCCATATAGTTAGCATCAATAATTGTCTATTGAAATGAATCTCTAAGAACAAATAGAAATAGAATCAAATGGAAGCCAGCCATTATGGTTTATATCTATGAACTGCCGACATCTGTTTTGTCTTCTGTATATGAAGTAATACTTCTTCCTACCCAAGGTCATTACTGAATCTTAACTACTATAAAGCAGTGTTTCACCATTTTAAAGTGCAGTTTAGTTTTGGGGCTGACTACCTTTGATTTCTTGAGTCTGGAGTCTGTCAGTTTGCTGGGAACTCTAGATTGTGTGATCTTGTAGAACTGTGTTTTTTCTCTTCATGATACCCAGGAGAGAGTAGTTGCTGTATTGCCATACTTTGTATATGTTTTACTATTCTGTCAGTGTCCCTGTTGTTCAGAGTTCAACTATGGCATTAATGCTGTAATGTACTGGTGCTTTTAATGTATTTAATGTAATATATTGAATGTATTTCTTAAACATTGGGGGGAAAAAACCATTGGGAATGAAGTACTTGACAAATGATAATCGTATTGTCCTTCTGTGGCACACTGCCTTGTTCTTGGTTCTCCTTTCCATCCATTGGGTAAAAAGCTACCATTTTTCAAGGTGTGACTTCATCCTTAAATCCTGGTTTTCCAAGTTGTGTTATTTTTAAAGTAAGAATGTGTTTTTTTTTTTAAATCCAAAATTTAGGTGTTTTTTAAAATCTTTAACATGTAGCAAATTTTCTTTATGGAACTATGAAAACCTGTTGTCCTAATAGGCATCATGTGTCCCTGCTTTGACTTCTTTAATACTGTTCATTGAATTCTACTTTGTGTTGAGGTCATATGGATGCTAATATTAGGCTCCTCCCTTCTACCCTCCTTTGTAGAGATTGTTAAGTGAGTGCATTTTATATTCCCCATGGTGCCTAACACCCTGCTTGCTTGTTGAAACTAATCTTTAAATATTAGAATTGTCAGCTCAGGGAAAAAATTTTATGTATCCATTTAAATTAAGACCTTCATTTTGGACACTTTGTGAAATTTTTAAACTTACGTTAATAACTATGTATACTTAGTAAACTTACAGAAGAATCTTGACAGTGGTCACAAAAAACGTTTCCCTGAAATGGCTGTCTTTAGTTTTGATAATACTGGTATGAATCCTCTTATAAAGGTGGCCAACCTTTATTCTAAAAATAAGTGAAAATAATGAGAACAGTACTGTGAATCTAGAAAATATCAAAAGGGCAGTGAATTTTATTCCAGTCAGGAATCTGTCATTAGTGAATTCTTAGACAGTTTAAAGTATCTACAAAAGTTAAAATTAATTTTCCTAATCTTTAGTAGGATAAACCTACTAGACAATGTATTGAAAAGCAGAGACATTACTCTGCTGCCAGAGTCCATATCCTCAAGGCTATGGTCTTCCCAGTGGTAACATGTGGTTGTGAGAGCTGGACTGTAAAGAAGACAGAATACCAAAGAATTGATGCCTTTGAACTGTGGTGCTGGAGAGAAGACTCCTGGAAAGTGCCTTGGACAGCAAGATCAAACCAGTCACTCTTAAGGAAGATCAGCCCTGAATACTTGTTGAAAGAACTGACACTAAAACTGAAGCTCCACTATTTTGGTCATCTGATGCAAGCAGCCGGTTCACTGGAAAAGTCCCTGATGCTGGAAAAGATTGAGGGCAGGAGAAGAGGGCATCAGAGGATGAGACGGCTGGAAGGCATCACCGATGCAATGGACATGAACTTGGGCAAACTCTGGGAGATGCTAAGGGATAGGGAGGCCTGGCATACTGCAGACTATGGGTTTGCAAAGAGTTGGACACGATTGGTCGACTAAACAACAGCAACCTTTAGTAGAAGTTTGCTTTGAAATACAAAAGTCTTAAGGTTGTTATGTATTATGAATTAGCTACATCTATTCACCAGATTTAATGGAGGTTGGCTGCATTATGAACTCCTCAAAATATGAAGTAAAGTAATTCTTTCTAGTTATGGAGAGATTTTGGTTCTTTAAAAGAAAGGAAAGAAAGCAGTAATCAAGTGGAAATTGAGAGTTGAGAATCAGTAGTGTATAAAATATGTGAATATATATGTGTGTGTGTGTTGTTTCAGAAAATTTTCTGAGCATGTTGTTAAAATGCAGATTATGATTCAGTGGGTCAGGCTTACAGATGATGACTGTGATGATGAGGATGTTGACCATAATTCTACTCTGTGCAGACACTCTCAGTAGCAAGATTCAAATAATGTTATAAATAATGTAACAAGTAATATTTTAATGAAAGCAAATGCTTATGTGGCATTTAATGTGGGCTAGGCACTGTTCTAAGTATTTTATGCATGTTAGCTCATTTTATCCACAAAATAACTCCTTGAAGTAAGTGCTATTTTATAAAAACTGATAAACAAATGAAGGTTTCCCTGGTAGTTCAGTTGGTAAAGGATCAACCTGCAATGCAGGAAACCCCAGTTCGATTCCTGGGTTGGGAAGATCCACTGGAGAAGGGATGGCCTATCCACTGCAGTATTCTTAGGCTTCCCTGGTGGCTCGGTAAAGAATCCGCCTGCAGTGCGGGAGACCTGGGTTTGATTCTTGGTTTGGAAGGATCTTCTGCAGAAGGGAACAGGTACCTATTCAAGTATTCTGGCCTGGAGAATCCCATGGACAGAGGAGCCTGGCTGGCTACAGTCCATGGGGTCACAAAGAGTCGAACATGACTGAGCGACTGACACACACTATCACTTCCACACAAATGAAGTTGCTTGGGGTCACACATCTACCTAACATTGGCTCTATGATTTGAATCAGGCAGATGGGGTTTTTAGCATCTGTATTCCTGTGCTGCCTTTATTTACCATGTAATCTTTTCAATCAAGAATCTTTGCATAAGGGGAAGAGCTGTGAAGCGTTTTTCAAAGGATGCGTCCCATTAGGAGAGAGATCTTCTACACTTCATGGCTTGGCTTCTGTTGAAATTCACTTATATATTAAGCCATGTTTATTGATAGGTTTATATCACATCACTTCATATTTTGAGATCTTCAGGAATTATTTTTTAATGACATTTTTAGGAAATCCCTGCCTGCCTGCTTAGCTGTGTCTGACTGTGACCCTTTGGACTGTAGCCCACCAGGCTCCTTTGTCTATGGAATTCTCCAGGCAAGAATACTGGAGTGGGTTTCCATTTCCTTCTCCAGGGAATATCCTTGACCCAGGAATCGAACCTGCATATCCTGTGACTCCCGCATTGCAGGTGAATTCTTCACCTATTGAGCCACCAGGGTAGCCCATTTTTTGGAAAAATAGGATTTATATAACTGGTAAAATTTGTAAAATGATAAGTTCCCAGATTATATATGCAGGGCTCTGAAAAATTCAAATGCTGTGCGAACTTCAATGCTATTTTTGATCATGGTAAATTTTGCCTATTTTTGTAAATACTTGGTTTCATCAGGTGAAACAAGCAGTATGTTTTGGAATTTAGAGCCAAGAAAAAGGTACTTAGCGAGTATCCAGTGACTCTGTCAGTCTCAGGCACACCTTGTTTTATTGTGCTTTTGCTTTACTACACATAGCAGATAAATGCATTTTTTACAAATAGAGGGTTTATGGCAACCGTCTTCAGCGGGTTTCTGATGAACATTCCTGATAGGTGGGAAGAGGTCAAAATACCATATGGACACAAGTTTGGAAGAAGTTAACTCCTTGGATTACTTTGAAGAGCTCACAGTGTAGAATAAGTAACTTCAGATGTGCAAATAGCAGAAAAAACTAGAATTACAATTGGAACCTTAAAGTGTGTTAGTCGTTCAGTTGTGTCCAACTCTTTGTGACCCCAAAGACTGTAACCTACCAGGCTGCTTTGTCCATGGCGTTCTCCAGGCAAGAATACTGGAGTGGGTTGTCATTCCTTCTCCAGGGGAATCTTCCCGACCCAGGGGTTGAACCCACGTCTCCTGCATCGCCGGAATCACAGGCAGATTCTTTACTATCTGAGCTACAAGGGAAGCAAGATGAAATGTACTTCTGGTACAGATACTGTCAAGGCTGTTGACATGACACAAAAGGATTTGTTACATTAACTTAGTTGATGAAGCAGGTTTGAAAGGACTGACTCCACTTCTTACTGTTCGTAAAATGCTGTGAAACAGTGTTGCATGCTACAGAGAAATCATTCTTGAAAGGAAGACTTTATTCATGTGACACACTTCATTGTCATCTTATTTGAAGAAATTGCCAAAACCATCCCAGCATTCACCAGCCACCCCTGATCAGTCAGCAGCCATCAACACCTTGGCAAGATCTTCACCAGCAACAAGATTATAACACCTTGATGACTCAGATGATGGTTAGCTTTTATTTGCTACAAAATATTTTTAAATTAAGATCAGTTCAGTTGCTGAGTCAAATCTGACTCTTTTCGACCCCATGAATCGCAGCATGCCAGGCCTCCCTGTCCATCACCAACTCCGGGAGTTCACTCAAATCATGTCCATCAAGTCAGTGATGCCATCCAGCCATCTCATCCTCTGTCATCCCCTTCTCCTCCTGCCCCCAGTCCCTCCCAGCGTCAGGGTCTTTTCCAATGAGTCAACTCTTCACATGAGGTGGCCAAAGTACTGGAGTTTCAGCTTTAGCATCATTCCTTCCAAAGAACACCCAGGGCTGATCTCCTTCAGAATGGACTGGTTGAATCTCCTTGCAGTCCAAGGGACTCTCAAGAGTCTTCTCCAACACCACAGTTCAAAAGCATCAATTCTTTGGCCCTCAGCTTTCTTCACAGTCCAACTCTCACATCCATAACATGACCACTGGAAAAACCATAGCCTTGACAAGATGGACCTTTGTTGGCAAAGTAATGTCTCTGCTTTTGAATATGCTATCTAGGTAGTAAGCATCTTTTAATGTCATGGCTGCAGTCACCATCTGCAGTGATTTTGGAGCCCAAAAATATAAAGTCTGACACTGTTTCCACTGTTTGCCCATCTATTTCCCATGAAGTGATGGGACCAGATGCCATGATCTTCGTTTTCTGAATGTTGAGCTTTAAGCCAACTCTTTCACTCTTCTCTTTCACTTTCATCAAGAGGCTTTTGAGTTCCTCTTCACTTTCTGCCATAAGGGTGGTGTCATCTGCATATCTGAGATGATTGATATTTCTCCTGGCAATCTTGATTCCAGCTTGTGCTTCCTCCAGCCCAATGTTTTTCATGATGTACTCTGCATATAAGTTAAATAAGTAGGGTGACAATATACCGCCTTGATGTACTCCTTTTCCTATTTGGAACCAGTCTGTTGTTCCATGTCCAGTTCTAACTGTTGCTTCCTGACCTGCATGTAGGTTTCTCAAGAGGCAGGTCAGGTGGTCTGATATTCCATCTCTTTCAGAATTTTCCACAGTTTATTGTGATCCACACAGTCAAAGGCTTTGGCATAGTCAATAAAGCAGAAATGTTTTTCTGGAACTCTCTTGCTTTTTCGTTGATCCAGCAGATGTTGGCAATTTGATCTCTGGTTCCTCTGCCTTTTCTAAAACCAGCTTGAACATCTGGGAGTACACAGTTCACATATTGCTGAAGCCTGGCTTGGAGAATTTTGAGCATTATTTTGCTAGCATGTGAGATGAGTGCAATTGTGCAGTAGTCTGAGCATTCTTTGGCATTGCCTTTCTTAGGGATTGAAATGAAAACTGACCTTTTCCAGTCCTATGGCCACTGCTGAGTTTTCCACATTTGCTGGCATATTGAGTACAGCACTTTTACAGCATCATCTTTCAGGATTTGAAATAGCTCAACGGGAATTCCATCACCTCTGCTTTCTAAGGCCCACTTGACTTCACATTCCAGGATGTCTGGCTCTAGGTGAGTGATGATACCATCGTGATTATCCGGGTCATGAAGATCTTTTTGTACAGTTCTTCTGTGTATTCTTGCCACCTCTTCTTAATATCTTCTGCTTCTGTTAGGTCCAGACCATTTCTGTCCTTTATCTAGCCCATCTTTGCATGAAATATTCCCTTGGTATCTCTAATTTTCTTGAAGAGATCTCTAGTCTTTCCCATTCTGTTGTTTTCCTCTATTTCTTTGCACTGATTACTGAGAAAGGCTTTCTTATCTCCTCTTGCTATTCTTTGGAACTCTGCATTCAGATGTTTGTATCTTTCCTTTTCTCCTTTGCTTTTCACTTCTCTTCTTTTCACAGCTAGTTGTAAGGCCTCCCCAGACAGCCATTTTGCTTGGTCTTGATCCCTGTCTCCTGTACAATCTCACGAACCTCCGTCCATAGTTCAACAGGCACTCTTATCTATCAGATCTAGTCCCTTAAATCTGTTTTTCACTTCCACTGTATAATCATAAGAAATTTGATTTAGGTCGTACCTGAATGGTCTAGTGATTTTCCCTACTTTCTTCAATTTAAGTCTGAATTTGGCAGTAAGGAGCTCATGATCTGAGTCACAGTCAGCTCCCGGTCTTGTTTTTGCTGACTGTATAGAGCTTCTCCATCTGTGGCTGCAAAGAATATAATCAGTCTGATTTCGGTGTTGACCATCTGGCGATGTCCATGTGTAGTCTTCTCTTGTGTTGTTGGAAGAGGGTGTTTACTATGACCAGTGCGTTTTATTGGCAAAACTATATTAGCCTTTGCCCTGCTTCATTCCGCATTCCAAGGCCAAATTTGCCTGTAACTCCAGGTGTTTCTTGGCTTCCTACTTTTGCATTCCAGTCCCCTATAATGAAAAGAACATCTTTTTCTGGTGTTAGTTCTAGAAAGTCTTGTAGGTCTTCATAGAACCGTTCAGCTTCAACTTCTTCAACATTACTGGTTGGGGCATAGACTTAGATAACTGTGGTATTGAATGGTTTGCCTTGGAAACGAACAGAGATCATTCTGTCGTTTTTGAGATTGCATCCAGGTATTGCATTTCAGACTCTCTTTGTTGACCGTGATGGCTACTCCATTTCTTCTAAGGGATTCCTGCCCGCAGTAGTAGATATAAGGGTCGTCTGAGTTGAATTCACCCATTCCAGTCCATTTTAGTTCTCTGATTCCTAGAATGTTGGCATTCACTCTTGCCATCTTCTTTAGACCACTTCCAATTTGCCTTGATTCATGGACGTAACATTCCAGGTTCCTATGCAGTATTGCTCTTTATAGCATCGGACCTTGCTTCTATCACCGGTCACATATACAGCTGGTATTGTTTTTACTTTGGCTTCATCCCTTCATTCTTTCTGGAGTTATTTCTCCACTGATCTCCAGTAGCATATTGGGCACCTACTGACCTGGGGAGTTCCTCTTTCAGTATCCTATCATTTGCCTTTTCATACTGTTCATGGGGTTCTCAAGGCAAGAATACTGAAGTAGTTTGCCATTCCCTTCTCCAGTGGACCACATTCTGTCAGACCTCTCCGCCATGACCTGCCCATCTTGGGTTGCCCCACGGGCATAGCTTGGTTTCATTGAGTTAGACAAGGCTGTGGTGTGTGTGATCAGATTGACTGGTTTTCCGAGAGTGTGGTTTCAGTGTGTCTGCCCTTTGATACCCTCTTGCAACACCTACTGTCTTACTTGGGTTTCTCGTACCTTGGATGTGGGCTATCTCTTCACGCCTGCTCTATGCACTGTTTATTTAGACGTAATACTATTGCCCACTTAATAGCCTACTGTGTAATGTAAACGTAAATTTTATATGCACTAGGAAACCAAAAAATTCGTGAGTCTCACTTTAACAAAAAAAATCTTTGTGACTTGATTTGTTGCAGTGCTTGGTTTGTTGCAATGGTTTGGAATCAGAACCATGGTATCTTCAAGGTATGCCTGTATTTTTAAAACAGTGGAAAACCCTACTTTTAAAATCACACAAAACCGGTATAAATCATATTAATTAGGGCAAAGAGCCCACCCTGAAATGGTTCTAAGGCATTGCATAAGTGCCATTGATCTGACCAACCTGTCATATTCCAGGAAGAGAAACTACAGAATGTATAGGTTAAGTAACTTGTTCAAAGTCTTTGTAATTGCCCTCAGTAACTGTCTGCAAATACAAATTTGATTGTTTAGCTCCTGAGTGAACACTGAAATGCTACAGATTTCTAAGAAGTCACACCTCTTAACATGATAGTGTTTCCATGGTACCCTTAAATGTTTTCTCTCTTTTTTTAATTTAGCACATGCACCATATTATTCATGTACCTTTTGATGTTTTTAATACATGGTATATATTTCCATGGAAAATAATGCCAAATACAAATGTCTGTATTTTTCAGAGGTTTATCTCTATTGGAATTAAGTTTTGTTCCGAGTTTGAAGATTTTTTAAAGCAGAAAGTCCTTTTCAGTAGTCCATATCGTTATTAATTATATGGCTTAGTTCTTGTTTCAGTAAAGTTGAGAATTAAAATCTTAATTACTACTTTTAGTTGATAAAATTTCTTGGTGTTACCTAGATATTAGGATTGGCTTGCTGGGATTTGCTCCAGGCATTTAAACCTTAGAGGGTGAAAAAGTTTTAATTAATGATGAAGAATAAATGTATGTGTGTGTGTGTGTGTGTGTGTGTGTGTGTGTGTGTGTTACAGGGTGGGATTAATAATCCTTCCAAGGGCAGCCTGCTTGTCAGTCCTTTCAGCTCCCACTCATGCTCCTACCTGCTGCCCTCTCCTGTCATTACCCTTTCCACTTTCATACCTTCGCCAGTAATCTGATTTGAGAATGTATTTCTTACAACTTGGATGTCAGTTTATCATTGAACACAGTGAACTTACATTATTATGGCATTGAAAAATAAAGGCTTTGTTTTGATTTACTAATCCACTTCAATCTTCACTGAGGGTGTAATGAAAAGGACAGGGAAAGCTCTGTTCACAGAAATGGAGGATGTAGTATGTCCATTTGAATTATTGAAGAAGCCTCTGTAAAGTTTGGTGTACTCAAAATAATGATTCTTCATTGTTTGGCATTCAGGTTGCTTTTATGAATAATGATTGTGGCATCATCAGTTCAGTTCATTTGCTCAGTCGTGTCCGATTCTTTGTGACCCCATGAACCGCAGCACACCAGGCCTCCCTGTCCATCACCAACTCCTGGAGTTCACTCAAATCACGTCAGTCGAGGTGGTGATGCCATCCAGCCATCTCATCCTCTGTCATCCCCTCTCCTCCTGCCCCCAGTCCCTCCCAGCATCAGGGTCTTTTCCAATGAGTCAACTCTTCACATGAGGTGGCCAAAGTACTGGAGTTTCAGCTTTAGCATCATTCCTTCCAAAGAACACCCAGGACTGATCTCCTTCAGAATGGACTGGTTGGATCTCCTTGCAGTCCAAGGGACTCTCAAGAGTCTTCTCCAACACCACAGTTCAAAAGCATCAATTCTTTGGCCCTCAGCTTTCTTCACAGTCCAACTCTCACATCCATAACATGACCACTGGAAAAACCATAGCCTTGACTAGACGGACGTTTGTTGGCAAAGTAATGTCTCTGCTTTTGAATATGCTGTCTAGATTGATCATAACTTCTCTTCCAAGGAGTAAGCGTCTTTTAATTTCATGGCTGCAGTCACCATCTGCAGTGATTTTGGAGCCCAAAAATATAAAGTCTGACACTGTTTCCACTGTTTGCCCATCTATTTCCCATGAAGTGATGGGACCAGATGCCATGATCTTCGTTTTCTGAATGTTGAGCTTTAAGCCAACTTTTTCACTCTCTACTTTCACTTTCATCAAGAGGCTTTTGAGTTCCTCTTCACTTTCTGCCATAAGGGTGGTGTCATCTGCATATCTGAGGTGATTGATATTTCTCCCGGCAATCTTGATTCCAGCTTGTGCTTCCTCCAGCCCAGTGTTTCTCATGATGTACTCTGCATATAAGTTAAATAAGCAGGGTGACAGTATACAGCCTTGATGTACTCCTTTTCCTATTTGGAACCAGTCTGTTGTTCTATGTCCAGTTCTAAGTGTTGTTTCCTGACCTGCATGTAAGTTTCTCAAGAGGCAGATCAGGTGGTCTGGTATTCCATCTCTTTCAGAATTTTCCACAGTTTATTGTGATCCACACAGTCAAAGGCTTTGGCATAGTCACTAAAGCAGAAATAGATGTTTTTCTGGAACTCTCTTGCTTTTTTGATGATCCGGCGGGTGTTGTCAATTTGATCCTCTGATTCCTCTGCCTTTTCTAAAACCGGCTTGAACATTAGGAAGTTCACGGTTCACATATTGCTGAAGCCTGGCTTGGAGAATTTTGAGCATTACTTTGCTAGCATGTGAGATGAGTGCAATTGTGTGGTAGTTTGAGCATTCTGTGGCATCATAGCTTATGTTAATACAATAATGAAACAGGACGCAATTTGAGAACATAAATATTGCAAGTTTTAAGAAATAAATACAATAAAATTATCCTTTTAATTTCATGTACGATTCTGTGAATTTTAACCCATGTATAGGTTTGTATAATTGCTGTCACAGTCAGTATGGAATATCCTTCAGCCCCCCAACATTTCTGGTTTTCCTTTGTAGTCACATCCTTCTTCCACCCTTAATACTTGGCAACCACGGATCTGTCAGTGTAGTTTTGTTTTGTCAATAATGTTGTATAGATGGAATCATACAGTTTGTAGCCTTTGAGACTAACTTCTGTCATTCACATAATTATTTTGCAGTTGAGCCAGTCTGTTGTGTATATCAATAGTTTGTTCCTTGTTATCAGTGTATCAGTTTGCTTATCCATTTACCTATTTATTTATTGCAAGACACTTGGGTTGTATAGTTTCTTCTGGTTGTGAATAGAGTTGCTGTGAACATTTTTCTGCAAGTTTTTGTGTGGATACAGGTTTTCCTTTCTCTAGGATAAATTCCTAGGTGTGGGATTGCTGGGTCATATGGTAATTGTATATTTAACTTCATAAGTTACTGCTAGACTGTTTGCTGGTGGGATTGTGCCATTTTGTATTGCTGCTAGCAATGTATGAAAGTTTTAGCTGTTCAGAATCTTTTCCAGCACTTGGTACTGTCAGTATTGTAGCCATTCCGATATATGTGGATAGTGGTATCTCATCATGCTTTTAATTTGCCTTTCCTTCCTACCTCATGTTGGTGAACATCTTTTCATGTGCCACATTGCCTTTTTATATCTTACTTGGTTGAGTGTCTGTTCAAGTCTTTTTCCCATTTAAAAATTCTGTTTGCTTGCTTTATTGAGTTGTAAGAGTTTGGGTTTTTTTTTTTTTTTTAATTCTTGGTACAAGCCATTTGGTACTTTCTCCCTGTCAATAGTTTGTCTTTTTATTCTTTTAAGAATACTTGCAGAACAAAAAATTTCAGTTTTGATGGAGCTCATTTTATCATTTTTTTTTCTTGTATACCTCATGCTTTTGGTGTTAGGTTGAAAACTGTTTAAATCTCACATGACATTTTTTTTTCTTACATTTCATTCTGCTATACCCTTTTTCTTTGAATTAATTGTGGTGTTTTGGAAGTGAAATGATACAGCAAGAAATTTGTCTCTTAAAGGTTGATGTTGAATGTTAACAATGGCCTAAGAAAATCAGAACTTAGAACCACATATAGTATGATTATTATTATTATTATTACTATAAACATTCATATTGAGGAACTTTTGCAAAGGGAAGGAACAAAAATGGCTGGTTTAGCTCTTAAAGTTAAAGGGCCCCTAATCCTGGCTGTTATATCAGAATCACCTGGGTAGCTCTTTAAAAACAAGAATACCCAAGATTCTCTTTCTCTTAGATCCTGTGTGGGCCCCCGACTTTGTGTATGTGTGTTAGTCACTCAGTTGTGTTCAACTGTGCGGCCTCATGAAACTGTGGCCAGCCAGGCTCTTCTGTGCATGGAGTTCTCCAGACAAGAATGTTGGAGTGGGTTGCTGTTTCCTTCTTAAGGGGATATTCCTGACCCAGTTCTCCTGCATTGCAGGTAGATTCTTTACCATCTGAGCTACCAGAGCAGCTTTTTAAGATAGACTGTCTTTTTTAAAGCAGTTTTTGATTCACAGCAAAATTGAGCAAAAGGTATAGAGATTTTCTATATGCCCACTGACACATGTACCCTGCCAGAGTGGTGCAGTTGTTACAGTATTGAACTTGGAACACTGGCTTATCATTATCACCCACAGTCCATCATTTACATGATGTTTATTCTTGGGGGTGTTTATTCTATGCGTCTTGGCAACTGTTTAGTGAAATACCATTACAATAGCATACAGAATGTTTTCACTGCCCTAAAAATCTTCTGTACTCTGCATATTCATTTTTCCTTTCACTCTAAGCCCTGGCAACCACTGATCTTTTCTACAGTCTCTTAAAGTTACGCCTTTTCCAGAATGTCATGTGATTGGAATCATATTGTACGTAACCTTTTCAGATTGACTTCTTTCATGTTGTAGTATGTATTTAAGGTTCTTCTGCATCTTTTTTTTTTTTTTTTCATGGGCTTGATTGCACATTTCTTTCCAGTGCTGAGTGATATTCCATTGTCTGGATGTACCACAGTTTATTTATTCACCTACTGAACGGCATCTTCCTTGCTTCCGGGTTTTGGCAGTGACAGGTAAAGTTTCTATAAACATTAGTGTGGGGGATTTTATGTCGACATATGTTGTCAACTCCTTCGGTATTTACTCTGGGAAGCATAATTTTCTGGATCACATAGTAAGAGTATGTCTAGTTTTGTAAGAAACTGCCACTGTCTTCCCAAGTGGCTGTATCATTTTGTATCCCTCCCAGCAGTGATTGAGTGTTCATTCCTGTTGCTCTGCATCCTCACCAAATTTGGTGTTGTCCTTGTTTGGATTTTGGCCATTCTAATAGATGTGTGGTGGCATCCCGTTATTTTAATTCAGACATTGAACATCTTCTTATGTGCCTGTTTGCTATCTGAGTATCTTTTTGGTGAGGTGTCCAGGTCTTGCCAGTTTTAAAAGTTGAACTGTTTATTTTCTTACTGCCGAGTTTTAGAAATTCTTTGTGTATTTTGATTAACAGTCTATCAAGTGTATTGCTTACTCCTTGGAAGGAAAGTTAGGACCAACCTAGACAGCATATTAAAAAGCAGAGACATTACTTTGCCAACAAAGGTCTGTCTAGTCAAGGCTATGGTTTTTCCAGTGGTCGTGTATGGATGTGAAAGTTGGACTATAAAGAAGCTGAGCGCAGAAGAATTGATGTTTTTGAACTGTGGTGCTGGAGAAGACTTTTGAGAGTGCCTTGAACTGCAAGGAGATCCAACCAGTCCATCCTAAAGGAGATCAGTCCTGGGTGTTCTTTGGAAGGACTGATGCTGAAGCTGAAACTCCAATATTTTGGCCACCTGATGCGAATAACTGACTCATTGAAACAGACCCTGATGCTGGGAAAGATTGAAGGAGGGAGGAGAAGGGGATGACAGAGGATGAGATGGTTAGATGGCATCACCGACTCAATGGACATGGGTTTGGGTGGACTCCAGGAGTTGGTGATGGACAAGGAGGCCTAGCGTGCTGCAGTTCATGGGTCTCAAAGAGTTGAACTTGACTGAGCAACTGAATTGAATTGAATCAGGTGTATGTATCTTTTCTAAATATTTTCTTCCAGTCTGTCTGGTCTTCTCATTCTCTTGACTGAAATCTCTTAGTCTCTGTAGGATTCTGTCTCTTTGCCAGGTTTATGATCTATTGTTTTAAATTACTGTGTCTTGCTTTATCCTTTGCAAGGCTGGATACTTTGCATAGTCATCAGTTTTCAGCTACTGCTTTAGCCTCTTGTCACAGCTGGTACATCATCCTGCTCTCAGCTTCCATGATCTTGTTAAACTTGTTCTTCATTGTCTCATTCTTCACATTCCAGCTCTTCATCTGCATAATGTTCATATAGATTTTTAAAATAATGGGTCTGGTCACAATATGATTGGCAGGACCCTTTGGTTCTGATACCACCTTTATCTCAGGCTTTGCTAGTGCAGAAACTAATTATGGTTTTGGTAGGGTGTGAGATTAATAATGTTACGTATCCCCCATTTTCTGTTTCAAACTTTCTGTATTGTTATGTTAATAATTTGTAAGATAAAGGTTAAATGTTTTGTCATTTTATGCGTGTTTTGCTTTATATGCCAGCTTAGTCTTGAAAAAGCCTGTTTTGATCTTCATAAACATTAAATTTTCATCTCATTCCTACCATTTTATTGTATGTTTGGACAAATAATCTTTCACTTTTCATATATGAGTACAAAGATACTTTCTGAAACAGTTTTAAAGGAACAATTTCTTGCTCAGAGTGATCTGAATAAGAGATGATTGCAGCAAGTGTACTTAAGAGCATTTATCTTTCATCTTTTAGTCATATCTGTGTGTGATCATTCAAAAATAAATACAACAAAATTAACTCTTAATAGCAACTTTCTTTCTGCTGAGTAGAATTCACTATTACTGATCTGTCAGGATAATTTTTTGAAGTATAATGCAAATAAAGCAGTGTTATCATTTATAACACACTGTGTTAGTTGGTTGCATTTTAATTTTGTTGAAAGGCAGTATCTTATACTTGCTGATATATTTTTAGAGTATAATTAGTGGTTACAGAAAATATGCCTTATTTTATAACTTTTAAATTTAATAGGTAAACTTTTCATTTATTCAGCAAATATACCAAGCACATTTTTGCATTCTTAAATCAGAATGACTTTATAATCAGAGTTAACATATAACTTGCTTTTATAACAAAGGGAATATTTTCACTTAAATCCTTTCAAATGATTAATTTCTAGATTTTCTGGTGTTTAGAATGTATAATACAGTTTCTCTAGTATTATCATGATTTTAATTTAATTGCTGCTCAGAGTTTAGAGGGTCAGTGAAAGAATATGAAGCTTGATGAAGAATTTTGTAAATAGGCACATTTTCAGCTTGCTGGGGTTTTTTGTTTGTTTAGCATATGGGAGCTTGCATATGATGTGTGGTTGACTTAATTACTTGAAATATGATGTTTTACCACTTTGCATGAAAGTGTTTAACATAGTACTGTCAATTGACATGGATGTTTATCACTTTTAATATTGTCAACGTATTTATGGAGTAATCTCTTGGTGATATATTTAAAGTCAAGTAGCTGAGTCTTGTGAACAAGAGTATGTAATAAAATTTTGAATTATGTGGTATAGACTAGTGGTTTTCATACTGGATGTTTGGTAGAATAGATTAATTGTCCCACCAGTAAAATCTCCCACTATTTTTCCTCTACATGTAAGAAAAAATAAATTACAGTTTTCTTAGCTTCTGCTTTCTCTCCCATGTGTTGAGAATAGTGTGTGTGTGTGTGTGTGTGTGTTTTAATCTTTGGCACTTAAAATCACTTTATTCTAGTTCTAATACATGTGTTTATTTACACGTGTTTATAATTTGGGTTTTAGGTGTCAGAAAGCACTGTGACTTCAGATTCTTCCCAGCCTGAAAAAGTTAAACCACTGCTGTAGATTATCTATGGTAAAGAATGTTTAGAGATTAAAAAAAAATATGTCTCTTTAGGCTGGAGTTACTGAGAGTTGAGGTGGACCATGGAAGATTGGTTGGATTTGAAAAACTGGCGTTAATCGTCCCAGAGTGTCATAGGAGCTTAGAGGACAGATGCAGTACTTCATGACAAAGCTAAAACCAGAGTCTAGATTCTGTTTCCTAGTCAAAGAATTTTTCCATTGGACTGATAACATAGCAGAAAGAAGTAATGGTCAGTAACCTGTTACTGGAGAAGGTGTGAATATACTTGTGGATTGTGGGAAAAAATTCCTCAAGTCTTATCAGAATTGCCTTTAAAGGGTATTTCAGACTGGAAGGAACTTTATGCAAAGGCAGATATGGTGAAAGAACTTACCTTGTTGGAGGTGAATCATGGTATTGGAGGGTGGCGATGAAAAAAAGGGTCTTTTATATGCCAGGCACTGTTCTAGATGTGGGAGGTACACATGAAGAAGAGAAAATCCTTGCTGCAACAGAGCAATAGTAAACAGATAAATATGTAATATACTGGTAATTAGTGACGAATACTATGAGGAAAAATAAAGCATAGGGTGAAGAAGTAGAGGTATTGTCACTAAAATAGGATAGTCAGGAAAGACCTTTTTGTGGAGGTTAAACTTGAGTAGAAGAAAAGGAGGGGAGTGAGCTGTGTGAACTAAGCGGAGATGGCAGAGCACGTTTGCAGTACGCAGCTTCATGGTAGTTGGAGTGCATTAAGTTAGTATACTTTATGCTCATTGTATGTTTGCTGAGTGTTAGGTACTGTCTTATGTGTATTTCAAGTGGTAATTCAGTCCTTAAAACAGTCCTGTAAAATGGATACTGTTTCGGATATGAGGAACCTGAAGCATGGTGATGAAATAATTTACCCAAGGTTGCACTCCTAATCAGGGAACTGGTATTCAAGCCCAGGTAGTTTGACTCCAAAGTCAGTTTTGACCATTTTTCAAAGATGGGGGAGGGGTAGTGTAGTAGAAAGTTTAACTGGAGTGCTAGAGCCTGGGACCAGTTCTGTGGCACCTTTGTAGTTCTTTTGTAAGTCTTTAGGATTTTATGCTGACAAGTTACATCATTGGAGGGTTGAGAAATGCCCAGGAGGTTGCTTTATGATTCTGGAGGTCAAGAGACTGGTCTGGACTGTACAAAACGTGTTTTGTTAGTTATCTGTATATAGGTTATATTATAGCTTACTTCTACTGGTCTGTAACATGTTTCTTGATTTAAAATTGAAGATTTCACTTCATTATTTTGTTGAACAGATAATGTGCATGTATACATATGAGTGTATATGGGGTGTATAAACAAACTGTAATGAACCCTTCTGTTAATAGGTGCGAGAAGATGTACTAAATTCATTGAATAACAACTTTCTTCAAACGCTAAATCAAGCTTGGAATGATCATCAGACAGCTATGGTGATGATTAGAGACATACTAATGTATATGGTAAGTAGAGCTTTGTTGTTTTTCCTTTAAGCATTTCAAAACACAGTGTCATTTTTTCTGTCACATTTAGTTAGATTGTGCAACTCAGTGTGGAAAACTTTTCTTTTTTTTAATACCGTTTATATCATAAGGGCCAACTTTAGCTTATATGAATAAAATCTTAGTTGTTCGTATACTTAAGGATTAGAAAGGAAAAGATGTAATCTAGCACTTAAGCTTCAATATGGGAAATACTGAAAAGCCCATCCCTGAGTAAGGGGAGTTGAGTGGCAACATGAGAGATGAAAGCTAAATATTCTCTTGCAGATTTTTAACCCTAATGTCTTTATGTTTTCGGTTACAGGAGATACCGTATTAATGCAACTTTTTTTGTAATAACTGTACTCTTAATAGCTACCATCTGTCTCTCCCAATAGTATATGTGTATGCTCAGTCGTGTCTGACCCTTTGTGACCCCATGGACTGTAGCCCCCTAGGCTCCTCTGTCCATGGAATTGCCCAGGCAAGAATACTAGTGAGTTGCCATTTCCTCCTCTAGGGATGTGTGTTCATATGTGTACATGTACACACACACACACACACACACACACATATGTATATATATTCTTCAGATATGTATTCCCTTTTTCATGTGTAACTTTTTTGTTTTTAATCATTCAAAAAAAGACCTTGTTGATCAAAACAGTTAGGAAAACATTGACTTGAGCTAGATTGTTTAATAGCTTTCAAGGAGATTAAAAACTATCAGGTTTTTAAAAAAAAATACAATTATTAAAGATTCGTCAAGCTTCATTATTGGGTCTGCAGAGTCATCAAGCCCAATAACTTGTTTCTTCAGTATTTCTGGTTGGGAATTGAACTTATGTCTGGGAATAGGACTTAATGATTTTCTTCCAAGATTTTACTCTCTGCTTTGGAATTTTTATTTTCAGCTTCTTTAGTTTTTGATTATTAGTTGTAATGGTGAGAGTGAATCCTAGTTTCTTTAGTTGGTAGAATGAGGCAGTCTTTGAAAAGAATTTCCAGTGAGATCAAAGAACTATAAAGTTTTCTGTTCTGCTGAGTGAATTCAATCAGGCCTATTAACCCAGGATTTGTGATGCTGGGAAAGATTGAATGTGGGAAGGGAAGGGGGTGGCCGAGGATGAGGTGGTTGGATGGCATCACTGATGCTATGGACATGAGTTTGAGTAAGCTCTGGGGGTTGGTGATGGACAGGGAGGCCTGGAGTGCTACAGTACGTGGGATCACAAAGAGTGGGACATGACTGAGTGACTGAACTGAACTGATTGGCAAGAGCATCAAAGAAGGGGTACATCATTTTTCAGGGTTTTGGGAAAAGGTTTAGTAGATTATTTAGCCTTTCTGAGCCTCATTTTCCTCTTCACAACAGTTATCTTAATGTGGACATTTTGAGGTAAATGAGGTAGCCTGTGAAAACATATCATAATATTTAGGATTTAAATGTGAAATGACTTCGCTTACTGCTGTCTTCTTTAAGTTCCAGGTTTGTTGAGTCTTTGAGTTTCAACACAGACACTGAGATAGAAAATCACTTGTGATTTTATAGTCCATTGCTCTGTTGATAAAAGGAGTATTTTGAAATAATATATACTTTCTTTATACCCTGTGATTTCTTAGAATTTCTATTTTATTTCAGCATACACACTGCATTTTCTGTTGGTGGGGGCACAAAAGAAATCTCAGACTTTGAATCCTAGCTGTTACGTGACTGTAGTCAGGGAACTAATTATCATAATCAAGGAACTAATTATTATTCCTTAGCTTCATTTATAAAATGAAAATAATATTGTACTCATGGGTAGAGTAGCCATGAGGCTTAAAGGAGCCCTTCATGTGAAGCACTTACATGGCCTGGACTGTAGTATTTTGTTCAGTTAGAATTAGTAGTAATATTTCCCTTCATCTTTTCATCAAATCCATGTGGTAGTGTAACAGCCCTGGATAAACCCAGCCACTTGCCTTCCTTGGGCTTCTGCTGGTAGAAACCCCATTTGGGAAACCTTGTACTATGTGTCCATTTTCATGAACTTCCTCTACCAACCTTCCACACTGCCCAGAAGTCTCTAGTCAGCTCATTCTACCACTTTGAAACAATTATTTCTCTTCAAGCCTCCTGCTATCCTGCTGGTCCCCTTGCTGTTAATAAACAATCTCATCTGCCTTTCAGGGAAAGAGAAAGCATCAGGTAGAAGCTGTATTCATCTCTTGCCTCTGAGTCTGCAAGTTTCCCTCTACTTTCTCCGCCTTCTCAGAATAATATCCTGCTAAATTTTCTCTTGGACCTCTCCACTGCCACCTAGGATCTCCCATTACTATTCACAGCTAAATGTCTCATAGCAAGTGTTGACACTTGCTGTCTCTCTTTTCTCATCGGTTTGAATCTACCTACAAGGTAGGAGACACAGATTCAGTCCCTGAGTCGAGAAGATCCTCTGGAAGAAGAAATGGCAAACCACTCCAGTATTCTTGACTGGGAAATCCCATGCACAGAGGAGCCTAGTAGGCAAGTCCATGGGGTCGCAAGAGTCAGATACGACTTAGCGACTAAACTACCACCGTTCATTTTGAGTATATTTCAGTCATGCTTCTACCTCAACTCTTCTGTTCTGTCTTGCTCCTGTCTGCACATCTCTGAAAACAAAGCTCACTGCTAATCCTCACTTGCCTTGATTTTCCAGCAGCATTGGCACGCTTGAGTACTATTATTCTGGCATGGTTGGGTGCTTAGTTTCTGCGATCAAGTACTCCCTTGGTATGCCTCTGCCTTTCTGTTTCTTCTCAGTCACTCTTCTTTCTCTTCTTGCCCCTTAAAATAGAGCCATCCGTGGGGCTCACCTTAGGCTTCCCTCTCCTGGTACATGGTGCTCACTTCCCTTGACTCTCTGTAGTGCCTTTGTGCACATGACGCCTACCTTCTCTCTCCAGTCTCATGCTCTGAGATTCAGATTCAGAAATTCTTTGATCCAGCTGGTGGCTCCCTTCACTGTCTAGAGAGAGTTCACACTTGGCATTTCCAAGTGAGCTCATAATCAGTGTGAGTCCATTTGGTCATGACAGGAACCTGGGAATTGTTCTTGTCAGTTTCTTCTCCCTTTTTTCCTACATCATATATCTCTAGAATGTGTAATTTCTTATTTTCATATCTGCCACTCAAGACCAGAGCACTTAGATTTCTCAGTAGCTAGTCATAGAACATTCACCATGCTCCCCTCTCTTCTTTTTTACATTGTTCCTAGAATTATTACTTTAAAGTGCATGATTCTTTCTCATCCTTCTCTCTCATCTTGGAATATTCACACGTGTGTTCTGTTGGGAGATGTTTCCAGAATGTTTCCTCTCTTTGTCATGTGTTCCTACTTTAAGGCTTTGCTTAGATTTCTGGTAAGCTTTCCTTGCTCCATGCTTTGTACTGCCCGTGGCCCCAGCTGCTCTCATTGTACCTAGCGCTACTCCCTTTGTAGTATTTATCATTACTAGCAAGTGCTTAAAGCCTCGCTTCCTCTCTTGACTGGACTGGGAGTGGTGTGGACGGGACAGTGTTTGTATCACGGCTCTGTCTCCAAAACCTAGCACAGCCTCCTGCACAACCTAGGCACTCACTACATCTTAGAATTACTATACACATTTGTTAATAGATAGTGCATTTTTTCAAAATGCTTATTACAAATGCAAAATTTTAGATTTAGAAAGAGGTTAAAATGATGATGTATTTTCATATTCTATAGATGTAATTCTTCCATCTTTCATTCTCTTCATTTTGCCTTTTTATGTGTAGTATTCTGGGCTTAATTAAATAAGTGTTTTTTAAAAATTAAAGTATAATTAATTTCAGTTAACATTGAAATGTGCAGAACTAAAGTGTACAAAGTTATTTTTGACACATGTATGCACATGTGTAACCAGTGCTTCAATCAAGGTAAATTCTTCTAATTTTCCAAAAACTGCCCCCCCCCCAATTTTTTTATATTGACATCTCTGTTATTTTTTATGAAGCTTTTACCCTCATTCCAGACTTATCAGATCACTTTACCTGCTAGGTAAGACATACACCTAGGCAGATTCTTCTTCCTGTGAATACCAGCTCTGCCTGTTGGAATTTTAGAACTCAGGCTCACGGGAGAAGAGCAGACGCTGCGCTGTCTCCCCGCCTTCCTGCTCCTCAGCTCGCTGACTTTACTCTGACAGGGAGAGGTCCATGTCTAAAAGGCGCTGTCTCCCCGCCTTCCTTCTCCGCGGCTCGCTGACTTTTACTCCGACGGGGAGATGTCTGTGTCTAAAATGCACTGTCTTCCTGCCTTCCTGCTCCTCAGCTCGCTGACTGTCATTCTGACAGGGAGAGGTCTGTGTCTAAGATGCGCTGCACCAGCCTCAGTGTATAGATACTGTGGGAAACACTGACTCTTGAAAGTGAAAATGGAATAACAGGTTACATGGAGGCAGCTATTGGTCGAAATTTGTCCCTGAACACTTTGTTGTTGGCAGGTTCAGCTTTCTAGAAAGAAAAGTGTACACATATCTCAAAATGGAACATGTGATTCTGCCACTATACTTTTTCTAACATTTGAGACTTAATTTACCTGTATTTAATCTGCTTTATTTTTAATTCATCCTTTTCTTTAAAAAAAAGTTAACATGTTAAACTTCTAAGATTGGTTTGGGGCTACTTAGTATGTTTGCTTTTCAGTTTTTTAATTTTATGAAGAAAATCTGTCATAGGTTATATAATAGCTTTAATTATCAAAATAATCCACAGGTATATTAATATTCATATATTTCTCCCCCTGTAAACTGTAAAATAGCTATTATATCAAGGGAGAAATTAAATGTATGGATGGCATTCTGTAGCTTACTTTGGAGCAATTAGAATTCATGTCAAAAGAAATAGGAAAGCATTTCCTATTGTGGTGTGGAAGGTTAATGGAAAGTTAATAGAATTTTCTGCATAAAACTTTGTCATGATTTTCAAAGATACTTTCATATTTTTACTTATTTATCTATATTCCCAGTCATTTTTACAAATAACAAAGATACAGTTCTATTGAGGTTTTCCTTAAAGACTAGAAGCTATAAATTCAAAGTTATGGGGGGAGAGTTGACCAATGGTTCACTGCTTCTTTGAGCTATTAGGAAAGTCATTAGGATGGGTGAAGAGGTGAAGTGGAATGTAGGAAGAACTTTGTGAAGAGGAGAGAAGCCAAGGATGGTCTCCTTAATAAGGTAGACCATGAGACACTCAGTTACTGGTCGCAGAAGCATGTGAGGTACTGAGGAATGTGGTAGGCTGAGTAATGGACTCCCAGATAACGCCCATGACTAATCTCTGGAACCTAGAGATTGTCACCATATACAGCAGAAGGAACTTTGCAGAGGTAATGAGGTTGAGGATCATGAGATGATAATTGTCTTAGGTTATCCTGCAGCAGGGTCTTTATAAGAGAGTTGCAGGAGGGTCGGAATAAGAGAAGGTAATATGATGACAGACACAGAGATTGGAGTGATACGCTTTGAAGATGGAAGAGGGGAATACAGGTGACCACTAGAGATTGAAAGAGACTGGGAAGTGAAACCCCCTCAGAGCCCCCAGAAAGAACCAGTGCTGCTGACATCGTCATCTATCCTAGTGAAACTGTTTTCAGTCTTCTCAACTCGGGAACTGTTACAGAGTAAATGAGGTACTGAAGCTGGTCATTTGTTCAGCAACAATGGGAAACTAACACACAGGGAGGTTTGGAATATCCCCTGTGCTGGGTCAGCCGTCTAAGTGGATCATCTGTAATCGGGAGGGGATAATTTAAGTAAGTTGGCACAAAGTTTGTATAGTGACTGCAGTCAGTAGCCTTTATACTTTGTTTGGAGGGACTTAGCAGTCTCAGAGAAGAATATTCAAAAGCTAAGGAAAAACTACTAATTCAATTTGGCTTATTGGGTATGGGGAATAATTCTAAGATCGTAGCATTGTTAAAATCGTTGATTGTCAATCTGTGCTGTTTTAAGAAGCGGGCAATTGAATCACAAGTTCCCAGGAAACAAGGATTCGGTGTTGGGGATCAGGAGACATGAAGTTCTAGCTGAAGTGAGGAGCTGTTGAAATGTACACAGGGAGAGGTGGGAGGAAAAAGAGGACCTTTAATACCAGAGATATTTGAGGTCTTCTAATGAGGAAGCTGAAAGTCTGTCCATCCCAATATGTGGGTGAAGGGAATCCTGATAAGGTGGGAGATGGAAATTTAGGCATCTGTAAGGAGTGTGTCAAATTGGTCGTTATTATGAAAATTACAGTTATCAGAGGTGATAGATATCAAGGAACCAAGTTGAGAGATAATATGAGCTGTTTGCTAAGGCTACCAAGGATTTGTATGTCCTTGGATACCAGAAGATAGGATGAGAACATGGAGATCACAGAATTTGAGAGTCTGCATTTTCTTTTGTAGACTTTGGTACTTCTTAGATTCAAAAAATACTTCTTTACTGTATTCTAGATTGAGCGCTGAGAAAAGTTTGAGAACAGCTGTATTCTAGAATAGCATTTAAGTTTTCTCGGTACTTTCTCTGCTTTCAAAATGATACCTTAGAAGGAAATAGGATGTGGCTTTTGAGCTGTTAAGCTTCACAGTTTTTAATTTTTTTTTTTTTCTTTAACTTACTGCTTTTGCAAGAAGGGCCTATACGAGAGAGGTTCCCCATGTGTGCTCTAGTTTTTGCATTTGTGACTGATAGTATAATACCTTGGTATCTCTTTATGGTTAGTTCAGAAGCCGAGTACTGGGCCTTTATGTAAAATAAAACCAGGGCAACATCATAAATACTGTAAAGGTTAAGCGTATTGGGCTTGATAGTTAGGATTTCCTTCCTTGCCATCCATTTAAAAAGTTCCCCTTTCAGCAAATTAATAGAACCATAAACACTTTTGATTACTTACGCCCTGTGAACTATTTTTGTGTGTGTGCAGTGATGATGTAGCAGTCCATGACATTGAGTTTAAGGAGGGAGGCAAGCTGGTATTAATCCATCATGGGTAGGTCCTGTGGAGGTGCACTCATAGAGCACAGATATCTTGGTGTAGGAAAGGAAGATGAAACTTTTGTCAATAAAGGAGACTTCTCCACACGTACTCATACACACACTTACATGTTTATGATAATTTATTTACACAGGGTTTAGCTAACATTCATTTACCTTTGTTGCTTATGTGGATAAAGTCATTAATTCAGCAGGTATGCAGTGAATGTGTATTATGTGTCAAACACTATTCTAAACAACTGGGTTTCTTTTTCCAGTTTCTTCTGTCATTGGGCAGTTTTATGATGTGGACATCGCATTTGGGTAGATAATCCTGTTTTCCCAAGCCTATAATTTAAGAAAAGTGATTTTTATCAATGATCCAAGTGTAAGCTATGAAAACATTTAGATATTTTAGCACTGTTCCTTTTCTCATTTTTAAATTTTGAATCTGATAGTAAAATTCTCATTAAAGAAGTGATTTTCTAAGGATTTAGATACCTAATTGTCATCAGAAGTTATTTAAAACCATTGTTATTAGAATAGTTAGAAACTCAGCAAAAATATTAGATACTGTAGTAGTTACAGCAGTTATTCTAACCACTAATTCAGAAGTCCTCTTTTAATTTTTTTAAAAGCACTTTATAACAGGAGGAAGGAAATGGTAACCCACTCCAGTATCCTTGCCTGGAGAATCCCATGGACAGAGGATCCTGGTGGGCTACAGTCCATAGGGTCACAATGAGTCAGATATAACTGAATGATGAACACTTATGTATAACAAGTTAAACTACACACTTGCCCTTTTTTTTAAATGTGGGTTTTCTGATTTTTTAAAAAATTTGTGAGAGTTCTTGGTATGTTCTGGATAAAAATACTTCATCAAATAATAAATGTATTGTGAGATATTGTCTTTCATTCTAGACATGTCTTTTTTCCTAATGGTGTCTTTGAAGAGAAGTTTTTAATTTCAGTTGATTTCAGTTTTTCAATCTGCAGTTGCTGGAGAAAGTGTTGTGTATATATCAGTTGGTCAGATTTACTAATCAAGTTCAGATCTTACATCTTTACTAATTTTTTTGTCTGCCTGTTCTATCAACTACCAAGAAATATTAAAATCTTCAGATTTGATTTGGGTCTTATTTCTCCTTTTAGGTTATATATTTTGAAGTTTTGTTACACAGTGAATATAAATTTAGGATTATATTCTTCTTTATCTTTAGTAATACTTCCTGCTAAAAGACTATTTTGTCTAATATTAATATGAGCTTTCTTATAATTAATGTTTTCTTAGCAAACTTGATCCCACTCTTTGCTTTTCACCTTTTTGTCTGCTTATATTTAAGGTGTGTCTCTTGTAAGTACCCAATAGTAACATGCGTTTTAACCCCATCTGATTATCTTTGCTTTTAAAATGGAGCGTGTAGTTCTTTTGCATTTAATGTGATGACCGACACATTTGGGGTTATGTTTGCCATCCTACTGTGGTTTTCTTTTTTCTGTTTGTCTCATCTGTTCTTTATTGATTTTTTTTCTTTCAGTTTTCTTTCTTTTAGGTGAGTCAAGTATGTTTTACTACTATACCCCCTTCCCCCATTAGCTATTATTTATATATGCTTTTATTATTGTTTTAGGGATTTAGAGATTACAACACAGACCCTTGACTTACAGTTTACTTATATTTATTTGTTTGTCGTTGGTTTGTTCTTAAACACTTCTGGATAGTTTGAGTATAGAGTACTTTGACTTCCTGGGGCTTTTTCTAGTTTTTAGACATTGGATCCTGGGGTGTTTGTTTTATTGTGCTGGGGACAGGCCTGTTAACTATTCCAACATTGTATATGAAAATTTGTGGAGGCCCTGAGTAATGATAACCTTCCTTCTTAGGAAATGCAGTTTTCTTCTGGCAGACAGGCACAGTATGGGCAGATCACCATAATCTAGATGGAACTCGCTTTTAGGCTTTGTTAAGGTTGATCTATTTTTAGTTTGCCTTTTTGTTTTCTTCAGACCATATTTTACTCACAGAAAAAACCCCTTCTGGTGTCTCAGTCAAAAGCCTGAGTTGTTTACAGTTTGATCTCCACATTATTGTGCCTCGAGATGATACTGACTTGTCCCCGCTGCAGGTCTGCAACAGTCTCTGATCAGCTCTTTAGTCTGCCCGTGCTGCTTTTTGTTCGGAGTTTGGTGTCTCATCCATGCTTAGATGATGTGTCAGTAAATGTCTCAATGAAATTTGCTTGCACAACTTTGGTTCTTTTCTTTAGACTTTTGCCTCGGAACCCTTAGCTACTTGATAGCCATTCCACCTGTGACTTTCTGCTTGCTGCTGCTTCTGCTGCTAAGTTGCTTCAGTCGTGTCTGACTGTGTGTGACCCCATAGACTGCAACCCACCAGGCTCCACCGTCCCTGGGATTCTCCGGGCAAGAACACTGGAGCAGATTGCCATTTCCTTCTCCAGTGCATGAAAGTGAAATCGCTCAGTCGTGTCTGACTCTTAGTGACCCCTTGGACTGCAGCCTACCAGGCTCCTCCGTCCATGGGATTTTCCAGGCAAGAGTACTGGAGTGGGGTGCCGTTGGCTTCTCCGACTTTCTGCGTGGCCTCCCAAGTATTGTGAGAACAATAGATGGCCCAAGGGAATGAGTGAAGGCAAACATAGGACTCTTCTTAATATACTTGCCTTTTTTCCAGAATATTGGTCTTGCAGATCCAGATGGCTTTTGGTGCTCTTTCATGCTTTTAAACAGTATTTGTTTGTGTGTTTTATTTTAAAATACATATAACATAAAGAATTTTTAAGTGTACAGTTAAAATTCAGTGATGTGAAGTACTTTCATACTGTTACACAGCCATCATTGCCTCCATTCATCTCTAGAATTTCACCTTGCAAAACTAAAATCTGATACCCATTAAACGGTAACTCCCCATCCCCCCCACCCTATTCCTCAGTTCCCTGGTCTCCACCACTGTACTTTCTGACTTATGAATTAGTCCACTCTAGCTACCTCTTAAAAGTGGAATCACAGAATATTTGTCCTTTTGCAACTTGAGTTTCATCCATGTTGTAATCTGAGTCTGAGTTTCTTTTTCTTAACAGATGAATAGTTAACAGAGGGAAAGGGGAGTGAGGGCAAGGCAAGATGGTGAAGCTAAACTGTGGTGAGCACGTTGTAACTACCATCTTATTTTCCATAGCAGCTGAACAATTTTACATTCCCAGCAACAATATTCAAGAATTCCAAATTCTCCATATTCTCACTATGTGCTTGTTCTTTTCCCTTTCTTTCCCTTTTATTTTAAAGTTGCAGTATAATTGCTTTGCAATAGTGTGTTAATTTCTGCTGTACAGCAGTGTGAGCCAGCTCTATGTATACATAGTGTGTTTCCCCTGGGCTGACCTCTGCGCTGTGTGATGGCTTCTTGCTGGCTGGCTGTCTTACACGTGGTAATGCACATATGTCGTTATCCCAGCGTCTCCTTTACCTGCTCTGCCTGCATGTTCATGCTCTACATGCACATAGGTTCATCAGCATCGTTTTTCTGTGTGTGTTGATATACAGTATTTGTTGTTCTCTTTCTGACTTCTTCACTCTGTATGACAGCCGCTAAGTTCTTCCACATCCCTTCAGGTCACTCGATTTCAGTCGGGTTATGGCCGAATAATATTCTTTTGTATATATGTACCACGTCGTCTTTATCCTTTCATCTGTCGATGGACATCTAGGTTGCTTCAACGTCCTGGCTGTTGTAAATAGTGCTGCAGTGAACATTAGGGTACATGTATCTTTTTGAATTATTATTTCTTTTTAATAGTAACTATCTTCATGGCTGTGAGGTGGTATTATTGTAGCTTCTTGTCAAACGAGTTTGGTTTATAAAGGGTATTCTTTCAATACGAAAAGTGAAAGTACGTGATAATAGCTTTTTGAGATAGGTGTTATTTTATATTGAAGAAACAAACACAGATGTTAAGGTCACACCTAGTAAATGGTAGAGATAGGATCAAGACAGCCTGTCTGGCTCATGAATCTGTGCTTATAAACACTGAAGTATATAGCTTCTCTGATATAGGTGTTCTTTTCTAAAAATCTTACAATCTCATTATTAAAATTCTTATGGTTCTAATAGGGACAGTATTCTAGCGTTGTTGCTTTATTCCCCACCATTACATTGGTGAAATTTTGCAATAGGAAACAGTGCTTTTATTTTGTGATTTGGTGCAATTTATATAGCTTTAGAGAAACATGACTAGGGGTTTGTTTTGTCACATATTCTAAGATACAGTTCTTGAAGTGAATGGGAATTATTTTAAAGTAGAATTTCTTGGGGACTTCCCTGGTCGTTCCAGTGGTTAAGACTTCATTTTCCAATGCAGGACGTGTGGGTTCCATCCCTCCTCAGGGGGCTAAGATCCTACAAGCCTCATGGCCAAAAAACCAAAACATAAAACGGAAGTAATAATATTGTAACAAATTCAGTAAAAAGACTTTTTTAAATAATAGAATTTCTTGGAGCTGCACAGCCTTAAACGGCCTTCACATTCCCAAGAGGGAGATTGGGGTCCATTTTAATATTGGTGGAAACTATGACTTTGAACTTTAGTTATGCAGCTAAGTTTTCAAGCCAGGTTTTTGGACACTGTATTGTGTGCTTTTTCATTCACTTTATCCATAATTAACCAGTTACATTTCTGTTAAATTCAGAAGTGTTAATCTGGGCAGTTTACTGTTTCATATCTTATGGATGCCTTTTCAGCAATGTAGTCAGACACTAGCGTTCTGTAAAAATATTGGGACACTTCTTCAAACATTGCTCTGATTAGACTTTTTTACTCCTACTGTAAGCTCTGCTGTAGAATCTTTTTGTTGCTTTTCTGGGTTTTTGTTTTGTTTTTAAATTTTCTATTTTTGTCTTCATTGTGTTAAGCCATCTTAACGTGGGTAGAAGGTGAACTCTGTTTTTGAAAACACTTAATTTATTACTTGTTGGTAAAGGATTGCCTGGTGATTAAATTTGGGAAAGTAGGTTCAAACCTACAGTAGCAACTTGTTACAGCGGTATTTTCTTGTGTGTGTGTTTTCTTTTAACTGATTTTAATTTTTCAGGATTTATCTCTAGTTCATGAGTAGGATAAATATTTAGTATTTATAAAGATTTTTAACCTGATTTACATTCCTATTTTTCTATTCTCTTTAAAAAAAAAAAACAAATGAAAGCAGTTATAGGTCATCTTGCCTTGAGATGTGAGAAAGAAAAATGAGTGAAAGTGAGAGAAGAATTAAGTTTTATTAACCATCTTAACAATGTACTTGATAAAGCAACTTTCAGAGCTATCCACTTCAATTCAAAAAGTGATCTTTGCCTAAAGAGCTGCCATTGGTCATAAGTGGGATCAAGCAGGGAAGTGGAGACAAATGAGTATTAACTATAACTGCCCCTAGTTCCTTAGTGTTGTTATGGAAAGTACTGAACTACTGGAATTTGAAGCAAAAAAATGATGAAGATCTGCCCTAAATTTTATAATTGAGGCAAAGGAATGTTGTATATATATTTGTAGTACTAAGTTTTCAGACTTGAATATTACCCAAAGGTTAGAATTTGCTCCCTGAGTACCCATTTAATCTTAGAAGAAAACATTGTTCAATGAGACTAGATAAGAATGATACTGAAAGAGCTTAAATTTGTTCTTTCCTTGGCTTTTTCATGACATGATGACTGTTGATTAAAAATATTTCCCAAACCATTTCTTGTGGGTAAATTAAGTAGTATGCGTTACTTTTTGAACTTCATTACCAAATTTTTGTTAGTTTTATTTTTATTTATCCCTTACTCATGAAACTGTTTAGCCCACTTACACAGTCATTCCTTGACTTTGCATAGATTTAGCTTTCCTAAATTTTTTTTTTTTTTTTTTTTGATAGTGTGTCTTGGACCATCTGAGAATACTTTGCATTCTGAGTTTGACCTTTCATATATTAGTTAGGTATTTAGGTATCGAGGTGAATTAGGTGTCTCGGTGAAGCCAACAGTTAAGGGGAAAAGGTTTGCTTAGCCTAGGAATAGCAGTTCCCGAGAGGGAACCATAGAGATTTAAATGTAGTTTTATCTCAGTAGTGATGAAACATGGATTTTTCAGAACATTTTCGAATTCAAAATGCCTTAAAAAGGCATTTATTTTGGCTTTAAAAAGTCAAATAGAAGCAACCACCAACTTTCTACCTCTGCTTATCTCTCTAGTAGATAACTGACTGAAGTTGAACTCATACAAATTACATTTTGGTCAAATTAAATATCACATAGACACATATACAAAATAAAAAGTCCTGCAGTGATTTAAATGATTATAGCTAAATAGATACTGTATTAACATAAAGTTAGCCATTTATTTCTTAACGAAGATTCCTATTAGAATCTGTTACGAAATGCTCTTGTGTACCCACAGGCTGAAGTCCTTCTGATAGTGCTTAATAAACAGTAAAAAGATTTAGCACGTTCATTCAGCAAGTATTTTCATATTTATCATGTGCAGATCACAAGTTTATTGTGAATGTGATCCTGCATTATTGCTCATGTACATGTAAATACCTAGATGTGTGCATGGGTAGCTTTTATTTTGCTTGATGGCTATCAATCACATGCACCAAACAATATAAATGACTGTTTGGTATTACTGATTTTAAGTAGCCACACACAAGTTGCAGGTTTTCTTTCTCTATTTGTTAGTTCTCTGGTATCCATAGTCAAAATCAGGGTTAACAGGTTTTCTTAATATTATGTCATTTAATTATGATCATTATATACACCTTGACAGCCTCACATTGAAAGACAGGGTTTAGCATCAGTATTTTCTTTGTCCTCAGTCATTTTCCATGGATGTAAATTTTGTGTGATTTCCTTGAATACCCCAGCCATGTGTTCCCATTATACCTGGCTTCTTTTACTCTGAAGTATTGTTCGTCTCTGTATGCAACATACCTGAAGAGCTTATCAGCTGCACCAAGCTCCCTTTCTGTCTTTTTGCCAGAAGACTCAAGATAGCAGGATCTATAGGCCGTTTGGTTATAGAATGATAGCATCACTGTGTTTAGGATTGAGAGGGGAAAAACCCAGGCCAGAGGAGCCTGATAACAGAAAGGAAAGGAGTAATAGTGATACATGTCTCGGTCCCTAGTATATGCTAAGTCTTGATCAGAGAGTTAAGCTTCAAAGGAAATCAGAGTTTTAGGGAGTATTTTTACCAGCCCTTTGTGTTACCCAGGACCAGAGTGGATAAATGACTTACTCAGAATCATACCAGCCATTAATGGTAGGGCCAGACATCTTAAGAAGAATTCTGTAACTGATATGTCCACTTTAGAAAGCAATTTGGCTATTTCCATGTGGCCAATACTTCTGCTCATAGAAATCTATTAAAAAAATAAAAATGAAGGCATACATCCTACAAGAAGATTGTACCCAAGTGTGCATGGCAACATTACCTGTAGTAGACTGGAAACAACTGGTAAACTGAAACAGCCCCAGATATCCATTAGCTGATAAATGGGTAAACTAAATGTAGTATATCCATGCAGTGGAAAACTGTTCAGCACGGAACAGGAATGAAATACTAATATGTGGTACATTAATGAACCTTAGCAATCTTACGCTTAGTAAAAAAATCAGACTCAAAAAGACAACATATTATATGATTCCACTTCTATGAAATGTCCAGGAAAGGAAACTATAGAAAAAGCAGAGGTGCTGATAGTGATGATTAATGCCAGAAGGGCTGGAGGGATTTTTTGAGTGATGGAAATATATTCTATAACTGGGTTATTGCAGTGATTACACAGTATAGAAATGTACTGTGAATTACTGAACCATACTCTCACAATGAGTGAATTTTTTATGGCATATAAATTAACTACAATAAAGCCAAAATTTTTCACTTTTAACACTTCTAATTTATTCTGAAGGTTACATTGGTGCGTCTTCTGTTCTGTAATTCTTAAAGGTAATTGCCTTTCACCAAAACCAATAAAATCTGATATAGTTCTTTGACATTTCTCTTAGCCTAAATTAGAAACATTTGGTTTAAGAAAGAGGTATTTTAGAAGGCATATGTTAAATTTGCTAATATGTATTATGTATATGTATGTTATATATCTCCTACAAGATGTGCTGCTGGTCACAGAGGCATGTAATACATTGAAGCTTAACAGTACCTGTTAGAATTGACAGTACTCTCTGCTCTAGCTGTGAAAAGCCTGATTGATAGATGTTCTCTCAGTGCTGTCCCACTACTTTTCAGTGTATCTTCTCTGTCTTGTTCTTTTCAGTCGCGCTTTCCTTACTGAGAGCCAGTTGTGTTTGTTTTCAAACTTACTTATGCTAATTGTACTTCCTGTTTCTACATAATATTATATTGTGTCAGTCAATAGGATAGTGTGTAAAACAATACAGTTTGTCATTTGGCAGACTAGATTGAATGTTTTGGAAAGACTTGACAAAGGCAAATCGCTAAGTATTGGGTTATTTGGTACTTTAAAGGTCTAGGGTGGGAAATAAAAATTTAGAAGGCCTTTTACAGTTAGATTGTTTCACAGTTGTCTCTGGTCATGATCCACCTTAATAAAACTGAAAGTGGAAATGCTAGGCAATTTATATTGAATGAGTATATTTGAGAAAGACAGCATTGACCTGGAATGACAGGACGAGTGTGAAATAAAAAGTATCTTAGTGAACGTGCACATGTTTTAAAATAAAATGTTTAAGGTGCAGGTGTGGTGTGTGTATGTATATGTGGTAATGGTTTTCCTGTTTTACCACTTTAATTAATCAGTTACTGGTTTTGATGGCATTGGGTAAGAGTGATTCTGTATTTGGTCCAGATTCTGTACCATAGAAATTTATGTTCAAAATTTAAAAAAAAAAAAAAAACACACTTATAAATAATTTATGCTTTAATTGGAGTGACTTTTTATAATAAAGATAATTCTCGTTGCTTTATGAATTACTAGGTTTTTGTCAGTTTTCATTGAATACGTTTTGTTTTATGCTGAAAAGTAAGCCAGAATCAGGATGATACTGGAGGGTGGGGGAGAGTTGGACCTGGAGATCATGAGTAAGCTTCAGGACAAGTGAGTCCGTTAAAAAAAGAGGGATGTGCACAGGGTGAAACTTAGAATTTAAGATCTCAAGGAAAGAAGTGTGAAATTCTGGAATTTATTGAAGTCACCGGTGAAAATTTTAAACTTAACCGAAGTTGCTACCACAGTTTGAAAAATGTGGTATAAAATGTAGAAAGTGAGCACCAAAGAGTAACAGAACAGCAGCTTTCCTTGTAGCAATTACGAATGGATCATTGTTTGAGATGAATGAAAGTTGGAGGAATAGTGTTTGTGAAGAGAGGCTATACTACTCATGAAAAATTAGATAAAAATTGGTTAGAAAGGTCATGAGTACATGTATATTTTATGTACAACTATAATATTTTTATATGTTTGCATTTTGTGTATTTGTATTTTTACATTAAAAAAATAGAAATTCCTGCCATTGGGGAAAAAAAGATGAGTACCATTTAATGCCCATATGATAGAACTTCTGTTCATGTTTACTTACCTTGTACTTTATTTGGTATTGCTTTTAGTACAGTGTTGCTTTGAAAGTTCAGAGATAGAGTTTAGTGGATCTTGTTTGGGGATTACAGATTCCTTTAAGAATCTGGTGAAAGCTATGGACTCTTTCCAAAATACTTACGTATTAATATGAACAAGCACAAAATAATTTTGAAAATTTCCAGAAGTTTGCAGACCCACCAAAGCCCAGAGAGATCCTGGTTAAGAACAGAATGGAATTCTGTTACTAATCCTTTTGTGAATGATAAAGAGTAGTTTTATTTCAGTGTATCTTGGTGTAAATACAGATTTCTAAGTATTTCACAAAACGAGACTTCTGTGACCAATAATTTTGGATTATCTGTGCTATAGTAAGTGAAACACTGGTAAGCATGCTGGTATGAACTTTAAGATAAGATGACTGCCTATTAGTAAATAATCCGAATTGGCATTAGCCAAGGGTGTTTGAATTACGTAATACTGAATGCTGCTCTGTTGTAAGCATTTAGGAACTTTTAACATTTACCAATAAGCAGCCAACTTAAGTCACATGTATCTCTATTTCATTTAGCTCTCGATTTTATTTAAAGAGTATCACCTTCAGGTACAGTATTTAGGAAAATAAAAACCATGTTCACGCAGGGTATGGCTTTGGGGAAAAGGGAAGACCTGCCTGCCTGCTGTCTACCTTTCTCCTCTCTCCTTTCTGCTGACTTGTCTCTCTCCCTGGGTGGAGTGCTTTTTTCCTCCGTTTACTTATGGTGTATGGGTGATCTTCACTTAACGCCATTGCTTCAGTAGCCATTGTAAATAGTAAATACTTAACTATGAATAACTTTTATGTAACTTGGGAGGTACTAGAAAATTCCATGCTGCCTGAAGTGTTTCTCACCTGAAAATTGACCACTTTTGAAATTTTATTTCCTTTGTTTTTGTAACGCAAAATGATTATTTTTATGTACGAAAGAGTTGTACTAATGTTTATATTATGATTTTCTTTTAACTGCAGGACCGTGTATATGTACAACAAAATAATGTGGAGAATGTCTACAATTTGGGATTAATTATTTTTCGAGATCAAGTTGTACGCTATGGGTGTATTAGGGATCATCTCCGGCAAACGCTATTGGATATGATTGCCAGGGAGCGGAAAGGAGAAGTCGTAGACCGGTATGACAGTCTTTCTACTCTTTGGGTTTCAGTTTCTATTGGTTATATCTTGAGAATTGATTTCACTGTCTTAAGTTTGTCTAGCAACAGCGTGTTATATAAAAATACTCAAAAACCGTATATCACAGTTAGCAAAGTTAGCTAGATTTTAACTGAAAAGCACACATTTGTTTTTAGAAGAAACCATCCTAAGCTTTTGTTGAATATATCTTTAAGAAGCAAATCAACCATTAATCGTCTTTTTTATTTTTTTGTGTATTTTGTAACGCTGACATTTTGTTCTTTTTCTTTGTTCTGTTTGATACCATGTTTGTCTCTTTGTCTTTTTTTGAAGGGGCTTTTGGTTAGCATTTGGTTTTAATATATGTGAAGAAAAAGATGTCGAACATGGTGTAAAATGACAGAGAACTTGTACCCCTTTTGTTAAGTCATATTCTAAGCTACAACAGCATGAGAACAACTTGAGATAAATAACTATACAGTGTGCTTTCCAATTAAAATTGTTCTGGATCCTTATGTTATAAATCGGTTGCTTATGGGAGATTGAGCACTTTTGTTAAAGTTGTTCTGAAAGTCTTTCTGGCTACTTCTGTTGCATGTTTCACGTGAATCTTGAATGTGTTTTTACTATCAAGTGGTTTAACTTCTTTTGACAGAGGCGCTATAAGAAATGCTTGCCAGATGTTAATGATATTAGGTCTCGAAGGACGATCAGTCTATGAAGAAGATTTTGAGGCTCCTTTTTTGGAAATGTCTGCAGAGTTTTTTCAGGTAATCAGTTACAAGATATAAATAACTTATATATTTATTTTTTTAAGATATAAATACATACTGAAAAGTTATGACCAACCTAGATAGTGTATTCAAAAGCAGAGACATTACTTTGCCGACGAAGGTCCATCTAGTCAAGGCTATGGTTTTTCCTGTGGTCATGTATGGATGTGAGAGTTGGACTGTGAAGAAGGCTGAGTGCCGAAAAATTGATGCTTTTGAACTGTGGTGTTGGAGAAGACTCTTGAGAGTCCCTTGGACTGTAAGGAGCTCCAGCCAGTCCATTCTGAAGGAGATCAACCCTGGAATTTCTTTGGAAGGAATGATGCTAAAACTGAAACTCCAGTACGTTGGCCACCTCATGCGAAGAGTTGACTCATTGGAAAAGACTCTGATGCTGGGAGGGATTGGGGGCAGGAGGAGAAGGGGACGACAGAGGATGAGATGGCTGGATGGCATCACTGACTTGATGGACGTGAGTCTGAGTGAACTCCGGGAGTTGGTGATGGACAGGGAGGCCTGGCGTGCTGCGATTCATGGGGTTGCAAAGAGTCGTACATGACTGAGCAACTGAACTGAACGGAAGATGTTCTTAAGATTACCATATATAGTTACTAATTTAAACATTTTGACGTTTATTGTCCTGAGGCCCATTGGGGAAATGAGTGCAAATTTTATACCCTTCAGCACACCAACCCTACATGCTCATATTCCAGTGAACAAGTTTATTGAAAATAAATTGAAGAGGTTGAACTTAGACATATAATTTTTTTAAATTTTATTTTTTAATTGAAGGATAATTGCTTTATAGGATTTTGTTGTTTTATAATTTTTAAAAATTATATGCATATGCATTTCCCTAATGGTCCAGTGATTAGGACTTTGCCTTCCAGTGCAGGAATGTGGGTTCAGTCACTGGTCAGGCAGCTGATATCCCACGTGCCTCTCTGCCAAAAAACAAAACATAAAACAGAAACAGTGTTGTTAACGAATTTAATTAAACCTTTAAAAATGGTCCCCATCCAAAAAAAAAAATCTTTAACAAATTTTATGTTTATATGTTTATAATACATATAAACTAAGGAATAACCTTACGTTTTATAATATTTATATGTTACTGTAATTTGCCATAAATTCACAGGCAGTACATCACCAATGAAGTCTCATTATTCAGGCTTTTGGTAATTTACTAGTAAATATAGATTAGATAATAGGTATGATCCCATAGTGCATATATTTGTCTTAAAATCTATTGATGAGGAAATTATAAGATACAAATTTGCAGCTGTATCTACAACCCCAAACCAACTGAAAAAAGTAAGGATAAACTAGTACTGATTTGTAATGAAATAACAGTGACTGAGTACCATGACACACGAGACAGTCCTTACAGAGTCATGGTAATTGGTTATTCTTCCTGAAAGCCTCAACCATCTGAGCAGTTTGTAGTAGGAGCTTTGTAGTACTGCTGAAGTAGACTCAGTTAAAACTTTACTGTTCAATTTCAGTAATAAGCTTTTTAAAAATAAGCAGAAAGTTACAGTTACTCTACAGTAGGTCATTTTTAAGAGCCATTCAGTTCAGTTCAGTTCAGTGGCTCAGTCGTGTCCGACTCTGCGACCCCATGAATCACAGCACGCTAGGCCTCCTTATTCATCACCATCTCCCAGAGTTCACCCAGACTCACGTCCATCAAGTCAGTGATGCCATCCAGCCATCTCATCCTTTGTCGTCCCCTTCTCCTCCTGCCCCCCAGCCCCTCCCAGCATTAAGAGCCATTGGATGTATATAAATGTGGGACTCCTGAAATTTTGCTGTCACTTACAATAAACAAAAAAACATACTTGCACACTGCTGCCCACATCACCCTACCACCATCCCCGCCACGGTTTTTAAAAATCAGTTTGTAACCTATCAGGAAGATTTTTATGGCCTGTACTGGTGAGCCTGAACCATGCTTTATGAAATACTAATTTTGTGATGTAGGAAACAGTCTTTATTTCCTAATAATGCAACAACTAGTTCTGGATATTTTTGACAGTGTTTTTACATTTGCATTTGTTTTAATTTCTTTCATTACAGTGTAGAAATAAAGTTGAAAATTGTTAAGTCGCTCAGTCGTGTCCGACTCTTTGCGACCCCATGGACTGTAGCCTACCAGGCTCCTCCGTCCATGGGATTCTCCAGGCAAGAATGCTGGAGTGGGTTGCCATTTCCTTCTCCAGGGGATCTTCCCAACCCAGGGATTGAACCCAGGTCTTCTGTATTAGAGGCAGACGCTTTAACCTCTGAGTTTCCAAAATATATTACAGTGATATATGTATTAATGTAATAGTGAAGTGGTTGTCTCACCATGATTTTTGTTTGGTGTGATAATGTGTATTCTTAAAAACTTTAATTATTTCAAACTACTTTTTATTAAGAGAATGGAAAATGCTATTAAATTTGTATATCATTTATATTAACATGTCTAATATTATATAATTCTTAGGTATATTTGTTAATTTTACTATGAGGTTAAAGTTAGTAGGGTCAGCATTTAAAACTTACTGAGATTTCTCTGTAAGACTGGTATTAGCAGACATGATTAATAGTTATTGAAAAGCTCTTTCTCAGACTTTATATACATTCCTTTGAGAGTGGGAATAGGGTGGCAGGAGGACTTTAGTAACTTCCAGTATGCCAGCAAAACTGTGTGATAAATAGGATGAATCTTTTTAAGGCATAATTTTACATTAAAACAAAGAAGAATTTTTCACTCTCACTTGGGGTCAGATGCTTCATTCTGTAGTTTCAACTTTTACTGGCATGTGCTTGCTTTTTCTGCTATTCGGAATACACTGGCAAAGTTTGAAAAATGCTACTTAAGGATAATGTATTAATTTAGTTGTATGTAATGCTTTAAAGGATATCATGCTTATGATAGGAGTATATATAGACAGTGTATAAAATGTTAATAGTGCTTGGGATATTTAGTTTGGTTTATGAGAAACACTGTAGAAACCCAGTTGAAAGCAGAAGCACATTTTGCTGCTTTGTTTAAAAAAGAAAAAAAATCATGCTTTTTGTTTGCAGATGGAAAGCCAGAAATTTCTAGCAGAAAACAGTGCTTCAGTATATATAAAGAAAGTAGAAGCTAGAATTAATGAAGAAATAGAACGAGTGATGCACTGCCTTGACAAATCAACCGAAGAGCCGATTGTAAAGGTGGTTGAGAGGGAACTCATTTCCAAGCACATGAAAACTATAGTAGAAATGGAGAATTCGGGGCTAGTACATATGTTGAAAAATGGCAAGACAGAAGGTAAGTGTTAGCAATTGAAAAACAATTGAATTCTTGTAGGTCTGCCAGGTTCTCGGTTTTTTGGTTGTTTTTTTTTTTTTTTTTTTCTATTGAAGATTATGAATATCAGTTTTTAAGAAGTCATTACTTTTGATTACTTTATCACTGTTGGTACTTTGATAGAATTTTACAGTAAAGCTTTACACTTAAGGTTTCTAGATGTTGCTAGTGAATTGAATAGCTACTTTTTTCTCTCTTTAGTCTCCTCACTTTGTGTTTTTCTTAACCCAGAAGATGAGCCTGATAATGTTCATGAGGCCGGTGAGCTCCTGACCTGCTCCTTACTTTATTTTTATATGCCAGAGCATTTAGACTCTTTTTTTCATCCACACTCTCCACAGTCTGAAGTTCCAGTCTTAAATTTTTGTATGCATTCCTTTGGGGAGTTGGTTGTGATAAGGGTACCAAAATGCAAAAATTTACATGTCTTGCATGTCAGCGTGTTTAGAGGAACTCATAAGTTATAGACTGAAAAAGGAGAAAGGAGTATTGTTTACAAGTAAACATTTTGGAGATAACTAACATTTACTCTCTTTTTGACTATTTACCTTATTTTTCTAAAGTGATACTTTTTGATGAATACCCTGGGACAAATTATGAAAAACAGTCATGTCCTCATTCTTAATTTCTGAAGCTTTGCATTAAAACTATGACTTGCTAAGTCACTGATACAGTATTAAAAGGGCTTCCTAGGTAGTGCTAATGGTAAAGAATCTGCCTGCCAGTGCAGGGCACGCAAGAGATGTGGATTCAGTCCCGGCGTCAGGGAAGATCCCATGGACAGAGGATCCTGGTGGACTGTCTGTGGGGTTGGAAAGAGTCAGACACGACTGAGCAGATGAGCACACAGAGCACATGGTATTAAAAAGTAAATCTGGTGCTGGGTGAAGTCTTAGCGACATTTTAGCCACATACTTATAAAAGAAATACATACTATGACTTATGACCCTACCTTGACTCCCTACATAGAGAGTGAAACAGTTTTTTAAGTTAATAATTTAAAAGAGAAGGGAAAAGAAAGATGGTGGGAAGAGAGGTTGTTCTATTCTTCCTCTAGTGGAATCTTTGCCTTGTATTTTTAGATGATTATGTTTCTATATACGTTTTAAGTTCCAGAAAAGTTGTATGTAAATTTGTTGTCTTTATTAAGCAGAGAAGTTACTTTTTAAAACACCCTCCGATGAAGTTTTTCTGTAAAAGCAAAACAAAAGTCATTTTAAAGGATATTTTCCAAAATAAGCTACTCCTGGATGCCCATTGTCAAAGTCAGGGATTGGCAAAATTTTTTTTCTAAAAGAAATATTTTAGGGGTGTGGACCATTCAGTAAACTACCCATCTCTGCTATAATAGAAAGTAGGCATAGACAGTAACATAAATGAATAAACTTGTATTCCTATAAAACTTCGATTTTTATTTTTAACCATTTAAAATGTGAAAAGCATTCTTATTTTGTGAACTGTATAGTAACAAGCAGTGGCCTGTACTTGTTCCATGGGCTATAGTTTGATGACCCCAATCTTAATGATCTCTGGCAGATTAGGACTTTATGAAAAGCAATTTTCCTTACTTAAACAGGATGAGAATCAATTTTCTAATATATTGTTTAGTTACTGAGTTAATGCTTTCTTCTTATTCATGTTTGGTGGGGGTGGCTAAGAGTGGGGAGATTAAATGGGTTTGAAGATTAAGAGGCTAGGAAATGTTTGATGGAGAGATTATTGAGCACACCTGAATTATAGTATCTGTAGCCTGCATGGAGACTTGTGTTAAAGGCTATTAAGTATATCTTAACACATGGCAACTGCTTAATAAGTACCTAAATGATAGAGTATCAGAATAGCTACTTACCATAGTTTCTATTTAGTGCTTAATGTTCTCAGCAAGTAAGCAGCTCTCTGTGATGCTAAATTAAATTTAAAAATCATGTCTTCAGTTTTCCTGGCTACTAGAAACCTAATTGCAAAATGTCTTCATTATGCTAGGACCTGCTCTTGAACAGTATGTCAAGAATATGTCAGAGATGGAACTTCACCATTATGAAGCCAAATGTCTTATAGATCAGAAAGTGAAAGGTTTTTTTCCCACCATGAGTGGAGGATTAGTTGGATTGATAATGAAATGCATATGGTGCTATGAAATTAAGTTCAGATAGTATCATTTTATTGTTTCAGTATAAACAAATAATATTTAATTGCTTGCCACATAATTTTTCTTCTCTTTCACTTTCTCCACTATGCCATCCATTTATTTACAGTGGATTATATATAAGAAATTTTATTAGTTTATATACAGTTAAATATACAACATGTAAACAAAACTATAACAGCATAGGAACAAAGAAGACAAAATTGGAAACTATTTTGTTAGAGGTATTTGATAACAAAAGCTTACTATAGTACATATCCATAAATTTCTGTTGCATTTGTAATATTTATTTTTAACATGGGCAACTTGGTTATAATTTATACCAAATGTGAGAAACTATAAGATTTGCTCTGTGTAGATTATTTTGGACATATATTGTTGATGAGAATACTTTGTCCAAAAACTTGGCTTTTGAAAGTCATTGAAACAAATTTTGAAGCCCTTTTTATAAAAGTTGCATCCATGTATTTTTAGGATCTAAATTGCTCTTATAAATACAGACAAGGTGGGCAAATTATAGCCTGTCTGTCAGATCTGGCCCACTACCAGTTAGGCTGGAAAGAAAGTCAAAAGAGTAATATTTCGTTACACATGAAAATTATATAAGTTTTAGATCTCAGTGTCTATAAATCAAGTTTCATTGGAGTACAGTCATGACCATTCGTTTATGTGTTAGCCATGGCTTCTTTCTGGCTACAGTGGCAACATTTGAGTAGTTGGAACAAAAACCATATATGATCCATGGTTTAAAACATTTACTGTCTGATGCTTTACAGAAAACAGCCCCTGATCTAGAAAGTGCTGTTCTAACTCCATTTTTAAAAGTTCTCAGTTATAAAACCTTTTTTTATATTATTGTAAAGTTTTGACATTGTACTCTTCCAGTAAGTTCTTATTTCAGAGATGCGTTAGACATACGGGAAAGCAGTATCTTAACTCCACCTTTTATTTCTGTAAAAGGCAGTTTAGAGTTTTCATTCTAAATAAAAACAATGTAGTGAGATAAGCCAGTTTTTCAAATACAGATATTGGCTTAGATCATCTCCTGAAAAATATTAGGGATTGCTCCAAGGAAAATACTAAAACATAGGAGTTTATACTGTAAGTTTCACATGAATTTTACCATGGTGTGTAATGAAATTTATTTCTTGCCACTATTGGCATTGAACTTTTGAGATAGACATGCTTCAAAATATCTGTAAGACTTCTTGGTTTTTAAAGTTCTACTTTATTACATTAACTGTCAGTTAAACCACATTTATTTTTTTAATTGGACATACCAAACTTAAAGTTATTCTTTTGATAGTTGTTTTGTTGTATTACTAGTTTCTAAATTAGAATTATATTGGATAAATTACATAGGGACCCAAAAGTTCAGTTTTCCTTTTTTGTGACTTTGTTTCTTATGCTATTTGGACATCTCTTCCATGCAAACCAAAACTTGCTGCAACCATTTATTGATGCTTAGTATCTCATCTGTATGATATATTTTGTAAGTTGCAGTAACAACCATTAACTAGCTTCCCCCATCCCACCCCTGTTTTGTTGGAGTTTTGGTTTTTAGTAGTTTTTTTAATGTGGTCATCAAATTATCATAATGGAGCTTCTTTAAATATCACAAATCAGCATGAGCAGATATTCAGGGTTTTTTTTTTCTTAATCTTTAATGTGGCCAATTTGTGTGTTCGTTCTGATTGCAGACCTTGCTTGCATGTACAAGTTGTTTAGTCGTGTGCCAAATGGTTTGAAAACGATGTGTGAGTGTATGAGTTCCTATTTGAGGGAACAAGGTAAAGCCCTTGTTTCTGAGGAAGGAGAAGGAAAGAATCCCGTAGACTATATCCAGGTAAGTAAATACGGAAGATTCTCTTTATCATAAAGTAATTTTGTCATGCTAAAAAGATCACTTTTACAAAGTGATGTGGTATGTATTTTGACTGAATTGTTCCAGTGGTAGGTTAATATGGGTAATTATTGTAAATATTTCAGGAATTTTGGAAAGCACGTATGTTTATATCAGGGAGCCAAACTCAGCCACTTCTTTTTATGTATTAGCTTATCTGATGAAGACCTTATTTAAATAGTGTCAAGAATGAAAGTTCGTTCTTCTTCTTTGTATGCCTTAGTGTTTATATACCCTCATGTATTAGGAAAAATAATGTTTTAGTGACTTTTTGTTTCAAGATATTTTGCTTTCAAACAGTACTACGAATATATTATGCTCTCAAAATTTTCATGTTTTAGTATCAGCAGTCAGCTTTTTCTGTGTGTGTTTTTAAAGCTGATTTTCTCAGGCACACCCATTCAGTCAAGATAGAGGAAGGTAGGGAGAAACGGTGAAAAGGATCTTTGTTTCACCTTCAGTAGAGTAATACATAAGTGGAAGATAGAATACTTCTCTCACCACTGATGTTTTTAATACAGGCTTAGATATAGGCTTGAAAATAACAACGTAGAATCTGTAAGTTTAACACTGAATGCACACATTTATTACTAGCAAAGTCAAAAATAAATGTGTAGTTACACATGTATTGTTTATAGAAAAATTAACATGTATCCTAAGTTTCTTTTTTCTTTTTTTATTTGGAAGGGCTTGTTGGATCTGAAGAGTAGGTTTGATCGCTTCCTCCAGGAATCGTTCAATAACGACAGGCTCTTTAAACAGACTATTGCGGGTGACTTTGAGTATTTTCTCAACCTCAACTCCAGGTCCCCTGAATACCTCTCATTATTTATTGATGATAAGCTGAAAAAGGGAGTCAAAGGGGTAAGTGTTAAAGCATTTGAAAGTACATTAAGTTTTATTTGTAGATGTAACATTAGGAAATAAAATATAAGATTAGACAATTTTGTATATATAAAATTAAACAGTCTTTTGCTATGCTTGGGCTTCCTTGATGGCTAGAAAGTAAAGAATCTACCTCCATTGTGGAATACCCAGGTTCGATTCCTGGGTTGGGAAGATTCTCTGGAGAAGGGAATGGCAACCTACTCCAGATTTCTTGTATGGAGAATTCCATGGACAAAGGAACCTGGCAGGCTGCAGTCCATGGTGTCACAAAGAGTTGGACAGGACTAAGTGACTGACGCTTTGACTTTTCACTTTTGCTATGCTTAAATGTGCACTGTGATATTTGAAAGGATTGTTTTAAGTGCTTGAAGTGGTCAAAAGTACTTTGACATTTCACGTAATGTGTCATTGGCATCAGAAACAGCCACACAGCCATAAACTTTAGATTGTAAGGGTTATGTATGTTATAAGAGATAATAAGAAACTAGAAGACAGCTATGCATTGCACATAGAATATTGCTTACTCTTACCTGGTTCTGGAGGTTATCCAGTAGTACTTGAGTGTCAAGAATTTGAAGGCCTAGTCTAGAATAAGTATCAGAAAATAGTTTGATAGCATATATGGAAGCTCAGTTTCAAGTGTTTATAATATATGTGGGATCTTGGAAGCGTACTATAGCACAGAAAATCAAAATAAACAGATTGGGATTATGTGTAAATTGGTCTTGCTGACTTCATCTTGGGATTTGTGAGACATAAGGGCAAAGCAGCAAGTAGGTAGTAATAGCAGAGAAACAAGAGGAAGATTACCAAGGATACCGAATAGAAAAGACACATCTAAGTAGTCTTCCGTAATTTTTAATATAAACTGAATACAACCTGCCACAGTATCATCTTGCTCTTGTTTAAAAGATTAGGGGCAAGAGACCTTTCTGCTTTGGGAAATATAACATATTGTTATGCTTCTCTTTGAACAATTTCAATTTTGAATGAGCTCATATAAATTTTGTCCAATATGTTTTACAATGCAAGGGCACTGTAAAATTCTCTTATGTGATTAAAATTTCATTTCAGCTATTCTCAGTCATCCTTTAATCCAGCCATGTATCAGCCTCTCCCTTTCAGAGTTAGCCCACTGGGGAGTGGAGCTCCATTCCAACTTCTGATTCACGTTGCACTAGTTCAGAATGTAAGAGTGAGCTGTAGGAAGTGGGCCATATTTTCTCACATTATATCTCCTTTCTGACCTTGGTCAACCAGATATTTATGTTTGTTATTAATGTTGTTTTAAAACTGAACTGTGATGCTGTTTTTGTAGAATTAAAGCTGTGTAATTGTTAAATTGTCTTCTGATTGATTTGCAGCTAACAGAACAAGAAGTAGAAACAATATTGGATAAGGCAATGGTCCTTTTTAGGTTTATGCAAGAAAAAGATGTATTTGAACGTTATTATAAGCAACACTTGGCAAGGAGACTTCTTACAAATAAAAGTGTTTCTGATGACTCTGAAAAAAATATGATTTCTAAGTTAAAGGTAAGGTGTATTTAAGATGGAACGGAGTGCCCTTAGCTAATGTTTATCACATAATTGAGCACCAGCAAACAAATAATTGGGAAATAATTGATTTAAAATATTTGTTTTTGTAAATGAACAAAGCTAGATTTTGAGGGACTTGGGGTTTCTCTCTTTCTTTTTTTTTTTTTAAGAGAACGTTGTATTGAGATTTGTTCAAGTTCTGGGACGTTCACAGTGTACTGAAATTTCTCTTGGTGAAGCAGATATGTTTATGGCAATCTGAGGGAGGATCAGTACAAGGAAAGCAGTAAATGGAGTATGACAGACTCACAGAGTGTGATCCATAGGCCACCTGCACCCATATCACCTAATATGGGTGTTTCTTGTTAAAACCAGAGAGTTCTGGGCCCCACCTTCAGTTGGCTTTACGGAAATCCCAGAGAGAGTCTGGAAATTTGCATTTTAAAATAAAATTCGTAGGTTATTAATCCCACTAAAGTTGGTGCCTACAGGCATAAAACAACTATTAGAAAGATTTAGAAAGGATGGCAGTAACATGGAAGAGTTTGTATGTTTCCTCATAACAAAATCCATCATTTGTGTATATTTGTGTTTTTCTTCTACAGACTGAATGTGGATGTCAATTCACATCAAAACTGGAAGGAATGTTTAGGGATATGAGCATCTCAAACACAACTATGGATGAGTTCAGGCAACATCTACAGGCCACTGGGGTGAGACTCTTAAATTAATTTCTACTTATGTAAATGTTTTTTATATACAGTGTTTTGTAATAGGCATTTTCATCCATTTAGATAACTGAATTGCTGGTGTCGTTTCTTTAAATGTCATTAGAGACAACATATGTATTGTCTGTGAGGGCTTTAAAAATTATTTACCCCATATAACCTGTTTTCCTAACTTTTCTAATCTTAAAATATATTCTCATTCTTAAACAACTTAGTTTATCCTCCCTACTTGAAGGAATGCACTGAATATTTAATAGAGTTACTTGGCTGTTATAACCGTTATAGATTATGGAAAGAATACCAGGCTTAGGCAAACTTCTTGTTGCTTAGTCGCTCAGTCGTGTCTAACTCTTTGTGACCCTGTGGACTCTAGCCAGCCAGGCTCCTCTGTCCATGGGATTTTCTCAGGCAAGAATACTGGGGTGGGTTGCTATTTCCTTCTCCGGGGGATCTTCCTGACCCAGCAATTGAACCTGCATCTCCTGCATTGGCAGGCAGATTCTTTACTGCTGAGCCTCCGGGGAAGCTCCCTAGGCAAGCTTACTGAGTTTTAATACTTTTTCTTTACCCTAGGATGGTACTGTCTTATAATTGTTACCTGAGCTTTTTGTACCTCGTTATTCTTATTCATGTGAAAGATCGGGATAAATGGGCCTGACATCCTCAGGGTTGGTAAAGGGTGACCTGAGTAGAGCAGCGCTGATGCTGGTGTGTTGTAAGTGTGCTTTTGTATTGTGATTGCCAGAAGGCAGTGAGCTGCAACTTACAGTAAGACTTTTGAGTCCAGTGAAGTTTTTGAAAAGATTTCAGTGGGGTATAATGAACTTTAGGATTTTCTCTTTTCTTTTTTGTTAAACTTTTTCAACTTTGCATTCACCTTAAGGTTTTTTTTAATAAGTGTCCAAGTACCTTTTCTGTGATAGTTGAAGGCCTTTTGATTGAAAAATTACCATCTCTGTTTACTGTTGACCATTCTGTGGAGATCAGTCCTGGGTATTCATTGGAAGGACTGATGTTGAAGCTGAAACTCCAATACTTTGGCCATCTGATGCAAAGAGCTGACTCATTTGAAAAGATCCTGATGCTGGGAAAGATTGAGGGCAGGAGGAGAAGGGGATGACAGGATGAGATGGTTGGATGGCATCATCGACTCAATGGACATGGGTTTGGGTGGACTCCAGCAGTTGGTGATGGACAGGGAGTGCTGGCGTGCTGCAGTCCATGGGGTCGCAAAGAGTCTGACACTACGGAGCGACTGGACTGGACTGAACTGAACTGATTCTTTTGCATTGGGATTGTTCAACGCAATCATTTTATCAGATTCTGTTTCTTTCTATGAAATTTGTGCATTTTCTGTTCTTCCATTTTGACTGTTCAGATATATCCTGCACTTTATGGTGGAATATTCGTTTCATAATTTGTTAACCCTTTAAGTAGAGTACTTGTCGAGATGCTCAGAGTTATATATCTGCTGATCTTGTTGCAGCTTCCACTTTGTAGAGCCATTATTTGCATGCAATTCCTCACTATTTTGTAATTGTTTATACACTAAGAATCTTAAGCTCTAAGTCTCCTAAGCCTTTATTTTCATTAGAAAGATTTGATGAAAAGTGACAGAGTAATCAAAACAAATCTTGAACTTTCTGAAATCTTGGAGCCCTTTTAAAATGTCACCAATCCTCAGATATTTCTGTTACTATCTTAAAGGTTCTTGACCTGTTGAAATAGAATGACTCTTCTGTTTACTTTCAGAAGTCATATAACAAGTACTTTCTTAAAATTCTGAATACTTGTAGTATACTTTATTTAGACAAGTCATATTTATTATGCTGAAGGAAATTTTAAGTATTTGTGCATTATTTCCTGTGTTTTACTTTTTTCATGCGGATAAGGACAGGAAAACCACCTTGCTATCATATTTCTGTTCATTTATATCAACAAATTATATCCAGAGAGACTTTTCCAGTACCTTGTCTTTGTGTACTTGTCTCTGTCGTGTAGTGTCTTTGCAAATAAGCTGAATGGCTTAAAAATATTATTACAATAGCTAGAAATAAAAGGTCCAAACCATTAGAGCAATAGTTCTTGAGGTTCTTTCTCTTTTTATTTATTTATTTTTTTATTTTTACTTTATTTTACTTTACAGTATTATATTGGTTTTGCCGTACATTGACATGAATCCACCATGGGTATATACAGGCTCCCAATCCTGAATCCCCCTCCCACCTCCCACCCCATACCATCTCTCTCAATCATCCCCATGCACCATCCCCAAGCATCCTGTATCAAACATAGACTGGCACTTCGTTTCTTACATGATAGTATACATGTTTCAATGTCATTCTCCCAAATCATCCCACCCTCTCCCTCTCCCTCAGAGTCCAAAAGTCCGTTCTATACATCTGTGTCTCTTTTGCTGTCTCGCATACAGGGTCATCATTACCATCTTTCTAAATTCCGTATATATATATATGTGTCAGTATACTGTATTGGTGTTTTTCTTTCTGGCTTACTTCACTCTGTATAATCGGCTCCAGTTTCATCCATTTCATTAGAACTGATTCAAATGTATTTTTAATGGCTGAGTAATACTCCATTGTGTATATGTACCACAGCTTTCTTATCCATTCATCTGCTGATGGACATCTAGGTTGTTTCCATGTCCTGGCTATTATAAACAGTGCTGCAATGAACATTGGGGTACATGTGTCTCTTTCAATTCTGGTTTCCTCGGTGTGTATGCTCACTGTTTCTGTGCCAAGCATTGTTCTAGGCACTGGGTATACAGCAGAGAATAGACAAGAATCCCTACCTTGATGGAGCTCTTTCTAATCTGGGAGGCCTGATGGTAAACAAGTAACTACAGAACACTTCAGCTGGTGATAGGAGATGTAGAGGATCACTGTAGCCAGGAAGAGTGGTCAGAGAAGGTCTCCTTTAAAATATGACCTTTTGAAGAAAGAATTGGAAGATTAGGGAGCAAGATATGTGGGGATATGAAAAAAGAGATAAAAGACATTGTTATTTGGGTGCCCCTTCCCTGCTTGCAAACGTGTAAATAGTTCTCAGGCCTCTTCCATTCATCATCTAAGCATCTTTGCTGTGATCTTTCCTATGTGTCATCTAAGGTTTCTGGGTTCAATTCTTTATAATGGAGTAACTCATTTAAGAGATATTTATGAAGAAATCTAAGTGTGGAATACGTCTTGATATTTATAAACTTGTTTTGCTGTTTTAAAAATTTCACTGAATCATTCAGGATACCTAAAAATGGAACAAGCTGTGAATCTTAATGATAAAGCTGAACAGTGATTGTTGTTCAGCTGACTATTTTCGACCTCATGGAGGGTAGCATTCCAGGTTCCTCTGTCCTCCACTATCTCCTGGAATTTGCTTAAACTCATGTCCGTTGAGTTAGTGATGTTATCCACCATTTCATCCTCTGTTGCCCCTTCTCCTTTGGCCCTTAATCTTTGCCAGCATCAGGGTCTTTTCCAGTGAGTCAGCTGTTCACATCAGGTGGCCAGAGTATTGGAGCTTTTCCCCTTTAATAATGTCTGTTGATGTGCTTTGTTACTGTTTTCTCTAAAAATTATCTTGTTAAGAGATCTGTTTAAAGGGAAAAAATAACCTCATTGTGACAGTAATGCTAGCATGTATTTTATAGAGGCAGTCAAACATTATGCAGTTAGTTATAGAGCACCTACTGTGTAGAACTGGGCCTAGCGTCCTGTGCAAAGATTGGTAGAATGTGAGCTATGTGTGAAAATCTGAAAGTTTTGGTCAGTTTAGTTGAAATGTTAGAAATATGTTGTTTCTGTATTAAGATGGCAGGAGTACTTAAAAACTGAGATGAAAGGTACTATTCTAGAATTTTGTCTAAAATGATACTGGTATGACCCCTTGGCATTTTATCTGGAAAAGATCTTAAAGGCCGCAAACTTTGTACATTTCAGTGACACCAGTAAGACTAAGCAAACATCTTAAGCAATAAAATTTGCCATAGTTAAAATTAGGAAAACATTGGATGAGTCTAACTTTTAAGAAGATGTGTTTTATTTGCTGGCTGTTGGACCTGGAGATAACTACTTTGATAACTGTAACTCCCACAGTGGCTTGGCAATAGATAGCACCTCCTAGCTAACTTGGCGGGGGGACAATTTCTTCTCTTTGCCACAGGTATCTTTAGGTGGTGTTGATCTCACAGTCCGGGTGCTCACAACAGGATACTGGCCCACTCAGTCAGCCACACCAAAGTGCAACATCCCACCAGCACCAAGACACGCTTTTGAGATATTCAGAAGGTAAATGTAGATCAAACTTTGTATTTCTAAGTACAAATTGTCCAGAATTGAGATGAATCGGAGCAGTTAGTAGTGTCCCTGATTGAAGAGGAATATACTCCATTTTTAAATCTTATTTACCCTTTATGCTTTCAGTATGTAAGGATGAATTGCATAATCTCTTTTCAGAGGAATACTAATACCCTTCTTCGGCATTAGTGCATAGTTAGGAGTATATTTTGTATTGTTGATATTTGCCACTAGCTGGGGGTGAATTGTTTTGGGGTTAATTATGGAGAAAGGTTGTCTTATGAACTGCAGTGGCTGAGCAGCAGCCAGGACAAATAAATATACCAGTAGAAAGTATTTAATGTACTACCTTTATCACTTACTGTCTAGCTAACTTAGGTCTGTCTTTTTCTGTCTCTTTTCCCCCACCCCTTAATTTATTGTTTCTTTTCTATAAAAAATTGGAACTGAACTTGATTTTTAAGATTTTGTTTAGCTTTTGAAGTCTCCCTTACATAAATGTTTGTTAAAGATTGGAAGTTTATAATTTCAAATAAATAAGTTAGGTAATTCTCAAAAACCTGGTTTGATTTGCCGAAGGTTTTACTTAGCCAAACACAGTGGTCGACAGCTCACACTCCAGCATCACATGGGTTCTGCAGATCTCAATGCCACCTTCTATGGACCAGTTAAAAAGGTAAATATTAATAGTTTGAGCATATTTTTATTTAATAACTTAGAAATGATTAGTTAGTTTTGTTGATTTGGATCAGTTATTTATTTCTCTTATGTCCCTGCCTGTTTCAAATATTTAGAAGAAGGGAACGTCAGCTTTGATTCTTTACTTCTATTCCTTCAGTTACTAACTTCCTTTGACATTATGAAGACTATGCCAGTAGCCTTCCTTATGGACTAAGTAATATAATTACATTATTTATGAGATTAGACTTGAGATAGTATTGCATAATAAAATGTAGATTGATTTGAGAGCATACAAAAACCATGAGTCCCTTTTCAGAATTCTCAGTCTCCTATAATCCTTATTTCCAATAAATTGAAATCAGGAAAGCTAACAATTAAGACTTGTGAAATGTGCAAAATGTTATTAAAGTGATTATTTAAAAATTAGCAATACACTAGTAAATTGCCTTCATTTTTAAAACATAATTTCTTTTTTGAATGTAAAATTGTGAGCTTTAATTTACTTTTCATTGCTCGGTATAAATAAAATCACAGTCATTTGCCTTTAAAAGGCAAAATAATAAAGCTTTTAAAAAAAACCATTGAAGAAAAAAATACCCAAGTTGTTATCTAGGCAGCAAGTAAGTTTCATTAAACATTTTAATTAAAATCTTAACTTTTATATGTTACTGTAACACTGAAGGTTTTTTTTTTAATACTGTGAAAATGCCTACAGTTACAAAACTACATATTGTAGTTTTTTATATTTAATTGAAATGGGAAATATTCCTTAGAATTCATTCAGTTGAATTACATTTAAGACTGTTATATGTCTATTTAGCTGTAAGTGGGAGGGCCAAGGATATTAACTCACTCAGTTTTTAATTCTTGCTTGATTGCTTCTCTTTTAAAGGAGAAGCTTTTTTCTTAAATAATCATGTTAGCTTCTGTAGTTTTATTAAACAGATAAGTAGGTTTTGAAAAGATAATTCATATGTTAATTATTGAGGACTAAATTTGTACTTTTAAATCATAGAGCAGCAGTAGGCTTTAAGGATGACAGAGATTCCCCCCTCTCCACCCTTTAATCTCTTACAGTGATCAGACCATGTAAAAAGAAACCTCACCCTACTACTTTGGGCGGCAGTATAATAGCAGCAGTATCTTAAAGTCCAGTATTATCCTTGTGTGTCCTATTACCGTAAATTTTAGCTATAAATAAAAGGAATTATTGATTCATTACTTGTTCAGATAAATTAGCGTGTTCATAATAGGAAAAAATGGGACAGTCCCAAATAAAGACTGTGTGTTTGTTTACACACACATATATACTTTTAAAGTGACATGTCTTTTTTATGTAGGAATGAGTCCTGTCATTTTGTTAAGGCGGGTTTGGGCATTGCAGAGCTTATTTCACAAACATACTGATAAAGTTACCAGAAGATAATTATATCTTGGTTCTATTTTTATGTTTAAAAATTAAACAGGAAGATGGATCTGAAGTTGGTGTTGGAGGTGCACAAGTAACTGGCTCTAATACACGGAAGCATATATTGCAAGTCTCCACTTTCCAGATGACCATATTAATGCTCTTCAATAATAGAGAAAAATACACATTTGAGGTATGAGTTGGTTGTGTGGATTGTACCTTGTTGTGTTGTTATTTGAGTCTTTCTTGTTTGAATAACCTAATGTAGAATTATTATTGAAAAGGATTTGAGTAATAACCTTTCAGAATATAATTGGAGAAAAAGTGTAGCATAAAATTGGACCATGGAACCATGAAACTGAACGTTATATACTTCTTGGGTCATGTTTCATTGGGTTTTCTAAGTCAACTTTGTTGAAATAGTACGTTTTATATAGTAAAACATAACTCCATCTAAGTTCACAGTTTGAGTTTTAACAGATATAGTCACCTCTGTAACAAGCATCACTGAGTCAAGATACAGAATATTATTTTGTTGTTCAGTCACTAAGTTGTGTCCAACTCTTTTGCGACCCTGTGTACTGTAGCCTGCTGGGCTCCTCTGTCCATGGAAATTTTCAGACAAGAGTACTGAAATGGTTTGCTGTTTGCTTCTTCAGGGCATGTTCCTCACCCAGGGATGGAACATACGTTTCCTGCATTGGCAGTTGGATTCTTTACCACCGAGCCAGCAGGGAAGCCCCCATAGAGTATCTTCCCCAAATTTTTATACTCTGTTTCAGTCATTTCCCTCACAGTATCTCCAGACCCAGGCAGCCAGTTGTCTGTATCACCGTAAATTAGTTTTGGCTTTCTAGAATTTCATATAATTGGAACCACATGATACATATCACTTTTGTCCAGCTTCTTTTACAAAGTCTAGTATTTTAAGATTAATCCATGTTGTTGAGTGTATAGTTTTCAGTAGTTTATTTTTATTGCTGAGTGATACTCTGCTACATGGATCTGTTATGGTTTCTTTATCCACTCACCTCTTGATAGGCATTTCGATTGTTGGGTTGAATTTAGATTGTAGTGAATAGAGCTGTATGTTTAATTTTTTTTTCTTTTGCACTTTGCATTACTGTGCTTTTGAAAATCCATTTAAAAAATGATTATTTTTTTAATTGAGGAGTATTAATTGCTTTACAGTGTTGTGTCATTTCTGCAGCATAGCATGAATCAGCTGTATGTGTACGTAGATCCCCTACCCCTTGATTAAGCCTCTCTCCCATCCCCATCCCACCCTTCTAGGTCATCACAGACCACCGAGCTACCAGGCTGCATCCTGGAGTGATTTTACTTTTTCCATTTCTACCAACAGTGTAGGAGAGCTCTGGTTGCCCCACATCCTCTCTAAAGTCTAATATTCTCAGTCTTATATTTCAGCCATTTTAGCTAGTGTGCAATTACACCTATTCATTGTGGATTTAATTTCTTACCTTGATTGCTAATGGTGATGACCATTTTTTTGTTAATTCATGTGCCACTTAATGTGTCTTATTTGATGAGTTTTTTGTTCGTATAGCTTTATTGGGTTGTTTAAAAATTCTTTATAAGGTGTGGATACAGATCCTTTGTCACTTCTATGTGCTATGAATATTTTCTCACAGTCTGTTATTTGCCCTTTTATTTTCTTAATTTTGCTAAGAGCAGAGCTTTTTAATATTGAGAAAGTCCAGTAGCCACTGTTTTATGGTTTGTGCTTTTGATAGTCTAAGAAATTATTGGCTGTTGTGTGGTTTCAAAGATTTTCTTCTACTTTTTCTTCTATAATTAGCTTTTTACGTTTAGATGTGTGATCAATTTCAAGTTAATTTTTTTGGTATGGTTATAGATAGGATTAAGAATTATTTCCTCTACCCACATATATTCACTTGTTCATTCAACATCATTTGTCAAAAGCACTAACTATTTTCTCATTGAATTACTTTAGCCCCTTTATTTAGAAAAAATAAAATCAGTTGGCCATATGTATGTATTTCTACACACTCTCACTGTTTCATTACTTTCTGTCTGTCCGTTTGGTAATTTTACACTATCTTGATAGTGTCAACTTTCTTTTTTTAGAGTAACTATAAAAATATACTTTTTATTACTTTTTTCTCCCTTTAAGTCATGATTTGATTGAATTATATTCAGTTAGTCTTTTCCCACATGTTTAATGAGTAGGTTGGAGTTGAAATGAGGATCATGTGATATTTTAAAATTAAGTTTAAATGAAAGATAATAATTATTAGACAAGATGTAAAGTTACTGCCATATTTATACTTAAGTGAAAATGAATTTTCAGATACAGGTGAACATTGGAAGTTTTAAATTTGAAATGAGCAATTAAATTGTAGGCCTATTTTAATACTAATCTTCATCTTCCCTTAATGTGATGATAATATGGTTGAGAGATGACTATTTTTACGTGATGATGCTTCAGAGAAATATTTTGAAACCTTAGTGTTTTAAGTCAGTGGCTAAGCCAAGAGATTTTGCTCTCGTAAATTTCCAGGTGTATATTATGTATTACTTCAGGAAAAATGTTAATTTCGAAACACAAAATTATATGTGATTGAATCCTAAGAATATTGATTTCAAGTAAGTATTGAGTACCTTACCCAAACATTGTAAAGCTTTTCAGGCAGGTAGAAGTGAATTATCTCTTAACAGCTTAGATGTTTTAGTCTGGAGCTATCATGGATAATGTATTTTAAACAAACAAGCTACTTAATAAATACTAGATTTGGTTTTCAGAGTCCTACTTTATAAAGAGCTGGTAAAAATAATAGGATAAACAAAATCATAAATGGGTTTTCTTAAACCGTTATTGGAATGGCTAGTAATTTTAGTGGGTTTTTTAGTGGCTTTTCTCCTTCCCTGTCTGGTTGGGATCATTGAGGCTAACAAGAAGTGATTTAGGTAGAAGGAAAAATTAAGTAGAAAATTGCTCTAATATTTTAAATTTTAGCTGTGTCAAACCAGAATCCTGAGCATAAGTGGCATAATGCCATTTCTATGGCTCCAAAACCTCTGCTTGCATCTCGAACCAGGCAATGGTGAAAAGGCTCATGACTCAAATTCACACTGTGTGCTTACAGTCTGCTGCATAAGTTTTATTAGGCATTTATTTTGCAAAAATCTTCACATATTAGAGAAGATAGCTAAAAGTATTTAATAATTACTAAAGGAAGCTGGTCTCTTCAAATATTATTTCTTTATGAGTTCAGTAAAATAGAGTATTTTTTATTTAATGCTACATAACAAATCTCAGCTTCATGTTGTAAAATAGCCACTAACAATTCATTATCTTTTGTGGTTTCTTTGGGTTGGGGATTCAGGAGGGGCTTGATTGAGTTATGGCTTGGAATCTTTAATGAGGTTATGTTAAGATGTCAGCTGGGGCTTCAGTTATCTAATGTTGTCAGGACTGGAAAATACTATTGGTATGCACCTTTTTCCACATGACTGGAAAGTTTGTTTTGGCTGTTAACCAAACTTAGCGGGTATTAGATTCTCTCCATGTGGGTTTTACCAGACATGGTTGGTTGATTGTCCTTGTATCCTGGTGGCTAACTTTCCCTAGAGTGAGTGATCCAAGAGACCACGCAGAACCTGCAGTGCCTTTATGATCCAGCCTTGAAAATCACATATTGTCACTTCCTTATTTTGTTGGAGTAATGTCACCCTGATAAAGTGAGGGGACCACACAAGATTAAAACGTACCACGGTCACCGTGGGCCATCTTGAGAACTGCCTTCAAAAGGTAGCATTTATTATAGTGTCACATTTAATCCATAGTAGTCAGGCTGCAGAGACTTTTTCCTCTTTTTATATATTTTTTGGAATATAGTCCATATTGTGATTTAGAACAGCTAAAATACCAAAATATATATTTAATGGTAGTCTGTACCTTAGATTTTAGTAACTAGCATTTAATTTTTGAAAGAGGTATGGATATTAATACATGTTTTTCTGAATGTTATTAATACTTTTTTAAAATTTCTGAGAATGAGACTAAAAGCTAATTGTTGACAGTAGCAGAATTAATGTCAGAATTTGCATAGACAATCATTAAACACCAGTGGTATTTCATTGAGAAATTATGTCATTATTGTGACATAACAACACATAAAGGAAAATGATTGGAAGTACAAGGAGAAATAGGTAACTCCATTGTTACAGAAAGCCCTCACATATGTACTGATATATGTACTCAATAAAAAAGGATACTAAAGATCTGAATTAACACAGCAAATTAAAATTGAAAGTTATACTGGGAACTTTGAACCAGAAATCAAAATACATAAATTGTTCTTGAGAAATAACTCTTTGCCACCCCGTGGACTGTAGCCCATCAGGTTCCTCCGTCCATGGGATTCTCCAGGCAAGAATACTGGAGTGGGTTGCCATTTCCTTCTCCAGGGGAATCTTCCCGACCCAGGGATTGAACCCAGGTCTCCTGCATTACGGGCAGACGCTTTAACCTCTGAGCCACCAGGGAAGCCTACCTTAGGAGGCTATATAACCTTATTACTAAAACTGAACTAGGAGAATACAAAAAAGATAAGGAAGCTATAGGTTATTCACAATAAATATACAAATCTTAAATAAAATATTATTAGCAGGTTATATTCAGCAGTGTTGAAATAATAATCCATCCTATCCAAGTAGGGTTTCTTCCTGGAATACAGATAAGGAGTTTGTCAACAGAGAGCTATTGAGATTTTATAATAATAATACAATTAACTGAGCAGACATGAGTTCAAGGAGAAAAATCAATGATGTCTATGGATGTACGCAAAGCATATGAGAAAAGTCAGTCCTGATTTCTTATTTCCAGATGGGATACTCTTGGCCACCTAAGAATAGAAAAAATGCCTTAATGGCATAAAGGTGTACGTAATGAGAGATCTAATAAGCAAGCAGTAATTAGTAGTAAACCTTAGACACCTTCCCCTTAAGGTTAGAAACAATTTATACCTGCCTTTACTCCTACTGTCCAGCCTTGTTCTGCAGGTCCTAATGAACACACTAAAAAAGAAAAAGGAATGAAATTTACAAATATCAAGAGCTGACAAAGTTTATAGACAGTATGATTGTCAAGTGTAATAATAACTGAGAAACTATTCTTTGAGGAGAATTTGGTTGAAAAATCTTTCTATAAATCAGACTTACTAATAGTAAGTCCCTTCTCTCTGCATGAGAACTAATTGGAAAATGACATGAGGAAAGGGGTATTTTAATAATCATAATCTTTCTGGGAATCATTCTAACACAGAAAGTACAAGACTTAAACCAAAAAGAGAAAAGAATATGGAAGGGTAAATGTACCTGAATGAGAAAGGTATGTGTTATAAAGGAATTTGGGTTTTTCTTTTTTTAAGTCATCTATAAATTCAGTGTCTCAATCCAAACCTGTAGATTTATTTTCTATGAAATTTGACAACTGATCCCAAAATTCATCTGGTCAAGGGAATGCACAAGAGTAGGCAAGGAGGGGCAGGGGTTTGGAGATGGGAAAGCCCAGTAAGAGGGAAAGGAATATGTCTTAATACCCAAACATAACTCGAAGTTAAAATTGTTTTTAACATGTGTGAACAAATAGCTCATTTGAACAAAACAGAAAGTCCAGAAACAGAGTAGTATTATACAGAAGTGTTTGGGATGTGATAAATTTGCCATTTCTAATAAATGGAATTGAAATAACTGCTAATTCATTTGTAGGAATGGAAAGAGAGTAGTTCCATATGTCATATCAAATGCAAAATCATAATCGAATTCCACTGATCTATTGAGATAATGGAGATTTATTTATTGATGAAGCATGAATTTCTACCTAAAAAGGCATTTCTGGTTCTTTGACTCTGGTTAAGCAATAATATAGGTAAATAAGTCACTTTTAGTATGTACATAATAATTAAAATTAACATTGTTTATTAAGAGCATGTATTTAATTTGCTAGGATTGATATTGATGTGTCTAAAGTATGTAGACATCCAGAGATCATTGGAAGCTAAGGAATGTGCATCATCACTAAAACTGGCAGGTCTCTCAGTCCTCACCTACCTGTAGTCCTCTGAAAAAGCCTAATGGTATTCCTCAGGATCTTGTTAAAGGACGATGACTTGCTCCAGATCAGTTACATAGTCTAAATAACACCATCTTTATGCCCATTCTTCCTGTGCTCCATTTGAGGGAAAAAAACAGCCTTATACAATAGTGAATCAAAATGATACATCCCACTGTGAAAACTTGAGCCATGCAGTACCTGTCGATGTATATTATACAGATGTACAATTCTCTTCCCGTCCCATTGACATAAAAAAGTATACAACGAATATACTGCTTTTCATGTTTAATACAAAAATTACCAAGTATTTAAATTTTTTTTCATTTGGTTATACAGGCAGTAAATATGGTTAACTTGGATTGTAAATCTTTGATAGTATACTTTGCTTATTTCTAGGGAAAAGTTGCTAAGCAAAGAGTAGTATGGATAAACTTGGGAGGAAGATTGTAGAGTATTTCTAAAGTTAGCATTTGTATGTTGGTTAACACTTTATTTTTACCTAAATATTAAAGTAAGCCCCTGCTAATCTCTGTTGGATGACATTCTTAGACTGGACTTTATATCCCTGCAGGAAAAAGCATAGCTTTTCAATGTTCTGTGACTTGAACCACCTTTTTCTCTAGTGTGTTCAAATAAGTGAGATTTTAGTGAAGTGTCATAACAAAGTTTTTTGTTGTGAATTATTTCTTAAGTGTAATTACCTCTCAACTACTGCCTGGTCAATTTTACTTACTAATTAACTAATTTAATCTTTCACACTGTTAATCTGGCTTGTTAAACTCTGTTAATCTGGTGAAATTTCAGGAAATTCAACAGGAGACAGATATCCCTGAAAGAGAACTTGTTAGAGCCCTGCAATCCCTCGCCTGTGGTAAACCAACACAGCGGGTCCTCACCAAGGAGCCCAAGTCAAAGGAGATAGAAAATGGTCACATATTTACAGTTAATGATCAGTTCACGTCCAAACTACACAGAGTCAAGATTCAAACAGGTATCTGAAATTATCTTTTTCTCTTAAAAATTACATACATATTTTTTCTTAGAAGTTCTTAACGTTGGATTTCTGTTTTTTAAAAAGTAACGTTTTTCTGTCTGCTGCATGATACATAGACTTAAGAGATAAAGTGACTTTTATCATTGTATGTTCCTGTCAAAATGCAGTTGAATCCAAGTTCAGTAAGCATTTGAAAAACTAATTCATAGTGTGAACAAGTATTATTTTCATATGGTTTTCAGCAAGTGAAATACAATTTTATGAATGTTTTCTTATTAAAAATTGCTTTTAACTGGTTAACAACTAGTCAATGAAGTCTGCTTTTAAAACTGATTTACAAATTTTTCAAAATTGTGAGTTATCTATTTAAAATTTAATCTTTAGATTCAGCTATTTATATTCTGATAAATATTTGTTAAATTTCAAAACTTTAAAAACCATATTATTTCTCTAACTTAAAAACAGAGATAACCCTGTTGTGAACAGTTTTTGGTTCAGCTTTTTTTAGGATGACAGTAAACGTCCTATCTATTGTATATTTAACAATGTAAGGTGTATATTTTCTATGTATTTAAGAAGGCAAAAAAGCACTTCACCTTTGCTGAATATTTAAACTCTTAGTGTAGCTTGCTACCTGGTTTTTAGATGAGCTTCCCAGTGATAATTTGTCCAGTACATCTAATATATCTGTGTAATAAAACCTGTGTTTATTAATCTAATAAAATCTGTGTAATTCATATCTGTGTATTTTAAAATAAGTGTTTAAAATGACTTCAATTTTCTGATTTTTATATATTAATAATAAAAGATAAAGTCTTAAAAATTTTTTTAATATTAAGTATACAGTTGATTGCCAGAATACACTGATTCAAGAACTTTGTATATACACTTTAGTTTTTCTTTTTGACTCTAAATAGGATATTTTTTTCACAGCAAAGTGGTATCTCTTTACAGCCATGACTACTTTGTTTATTCATTGGAACCCATATCATTGATCCATATCTTTGGGACACAGATGTATGTTAAAAAATAGAACAGTGCTAAAGGGTGGTTGTGGAATAAAGTATCTTTTTCACTAGTGTAAGACATAAGACTGCAGTTTTGGGCAGAGTTTTGGATTTCAGAAGTTACTTATATCTCAGATTTGGAGGATGTGTGGTGATACAGATCTGAATTACCTAGCCTCAGCCTGCTTAATCCTAAATTAATGTCTTTGTAATTCAAGATTATATCATGCCCAGCTAATATTGTCAGAAAGTATTATGATTATTTTAAAAAGTCATCTTCATAGATTTTTTATTTTTGGTGTTAAGTATGTAGTATATATGTATATAGTATTTTAGATTTCATTAAAAAAGAAATACAGTTAAATGTGATGAAAAATTTGACTAGATGACCTTTTTTAAAGTTTTCAGCTATCAAATTCCGTAAAGAAAAACGTGTTTCATTTTTGAAATGGTACTTAGAATCTATCTTGGCTCTTACTGATTTTTGTGGAAGTTAAAATTTTCTCTCTGGTGCTAAGTATATTCCTCCTGATACATAGAGATACTTAGGTACCCACTTACGCAGCAAATATCCTTGTTATGCTTCTCTTAAACACATTATGCCAGGCTCTGGGAGTGAACTCCGTCCTCACATTTTTAAAAACATAATCCACAGTCTTGGAGTATATTTATTTAGGTGACCAAATTTAGATGAAATAAGTGCGTTGTTAAAAAAAATTTTTCCCTCCACTGTTTTATCTGTTTTCACATCAGCAGAAAAAGTGAAAAATGCTGTAATAGACACTCAATTAAATTTTGCCACATTTGCTTAAGCACCTTTATTTCTACCTTCCCATTCCCCCTCTCCCTTCATATATGTTTTTTTTTTATAGTTCCTGCAGCATTTGGACTTAATTTGCAAACATCATAACATAATGTGCAAACATCGTAACACTTTTCCCTTAAATACTTGAGAATATACTTATCTCAGAATTAAGATTTTACCACAAAATTGTACTATATCAGACCCAGAAATTAATTTTTAATTAGAAATTCTAAACATCTATATGTATTACCCATATTTGCATGTCCACGGTTGTTTCATTTTCATAATCATATTTTTTGGGTCCAGGAGTCACTCAAGAGCTCCACATTACAGTGATTTTAATGTTTCTTTAGTTCTGTTTAAACCAGTGTCTCTATCTTTGTTTTTCTCCTTATGGTATGGAATTTTTGAAGAAAAGCATTTTTCTCCTTTAGTTGAGCATTTTAATCTAATTTTATTCTTTTTCTTGTTAATGTGTTGATTGATTTGGGAGAAGACCCTGAAAGTAGAATTCTTAACCAAGGAGTTCTAATTAGAAATAACTGAATGGGCACATGAGAATGATCTTCTGAATTGTAGTATGCTGTCTCATAGGTGTGCCCAAGCCTAAGTCAGCAATATTTTATGTGGTGCTTTGTAATATTTCAGTTTTTACTCCAGAAACTTCACATCTATCTATTATTGATAACCAAATAAACTGCATCAATTACCACTTTTCTTTCTCTGCTACTTCAATTAGAGCAAGGTTATAAGAGAAAGAACTTTTATATTTAAATCTTGAGAAGTTGGCTTGAAGACTGGGGAATAACAGAGTGAGACTACTCTGAAAGAGTGGAATGTAGTTTACATTGTTGTTCAGTTGCTCAGTCAGGTCTGACTCTTTGCGACCCCATGGACTGCAGCATGCTAGGCTTCCCTGTCCTTGGCTATCTCCTGGAGTTTGCTCAAACTCATGTTCATTGAATCAGTGATGCCATCCAACCATTCCACCCTCTGTTGCTCCCTTCTCCTCCTGCCCTCAGTCTTTCCTAGCATCAGGGTCTTTTCCAGTGAGTCAGATCGTCACATCAGGTGGCCAAAGTATTGGAACTTCAGCATCAGTCCCTCCAATAAAAATATTCAAGGTTGATTCCTTTAGGATTGACTGGTTTGATCTCCTTGCAGTCCAAGGGACTCTCAAGAGTCTTCTCCAACACCATAGTTAAAGCATCAATTCTTCAATGCTCAGCCTTTTTTATTGTCCAGCTCTCATATCTGTATGATTACTTGGAAGAACCATAGCTTTGACTATACGGACTTTTGTAGGCCAAGAATGTCTCTGCTTTTTAATGTGCTGTCTAGGTTTGTCATTGCTTTTATTCCAAGGAGCAAGTGTCATTTAATTTCATGTCTGTTGTCACCCTCCCCAGTGATTTTGGAGCCAAATTAGTGATATTGTGACATTTAGGAATTACTAACATAAATGACAAATTGTTGAATAATTGATGAGGTGTCCAAATGGAGTTTTGTTAAGAGACATTCTGGTGATACTTTAAAATTTTTTTATTTACCTAGCTAAATCTTGGCAATACATGCTCTTTTGTCCTCTTAAAGTCCCCACGTTTCTCCCATTTGATGTGGTTTTGGTGAGGCTTAACTTGAAGTCATATTGGTAAGATACTACTTAACATTTGGAAGTCGCAAGCAGTGAAAATTCTTCACTGATAATCTTACTGCTAACTATATGTGGCTACCATTTTTCTTCTAGGAAAGGAATCATTATAGTCTATAAAAATAAAATTGGTTTTATTATCTCTATAAAATTAAGCTTCTAATATTTAAAAAGAAAAATCCAGAATTAAATTTAATATTCAGTAAACTTTGAATTAGGTACTTTTTGTATGTTTATTTGAATAAAAGTATGTGTATAGTATATATTCAGAGGTTGAAATGGATTTTTTTAGGTTAAGGTTGCTTATAAATAATTTTTAATTGTGTGTGAAATTTGCATGATAATCACATGGTAAATGTCTTTATTTCTCTTGTAGTTGCTGCCAAGCAAGGTGAATCCGACCCAGAAAGGAAAGAAACAAGGCAGAAAGTAGACGACGACAGAAAACATGAGATAGAAGCTGCTATAGTGCGGATAATGAAATCTAGGAAGAAGATGCAGCACAATGTGTTAGTAGCAGAGGTGAGGACTCTTCCAGACAGCACTGATGTGGAAAAGGCAAAATCACTGTAACAGCTTAAACTTAGGAAAGTACTGTTGTATTTTAAAATACAGTCTTCAAATTTGAAAACTGTAGTCAATTAACACAGTATTAAAACCCTGGCACTTTCTTGACAGTTAAGCATAGCTGAGCATCAAATTGTGCACACCTTAAAAACAAACATGCTTGTAGTAAAGATGTAAGATCTTTGTGAAGCCATTCAAACAGTGAGGAAAGAGGTGATTAGGGTTGAATAAAGTATTGGGTGAAGATAGAGAACCAAATGAAGACAAATGGGAAGAGAAACTGACAGCATAGGAAATAAAAAAGAGGAGTGGAGTATGACTCTGAGGCCCCTAGCTTGATTGGCTAGATAGAGGTTGGTTTCTTTAACTGAAAAGGGAAAGGGTATGTACTGCTGTGTTCCACAGGTCAGTTAAAATCATTTTTATCAGTTGACTTTGTATTACATTGGCAAAGGAAGAGAATTATGGGTGAATGGTCAGTAATTTCAAAAATCATTTAAAAACCAAATCAAGTAAACATTTAATATGTGCTGGCAATTAGGTGACTGATTAGTTTTCCCATTTTCATTGGACTGGTAAGAGTGAACATTTGGTGGCAGTGCCTTGAGAAGTAAATGGAGCTAAAACCAAGTGAGTGGCTTGTCCTTTGGGATGCTGTCTTGTGGGCAAGGGCACGAAGAATAACACCTAGAGGATTATGTGTTGAGGTGAGGGCATCTGAACATTTTTTTTCTAGATGGGAACACCTTGTGTTGCATTTATAGTCTAAGGATAAAGAAAGGATGCTTAAAAACAAAAGGAAAGAACAGGGATGAGGGATAATTGATGTACTAAAGTCTAGAAAAAGAAAGGCAAGAGAATTGTGTAGAGAACGCACAGGCAGTTAATGTGTTAATGAATGCTACTGAGTACCTCTTCCTGAAGCCCAGGGCAGGAGGCAGGGGTGTTTCTAAAGAAAGGTGGATACATGCTTGGATAAACAGGTTAAGTGCAACATGGTGGGAGTTAGAGGAATTTCACATGAAAATGACTTCTTTTCTTACGTAAAACAGGATGTGAGGTTATGGTGCTTGGAAACTTGCTATACTATAAATTTGTGTTATCAGTCTGTACCAGAGTTTGGCAGCCTATTTTTAAATGGCATGAAAGCACCTATAGATAACAAATGAGGGTGGCTGTTCCAGGAAAAATTTACAACAGGCAGTGGGCTGCATTTGCCTGTAGGGTGCGATTTGTTGACTCCAGGTCTACACAAAAGGTATAAACACTACAACTTAGTAAAGAACTGAATATGGCTTTTGGGGTGTTGTAGAATAGGTGCTTATGAAATAGAACCAAAGGAATTGAAGGTACTGTTGCGACTGCAGATAAAGTGATCTTACATGAAAGAAGGAGGTAAGATCAGAAGGATTTAGATTCTCATCTCTTCTGGTTCTGTTTGCTGCTTACAACTTGTCATTTTTCCTCTCTGGCTTATTTTCCACTTTTGTAAAATGAGACAGCCAACTTTGCAGGGTTAAGAGTATCAAATAAATATATATAAAACTGACATATATAGAGAGTGTATAGTCAGGTTGCAGCTACTGTGCTGTAGTTAACTGTTTTATTATTACTAATGTAACAAGACCTAGAATCCTGACAGCTGTTGAAGAAAAGAATACTAACAGTAGCACTCAACTGTGGGACAATGCATTATTCTGCATCACATCTATTAACTCATTTAATATACACAACAACTTCATGAGGTTAATAATTTCCCAAGGACCCAGAACTAGTGAGAGAGCTGGAATTTGAATCTGAATTGGGATAGTAACTTAGAAGGCACTAGATTATAGCTTCAAAGTGGTTAAACTGTAGGGTGGTAATAAATTGATATGAATATATTCCAACTAATTCATCTGCTAATCCATTTGCTAATCCTCACATGAGGAGATATGTTCTAGCCAGCCACACAGGACGTTTTCAACAGTATCGTTTTTAATTTTCATAGTCAAATTACTGAAGTTTGATCTGAGTCTTAAAATGGTACATCATTTCATTTCAAAGATAATTGTGTGTTTATATGGAAATATTTTTTGTTTCCAATTTTCTGGTAGAAGTTAGTTTATTTTTTAACCTTCTCTTTTAGGTAACTCAGCAGTTGAAGGCTCGATTCTTACCAAGTCCAGTTGTTATTAAAAAACGTATTGAAGGACTTATTGAGAGAGAATATTTGGCACGAACACCTGAGGATCGCAAAGTATACACATATGTAGCATAAAATGCGTTCAGAAACTTGATTTATTATTGGACTGTACTCTTCGCATGGACTGGGAAGTTCTTTTAAATCATTAAATATTAAGACGACCATCTCTTCTATTAAATTACAGTACATGTTCTAGACCATTCAGATCAAGCCTTTACTCCCTTTGAGAGTTTTCAACATCAGTTGATTGAGCTTCAGGCTTTACAACGTTTATCCCTGTAGAGATCATCTTTACAGTTCCTCGGGAAAATGTGAATGTGCTGAGTTTTGTTTTCAATACTGTATGAAAACAGGAAAAAATAAAACAAAATTTAGAAAATACAGCTCATTAAAATAAAAATTGTTGGATTTCATTTCCCCAGGTCTTCAGTGTTCATGTAATTGTGTTTTTGTAGCGTTGCTTAGCACTTTGCACATTGTATAAGTTGGGTAACAATAATGGTAAAAGCAGTGACACGATTCCCAGTTATCTCGCTCTGCTTAAGGCATTTCTTTAGCTCGTCTTGTTTTAATTTAAAGGTTTGATTACATACAGAGACCCAAGCATAAAATTTGAGCATGCTTTATTCTACCACTTGCACTTACTAATCTAATAGCCTTATGACCAGGAACCTTTGTTTTGGGCTCAGTACACACCCTGATTTGATTTTTCCCTACTGTAATTTGAGATGTCCCAAATTCTTAACAATGATTAGGTTTTGTTCTGCATTATTTCTAGAGAAAGAAAATATTTTAGTATGTATAAATTGTACAATAATTTTTTGCTGTTGTATGCACTGCTAATAGTGGATTGTATAGGGCAGTGTTTATTTCACTTATTGTAGGCAAACACAAATGAGTTTAGTATACATATACTCACTAATTCAAGTATGTCAGAGCACAAAGTTGGCAGCTGGTTATATTTAATTCAGCCCCTCTGAAAAGCACATGTGGTCTACACTTTGTTTCTAAATATCTTAGGTTCCCCCTCTCAAATATATATATTTTGGTGAAGCTGGGATCCACTGTTAATTTTCTGCTTCAGAATGCATTCTAAAGATGCAATAAATATGATTACCTTAATATTTTTTAATAAGATCTTCAGTTCTTGCAGCTGCAATTTGGAAAGTGATTAAGCAATATTTTTCAAACCTGATGATTCTTGGATATTTAGCTCTTATAATCCAAAGAGTCATCATTTTATGTTTTCAAAGATGTGCTTTGTGCTGAAGATTCACGTCAGTTATCTTGTGCTTCCAACTTTCACCAATATTTTTTACCTGACTGATCTGCCAAGGATTATAGTTCGCTTTAACTTCAGAGTATTTTTATCTTCAATTTTATTTAATTTTGTTTCATTTTGTTTTCATAAGACAATGTTTCAGATATGTAATTGGGGCAAACCACTATAGATTTCTGTTGATAGAAAGATGAAATGTTACTAATAATGTCACCAACTGACCCTTGGTTGACTATGGTAAACTGTTGATACATTTATTAGAATGTATGTCTCAGAAGGTGATATCTGTTTAAATTTATGGTCAAGTTAAAACTGAATTCTAATATGGATTAAAAATTCCACATAAATATTTTTCCCCGTGCGTCTTGGGTTATAATTTTCCTTTCAGACTTGGAAATATGCTCTTATTGCATTTAATTTCGTCTCCATTTGTACTGTAGAAATACAGGCCTTATGCTCTTCTCAGTGCTTTCCAGTTTTGCATGATATACAAGTGAAAGCTACATATACAAGATACATATACAAGATACAAGTGAAAGCTATCATGAACATTATTCTCAGGATGCTTTGACCATACTTGAGCGGTAGTCAGTCAGGTGTAACATGGGAAGGTGAAAGGTTTCCCTTTCAGACTTCACACAATTGGAATTTCTATAATGATAGGGTGTTTATCTACAGGAAAATACTGGTATTGCACATTTCATTATTTTTTTTAATTGGTCTCAGTTTCCAATTAAATGATTTATATATATATATATAAAACTTTAGGGAATAGAATACTTACTGTCAAGTTAATATGAAAGATGTAAAAACTTCCGTTTGAAGTCTAAATGAGACATTAAAACAAAAATTTAGGTTGTGGTTGAATTATTAAAAATCAGTCAAGTTAAATTTGTATCATCGTCTCAAGTATGGATACACAAATCACACGTAGAATTCAGAGACACACTTGTTAGTTTTGGAGAACAGGTTTGATATCTATGCTTCTAAATGCTTATAAATACATTAAAACATTTCTGAATTGCAGTTGAGTTGAGCGATCAGCGAATGCAGCTGTTTTGCATTCAGTTGCATTTCAGTCAATTGCAGTTGAGTTGAATGGTCGGAAAATGATGCTGTACTGAAAAACAAAATTGGATCACCCAACATGTTTTAAATGTTTTAGTGCATTAGCTTTATTTTAGTTCATAAAGCTCATAGTGATACATTTTGACGTTGCTTTCTTTTCAGCAAGAGGTCATTCATGCTGTTCTTTGTTTTTTAATGTCTTAATCTCAAACAATGATTCTAACCATTCATTTAATCCTGTTGATGTGAATAGATTTTGGTGACTTACTTGAAGAATTTTAAGGAGGTTGGATACATAGTTTTTCAGTTGCAAAAATGATGTACTCTTTGTCCACTTGTTTAATTGTAATTCTCTGCTATCATTTTTGAATCCAGGACAGTGTTTATTTTGAATTGTTATATAGTTATATTATTTAAAGATTGAAAACTCATTGCAATTAGGGAACACACAGCCTCACGAAATAAACTTGTGGTTGTGATTGTATGGTTCTTATGTCAGTGAATTTTAAAAGGGGGCGGGAGAGGGATGCATGTCTTGCTAAAGGGTATATTAAAATCACCCGTGTAGCACTGTAAACATAGACAGGTACCACCACCACCCCCAAAGATGCTGGTGTACTCTCTTGGCAGAAATCTCATCATAGCAAAGCGCTGACGATGCTCCTCCCCCCAGAGTGTACATTGAGTAGCAGGAAAGGCTTAGGTGACAGGCAGTGACCTTACAATTATGTCTGCATCCCTAGGAGACTATTTTGCATGATCTCAGCCTTCTAAGTATTTAGTTCCCAGTTCTAGAAAACAATTGAATGTTCATGCCAAGTAATGTTGCTTTTGTTTACAGTTTTAAACATACTTTGAATAAGCATCACAAGGTTTCATCTTTGCCTGCCTTATAGCCTTGTTTATCACAGTGTCTGTCTACAATGCGGGAGACTCAGGTTCAATCCCCGGGTTGGGAAGATCCCCTGGAGAAGGAAATGGCGATCCACTCCAGTACTATTGCTTGGAAAATCCCATGGACAGAGGAGCCTGGTAGGCTACAGTCCATGGGGTTGCAAAGAGTTGGACACGAATGAGCGGCTTCACTTTCACTTTTCACTTTCACTTTCATCTCATGAGTGCTATTTTTGTCCAAGTCTAGGGAGGAGAGCAGTGAACGTACCACAGTTGTAGATCATGTATTCAATATGGTGCATATAGTCAGGCAATACGTATTTTGTGCACTATCAGTACGAATATTAAAACATTTCGGGTTAGCAAAATCGTTTAAATCATTTCTGTTCCCCAAAGCAGAAACAAATATGTAAGTGTTAAACAGTGATATAATACTTACCACCATGTGCCAGATGGTATTCTGAGTGCTTTGTGTATGTTGTTTAACTTAGTTGAAACATGGTCTCCATGAGATGAGAACTATTGATTATAACTAGTGTTGCCCAAGCTTAATACTACTCGTTCAGTCACTTAACTTGTCTTGTTCCTTTGCGATCCCATGGACTGCAGCACGCCGGGCTCCTCTGTTTTCCCCTGTCTCCTGGAGTTTGCTCAGATTCATGTCCATTGAGTTGGTGATCTAATCATTTCATCCTCTGCCTTTTCCTTTTGCCTTCAGTCTTTCCAGCATCAATGGAAAAAGGAGTTGGCTCTTCCATCAAGTGGCCAAAGTATTGGAATTTCAGCAACAGTCCTTCCAATGAATATTCAGAGTTGATTTCCTAGAAACTCAAGAGTCTGCTCCAGCACCACAGTTCAGAAGGATCAATTATTGGGCATTCAGCCTTCTTCATGGCCCAACTCTCTCACCCATACATGACTGCTGGAAAAACCATAGTTTTACTATATGGACCATTGCTGGCAAAGTGGTGTCTGTGCCTTTTTTATACGCTGTCTAGGTTTGTCATGTCTCTCCTTCCAAGGAGCAAGCATCGTTTTAAGTTCGTGGCTGCAGTCACCATCTGCAGTGATTATGGAGACCAAGAAAAGAAAATCTTTCTGCTTGTACTCTTTCCCCTTCTGTTTGCCATGAACCGATGGGACTAGATGCTGTAATTTTAGTTTTCTGAAATTTTTTTAATTTAAATTTATTTTAATTGGAGGCTAATTACTTTACAATATTGTATTGGTTTTGCCATACATCAATATGAATCTGCCACGGGTGTACAAGTGTTCCCCATCCTGAGACCCCCTTCCACCTCCCTCCCCATACCATCCCTCTGGGTCATCCCAGTGCACCAGCCCCAAGCTTTAAGCCAGCTCTTTTCACTTTCTTCTCTCACTTTGATCAAAAGGCTCTTTACTTCTGGGCTTTCTGTCATTAGGGTGGTGGCATCTGCATGTCTAAGGTTATTGATATTTCTCCTGGCAGTCTTAATAGCAGCTTTAGCTTCATCTGGCCTGGCATTTTGGATGATGTATACTCTGCATATAAGTTGAATAAGCAGAGTGACGATATACAGCCACCTTGTACTTCCCCAGTTTTGAACCAGTCTGTGTTTCCATGTTTGATTCTAATGTTGCATTTTGACCTGCATACAGGTTTTTCAGGAGACAGGTAAGGTAATCTGGTATTCCCATCTCTTAAGAATTTTCCAGTTTGCTGTGATCCACACAAAGGCTTTAGCATAGTCAATGAAGTAGATGTTTTCCTGGAATTCCTTTGCTCTCTGTGTGATCCAGTGAATGTTGCCAATTTGATCTGCTCCTCTGCCCCTTTGCAACCCAGCTAGTACATCTGGAAGTTACTGATTCATGCACTGCTGAAGTCTAGCTTGAGGGATTTTGAGCATACCTTGGTACCATGTGAAATGAACACAATTAATTGTACAGTAGTTAGAACATTCTTTGGCATTGGAATGAAAACTATCCCTTTCCTGTCCTCTGGCCACTGCTGAGTTTTCAAAATTTGCTGACATTGAGTACAGCATGTTAGCATCATTTTAAATAGCTCAGCTGTCACCTCCACTAGCTTTGTTCACGGTAATGCTTCCTAAGGCCCACTTGACTTCACACTCCAGGGTGTCTGGCTGTAGGTGAGTGACCACACCATCATGTTTATCTAGGTCTTTTAAGATCTTTCTTGTATAGTTGTTGTTCTGTTAGGTCTTCACTGTTTCTGTCCTTTATTGTGCTCATCATTGTATGAAGTATTCCCTCAATATCTCCAATTTTCTTGAAAAGATCTTGTCTTTGCGACTCTATTTTTTTCTTTATTTCTTTGCAATGTTCAATTAAGGCCTTCTTAACTTGCTATTCTGTGACACTACATTGAATAGAGTGTACGTGAAGTCGCTCAGTCGTGTCCGACTGCGACTCCATGGACTGTAGCCTACCAGGCTCCTCTGTCCATGGGATTTTCCAGGCAGTAGTACTGGAGTGGATTGCTATTTCCTTCTCCAAGGAATCTTCCCAACCCAGGGATTGAACCTGAGTCTTCCACATCGTAGACAGATGCTTTACTGTCTGCGGTCTCAGCCAAAAGGCCGAGAAGCCTTTTTCTCTTGCCTTTCGCTTCTCAGCTATTTGTAAGTCCTCCTGAGACAATCACTTTGAATTCTTGCATTTATTTTTCTTTGGGATGGTTTTGGTCATTGCCTATTGTACAATATTTTGAACTTCCGTCCATAGTTCAGGCACTCTTAGATTTAATCCCTTGAATCTACCCATCACCTCAACTTTATAGTCATAAGGGATTTGACATAGGTCATATCTAAGTGGCCTAGTGACTTTCCCTACTTGCTTCAATTTAAGCCTGAATTTTGCAGTAAGAAGCTCATGATCTGAGCCATAGTTAGCTCCATGTCCTGTTTTTGCTGACTATAGCCCTTTTCCCATCTTTGGCTGCAAAGAACATAACCTGATTTTGTTACTGATCATCTGATGATGTCCATGTATAGAGTCGTCTCAGGTTATTGGAAAAGTGTTCTTAATGAAGACTCAGCATGTCGTCTTGACAAAACTGTTAGCCTTTGCCCTGCTTCATTTAGTACTCAAAGGTCAAACTAGGTTGTTTGGGTATCTGTTGACTTCTTACTTTTCCATTCCAGTCACCTATGATAAGGACATTTTGTGTGTGTGCGTGCGTGCGTGTGTTCTAGTTCTTCAACTGCTTAACTTCAGCTTCTTTGTCATCAGTGGTTGGGGCATAGACTTGGATAACTGTGATGTTGAATGGTTTGCCTTGGAAATGAACCAAGGTCATTCTGTCGTTTCTGAGGTTGCACCCACATACTCCATTTTGGACTCTTGTTGACTATGAGGGCTACTCCGTTTCTTGGGATTCTCGCCTGCAGTAGTAGATACAGTGGTTCAGTCCAGTTCAATTCAGTCGCTCAGTCGTGTCCGACTCTTTGTGACCCCATGAATTGCAGCACGCCAGGCCTCCCTGTCCACACCATCTCCTGGAGTTCACTCAGACACATCCATCAAGTCCATGATGCCATCCAGCTATCTCATCCTGGGTCATCCCCTTCTCCTGCCCCCAATCCCTCCCAGCATCAGAGTCTTTTCCAATCAGTCAACTCTGCATGAGGTGGCCAAAGTACTGGAGCTTCAGCTTTAGCATCATTCCTTCCAAAGAAATCCCAGGGCTGATCTTCAGAATGGACTGGTTTGATCTTGCAGTCCAAGGGACTCTCAAGAGCCTTCTCCAACACCACAGTTCAAAAGCATCAATTCTTTGGCGCTCAACCTTCTTCACAGTCCAACTCTCACATCCATTCGTGACCACTGGAAAAACCATAGCCTTGACTAGACAGACCTTAGTTGGCAAAGTAATGTCTCTGCTTTTGAATATACTATCTAGGTTGGTCATAACTTTCCTTCCAAGGAGTAAGCGTCTTTTAATTTCATGGCTGCAATCACCATATGCAGTGATTTTGGAGCCCCAAAAAATAGTCTGACACTGTTTCCACTGTTTCCCCATCTATTTCCCATGAAGTGATGGGACCGGATGCCATGATCTTCGTTTTCTGAATGTTGCGCTTTAAGCCAACTTTTTCGCTCTCCTCTTTCACTTTCATCAAGAGACTTTTTAGCTCCTCTTCACTTCCTGCCATAAGGGTGGTGTCATGTGCATATCTGAGGTTATTGATATTTCTCCCAGCAATCTTGATTCCAGCTTGTGTTTCTTTCAGCCCAGCGTTTCTCATGATGTACTCTGCATAGAAGTTAAATAAGCGGGGTGACAATATACAGCCTTGACGTACTCCTTTTCCTATTTGGAACCAGTCTGTTGTTCCATGTCCAGTTCTAACTGTTGCTTCCTGACCTGCATACAGATTTCTCAAGAAGCAGGTCAGGTGGTCTGGTATTCCCATATATCTCAGAATTTTCCACAGTTTCTTGCAATCCACACAGTCAAAGTCTTTGGCATAGTCAAGAAAGCAGAAATAGATGTTTTTCTGGAACTCTCTCGCTTTTTCCATGATCCAGCGGATGTTGGCAATTTGATTTCTGGTTCCTCTGCATTTTCTAAAACCAGCTTGAACATCAGGGAGTTCACGGTTCACATATTGCTGAAGCCTGGCTTGGAGAATTTTGAGCATTACTTTACTAGCATGTGAGATGAGTGCAATTGTGCGGTAGTTTGAGCATTCTTTTGCATTGCCTTTCTTTGGGATTGGAAGAAGAGAGAAGAAAGCCTTCTTCAGCGATCAATGCAAAGAAATAGAGGAAAACAACAGAATGGGAAAGACTAGAGATTTCTTCAAGAAAATTAGAGATACCAAGGGGACATCTCATGCAAGGATGGGCTCGATAAAGGACAGAAATGGTATGGACCTAACAGAAGCAGAAGATGTTAAGAAGAGGTGGCAAGAATACATGGAAGAACTGTACAAAAAGATCTTCACAATCCAGATAATCATGATGATGTGATCACTAATCTAGAGCCAGACATCTTGGAGAGTGAAGTCAAGTGGGCCTTAGAAAGCATCACTATGAACAAAGCTAGTGGAGGTGATGGAATTCCAATTGAGCTATTTCAAATCCTGAAAGATGATGCTGTGAAAGTGCTGCACTCAATATGCCAGCAAATGTGGAAAACTCAGCAGTGGCCATGGGACTGGAAAAGGTCATTTTTCATTCCAATCGCAAAGAAAGATACAGTGGTTATCTAAATTAAATTGGCTCATTCCTGTCCATATTAGTTCACTGATTCCTAAGATGTTGGTGTTCACTCTTACCATCACCTGCTTGACAACGTCCAATTTACCTTGATTCATGGACCTAATATTCCAGATTCCTATGCAATATTATTTTTTGCAGCATTGGACTTTACTTTCACTATCAGACACATTCACAACTGAGAGTCATTTCTGCTTTGGCCCAGCTACTTCATTCTTTCTGGAGCTACAACTAATTGCCCTGCATTTTTCCCCAGTTGGAGAAGGAAATGCCAGCCCACTCCAGTATTCTTGCCTGGAGAACTGCATGGACAGAGGAGCCTGGCAGGCTACAGTCCACAGGGTCAAAAGAGTTGGACACGACTTAGCGACTAAACCACCACCTTTCCCAATAGCATGTCAGATACCTTCCGACCTGGGGGGGGCTCACCTTCCAGTGTCATATCTTTTTACTTTTTCATACTTCCATGGGGTTCTCACGGCAAAAATACTGGAGTGGTTTGCCATTTCCTCCTCCAGTGGACCATGATTTGTCAGAACTCTTCACTATGACTGGTCTGTCTTGAGTGGCCCTGCACAGCATGGCTCATAGCTTCATGAGTTACACCGGCCCCTTCACCAGGACAAGGCTGTTACCCATGAAGGGAAAGTGAAGGTTACTACTAGGAAATGGCAGAGCCTAGAATTGGGTCTGGGTTTGATCCTATGTCTGGCTCCTAGCTTATCTTCCATATTGCAAATTGACATTTTCTACTTAAAAATTTATCATTTATTTTGTACCTCATTCACATGAAAAAGATGTTATGGAAAGCTAAAGGCAATATAAAAGCATGGAACTTAAAGACTTTAGTTGATGGAGTCAGAAATGGCAACCCACTCTGTATTCTTGGCTGGAAAAAATCCCATGGGCAGAGAAGCCAGCAGGCTACAGTCCATGGGGTCACAAAGAGATAGACTGAGCGACTGAACATTATTTGTTGATCACAGTTTTTAGTAGGAAGGGTATATAGGGAAGGTAATGGCTACTATTCTGGAGTCTCAGTGAATTTCTTATATATTTCAGTGGGCAACACGGATAGATGCTTTATTTAAAATTAAATCTTGGATTTAAAGAAACATTTTACTTTTTGTATGCCTGTCCTGTACCAAATCATTTAGCCAGAAGTAAAAGGAGACCCAAGAATTAATAAGTAATAATGGAAATGAAGCTAACTTGTGGAAACATGAGTAGTTACAACAACTTAAAACCCCATTCATTTAATAATTTTAGATATAGCCAGTTTGTTTGTGAATGAGTGACTTGATCCTCAGTATTGGGGTCTAAAGTGAACCTCCACTAAGCCACACCAAAATAACTCTGTATGTGAAGAGCTCAGAGTAATCTTACTTTTTAGTCACAGTGAAATTGTCAAATTTCAATATTCAGGTAAAGTACAATTCAAATAATACATAAAACTAAGAATTTTTACAGTGTGGGAAAATTAAAATTTTAAGCCTTAAAATTCTTTCTGTAGTTGTGATTCTTGAGGAAATGCCTCAGCATCGTGTCTGGCATGTCGTGGGTGTAGGCACTCAGTAAATCTCAGATGAATGTGCACAATAATCACGAAATGATTTGAAAGAAAGTCTTAGAAAAATTGAGCTTTATAAAATTCATACTAGAGATATGACAATATGGTATAAGGGTTATATATATATATTCTACTTTTATAAATGAAATCACTTGACCTTTGATTTTTAACTAGGTACAAAGTGGGAAATGCAGATCAACTGCTGGGTTGCTCCAGATGGTATTAAATACTTATTTTTGCCCTCTTGACTCAACGTCCTATGGAAAAAAACTCAGACTAGTGATCTAAAAACTCATGAGCCCACTTAGAGCTAATGAGGTGCAGGAATTTAGGCCCAAGTTTCTGAGTCCAAAACCCGTGCTTCCAGCGAATGTTCATGGGTCCTCAGTTGTTTCGGCAGGCAGTGGACAGAACATGGATCTGGATCTGAAAGGTGATTTTTTTGGTGAGTATTTTGGTGAAAGTTTGTGTTGACTTCTGAAAGTGTTCTGTGGAGAATTTGATGTTGTGAAACTCTATAGATCCTGCACAAGAGAAAAATTGGTGATTATCAACTGTGCATATCACTGTATCTGGTATATGTAACTTATTTTTGTCTATAAGTTTATAGAACCGATGTAAGGTATCCATATCTGTAGAATTAATCTTTTATTTCCTGCCTGATGCGATATCCTCTGAATTAAAAAAGATAGCCACTGGACTGATTTTATTTTATTTAATGGAATAGAATTGTAAGTGGAAAGAGAAAACTTACCTAAAGGGCATGGAATTGAATGAGGAATAGGACTGCATTTTGTTGCAGTGTAGCTCTAGCAGTCAGCAGCCAGTGTATGTCACTAGAGATTGTCAAGAGCTTATTGCAACTTCTACATCGGAGAAGGCCCTTAAGAAAGTCTATAAATACTACGTTTATAGTATCACTTAAAAAAAAAAATTCCCCCTTAGGCATTTTCCAGTACTCCTAAGAAGAGCATTCTTACTATTCTTTGACCGAAATTAGTATTATTGAAATTTGTATTAAGGCATCTAATTCACCAAACTGACTTGAGCTAATTAAAAATTAATTCAATCCATTCTCAGAAGAGGGAAAGGTTGCAGAAGCTTTTAAAAGCGGTTCCCGAAGAGGAATGACAACTGCTTCACTGTTTTAAAGCCTGACTGCTCACCGTAGTTTCTTAAGGGAGCTTTAAACAAAACAAAAACAACGCCTCTTGTAGATTATGATTTGGTAGGCCTGAGGTGATTCTTCAATGCAGCTAAATTTGGGAATCATTGCTTTAGATTACATGTGTTACAATAAAGCATATAATGTCCCAGTTTTACTAATTGGAGAAAACATTCCCTTGACAATGTTATGCAAATTATGAGATGTTCGTACACATCTTTCATGCATTTATTGAGCCTCAGCTGATTACGGCAACTTGTTGGTCAAGTCAAGACATTTGATTGCCAAGTGAGCCAGTTCATTTCAAGCTACGCATGCTCACAGATCACAATATTAATTGCAACGAATCAGTGAATCCTCATAATTGCAGGGGGGAAACATCGGGATGCATCAGTAATAGTGTCATAGTCAAAGGGAAGGCTGTGGTCTTAAAAATTTTTTTTTAATTAGGCCTTTCTGCTGGGAGAAATTAAATTTAGAAACCAGGTGTTCAAAGCCCAATGACCTCTGTCCCATTAGTATGAGTTTAGATAGCAACTTAAAAGAGTGATTCTAAGAAAAAAGTCAATGCCTACTGAACCTATCTGAATTTTTTTCTCCCATAAAGATTGATTGGTTGTGAATCAGTTTACTGAGATCTGGGTGACAAAGAATTGGTACATTTATGTTGTCAGCCTTGTAAAATCACATGCGAGGGTTAACCAGTCTGGCTATCATCAGCATAACCTCAATGGTGCCAAGTATTTCTAGGGAGAGTTACTCTTTGGTTTGAGGAGCATCCACTTAGTCTGATTGAGGTGCCTCCCTTAAGGCCACAGGAATTGCTCCTTCAAGCCCAGCATGGGTACACAGCCTGTTAATGTTTATTAATATTTATACTGTTTACTTCTCCACTGGCCTCAACTGTGAATCCAGTGGTAGAACAGGGTGCCAAATGGCATTATTTCTCCTGAGGGAGATTTTCCCCTCTGTAGCTTCACTTAGGGGAGAAGGCAATGGCACCCCACTCCAGTACTCTTGCCTGGAAAATCCCATGGGTGGAGGAGCCTGGTGGGCTGCAGTCCATGGGGTCGCGAAGAGTTGAACACAACTGAGCGACTTCACTTTCACTTTCACTTTCCTGCATTGGAGAAGGAAATGGCAACCCACTCCAGTGCTCTTGCCTGGAGAGTCCCAGGGACGGGAAGCCTAGTGGGCTGCCATCTATGGGGTCGCACAGCGTCGGACACAGCTGAAGTGACTTAGCAGCAGCAGCAGCGGCTTCACTTAGAGTATTTGGAGCTTGAATTTATCAAAGACATGCTCGCTGTCACTATAATACCTCATAGCATGATACCTGCCACTTAGTTCTCAAATTCTAACTTCATTCCACCCCTTAATAGCAGCGTTCACTTATGAGGCAATGGGCTTCCCAGGTGGCGCTAGTGGTAAAGAATCCGTCTGCCAATTCAGGAAATGCAGGAGACTCGGGTTCAGTCCCTGGGTCGGGAAGATCCCCTGGAGGAGGGTATGGCAACCCACTACAGTATTCTTGCCTGAGAATCCCATGGACAGAGGAGCCTAGCTGGCCACACTCCATGGGGTCACAAAGAGTCAGACATGACTAAGTGACTGACAGACACACACAACTTCCTTCTTTGGTTAAAAAAAAAAAAAGTACATACTAGAAAAGCAAAAACATAAAAATATGTCTACATATATACAAAAATGCTGCATCAATCCCAAACAGCCAAAGATTTACCAGATTTGTATTCTTTTCATAATTTCTGGTGTCAGTTTTCTGTAACTGTGTTACACTCATGTCTAAACCTTTCTGAGAAGTGAGTGTATACATAATCTGACCTGTCTCTGATGATTCTGGGTCAATGGACAGCTGTAGTAAAGTTTTGTGCCTTTTGTCTGGGGCTTTTTTATGGCCTCCCTCCAACTCTGGCTGAATCTGCCTGCAAGTTGCTTCCTTGTTCAGTGGGCTTGCCTGTTAACAGCTTCCATGCTTCTCCTGTGCTAAAGATGGGGAAAAAAATAACTGCAGTGGCACAGTTGCTGTTCAGAAGGAAATGAGGCTAAGACACTAGGAGGGAAGGAATCAAGAGCCTGGCTTTGCTAGAGTTTGCCAGGCAATTTGGGTTTGGACTCCTGTTGGTTCAGACGGTAAAGAATCTGCCTGCAGTGCAGGAGACCTGAGTTCGATCCCCGGGTCGGGAAGATCCCCTGGAGAAGGGAATGGCAACCCACTCCAGTGTTCTTGCCTGGAGAATCCCTATGGACAGAGGAGCCTACCGGGGTACAGTCCATGGGGTCACAAAGAGTTGGACACGACTGAGTGACCTAACACTTTCGCTTCTAAAGTGAGGAAATCGAACCTCCGTAATGTGTATGTGTGCCTGTGCTCACTCAATCGTTTCTGACTCTGTGAGCCCATGGACTGTAGCCCTCCAGGCTCCTCTGTCCATGGAATTCCCCAGGCAAGAACACTGGAGTGGGTTGCCATTTCCTACCCCAGGGCATCTTCCCGACCCAGGGATCCCTATCTCCTGCGTTGCAGGTGTCCCAGATGGTGCAGGAGTAAAGAATTTTCTGCCATAATAATGGTGTGTAATTGCATAATATGAAATTGCCTCTGTATAGACTTCTAATTCTTTAAAAGTTTGTCAGTCCAGGTTTACTAAAACAAAACAAAACAAAAAAACCTTTAAAAAGTAGTGAAGGAGTTAAAAGGGGTCCGTGGAGGATAGGGTAACAATAGCAAATCTCAGAGATTCACTATTGAATTTATTCAAGACAGGGTATATGCAGACAATTTATAAGATGTGCATATTTTCAGAAGTTCCCAATATTCGCAGTGAGAACTCCCCTTCATCCACAGGTGGAATTTGGTACTGCTGTTAGATGAACATTCTCAATGTGTTACCTAGTTTGTATATCATGTAACTTACTAAATTTAAGAATGTCAATGTAATGAAATATATTTAAATTGAATAATGTTTTGCTCAGAATTAATTTTTTTATATTATGTGTCTATACATAGTGAACCATCTTTAATATGTATCTTCATCACATTTAGGTGTATATCTTCTATATGCCAGGTAGAGATTTATTTAGGCCCTCGCGACTCAGAAGTGAACAAAACAGACAAGCCATGCCCTCAAGAACAGTGCACTTGGGACTTCCTGGCAGTCCAGAGGTTAGGGTTCCACACTTCCACTGCAGGGAGCGCGGATTCCCCTGATTGGAGAACTAAGATGCTGCATACGGCATGACATGGCCGAAAAAAAAAGAAAAACCAGAGTACACTGAGGAGAATTGTCAGATAAAATTATATAACATGCATAATGTGATAAGCACTGTGAGGAAAAATAAAAGCAGCTCAAGGGCATGAAGAGGGCATGACGGAAGAGAGTTCTAATTCTGAATAGAATGATCAGCGTAGGACTGTCTTACTGAGAAGCTCGCATTTGAGCTAGATATGATCTGGAAGAAGTGAAGGAGCAAGCACGCCATGCCACTATTTAGAAAGAATGATCCAGGCAGAGAAATAAAACAGTTCACAGACTGGATTAAAGTGTCAAAGCAACAGACATGGGGCTGACTTCACTGTGCAGAGTCTCAGGGAGGGAAAGAGAGAAGTGAGAAGTAAGAAGGGGCCAGATGGCGGAGGGCTTTGCAGGCCTCAAAAAGACTGGCTTTTACTTCCAGTGGAATGGAGAACCACTGCAGGGGGCTAAGCAGAGGAATGACACCCTCACTCATCCTTTAGAAAGATCACTCTAGCTGCTATATTCTCTGACTACTCCAGTAATCTGATGGGTTTACAAGTAGCATCTGATGGATAGGATGTGGGCAGAGAGCGAGAGATGACACCAAGGCTTTTGGTCTGAGGCACTGAAAACATAGACTTGCTATTCGCACTAGTGGTAAAAAAAAAAAAACAAAAAAAAAAAACCAACCACCTGCCAATGCAGGAGGTCTGATCCCTGGGTCTGAAAGATCCCCCAGAGGAGGGCATGGCAATTCACTTTTGCCTGGAGAATTCCATGGATGGAGGAGCCTGGCGGGCAACAGTCCATGGGGTTGCAAAGACTCAGACACTACTGAAGCGAGCTAGCAGGCAACAGGGGGAGAAGGTGAGTAGGGTAGTTTTCTTTTTTCATTTTGTTAGACTTTTTCACATTTATCTTTTTTTTCTTAATTTATTTTTCAGAGCAGTTTTAGGTTCACAGCAAAGTGGATCATTTTATTTTCAAGGAGGGGTGAGTTGAATTCAATTCAGAACCTGTTCAATTTCAGTGTCTAGCACACAACCAAATGTACACAGTGGGTTGGATATGCACATTTGTGGTTTAGGGCAAGGCTGTGGGGTGGCAATAATGAATTCCAAAGCTGCCAGTGCATGCTAAGTCAGTTCAATTGTGTCCAACTCTTTGCGACCCGATTACCGTAGCCTGCCAGGCTCCCCGGTCCCTGGGATTCTCCAGGCAAGAACACTGAAGTGGGTTGCCATTTCCTTCTCCAATGCAGAAGAGTGAAAGTGAAGTCGCTCAGTTGGGTCCGACTTTTAGTGACCCCATGACTGCAGCCTACCAGGCTCCTCTATCCATGGGATTTTCCAGGCCAGAGTACTGGAGTGGGGTGCCACTGCCAGTGGGTAGATGGTATTTAAAGCCTTGGGACTGTAAGGAGGCACCAAAGATGTGCGTCACTTTTCCACGTGTTGCCTCTCAGCTGCAAATACTCCCTTCATCTGTGCCAGTGGACCTGCATCCTGCATCCTTTCTCCTTTGCCTGCTGACACGTGTTGAGCTCTGCCAGTAGAAGGTACTGAAGGGACATTGCAGAGGGGAGAGGTTTATTGTCCTGGGTTTGCTGGTGCTCTTTTCTTCCACCTACTGCTCGGCTTGCACTGTTTTCCCAGTGCCAGGTGCCCCCAGGGTGTAGCCCTCTCCAGCATCTGGCCACTTCCCCCAGTGCTTTCTTAAGCCCCTGACTCAGGCTTAGCAGCTTGACTGGGCCCCAAAATGGGGTGGACCTGCAGTCTAGCTGAGACCACTGCCCCCTCACCCTCTCCTTAGTGAACGAGCCCCCTGACTTTCCTGCCACGCAGCATTCTAGCCATCTGGGCCCGGCCATGCACAGACAGTCACTAGGGCTCGCAGCTCGTGGATCACCAGTCTCTACAGTGGTCCCCCAGCCCTCTCTGCACAGACCATCCCCTCTGCGCACCAACCCCCGCTGTTAACAGCAGCGAAGCGTCTGCTCAGCTGCGCTCTGGGGCTTGTTTCCCACGGCCTTCCTGACCCGGACACTACATTCCAATCCTGTACCTGCAGTGACACGACTCCCTCTGCACACCTGCCTATCAGTGTTGGCTTGCCTGCATCCTAGGGGGTTGTTCCTTCTTTGCCAGGTGATAAAGGGCCAGGAGGTTTCTCCTTGCAGTGGGCTGCAGCCACACCTGCTTCACTGGGTCTGAACCCCCTTTCACAACTGTCCTTTGAGCATGCTTCCTTGGCTCCAAGGTGCCCTTTTAGGGTTCTCAGGCAATCTCCACAGTTACTTTCCCCAAATGGCTTAATAATTCCTCATTTTAAACTTGCCCTGTTTAAGTTACTGTGTGGTGTCTGTCACCTGATTGGACCTGGATCAATACCAGAGTTGAGAGGAAAGAGAGAAGATTAAGGATCTGAGCTCCGAGTCACCCTACCAGTAAGAGGCTGAGAAGAGTGATAGTGTAAGCAAGTGGCCAGGAAAGGAGAAAAAGCAAAAGCGTATGGCATTGCATCACAGAAGCCAAGTAAAGAGCATATCTATAAAGAAGTAATCACGTCATGTATATACAATGGAATAATATTCAGTCCTTTGAGAAAGAACAGAATTTTGCCATCTCCAGCAACATGGATGGACTTGGAGGTCATTATGCTAAGGAAATAAGTCAGACAGAAAAATAAATACTGTCACTTACATGTGGAGTCTAAAAGATATAACAAACTGGTGAGTAACAAAAAGGAAGCAGACTCACAGGTGTAGAAACCAAACTAATGGTTACCAACGGGGAGAGGGGAGATGGGAGGTCTTTACGGCAGTAGGGGGTTAAGAGGTATAAACTACTACGTATAAAATAAGCTAGAAGCATGTATCGTACAACATGGGGAATATAGTTAATATGATAACTATGAATGATGTATAGTGTATAAAATTGTGGATCACTATATTGTACACCTGTAACATATATAATATTGTACAGCAAAGGTCTTTGAATAAAGTTTTAAAAAGAAGGAAGTAATCAACTATATTAAAAACAGCTGGTTAGTCATGCGTGCAGAGAACTGAGAATAAAACACAGGAGGTAGCAATGTGGAGACTATGAGTAACCTTCACAAGAAGCAGAAAACTTAGAGCATACAGTTCATCTACCAACCTCCTACCCAAACCATCCTTCACAGATCATTTGTCCATGTATAACTTCCCAAGTTCACTCCAAATATCATTATTTATTAGTTGTGCCATTGTATTTGTGAACTTTTAGGGCTTTATAGTATTTTTTAAAAAAATTAGAAGCATCAGTCATTGTAAGCATAGAATATTGAGATAAGTCTTTTTATAATTCTCTATTAATATAATAATATTTATTGAGCGCCTATTGTGTGGCAGGTATTGGTCTAAGAACTGGGACATGGCATTGAAATTGGGAAGCAAACTGCACTCCATCATGAAGCTTACATTTCGGTGGGAGAAACAGGTAATCAACTAGTAAAGAAACACCTAAGTGGTGTTTTCAGACCCATATGTGCAGTGGAAAAAACAGAGTGACAGGAATAGTAGGGAGTTGCATTAGAATTACACCAGTGGGTTAGAAAAGTTCTCTCTGAAGAAAAAAGCATTTGAGATAAGACCCAAAGATGGAGAGAGATGAACAGTGATCTGGCCAAAAAGTATTTTAGGCGAAGTGTGTGGCAAATAAAAAGGACCAGAGAGCAGAAGCTTTATGGATTCAAAAGATAAGAGAGGAGCAAATAAATGAAGCACAGAGTGAAATTTGGGAGGGAAGTGGAAGGCAAGGAGAAAGATAGGCAAGGGGACTTCCAGTTCAGCCAAGATGGAGTAACAGGGAAAAGATTTACACTGTAACCCTAAATCCAGAACTGTGATCCCTGAGAAAAGGGAAAAAAGCCAAGTGAACCCTAAAATTGCAGTAGGTTCTTATGGGGAGATAGTTTCCAGGCTGAACTATGGGGAAAGAGCCATTCAAATAGAGCCTGGCAACCTTTCTAAGTTAGTGAGTCCAAGATCAGAGTTTCAGGAGGTCAAATATAGGCTAGAATTGGTGGGAGAGGAGACAACTTCACCAAGAGAGCCCTGGGCACCTGCAGACATGTCCTCTCAAGTCTTTGGTTGAATATTGAGCTGAGCATTCAAGAGAGGAAATACCCAGGGCTGGGGAAAGGCCCATCGGAAAGGAGAAGGCTGAACAGTTCTGATGCCCACACAGGACTGGGAATGCTTTGTGCCCGCATCAGCCAAGGGGAAGAGTCTCACAAAATTCAGGGCACTGGCTCAAGTCCTCAGAAGTGTACCAACGTACTAGTGAAGCACAGTGAGCTGTAGACAAAGACATACACCAACAAAGGTCAAAAGCAAACTTCAGAAAAATCCAACAGAGTCCAAGTATTTTAACTGTGAACCAGTACTTAAAGGAATGCAACAGTATTTGTTATTCAGTCACTCAGTCGTGTTCAACTTTTTGTGACCCCGTGGACTATAGCACGCCAGGCTTCCCTGTCCTTCACCATCGCCCGGAACTTGCTCAAACTCATGTCCATAGAGTTGGTGATGCCATCCAACCATCTTGATCTCTGTTGTCCCCTCCTCCTCCCGCCTTCTATCTTTCGCAGCATCAGGGTCTTTTCCAGTGAGTTGGCTCTTTGCATCAGTTGGTCAAAGTATTGGAGCTTCAGCTTCAGCATCAGTCCTTCCAGTGAATATTCAGGACCAATTTCCTTTAGGATTGACTGGTTTGATCTCCTTACAATCCAAGGGACTCTCAAGAGTCTTCTCCAGCATTACAATGCAAAAGCATCAATTCTTTGGTTCAACAATATTTTAAAAAATACAACAAAATCTTTTGATCAATGAATAAAATTCACAGTATCTGACGTCCAATAAAAAGATTATGAGACATGCAAGGAGTGTAAAATGATCTGCAAATGGTAGAAAAATAAAAGAAACAGACCCACAAAGCAGTGATGATGAAACTAGCAGGCAATTTCTAAAACAGCCATTGTGAATATATCTCATGTATTCAACAAGGAGAGAAAAACAAGATTGTAAAAGAGAAGAGAATTAGAAGATGTCAAAAAAAAAATGTCAATGGAACTTTTAGAGATGCAAAATACAACATTTGAAATATAAATATGCTGGATGTGATTAGATTAGACAGCAACTTGACACAGCAATAGAAACTATCCAAAAAGAACAGAAAAGTGAAAAGCAAATAACAACACATCAACAACTTGTGGGACAATACTAAGTCGTCTAACATATCTGTAATTGAAATCCCAGTGGGAAAAGAAGAGGAAAGGGGAAAATGAAGAAAATTCTCATAATTTTAGGAAGATCACAGTGGTTGGAAATCAGTGGTTGGAAAACTATAACTTAAGGATGAATTATTTCCTAGAACCTATTTTTTTTAAGTTAGAAAATTCATAAATGTACATTTATTCTGGAAATACAGTTACTAGAGTCCTTGATATTTCAATGATCATTCCACATAATGAAGTATTCACAACACATAGTCTTGTAAGTCTACATGAACTCATGCTGACATTCTTTTCAGATAAGCCATAACCATTTCTTCTATTAAATACTGTAATATCCACTTATATTGTAAACAAAGTACTTGAGTTAAACTATTTAAGTACTTGAGCAAAATAACTTTCAAAAATTTAGAAGAAGAAGACAATGATTAAAAAAAAAAACAAAAAAACACACATCTGGATTATCAAACCCCAAAGAATGAGGCCACTCTAACCTAGTGTTATACCAATGGAGAAAATGGCCATATTAAGACAGTTCATAATTATCAATGAAAATATCATTAAATATCATCTGCAATTTGTAAACATGCTTTCTCAAATAATAGACATTTATTTTGAAAGTTTTAAAGGCAAAGGGGACAGGCATTAAAAGCTTACATTTAAACTACTAGTAGATTTTATTAAAAAAAAAAAAAAAAAAAGCTAAGCTGTAGTTACTTCCCCAATAAGGAATGCCAAGTACCTTTTATTCCTAAAGAAATTACTAGGAAATATAACCGACCCTTACATTTGTAGCTCTTTAGTAGTAGCTGTAAACTGAATTATTCTGACGCTTCCAAACAGAGTCCTGGAGCCTATTTTTGTGAATAAAGTTTTCCTGGAACAGAGCTCTGCTCATTTTTGTGTTGTTTATGTATTATGGCTGTTTTTGAGTAGTTGGGATGGAAATTATGGGGTGGAAAGCTTAAAGTACTTATTTACTATCTAGCCCTTTACAGGAAAAAAGCCAGGAGACTGGGAGAGGAAATTAATTTTACAGGACCTGGAAGAAATTTTGGAGGTGGATGGTATTGTTCTATATCACGAGTGGTCATTACATGATTTGTCAAAACTCATTGTCAAATTCGTTGTCAAAACTCATTGAACTGGGCTTCCCTGGAGGTCCAGTGACTAAGAATCCACCTTGCAATGCCGGGGAGACTGGTTTCATCACTGGTCCGGGAAGAGCCCACATGCCGAGGAGCAGCTGTGACCGTGTACAACTGCTGAGCCCACGCGCCCTGGAGCCTGTGCTCCGCAACAAGAAGCCACCACAGCGAGAAGCCGACGCGCCGCAACAGTGAGTAGCCTTGGCTCGCCACAACTAGAGAAAAGCCTGCAGGCAGCCGTGAAGACCCAGCACAGGCATAAAAAATAAACCTTTAAAAAATGTTTAAAATGAATTATTATACTGAAGGTAGGTGCTCAAATCCCTCCCACCCCAATTGTGAATTAGCAGGTGCATGGGGCGAAAGTGTAGCCTAGGAACGTACTAGGCTACATTATATTTTCACCCTTCGCCTAGTTTCTCACTCTAGTGCCTCAGCTAATGTGGAAAAAAATACTTTCTCACCGCTGACAGCTACAGGCGGGTCCCATCTGCAACTCTGTGCCATAGGTACTAACTGAAATAATACAGATGAGACTGGCAAATTTGCCATCAGTTATCTTGCTGGGAGAGCCTCACCTACCAAGTGAATTCCCTCTGGTCATTATGAGAAAACAACAAGCCCCACTGGCTTCCTAAGCTCAGGAGGATCACTTTTTAGTTTCCAAGAGATAAAACCACCCCAATACCCTCCTGCAGTGAGACCAACATGAATACTAACATAGTCCATGGTCTCCAGCCATACAATCAGGCTCCACCATCCTAGGTGAACATGGAGACAGACAGTAACATGAAACTTGAGCAGCATCAGTCACTTGAAAATATGATGCCAAATCAAATAGTTGATAAATGGTCCCAGTAGATGGTTAGATGGCATCAGCGACTCAATGGTGATGAGTCTGAGCAAGCTCTGGGAGATAGTAAAGGATAGGGAAGCCTGGTGTGCTGCAGTTCATGGGGTTGCAAAGAGCTAGACATGACTTAGCAACTGAACAACAACAAGGTAGAATTTACACAGAAAGCAGAAGAGAATTTAACAGTATTTCATCGTGTATTTTTGTGTTGATTTCAGGGCTGCTGCAACAATAGATCAATCTTGTAAAAAGGGCTAACTACAAAAATAAGAAAGACTTCTTTCAAATGAAAAGATGGAACTGTCAAAAAATTTTAACTTATTAGAAATGCTGATGGAAAGAACATTCCCCAAAATGAAAATAGTGATTTACATTTATAACTCACTGAATGAATTATTTACCCTTATAAATAATGACTGAACAACAACAAACTGTTTCAGAGTGCAGAGCAGAAAGACAAAGAAAAGGAATGCATAAAAGGAAAGGTGAGACATAAAAACAAAGCAAAGAGACCCCATAGTCATGAAATAGGAATGCTAGGAAACAATCAAGCAGATGGAAAATAAGCCCCCAAAAGAAAAACAAAAGCAAAACAGAACAGATACCCAAAGGAAATTTCCCCAAGTCCAAGAGTCATATGAATTCCAATTCAATACGCCTCACAAATGTTTGGCAGGATTATTGAAAAAGTTGAAAAATACATTTGATTTCCAAGGATAAAATAAGCATTTTCCAAAATAAATACAAAATATAGTTTGACTACAAAGGGAAGAGTATCATGCTGACATCAGAATTCTTATTTGCAATACCAAATGCCAAATGCAACATGCAGTGGGATGGGCAAATTTCTGAAGACCAAACACTTTCTGAGAGTTCCATATCAGACCAGGAGTCATCTCTGAGGGCAAAAGAAAGACATTTTCTAGAGCAGACACGTAACTTTCTGGAAAGAATTATTTTGAGAGTCTCCAGCTAAAGGTAAATGTGAATCTGAATTCGAAAAACAAGTGCTCAGTCATGTCCAACTCTGTAACCCCATGAACTGTAGCCTGCCAGGCTCCTCTGTCCATGGGATTCTCCAGGCAAGAATACTGGAGTGGGTTGTCATTTCCTCCTCCAGGGAGTCTTCCTGACCCAGGGATCAAACTTCTGTCTCGCACGTCTGCTGCACCGACAGGAGGATTCTTTACCACTAGCACCACCTGGGCAGCCCTTGAAAAACACAGGGCAATGAAAACATGTTATCCAACAAACTAATGTTGAGCAATGAAACTCAGGCTCCACCCCAGACCTAGTGAGTCAGAATTTTCAGTTTGGCAAGAAGCTGTGCTCTTAAAATAATTCTAAACTCCCTTACAACCACCAGCTGCTGAGGAGTGAATGGGAAAAGTTTTAAATTTTAGTTCAAATTAATTCGATCCCAATTTGCTTAAAACATTAATGTATACAGTCTCTAGATTTAAGTCAGTTTATTGAGGAGAAGGAGGGGCTAATGGCAGTCCTGTTTCTTACCACCCACTCCGCCTTGTTTTTTTCTAACATGATATCTGGGACATGGGGTGGGGCCAACAGGGTCTCATGTTATTTGAAGGTAAAAGGAACCCCCCTGATCTCAAGTCAGTCCTTGGTTGTGCACTTGGGTCTTCTGAGAGGTGCATGGTACCGTCCCACCCTGGGCTTCCTGCTGGTGTCTGGCCTCCAGAAGTGATGAACTCACAGTGTTCTTTGTAGGATCTGTCAGCGTCCAGCTGCCCCTCCCTCTCGTCTCATCAGCCTCCCTTCAGTTTTCACTGAAGCTGAGACCCTATGCACACCCTCTATCCCAGTTTCAGCTCAAGCAATCCATCATGGCCTTTATCTGCTGGTCGTCAGCTCAGCGTCCCTTACCTCAAAGGATGCAAATGCAGATTGGAGCCACAGGTTTAGATCTTCCGGTTGCATAACTACACTGTCCTCCCTTGTTAGACCAGGGCTTTCCCTGCCCCTCAGCCTCCTTCCACAGTCCCAAGTGGGCATAGAAGAAGCCTTGCTATCCTGTTAGCACAAGTTTCCCTCAACAAGCCAAGGCTGTAGGAGAAACTGGGACACACACGTGACTCCTTCCTCCCAGGTCACAATCTCCCCTGACCTATTTGTCTTGGTTTCCAGCCACCTCCCCAGCACTAGCAGGGACTAATTCCTTTTACGCCTTCTGTTTAATATCCTCAACCTCTGATTCCAAATTCTTGGCTAATCTCTAGTGGCAGACCAAATTATTTTCTATGAACTTTGGGAGAAATACTGCTTTGTGGTTCAAGCCTAGCAGTTGATATATTAAATAGAAGCAAAGGAATTTAGACATTTCTTTGTTTTCAACTGACTTTCAAGCATATTTGCCTATTGTCTTCCTGCAAAATGCCATTTAAATGTCAGAAACTGAAAACTCTTTGTTCATCATTTTATTTCTTCTCTACAAATGAAGCTTAATAATTTTCACCAACATCTCTTGCTGGCAGATGAACACCTTGGTTTTATATACATAAGAAAAGCATTTTTCACAAAGAGTTGGACATGCCTTAGTGACTAAACAACAACAAAAATAATTTTTAAAATAGAAGGGCATAATATAAAAAATAAGCAGAAAATTTAGTAAAATGTTTTGAGTTCTGCTTTTTCTTTTGGCCAGTGAAGCAAGATTGAACATTAATAAATAAAAAGATAACAAGATTAATCTCTTTTGGAAACTTTAGATTACTCTTCTAATTCCTTTCAAGAAATCAAAGTTGAAACTATAAGCTCCTTAGAACTGAATGACAATGGGAATATTGAATACAAATAACTATGGAATTCAGCTACAGTCATACTCTGGAGAAAATTCAGGAGTTAATGCCTTTGTTATTAAACAAGAGACTAAGCATTCAACTCACTCACATAATAAAAATAACACCATAAGAAATCTAAAGAAAGGAAAAGGATATAATAAATATAAAACTTGAAATTTATTGATAAGCAAGCAAAAGTAGAAATAATGGATAAAACTAAGAATCTGACCTCTGGTGGGAGTGAAGGGATTAATAACAGATACATTTTTAGAAAAACAAATTGGTTACCAAGTTCACCGGAAAGAACAAATAAAGACCAATGGTTAAAGATGCAAGACTGAAAACATGCATTTAACCTTCACTCCCTCCTGAAATCCTACAAAAATGAGAATAAAAGTATTTTTCTCTTTGTTTGATTTTTGCGTAAATTCTCAAGAGGGCAGAAGAAAGCAATAACCAGTGTTTGGATCTGCAAAGCAGATGGATCATGGCAGCAGACTTAGCAGCTCCTAAAAGCTGAATCCTAAACCTGGCAGTAGAGAAAAATCAAGCAGCAATCTGACTTACATTGTGTGTATGCGCATGTGCGCTCAGTCATGGCCGACTGTTTGCGACCCCATGGGCTGTAGGGCACCAGACTCCTCCTCTATTCATGGGATTCTCCAGGCAAAAATAATGGAGTGGGTTGTCATTCCCTTCTCCAGGACATCTTCCCAACCCAGAGATCAAGCCTGCATCTCTTGCGTCTCCTGCACTGGCAGACAGATTCTTTATCAGCTGAGCACAGATCTTTCAGTCTTGGGAACTGAATATATTTGGAACCTATGAAAGTGGATGAGAGGTGAAGTAAAAAACTGGAGAGAATGGATTCCTTATCTCTTTGAGAAGTTGGAATTTTGATACGATCTCCGTCATCTCCAAAGTCTTTTTACTGGCTCTCTCCCATTCCCAAAATTGGACTGGAATTTTTTGCTTCCTGGAGAGAGCAAACAGAAGGTACCAGAACAAGTTGAGGGTGGGAATATTGTGCTGAAGACAGGAGAGTAAATAAATAAAAGCTGACACAATGAAGACGAGACTTGCAAACTTCCTCCCCAGCAGAACCCCCAGAATGCTGGCAGCTGGCAGATATCCTCCAGGCAGGATGGACTGACTTCCTCCAGGCAGAAAAATATGCAAAGTGAAGGAAGAGACAAACAGGTATTGATGTCAGGGGTGACTGAAAGAACTAGCCCAGTCAGAGCTTCTTAAAGTGAAAGCCACACTGGACAAGACTGACACTTGCATTCCGAGCTGCCAATCTTCTTTTTGGTTATGTATTCTAACGACCAAAGAGAAGAGTGTATCATATGATAAACCAAGATCAACAGGGAAAAGTTACTTGAAAGTCACAGAGAGACTCTCCAGGAAGAAAAAAAAAATTCACAAGAACTGTCAGATCATCAGAGGGCTAAGAGAAGATAAAGTGCAGGCAGGCATGGGTGCTCAGTTGCTTCAGTCGTGTCCTACTCTTAGCGATCCTATGGACTGCAGCCCACCAGGCTCCTCTTCCATGGAGTTCTTCAGGCAAGAACACTGCAGTGGGTTGCCATGCTCTCCTCAGGGATCTTCCCAACCCAGGGATCGAACCCGTGTCTGTCTCCTGCATCTTCTGAAGACTCATTTACCCACTGAGCCACTGGAAAGCCCAAAGATACAGCATTAATGGAATATGAACAGGATGCTCTAAGAAAAAGAGCATTGAGAGAGCAAAGAAAGACTTAGAAATTAAAAATATCACAGAAGTGAAAGACTTAATGGAAAGATTGGAAGATTCAGTTGAGGAAATCTACTGGAAAGCAGGGAGGAAATAGGAGAGAAAAGATGATTGGAAGACTGGTCCAGGAGGTGGGATATCCAAAATAAGAGAAGCTCCAGAATGGGAGGGCAGAAACAAACAAAAATGGAGGGGAACACCATCAGAGAAATAATTCAGAGAAATCTTCCTGGGATTGGATGAACTTTTCAAGAATGGGCTTACTGATTGCTCAAAATAGATCCAACCCAAAGTATATCATCATATAATTTGAACAGACTGATTACTAAAAGTGAAATAAAATCTATTAAAAAAAATCTCCCTATAAATAGAAGTCCAGGACTGTATGGCTTCATAGGTGAATTCTACCAAGCATACAAGAAGTTAAACCAATCCTGCTGAAACTCTTCCAAAAGACTGAAGAGGGAGAGAATACTCCCAAAGATATTCTGTGAAGCCACCATCACCCTGATACCAAACCAGATAAAGATACCACCCAAAAATAAATTTACAGGCCAATATCTTTGATGAATATCGATGCAAAAGCTCTCAACAAAATATTAGCAAACCAAATCCAGCAACACATGAAAAACATCAGTGTCACAAGGACAGTGGTTCAACAGAGCAAACCAATCAGTGTGATGCTTCACATCCACAAAAGAAACGACAAAAACCAAGCAACTATCTCAATAGATGCAGAAAAAGCAATTGATAACAATTCCAAGTATATCATGAAATTGCAGAATACTAGAAACAGAGAAAAGAACCCACAAGTTTCCAGAGAGAAAAAAAGTTTTTACCCAAAAGAAAGTGAAAGTCAATCAGTCGTGTCTAACTCTTTGCCACCCATGGACTGTATAGTCCATGGAATTCTCCAGGCCAGAATACTGGAGTGGGTAGCCTTTCCCTTCTCTAGGGTATCTTCCCAACCCAGGGATCGAACCCAGGTCTCCCACATTGCAGGTGGATTCTTTACCAGCTGATCCACCAGGGAAACCCAAATAGCAGAACAAACTTTATTTCTTGACAGCAACATCGGAAGTTAGAAGACAATAAAGAGGTGTATTCCAAATTCACAAAAGATAATTTTCCAATAAACGTGAGAAAAACTACATAATATCAGCAATAAAAAAGGAAAATTTAAATATCAATGCCTATTTTCCATTTGTATAATGGAAAAAGTAAACCATGTTGATACTATTCAGTGTTGGTAAAAATAATAGGAAAACAGGGACTTCTCAGGTGTTCCATCGAGTCATTAACACTCAATGCTTCCACTGCAGAGCGGTCAATCCCTGGTTGGGGAACTAAAATCCGCCATACTGTGTGGCATGGTTAAAAAAAAAAAACAAAAACAAAACAGCTCATTGTGCAATTTTTTGATGAGATCGGGCATGTTCACGGTGGTATGGCCATAGGCCAATGAGCTGTTTTTTGTTAATAACTGAAATACACCATGGTCCATGCTTACCAAAGGTCAGTCTGGTGTCGAACTTATACTGGGTCTGATAGGGGATATAGGAGCTAGAAAATACCGCAGTTATGTAATTCATTCATTATCCATCCACCAAACCTGATGTGTTTAATACTTTTATTGTACTAGGAGTGGCCTAATATAAAAAATAAATAAAACCTTTTGGAAGGATTATGCACAGACTTGGGACGATGAGTCAACCTTACTCTCAAAGAGGTCCTGAGATTATTATGAGTTTGGGCTTCATTTATCCCATCTGTAAAATGAAGGTGTTGGATGATTCAGTGTCTAAATTCTTCCAGCCCTATAATGTTATATTCTTCAATAGCTCAAGTATGTTTTATATGTGCTGTACACCAATCAAGCCTTTGTATCACTATGGCATAAAGAAACCACGTATGTATCAGTCTGACTCAATCAAGCTTTAGGTGGTACAGTGGAGTCCAAATGATTCACATTTCAGTTGTCTGATGAGAAGGTAAGTTTATGTAAAAGTTCTGACATCCATTGTTTAAGGGATAAAGATACTTCGGCACCCCCCCACCCCCCTAGGAATTCCCTAAAGTCCATATGACACCAAACTTCTCCAAACAACAGGGCATACCCAATTAACATTCCAGAATCAAGGCAATTCCAGTATTTGATTACCTATTCTAAGTCCAATGGAAACATACCTAGGAAAATGAATAGCAAACTTATTTTTTATATATAAGCTCAGGAGTGTTCCTTGTTGGCACATTTTAAAAGAGAGCTCTAACATGAAACTAAAATATTTCTGAGAATTAAGTAAATGTGTTTAATGGAGGAAGAAAACCTCCTAGGTATTTTAATAAATGATGAAACTATACTGTAAATAAAAGCTTATTTAAGAGAATTTCAAGTTGCATCTAAAATAAATGCAAACATTAAAAAATCTAAAAACTAGCAAGACTGAATTTTTTAAATTTATTTTTTAATTGAAGGATAAATTGCTTTACAGAATTTTGTTGTTTTCTGTCAAACCTCAAGGATTGAAGTTTTTGAAATTTACATTTTATATGTTCAGAATTTTGGTTACAGAACCAGCACATTATTTCGTAAATATAGAAACAAGAAAGAGATTGCTTTATTTGGAGAAAAAATTATTCCTTCCAATAATGTATTTCAGAGTGTCATCTGTTAGCTGCCTCTCTCAGAATTTCTTGTGATGTTTGCTGAAAAAAAGAAAACAAGTCCTGCTGTCTGTACTTCCCCTGATACCACTAAAACAGAATTTCTGAAGAGTGGACCTGGGAATTTTCAAATTTAACAATATCCACAAAGTTTTCTATCACACATTAACATTTGAAAATACAGTCTTACAAAGCTTTTCAAGTTTGTATGTAAATGTCCTGGGCAGCTGTATTATTTTTTCTAGATTCCCCATATATGAATTAATGTACCATATTTGTTTTTCTCTTTCTGACTCACTTCACTCTGTACAACAGACTCTAGGTCCACCCATGTCTCTACAAATAGTACAAACAAACTTATTTCCAGGGTAGGAATGGAGACCCAGTCATAAAGAGCGGACACGTGGACACAGAGGGGAAAGGCGTGGTTGTCATTCAGTCTCTCAGTCGTGTCCGACTCTTTGCAACCCCATGGATTGAAGTACCCCAGGCTTCCCTTTCACCATCTCCCGGAGCTTGCTCAAACTCATGTCCATTGAGTCAGTGATGCCATCCAACCATTTCATCCTCTGTCATCCCCTTCTCCTCTTGCCTTCTATCTTTGCCAGCATCAGGGTCTTTTCTAATGAGTCTACTCTTCACATCAGGTGGCCAAAGTATTGGAGCTTCAGCTTCAGTATCAGTCCTTCCAGTGAATATTCAGGACTGATGTCCTTTAGGATTGACTGGTTTGATCTCTTTGCAGTCCAAGGGATTCTCAAAAGTCTTCTCCAGCACCATGGTTCAAAAACATCAATTCTTTCGTGCTCAGCCTTCTTTATGATCCAACTCTCACATCCATTTATGACTACTGGGAAAACCATAGCTTGACTATATGGTCCTTTGTTGGCAATGTCTCTGTTTTTTAATATGCTCTCTAGGTTGGTGATAGCTTTTCTTCCAAAAAGCAAGCATCCTTTAATTTCATGGCTGCAGTCACCATCTGCTGTGATTTTGGAGCCTCTCAAAAAATAAAATCTTTCACTGTTTTCATTGTTGCCCCATCTATTATATGCCATGAAATGATGTGACTGGATGCACGATCTCAGGGTTTTTTTTTTAATATTGAATTTTAAGCCAGCTTTTTCACTCTCCTCTTTCACCTTCGTCAAGAGGCTCTTCAGTTCCTCTTCGCTTTCTGCCATAAGGGTGGCATCATCTGCATATCTGAGGTTATTGGTATTTCTCCCAGCAATCTTGATTCCTGCTTGTGCTTCATCCAGCCTGGCATTTCGCATGATGTACTCTGCATATAAGTTAAATAAGCAGGGTGACAATATACAGTGTTGATGTACTCCGTTCCCAATTTGGAATTAGTCTGTTGTTCCATGTCTGGTTCTAACTGTAGCTTCTTGACCTGAATACAGGTTTCTCAGGAGGCAGGTAAGATGGTCTGGTATTCTACCTCTTAGAGAATTTTCCACTATTTGTTGTGATCCACACAGTCAAAAGCTTTAGCGTAGTCAATGAAGCAGAAGCAAATATTTTTTCTGGAATTCTCTTGCTTTTGCTATGATCCAGTTGGTGGGTGGGATAAATTGTGCAATTAGGATTGACATATACACACTACAATGTGTAAAATAGACTGCTGGTGGGAACCTGCTATAAAGCACAGAAAACTCAGCTTGGTGCTCTATAATGACCTAGAGGGGTAGTAAGGGTGGGGGAATAGGAGGGAAGTCTAATAGGGAGGCGAATGTATGTATACATATAGCTGACTCACTTTGTGGTATAGCAGAAACTAGCACAATATTGTACAGCAACTATATTCTAATAAAAAATAAAAGTTAAAGAAGTCATGGGCAGCTGGCATTTGTACATACTCGAGTTTCTATGTACATATCATTTTAAATATAGCGATACTTTTGAGTCATAATCCTATATAAAAATTTGTATTTTATATTTAATAACCTCTCAGACCATTATTTCAAGCTATCAAAGATATGTATATATATGTGTGCATGTGTGTATATCTGAGTTTGTGTGAAGGTGTAAATGTTTAAGTACACACAGAGGAACTATTCACCAAGTTTCTTATGCTGCCATAAAGTTTTGACAGGAGCTTCAGTGGCTGTGCTTGAGTTTGTCAAGTAGAGAACAAGGCATATCAAGGGAAGAGACTGTGAGGGCAAAACTGAAACCCAGAACCCCGTCTCCGCTGCCATAAAAGGCTGAGCTGAAGATTGCCTTGGGGATGCCACAGGCTATTTCTTCACATTCACGTGTAACCTGGGGCAGGCTGGGGTGAGAATATGCAGCCCTTCACCTGAAAGCTGCAGGCAGATTTACTTGAATTCCGGAAATATGGTGGTTAAAGCAGAGGAAAGGATGGCGGGACTGGTAGACTGAAAACTCTTGATTCAACAGGGTAGGTGACAGGAAGACACTGCAGTTTCCAAGAGAAACATCAGACAGATGCCAGAAGAATACCGGGTAAGTTTAAATTAATAAGGAAAAAAAAAAGAGTGAATGCCCTTTAACGATTACCATTAAAATTAATTAAAATTTCCTTTGTAGAAATGCTGTTTGATTTTTCCCAAACATTTCGGTTCTAGAATATCACAGCTCACACCACTGTTACATGATTCACTCTTATTCTCTCTCATTATGCTCTCCAGTTAAAAATACAGCATATTGGGACAAGTGTCTGATTTTAAAGTCTAAAATCTAAAAAGTAAGAAAAAATTAAATTTGTGTGACATTTAATATTTTAATTAATGAATTTCTCTGTATAATGTCTCAAATAATGTATAACGCAAATGATTTTCTGCTTAAAACACAGAAATAATACATGAATTCACTTGAAGATTAATGTTTTCCTACCGCTGAGTCTAGTCAACAAATGTTTAATCCTAATTATAGCTCCTTATAGCACTGTTGAATGTTTGCTACATTTTTTTAAAGTAAGAGTGAATTATGGAAGGAGTGTTATTTACTTACAAGCCACATTTTACTGTGACCTCAGCCCAGATAGAGGGGTAAACTATTTGTCCCAGGCATGTGTGCCAAGTTATTTCAGTCATGTCCAACTCTTTGTGACCCCATGGACTGTAGCCCACCAGGCTCCCCTGTCCATGGGATTCTCTGGGCAACAATGCTCAAGAGGGTACCCATTTCCTCTTCTAGGGTATCTTCCTGACCCTGGGATCAAGTCCGTGCTTCCTTCATCGCAAATGGATTCTTTACTATCTGAGCCACCAGGGAGGCCCAACATATCTGTTAAGCCTTATATATGGAAGGTTGACCCAAACTGATGAACCCAGTCAAGCCCCTGCTCAGGGTTTTGCGTGCGCACATGTGTGTGTGTGTGTGTGTGTGTGTGTATTTTGCCAACATTGCGTTCATATGCCTTTGGTGGAGTCTGCGTTCTCCAGTTTCCCCACACTTGGCATCATGATCTACTGCCAGACACAGAGTTACTTGGCACATTTACATAACCTGTCTGGCTTCTGAAGGCAACTAACTCTGTATCTCCTGATAAAATCTATTCCAACTCCAAAATCTGTAATAAATAAGCACTTGCTGAATCCACCAGGGGTCAGCACACCAATCCTTATCACACCAGTATCAATACAAGTTGAACCAAGAAAAAAACTATAAAGATTGGAAAAGCCAAATACTTTTGAATACTGTTGAAAGTTGCATATGCCCATAATTTTATTTTTCCCCTTTCAGTCAAGTTGCCACATTTGCTGGCTTTGTGCTGCTTTGATCCTTTCCTCTGAGGACTAGGAACTTAATAGCCATTAATTCTAAGTTCCAGTCAAGCAAGATGACTCCATAAGTTAACCTTTCAACTCATCCCCCTTGCTCCAAACCCAAAGCAATGACAGCTAGGTCATAAAAAGGAGAAGCCATTAATACGAATTCGGGATCAAAGACAAGACAAATTATTTCTGGATCAAAAATGGATCAGAAATGCAGTGCTGTGAAGAGCCAATGCCACACAAAGTTCTTTATTAAAATAATTATTGGGACTTCCCTGGCAGTCCAAATTAAACTCCACACAGTGTGGGTAAAACTCCACACTCAGTGCAGCGGGGCCCAGGTTTGATCCCGGGTGGAGGAACTAGATCCCACTTGCTGCACCTAAAAATCCCATGTGCTGCAACTAAGACCCAGCACAGCCAAAATAAATAAATAAATAAAAATATCTTAAAAAAATTATTGAAACATATACATTATTGGAAGGAAAATGAGCTTAGAGAAAAGGTATGGAATATAACAAAGCAAAACCCGGGAAAAGCACAGAAACTGATAAAATGTAAGCAAATGTATATAAACTATTAACTAAAAAAAAAAAAATCTCATTTTTTTTCCTTTTTTTCTTTTTCAAGAAGTACAAAACCAAATCTAGAACAATAAACTGAAGAAGTAATGTCAATGGCCAGATAAAGTATGCTAAAGGCTTCTTTGTTATTATTGTTCAGGACAAAAGCCAAATTATTGAACATTTTGGATTATTTAGAAAAATATGTGGTCTAATGTGTATGTTAAACAACAAAAGGGAAAAAAAAACCTAAAGACAAATAGTCAAAATATAAAAACACTATTAGTAGCTTTCTACCATGAATGGGGGAAATACAGAAAGTATTAGTTCAATAAAATTCAAAAAAGAGGGAAGAAAAAGAAAAATGAAGATGAACAGAAAATTAAAACTAACAGAGTAGAAATAATTTTTAACTCAATCAATAATCAAAAAATGGAAAATAGAATAAAATATAAACAATAAGATTATATGACTAAATTAAAGTTTAAAAGCTAAGTATAAGCAAATAATCACTTAGTTGTGTCCCACTCTGTGACTCCATGGACTGCAGCCCACCAGGCTCCTCTGCCCATGGAATTCTCCAGGCAAGAATACTGAAGTGGGTTGCCATGCACTACTCCAGGAGGTTTTCCCGACCCAGGGATTAAACCTGGGTCTCCTGCAATGCAGTTGGATTCTTTACCATCTAGTCTTTCTAAAAAAGATATAAATAAAATAAAACCACTCATATAAACTTTTCAGCTAAAGGAATGGGAAAACTTATCTTCAGTTAAGTTCATTTCACTTCAGTCGCTCAGTCATGTCTGACTCTTTGCCATCCCATGGACTGCAGTACCCCAGTCTGCACTGTCCATCACCAATTCCTGGAGCTTACTCAAACTCATGTCCATTGAGTCGGTGATGCCATCCAACCATCTCATCTTCTGTTGTCCACTTCTCCTCCTGCCTTCAGTCTTTCCCAGCATCAGGGTCTTTTCAAATGAGTCACTTCTTCATATCAGGTGGCCAAAGTATTGGAGATTCAGCTTCAGCATCAGTCCTTCCAATGAATATTCAGGACTGATTTCCTATAGGATGGACTGGTTGGATCTCCATGCAGTCCAAGGGACTCTCAAGAGTCCTCTCCAGCACCACAGTTTGAAAACATCAATTCTCTTGTGCTCAGCTTTCTTTATGGTCCAACTCTCACATCCACTAAATGGACCTTTGTCGGTAAAGTAATGTCTCTGCTTTTTAATATGCTGTCTAGGTTTGTCATAGCTTTTCTTCCAAGGAACAAGGGTCTTTTAATACCATGGCTGCAGTCACTGTCCACAGTGATTTTGCAGCCCAGGAAAATAAAGTCTGTTACTGTTTTCATTGTTTCCCCATCAATTTGTCATGAAGTGATGGGACTACATGGGAAATAGACAGCATATTAAAATAGACAGCATATTAAAAAGCAGAGACATTACTTTATCGACAAAGGTCCATCTAGTCAAAGCTATGATTTTTCCAGTAGTCATGTATGGATGTGAGAGTTGGACCATAAAGAAAGCTGAGCACCAAAGAATTGATGTTTTCAAACTGTGGTGCTGGAGAAGACTCTTGAGAGTTCCTTGGACTGCAAGGAGATCCAACCAGTCCATTCTGAAGGAGATCAACCCTGGGATTTCTTTGGAAGGAATGATGTTGAAGCTGAAACTCCAGTACTTTGGCCACCTCATGAGAAGAGTTGACTCATTGGAAAAGACTCTGATGCTGGGAGGGATTGGGGGCAGGAGGAGAAGGGGATGACCGAGGATGAGATGGCTGGATGGCATCACGGACTCAATGGATGTGAGTCTGAGTGAACTCCGGGAGATGGTGATGAACAGGGAGGCCTGGCGTGCTGTGATTCATGGGGTCGCAAAGAGTCGGACACAACTGAGCGACTGAACTGAACTGATGGGACTAGATGCCATGATTTTAGTTTTCTGAATGCTGAATCTTGAGCCAACTTTTTCACTCTCCTCTTGCACCTTCATCAAGAGGCTCTTTAGTTCCTCTTTGCTTTCTGCCACAAGAGCAGTGTCATCTGCATATCTGAGGTTATTGATACTTCTCCTAGCAGTCTTGATTCCAACTTATACTTCAGCCAGCAAGGCATTTCTCATGATGTACTCTGCATATAAGTTAAATAAGCAGGTTGACAATATACAGCCTTGATACATTCCTTTCCCAATTTGGAACCAGTCTGTTGTTCCACAACAGTTCTTACTGTTGTTTCTGACCTGCATACAGATTTCTCAAGAGGCAGGTCAGGTGGTCTGATACTCCCATCTCTTGAAGAATTTTCCGCAGTTTGTTGTGATCCACATAGTCAAAGGCTTTGACATAATCAATAAAGCAGAAGTAGATGTTTTTTCTGGAACTCTCTTGCTTTTTTGATGATCCAGCGGATGTTGGCAATTTGATCTCTGGTTTCTCTGCCTTTTCTAAATCCAGCTTGAACATCTGGAAGTTTACAGTTCATGTACTGTTGAAACCTGGCTTGGAGAATTTTGAGCACTACTTTGCTAGCATGTGAGATGGGTGCAATTGTATGGTAGTTTGAGCATTCTTTGGCGTTGCCTTTCTTTGGGATTGGAATGAAAACTGACCTTTTCCAGTCCTGTGGCCACTGCTGAGTTTTCCACATTTGCTGGCATATTGAGCGCAGCACTTTCACAACATCATGTTTTAGGATTTGAAATAGCTCAACTGGAATTCCATCACCTCCACTAGCTTTGTTCATAGTGATGCTTCCTAAGGCCCACTTGACTTCACATTCCAGGATGTCTGGCTCTAGGTGAATGATCACACCATCGTGGTTATCTGGATCATGAAGATCTTTTTTATATAGTTCTTCTGTGTATTCTTGCCACCTCTTCTTAATATCTTCTGCTTCTGGTAGGCCCGTACCATTTCAGTCCTTTACTGAGCCCATCTTTGTGTGAAATATTCCCTTGGAATCTCTAATTTTCTCAAAGAGATCTCTAGTCTTTCCCGTTCTACTGTTTTCCTCTATTTCTTTGTATTGATCACTGAGGAAGGCTTGCTTATCTCTTCTTGCTATTCTTTGGAACTCTGCATTCAAATGAGTATATCTTTCCTTTTCTCCTTTGCTTTTCACTTCTTTTCTTTTCACACCTATTTGTAAGGCCTCCTCAGACAACCATTTTGCCTCTTTGCATTTCTTTTTCTTGGGAATGGTCTTGATCACTACAACGTCATGAACCTTTGTCCATAGTTCTTCAGGCACTCTGTCTATTAGATCTAAGCCCTTGAATCTATTTCTCACTTCCACTGTATAATTGTAAGGGTTTTATTTTAGGTCAAACCTGAATGGTCTCGTGGTTTTCCCTACTTTCTTCAATTTAAGTCTGAATTTGGCAATAAGGAGTTCATGATCTGAGCCACAGTCAGCTCCCAGTCTTGTTTTTGCTGACTGTATAGAGCTTCTCCATCTTCGGATGCAAAGAATATAATCAATCTGATTTTAGTATTGACCATCTGGTGATGTCCATGTGTAGAGTCTTCTCTTGTGTTATTGGAAGAGGGTGTTTGCTATGATCAGTGCTTTCTGTTGGCAAAACTCTATAAGCCTTTGCCTTGCTTTATTCTGTACTCCAAGGCCAAATTTGCCTATTACTCCAGGTATTTCTTGACTTCCTACTTTTACATTCCAGTCCCCTATAATAAAAAGAACATCTTTTTCTGGTGTTAGTTATAGAAGGTCTTGTAGGTCTTCATAGAACCGTTCAACTTCAGCTTCTTCAGCATTACTGGATGGGGCATAGACTTGGATTACTGTGATATTGAGTGGTTTGCTTTGGAAACGAATGGAGATCATTCTGTCATTTTTGAGATTGCATCCAATTCAAGTTCTTCATTTCAGACTCTTTCGTTGATTACGATGGCTACTCCATTTCTTCTAAGAGATTCTTGCCCACAGTAGTAGATATAATGGTCATCTGAGTTATAGTCACCATTCCAGTCCATTTTAGATCACTGATTCCTAGAATGTCAACGTTCACTCTTGCCATCTCTTGTTGGACCACTTCCAATTTGCCTTGATTCATGGACCTAACATTCCAGGTTCCCATGCAGTATTGCTCTTTACAGCATTGAACTTTACTTCCATCACCAGTCATATCCACAACTGAGTGCTGTTTTTGCTTTGGCTCCTCCTCTTCATTCTCTCTGGAGTTATTTCTCCACTGATCTCCAGTAGCATATTGGGCACCTACCGACTTGGGGAGTTCATCTTTCAGTATCCTATCTTTCTGTCTTTGCATACTGTTCTTGCGCTTCTCAAGGCAATACTGAAGTGATTTGCCTTTCCCTTCTCCAGTGGACCACATTTTGTCAGAACTCTCCACTATGACCCATCTGTCTTGAGTGGCCCTACATGGCATGGCTCATAGTTTCACTGAGTTAGACAAGGCTGTGGTCAATGTGTTCAGATTGGTTAGTTTTTTGTGACTGTGGTTTTCATTGTATGTGTCCTCTGATGAAGAAGGATAAGAGGCTTATGGAAGCTTCCTGATGGAAGAGAGTGACAGAGGGGGAAGCTGGGTCTTGTTCTGATGGGCGGGGCCATGCTAAAGTAAATCTTTAATTCAATTTTCTGTTGATGGGCGGGGCTGTGTTCCCTCCCTGTTATTTGACTTGAAGCTGAACTATGGTGGAGGTAATGGAGATAATGGGGACCTCCTTCAAAAGGTCCCTTGCAGGCAGTGCCCCTAACCCTGCAGCAGTTCACCGCCGACCCAAGCCTCTGCTGGAGACTCCTGGACACTCATGGGCAAGTCTGGGTCAGTCTCTTGTGGAATCACTGCTTCTTTCTCCTGGGTCCTGGTGTGCACAAGGTTTTGTTTGTGTCCTCTAAGAGTCTGTTTCCCTGTCCTGTGTAAGTTCTTGTGGCTCTATGGTGGGTTTAATGGTGACTTCCTCCAAGAGACACTCAAACACAGTTCTGTCTCAGTCTCTGTGGGGTCTCTGGGTCCTGGTGCTCACAAGGTTTGTTTGAGCCCTCTGAGCATCCCTGGTGGGTAGGGGGTTTGAGTCTAAATGTGATTTCATCCCTCCTTCCATATTGCTGGGTCTTCTCCGTTGCCCTTGGATGTGGGGTATCTCCTCAAAGTCATTCCAGTGCCACATAGCCAATGCTCCAGCGCTGGCTTATCTTATATATAACTTATATACAAATAATAAAAACAGTCACCCTAAGAATAGCAACATCAGTTGCAGACAAAAAACAACTTATGGCAAAAACATGGATAAAGCAGGAAAGAACTCAGTAATAAGACGACTGTATAGTGCTTATGAGTTCCTATGCACTTTAGAAAATGCCTTAAAATATAGAAGATAAAATTAGGAAAATAGACAAACCTTATATTGAGGTGTTTTAACACATCTCTATAAGATAGTAATTGGTCATAAAATAATAAAAAGTGTGAGGTCATGGAAATGAAAAAATAAAAATAACAAGTTTGATGTAATGAATTATTTTCAAAAATATTGACCATATAACAGGTAATTAGGTCTAAACAAATTAAAACACATAGAACACAGACCACATTCAAATAATTAGAAGAGAAGTGAAGTGAAGTGAAGTGAAAGTTGCTCAGTCACTTTGTGATCCCAAGGACTGTACAGTCCATGGAATTCTCCAGGCCTGAATACTGGAGTGGGTAGCCTTTCTCTTCTCCAGGACATCTTTGCAACCCAGGGAGTGAACCCTGGTGTCCCGCATAGCAGGATTCTTTACCATCTGAGCCACAAGAGAAGCTCCAGAAGAATACTGGAGTGTGTAGCAGAGAACTCAAGAATCAAACAGCAGCAAAATAAATAAGAAACAATAAATACATGTATGAATAAATAATATACACACACTTCTGGAAATTCTTCAATGCATTTCTGGATAATTTCTGAATTAACTTAAAAAGAGATCACAATGGAAACTGCAGCATACTTAAGACCAGAATGATAATACATTTGTTACATATCTAAATTAATGGATTGCAGCAAAAAGAATTAGAAACATATTTTATAGACTTAAATTCATCTTTTAATGAACTTTTGAAAACAAATGAGTAAAAAAGCATTTAATTAAATAGCAAACCTCCCCCCAAAATCCAGTAAATATAAACAGAGTAAAAAGAAGAAATTTTAAAGAACAGGAGCAGAAATAAATAAGGTATAAAAGAAAGAAACAGTATCAACAAAATAAAAAACTAGTTTTTTGATTAAACCAACAAAATGGAAAACAATAAAAGAGTAACACACACGATCAATATTAGGAATTTTAAAAAAGGACACAGCTATAGATTTAATTGAAAATTTAACAGCATACATGAACATTAAAACCTTTGATAAACTGAAAAAAACTTTAATAAAATATTTACTTTTCTAAAAAATGAGTGTCAAAAACTGACCCCAAAAGACAAAGAAATTCTGAATAAACCAGTAAACCATCACAGATATTAAATTAGTAATCAAAAAGTTAGTAATCGAAATCTGTATGGAGGTCAAGAAGCAAGAGTTAGAACCCAGCATAGAACATGGTTCCAAATTGGGAAAGCAGTACATCAAGGCTGTATATTGTCACCCTGCTTATTTAACTTATATGCAGAGTACATCAGGCAAAATGCCAGGCTGCATGAAATACAAACTGGAATCAAGACTGCTGGGAGAAATATCAATAACCTCAGATATGCAGATGATGCCACCCTTATGGCAGAAAGTGAAGAGGAACTAAAAAGCCTCTTGATGAAAGTGAAAGAGGAGAGTGAAAAAGTTGGCTTAAAACTCAACATTCAGAAACCTAAGATCATGGCATCTGGTCCCATCACTTCATGGCAAATAGATGGGGAAACAGTGGAAACAGTGTCAGACTTTATTTTGGGGGGCTCCAAAATCACTGCAGATGGTGATTGCAGCCATGAAATTAAATGACACTTGCTCCTTGGAAGAAAAGCTATGACCAACTTGAAAAGCATATTAAAAAGCAAAGATATTACTTTGCCAATAAAGGTCTGTCTAGTCAAAGCTTTTCCAGTAGTCATGTATGGAGGTGAGAGTTGGACTATAAAGAAAGCTAAGTGCTGAAGAATTGGAGCTTTTGAACTGTGGTGTTGGAGAAGACTCTTGGGAGTCCCTTGACTATAAGGAGATCAAACCAGTCCATCCTAAAGGAACTCAGTCCTGAATATTCATTGGAAGGACTGATGCTGAAGCTGAATCTACAATACTTTGGCCACCTGGCAAGAACTGACTCCTTGGAAAAGACTTTGATGCTGGGAATGATTGAAGGCGGGAGAAGGAGATGACGGATGAGATGGTTGGATGGCATCACTGACTCAATGGACATGTTTGAGTACGCTCCGGGAGTTGGTGATGGACAGGGAAGACTGGCGTGCTGCAGTCCATAGGGTTGCAAAGAGTTGGACACAAGTGAGCAACGGAAATCAAAAAGTTCTGGCATTCTCTTTCACTTCCTCAAAACAACATCAGGGCAGTTGATTATTCTGGGGCTGAGATGGGAGGGTGGTTTTACTAAACTTTAAGGAGTATTTATTCTCTCTGAAACTAATTCAGAGGAAACAGAAGGAAATTATCTAGCTAATTTTATGAGGCTAACAGAACCTTGGTATCAAGACAGAATGAGAACAATATAAGCAAAGAAACACATAGGCAAAGTACATGTATGGTTTAAATGCAAAAATCCTAATTAAAATGCTAGTAAATTTAATTCAGAATTAGGTCCCATCACTTCATGGGAAATAGATGGGGAAACAGTGTAGTGGAGACAGTGTCAAACTTTATTTTGGGGGGCTCCAAAATCACTGCAGATGGTGATTGCAGCCATGAAATTAAAAGACGCTTACTCTTTGGAAGGAAAGTTATGACCAACCTAGACAGCATATTCAAAAGCAGAGATATTACTTTGCCAGCAAAGGTCCGTCTAGTCAAGGCTATGGTTTTTCCAGTGGTCATGTATGGATATGAGATTTGGACTGTGAAGAAAGCTGAGCATCGAAGAATTGATGCTTTTGAGCTGTGGTGTTGGAGAAGACTCTTGCGAGTTCCTTGGACTGCAAGGAGATCCAACCAGTTCATCCTAAAGGAGACCAATCTTGGGTGTTCATTGGAAGGACTGATGCTGAGGCTGAAACTCCAGCTGATGCAAAGAGCTGACTCACTGGAAAAGCCCCTGATGCTGGGAGGGATTGAGGGCAGGAGGAGAAGGGGACGACCGAGGATGAGATGGCTGGATGGCGTCACTGGGTCGATGCACATGAGTTTGGGTGAACTCCAGGAGTTGGTGATGGCCAGGGAGGCCTGGTGTGCTGCGATTCATGGGGTTGCAAAGAGTCGGACACGACTGAGCGACTGAACTGACTGAACTGAGGAGGATAAAGTGGAAACTAAAAAATGCCTTTTTTGAGACTTTCCTGGAGGTCTAGTGGTTAAGACTCTGGGCTTCTGCAGGGGACATGGATTTGATTCCCTGATCTGGAAACTAAGATCCTAGGATTTCACATGCTGCATGATGCAGCCAAATGCACAATAGAGAAAAAATGTTTTATGCTTTTTTGATATGAGCTCAGATGTCACACCCCAGTTTTCTCCTGGTCATGAGCACCAGCCCTGATTCAGTGCCTCCGTCTCCTACACCAGGGGCATTATAGCAGAAGGTGAGGACCCTCGGGGCCACCTTGGGGCTGGCTACCACCTCCAAGTGCCTTTTTGGAAATTAAAGAACTACATAGGATGTCAGTTTCTCTAAGAAGTGCTACTGTAGTATAATTTTTTAAAGCCCACTATTTGTTTATTCCATATCTGATCAATGTTGCTGTTGTTGAGTTGCTCAACTCTTTTGTGACCCCATGTACTGCAGCACGCCAGGCTTCCCTGTTCATCGCTATTTCCCGAGTTTGCTCAAATTAATGTCCATTGAGTCAGTGATGCCATCCAACCATCTCATCCTCTGTCGTCCCCTTTTCCTCCTGCCTTCAGTCTTTCCCAGCATCAGGGTCTTTTTCAGTGAGTCAGCTCTTCACATCAGGTGGCCAAAGTACTGGACCTTCAGCTTCAGCATCAGTCCTTCCAGTGAATATTCAGGACTGATTTCCTGTAGGACTGACTGGTTTGATCTCCTTGTTGTCCAATGGACTCTCTAAAAGTCTTCTCCAACTCTATTCATGTAATACCTACGGATTCCTCCATACCACACATTGGGAAATCTTTCAGGTATTTAGTTGAAGGGAGTATTAAGGAACCCAATGTTCATAGCACCTTAGAAATTGGACCACATTTTGTAAAATAGTGTAAAATAGACTTCCCTGGTAGCTCAGATGGTAAAGCTTCTGCCTGCAATGCAGGAGACCCAGGTTCAATCCCTGGGTCGGGAGGATCCCCTGGAGAAGGAAATGGCAGCCCACGTTGCTGGCTACAGTCCATGAGGTCTCAAAGAGTCAGACACAACTGAGCGGCTTCACTCACTCACTTGTAAAATAGCTTCCTTTTGAACTTTTTTGAGTGTTTGGGATGTAATGGAACATCTGATTCATTTCTTGAGGCTAGTCAGTGAAAGCCCAGTATGAAGAGGTCCTTTCTGTTCAGGCGTTGGTGACTCATCTCTTTAGACTCAAGATTGGGTATGACTCTCTAGCCTCCAGGTGTAGGTACAGGTCTGAAGGGAGCCCTGGAGGATGCCATCCTGGGGAAAGAGCGGAAGGTCGAGTCAGAAACTCCTAAGTCTCCTTCAGCTCCTAAAATTCCCTTATTCTGACTTCAGTTAATGCCTTTGGGGCTTCTCCCTTTAAACTCCTTGCCTCTTGCTTGTTCTTCAAAAGGTATCAGCACTTTGAAAGAAACACTGGGTGGTCCTTTACAGCATGTAACGCTAAAATAAATTAATAACCCCCATTAAACCTGGATCTTTCCTGGTGGCTCAGTGGTAAAGAGTATGCCTGCAATGCAGGAGACTTGGGCTCAATCCCTGGGTTGGGAAGATTCCCTGTTGTAGGAAATGGCAACCCATTCTAGTATTTTAGGAGAATCCCACTGACATAGGAACCTGGCGGGCTACATACAGTCCATGGGGTGGCAGAGTCGGACTGGGTTTAGCGACTAAACAACAACAACTACAACAACTAAGCCGCGGGTTTTATATGTGGAAAATTCCCAAGACTTCTTATGGAACAGGTAGTTCTAGGGTAGAGGAAGTGAAGTCACTCAGTCGTGTCCGACTCTTTATGACCCCATGTACTGTAGCCTACCAGGCTCTTCCGTCCACGGAATTTTCCAGGCAAGAGTACTGGAGTGGGCTGCCATTTCCTTCTCCAGAGGATCTTCCCAACCCAGGGATCAAACCCGGGTCTCTTGCATTGCAGGCAGAAGCTTTACCATCTGAGCTACCAGGGAAGCCCCTAGGGTAGAGGGGGTCAGAGCCAAATTGGCATGAAAAACTAAAGAGGGGTTACATCCAGCGCATCGGGAAATAATCGGTCTGAAAGTGAAAAAGGCGGGCCAAAAGAAAATACCAGGCTCTGTTTAGAGTGAGGGTTTCACCTTTTCGGCTCTCGCCTCCAGGAAGCCTTCCGGGAGAGCGCCACCTCTCCGCGGCCCCATCAAAGCCTGGATGGACCGGGTCCCTGGTGGCCTGGCCATCGGTCTCGCTTTAAGCCAGGGCGCAGGCCAGGGGGGCGAGGGGTGAGGGTGGGGGTCGGGGGCTTGGTGCCCGCAGTAGGGCCCTGGTCCGGGCTGAGGCAGGCGAGTGACCGTGCGAACGCGCGCAGGACCTGGGCGCAGCGGAGCGGCGCCACATCCAGTCCGGTGGTGACCGGGTGGAACAGCTCGAGGGGGGCCGAGGGGAGCGCAAAGCCACGGCGGCGGCGGCCCCAGCGGATCCGGCGGAGTGGCACATCCCGCAAGGCCTTTTGTGCCAGGGGTTCGTGGGCGGTTTCCACGTGGCCGGTGCCGGGATGGTGGGTTGGGGAGGGGCGGGTAGGACAGGGCCGGAGCCTAGATGGGGCGGGGCCAGAGACTGGGTGGGGCGGGACCGGAGCCTAGATGGGGCGGGGCCAGAGCCTGGGTGGGGCGGGACCGGATCCTGGGTGGGGCGGGGCCAGAGTCTGGGTTGGGCGGGAAGCCGAAGTCCTCGTCCAGCCTACAGGAAGACTCGCCTGGCACCGGTGGGACCTGAGTCCCTGGACTCAGCCCGCGAGAGAGGCGGGCTAGAGGCGGGATGCGGGTGGGCTGGGGGGACCTGGCGTGGCTTCTTTTCTGAATGCGGCCTGCGAGATTCCCTGGACGTCAGCTTCTATTTCCTCTCTGTCATTGACTGGGTCCCGGGTCTCTGGGTCTCTGAATGGACTCTGATTGCCCTGTTATTCTCCTTCTTGAATCCTTAGTGCCCTTTCTTTGGCTTCCCATTTTTGGATCCTCCTGATACCGTCTCCCATGAACTGAACCCCCCCTCACCCCCACCCTCATCTTTAATAGCGCACAGAGGTCACGTGGTGCCTTACATAGAGTCCCACTCAGCGTCCGCCCCGATCCCCTCCCAATGACCATCAAGAAAAGATTCAGAAGAGGGGTTAGAGGCCAGGTCCTCCAGCTAGGTTCTCACACCGGGCCCATGATCACCCGAGCCCCATCCATCTTCTTTGGACGGGAGTTTGTGGAAATGCACCCTTTGGCCCAGCTCTATCTCACCCTCCTTCTGTTATGACTTTTCACCTGGATACTTAAAAGCTACTTACTTTGTCTTCCCCTGTACTAAAAGGTGAGTGATGATACCAGCACTATGCATGGAGAAGAAGTTAAAGAGGAGCGAGGGTGCTGACTGGGGATGAGGGGTGGGGTTGTGGAGGAGACCAGAGGGATCTGAATGAAAGGCCAGCAGTGCACGCGCACCAGCTGGGCTTGAAGAGAATGTGCAGCTTCAAGTAACTGAAGTATCCGGGGTGCTGCTTCTCCTCTCCTTTCTAACTTGGGGTGATCACATTTTGCTCCATAAAGACTACCTTCTTACATGTTACTTATGTAATGTTGAGCTGATGAAAATAAAAATTCAATGGTGATTTTCAGGAAAGGAGTATGTCAAAGCTGTATATTGTCACCCTCCTTATTTAACTTACATGCAGAGTATATCATGAGAAATGCTGGGTTGGATGAAGCACAAGCTGGAATCAAGATTGCCGGGAGAAATATCAATAACCTCAGATATGCAGATGACACCACCCTTATGGCAGAAAGTGAAGAACTAAAGAACCTCTTGATGAAAGTGAGAGAGTGAAAAAGTTGGCTTAAAAGTCAACATTCAGAAACCTAAGATCATGGCATCAGGTCCTATCACTTCATGGCAAATCGATGGGGAAACAATGGAAACAGTGACAGACTGTTATTTTCTTGGACTCCAAAATCACTGCAGATGGTGATTGCAGCCATGAAATTAAAAGATGCTTGCTCCTTGGAAGAAAAGTTATGACCAACCTAGATAGCATATTAAAAGGCAGAGACATTACTTTGCTGACCAAGGTCTGTCTAGTCAAAGCTATGGTTTTTCCAGTAGTCATGTATGGATGTGAGAGTTGAACTATAAAGAAAGCTGAGCACCGAAGAATTGATGCTTTTGAACTGTGATGTTGGAGAAGACTCCTGAGAGTCCCCTGGACTGCAAGGAGATCCAACCAGTCCATCCTAAAGGAGATCAGTCCTGGGTGTTCATTGGAAGGACTGATGCTGAAGCTGAAACTCCAATATTTTGGCCACCTGATGTGAAGAACTGACTCATAGGAAAAGACTTTGATGCTGGGAAAGATTGAAGGTGGGAGGAGAAGGGGATGACAGGATTAGATGGTTGGATGGCATCACCGACTTTCTGGACATGAGTTTGAGTAAGCTCTGGGAGCTGGTGATGGACAGGGAAGGTTGCATGGGGTCACAAAGAGTCAGACACGACTGAACAACTGAACTGAACTGAATGGTGATTTTTTCCATGTGCTTGGCAAATTAATACCTGGGAGGATAAAGGCTCAAGTTACAGGGGACTTTCCCCCAGATTAGCTCAGTAACTGTGTTTGGGGATAAGAAGTAACTGTAGGAGTTAGAAATCGCTTAGCCATTTGAATCTTGACACTAATCAACAAGATTCGAGTGTCAGTAGACCAGAACCCTGTACAAGAAAGCAAAATGCACAAGGGTCTTTATGTCACAGCTTTAAGCTAAAGAGGATTGGGCAAAAGAAAAAGAGAAGAAAAAAGCAAAAACAAAAACCCAAAGCATCAACTGAGGAGTGAAGAAAGGCAATTGTGGGTAAACCCAGTTCAAGAGCGATCACTATGATGAGCTGCATAGTTGCAAGCCGAAGATGGGAAATGCTTGTCATTTTAATAATGAATCATACAAAATATTTTTGGACTGAGATTATTTTAATCCCACTGCTCTCTTCTTAGTAATACGACCTGATAGGGGAACATGGCAAGGTCAAAATCTATCAGTTTGAATCCTAATTCAGGTTTTCCCAGGCCGCATTACCCTTGGGGTAGAAGGAGGGGAGGAGGGGGAGCTACCAACCTTTCAGAGTCTCTGTTGGTTCATTAGCTAAATAGGATTGTGTGCGAATTAGATAATAGACAGAGCCTCTGTACACCTGATAGCTGCTATTAACAAATATAATTGTTATTACTAAAATTACTAGTCATATTAATAAACTACTTTGTTAGAAATCATGCCATGGCTTTAATGGGCACTCAGTATATCTCTTAATTTTTTAATTTTTTTTTTTTTTTACTACATATTTTCTTGTCTGGAGAATCCCTTGGACAGAGGAGCTTGGTGGGCTACAGTCCGTAGGGTCTCACAGAGTCAGACATGACTGAAGTGACTTAGCATGCACATATTTTTAAAGAATAAACAAATTCTCTTTAATACGGTCTCTGTCTTGTTTAGTCACAGACTTCCTGTTTTATCCTAAAGGCAAGGTTATACAAACTAAAATACTGGCGTTTACTTAGTTTTGATTTGTTCTATTTAAGAATAATAGAAAAATTTACAGACTGTGGCTGTAAGAAGCTGGTACAACTCTGTAATCTTATGAAAGATAAAAGAATGAGACAGGGAAACAGGGGACTGCCTAGAGTCACAGCTTCTCACTCATAAATCTTTGCTGATTTGGGGGGTTTCCCAGTTTATCTGCCATTCTTGAGGTCAAAATCTAGCTTTCCCAGGATGCCAAAGCACTTTGGAATGTTAGTGGAAGATATTCTTCTTGACCCTGGAATCCTTACATCATCCCAGGGGCTGTTGTGGAGAGAGGAGAATAATTAAAGAGTAAGTAAATTAATATTGCTCTCATTCTCCTGTTAGGGGCCATACAATGGGATTTGCATTACAAAGGTGGAATTTACATGATAAAGAAGTCCCTTAAATGTTTTATAACTCAATCCTTTTAGGCAAAGTCTGCTACAGACTTGCCCTGACTGACTACATGTTCTTTATAAAGCATTCCAGTTCCACCGAAAACTAAGTGAACAGTGATATGAAGAATGCTTTTTGGAGTAAATCTTAAAGGACTTGATAAGTGGAAGATCATGGTGGTGGTGGGGGCCCAGCGGGGTGGGATGTATGAACAAAATCCTCTGGAAAAAGGTGTACGGTAGTTAGGAGTCTCTCATCTAGTGCCGGTGTAGAGGTGGTGCGTGAGCTCAGTCACTTCAGTCATGTCAGACTCTTTGCGACCCCATGGACTGCAGGCTCCTCTGTCCTTGGAATTCTCCAGGCAAGAATACTGGAGTGGGTTACCATGCCCTCCTCCAGGAAATCTTCCTGACCCAGGGATCAAACTTGCATCTCTTATGTCTCCTCCATTAGCCGGCAGGTTCTTTACCACTAGCAGTAGAGGTGGGAGATCGGAGAATTTGCTCTGAAGATAGGAATTCACTCACAAGTGAAAAGGGGGAAGGGAGAGTGGGATGGGTTTCTGGGAATAAACCTTACAGCGCTGGACCAGAAGTTTAGCATGATCAGGAGCACATGGGAAAAAATGACAGCATTCAAAAGGAAGTCATTGTGTTGTTGACTTGAAAAAATATTCACAGCCTAAAAGTTGAGAGTTATCTTTTTAGGAATTCAACAAAATTCCTAGGAGGCAGGAGGAATATCTCAGGAGGCAGCATCTCAAGTGACCCTGAGAGAACTGTTGTGAGGAGGTGAGGGGAGGAGCCAGGTTATACAGAAGGTTTGCAACAAAGGGCAGGTGGTCTGAGCATCAAAAGATGAATGTAAATTAAAAAAAAAAAGTCAGATATCCTAAATTAAAGAATTTTTTGATTTTCTGGGAAGATGCACAAGTCTGGATTCACTGAGATCATCCCTTTCATATGCATTAAACCATCAAAACTGGGATCAGCATCCTATGTTTTTCACAGCCTGAGCTTCCATGGGGCTCACCGTAGGGAGTGGCTGCAATCTGACGGTCTGTGTGTGCTCAGTTGCTCAGTCATGTCCAACTGTTTGTGACCCCATGGACTGTATCCTGCCAGGTCCTTCTGTCCATGGAATTTTCCAGGCAAGAATACCGGAGTGAGTTGCCATTTCCTCCTCCAGGGGCTCTTTCCAACCCAAAGATTGAACCTGTGTCTCTTGAGTCTCCTGCACTGGCAGGCGGATTCTTTACCACTGTACCATCAGGGAGGCCCAAAGATATTTTTCTCCTTCCTGAGCACCCCTAGGGTTCAGTAGCTCACATTGGAGGGCTGCAATCCCTGGTGACTGTGCCATCCTTGCTTCCTGATATGGCAGGAAATACTCCATTCCTCAGTGTCTTCAGTGGCTGCTCCAGAATTTCCAGTGTGGGAGGTGATGGGTGACAGCCACCTCTTTCCAGATACCTCAGAGTATATGTCTGAAAGTTCTCTGCAGGGCAAATGCTGCTTTTACTTAGATTACATCTTTATTCAGAGTGGCTCACTGTAAATTAAAGAGATAGGAGTGACTAATTTGCTGCCTCTCCCTACCATCGCTTTATTATTTAGATTGCTTTGATTAAAAAAAAATGCTAATTGCTAAAAAATTAGATTTTGTTATAAAGATATTAAGGAAATTAGAGTCCTAGTTACCTCCCACAGAAACCCAGCCACTCTCACAGAGACTGTAAAAGAGTTACAGTTGGTGGCAGAGCAGAAAAGGACTGAGTGTGGACCCAGGCTCCCACAGGAATCCTCTGTCATCTTCCTCGAGGACTTGGGGTCTTTGTGTTCTGTTCCCACTGCTGCTGGTCCATGAGATCTTGCTTCCTTCCAGGGTCTCTTTAATATCAGCTGTCTGTCTCTGTGATGCTCAGTCACACCTCCCTGGAAAGAATACAGTCTTAGTCTCCATGAGGCCAGAAGAGGCCTTTTTCTCCTCCAAGGTTGCAGTGGAGGGAGTCACCTTGGAAGACTGCTGTTTAGAATGATCTAGGGCTGTTTCTCAAAGCAGGGTGTGTAGGAGGCCCCTTTGGAGAAGGGGCCTTGGCCTCCCCAGGAAATCTGCTGCTCTCCACTCTGATAGTGTGCTCAGATTCACAGTTTAAGGACTGGGGAACTGGCCCAGCTCCCCTCAGTCTCAGAACCTACTGAATATGTGGGTGAGAAAAGGGCCTCAGAGGGTTTGAGAAACAATGTCATCTTAAAAAACCATCACCCTTCATACCATTGCTGGTGGGACATTTAGCCTACCTTGCAAAATGACAAAATTGTAACACAACAGCAGTTCCCTTTGATGGAGATTTCCTACCTGCAGGAACTTCCCCTGCTCTTGGCATCACATATATGTCCTTTTCCTCCCTGTGATGAGGGAAGTGCTTCTAATATAACTGGCCACACTTCATAGATAAATCATTTATTTCTATGGAACAAACCACCTTGAAACTTAGCAGACAATGACTATTTGTTCAGGTCTGGAGGGGTGGGTGGCAGTCAGGGATTTAGGTAGGGCTCAGCAGGTCAACACTTTTCTGCTCTGAGATGTTAGGGGCCTTAGTGGATCTGTATGTCTGAGACTGGCTGGGAAGCTTTTTAAAAAAATAATATTAGCATCACTAAGCTGGAAAATCCAAGATGGCCTCAGTCACATGACTGGGGTCCCAGTGCTTGCTGTTGGCTGGGGGGCCTTCGGTGTCTCCCTGAGTGGTCCCCCTCTGTCTTTCTCCATGGTCCTTCATCCTTTGGTAGTCTAGACTCAGTTTCTTCACATAGTGGCTGGTGTCTGAAAGTGCAAATATGGAAGCTGCAGAGCCTCCTAAGGGAGAAGCCTGAAAGTCACATAGCATCACTTCTGCTGCATTCTCTTGGGCAAAAGAAGGCAAAGAGACAGCCTAGGTTGCAGGAGAGAGGAGATGGAGCTGCTTGTGCACACAGGGAGGGGAGGACCATCTACTGTAGGATGTGAGCTTACTGAAAATAGCAGAACCATCTTCTGAATTGAGGCTGACCCTCAAGTTTATGTTTGCTCTTGCCTCAGATGTCTCAGTAACAGAGAGGTCAGCACTGGAGTTTTGCTTTGATTAGAAATGTTTTCTGTTGAGATGAAATCTGCTCCCGGTTCTAGAGTGGTGATCTGCACTCGGACTCTTTAAACATTCCTACTGTTATGAAATGCACTATTTTTCCTTCTCCTGTCTCTCTATCTCTCTGTTTGTTTGTTTGGTCACAGCTCATGGTATGTGGGATCCTAGTTTCCCAATGAAGGACCAAATCTGTACCCCTTGCATTGAAAGCTCAGAGTCTTAACCCCTGGACCCTAGGGGAAGTCTCCTATTTTTCCGTTTCAAGGATTGACTGATAATGATTCAGACAGAAGACCTCATTGGTCAAGGACACATTCACCTTTCTGCTGTAAAATGTTTGTGTCCTGGGACAGGACAGAGGAGAATGTTGCAAAGATTCAGAGCGAAGGCCCTTAGAATAAATACTCTGTCTCTGTGGACCTGTCTCCCATAAAATGATGATGCTCACAGCAGCAAACGATAATTTTTCTTCTTGCCTCTCACCCTTTCGAACATGCGTCATTCCAACTATTTATCCTTTTTCTACCTGGATTCAGTTCAGTCCTATAAAAGACATTTTATAGGATTATACCATTATCATTTTTGAAAAATAGAAACAGTACTGAGGAACTTTTCAGAAAAGCTTGAGCCATCAGAATGCTTAGCAATGGGCTCCGGGACCCTGTCTTTTTCTGGTTAACTGAATACTGAGCTTTCATCATTTCACCCCCTGTTGGAAAATAGATTTTGTTGTTCAGTCGCTAAGTTGTGTCTGATTCTGTGACCCTATGGACTCTAGCCCACCAGGCTCCTCTGTCCATGGGATTTCCCAGGCAAGAATACTGGGGTACATTGCCATTTCCTTCTCTAGGAGGTCTTCCCAATCCAGGGGTTGAGGCTGCATCTTCTGCACTGGCAGATGGATTCTTTACTGCTGAGCCACCAGGGAAGCCCACTGGAAAATATTAGAGAATGTATTAATTTAATAGACTGCCTTTGCAATTATAGTATATGAAACACATATGAATTCTGGCTCCCGAATGAACATTTCTATACTCAGTGTCAAGTTTATGAACTTTCTTTGGAGGGAGCTGTAACATGACCAAGCACATGAGCTCAATATGGAGTTCCCCGAGTGACTTGTTGACAGAGTCTTAGTGTAACTTTCCTCTTCTGGATAAGATTAAATGCAGCCCCTCTTTTCAAAGAATGCTGTCTACTTGGAGATTTTACTATCAACAGAAACAAATACTTTCAACAAAAATGAAGGGAAATTATTTTGCCATTGAATCATGGAGAATTTTATTCTTGTTTCATCTGACTCTTCAAGAGGAAATCAGTAATTAGTATGAGGTTGGTATGCAATAACACGGAACCCCGCTTCTTCCTGAAAGGAAGTCCTGAACAATAGGGGATATGAACTTTTACTGGACTATTATTATAATGCATAGGCATACCTGTCCAGACACATTCTTCCTGGAACTTCCATTTCTGTTAAACTTTTTATCTTTCACACATTTCCCTGTCAGAGTCTGAATGCCCTCTGAAAGATAAGATTTGCACTTATAACTATAAAAGTAGTTCCAGGACTAGGTGATATTTGTATTTGATTGGACAAAGTTGAACTTTGAAGAAGACTTATTTGATTAGTATTTTAAAAAGAAAACCCTTCTGATACAGTGTCGTTATTTATCCAATCGAGTATGGTTTATAGACTAAAAATTCCATGTGCATTTTCCAACTTACGTGTAAAATCAGGAAGTGTGATAAGCAGAGATATTCTGCGCTTATAAAAGTTAGAGCTCTTTCTATAGTTAAAAAATATGTTTGCATATATATTTTGGATGTTACATCAAATTGTTCCACAGCTGTCTTTGTTGCTTCCTCTGTGTTTGGCCTTTATAAGTTCCTTTATCTGTCTATTCATTTATTTATTTATTCACCAAGCTCTGAAAAACCCGGTATCTGTTGGGCATTGGAGATCTAAGGATGAATACAGCTGTAGTCCTTCCCCTCTGGAGACAGACACTGAAGGATAGTTAGCAATAGGGCAAGTATTATCACATCAGTATGAATGTGGGGAGCTTTAGGGAAGTCAGGGAGGGCTTCTTAGAGGAAGAAGTTCTTATGCTGTATTCCTAAGAAAGAGCAGGAATTCACCAGATACAAAGTGGGGGTGAGGCGGGAATGCTTGCACACATGGATCAGGCCTAGGGATTTGAATTTAGAACTCACAATGGCATAGGGGGCAGGAGAAGCCATACATGGTAACATATATGCCATTTACATATCCATTTATATATACCTCTTCTGACACAGGTCACGTGTTCAGAAGAGAAGGAGAGGAAAGACAAAGATCTGGGCAGGACTCCCTGGAAATCTGGGTCTGGAGGACTCTGGACCTTTCCCTCTGGAGTGATGACAATATTCTATTGAGCCTGAAGTTGTTCTACTTGTGTGTGGACTATCTGTTAGGAGGCCAGCACATCCAAGGGGGCAGTGGTTCCTGGGGACAGGAAGAAAGAGCTGCTCCTAAAGGGTGGTTGGGGATGAAAATCAGTTTTGAGGAATTCGCAGAGGAAAGTGTTCCAAGGCAGGGGAGCACTATGGCAAGGTCAGTGTCAGATGGACGCTGTGAATAGCATGAACTATGGAAATGAGAGCCAGATCTGGGTTGAAAAGCAGCTGCTTCTAAATATAGCTGCTGTTAATTGAGCAGTTACAGTGGGCCTCATCCCGCTAAGCTTCTCAGATGGATGTCTTAATCCTCACGGCAACCTCGAAAGTGGGTAATACTGTCATCTGTAATACTGTCACAACCTCCCCAGTTGTGAAGTATCTTAAAGAGATGACATTACTTGCCTTACATCACACAGTAGTGAATGGCAGTGAAGACTGATGATTCTGTGATGAGTGCCTGCCTCCTGGGGCTGCAGTTGTTATTATGAGCATATGGGTTAGGTTTCATCAGAAAACAGATGGGACCTTCAAACTGGGTAATTTGGGAGTGAATCTAAAACAGTGGGGCTTCCCTGGTGGCTCAGATGGTAAAGAATCTGCCTGCAGTGCAGAAGACCCGGGTTCATTCCCTGGATCAGGAAGATCCACTGGAGAAGGGAATGGCTACCCACTCCAGTATTCTTGCCTGGAGAATTCCATGGACAGAGGAGCCTGATGGGATACAGGTCATGAAGTCGCAGAGGGTCGGACATGACTGAATAACTAACACTTTCAAGACACTGTATTAGTAATAAAGAAACTAAATAGGAAGGTTTAGGGAAGTCACCAGGAGCAGCGCAAGACCTCCAGGCAAGGAGTTGGTGTGCCAGGAGGGGAAAGGACAGCGGGGGATCTTGGAAAGGGCCGTGGATAGGAGCTGTGACCTTCAGAAGTGGGTGGCCTGAAGATGACCCTGAGATGACCCTGCAGGGAGGGAGCCAGTGGAGTGATATCCTGCCCTCATCGCCCGGCAGCTCTCAGATCCCATCACTGCCCAAACAACCAGACGCTAAGGGCAGGAGGTCAGTCTCAGGACACAGAGCAGGGTGGAGAAGGGTGGAGGATGGAGCAGGGGGACAGCGAAAGCCCCCAGCACAGTCAGGCCAACGGAGCTGGACCGACAAAAGCTGAGCAGCAAAGCCAGGTAGAGTTCGTGGTCCAATAAGCCTGATGGTACCCTCAGGGCAGACGGCTGGAACCTGTGGTGCTGGGCCAACCCAGGAAATCTGGCCCAGGGTATCTTTGTGGTTCCTTTTGGGCTACAACCCCCTCGGGCATCTCTTCTCAATTCTAGGATTCAGAGGGTCGACAGTGAAACAAACCCTACACTTGGCAGGATGATGGGCTCCTGGTTCCCAGGACCTCAGGCTCTACCATGGGGCTTCCTGACGCCTGTTAAAGAAAAACTGTCAGATTCCTCCAGCTGTTCCTAGCGGTCAAGTACATGTGGACAAAGAGATGCTGGGTTAGGACCTGGAGACCATTTAGAAAGGCTCTTACCTTCATCCTTCAGAGAAGAGAGAGATGCATGTGTGTGTGTGTGTGTGTGTGTGTGTGTGTGTGTGTGTGTGTCAGTGTGTGTGAGTCAGTGAGTGAAAGAGAGAGAGAGTGAATGAATGAATGGGCTGGATCCCATAGGATAAAACCGGTGTCAGAGCTGGGGTTAGAGCCTTTTTTGGGTGTCCTCTGCACAGTTTTATTATGCATGTTCCCTACTGCCCTGGAGCACCAGGACCCATACCTAGAATTGTCAAATTCTGATTTGGGTAGCTCTGAATTCCATTCATTCATTTGTGAAAATTAACACAACAGGAGTATTTATTCATATCTTGCAATGAGCTAAATTAGATGAAAGTGGGAAATGATCACTGCAGACATTTTTTGAGGGGGGGGGTGGAACTATGGTGAACAGTTTCTATTGGCTGACCATCGGCCCTGTCCCTGCCAACCTGCACAGATCACCAGGGACACCTGTGCCCCCCCAGTGGGTTCTGGGCTGGTAAGCTAAGTTTCCAGTTCCCCTGGGTTTTGCTTAAGAACAACTCTTATGTTAGTTCTTTCACCTGGAATATATCTTTTCCTTTTCATGACATTGGATTCCCCTTTTACTTAAAAATTTCTATCATTTCAGTTTATGCCTTTTCTAGTAAGGATACTCCAAACTTGTATGGGTGGGACACACAAGTGGGAAGATATAAAAATGTAAGTAGAAGCCCTCCAGGCCCCTCTGTCCATGGAATTCTCCAGGCCAGAATACTGAAGTGGGTAGCTGTTCCCTTCTCCAGGGGATCTTCTTAACCCAGGATTGAATCCAGGTCTCCCACACAGCAGGCAAATGCTTTACCATCTGAGCCACCAGGGAAGCCCAAGAATACTGGAGTGGGTAGCCTATCTATTCTCCAGTGGATCTTCCTGACCCAGGAATTGAACTGGAGTCTCCTGCAGTGCAGGCAGATTCTTTACCCTCTAAGCTACCAGGGCAGCCCTTGAACCTTACATACTAGGAATGTTTTTATGGAAGTTGAAATATTTGACTAATTTACAAGCTGTCCTTCCATGATCATTTAGGAATTTAGCATAACTAAAGAGACTGTATTTAATAGTTTGCAAAATTTCTCAAATCTATTGGATTGACCAAGAAGTTTCCACAGCATCTTATGGAAAAACCTGAATGAGTTTCTTGGCCAAATCAATATTTCATAAACAATTTTTATTTTGGCATATGATAATTCAAAGCAATTCATAGCCTTTAAAAAATTCCCTGGTGGGCTAATGGTAAAGAATCTGCCTGCCAATGCAGGAGACACAAGAAATGCAGGTTCAATCCCTGGTCCGAGAAGATCCCTTGGAGAAGGAAATGGCAACCCACTCCAATAATCTTGCCAGGAGAACCCCATGGACAGAGAAGCCTGGTGGGCTATAGTCCATGGGGCTGCAAGGAGTCAGACATGACTGAATGATTGAGCATTACACTACAAAAAATTATTAGAGGTGACTAGTGCCAAATATTGAGAAGGAAAATAGGAAACCCTTGTTCTAAATTGGCGTCTTCTTTTGTTCAATCAAATCAGCCTCAAACTTGTGGGATTTACTACTCAAGAGGGAAATGTCTCTTCTGACTCCATTGATTTCATCATTTTAAATCTGGTGGAGCTTTGATTCTGTTGAGCCAGTTAAGCTGTGTTCTTGGTCTTCCAGTGCTTTATCTTAATACCAAGCAAATCCATCATGGCTAGCAAATGTTTACTGAACAGAACCAAATTTATTGAGCATTCTTACATGCATGCAACCATGTCAGGCATTGTGCAGAGCAGAATAGGCTGGTAAGGTAGCATCTCCACCGCATGTAGGTTTAGAGTCTCTTGAAGGAGATATCACTATCAGTGAAATGATCGGGAAATGGTTAAGTAGAATGAACACGTGCTGACTACTTATGGTGCTGAGTTGCTTAGCGCTCTGCTCTGGACTGTCTCTCTATACTCACTTCCTTGGTGATCTTAGTCAAGGCTTCTTATTTTAAGTAAAATTATCTTATTATATAAGGAAGATTATATTGTACAGGGTTGTGATTTTAAAAAACAGTCAAATTTCACTTATGGCTTTTAATGGCTTTAAATACCATTGATATGCTTCTGACTCTTGAATGTGTGTCTTCCACTCCAAGTTGTCCCACTTGCATCTCAAACTCATAGCCCAGACCCAACTTACTCCATGAGCAGGCACTGTCCTCCTGGGAAATGACATCACTGTCTACCTGACTGTTCAAGCCAGAAACCTGGAGTGTCTAATTTCTCCCCTTCCCTCAGCCTCCTTATCCAGTTTCCTCCAAGCCTGGCTGGCCCCACCTCCTCTACCTCACGAGTAATTCCATGGATTTTTCACATTTCTGCTGCTTCCTTCACTGCATTGTAGTAGGAGCCTCCTAGCTGGTCTCCTGACCCAACTCGTTCTCCTCTGTGGTTACCGCCAAAAACATAAATCCACTTATTTGAAATCCTTCACTAGAGTCTATACATGGGTTAAAATTGGATAGAACCATGCATGTGTACAAATGAATAAACACATACAAAAAATCTGTAAAGCTAAATAGGATCTGTAGTCTAGTTAGTGATGTTGTATTGATGTCAATCTCCTGATTTTGATACTAGTCTCTTGTAAGATCCTACTCTTGGGGGAAGCTGGGTGAAGGGTACATAGGAATCTACGCAACTTCTTATGAGTTTATAATTAGTTAAAAAAATCAGATTTAAAACATTTGCTCAAGAATGAAGAAAACCATTGGCTTCGTACTTCAGCAAGTCCAGCTCCTTACCATGGCCTGTGGAAATCACCGACTCCTATGGTTCCTGCCAACCCTTTTCCAACTCCTCCCAATGTCATTGTTCCATCAGTTACACTTTCTCAGGTACAAGGGATTCCTGGCAGTTCCTAAGACATAGTGAACACCTTTCTGCTGCAGAACATTTGCACATGCTGTTTCATGTGCCTACAAATGGTATCCCCATGGCTGGTTCTTCTTCGTCCCTTGGAAATGTCTTTCCTGGCACCTGACACCTGTATTGGACCCCACTTGGCTCCTTTCCTTAATAGAACTCTTTGTGTTCTGTAAGGAGAGCTTGCCTAGTATTCATTGGAACATATAGCCTAGTGAGAAAACATCAATGATCTCATTTGTTTTACTTACTACTGTATCCTTGGTCCCCAGCATGGCATGTGGCCAATCAGTTCAGTTCAGTCACTCAGCTGTGTTTGACTCTTTGCAACCCCATGGACTGCAGCACACCAGGCCTCCCTGTCCATCACCAACTCCCGGAGTTGACTCAAATTCATGTCTGTTGATTTGGTGATGCCAACCAACCATCTCATTCTTTGTTGTCCCCTTCTCCTGCCTTCAATCTTTCTCAGAATCAGGGTCTTTTCCAATGAGTCAGTTCTTCACATCAGGTGGACAAACTATTGGAGTTTCAGCTTCAACATCAGTCCTTCCAATAAACGTTCAGGACTGATTTCCTTTAGGATGGGCTGGTTGGATCTCCTTGCAGTTCAAGGGACTCTCAAGAGTCTTCTCTAACACCACAGTTCAAAAGCATCAATTCTGTATTCAATACATCAGTTCAGTTCAGTCGCTCAGTCATGTCCGACTCTTTGTGACCCCATAAATCGCAGCACGCCAGGCTTCCCTGTCCATCACCATCTCCCGGAGTTCACTCAGATTCACGTCCATCGAGTCCGTGATGCCATCCAACCATCTCATCCTAGGTCGTCCCCTTCTCCTCCTGACCCCAATCCCTCCCAGCATCAGAGTCTTTTCCAATGAGTCAACTCTTTGCATGAGGTGGCCAAAGTACTGGAGCTTCAGCTTTAGCATCATTCCTTCCAAAGAAATCCCAGGGCTGATCTCCTTCAGAATGGACTGGTTGGATCTCCTTGCAGTCCAAGGGACTCTCAAGAGCCTTCTCCAACACCACAGTTCAAAAGCATCAATTCTTCGGTGCTCAGCCTTCTTCACAGTCCAACTCTCACATCCATACATGACCACAGGAAAAACCATAGCCTTGACTAGACGGAACTTAGTTGGCAAAGTAATGTCTCTGCTTCTGAATATGCTATCTAGGTTGGTCATAACTTTTCTTCCAAGGAGTAAGCGTCTTTTAATTTCATAGCTGCAGTCACCATCTGCAGTGATTTTGGAGCCCCCCAAAATAAAGTCTGACACTGTTTCCACTGTTTCCCCATCTATATCCCATGAAGTGATGGGACCAGATGCCATGATCTTCATTTTCTGAATGTGAGCTTTAAGCCAACTTTTTCACTCTCCACTTTCACTTTCATCAAGAGGCTTTCTAGCTCCTCTTCACTTTCTGCCATAAGGGTGGTGTCATCTGCATATCTGAGGTTATTGAGCAAACAAACATGTTTAGGGTCCCAGAAAATGAAGATGTCAGTGTTGAAAGGAGCTTGAGGAAAACATTTTATAGATTGTTGAGGTCCTTTAATGGATCGGAACCTGGTGGTCTGGAGTCAACCGATAAGAAAGTAAAAGAGAGATAAAGAGGCTGATATTCCTTGGTTTACGCAGAAAGCCGATAAAGCCCCTGCATGGGACTTGCTCTGTTCACAAAGGCCTCAGGCGCTCTCTTGATGGGGTGAAGGTGCAGAGCACCTCCTTGAGAAGGTTTTAGAAGCCCAGGCGGGAAAGTGAACTCAGAGAGCCTCTGCACTCCAGGCGATCAGCCTGAAAAAGAGAGAGTGGGAGAGAGAGAGAGAAAGAGAGAAAAAGCAAGACGTGGGGACCAAAGCTCTGATGGAGCACAGATGTTTTAATCAACATGGTGTAGGCATATATACTGTAGTTATTCTCAGCAAAGATAAAAATTAAAATTCCAGACTTATAAAACATAGGTGATCCATATTAAAGAGAGAGAGAGTTGTAAATAATCACTTTTACAATATGGTTCATAAAAAGGAAGAGGGTACTTACTTATCACTGTGCAGGAAATGCCTGGATTCCTCAGCCCCGGGAGAGGCTTGCCTCTCCTCTTAATTCCTGAATATTCAGGAATTAATAAGGAACAGAGAATTCCTGACAGATCCAAAACAGCCTGTTTTGGAAGCCTCCTGTTAAATGCTTCCTGACAATAGAGCTTGCTAAAATTTGAATTAATAATGAGTATCTGGTGTAAATGTTGTATTCCATGGACTACTACTCAGCATGAAGAATGAAACAACCACAAAGAATGAAACAATGTCATTGACAACAACATGGATCTACCTATAAATTATCATACTAAGTGAAGTAAGTGAGAAAGAGACAAATATCATATGATATCACTTATCTGTGGGATCTAAACTATGACGCACATGAACTTATCCGCAAAACGGAAACAAACACACAGACATAGAGACCAGACTTGTGGTTGCCAAGGGGGAGAGAGTAGGGGAGGGATGCATTGGGAGTTTGGGATTAACAAATGCAAACTGTTATAGTATATATGTATACGCACACACATATAACTGATGACTGTACACCAGAAACTAATACAGCATTGTAAATCAACTATCCTTCAATAACATAATTTAAAATTTAAAAATTCTATCTTCAAAACATAAATGGATAAGTACAATTCCATTTTATGTTTTATCTGTTTTGAAAATTTGCAATCTATTTTAAAACCAATTGCAGGAACTACCGCAATGTCTAATATTTTAAGTCTCCCCCTATAACATCTGAATTTATTGAAACTCATTTTTTCTGATATTTTTGTGTGGGTAAAAGGCGGGAGATGATGCATATAAGTTACTTTATTTAAATATATGTTTCTCCTTATTGAAGTTCAATATGCACATTTCAGATAATTTAGAAGATACAGAAAGAGAAAAATAAAAAGAAATGTCAGTTATCCTATTCTCCAGAGACCATCACTGTTCACACTTATATTTTCTTACTGCTCTATGAATATTTCTCTACCCAAATTAGAAACATACTATATATGAAATATCATACCTTAGCTTTAAAATTTTAACATTAATGTAAGCAGTTTTACATCAGTAGATACTTTTTGAAAAAACCTTTTCAAATGATAATGCCATAGTTTACAGAGTGAGGTGCACTTCAGTTTATTATTATCCAATTGGAAATTTAGGTTGTGTTTTTTCTCCTTTCACAGATTTACAATGGGATGAATATCTCTGTCCACAAATATTTGTCAAAGTTTCTAATATTGGCTTAGAATAACTTTTTAGAAAGAGGATTATTGAGAACCTTTTTTATAGTTCTTGATATTTGGCCCAATTGTTTTCCAAAGGAAAAAAGAAAACAAAGACACAAATCAAAATCTGCATTCCCCTAGCTATTCCTTTATTACAGAGCCGCTATGGCATTTTACTTTATTCTAAACCCAAACTGATAGGACCCAGCCCATGCGAGATCCCTTCCCAGAGATATATTATGTGGGTACCAGAAGGCCTCACACTGGGGTGACCCTGCATAAGAAATGATCTCAGTGCATGGATAATCCAGCCGATATTATCCTGTCTCCTTCATGTTTACTTCCTTATTATTCTAGGGAGAAGCGTTAGTATTCAGGTCTGGTTTCCTGAACCTTCAGTTGGCAAGAAAAGTGAAGGAAGTGGGTTAGTTTAAATTCCCAGGGTATTCCTTTGCATCAGTAAAAGTAACAATGTTTGAATAGATACCTGTATTTCAGCTGGGCCCCATGGTGCCTGAAGAATTTAGGGCATGATTAAAAGAGTTGAAAGGAAGCAGTGTCAAAAGACCTAGAAAATCTAGTGTGTCGAGAATGAAAACAGGATTTCAAGCCTTTGAACTTCATATGTCATTCACAGCTGTGCATCCTGGCAGATTTGGGCCACTAGGTAAACATCTTTGGAAGAGAAGCGTTTGACTTTTGAGAACCTTTTTGCACCTGAAGGAAGCTGAACAACTGCAGTGACAATAGGCTGACAAGTTTTCTGGAAATCAGTTATTTTTATTTTTAATGAGGTAGGACATTACTGCACGAGTAAAATGAGTATTTTTGGCTCTTCCATCTGTGTCTTAAGTACTAAGTTTCAAAATTGTGTTGGCCGAACACAGTGAGAGTTTTTTTCAGTTTTGATTGTGGTAATTACCAACAAGTAAACAATGTGTGTGTGTGTGTGTGTGTGTGTGTGTGTGTACACAGTGAGCACAGATGTTAGAATTATGTATTCTGTAGACCAGGGAATCCAATATATCCAGGTAGGTTGGAAGTTTCTGCTCAGAGCTCTTGAGAGCCTCAGTGGTGATGAAAGAGGAGTCGCTCAGTAACCTCAGAACAACAAAGCTTGGCGTAAGTATCCCTGTCTTCAAAGCAGTAATTCTAGTGGAGTTCTGTCCTTTACCTCTGTATTTCCTGTTGTTCCAGAGCTGATGTGGCTAACAGAGATACAAATCACTGTGCGTGTGGCGTGCTTTCCTTTGAAGGAATGCTTGGGTGTGACTAATTACTAGGCAAATGGACAATTATTTTTTGAGAGTTTTTTTTTCAGCATGTTTGTTGATACAGTGATTAGGCTATTTATAGTAATCTTTTCAAGCAGTTTCTGCATCTTTCCTTGTGACGGAAAATAGATAAAATTCATAGAGATTTGATGACGGGGTGTAAGAGTGCTAGCTCTTTTGGTAAGAATGTGGTGCTAATGAGGGCATGATCCCCTGAAGATCAGAAGTGCAGTTCCATTAGTACCGACGGAGAATTCTCATCGTCACCAGCTATCTCAGCTTGGGGTTATTCATCATCAGAGGAGCTGTATCAGTGGGAAAGGATGATCCAGGGCAAACTTTTCACCATCTGTGGTTCACCTCCTGGTGATGAGTTGTCTCCATTACCATCCTAGAACCTGAGGATTCTCTTCTTAGAGAAGAAAGAGAATTAACAGATTCTCATGGTGCACCTCTGGATTTCCTTGAAAATGCCAGGTATCAACGGGCCAAGCTAACACTTCAGGGAACACATGTCATTCCCTGTGGTCACAGGAGGGAGGAAGTGACCTGAGTGGTACAGGAAGTGGTGCGGGAAGCCCTGATAGTGCTAGTTTTAAACACACCTCCTGTCTGACAGTCAGGGGCTTGCTCTGGGCACAGCTATCACCATCCAACAAGCACTTGGTCAGTATTCACTGCTGAGATCAAGAAAGATTGAAGCTGCCCTTGCAAAACCTCATCAGACCATCCATCACCTTCCCTCCCACCCAGGGGATAATCTAGCTGGCCTAACCAACTTATGACGGAGTACAGGAGGCTAACAAAGGGATTTTCTGATCATGTCTTTAAATCATTAAAAAAAGTGCTTTCTAATTTAAGAGCAGAACTTGGCTTTTTCCTCTCAAGCCCTTTCCCATCATGTGTATTATTATTGCTCAGGACTCTATTGTCCTAGACCTTCACACCTCCAAAACTGAGGGCTGTTGAAGACATTTTTATTTATATTTTTGGCCACGTCATGTGGGATCTTAGTTCCCTGACCAGGGATCAAACCCAGATCCCCTGCACTGGGAATCTGGAGTCTTAACCACTTGACTGGGAAGATATTTTTACAGTTAAAGATAACACCATAAACTATGTTTATAAAATTAGCAATCTTCCCTTTCAGGGGATAAAGTGAAAGTAAAATCGCTCAGTCAGGTCCGACTCTTTGTGACCCCATAGACTGTAGCCTACAGGGCTCCTCCGTCCATGGGATTTTCCAGGCAAAGGTACTGGAGTGGGTTGCCATTTCTTTCTCCAATTTCAGGGGATACTAATGCCTAAATGTAAAATGTTAGGAATATAAAAGAAATATAGCTTCCACTGAAATAGACATGATAAACCAATTCAAGGGATGTCTGAAGGAAGGTTGTTCTTTCTCTTATGGGAATCTCAAGGTCTCTTTGTTTGGAGGGCCAATGAGTACAGCAGAAAATAGCTAATTTACTTCACTTATTATTTTTACTTAAATATTTTAAAGTTCTTATAACATGACACTTCTCCCTTAAATATGGGTTGCTGCTGCTAAATTGCATCAGTCGTGTCCGACTCTGTGTGACCCCATAGACAGCAGACCACCAGGCTCCGTTGTCCCTGAGATTCTCCAGGCAAGAACACTGGAGTGGGTTTCCATTTCCTTCTCCAATGCATGAAAGTGAAAAGTGAAAGTCAAGTCACTCAGTCATGTCCGACTCTTAGCGACCGCATGGACTGCAGACTACCAGGCTCCCCCTTCCATGGGATTTTCCAGGCAAGAGTACTGGAGTGGGGTGCCATTGCCTTCTCTGAAATATGGGTTACACATCTCTAAAAAGTCAGGACTTCTCCCTATCTTACCACAAGATCTAGCAACAGTAACTCCTCAGTTGTATCTAAGGGGCTTCCCAGGTGGCTCAGTGGTAAAGAATCTGCCTGCCAAAGCAGGAGATGTAGGTTTGATCCCCTGGAGAAGGTATTGACAACCCACTCCAGTATTCTTGCCTGGAAAATCCCATGGACAGAGGAGCCTGGCAGGTTACATTCCATAGGGTCGCAAAAAGTCAGACATGACTGAACATGCACACACAGTTGTAGTTAATGCTCATCTTCTTCCCTTGCCCAGATGTGCCCACTTGTCCCTAAACGTCACTTCAGCCAGTTCAGTTGCTCAGTCGTGTCCAATTCTTTGCAACCACATGGACTGCAGCATGCCAGGCTTCCCTGTCCATCATCAACTCCACTTACTGTTGGTTTATTTGAATCAATCAAGTCTGCACATTGCATTTGTTTTTTTTTTTTTTACATTGCATTTGTTTATGTCTCTTAAATCTCTTTTAATCTAGAACCATCCCTTCCCTCTTTCTTCACTCCATTGACTTAATGAAGAAACATCCAGCTATTTCATAACAATTAGTTTCATTTTATTAATTGCTAAACAAGAAGGCAACCACAAGGGGCAAATTAGTTTTGCCAACTTAATGAAACCAGCTGTCTTCATTCCATGACTAATATTTTTGGTCTTGGGTTTACTGATATTCAGCCTCAAGAGCAAAGGAGACAAAAACAAACCCTGACTTTGACTTGAATTTGACTAGCAGTTCTATGGCAGAATCCCTGTGATTTGGTTCATGAGTCTCTGAATCCTTGACTGCTTGTCACTGATTGGTACCCAGTCACTATGAATGCCCACTGTAGTTTTCATCTACCCCTCATGATATTCAGGTCACTTTTCAGACAGCCAACATCCTTTACCTGTGGGTTGCTTTTCAGAAAGTATGCAAGCCCCTACCAGCTCTATAAAGTATCTCCGTGGAGCCTGTATGACTTAGAAAGATATTTACTGATTTTCCCTTTTACTTGGTTGCATCTTACATTCTTCGGTACCCTTTTCTCATATGGAAAAGAAAGCTCCCATGACAGAATGGTAGTTGGTATTAGTATTCCCTCCAGTAACTGGTAATCTTAAATCTTAGAGTGCACATGTATTAGGGTGTGGGGAAAGGGCCCTTTATTCCAGTAGGCTCCAACCTTTATGGCACCAGGGAGTGGTTTCATGAAGGACAATTTTTCCATGGATAGGAGGATGGGAAGGCCTTCCTGTGTAGCTCAGTAAAGCATCTGCCTGCAGTGCAGTAGTTCAGTTTAGTTACAGTTCAGTTGCTCACTCATATCCAACTCTTTGTGACCCCATGGACTGCAGCATGCCAGGCTTCCCTGTCCATCACCAGCTCCCAGAGTATACCCAAACTCATGTCCACTGAGTTGGTGATGCCATTCAACCATCTCATTCTCTGTTGTCCCTTTCTCTTCCTGCCTTCAATCTTTCCCAGCATCAGGGTCTTTTCCAGTGAGTCAGTTCTTCACATCAGGTGGCCGAAGTTTTGGAGTTTCAGCTTCAGCATCAGTCCTTCCAATGAATATTCAGGACTGATTTCCTTTAGGATGGACTGGTTGGATCTCCTTGCAGTCCAAGGGACTCTCAACAAAGAGTCTTCTCCAACACCACAGTTCAAAGCATTAATTCTTCTGTGCTCAGCTTTCTTTATAGTCCAACTCTCACATCCATACATGACTACTGAAAAAAACCATAACTTTGACTAGATGGACCTTTGTTGGCAAAGTAATGTCTCTGCTTTTTAATATGCTATCTAGGTTGGTCATAGTTTTTCTTCCAAGGAGCAAGTATCTTTTAATGTCATGGCTGCAGTCACCATCTGCAGTGATTTTGGAGCACCCCCCTGCCCCGCTCCAGTAAAGTCTCTGTTTTCATTGTTTTCCCATCTATTTGCCATGAAGTGATGGGACCAGATACCATGATCTTCGTTTTCTGAATGTTGAGCTTTAAGCCAGCTTTTTGACTCTCCTTTTTCAGTTTCATTAAGAGGCTCTTTAGTTCTTCTTCACTTTCTGCCATAAGGGTGGTGTCATCTGCATATCTGAGGTTATTGATATTTCTCCCGGCAATCTTGATTCCAACTAGGCATTTCGCCTGATGTACTCTGCATATGAGTTAAATAAGCAGGGTGACAATATACAGCCTTGATGTACTCCTTTCCAGATTTGGAAACAATCTGTTGTTCCATGTCCAGTTCTAACTGTTGTTTCCTGACCTGCATACAGATTTCTCAAGAGGCAGGTCAGGTGGTCTGAAACTCCCATCTCTTGAAGAATTTTCCACAATTTGTTGTGATCCACACAGTCAAAGGCTTTGGCATAGTCAATAAAGCAGAAGTAGATGTTTTTCTGGAACTCTCTTGCTTTTTGGATGATCCCAGTTGATGTTGGGAATTTGATCTCTGGTTCCTTTGCCTTTCCTAAATCCAGCTTGAACATTTGGAAGTTCACAGTTCATGTACTGTTGAAGCCTGGCTTGGAGAATTTTGAGCATTACTTTGCTAATGTGTGAGATGAGTGCAATTGTGTGGTAGTTTGAGCATTGTTTGGCATTGCCTTTCTTTGGGATTGGAATGAAAACTGACTTTTTCCAGTCCTGTGGCCACTGCTGAGTTTTCCACATTTGGTGGCATATTGAGTGCAGCACTTTCACAGCATCTGTTAGGATTTGAAATAGCTCAACGGGAATTCCATCACCTCCACTAGCTTCGTTCGTAGTGATGCTTCCTAAGGCCCACTTGACTTCACCTTCCAGGATGTCTGGCTCTAGGTGAGTGATCACACCATCGTGGTTACCTGGGTCATGAAGATCTTTTTTGTATAGTTCTTCTGTGTATTCTTGCCACCTCTTCTTAATATCTTCTGCTTCTGTTAGTTCCATACCATTTCTGTCCTTTATTGTGCCCACCTTTGCATGAAATTTTCTCTTTGTAGCTCTAATTTTTCTGAAGAGATCTCTAGTCTTTCCCATTCTGTTGTTTTCCTCTATTTCTTTGCCTTGATCACTGAGGAAGGCTTTCTTATCTCTCCTTGCTATTCTTTGGAGAGATAAGAGCTTCCATAAGTCTCTTATCCTTATCCATCAGAGGGCAGACAGAATGAAAACCACAATCACAGAAAACTAACCAAACTGATCACATGGACCACAGCCTTGTATAACTCAATGAAACTATGAGCCATGCCATGCAGGGCCACCCAAGACGGATGGGTCATGGTGGAGAGTTCTGACAAAATATGGTCCACTGGAGAAGGGAATGGCAAGTATTCTTGCTTTGAGAAGCCCATGAACAGTATGAAAAGGCAAAAAGATAGGATACTGAAAGATGAACTCCCCAGGTCGGTAGGTGTCCAATATGCTATTGGAGATCAGTGGAGAAATAACTCCAGAAAGAATGAAGGGATGGAGCCAAAGCAAAAGCAACACCCAAGTTGTGGATGTGACTGGTGATGGAAGTAAAATCTGATGCTGTAAAGAGCAATATTGTATGGGAACCTGGAACGTTAGGTCCATGAATCAAAGCATATTGGAAGTGGTCAAACAGAGATGGCAAGAGTGAACGTCAATATTCTAGGAATCAGCGAACTAAAATGGACTGGAATGGGGAATTTAACTCAGATGACTCTTATATCTGCTACCATGGGCAAGAATCCCTTAGAAGAAATGGCCATCGTAGTCAACCAAAGAGTCTGAAATGCAGTACTTGGATGCAAACTCAAAAACGAAAGAATGGTCTCTGTTCGTTTCCAAGGCAAACGATTCAATATCACAGTAATCCAAGCCCCGACCAGTAATGCTGAAGAAGCTGAGGTTGAACCATTCTATGGAGACCTACAAAACCTTCTAGAGCTAACACCCCAAAAAGATGTCCTTTTCATTATAGGGGACTGGAATATAAAAGTAGGAAGTCAAGAGATACCTGGAGTAACAGGCAAATTTGGCCTTGGAGTACAAAAGGAAGCAGGGCAAAGACTAAGAGAGTTTTGCCAAGTGAACACACTGGTCCTAGCACACACCCTCTTTCAACAACACAAGAGAAGACTCTACACATGGACATCACCAGATGGTCAATACCGAAATCAGATTGATTATACTCTTTGCATCCAAAGATGGAGAAGCTCTATACAGTCAGCAAAAACAAGACCGGGAGCTGACTGTGGCTCAGTTCATGAACTCCTTATTGCCAAATTCAGACTTAAATTGAATAAATTAAGGAAACCACCAGACCACTTAGGTACGACCTAAATGAAATCCCTTATGATTATACAGTGAAAGTGAAAAATAGATTCAAGGGATTAGATCTGCTAGACAGAGTGCATGAAGAACTATGAACAGAGGTTCATGACATGGTACAGGAGGCAGTGATCAAGACCATCCCCAAGAAAAAGAAATGCAAAGAGGCAAAGTGGTTCTCTGAGGAGGCCTTACAAATAGCTGAGAAAGAAGAGAAGTGAAAGGCAAAGGAGAAAAGGAAAGATAAACCCATTTGAATGCAGAAATCCAAAGAATAGTAAGGAGAGATAAGAAAGCAGTGTGTGAGACCTGGGTTCAATTCCTGGGTTGGGAAGTTGCCCTGGGGAAGAAATGGCAACCCACTCCAGTATTCTTGCCTGGAGAATCCCATGGACAGAGGACCCTGGCAGGCTGCAGTTCATGGGATCGCAAGAGTCCGCTGCGACTTAGCCCTATCGTTTCTTTCTAGGAGGGTGGGAAGGTGGTTTCAGGCGGTAATGCAAGCAAAGAAGAGCCATGCGGAGAGGCAGATGAAGCTTGGCTCACCCGCCACTCGCCTCTTGCTGTGCGGCCTGCTTCCTAACTAGCTGAGGACTGGTACTGGTGCACCGCCAGGGGGTTGGGGACCCCCTGCTTTATTTACAATGAAGGGAAATTGCCACTTAAAAAAAAATAGGACTCCTATCTAGGCAGTATTTAGTAAATGGTACTCACTGTTTTGCCAGTTAAGGTTAGAGGTTATCCTTTCTTGCACCTGTGGACCAAAGTGCATCCGTTGGCTTGTGTTCCAGTTCCAGTTAAACCATATTAAACTGGGAGATCCAAGGCAATCCACCCATTTTCCTTAGCCTTATATTCTCAGTCTGAAAAATCAGGAGGGACTTCTGTGGTGGTCTAGTGGTTAAGAATCCACCTTTCCACACAGGGGATTCAGGTTCGATCCCTGGCCAGGGAACTAAGACTCACATGCCTCGAGGCAATTAAGCCTGGGTGCCACAACTGCTGAGCATGCGCTCTAGCATCCATGTGCCACAGCTAAGACCCGATGCAGCCAAGTAAGTAAATTAAGAAAAAAAAGTCAGGGGATCCGACTAGACTTCTAAGCTCCGGTCTAGCTGTTGAGCTTGATGACCTCATGACGTTAATAGTAACTTTAATTTTCCCATAGTGTCTCTTGCCTCCTCCCCTAAATAATCTCTTGCAACAGGCGCTTGCCTCTGAGTGTGTTGGAAGCCTCTGTAATGGTTTGGGAGCCATGAGTCAAGATGTCCTAGTTCTTACCCTTCAAGTATGACTTTGCTAAACAGGTAATTTCTTGTCTAGTTTTACCCACAGTAAGTTTCCCACATATAGTAACTACTCATCTTTTTAATTGAAACCAGTGAATCTAAATCTATTTATGTTCAAATGTGGGTTATCAGAGGGTTGCCTAGAATTGGTTACACTAAAAAATATATGGACCAAGCAAACAAGCTGGGACTGAAGAGTACCAGCTGAAAATGCAGCATACACAGTGTCTGAGCTAAAAAAAAAAAGCATTTTGGAAATCAACCCTGTGGCAGTGCACACGTAGGCTCTTTTCCTCACTAATCCCCACGGCAACCAAGGGTAGAACCAGCGCATTTGGGGAAGGAGCAAAGAAACTTAATTTTGAGCATAACAGAGCAACGATTCCAAACCAGGTCTTCCCCATCCTCAGACCAGTTTTCTTCCCTGTGCCGCAACTCAGCCTTTTAAAGTTGCGTATTTGAGCAGTATTATTGTTTATACTTAGATTGTGTGTGATTCAAGATCTGGTCTCATTTTTTCTCATGCGTTATGCTACAGAATAGCTACCACAGACACATTTAGAAACCTTTTCAGAATGATTCATATTGGGAGAAAAATCCAGCCACATGATATTTGTATCAGGTAGCCATAGAAACTGCAACTTCAATCAGAGTCTCATAAAAGTTCTTTTGTGAAGTTGAATAGACCCAAATTCCTGCTTCGTGGTTTAAAAACCCATCGGTTATTAATGTGTACGGTTATTTCCCCATCTCTTCTATTTTTGCTGTGTGGTTGGCACAGCCGTGGCCTTTGGCAGCAGCTGGGATATAAATATAAAGTGGGAATTGAGGCCCATTGGGAGTAGAAGAACAGCTGACAGAGCAGAGCAAAGCCCCAAGCTCTGCAGGGCCGACCAACCAGCCCAGGCTTGCTGGTTTCGGTCTGATTGACTTGTCGGCTTTGTGCTGAGCGAGGGAGCTTTCATGGTTTAAACGTTGGCATGGGAAGCGGTGTTTCTTGCCCTGAGAATATCCATCTCTATTTGTAATCTACATGGTAATTAAGGTCAGACTTTTTGATGGAGCATCATCTGTGGCAGAATTTGAGGCGTGGTGTTCTATTATATCCCTCTTTCTAGAGTATTTTAAAAGCTGCACGTTATATGTTAGGAAAATGTTTAACAATTGTTTATGGTTCCCAGTCAGCTGGCGTCATCCTTACTAATTCATAGATGTGTTACTTCATGAATGCAAGTACTTAAGTTGGCTATGTACCTGTCTATCACACAGATGAAAGTTCATGACATTTATGATCCCTTTTGCACAGGCTGGCAGGATTTTTTGTCATTGTTTGTTTCTTTGGGATTGTTTCTTAAGCTTCTAGTAAGAAAATATTGCTATAGCTTATTAATTATAGTTTACCTGTAACGCAAATTGTTGACAAATAGCTAACATTTTTCCACTGGGGGAACAGAAATCAAGTACATTGTATGGAAATTTTGCCACATATATTCAGCTAACAGTGAACAACTTTCTGTAGCAAACATTTTTGAAATGCTCAGGTGTCAGTACACAGTCCCCAGTTTGGAGAACCTCAAATTTTCTGTAAAATTATTACTATTATAACAGAAAATGAAAACAAATAATTAAAAGTTATTTTACCTATACATATTCAGATATCATATGACCAAAACTTCTGTGCTTTTATGTTTTTCCATCTGTTTCTCGATGTTCTCATCTGTAAAATGAACATAAGCATAGTACCTACTTCATAAAGTTGTTGTGGTGTTTAAATTAGTTAATAGATCCAATATTTAGAACAGTGCCTGGCACACAGTAAATGTTCAATAAGTATTAGAGTTATTATTATTTGTCTGATACTGTCAGAACTTTCTTCTTTCTGGGGTTGCTAGGAACATTCTGTATCATATGACATCTTCTGAAACTCATTTATGAAAACTTTCTAGCCACACCCAGCTAAACCTGCTCTTCCTGCAAAATTTCCTGTCTTAGCACATGGCACCAGCAGCTACATGAACAAACCCTTCATTCCACCACAGGGCCTTTGCATGTGCTGGTCCTTGTCTTAGAATGTCCTTCCCGCTTCTCCCAGGTAAATTTTGCTTCTTTTCAAGATCACAGCTTGCTTATTCTGAGACGGCCTGTTTGACTTTCCTGAACAGGGCAAATATTCTACCCTGATGTCTGTAATGTAACACAGGTACCACTTTACATTTCACTGAGTAATGATTTGATCAATATTTGTCTCTGCCACTGGAATATAAACTCCATGAAGACTAGGGCAGCATTAACTTTTGCTAGTTATAGTGTCCCCAGCATCTAACCCTGTGCCTGAATTACATGATAGGTGCTTAGAAACATTTGTTGAAAAAATGGATTAGAAGACTGCAGTTCATATATTACTTGAATTTGTGCACATATTAATTCTAAAAATAATACATGGTATTTGTAATGAATATGAGTAACATAGAAATACATGAAGAAACAAAGAAAAGAAATATTTTTTATCCTGTAATCCCATCTCTCAGAAGTATCCTCTATTGTCACTCTTATTCAGACTTGGTTTATATCCTTTAGACTTCCCTCCTGTATTTATTAATCATACACGTATATACATATGTATGAAATCAGCATCTTATACTGTATACAAAGGCTTTCAATTCACTTAATACTATACTGGAGCTATCTTTCTAGGTTGATACATAGGAAGATTTTTTTTTTAATATGGACCATTTTTAAAGTCTTTATTGAGTCTGTTACAATACTGCTTCGTTTTATGTTTTGGTTTTTTGGCCTTGAGACATGTGGGATCTTAGTTTCCTGACCAGGGATCAAACTTGCATCCCTGCAGTGGAAGATGAAGTCTTAACCACTGGGCCACCAGGGAATTCCTGAGGTTGGTACGTAATAGGTTCCCTCATTAAAATGGTAATGAAATACTTCAGAAAGGTCTAGAAACAATATAATGAGCACATCTGTACTCACCACCCAGCTTGATAAATAAAGATTACCAATACATTGATCATATCCCCCTGAAACATTTTGAATTTAGTGCTTCTTGTCCCCATGAATTTCTTTATTTTTTGCCCAGAAGTTGAAAATTGCTTAGTCATGTCCGACTCTTTGTGACCCCATGGACTGTAACCCGCCAGGATCCTTTGTCTATAGGATTCTCCAGACAAGAATACTGGAGTGGTTTGCCATTCCCTTCTCCAGAGGATCTTCTGGACCCAGGGATTGAACCTGGGTCTCTCATGTTGCAGGCAAGTTCTTTACCATCTGAGCCCCCAGGGAGGCCCATTCTTTCGCTACCTAGGTTTATATCAATCACCATGCAAGAGTTCTTGCATGTTTCCAAATTTTATAATAATGGTATCATTCTATATGTATTTTCTGAAACTTGATTTTTCACTCAAATTTGTGTTTATGAAATTCATTCAAACTGAAGTGGGTAGTTCAGGCTCATTCATTTCCCTTGATTCTAATGCAAGAATGTGATATAAATAGTTATCTATTCTTCTTTTGGTGCATTCGATGGTTCCCTCTCCCCCACACTCCTTTTTTTAGTGTTTCAATCAATGCAGTTATGAAACATTCTTGAATCTGCCTTCTTTTGTGTGTATGTGAGAGAATTACTCCAGAGTCTACACTCGGGAGGGGAAATGCTGAGTGCAGGGTATGGAGCTCTTCAGCCTTACTGGATGGCGTCAGTTTGCTTCTCCCAAGTCCTCTCATTGTTTCTTACAGTTGCATAGTGTTCCGTGAAAACAGTGTACACTAATTTATCCATCATTCCTTTTGCTAGATACCCATTTGTGATACCCAGTAGTACCCATTTACTGGATATTATTTGGGGAGTTAAAACCCATATTAAATATAAAATCTTTCATAAAGAGATGACTACACTAGCAGAACACTTGAGAGCTTGGATGGCCCTCTAGGGTATTTTAGTTTATTTGATTCACTCCATCAAGTGGAGAGGCGGGTCAATTATTATTATTAATAATAATTTTATTTTTATTTATTTATTTAATTTACTTTTGGCCGTTCTGAGTCTTTGTTGCTGTGTGCAGGCTTGCTCTACTTGTGGTGAGCAGAGGCTACTCTCTAGGTGTAGTTCATGGGCTTCTCACTGCGGTGGTTCTCTTGTTGCGGAGCGTGGGGCTGTAGGGTGCTCAGGCTTTTGTAGTTATTGCTGCCAAGCTCTAGAGAACAGGCTCAGTAGTTGTGGCTCAGGGGCTTAGTTGCTCTGCTATATATGGGATCTTCCTGGACCAGGGATCGAGCCTGTGTCTCCTGTATTGGCAGGCGGTTTCTTTACCATTGAGTCCCCAGGGAAGCCCAAGGCAGGTCAATTATTATTATTGCTACTTTTTATCTTTAATGAATGATGGAACCAAACCTGAAGGATTAGAAATTCCAGGTCCTCGCAGTGTGGGCAGCAGAGCTCAGTGGAGTGGCTCACATCCCTGGCTCACAGCTTGTTCCCTTCTCCTCCTCTGCCTTCTTACACAGTGCAGAGAAAGAATGTTGCTTACCATTCCAGTTCTACAAGGATCAAGCCTTTAGCCACTTCATGCATTGCACCCTGAGGGGAATTCAAGATGGAGAAAAACAGGAAACATTCTGTGCTTTGGACATACTGGCCCCTAGATAGTTAAGATGCATGTCTATGGAAAAATTACAACAACCCCAGATTCTTTCATCTTCCAGTACATAGAAAAGCACTAAAATCAGTAACAGAGATGTCTGTTTTTGGCGACTAGCAGTAATCTTATTAGGCCTGACTACATGTTTTTCCCAGGAAAAAGATTCATGTATATCACCTTTTTTTAGTAACTCCTCAAAGCTATTTGAGAAGCTGTCTTCCGTGTTATCGTCCTCAACAAGATCATGGATAAAATCTAACTCACAACTTTTATGTTGTGTGATTTTAGTTCAGTCAACAACAGCTACTGAGGGGTTCAGTCAAGAACAATAACTGGTCAGAGCCTTAGAAATGATGGCAGAGCAGAAGACCACCACAAAGACGATGGAGGAAATGCACCTTCTTTGTTGCACCTGTGAAAACGTTGGGTATCTGCTCACAGGCTCTGTGACCGGACGGCATTGTCCTGGGAAAGGGGAAACAGATGGCAATTTAATAGGAAGCCTGATAGCATTGTTTGGGGTTGGGCAGTGGTGATCCTCTAGGGAGCCAGGAAAGAAATGTCAGCTAAGAGCCATGCCAGCCTGGAGAAGAAGCTTGCTGCGGCCACTTTCTCCCTCCCCTTCTCTGCCTGGAGGAGCCCAGAGTGGGGCGGGAATTGTAGAGGTTTCCATTGTCTGCCTGCCACTGGTTCTAACTCCCTGGAGAAGCCAGAAGTTCTGACCACAGGGTACAGGCTGTGTGTGTGTGTTTTAGGAGAAGGTCTGGGATGGTGAATGCTGAGTATATAAAGAGTATCGGAGCAGGAATGCTAAGGATGAAGAAACACGAGAACCAAGGTGTCCAGGGCATGGGACCCAAACAGTGTGTATAATGCCCAACCCTCATACCTTCCTTTTTCCTTTTTATGTGCTGACATGAGTCTTGAACTTGAATGTCTCTCATCTGACTATATGTATGCAGCTGCTGTGCATGTCTTTCCTTGGGAGTGGTGCGGAAGCATGTTTCAAAAACCAGAGATGACCCAGAGGGATGGTACGGGGAGAGAGGTGGGAGGCGGGTTCAGGATGGGGAACACGTGTACATCCATGGCAGATTCATGTTGATGTATGGCAAAACCAATACAATATTGTAAAGTAACTAGCCTCCTATTAAAATAAATAAATTTCAATTAAAAAAAAAAAAACAAACCAGAAACCCAGGCTCTGCCACTAGCCAGCTACGTGATGCTGGGAAAGCCCCTTCGCTTCCCCGCAGCTCTTATATTTTAGAAGATGCCAAGATTCCTTCTTCCCTGCAGATTCCTTCTATCTTGTGCCTGCTCTGCAGATACAGGGTTGTAGGCTGCTGTCAAGGGTTTAAAAGAGAGCACACCACAATCCCATCTCAACACCTTTTCTCCAGCTCCCACCTCAAGTTCTGAATTTCTAGCTCCTGCCTAGCAAATGAGTATCAGACAAAGAGTCAGAGTTAAGGTTGTTTTGGGAGCGAGGAAAAGGGGCTAGAATGACTCAAAGTCTGCTCAGTGCTTCCTCTGAATTTCCTCCATTGAGGAGGTAGTCTGAGTCACAAGTGTTATTCTGTGATGCTGAGTGTTGTAGTCTTTCCGGCCAACACTGTCTCCTGAAACCCTCACAGCCTAAGACACAAACGCTCACGCTGGTTGTGTACAGTGAGACCATTCTTCAGTTCTCTCTGGGTGCCACTCACATGCCCCATGTCCCTTATTCTGCACTCCAGGGTCCCGTCTGCTTGTTGCCTTTCCTGTTCTCATTGTGGATTCTCCAGCTGCGTCATCATGTGAATTCCCACAGCTGCCCAGAAGTCAATGGTTCCCCACCCACCTTTTCTGATCTGTGGCTCCCCTCTAGGCTCCATGGTAAATGGCCACCAGACATCTCGACTTGGGTGACCCACAAGCATCTACACTCATTGTCCAGAACACACTCCTCAACTTAACTCCCAGCTGCTGCCTTTCTCCAACCATCCCCACTTGATGGCTGACAGCCTCAATTGTAAATACCACACTGGGAGGTCCCTTGGTCCCATCACTGCAGCTTTCTGCCCATATCCAATAAGCCTGTCCGTTCACTTTGACTTTGCATGTCTCATTCCTATCCAGGTTTTCCTCAAAACATGATTTCCTTTTCAAGACAGTTCTTAGCTTGAAACTTTCTGTGGTTCTGCTCCCAGTAGGAGAAATTCCAAAGCCTTTATGATGACTTTTGAAGCCTGGCTGCCTTTCCAGCTTCATCTCCCCGCCCCCCCCCATCTGTGTTCTCACCCGGCAGCCACCTTGAGTTCAGTCCACGGATCAGAGGCCCCTTGCTCTCTGCAGGTGTATACAGCTTGTCCCCAGCAACTTCCTCTTCCTGGAATTCCTCCTTCTTCCCCACACCCAGTCTCCTCACCTGCCTGGCTCCTTTCCTTCCCACCTTCTGGAACTTCAAATAGCATCTCCTCTGTTTTTTTTTTTTTTTTTAAGGATTTTCTTTTTAACTTTTTGTTTTGAAATCATTTTCAACCTATAGAAAAGCTGCAAAAGTAGTACAGAGAATTCCATCTACCCTTCTCCTAAGCCCTCCTAAGATTAACAACTTTCATGAGTATGTCTAGTGACCAAAACCAGGAAAACACATTGGTATTGATATTCCTAACTAAACTAAGCACTTATTCCAATTTCACTCATTTCCCCCCTTATCTCGCTCTTCTATTCCAGGATCCAATCCAGAATCCACATCCCATTCGTTTGTTGTGTCTCCTTCATCTCCTCCAATCTGTAACAGTTTCAATTTTATTCTTCATAACCTTCAGACTTTTGAAGAGCACTCATCATTTATTATGTAGAATGTCTCTCAGTGTCAGCTTGTCTGATGTTTTCTCAGGGTTTGACCAAGGTTATGAACTTCTGGCAAGACTTCCATAGAAGTTGTATGTCTTACTACTGGTATTGTTAACCTCAGTCACTTGATTTCCCTGATGTCTGTCACAATGGTGTCTCCACTGTGGAGTTACTGTTTTGATCTTTTTCCTAAAAGATCAACACAAAACAGGGATGGCACTGAAGGATTTTAAGCAAGGGACATGATGTGTTTAGTGACCTGTGTTTCAAAAATGCCCTCTTTGTTGCAGCATGAAGAACAGGTTAGAAAAGGCTAGAATGTACCTGTAGGGGGTTGCTTCAGGGTATAATACAGTCCCCTATGTGATGATAAAAGTGGGGAGAAGTGGGCAGATTTTAGAGATATTCAGAGGGTAATATCATAAGGCAGGTTAATGAGATCAGGCAGAGGTTCTGATAGAATTGGCTTGCAACTGGGCTTGGGCAAAACCTCTTGAAAAGCACCCAGATGGTTGTAATGTTCAGCCACACTGAGGTCCATGGCCAGCCCACAGCTTGCTCCAGATGGGCTTCAGGTTAATGCCACTCAGAGTGATCAAAGTCAAGATGCTCAGTGTCTCCCAGGATACACGGGGAGAAAGATGGAGGTGGGGGTCCCCTGCCAGCTTCTCCTCCTCCTTGGTCTTCCTTGACCCTCTTGTCTAGGTTGGTGTCTCCTCCTAGGAGTTTCTGTGCATCCTGCAGTGACCTTGATCCCTGATGACATAATTGAAGTTGCTTCTCTAAAGCAAGACTTGGTGATTATCTGTTTTCTGCTGTGGGCAAGTGGCTGACTGTCAACACGTGGGATAAATAGACAAACTTGATAAAGAGAGAAAGAAGCTCAAAGTTTTCTTGGGGTACGAGTGGGATCTCAGGGTTTGAATGTCTCCTGGTGTATTTATGAGATTTGCCGTAGGGACAAATCCCAGAGGCCATCCATGGGTTCCAACAAACCCTCCTAACTAGCTGATTTCTTAGAGTTCCTGGCAGTGCCTGTCACCAGCTTCTCCACTTTGCTGTGAAGAGTTGTCCAGTTGGCTGCCGTCCAGAAGCTGATGATTGACAGATACCTGGGCATCTTTTCCAAGTTTCAGGGAATAAAAAGGTAGCGAAGAGTGTCAGCTGTCCAGGTACTGGGAGGCAAAGCTGATGACTTCCCCTAATATTTCCACCTGTGCTTTCAACAGAGGCAGTGTGCACAAATGAAGAGTACTGTGGGTACTCTTCAGCTGAATCTGGCCACTGTGATGGGTGGAGGGGGCTATGAGGAATGGAGGTTATTACTGAACGTGAGGGATGGGAAGGGAGTCAATATTTTAGGTTGTTCTTGGAGAAATAATAACCGCAGAGGCAGCCAGTCAGAAAGGAGGTTGGTGGCCCCCTCCCCCATTCACCTGTTTCTTGGCACTTAGGCAGCCATTAAATTACAGAAATCTTTTCAGTCCTGACAGAAATGACAACCTCACGAGGAAAAAATAATGTTTTAATGCTAGATGGAAGATTAAAACAACATCAAGGAGGAAAACCTTTTCTATATAAGGGCTTAAACACTTGCCTTCTGCAAAATGTTATGAGTTATTATCTTTGTCTCAGGGGTATAATTTTTCTTCTCGAATCTTTAAAGTTATTTCTAGAATGGCAAACACTGTTCCAAAAACCATGTCTAAAGTCTTGAATGCCTGCATCAGCTCTGTGAGTGAAGGACAGCAGAAAGGAAAAGGTAATTGTGCTGAGGAATGAGAAAATTACTGTCTTCACATGCCAGGGTGGAACTTAAATTCTTCAGAACTATAATGCCTTTAAAAAGTCTAATGATTTTGGAAAGTTGGAGCAAAATGAATTCAATTACTGAATCACAGATGGTAATTAAAAATCAATGTATCTGTAATAAACTATATTTATAGATTTTCCATTGCAAAATGTATAGGATTTACAAAACTCAAATGATGAGAAGTATAGGTTAGATTTAGGAAGGAAATCTGAGGGGCTTCCCTGGTGGCTCAGTGGTGGAAAGCCCTGCCAGTGCAGGGGACATGGGTTAGTCCCTGGTCTGGGAGAATTCCATGTGCCACGGAACAACTAAACCCATGCGCCAAACGTGCCGCAGCTACTGAGAACCACACACCCTAGAACCCATGGCTCTGAAACAAGAGAAGCCACAGCAATGAGAAACCCACACGCCGCAACTAGAGAGTAGTTCCTGCTCACTACAACTAGAGGAAGGAAGACCCAGCACAGCCAAAAATAAATACATACATAAAAATTAAAAAAGGAAAAAAAATCTGAGTATAAATGATTCCTTTCTGCAGATAACAGTGCTGTGCTTAGTTGCTCAGTCGTGTCCAACTCTTTGTGACCCCGTGGACTGTAGTCCGCCACCGCCAGGTTCCTCTGTCCCTGGGGATTTTCCAGGCAAGAATACTGGAGTGGGTTGCCATGCTCTCCCCCAGGGTACCTTCCCAACCCAGGGATTGAACCCAGGTCTCCTGCATTGCAGGCAGATTCTTTACCATCTGAGCCACCAGGGAAGCCCATAGATAAAAATCAGTTCAGTTCAGTTTCTGTCATGTCCGACTCTTTGCAACCCCATGGACTATACAGTCTATGGAATTCTCCAGGCCAGAATACTGGAGTGGGTACCCTTTTCCTTCTGCAGGGGATCTTCCCAACCCAGGGATCAAACCCAGGTCTCCCACATTGCAGATAGATTCTTTACCAACTGAGCCACAAGGGAAGCCCAAGATTACTGGAGTGGGTAAACTATCCCTCCTCCAGCGGATCTTCCCAACCCAGGAATTGAACTGGGGTCTCCTGAATTGCACTAAAAGCATTAATAAATAGCTTTTTAAAAATTACAGTTAGAAAAATGTGCTTGTCTACATTTTTAGTAGCACAGCTATCAGAATTCCTAATGATTTTTAAATGGATATTTAGAACACATTAGGGTAGGTGTTATGTTTAGAGCTTGGGTGTTATTGAGTATTAGCCATGCCTTCCTCCAAGGGATCTTCCCAACCCAGAAATCGAACCCAGGTCTCCTACATTGCAGATTCTTTACCATCTGAGCCATCAGGGAAGTTTGTATATTTAGAGCTTGGATGTTCTTATTGAGGATTATTCAGTTTGAGATTCAACAGCACACAGAGTCTCTGAGAAATAAATGTCCTTAATGAGAACTTGCTTGGGCAGCCTTTCCTTATATTCAGGGAGAAAGTCCAGTCTGGGACATCTGGGTCCCAGAGAGGTACCTTCTCCCTGGCTCACAGCGGGGCCACTCACTCAGTTCCTGGATTCAAATGTTCCCTCAGCCGCTTTTAGCTCTGAGACCTTAAGCAAGTTACGTGACTTTTCTGTGCCTTAGTTTCCTTCTCAGTAATTTGGGGACAATGGTCTCTTCATAGGTTTGCTGGAGGATTAAACCAATTTACGTAAAGTTCTAGAACAGTTTATGACTGGTATGTAGTAAATCCTCAACAGAGTGAACAAAGATTATTATTGACCTTAGAAAGGTCTCACTCTTTCTAAAGAATGGGCTTGAGTAAATATCTTTTGAATACACTTGGCAGCAGAGAGAATCATTTTCAGTGAACAGTTAAAATTATTTGGATATAGTAACTTCTCTTCAAAGCCCAGGCATCCATTGTTCAAGAAGAAAATAAAAAGACAAAGGGGGAAAATTCCTGGCCAAGGGACAAGTTGGGAGGATTGTTTTAAAGCAGTCATTGTGTTCAGGTGGCCTGGCGGGCTACTGTAAACAGGGAGGGAGGGAAGGAGGAAACCAGAACCCATTGTGGGCCCAGAAAATGGATGTCTTTTCAACTAAACAGATTGCTATCAGCCTCTCACAGCCGATTCTTATTCCTTTTTGCCTGGTCATTTCCTTTACCGAGTGTCTGTAAGAACCACCCACTCGAGTGTTTCTCAGGATTATAGGTTTTTAGGTCAAACAGAAACCCCGGAGTGCCTGACACAGCCCTGCACTCGCAGTTACATTATACACCGGCTGGATGACATGGACCCCGCTGCTGGTGTGTGTCTCATGGAGGCTATTGTCCCCGAATCTGTGGAGATTCTCTCACAGTGTGGCCAGCAGCAACCAGGCATACAGGATAAGAGCGTGGCTCTGAAGTCCTGAAGCTTTCCTGTTGGGCTGAAGGCTGAATGTAGGAACCTCCCACCCCTCCAGTTCATTTCAGAAGCCGGACCTGCGGGCCCCATTCGCCAGCATCCTTTGTCATCCTCAGCATCCACGATGGATGAGATACCGGAGGCCCCGGCCATGACTGTCCACCTCCTGGCCAACGCGGGGCAGGGCTTGCTTTTGCAGCAAACCCTGGATCGGCTCCTAGATTGCATTTGCCCAGATATCCGTCTCTTTCTTGTGTCCGAGCGGGCCAGTCCAGTGAAATACTACGACAAGTGCTACTCCAAGCGGTCACGCTTCCCGGGGATGTCTGTTCTGCTTTTCTTGCAGGAGAACCTAGGCGAAGAGAGGCTTTTCCGCGTGCTTGACTCCCTACAGCATTGGCCGTGGCAGTGCTACCCCACGCAGAACGCCCAGGGAAGACCCTGCCCCTACATTCTTGCCAATCAGGAATTCTACAGTCTGGACAGCCAGATGCCCATCTGGGGCGTGAGGCAGGTGCACTGTGGCACCGAGATCCTGAGAGTGACACTCTACTGCAGTTTTGATAACTACGAAGATGCCATCCGGCTCTACGCAATGATCCTGCAGAGAGAAGCCACCTTGCAAAAGAGCAACTTCTGTTTCTTCGTGCTCTACTCCACTGAGACCTTTGCCCTGCAGCTCTCCCTGAAGCAGCTGCCCCTCGGAACATCGGTGGACCCCAAAGAGGCTTCAGTGTTGCAGTTCAAGGTCCAGGAGATTGGCCAATTAGTGCCTCTTCTACCCCATCCCTGCGTCCCCATCAGCCGCACCCGGTGGCAAACACAGGACTATGACGGCAACAAGATTCTGCTTCAGGTATGTCTGTTTGGTCTCTGTGATCTCTAGATGCCCGTGTAGCCGTATGATTTGACAGCCAAAATCATGTTGTGGTTCTCAACCTTCTTTGCATACCAGGATCTCTGGGGAGCTTTCAAATCTTCTCATGTCATGACTTCACTCCAGATCAGTTAGACTGGAATCTTTGGGGGCACCCAGGCTTGGGTATTTTTTGAAAGCTCCTTGGATAATGCTAATATATAACTTATAGCACAGTTGAGAGTCACTGGTTTAATCAAATCCCCTCATCTGACAGGAGAGGAAGTTCGGATGCTGTGAGCTGGTAACTTACACAAGTAGTTTGCAGTAGACTCAGACAACGTCCCATTTTTCAGATTTTCCTGTAACCATGCTCCTTAACTAGACACCAATATTTTGCCCACTCTTTCAGTTCAGAAATTTCGTTAGTTCTTTCCATGTGAACCTAAGAAAGCTGAAGTTATGATTAAAGTTGGGAATGTTAAGTATGTTGGGCTTCCCTAGTGGCTCAGTTATAAAGAATCTGCCTGCCAATGTAGGAACGTGGGTTCGAGCCCTGGGTTGGGAAGATCTCCTGGAGAAGGAAGTGGCAACCCACTCCAGTATTCTTGCCTGGAGAATCCCATGGACAGAAGAGCATGGTGGGCTACAGTCCATGGGATCACAGAGAGTCAGACATGACTTAGTGACTAAAACAATAACAACAACAAATGGTAAACGTGCCATCCTGTTGACCTAACTATTAAGTATCTTGCATCACTCTGAAATTTTATCCCAAATCAAGTTAGATGGTTAGAACCCTTCAAAATTGAGAAAAGCTTGAATTAAAAAATCTTCTGGTAAGCATCCTACTGAAAGCAAGCATAATTACAGTTACCACAAGTCATTTCTTATACAATATTATGTGACAGTTGAACCTTGCCACTTAGTAGCTCCATGATGTTTGAACCTTGTTTCCTTCGTTAGCACAATGAGGGTAGTATAACATCTTCCTAGAGGACAGGTTGTTATTTAACTAAGTGACCTGACATTTATAAAGAGCTTAAGCTAGTGCCCAGAAAGCAATTTTAGCTGTTATTGTTTATATTATGCCCTGCTAAGTTGCTAAGTTGCTTCAGTCGTGTCCAACTCTGTGCGACCCCATAGACGGCAGCCCACCAAGCTCTGCCGTCCCTGGGATTCTCCAAGCAAGAACACTGGAGTGGGTTGCCATTTCCTTCTCCAATGCATGAAAGGGAAAAGTGAAAGTGAAGTCACTCAGTCGCGTCGGACTCTTTGCAACCCCATGGACTGCAGCCTACCAGGCTCCTCCATCCATGGGATTTTCCAGGCAAGACGACTGGAGTGGGGTGCCATTGCCTTCTCTGATACTATGCCCTAGACTAAGTACTTCACTTTGATTATTTTAGTTAGTCCTTCTTACAACCTAGGAAGTTTTACAAAAGGCAAAACCAAGGAGTAGAGGTACCAGTTACTTGCTCAAGACACAAGATTAAGTGTTTACCTGGCTCTGAAACCAGGCAAGTTAACCACCACAGTCCAGTACTCTGTAAGTGTGTGTGGGCAGGGAGGTGTACATGATATTCACAGCAAAGTTCCTGTCCTTGAGAAATGGTCAGGAAGTGCTTTAAGACCTACTGGATAAGGTAAAAGCAGGCTAAAAGATGAATTATCTTTCCCTTTGATTAATTTTATTCTCATCAGCTTTGAGTTATTAATAAAATATGAGTCATACTGATTCTATATGAAATGATCTCTAAATCCTTTACCTTCTCATTCACACAAGGCAGATAGGCACTGTTTCTGTTAGTTGCCTATTATATAATTCACTAATTTGCAAGGCGTCTAAAAATTTTCCTTCAGTCTTAGTTAATCTCCAGAATTCAAATCTCGCTGTAGAGCAAAAATGTAATAAGTGTGTGCAGCAGGAGACACATTTCTGTTTTAAAGGCCGACTGACATTTTTACTTCTGAATCATGGGTTATACAGCTTAGCTCCATTGGAAAGTTAGGTTGAATTTGGGGAGTGTAGAATAGTTTTTTGGATAAATATCAATGAGGTTAGGCTTTTGCAAACAAAACGGGGAATTATCTTCTGGAAACTTCTATTTCTGGTGTCATATAAAAGTCCCTGAAGAATTAATGTACAAAGGATCAGATATCATACACTATATAAGATAAAACATTATAGCTACTTCACTCCTATTATGGGGTGAATTTTTCAGGATATGAAACCCATTGCAAACTTCCTTGTGGGGAGAGAGAATGAGGGTAAATGCATTGGCTTTGTGTGTGCATGTGTGTGTGCACACACGTGTGTGTGTAAGCCTTAATTTTATTTCTTTTTTAAAATTAAAATTTTTATCTTTATTTTTTATAAATTTCTTCATCTTTTAATTGAAGGATAATTGCTTCACAGAATTTTGTGGTTTTCTGTCAAACATCAAGATGAGTCAGCCATAGGTATACATATGTCCCCTCCTCTTGAACCTCCCTCCCAATCCCATCCCATCCCTCTAAATTGTTACAGAGCCCTGGTTTGCATTCCCTGAGTCATACAGCAGATTCCCATTGGCCATCTATTTTACATATGGTAGAGCATATGCTTCCGTGTTTCTCTCTCCGTATATCCCACCTTCTCCTTCCTTCCCGGCCCCTGTGACCATAAGTCTGTTCTTACATTGTTTTTTGTGCTTAAGTAGCCTGGGTCTTAAGAAGCAGGCCTTGGAGCTGACTCTGAGCTCTGCCACTTCCCCAGATAGGCCACTGTGGTCAGAAGCTGGCAGCCAGCAACTCTGAAGATGATCCATTTGAGTTCTTCACCTCACAAAGGTCCCCTAAAACTTCTGGACTTCACGTCGGTTGTACCAACTTGGATCAGACTCTCTTCTCTCTTGAATGCACTCAGTCACTCACTCAGGGGAATGGGGTTGTGTGGATAGCTTAGTTCTGAGGCAGAGGCTCTCCTCTCCTGCCTCCCTAGGTTTTTTCTGGACTCAGACTCTCTTGGGACTCCTGGGGGAGGGGGAACAAGAATCCCCAGGGAAGATCAGTGAGGGGACAAATTATGGGTAGCACAAATGACTGATGTCCGCCAAAGGAAAAAAAAATAATACAACGCAGGAGATCTAAGTTTGATCCCTGGGTCAGGAAGATCCCTTGGAGAAGGGAATGGCAACCCATTCCAGTATTCTTGCCTGGAGAACTCCATGGACAGAGGAGCCTGTTGGGCTACAGTCTATGAGGCCACAAAGAGTCAGACATGACTGAGGGACTGAGCATGCAGGAATGCATTTGCAGGAGAGTCCTAATCACAAGTTCACTTCTCCACATGTAACCCTTCCTCAGGGCGAGGATGGATATGTGTTGAGGGGGTTTCAGGGGGTGGTTTGCTAGATCCAGTGAGCGTGGTGGGCAAAGCTTCCCTGAGGAGTGAGACCTGGCCCTGCCTGAGCTGGATAGCCCAGAAGGAAGTAGCCAGATGGAGAGGAGAGGAAAGTGTTCCGAATGGAGGAGATGATGGGTGAGAATATGTAGAATAGCATTTTCTTAGCCATCATTTTCAGAAGGCACCCTATAGTCCCATGTGGCAGAGGCTACATCCTCAGGCACATGGTCAGCCACTGGGGGGTAAGCACTATGAGGATGGGGATTGTTTTTGGTCCACTCCTGTATTCCCAGTACTTACAACAATGTCTGGCACATGGTAGGCAAAATCATTCTTAAGTGAATGAGCAAAAGCCTTGCCAAGTAGGTTCTATTTTATCCTGACGATAATCAGCAGTCACTGATAGAGCCTCTGAATGGTAGTGACATGTACAATTTGCATTATGAGATCAAAACGGGGGATATACATGGAGGTACTTTGTACAGTGGAAACTGTAGTATAATTATTGTCTGTGTAAGAAGGATGCTGTGTCTCTCCATGTATTTTCCTACATGACCTCTTGTCAGTGCAGACTGTCTTATGCTTCTCAGAGCCTGGGATATGTGTTTTAGAGAGACTGATATTAGGGTACATAGTAGATGCTCAGTAATGAGTGACTGTCTGAATACATGATCAGGAATGTCAGTGTTTATTCATTCACCAAGTACTTATTGAATGCATACCTTCAGTTCAATTCAGTTCAGTCGCTCAGTTGTGTCCGAATCTTTGCGACCCCATGAATCGCAGCACGCCAGGAGTGCTGTCCATCACCAACTCCTGGAGTTCACTCAGACTCATGTCCATCGAGTCCGTGATGCCATCCAGCCACTCATCCTCTGTCGTCCCCTTCTCCTCCTGCCCCCAATCCCTCCCAGCATCAGAGTCTTTTCCAATGAGTCAGCTCTTCGCATGAGGTGGCCAAAGTACTGGAGTTTCTGCTTTAGCATCATTCCTTCCAAAGAAATCCCAGGGTTGATCTCCTTCAGAATGGACTGGTTGGATCTCCTTGCAGTTCAAGGGACTCTCAAGAGTCTTCTCCAACACCACAGTTCAAAAGCATCAATTCTTGGGCGCTCAGCCTTCTTCACAGTCCAACTGTCACATCCATACATGATCACTGGAAAAACCATAGCCTTGACTAGAAGGATCTTAGTCGGCAAAGTAATGTCTCTGCTTTTGAATATACTCTCTAGGTTGGTCATCACTTTTCTTCCAAGGAGTAAGTGTCTTTTAATTTCATGGCTGCAATCACCATCTGCAGTGATTTTGGAGCCCCCCAAAAATAAAGTCTGACACTGTTTCCACTGTTTCCCATCTATTTCCCATGAAGTGATGGGACCAGATGCCATGATCTTCATTTTCTGAATGTTGAGCTTTAAGCCAACTTTTTCACTCTCCTCTTTCACTTTCATCAAGAGGCTTTTTAGTTCCTCTTCACTTTCTGCCATAATGGTGGTGTCATCTGCATATTCCCAGCAATCTTGATTCCATCTTGTGTTTCTTCCAGTCCAGCGTTTCTCATGATGTACTCTGCATAGAAGTTAAATAAGCAGGGTGACAATATACAGCCTTGACGTACTCCTTTTCCTATTTGGAACCAGTCTGTTGTTCCATGTCCAGTTCTAACTGCTGCTTCCTGACCTGCATACAGATTTCTCAAGAGGCAGGTCAGGTGGTCTGTATTCCCATCTCTTTCAGAATTTTCCACAGTTTATTGTGATCCACACAGTCAAAGGCTTTGGTATAGTCAATAAAGCAGAAATAGATGTTTTTCTGGCACTCTCTTGCTTTTTCCATGATCCAGCGGATGTTGGCAATTTGATCTCTGGTTCCTCTGCCTTTTCTAAAACCAGCTTGAACATCAGGAAGTTCATGGTTCATGTATTGCTGAATCCTGGCTTGGAGAATTTTGAGCATTACTTTACTAGCATGTGAGATGAGCGCAATTGTGCGGTAGTTTGAGCATTCTTTGGCATTGCCTTTCTTTGGGATTGGAATGAAAACTGACCTTTTCCAGTCCTGTGGCCACTGCTGAGTTTTCCACATTTGCTGGCATATTGAGTGCAGCACTTTCACAGCATCATCTTTCAGGATTTGAAAGAGCTCAACTGGAATTCCATCACCTCCACTAGCTTTGTTTGTAGCGATGCTTTCCTAGGCCCACTTGACTTCACATTCCAGGATGTCTGGCTCTAGGTGAGTGATCACACCATCGTGATTATCTGGGTCATGAAGATATTTTTTGTACAGTTCTTCTGTGTATTCTTGCCACCTCTTCTTAATATCTCTGCTTCTGTTAGGTCCATACCATTTCTGTCCTTTATCAAGCCCATCTTTGCAAGAAAAGGGCTACCCTATTCTCAACTTGGCAGTTTTCATCCTACAGTTTGACTCCTTAGTGGACGTATCTGTTGTTGGGTGTCTGACATAAACTAGGGGGGCTTCCATGGTAGCTCAGCTGGTAAAGAATCTGCCTGCAATGCAGAAGACCCTGGTTCAATTCCTGGGTTGGGAAGATCCCCTGGAGAAGGGATAGGCTACCCACTCCTTGAGCTTCCCTGGTGGCTCAGCTGGTAAAGAATCTGCCTGCAATGAGGGAGACCTAGGTTCGATCCCTAGGTTGGGGAGATCCCCTGGAGAAGGGAAGGGCTACCAGCTCCAGTATTCTGGCCTGGTGAATTCTATGGACTGTATAGTTCACGGGGTGGCAAAGAGTTGGACATGACTGAGTGACCTTCACTTTCATAAATTTGGGGAAATTCTCAGTCATTATTGTTTCAAATATTTCTAGTGTTTCATTCTCTCCCTCTTCTTCTGGTATTTCCACTGAATGTCTATTACTCTTTTTGTAGTTGTCCCAGTTTTTAGGTTGTCCATTCTGATTTGCAGGTTTTGTTTCAGCCTGTTTTTTCCTCTCTGCTTTTCTTTTTCAAGCATTTTTTTGATATGTCCTCCAGCTCAGAGATTGTTTCCTCAGCTGTGTTTGGTCTACTAAGAAGCCCATTAAAGCATTCTTTATTTCTGTTAAACAGTGTTTTGTTTTGTTTTTGTTTTTTAATCTTTTTGGTTCTTCTTTTAGGATTTCTATCTCTCTTTTCAGATTGCCATCTGTTCTTGCATGCTATTTACTTTATCCTTTAGAGTCTTTAGTATATTAATCAGAATTATTTTAAATTACTGGCCAGATAATTCCAACATTCCTGCCACATCTGGTTCTGATACTTGCTCTGTCTTTTCACTGTGCCTTTTTACCTTTTGTAATGTCTTGTAATTTTTTTCCCCTGATAGCCAGGATGATGTAGGAGACATAGGAACAGCTGTAAATCATACTTTACTAATGTGGTGGCAAGGAATTGGGGGAAGGGAGTCATTCTAAGATTAGGTCTCAGTCTTAATGAGTCTATGCCTTGAACTTCACAAGTGTTTACACTTTTTTTCTCTCCTCTTAGGTGGAAGAGAATGGCTAGAGTGGGCTGGAGTTGAATACTTCACTTCTCTCACATGAAAGGCTAGAGGAAGCTGCAGTTGGGTATTCCTCTTCCATGGGTCAGTTCAGTTCAGTTGCTCAGTCATGTCCGACTCTTTGTGACCCCATGGACCACAGCACGCCGGGCCTCTCTGTCATTCACCAACTCCTGCAGTTTACCCAAACTCATGTCCATTGAGTCAGTGATGCCATCCAACCATCTCATCCTCTGTCGTTCCCTTCTTTCTCCTCCTGCCCTCAATCTTTCCCACCATCAGGGTCTTTTCAAATGAATCAGCTCTTTGCATTAGGTGGCCAAAGTATTGGAGTTTCAGCTTCCATGGGTCAGTTCAGTTCAGTTCAGTTCATTTCAGTCGCTCAGTCATGTCCGACTCTTTGTGACCCCATGAATCACAGCACGCCAGGCCTCCCTGTCCATCACCAATTCCTGGAGTTCACTCAGACTCACGGCCATCGAGTCAGTGATGCCATCCAGCCATCTCATCCTCTGTCGTCCCCTTCTCCTCCTGCCCCCAATCCCTCCCAACATCAGAGTCTTTTCCAATGAGTCAACTCTTCTCATGAGGTAGCCAAAGTAATTTTAGCTTTAGCATCATTCCTTCCAAAGAAATCCCAGGGCTGGTCTCCTTCAGAATGGACTGGTTGGATCTCCTTGCAGTCCAAGGGACTCTCAAGAGTCTTCTCCAACACCACAGTTCAAAAGCAGCAATTCTTTGGCACTCAGCCTTCTTCACAGTCCAACTCTCACATCCATACATGACCACAGGAAAACCATAGCCTTGACTAGACGGACGTTTGTTGGCAAAGTAATGTCTCTGCTTTTGAATATGCTATTTAGGTCAGTCATAACTTTTCTTCCAAGGAGTAAGCGTCTTTTAATTTCATGGCTGCAGTCACCATCTGCAGTGATTTTGGAGCCCCCCAAAATAAAGTCTGACACTGTTTCCACTGTTTCCCCATCTGGGTTAGTTAGGCTATGATAATACACCAGCACGTTAGACTTGGGTTAACTAGTTCCCCCGGAAAGAAGGCTTTTTTTCTTTTTGGCCACATATGCGGAAACCATGCAGTCTTTTTTTTTTTTTTTTCCTTCAATGTAGGAGAAATCCTCTCTTGCTATTTCTTAGAATCACTTTTAGTAAGAGACAGCATTATTTTCCCTGCATGATGTCAGATTTTCCTTAACAGCTTGATCATGTTTCAGAGATGCAGAGCCTCTTGTTTCTCAAGTGTTTGGAGCCAAATGTGTGGCAAATACTCTTTCTGTTCATCAAGGTATTTGCTAATGTTCCTTGGAACTCGAAAACACCTAGCTCTCAATCTGTAACATTTTACAAATATTTCTTAGAAAGATGTGCTCTAAATAATAAGAATCTCTACAAATGCATTTCAGTTGCTTCTTCGGCAAGAGAAGCTTCATTTTCTCTCGGGATTTATCTCAATCACTCAGCATTATGTTTCTCCTGAAAATTCTTCACTCCACGGCACAAGCTGCATTTCTATAGTAAAAATTTTGTACTTTCTTCTACCGTATGGTCTAAGGACTTCTCTTTAAAAAAGGGAAAGTTGGGGTCTCTCTCTTAAAGACCATCCATAGGGTAGATGTCCTTCTGCAGTTTCTGGAAAAGACTTTGTATCCACTTAATGGCTAATAATTAGGGGACACGCATTTCTACACACAATTTGTTAGGCACTAAGCTTTATTGTGAAGAAGGCTGAGCGCCGAAGAATTGATGCTTTTGAACTGTGGTGTTGGAGAAGACTCTTGAGAGTCCCTTGGACTGCAAGGAGATCCAACCAGTCCATTCTGAAGGAGACCAGCCCTGGGATTTCTTCGGAAGGAATGATGCTGAAGCTGAGGCTCCAGTACTTTGGCCACCTCATGCGAAGAGTTGACTCATTGGAAAAGACTTTGATGCTGGGAGGGATTGGGGGCAGGAGGAGAAGGGGACGACAGAGAGTGAGATGGCTGGATGGCATCATGGACTCGATGGGCGTGAATCTGAGTGAACTCTGGGAGTTGGTGATAGACAGGGAGGCTTGGCGTGCTGCAATTCATGGGGTCGCAAAGAGTCGGACACGACTGAGTGACTGAACTGAACTGAACTGAACTGAAAGCTTTATTTATTTATCCAACAGACATCTAATGATTACTTACCACATGTTGGGCATTGTGCTAAGTACTGGAGATATAGTGATCAAGATGGTGTATAAAGTCCTAGCCCTTCCAGTTGGCAAAGTCTCGAAGAAGATACAGAGAATTTGAGCACACAACTGCAGAATAGCATGGTGACTACGAGGACATGGAAAGTACAGGCTGCCAGGACAGCAAGTAGTATGATTAATGATGATGATAGTAGCCAACTTATGTTTAGGAACACTATGCCCTGGGCACTGTTACAATTTAAACTTCTCAGCAGCTCTCTGACATTGGTACTTATTATCATCTCCTTCTATGTATGAGGAAACTAAGGTACAGAAAAATTAGGTAACTTGTTTAAAGTCCCACAACTAATACGTGACAGAACCAATATTTAGGGGTACCTCTGATGGCTTCCCTGGTGGCTCAGATGGTAGAGAATCGACTTGCAATGCAGGACACCCAGGTTTGATCCCTGGGTCAGGAAGATCCCTTGGAGAAGGAAATGTCCGCCCACTCCAGTGTTCTTGCTTGGATAATTCCATGGACAGAGGAGCTTGGCAGGCTACATGGGATTGCAAAGAGTCAGACGCCACTGAGCGTCTTTCACTTTCACTTTCTTTTCTGGTAGCTCAGTGGTAAAGAATCTGCCTGCCAATACAGGAGACACAGGTTCAATCCCTGGTCCAGGAAGATCTCTGGAGAAGGAAATGGAACCCACAGCAGTATTCTTGTCTGAAAAATCATGAACAAAGGATCTTGGCTGGTTACAGTCCATAAGGTCACAAGGAGTCAGACATGACTTAGCGATTGAACAACCACCACCCAGATTCAGTGACACGGAGAAGGCTTCTAGGAGGAAATGATGTGTAAGCTTGGAGTTGACAAAAGGTAGGAGTTTTCAGGAAAAAGAGTCAGAGGTGACATATCCCAGACAGAGGAAATAATATACAAAAACACTGGCATTAGGAAAGAACAAATAATGTTCCAAGAATTGAAAAAGGCTCAGTTTTGACAAGAGGAAGAAGGGGTGAATTAAGCTGGAGTAAGAAAGGATAGGCTGTGAAGGGTATTTGTTGTTCAGTTTATCAGTCATGTCTGACTCATTGTGACCCCATGGACTGCAGCACGCTAGTGTTCCTTGCCCTTCACTCTCTTGGAGTTTGCTCAAACTCAAGTTCATTGAGTTGCCACCCAACCACCTTATCCTCTGTTGCCCTCTTCTCCTCCTGCCTGCCTTCAATCTTTCCCAGCATCAGGGTCTTTTCCAGTGAGATGGCTCTTCAAATCAGTTGGCCAAAATACTGGAGCTTCAGCTTCAGCCTAAGTCCTTCCAATGAATATTCAGGGTTGATTTCCTGTAAGATTATCTGGTTTGGTCTCCTTGCAGTCCAAGGGACTCTCAAGAGTCTTCTCCAGCACCACAATTTGAAAGCATAAATTCTTCAGCACTCACTCTTCGTCATGGTCCAACTCTCACATTCATACATGACTACTGAAAAGCCATAGCTTTGACTATATGGATTTTTATCGGCAAGTGATATTTCTGTTTTTTAATACTCTGTCTAGCTTTGTTATAGCTTTTCTTCCAAGGAGAAAGTGTCTTTTAATTTCATGGCTGCAGTCACTGTCCACAATGATTTTGGAGCCCAAGAAAATAAAGTCTGTCATTATTTCCATTGTTTCCCCATCTATTTGCCATGAAGAGTATGAAAAATAAAGAAAGTGTTAGTTGTTCAGTTGTGTCCGACTCTATGAGGCCCCATGGACTATTGCTCACCAAGCTCCTCTGTCCATGGAATTCTCCATGCAAGAATACTGGAGTGGGTTACCATGTCCTTCTCCAGGGTATCTTCCTGACCCAAGGATTGAACCTGGGTCTCCCGCATTGCAGGCAGATTCTTTACCACCTGAGCCACCAGGGAAGCCCCGAAGGATATGGTGGTCTATTTAAGGGATTTGATTTTATCTTAAGAAGAGTAGAGAGCCACTTGAAGCAGGAGGGTGACATGATAAAACTGTTTTCAAAGCTCCTCTGATGGTAGAGTGGAGAATGGATTAGAGGGAGGCCAGGAGCACCCATGAGGTGTCCTGACGGATGGCTGTTGCAGTATTTCAATGAGTGATGCTGACATCTGCCCTAGGGTTAATGGCAGTGGACATGGAGGGACAGGAAGACCCGAGAAGTCTCTGGAAGACAGAGTCCATGGGAACGGGTAACATGGAGGATGAGGAAGGGAAAATGAAGCTCTTGCTTGGCTAGTATGGAACAAATGATGCCAGGTTCTATGAGAGGGAGTAGAGTTAGCAGAATAGATTTAGTGAGAGGAGGGCAATGAGCTCACCTTTGGACCTGTTGAGTTTTAGGAGATTGTGCCTGGATGACGGTTGGATAGATAAGTCTGAAGCTTAAGAGCTGGATCTGAACTATAATGACTTTCCAATGCCTTCATCAGTTAGATAATAGTTGAAGGCATGAGATTTAATGAGATTTTCCTGAGAGAGTGTGCAGACTGAGAGGAGAAGATGGCCCAGGTTAGCACTGAAGAACTATGTCCTGTGACGAAACTGAGAGGGGTGGATGGAAAAAGAAAACCCAGAAGAACGTATTGACATAGAAATTTAAGGAGAAACCTTCAAATGTAAAGGAGAAGGGTCAGCTTTGTAAAATTCCAATAGAGTGCATGTGAAAATTGGTGACACGGAGGCTGCTCTAGACTGCATAGTCTAATATCAATCCTGAACAATCTCTGAATGTGTAAATAGCCAGATTCCAGTTCCAGAAGAGAAAAACTTTATTGGATTAAATAAAAAGGTAGAATATAATGTCCAGGAAGCAAAGGGGGCAGTTCATCCCGTTGAAGGACTGTACCTCTTACTTCTATTCACTTCAGCTGACTTTATTGAAAGTCTGCATGAGCACAGCATGGCAGAAGCCTGAGTATGATGTCATCTGTTCTTGGCACTTAGTTAATGGAAAACATTAACTCTTCTCTTTGCCCCGTAGGTCCAGTTGAATCCAGGACTTGGTGTGAGGAATGGTGAGCCTCCTTTGCTGAATGACACCTCGGGAGCTGACACTCTTCCCCAAGGCTCCAGGCTGATCCCTGTCTCTGCAATTAGGACCCTAGAGTTGAGAAGTCGAAGGAGTCGGGGCAGGAGGTTCAAGGTGGGCTCCCTGGAGCGGCCTGAGCCTGGTGGGCGGCCAGCGTCAGACGGTTCCGGTGACACTTCGTGGAAAAGCCCTGGTGGCTCAGCTCAGCCCAGCAGCTCAGCCACGGAATCCCAACCGCAACTGTCTTCTCTTCACCTCGAACCCAGGGCCAGAACGAAGGTCCTCGGCCGGGAAAACAGCTCCGAGAAGCTGGAGGCAGAGACCAATGTTGACACCGGATTCACCGTGGTCAGTTCTGAACCCAGGCCATCTTTTGTGAGCAGATTTCCTAGGAATCTTCAGACCCACCAGCCACCATCATGCTTGTCAACCTCTTTCTCAGGGTCAGCTGCTTCCAAAAACAACAGGATCTTTAAGGAAAGGGTTCACCCCCTGTCACTTGCTGGCCAAAGGGACCTTGGTGCTAAGAAGATGCTCTCAGAATGTCCCCTTCCTCTGTCAGTCCAGGGTGAAGCAAAAGAAGCAGAAGAAGAATTCTTTATATAGCATAAGATGACTGTGGTTTTCTAAAACTCGAGATCAAATAGGATGTTCTAGAAATGGAGCACCGACCCAGAATCAGCCTGTTTCTTGTTCATCTGAGGGGGCCTGAATGTGAGCCATGCATGGATTTGCATCACTTTTATTTCAAATATTCCAAGTTTAGTGGCACTGGGCGGTGTTGACAAGTGGTTTGCTGTTGTGGTCATGAGGGAACGCAGCGAATGCACAGGGAAAAAGCCCAATGGCTCAGATCCTTGGGGACACTCTAACCCAGCTGGGTGTGTTGAGTTCAGCATCTATCAGGATAATTGCATTGTATGCAAACGAGTCGGATGTGTTATGCAATGCTGATTAGTGACTGTAATTTGGTTTTAATTTTTACTTGGGTTGCATAGCTCATGCCCCCGGGACAGCATTGGACTATTTATTCTTTAGTGTTTTTTTAATTTTTATGTGACCTCATTCGATAACTAGGTCCTGTTCACCACGAACCCTCCAGTGATTTTTGCCTTGAAAGTTGTTTGCATCTGGAATGAATTAACATGCAAAATGTTTTGAAAATTGCAAACATTTTTTTTCCCCCTGTTTAATGAGCAGTAACCCTGGAAGCCAAAAAAATCAGGTTAAAAGTGAAAGCTAGGCTCCAGGGTTTTCTCGATCCTCCATTTCTTGTTCGTTTCTGTACTACTCTAGTGGGGCCAGTGGTTCATATAATTAAGTAGAGAGGAGTGGGACATGACTGAGCAACTTCACTTTCACTTGTCACTTCCATGCATTGGAGAAGGAAATGGCAACCCACTCCAGTGTTCTTGCCTGGAGAATTCCAGGGCCCGGGGAGCCTGATGGGCTGCCGTCTATGGGGTCGCGCAGAGTTGGACACGACTGAAGCGACTTAGCAGCAGCAGCAGCAGCAGCAGTGGGATGTGACTGGGTGATTCGAAATCTAGACGGAGTGTGGCAGGAAGATTGCATTGGTTTCGTCATTAGAGCAGGACTTGGGTTCTTTTGGCCATGTACAAACTGCTGAATTCCTTTGTAATTCTCATTCATTCATTATACATTTACTGAGGCACCAAATTGTATCAAACACTTCCCTTTGAATAAGACGTTGACATATGGTGCATATAGGTTCTGTGGCCATCAAACCCAAAACTTGTTTACAGTTTTGCCTTATGATAAATCCATTCTATCAGCTTTTAAGAACATGTTGGAGCGCAAACATTTCCCTGGGAAACCTTTCCACAACTGATGCCACACTTGCTGCGTCAGATTGTATGAAGAACCTGAGGATGAAGATTGGGCATACTGTGAACTGCAATTAGGATCCTAATGGACAAATACTTAATTGCTCACATGGTGTCTTGTTTGATTGGGTTGATACTCACATGTTCAAAAACACCTGAGGTCTGTGTGTTTCAGTTAATTTAGGAGGTTATTTTATTCCAAGAACTTCATTTTCCAAAACAGATGTTAAGTGACTATAAATACTGATTTAGCTGGATCTTTCGAAGACCCTAACACTTACTACACCCAACTGCAGAGAAAGGTGAGTTCAGACTTAAGGATGAATCTCATGGTAGCGAGACTGGACTGGGTTTAGGTGCTCTGTCTGTCTAAAAGAATAGAAATGGAAGACAGTTGCAAATGGACAAAGACAAGACTTATAAATGGATTTTTGTCCTTACACTATCAATATATTCTCATCCCCATATTTTTTCCCCCTCAGATTAGAGTTAGATCTTAGAATGTGGAATGAAGAACTTACTTTTAGTATAGTTTTCTATAATAGGTGTTAAAAAAAATTAAAGTCTTATTTAAACTGAACTATTGAGCTGCCTTGAAAAGCACAGCAGGAAGTTTTGAGGTTTCTTTCTGGCTTTTTTGAGGTTATCTAATTCCTTTAACATCATACATGGGTAAGAATGGAAGTACATGGAAATCATGAAGAATATTGAGGAATTTGAATGGTAACTTACAAAATTGACTTGTGAAATAAGAGTGTGCTCGTAAAATGTCACCTCTATCCTCCTGGTCATGACCAGAATTCAACTTACCACATGATAGGAGAGAAATGCCAGTGGGTAGGAGAGAGATACCAGTGGGTGGATGAGAAAGGCCCAAATTTGGGTCTCAGTTTTAAAATTTTCTATTTATATGTGACCTTAAACCTTTGATCTTCTGTTGCCTTATCTTCTGTACCAAGGTTGTTAGAAAAATAAACATTATGCAGACGAAAGCATTTGGATGTTAAACACTGTAAATATGTAAGATATTATAATTTCAAATGATCCTTCATACCCATATTTTTAAATGTATTAACAATAAAGGATTTTTAAAAAACAACCTTTAGTAAAAGCAATGATAAAAGAAAAAAAGAAAATCCAATTCTCTCATATTTTTGCAATACGTGTCATTTATGTTTATATATCTGGAGGAAAATTATAGGATCAAATAAATCCTAAAAGTTCAAAAGAGATTACATATAACAAGAGATAAACTATTAACTAGTCTAATCCAATTTATCAAATTATTCAGATTCTTTACTTACTTGTACTGTATTTCTTGAAATGTAAAATGTATCATGAGGGACTTCTGATGATGAGATAATTTTATATTTTTTATAGGTATATTAAAACTCAGTTGCATTTCAGTTGTTTGGCTCTTTTTACCCCTATAGTATTCACATTTTTTTGCAAGCATTATTTGGATATTGCTAAACATTAATAGAAATGGTAACATTTGGAAGCTTGCAAATGTGTTTGTTAGAGGAAGTTGTCATTCAGTTACTGAGTCCATGGACTATAGCCCGCCAGGCTCCTCTGTCTATGGACTTCTCCAGGCAAGAATACTGGAGTAGGGTGCCATTGTCTTCTTCAGGCAATATTCCCAATCCAGGAATTGAACCTGCATCTTCTGAAATGCAAGTGGATTCTTTACCACTGAGCCACCAGGGAAGCCTGTTAGGGGGAGTAGAGAGGGAAGGAGAGGGACACACCTTGATTGACAAAAGTAAGTGAGCAAGGGTCTCAGCTGCACCCCATCTGTCAGAATCCAAGCTTGTGCAGCTGGCCACATGACAGACCAATTACTGATGCAAGGAATAGTGATATTATTCAGAAGCTGAGATGATGGTGGACAAGTGTCCCAAAGAACCATCTTGCCTGGGTTTTGGATGCTAGTTTCTTTTATAGAACAAAGGTGGGGGCAGAGGTGAGGATGTAAAGTAAAAAGGGTGATATGTTGTTGCAAACATTTCCTGGTTCTGGGGACTCTAGAGTGGATGTATTCATTTCTTTCTTCCCGCAGTCATTCTTAGGTGGGCTTGGTCAGGAGGTTTCCTGTGAACTGAGCAAAGATGTTTTAGTTTAACATTAAGGCACAGGAGATGGGGTTCCCAGAGATGGGCCATTATGTATACCTTAAGCTATAGGCAACATTCCTTTGTAGTGATTAACTTGTAGAAAAAGCGATACAAAGGTTAGAATAAAAGAAACATCCAATATGGAGTCAGATTGGTTCTCTATTACAGCAGGGCTTTGTGGAAGTGACCTTGGATCTTTCACCATTGACAACCCAATTACACATGGGAGGTGCTGGAGGCAGGGGTGGGAGGAGGTGAAAACCCCTTCCTTCCCTCCCAGGCAGAGATGCAGAAAGGGGAGGGAAAGGGGAGAGAAAAGAATGGGTACAGACCCATTGTCTGTTAATTGAAAACTCCTAACTTTCATCTCTTTGTTATAAAACCTAGCCAGAAATTCCTGGGATAACTTAACCTTAACCCTGGATGCCTTTCTTTCTTTTTTTTTTTTTTTTTTGACTGCCCAGGGGCTTCTCTAGTTGCAGAACCTGGGCTCGTTGTCCCAGGGAATGTGAGATCTTAGTTCCCCGACCAGGGATCAAATCTGCATTCCCTGCACTGGACTGAGTATCTCCTGGCTTGGTGGCTCAGATGGTGAAGAATCTACTTGCAGTGCATAAGTCATAAGTTCAATCTCTGGGTCGGGAAGACCCCCTAGAGAAGAGAATGGCTACCCACTCCAGTTTTCTTGCCTGGAGAATTCCATGCACAGAGGAGCCTGGCAGGCTACAGTCCATGGGTCGCGAAGAGTTGGACACGGCATTGGAAGGCAGATTCTTAACCACTGGACCACCAGGAAAGTCCCCCTGCCCACCCCCGGCTATCTTTCTTGTCTTATCTAAGCCACAGTGCGTGGATTTTTCCCCTCCTTTTCCTTTTCCTTCTTTCCCCGTACCCCTCCCTTTTCATTCCTTTGTCTTTCTTTTCCTTCTTTTCTCTTCCTTGTCTTTTCCTCCCTCTGTATCTCTGTGGGGGTGTGAATTTCACACTCTCTTCATTCTTCACTCTGTTTAAAATACTTCGTCTTTGTAGCATCTCCCAAGATTCCTCAGGGGTTGACCTGTAACTAGAACTTCTGACAGCTTGCCTTGGCTCAGCTCGGAGAGGATCAGATGGAAGGTTTACTTTTTCTCTGAGGACATTCTCTCCACCTTCCCATTCATTGTTGGGATCCTGCTCTGGGGCTGTTCCACCTGCATCACTTAGAAATGAGCCTGTCTCCTCCCATGGCTTGCTCCTTCTTTTCACATCTCTCCAACCTTTCTCTGAGGTCTGAAGATACTTCCTGAGCATTTCTCACAATTAGCATTTTAAAATATTGTCCATCATTTGTGACAGGAAAACAAAAGGTGCTAATGAGGATTTATGTTATTAAGAACTCTAGCCTGCTAAACTTTATTTCATAACGTTGAGAAGTCTAGTTATCTATCTGACACAATAAGGTCTCTGCTTAGCATGAACAAGGTATCCTATTTGAGGATTCCATTTGCCAGAGGTGATTCTGAGGTTTTTAAGAACAATAATTGTAAAGAAGAACAATAATACTAAGTCTTGAATTGATGATGACTGACTTAAGAACTTCCTTTCTAGGTGGGAGTTTCTTGCCTATGTATTTCCCGCTTTACACCAAGCCTGTAAGGTAGGTGCTACAATGATCCCCATTTCACAGGTGAGAAAACCGAAGTACAGAGAGGTCAAGAGCCTAAACAGGAAGGGAGATCTCTGTTTCCATGTGATGCCTCCCTGCCTCCACACCTTGTGTCCTGACAACTGGCATGCCGCCCTCGTTTCCTCCTTACACGCCCCAGACCTGCCCTGGTGGGCTCCATCTTGTCCTGTAGGTCTTAGGGTCCACGCCCTGTCAGGCAGGCCTGACTAGATGATACCCTATTAAACCATCCTGGGCACCAGACGCTGCTGCGGTCCTAGGATTGTGGTTGATGCACGCTAATGTCTATTATAAATCATAGTCCTTTTTATATCCATTTCCACGGGACAGCATTTGCATCTTGCAATTTTCTTTTGCTTTGCGCAATGGTCTAGATTACGAAACTAAATGTGACTCAATCTTAGCAGGACTGGACTTTTTAGTGGAGTGTGTGAACGCTTCCCTTGTTTTCCACTGGAGCATTAATCTGCCAGTAGAGGGCACTGTTGTGATACAATCGAATGACTGCAGGGAGCCTCTCCAAGCTTTTCCCCTCTGCTTCAACGCAAGAGAGTACGACAGAGATATTTTAAAATTAATTTAAATTCAGGAAATTTCCCCATAGGAGACTCAGCAGGAGGTAGATGCCCCTGAAACACTTTCCATCCTTGCATCCCTCGAGGTAGTCACGACGTCAATCTGGTGTTCTCCCCTGGAGGTTTGATGTGGGAAAACTCCTTTAGGCTCCGGGGTGACGGGCAGAAGTCCCAGGGAGAAGTGATGTCAGCCTTTGGCTTTGGAGCTCATACCCCACACTGGTCCAGAGACCTGATTTTGGTTGTGATTCATCCTCCTTTTGTTCTTTTGCATTTTTGGAGTCAGTTCTCCCAGCCTTCTGATAAATCCGTTCTCATCTTGAATCATTTGCAATCAGTTCTGTTCTTGCACCAAATAACAGAGTGAAACCGAGTGAGACAGAGTGAGATCGGGGTTCGGGTCAAGCACAGAATTGGGGCACATCGTTAGGGAATTGCGTTTTCAAAGGGATAAACAAAGCTGTTTAAAACCGGTCGTTTGGGGGTTCAGTGTCTCTTTGAAGTTCTCTTGGCTTTGATTCTTTTGATTCTTTTCGTTTGGGATTGCTTCTTTCTTCTCCCTCACGGGGCTGGGACAGTAAGAAGACCCACCCCCGCCCCTTTAGCAGGCTAAGAAGGAAGCAGCAGGGGACTCCTGGGGCGGGGTGGGGGTGGGGGTGGGGATGGGGCAGAGTCCCTTCTGAGACGCAGGTCTGCCTCTAGACTTGTCTAGGGACGGTGGAATGAACCCTATGCGCTACATGTGGTCTGGCTTAGGTCACCAGGAGGACAGGGCCTCCAGTTAGTTAGAGCCCTTTGGCGTAGAAGCAAGAGAGACTGAGAACTTAGTTAAACAAAAAAGAGAAAGAAGGAAAGCTACTGGATCCTTCAACTGAAAGTTTCCCTCAGAGAACCATAGGCCCAGGGTCACTTTCCGCCAGCAAAGCCTCCTAGCGGAGAGACAAGTCTTTTCTCAGAGTTCCAGAGAAGATTCTCTGATTGGTCTGGCCTGAGTCAATGTCCATGCTTGGATCAATCCCTGTGCCCAGATGATAGGATTCTCTGATTGGTGAGGTTGTGGCTCAGTATCTATTTATGGGAATGATATTTGGGGGGATCCAATGGAGGGGTTAGCCCCACTTGAACAAAATTTTCAAGTTTATTGACTATGCCAAAGCTTTTGACTGTGTGGATCACAACAAACTCTGGAAAATTCTTCAAGAGATGGGAATACCAGACCACCTGACCTGCCTCTTGAGAAACCTATATGCAGGTCAGGAAGCAACAGTTAGAACTAAACATGGAACAACAGACTGGTTCCAAATTGGGAAAGGAGTACATCAAGGCTGTATATTGTCACCCTGCTTATTTAACTTATATGCAGAGTACATCATGAGAAATGCTGGGCTGGAAGAAGCACAAGCTGGAATCAAGACTGCAGGGAGAAATATCAATAACCCCAGATACGCAGATGACCTATCCTTATGGCAGAAAGTGAAGAAGAACCTAAGAGCCTCTTGATGAAAGTGAAAGAGGAGAGTGGAAAAGCTGGCTCAAAGCTCAACATTCAGCAAACGAAGATCATGGCATCTGGTCCCATCACTTCATGGGAAATAGATGGGCAAACAGTGGAAACAGTGTCAGACTTTATTTTGGGGGGCTCCAAAATCACTGCAGATGGTGACTGCAGCCATGAAATTAAAAGACACTTACTCCTTCAAAGAAAAGTTATGACCAACCTAGACAGAATATTAAAAGCAGAGACATTACTTTGCAACAAAGTCCATCTAGTCAAGGCTATGGTTTTTCTAGTGGTCATGTATGGATGTGAGAGTTGGGCTATAAAGAAAGCTGAGCACCAAAGAATTGATGCTTTTGAACTGTGGTGTTGGAGAAGACTCTTGAGAGTCCCTTGGACTGCAAGATCCAACCAGTCAATCCTAAAGGAAATCAGTCTTGAATATTCATTGGAAGGACTGATGTTGAAGCTGAAACTCCAATACTTTGGCCACCTGATAGGAAGAACTGAGTCATTTGAAAAGACCCTGATGCTGGGAAAGATTGAAGGTGGGAGGAAAAGGGGATAGCAGAGGATGAAATGGTTGGAGGACATCACTGACTCAATGGACATGAGTTTGAGTAAACTCCAGGAGTTGGTGATGGACAGGGAGGCCTGGCGTGCTGCAGTTCATGGGGTCTCGAGTCAGACACGACTGAGTGACTGAACAGAAAATGTGGGTTCCCACAGGAAAGGGACTTTTTATTTATCAGAAATATTGAGAAGAGATGTTGGCAGACAATAGAAGCAGATGTCCTCTGCTGACTGCAACTGTAGCTGGTAAGGAAGGAAGGAGCACCTTCTGTGTGGTCTCTGTGAGTAGAAATCTGGATGTAGCTCCTGGGTGCCTCTTCCTTGCCACGAGCCTAGTTTTTTATTTTTTTAATAAAATGAATCTGGGGATAATTTTTTTAAATTAATTTATTTTATTTGATTGTGTTGGATCTTAGGTGCAGCCCACAGGCTCTTTGTTGCAGCATTGGTCGGGGCTGGTGTCGGTGGTGGGTGGGGATGGGGGCTTCTCTATTGTGGTGTGTGGGCCTTATTACCCCATACATGTGGGATCTTAGTTCCCTGCATTGGAAGGCAGATTCTTAATCGCTGGACCACCAAGGAAGTCCCAAAGAACATAGTTTTGACAATGTGAGACCTAGCATCTGGCTTCCATCAGCCCATTTTGTTTTCTTTTAAAACCTGTATTACTTTCCTAGAGTTATTGTAACAAATGACCATAAACACCATGGTGTGAAACAACAGAAAAGTTATTCTATCACAGCTCCAGAAGCAGTTGTCAGAAATGAAGGTCAGACATGGGGCTGCTCTGCATCCAGAGACACACTGGAGAATCCCTCTCTGCCCTGTCCAGCGTCTCCAGGCGTTCCTTGGCTGTGGTTGCAAAACTCTCATCTCTGCCTTCATGTCCACATTATCTTCTTCTTCTTTATGTCTCCCTATGTCTCTTATCAGAGAAGGCAATGGCACCCCACTCCAGTACTCTTGCCTGGAAAATCCCATGGATGGAGGAGCCTGGTGGGCTACAGTCCATGGGGTCGTGAAGAGTCAGACAGGACTGAGTGACTTCACTCTCACTTTTCACTTTCATGCATTGGAGAAGGCAATGGCAACCTGCTCCAGTGCTCTTGCCTGGAGAATCCCAGGGATGGCGGAGCCTGGTGGGCCGCTGTCTATGGGGTCGCACAGAGTCGGACACGACTGAAGTGACTTAGCAGCAGCAGCATGTCTCTTATAGTGACACTTGATATTGGATTTCAGCACCCTTTCACCCTATACATAATTCAGGATGATCTCCTCTCAAGTTCTTTAACTTAATTATATCTGTAAAGACCCTTTTGCCAAAGAAGGTGACGTTTACAGGTGCTGGGAGTTAGGAGATGGACACGCCTTTTGGGGGCCCACCATTTGATCCACTGTAGAGCCCCTACAATGACATGGTTTACCTTGCTCTGGTTTAGTTATCTGTTTGTATTGTCTGTCACTCTACTTTAGCCCGCATTTCTCTCCCTGTCTCTCTCACACACATGCACAGGCACACATATACACACACAAATATAACCTCCGTCAGAGTTAGGACCTGTCATCTCTGTGACTGTAGTCATAAGACCTAAAGCAGTACCTAAACCAGAGTGGACTGAGTGTTGATTGAATAAAAGGATGAAAGAGTTGCTTTTCTTGGGTTGTGTCCTGTTACCATGGGGGCAGGAGGGGAAGGGGACGACAGAGGGTGAGATGGCTGGATGGCATCACCTACTCGATGGACGTGAATCTGAGTGAACTCCAGGAGTTGGTGATGGACAGGGAGGCCTGGCGTGCTGCGATTCATGGGGTTGCAAAGCATTGGACACGCCTGAGCGACTGAGCTGAACTGGAACTGGACCATGCCATCCATGTATTTAGCGAGCTCCTAACCCACTGCTTTAGTGCTGGCATGTGTCGATGTCAGTCTTCCATTTTAAAATTACTTACTTATTTATTTTTGGCTGCACTGTCTTCTCGTTCGCGTGGCCTTCTCCTGATTGTGCCGAGTGGGGGCTCCTCTTTTGCGCTGCGTGGGCTTCCCCTGCAGTGGGGTCTCCTGTTGCGGATCATGGGCTCTCGGCACTCAGGTTTCAGTAGTTGTGGCTCCCCAGATCTAAAGCACAGGCTCAGTAGCTGTGGTGCACAGGCTTAGTTGCTCTGTGGCACACGGGATCTTCCCAGACCAGGGATTGAACCAGTGTCCCCTGCATGGGCAGGTAGATTCTTATCCACTGTGCCACCAAGGAAGTCCCTTCAATTTTCATATGTATTCTCTGAGGCCTGTTTTTTTTTTTTTAATAATTCTGGGTGAATGCTTCTGCCCTTTAATTCAGAGCGACAGAATTTATGTGCCAAGTGATGAGCTAGATGCCGCCCTAGGAGTAGACAAAGACATGTAGAAATACATATTGCCTAGATTTAGCCTTATTATAATTACCAGTCCAGCTGTAAGCAATATTGACTTTTCCCCCTCCTCCCAATATTTGTCTCATCTCAAATTATACAGTAAGCTAGCAGTCCTTGGGCCATGTATGCTCAGAGTCTTTAAGTGTCTTTTCGATCTAACTCTCCTTTTTCAAGTCAGTCACCTTCCTCAATTTTTATTTCCTGAACTCAGCACTGAACAACTGAGACATGAAAGAGAGGCTTTAGCTGGACTCCAAATTGGTTCTAATAGAATGAAAAGTAGGAGACTAAATCTTATTTTTGACTGCCTTAGTCTATTTAAAAAAAAAAAATTATAATTAACATGCTTTGCCACCCAAGCAGTTCCCAGCACCTACTGGGAAGAAGTATGAATGGAGTAATTTCTATTGAGAAACTTTCCAGACACAAAGATAATTGAGTGACAGCAGTGATGCCCCCACAGCCTTGCAGGTTGGTGTGTGGCCACCGTACACACATGGAGGGTTTTGAAACGTCTTCTCAATAAATCTCTTTTGAGCCCCTACCTCTGAGCAGTGGGACTGGAGGGATTAGAATTGATTCTTGCAATTTTCTCATGAGAGAAAAGTTCTCACATTTTTGAGGAAAGTAGTCAGTGTACACTAGAGAACCAGGCCTCAATTAAATATGTTGCGCATTGCTGTGCTAAATGAGCAAGCTTTAGGAGGGCCCTGCAGACACCACAAAAATGTTCCCCAAGTGCAAAAGCATAAAAACATAACTGCCTTGCTTAGATGTTGCCCTACAAAACTTCACAGAGGACTCCTAGGGAGAGAAGAGCAGATTGCGTTGATCCAGGAGATTCATAATTAGTGAACAAATCACTGCCTTAAATGGTTACTCAGTGGTTTTTCCGGCACAGAGTGGGGGCAGAGTTTGTTTTCAGTCACACCCATGAAAATCTTGCTGAGGCCGAGTAATTTAGTGTAAAATTTGACTTTGGGACTATTTGCAGTTTGCCTAGGAAAATGAGGAATTCCAATGAGGCCACTGAGGCCTGCTTCATAAGGAACTTCTTTTTCATTTTGTTGTGAGCCTAATTTAGCAAAGAAGCAAAAGTTTAGCTGTGTCCTGGGAAGTCTTTATTAAATCTGAAGTGTTCCTGCATCACCTCTTGAATTCAATATGTTGGACACTATTCAGTTATACTGCAGATTGACATTTTTCTGTCCTATATGGTGCTCAAATGAAGATGATTAATTTCTGCGCCTGTTAGGTTTTTGTAAGGACACTGCTGCTGAAAACCTATGAGCTAGATGGGGAGGAAAGGTACACAGTGGAAACAAGCCAAGATACTCTTGGCTGTCACTTGTGGCTATGACCGGTTCCCTTGCTCCAAGAGGAGTGAGGGAGAGTGTGCCTGGGAAAAAGGCAATGAGGAAAGATAGCTTTAAATGTATTAAAAAAGAGGTGCCAGAATCTCAGAAGTTTTTACAGAAAGGCAAAGGCTTTGTTTCTTTGAGTTGATAGCTCTGTAGTCTCTGCTCAATTATCCCTGGGTCAAACTTCCCCGGTGATGCTAGTGGTAAAGAATCTGCCTACCAATGCAGGAGATGCAAGAGACTCAGGTTCGATCCCTGGACTGGGAAGATGCCCTGGAGGAGGACATGGCAGCCCACTCCAGGATTCTTGCCTGGAGAACCCATGGAAAGAGGAGCCTGGTGGGCTACAGTCCATAGGGTTGCAAAGGGTTGGACATGACTGAAGTGACTTAGCATGCATCCCTGGGTCATAATCACACAAAGATCCAGTGAGGTCAACTTCCGCAGGATAAATGAGTGACTCAGGGAGTGGGAGTGACTGGGGGTGCAGTTCTGCCCCAAGAGAGACTGAAGGCAGAAATGAGGGCTGTGTCCGTGGTTGCTAGTTTTATTTTGCAGACAAGGGGCAGTTGGGGGAGAAGGAAGGAATGAGTCTCCTCGGATGGAAACCAACCACAGGAGCAGGAACAAGTACAGAAATCAGGCCGGGATCTGCTCTCAGCTACCAGTGGCCGAGGCAGCAGGATCTTTTATTCAAAGTGACAGGAGCTGAACCAAATTTCCTGATGCTCTGTGGATGCGTTGCCAGGGGGACAAGTGAAGGATGCGGAGCATCCTAGACACGGTGGCTTAGTCAACGTGGGCTCAGAGCCAAATTCCACTGGCTTCAGGCCTGGAACTAAGATGAAGCCCTGGAGACAAGAGAAAGTGACACTGAGGTGTTTGTGTGTGTGTATGTGTATGTTTTGTCCATGTGCCAAGCGGATGCACAGGTCTTTAGTAGGATAATAATCAGCACTCAAGCATAATGAACACTCAATATGTCCAAGGTGATGTTCCTTTAAAAAAAAATATTTCCTTACTTTGCTGCAAGGGCTCTTAGTTGTGGCATGCAGGGTCTTTGATCTTCATGGCAGCATACAGCATCTTTAGTTGTGACATGAGAACTCTTGGTTGTAGCATGTGGGACCTAGTTCCTTGATCAGGGATCAAACCCAGGTCCTCTGCATTGGGAGCATGGAGTTTTAGCTACTGGATCTCCAGAGAAGTCCCTAAGGCCCTGTTCTAAGACTTTTTCAGTGTACAACTCAAAGTCTAAGACTTTTACATATATGTGCCTCAGTTCAGTTCAGTTCAGTTCAGTCGCTCAGTCCTGTCCGACTCTTTGCGACCCCATGAATCACAGCACACCAGGCCTCCCTGTCCATCACCAACTACCGGAGTTCACTCAAACTCATGTCCATCGAGTCGATGATGCCATCCAGCCATCTCATCCTCGGTCATCCCCTTCTCCTCCTGTCCCCAATCCCTACCAGCATCAGGGTCTTTTCCAATAAGTCAACTATTTGTATAAGGTGGCCAAAGTATTGGAGTTTCAGCTTCAACATCAGTCCTTCCAATAAACACCCAGGACTGATCTCCTTCAGAATGGACTGGTTGGATCTCCTTGCAGTCCAAGGGACTCTCAAGAGTCTTCTCCAACACCACACTTCAAAAGCATCAATTCCTTGGCACTCAGCTTTCTTCACAGACCAACTCTCACATCCATACATGACCACTAGAAAAACCATAGCCTTGACTAGATGGACCTTTGTTGGCAAAGTAATATCTCTGTTTTTCAATATACTATCTATGTTGGTCGTAACTTTCCTTCCAAGGAGTAAGCATCTTTTAATTTCATGGCTGCAGTCACCATCTGCAGTGATTTTGGAGCCCCCCAAAATAAAGTCTGACACTGTTTCCACTGTTTCCCCATTTATTTCCCATGAAGTGATGGGACCGGATGCCATGATCTTTGTTTTCTGAATGTTGAGCGTAAGCCAACTTTTTCACTCTCCTCTTTCACTTTCATCAAGAGGCTTTTAGTTCCTCTTCACTATCTGCCATAAGAGTGGTGTCATCTGTATATCTGAGGTTATTGAGATTTCTCCCAGCAATCTTGATTCCAGCTTGTGCTTCTTCCAGCCCAGCATTTCTCATGATGTATTCTGCATATAAGTTAAATAAGCAGGGTGACAATATACAGCCTTGATGTACTCCTTTTCCTATTTGGAACCAGTCTGTTCCATGTCCAGTTCTAACTGTTGCTTCCTGACCTGCATAAGAGGCAGGTAAAGTGGTCTGGTATTCCCATCTCTTGAAGAATTTTCCAGAGTCTATTGTGATCCACACAGTCAAAGGCTTTGACATAGTCAATAAAGCAGAAGTAGATGTTTTTCTGGCACTCTCTTGCTTTTTCCATGATCCAGTGGATGTTGGCAATTTGATTTCTGGTTCCTCTGCCTTTTCTAAAACCAACTTGAACATCTGGAAGTTAGCGGTTCATGTATTGCTGAAGCCTGGTTTGGAGAATTTTGAGCATTACTTTACTAGTGTGTGAGATGAGTGCAATTGTGCAGTAGTTTGAGCATTCTTTGGCATCACCTTTCTTTGGAATTGGAATGAAAACTGACCTTTTCCAGTCCTGTGGCCACAGCTGAGTTTTCCAAATTTGCTGGCATATTGAGTGCAGCACTTTCACAGCATCATCTTTCAGGATTTGAAAGATATGTGGTTCAGTGTTTAAAAAAAAAAAAAATTCCACCTGCCAATGCAGAAAATACAGGAGACATGGGTTCGATCCCTGGGTCGAGAAGCTTCCCTGCAGGAGAAAATGGCAATCCACTCTCATATTCTTGCCTGGAAAATTCCATGAACAGAGGAGCTTGGTGGGCTACAGTCCATGGGGTCACAAAGAGTTGGACACGACTTAGCCAGTGAGCGATTACATTTGTTAATTCATTTAATCCTCACAACGACTCTGCAAGGGAGGTACTATTATTATCCTTATTTAACAAATGAGGAAACTGAGACAGAATATTAGTACAAGTTTCTACTTGTGCAACAAGATAGAGCCCAGCCTGAAAGATCTGTAATTCCTGACTCTATGTTGCCTCACTATATGTGAATATATGACTGATTAATGGTCCCCAAAGACATCCACTTCCTAGTCCCTGGAATCTGTGGATATTACTTGATGTGAAAAAAGAGACTTTGCAGATGTGGTTAAGAATGTTGAGATGGGAAGATTATTCTGGATTATTATTCCGTGGTATCTAAATATAATCACAAGTTTTCTTACAAGAGGGAGGTTTGACTACAGAAGAGGCAGAAGGTGCTGTGATGGAAACAGGGAAGAAGGTGATGTGATGGGAGGAAGGAGTCATGAGCAGGTGGCTTCTAGAAGGTGAAAAAGGCAAGGAAACAAACTCTTCTCTAGAGCCTTCAGAAGAGCCAGCTTTGCCAACATCTTGGTTTTCACCCTGCCAAACCCATTTCAAACTTTTGGACTCCAGAATTTGAAGATAATAAATTCCCATTGGTTTAAGTTACCAGGCTCATGATAATCTGTTACAGCAGCTGTAGGAAATGAATAGACCATGATTCTCAACTCTTTTCATAGAAAAGCATAAAGGTGATGCCTGTCCTCAAGGCATATACTCACATTTTGATACCCTTGGCTCCCACCAAATTAAACAGTGTATGTATCAATATGTGTTGATATGTGTGTCTGTGTATGTGCATGCACGTGTGTGTTTGGTCATCTGTGTTATTTATGTTACACATGTATCTGATTCCTCTAAGAGGTGGTACATCTTGTCTTAAATTATCATATTTCCCAAGTCATACAATAGGGTATTTAGCTCATAATAGATGTTAGATAGTAATTGCCTGCATTATGTTGACAATCATGTCTACGGGTAAAATTTTATTCTATAACATTGACAACATCACTATTTAAAGACTATCTTCAGGGGCTTCCCTGATGTCCAGTGATTAAGAATCCGCCTTGCAGTACAGGGGTTATGGGTTCCATCCCTGGTTGGAGAACTAAGATCTTGCATGCCGTGGAGCAACTAAACCTGTGGGTTGCAACTCCTGAGTCTGCAGGCACCAATTAAAGAGTACGAATAACGCAACGAAGACCTTTGTGCCACAACTAGGACCCGATGCAGCCAAATAAATAAAAAAATAAAAACCGGTCTACCTTCTTTAAAATAAAAACTATCTTCAATCTAAAATACAGGTTTTATTAATATTCATGGATTGGGGGGCCAACACAAGATGAGTTTCACGGACAAATAGTTTATTATTCTCCCTTCCCAAGAAGAGGGGGCAGCATGCCATGCTATGCAGGGCCACATGGCTCCAGGGTCGGTCAGAAGAGGAGGAAGAAAACATGCCCAAGAGCCTTGCTTGTGGTGTCTGGGGAAGGAACAGGTGAGACAGGTCTTCAGGTTTAGGACTGGCTAGTTTGAATATTTCAGGCTTCCCTGCTGGCTCAGATGGTAAAGAATCCACCTGCAATGTGGAAGACGTGGGTTCAATCCCTGGGTTGGAAAGATTCCCTGGAGGAGGGCATGACAACCCACTCCAGTATTCTTGCCTGGAGAATCCCCATGGACAGAGGAATCTGGTGGGCTACTGTTCATGGGGTCGCAGAGTCAGACACGACTGCGTGAGTAAGCACGCTGGGTGTAGGGGTTGGATCAGGCAGCTGGTGCCTGGCCCTGGAGTGAGTAGGATCAGGCAGATTGGTCCAGTGTGAAGAATTCGGTGAGAGCCAGATTGAGGTGATTGAGATGTGGGCTCTGGATTGACTGTTTCGTCAGTGAAAGGCTTGCTCTCAGGTAAGTCTTTTAACTATCTCTAGGAAGTGGCTAGTCCTGAGAGGGGCAGTCTCTCCAGGCTCAGCAAGGCTCCTGATGTCAAAGCATCAGAATAAAAAGACACACTTAATCCAAATGAAGAAACCACTGCTGGACACACAGAACAGTTAGAATATGATGGTGACTCTTTCCCGAGCACTTGCTTTGTGCTTGGCCTCATGCCATGTGCTTTGCATGTGTGAACTCAGAACCTTCTGAGCTGGTGATATTATAGCTAGGTTAAGTAACTTGCCCAAAGGCAGTCTGTTGGTAAATGCCTAAATTAGGATTACCATCCTAGACAGTCTGGCTCCTGAGACCCGCAAAGGGGCCCAGTACTTTTGATGAAGGTGGCATATGGTTCAATTGCTCAGTCGTGTCTGACTCTGTGACTGCATGGACTGTAGCCCGCCAGGACCCTCTGTACATGAGATTCTCCAGGCAAGAAGACTGGAGTGGGTTGCCATTTCTTTCTCCAGGGGATCTTCCTGACCCAGGACTCAAACCTGGATCTCCTACTTTGCAGGTAGATTCTTTACTGACTGGGCCATCAGGGACGCCCTGAAGGTGGCATGGGCAGTTCAAAAACACAGCAGAGGTAGGAAATGAACTTGGTGAGAAGGTGGATGCAGAGCTGACTATATATTCTTCTCAGTGGGGAGAAGAATGAAATATTATGTCTATTTTAAAATTCTTCTTCTTTTTCTATTGTAGTTTAATTACTTTACAATGTTGTATTATTTTCTTCAGTTCAGTTCACTTCAGTCACTCAGTCATGTCCGACTCTTTGTGACCCCATGAACTACAGCATGCCAGGCCTCCCTGTCCTTCACCAACTCCTGGAGTTCACTCAAACCCATGTCCATCGAGTCGGTGATGCCATCCAGCCATCTGCACAGCAAAGTGAATCAGTTATATGCAAACATATATACTCCCTTGCGGAACTCCCTCCCACCTCCCACCCCATCCCACCCCTCTAGGTCATCACAGAGCACAGAGCTGAGCTCCCCGGGCTATATAGCAGGTTCCCACTAGCTACCTGTTTTACATACGGTAGTGTACATATGTAAGTCCTAATCTCCCAACCCTCCCTCCCTCCCTCACTGTGTCCACATGTCCCTTCTTTATGTCTGCGTCTCCATTTCTGCCCTGCAAATAGGTTCATCGGTACCATCTTTCCAGATTCCACATATGTATGTTTTACTTATTTTTTATTATTCTTTCTTTGTTATTTTTAAAATTATGAAATCTTGATAACGCATTTACAGAAGACTTGGAAAATGCAGAACAAAGTTACATATATAGTTCCACTATGTGAAAGCACTCAGTCGTGTCCGACTCTTTGTGACCCCATGGACTATACAGTCCAGGAAATTCTCCAGGCCAGAATACTGGAGTGGGTAGCCTTTCCCTTCTCCAGGGCATCTTCCCAACCCAGGGATCATACCCAGGTCTTCTGCAATGTAAGCAGATTCTTTTACCTAGCTGAGCCACAACAGCTATTTTTTTAAAGTAGATGAATTAAGATTTTTAGTTGGAATTTCAGTATCAACTAAAAATCAATAGAATTCATAGAATGAACGTACAGAATAGTAGAAGGATATAGTAGTCCTGAAAAGCACCATGAACCAATTCAACATAGTTAAGACTTATGCAGTTTCACACAATAGTAGAATGCAAATTCTATTCATGTTCTCATAGACTATAAACTAGGAGACACTGGAACATAACCAGGGACATAAAACAAAGTGCAAGTTTTCAAGGTCTAAAGGTATTGAAATCTGCCAGGGTCCAGCCCCGGTGGATCCAGGGTAATTTGAAGCGGGGATGGAGTCGGTGTCTAGAGGAAAATTGTTTAATTAAAGATACGGAGAGAGATTAGAAAAGAATAGTGTAGTAGGAAAATTAGCGGAGAGAAGATGCTGAATAACTTGGTTTACATGGAAAACCAAAAAAACTCCGAGACAAGGAGTTTGCACCACCTACATAGGCCGCAGGTGTCTTCCCAATCTCCCAAAGGAGCAGAGACACAAAGTGCCTCCCCATTCAGATCTTAGAAGCCCAGGCAAAATTAGTAGGCCTAGCGAGCCTCTGCGCTCCAGATGGGAATTCAGCCAGAAAAGGAGAGCGAGAAAGAACGACACGAGGTAAACCAGGCTTTCCAGGAACTGGTCCGTTTTTTTTTTATTTTCCAGGTCTGCTTTTATACTTTTAGTTGTACATAGAGATAAATGTAAGAAACAGAGTCATGCAGGGTCAGCTGCTCTGACCCTTATCTAAAGACAGTGTTCTTTGCATATCTTTGTTCTTACAAGAATCTTATGTTTGTTTAAAATATCTTCTGGTCTGGAGACTGATTAACATTTTATGGCCCCATCTTTCTTTCTATTGATAAAGGTTAGTCAATCAGAAAACTTGTTTTTCCTTAAGATCTACTTAGTCTTAAGATAGTGATAAAGTTACATAGCAAGGATACAATGATTTATAACAAAGAAAGAGGAGTATAGTGATTTATAACAAAGAGAAAATTCATGAACTCAAAAGTCTAGTATTGCTAACATCAAAACTACTATATTTCTTTTCCTACATTCCAATTACATTGATTAACATACTCCCAAGTGCCTAAGGATATGGAGGCCTGGCGGCAATCATTAACTCAGCAATGAAACCCTTCACCAACATGATTTTTATCTTTAGAAAAACCCTATGCTAACTAAGACTTTCAAAATACTCCAAACTCTCTGTGCTGTTTATGGTTGAGAGGTTGTAAACAATCATGTACGTGGTAGCAAGAGTGTGGGTAATCCTGTCACACAAGCTAGTCTGCCAGCAGAGAGGTTTGACCTGAAACTCTTTTTATATGCAGGAGACTATTAACTGGAGCTCTAAGTTAATTTTCCAGAGAAAGGTTGTCGGGGATAGCCCCTGTTAATGTCAGAAGAGTGTAGTATAACAGACAGATTTTGGTTTCGGGGGGTAGATGCTCAAGCAGATCTAAGGGACTTCTTAAGTTCTTAATCCGCCTTGCCTGCATGACCTTGTCATGGGTGGGGTTGGGGAGTCCTTGAGTCCTGACCTGCCTTTGCCCATCAGGGCTCTTCCTCATGACCTTTGCCATGGGTGGGATCTCCTGTGCTGGCTCCTGGCAGAAATCATAGAGAGTCTGTTCTTTTATCACTGTGGAATTATGTTAGAAATCAATATCAAAAGATATTTGAAAATAACTCACATATTTTCAAGGGCAGTGTGACATTTACCAAGAGAGATCTTTGACTTAGCCATTGAAAGCCTAAATAAAGTTAGAAGCCTGAAAAAACACAGAGGGTGATTGCAGAGGAGAAAATATTTAAGTGAGAAATTAGTATCAGAATGAGAAATTATGTGTTTTAAATGAATGAAAAATACCTACACACAAAACCTCATCAAGCTTGAAGAAATAAATACTCTGTATGATACTGTAGTCTGGTATGTGTTCAAATGGACCTGAGTTAGTTGTCATACATTAGAATGCACTTCTTAAGGAAAAATGGTATTAAGGCTTGGCTTTAGTAAGTGGGTGGGCTTCCAGGGGTGGGCCATGCCAGCATCTCCATCCCAATGACCAGGCTGGAAGCAGAAAGAGCCTGTCCAGGGAAGAGGTAAGGGAGATGGATCCAGAGGGTGCAGGGCTGGCAGGCTCACAGCATGTCTTAAAGTGTCATAGTCACTTGCTGGTCAGGGAGGACAGCATTTCTGAAGGGTCAGAGTGGGGTGTTTGTGGAGGGAGGTCAGGTTCTAGCCAGGCAGTCTGCAAGAACAGGAGAGAATAAAGTGGCTTTGAAGAACCCCTGCTGCTGGTGGTAATGTATTACAAGGAGCCAATTTTAGACCCTTCTCATCTGGAAGCTTCCCAGACCATGCCTTATCAGAACACTCCAAGTCAGTACAATGCTAGACAGTGCCCAAGATCCACTCAAGTTTCCGTCTTGTTCTGGAAGCCTAGACTTTGTGTTAAAGTGAGCCTGGTAGGACTGTATCAGAACCAAGGAACTGTGGGCCTCCCTCAGAATAGCATTCAGAAATAGTTATACAATTCAATTCCATTGAAAAAATCGGCCCAAACGGGGGAAGCTGCCACACATCTGCAATATGGGCTGTCACCATTTTTTGTTCATTAAGCTTTTTAGAGTTGATTTACCATATTGTTAGTTTCAGGTGTACAGCACAGTGAATCAGCTATACAAATACAAACATCCACTCGTTTTTAGATTCTTATCCCACACAGTTCATTACAGAGTATTGAATAGTTTCCTGTGCTATACAGTAGGTTCTTTTTAGTTATCTATTTTATATATAGTAGTGTGTATATGTCAATCTCAATCTCCCAATTTATCATTATCCCCCCTTCCCCCCACTGGTAACCATAGGCTTGTTTTCTACATCTGTGACTCATTTATAAAACAGAAATAGAGTCACAGATGTACATTCTCTCTGTTTTAATAAGTATCCACAAATCTCAGAACATCAGTCATCTATATCATATGAGTAGGGGACTATTGCCACCTTGTGATCAGAGATAGAAGTGTTTTTATTCTGGGAGTTGATTATGTCATATTAATATTTCATTTCAATATGAATTAGCTACTTCATCTGCTTTTGAACAATTCTTTTGCTTGTTTTGTTGCTTCACATATATTTAAAAGAATTTGTACTAAAATAAAAACTAAAACAAAACTCCACCTTAACCCAAAGTGGGCAAAAAACCTCCCCAAACCATTAGGAGCAAGGGAGGGGCCACCGTCACTAAGGGTTTCTGTGCCATGCTGTGTGTGTGCTCTCAGTCGCGTCCGACTCTTTGTGATCCAATGGACTGTAACCCACCAGGCTCCTCCGTCCATGGGATTCTCCAGGCAAGAGTACTGCAGTGGGTTGCCATTGCCTTCTCTGATGGTTCTACTTAGATCTACTTAATAAACCTAGTCTTGAAAAGTGTTAACTGAATTTATAAATTGAATTATATTATAAAAGTGTCCCGGAAACTGATTATTGGAAGTGAAAGTGAAGTTGCTCAGTCTTGTCCGACTCTTGGTGACCCCATGGACTGTAGCCCGCCAGGCTCCTCTGCCCATGGGATTCTCCAGACAAGAATACTGGAGTGGGTAGCCACTCCTTCTCCAGGGGATCCTCCTGACCCAGGGATTAAACTGGCATATTCTGCATCTCCTTCACTGGCAGACCGATTCTTTTACCACTGAGCCACCTGGGAAACCCGAGTGCTTCTAATCCACACCTATTTTTCTCAGATGAGGTGAATCTAGTGAATTTGGAGCCAAATACTGAAAACAGTTAGACACTTGTCAGATTAAATTCTAGCCACTCTACACACCCTTTCAGGTAAATATTAAAAAGCTCTCTGAATTTAATTTTGAAAGACGCTTGGAGATGCCTCCAAGTTTGAGTTAGTACATTTAGCAAAAGGGATGAAAGGGTTATTACAAAATTGGTTTAAATATTTTATAAACTTTACTATTATTATTAGGGCTTCCTGTGGCACTAGTGGTAAAGAACTCGCCTGCCAATGCAAGACACCTAAGAGACATGGGTTCGACCCCTGAATTGGGAAGATCAATTTTTCAGCCATGCTGCACAGCTTGTAGGATCTTAGTTCCCTGACCAGACTAGGGCTTGAACCTGGGCCACGGCAATGAAAGAACCGAGTCCTAACTGACAGGCCACCAGGGAATTCCCCAAAAACCTTACTTAGAAAGAATATTCCCAACTACTAAAAATTTTTAAAAATATATTACTGACAGGAAAACTTCACGTTGATTCTAAGGTAACATAAACCTTTTTATGCTTCAGAAAAGAGAACCCCTACCCTTGGCATGGGAAGATCATGGATTTTAATTGTCATCTGCCTCCTATGCAATTTTATCCATTTCTTTCTCATCAGGAGCCGCTGCAATTTGGCCCTTCCTGAAGGCCACCTGTGGGTGGCTATGAACTATTCTCATGAGAAGTTGTCCTTATAATATTTCTTTCTGATCTTTTATTATTGCTCATTGGACTCTTCCATCATTCTCTGCCTCCTTCATCTCAGCACACATCACTTTTTTCCCTGGTCTCTATTGTTTTTAACCTTTTAAAAGTTGAAGTATAGTTAATTTACATTGTTATGTTAGTTTCAAGTGTACAGCAAGGTGCAGGTTCTTCTCAGATTCTTTCCCATTATAGGTTATCTATATGCAAGATACTGAGTATAGTTCCCTGTGCTATACAATAGGGCCTTAGTGGCTATTTTGTATACAGTACTGTGTATCTGTTAATCCCAAACTCCTAATTTATCTCTTCCTCCATCCCCTTCAGGGCTTCCCTGGTGGCTCAGTGGTAAAGAATCTGCCTGAAACTCAGGAGACATGGGTTTGACCCCTGAGTTCCCCTGGAGAAAAAAATGGCTACACACTCCAGTATTCTTGCCTGGGAAATCCCAAAGACAGAGGAGCCTGGTGGGGTCACAAAAGAGTGAGACACTTCTTAGCAGCTAAACAACAATCATTCCCTTTGATAACCATGTTTGTTTTCTATGTCTGTGGTCTCTTTCTGTTTTATAAATAAGGTTATTTGCATTTTAAAGATTCTACATATAAGTGACATAATATGATATTTGACTTTGTCTGACTTTCTTCATTTAGTATGAGAATATCTAGGTCAATCCCTGTTGCTGAAGATGGCATTATTTATTCTTTTTTTTAATGTCTAAGTAATGCTCCATTGTGCATATACACATACACACACACACACACACACACACACACACACACACACATATATATCCTGCATCTTCTTTATTCATTTGTCATTGGACACTTAGGTTGCTTCCATGTCTTGGCTATTGTAAATAGTGCTACAATGAATATGGGGGCAATGCTCATAACTTTGAATGTTGTTATATACCCTGGAGAAGGAAAAGGCTACCCACTCCAGTATTCTGGCCTGGGAATTCCATTGAGTGTGTAGTCCATGGGGTCACAAAGAATTGGACACGACTGAGCGACTGAACTGAACTGAACTGAACTGTGCCTGGTCAGATAACTGAAGTGTTAGTTTGAAACATATCCTGAACAGTGAAATCATTCTAACTTTCCAGGAAAAAACCCAGAGACTCAGCAAATAAATGACTAATGTTAAAACTACTCCCTGTTTTAATATGGCTCATGGGAGCCTGTGTGGATCCAAGACTGAAAGAATAATCCTTTAGCTGCTCTGGTGCAATACTCAGATAGCGAATTTACTAGGGTTTCCTGAGGACATGATACCCCAGGTCCTTGTTATTCTGCATACCTTTCCATCAGAGTCAGGCTGATTTCTTGGGTGGAGTTATTGATTTCTGGGTCAGTGCCAAGACAGCATGTCTGAGGCCCTTCCTAAACCCATGCCCTCTTAATCCTTATAATTACAGCATTCTTTTTAGTTTCCAGCTCTGAAAAATGTTAGCAATTTTGTGCTCAAGAGTGCAGGATTCTTGTATCACTAATAGCTTCCATTACCAGCTGAACCTCTGATCTTTCTCACTGACTGTTCAGTCTTTCTGAAGCCCTGGGCTGTGTTCCTGTCTAGGAGGTGCTGAGTGGACAAGGGTCTCCAGGTCTGTCCAAGTAGGCTCTGGTGCCCCAAGACTCAGGCATCACCACTCCCACATGATACTTGTTATACACGTTACTCTTAGAACTTTTCATGTAGTTTTTATTTTCCCAACTAAATTGGAAACTCTTTCAGGGGCGAGGAACCTATCAATCACCTTCACCTCTCAAGGAAGCCCTGGAAATTTGTAGGAACTCAGTAGTGTTTGCAACTGATAATCAGATAATGAAGAATGAGGAGGGGAGCAGGAAAAGTCAGTAAGGGACAGATATATATAGAACTAGGGGAATCCGAAGGGCAACATGAAGACTCAAGGTTCAAAAGCCCTGGATTCAAGCAGGATGGTCACATCTAGTGCAGTCCTGGGCTGATGACACTTTGATTGACATCTTATCATTTCCATTTAGAGTGTGGGGTATCTAGCAGGAGACAACAGAGAGGCAGGTTGTTCACAGGGCAGGAAAGAAGCCAAAGAAACTGGTCAGCAGAAGGCAATGAAGATGCTTCCCTCCACTTGCTGTTCTCACCTGGGTCCTGCCCTCACGGGCTCCGGTAACCAGAGGATCCACAGACCAGGGGTCCCCTCCCTGGAAGAACCAGTGAGAGGCCACTACTAGGCAACTTTGGGTCTTGCTGGTGGGAAAGTTCTAGAGGTCACCCTCTCCTGCATTTAGACTTTTTTTGTTTTTACTAGACTGTCCCTTGTGTCCAGGGTGGTGGTTAGAGGCATCTTAAATCACTGACGTCAAGAAGATCCAGGGGCCAAGGACAAAGTGCCAATGTCTGGGGGACCTGTATCAGGGCAGTAGATGGAGCAGCCAGACCAGCCCTCTGCCCAGAGCAGGACAACCAGGACTGAGCTTTGGGGTGGCTGCTGTCCCAGCTGCTGCTTCTTTTCTGTTCTTCTGCCCAGAGTTTCCTCCCCAGATGGATGGGTCTGCTCCACCATCCACTGAGAAGGACAAAAAGGACCAGCAGCTCCAGCAAAAGTTTGAGCATTTAAGCTATGGTAGTGGGTAAGTCTGGCAACAGGTGCAAAGCCAGAAGCAGGGCAGGCTGGTGACAGGCGAGGGACATTGTAAGCCTGAGGCCTCGTGGCAGGTGCCACAAAGGTTAGGGAGGCACAGAAGCAGATGGGGAAGGGAACCAAAGTTTTCTGCAAACCTCCTCAGGCAAGGTCCTGAGCTAGCATTTTGCATCTTATCTCACTGATTTGCTCTTACTTTTCATTATGAAACATTTCAAACATGCAAAAGAATACAGAAAATAATGTCATGGATACTCCCATAGCTGCACCTAAGAGATGTCAACACGTGGAATTTCTCCCCATCTCTTCTGAGGTCTTTTTCAGCATCTAGGCCTTCAGTCCTTGAAGGCATTGCCTGGGGTATGTGGTAGAAGATCACCATTTTACTACAATTTTAAAAACAAATGAAGAAGCCAGAATAAATATTTGACTTCCACGGAGGCCAATTGTAATGTGGTTCTTGTCTTTGATATCTATTTGTATATTCTGTTATTATCTTCTCTCTTCTTTTTTGAATTTGGCATTTTAATTTTTTAAAATTTTATTGGTATATGGTTGATTTACAATATTGTGTTACCTTCTGCTGTTCGGCCAAGTAAATCAATTACACATATTCACATATCCACTCTCTTTTAGATTCTTTTCCCATTTTGGTCATTAAAAGAGCACTGAATTGAGTTCCCTGAACTATAGAGTAGACTCTTATTTCCAAAAATATTTTAATGTTTTTTTATTATAGGAATTTTAATCATAATTCTCCTTTCTTATATAACTGTTTCTGTTTCCCTGTGCTTTCATGATTTTTTTTTCCTTTTGTGTAGTTGCAATCATGTAATTCTGAATTCTATTTCTCCTCTGCCACAGCCACAAAATATTCTTTCATAAACTTACTCTATGGTTAACATTCATGGAAAATTGCTGTGCTTACCTGCCATTCTGTTGAGCTTGTGTGCCCACATTTCCTTTGGGGAAAATATTAAATTATTTCTTTTGGCTTTTGGTTTTTTCCTCTTTCAATTCCAAGTTATGATCATGAAGATATTTTGGATGCATAGAATTGAGCAGATCACACTCCTAATTTCATGGCATATAATCACAATTATTTTATGTTGCAATCTCTCTCTTAGTATTTTATTTTCCTCTTTCTTCAGTCCTATTTCCTAAGCTTATTTCCTTCCTTATGTCTGGTGTATTTACTATATATTTTTCCAAATTACTTTTTAAGTTTCTTTATATGTGTGTTCATAAGAAACATGTACTACTTTCTGTTTTAGAAAACGTACTTAAATGGTGCGTGCATGCATGCTCAGTGGCTAAGTTGTGTCTGACACCTTGAACTGCAGCCTGCCAGGCTTCTCTGTCAATGTGATTCTCTAGGCAAGAAAACTGGAGTGAGTTATCATTTCCTTCTCCAGGGGATCTTCTTGACCCAAGGAATGAACCTGGTCTCCTGCACTAGTAGGCAGATTCTTTACCACTGAGCCACCTGGAAAGCCCAAATTAAATGGTATCATGGCCTAAATCAATTCTGTTCCTTACTTTCTTTTTTCATTGAACACGTGGCTTTTGAGATCTGTCCATGATGCTGTATGTACATCTAGGTCCTTCCTACCTCCTTTCTTTTGTACGTGTGGTGCACAGTTTACTCATCTGTTCCTGTTTTTTAAAAATTTTTGTTTGTTTGGCTGTGCTGGGTCTTTGTTGAAGTACTGACTTTCTCTAAGTGCCACACATGTTTAGCTGCCCTACGACATGTGAAATCTTGGTTCCCTGACTGGGAAGTTCCATCTGTTTCCATTTTGATAGACACCTTCATGATCTCTCACTCCTAGAAGCTCCAACATTGTACTCAGCCCATGAGTACATCGTCTCTTGGGAATCTTTAGGAGAACTTTTCTGGGAAATAGATTCAGGAGTAGACAATCTGTGTCTGAAGGTGTACGATTCTCTGTTTCACAAAATCCTGCCAGACTATTATCCAAAAGGTCATACAAGCTGCTATAGCAGCTCATAGGGTTCTTATTTTTCCACAACCCAGCCAATGAAAGATTTCATCAAAATTCAGGATTTTTACAATCTGGTGGGTAAAGATAGTATCTCATTATTTTCTTTAATTATTATTATTTTCATTTAAAAATCACTGAAGTAGAATTTATGTCCAATATTGTATAAGTGTCCAGTATAGTGATATGGAATTTTAAAGGTTATACTACATTCGTGTGTGTGTGCGAGAATGTGTGTGTGTGTGCGAATGCACGTGTGTGCTTCGTCATGTCCAACTCTTTGTGACCTCATGGACTGTAGCCCACCAGGCTCCTCTGTCCATGGGATTTCCCAGGCAAGAATACTGGAGCAGATTGTCATTTTCTACTCCAGAGGCTCTTCCTACCCCGGGATTGAACCTGCATCTCTAGCATCCCCTGCATTGGCAGGTGGATTCTTTACCACTGCACCACCTGGGAAGCTCCACACTATATATTCATAGTTATTACAAAATATTGGCTGTGTTTCCTGGGTTGTACAATGTACCACTGTAGCACATTTTATAGCTAATAGTTTGTATCTCTTAATGCCCTACCCCTATATTTCTCTTCCCCTTTCCTTTTCCCCATTGGTAATCGCCAGTTTGCTCTCTATATCGGTGAGTTGTCAGGGTTGTTTTAATATACATTTCTCTGTTGCTGGTGAATGGTTAGTTTCTTTTTCATAAATTGCATATTACTATCCTCTGTCTATTATCCTTTCTGGTGTCCTGACTTTTCCCTCTCTCATTTGTAGGAGTTCCATCCATACATTAAAAGTGCTATAATCTACCTGATTCTTTTCTAATCACATCAAAATTGGCCTCAAAAAAAGAAAGAAAAGAAAAGGACTCCAAACAATGTATCTATGTCTAAGTATACTGACACAGAAAGGTACATATTGGTTGCCCTAATATGGCCTGTCAATTTCAAACCTGGAAGAGAAGATGAAGAGGTTGCAATATGGGAGAAACTCTGAGCTGCAAATACTGGTCAGGATGCTTTCATTTGCAAGCAAGAGAAGCTTGAGCAAGTGTGTGGTGTGTGTTCTCAGTTGCTCAGTCGTGTCTGACGCTTTGCGACCTTATGGACTGTAGCCCACCAGGCTCCTCTGTCCATAGGATTCTCCAGGCAAGCCTACTGGAGTGGATAGCCATTTCCTCTTCCAAGAAATCTTCCCCACCCAAGGACTGAACTGGTGTCTCCTGCATCTCCTGCATTTGCAAGAGGATTCTTTCCCACTGAGCCACCTAGGAAGCCCAGCTCTAACTAATGTAAGTATAAAGGAGGACAGTATTGGCTCACAAAATTCAGGGATATCAGGCTTCAGGCAGAATGGACATAGAGGTTTAAAGAGGTTATCTTTTCAACTCTTGCTGTCTTTGCCTTCATGTGGGGCAGGGTTCCTCTTGAGAGTAACAGAGACCACCCCTGGGATCTCCAGGCTAATGGGTGCTCAACATCTCCATGTCAAAGGCAGTGTTTTGGTGTAACGAAGGGAGGTATCTGTATTCAAGATTACTCAGAGTCTAAATGGCATATACAAAATTAATATTTGACTGTAATGAGTCAAAATTTGACTTTATTTTGGTAACTTTAATAGGTCATCAAGTCCTTTCTACTAGTCTTTCAGTTCAGTCGTTCAGTCGTGTCTGACTCTTTGTGATCCCATGAATCGCAGCATGCCAGGCCTCCCTGTCCATCACCAACTCCCAGAGTTCACCCAAACACATGTGCATTGAGTTGGTGATGTCATCCAGTCATCTCATCCTCTGTCGTTCCCTTCTCTTCCTGTGCTCAATCCCTCCCAACATCAGGGTCTTTTCCAATGAGTCAATTCTTCTCACGAGGTGGCCAAAGTATTTAGTAAGTGACAAATTTAGAAACTGAATTCTTCCTTATGCTTTAAAAATTAAATTATAGATCTTATCATCTATTTATAAACCTAGCAAATTTTAATAGTCACTTTTAAGTGTATTTTTATAATCTAATAAAATTCTCTTAAATGTTTAGACTTTATTTTTAAATTTAATACATTCAGTTTTTTATTTTTAAGTCCTTCAAAGTCTGTTTAACAAACTAACCTTCCCAAGTACTTAGATGTTCTGATAAATCAAATACATTAAAACTTTACACGTGGAGAATCACAAATTCGCTTAAATGTTCTCCTACTGTTTACAACCTTACTCAACTCTTATTCCTTTCACCTAAAAACACTCAGTTCAGTTCAGTTCAGTTCAGTTGCTCAGTCGTGTCCAACTCTTTGTGACCCCATGAATTGCAGCATACCAGGCCTCCCTGTCTATCACCAACTCCTGGAGTTCACTCAGACTCACATCCATCGAGTCCATGATGCCATCCAGCCGTCTCATCCTCTGTCGTCCCCTTCTCCTCCTGCCCCCAATCCCTCCCAGCATCAGATGAATGAATCAATTTCCAATGAATCAACTCTTTGCATGAGGTAGCCAAAGTACTGGAGTTTCAGCTTTAGCATCATTCCTTCCAAAGAAATCCCAGGACTGATCTCCTTCAGAATGGACTGGCTGGATCTCCTTGCAGTCCAAGGGACTCTCAAGAGTCTTCTCCAACACCACAGTTCAAAAGCATCAATTCTTCGGTGCTCAGCCTTCTTCACAGTCCAACGCTCACATCCATACATGACCACTGGAAAAACCATAGCCTTGACTAGACGGACCTCTGTTGGCAAAGTAATGTCTCTGCTTTTGAATACGCTATCTAGGTTGGTCATAACTTTTCTTCCAAGAAGTAAGCATCTTTTAATTTCATGGCTGCAGTTACCATCTGCAGTGATTTTGGAGCCCCCCAAAATAAAGTCTGACATGTTTGCCCATCTATTTCCCATGAAGTGATGGGACCAGATGCCATGATCTTCATTTTCTGAATGTTGAGCTTTAAGCCAACTTTTTCAGAAAAACTCAAGTCTAAATCAGTTACCAAATGTCCTGCTTCATTGGAGTGACTGGCTTAATCTAAGTGCTCAGATGCTCTTGAACATTACCAGTGCTGAAAATATCCAGTGTGCTCAGTTGTTTTGTTTACATATTTGATGAGGTTACAACCAGATGTCTTGGTCAGGACATAAGATCTGGGGTAACATGCCTGAGGAGTATTTTTCACAAACAGGGACAGACAGATCCCTCTTTCAGGACCATTGAGCCAAGAGGGACTTTGAGTCCATGCTGGTCAAATGGGGTGGCCTTGCAGCCCTTCTCAAATTACTGTACACATCATTTAATTCTGAAATTAAATTTGAGACTATTAATTCCTTGACCAGATGCTTTCAACGTTGGATTGGATTCAACTGTTAACTTTTATTCTATTGTAAATGTTTTCATATTCTTTTTATCTACACTAAAAAACCAAAACCTCTTAATACTCTTGTGAAATTGTTTTTGATAGTTGCTAAGTCATACATGACCCTTTTGTGACCCTGTGGACTGTAACCCACCAGGCTCCTCCATCCATGGGATTTCCCAGGCAAGAATACTCAAGTAGGTTGCCATTTCCCACTCCAGGGAATCTTCCTGACCCAGGGACTGAACCTGAGTCTCTTGCATCTCCTGCATAGACAGGCGGGTTCTTTACCACTGAGCCTCCAGGGAAGTCCAACTTTATGACTACATCTGACTTTATTCTGTAGCCCTCTGAAGAATTGGTCAGGCTCTGCTGTCACAAATCCTAATTCATACTAATGACACATCACAGCAGCAAAATCCTCTTTCCAAGAGTAAACTACAATTTCAGATGAGAAAATCCACTTGGTATCGTGAGTTCATTTTTGGAATAATTTTGTATCCTGAACTATGAAATATTTGGAATGACCTATCCTGAAAAAGAAGTCTTCTCTTCTTCATGCTGACATTAGGAAAAAAATACATAAAAATATAAAAATTTATTAAAGGCATGTTTAATTGTATTTTTATTTATAAAAACACTTTAAGTAATATATTTATAATTAACATCTACATATTAAATTATGAATATATATCTTATAGGTATTATCTGGTGCATAAAATCATGATATAAAAAGGCATATGTATTCCTCTTTTAAAAGACAGATGTTGAATTTTATCAAATGTCTTTTGGAAATAATGAAGATGATCCAATTATTTTGGAAATAATGAAGTATATATACTCTCCATATAATTTTTCCCTGATTTATTAAAGTAATGATTCTAAGATGGTAAATTATATTAGCTTTCTTAATGTTGAAACTTCCATCACTAATATGAATCCCACCTGGCATCATGTATTATTGCTTTAAAGTGCTGATAGAATCTTCTGGCTAATAGTTTGTTTTATTTCATTGATATTTATCATTAAAATTTTCTTTTTCATGTATTTTCTTGATAAGTTTTCAATTTCATATGTAACTCAAATTTTTTTAAAAATGGGAAGACTCCTCCTTACTCTATGCTCTGGGACAATTTAAATAAGATGAAAACAATCTGTTCCTTAAAATGTTGATAGAATTACAATTGTCACATGGTAGACGTGGAAATTGGTTTCAGAATCAACAACAAATACCAAAACCTAGTTGATTCTCCCTGTCCGCAGTTACACATCCCTAAATTCAATCAATCTCAGCTTATGTAGTACTGCTGTATTTACTGAAAAATATTCTCTTGTAAGTGAACCCACACAGTTCAAACCTGTGCTGTTCAAGGGTCAACTGGATTGCTCTTTCATTCTCTCTTTTCTTCTATGGGAATTTGCTTAGAAGTCCTATCTTTTCTTTAGTATCTGTTAATAATGGATATTTTCTGAGGCAATCATCAGTTCATACAAATCTACAAATTGTTTAGATTTGAGCAAACTGCTCTTTAATTTTTGAATGCTTTTGAATTAGATTATTTCTCTATCCTTATTCTTATTTTATTTACATGCACTTTTTACCTTTTTTCTTGCTTAGATTAGATTAGGATTCCTTAGCCTTGGCACTACTGACATGTTGGGCCCAGTGATTCTTTGTTGGGGTAGGGGAATGTCCCAATAGTGTAGTCTGTTTAGCAGCTTCCTTGAATTTGACTCACTGAACACAGCAGTGACAACCAAAATGTCTGTTGGGGTGTGCATGGTGCTCGGTCATGTCCGACTCTTTCCAACCCCATGGACCCACCAGGCTCTTCTGTCCGTGGAATTTTCCAGGCATGAATACTGGACTAGGGTGCCATTTCTTACTTCAGGGAATCTTCTCAACCGAGCAATTGAAACTGCGTCTCTTGTGTCTCCTGCGTTGGCAGGCAGGTTCTTTACCACTGAGCCAACTGGGCTTCCTGTTGGGGTCAGGGTGGGGCAAAATTGCCCATGATGAAAACTACTAGATTAGATAAAGGTTTATCTGGATTTTCTTAATTTTCATTTTGCTTCCAAAGAACAAGCTATTGGTTTATTCTTCTAGTTCTATCATGTTTTAATCTCAGTGATTTCTGCTTTTCTCTTTCCTATTTCTTTTGGACTTTCTTTAGATTCACTTTATTTATGTTTGTCTAGACAACTGGGTTGGAGTCTCATTTATTTATTACTGCTCTTCCCTGTTTCACTCTATGTTGTGAACTGGGTTTCAAGCGGGCTTCTGTATCTCCCAGCCCAGCCCATGCTCAGAGATCTTTCTGTATCACACTCAAGTCTTTCCCATGGGTATTTCCTCACTTTGGAGAAGTTTGTGCTTTGCCAGTTCTTCCCAAAGTTCCCAACTCTCTCCATTATTTGGGTTTTTAGTGTTTTCTATTCTCCTCAAAAAATGAGTTGCCATTTCTATCTTTTTTGTTGTGTGCATTTGATTCTTTTCAGAGTGGGAACAATGGTAGAAACACCTTTCAACATCATATAGTCTCAAATCTGATATGCTAATTGCATTGGGTCTGATTTGAGCAAACTATATTGTTGACAGTGAGCCGTCAAAGAGTATGTACAGTTTGTAGGAACAGCTCAATGTCACTTGCTTATATCAACCTTCAGAACCATCATCCAGATTTTTATTTTTGACAAACTAAATTGTGCTACCACTGTATTGCTATAAACAGCAAAAAGACAAATCCTGATTGTGATGCATTGATGATTTAAAAATAATGTTTTTCTTGTCACAGAGGCATTTAATAGATGATGACCACTATAACTGTGGTGGCCCAGTACATCTAATGGCTGGAAGGGACAATGGTGCCAGCAAAATACAGATGTCGAGGTGAGTTACCTGGATTAAAAAATGGTGAGACATGGGAGCTCTCTGCTTCCTTGTGGAACATAAATTTTATGGACAAAGCCTGCCAACTGCATACATTTATGAGCTTTTTGTACTCTCTTGCTCTAAATGAAATATACTCGTCATGTCCTTAAGCCATAATCTCATGTTCAAAATTTAAACTTAAAAAGATATATACCCTTCCGGTCTCAAAATTCTCTCTTGGTAGTCTAAGAGCACTTGAAATTAATGAAATTTAAACTCTTAAAATAACCACCACTCAGAGGCAGTAGTGACCGTTTTATTAAAAACAGTTTGTCATTGTTAAGTGTAATGTCAAGTCAGTTTACAGTGGTACCACCAGGGCAGAATAAAAGAACTGGTTGTTCTTCAACGTCTTATTCTTCCCACCTCATATTATTGCATATTCATGAGCGATGGAAAAGTGTGGTTTTAAAAAACTTATGTGTAATTATTATCATTATTTGAAACCAACCAAACAAAATGAAGTATAAAGTGTTCCTAAAAGTTTTTTAAAAAGTGTTGAAAATTGGGTGCACAAGCTTTCCTCTCATTTTAAAAGGAGCATGCATTGCTTTTAACAACCCCAAGAATTCATGTCAGCAAAATGATATCTTTATTATAAGAGTCATAATTCTTGGTACCCTTTAAGAGTAAAAACGGTATTAATAAGATTATGTTAACAGCAGAGGTCTCCTTCTAACTTCAAAATAGTGTGATTTTAGAATTCTAAGTCATTGACTTTTTATGATGTGGTGACAGTCCAGTAATTTCATGAGCTCTACCTTTCTTTATGAGAAACAGTGATTTGTGTGTGGGTGTTGTTGGAATACTGATATTCATCAAATTTCACAATTAGGTCTTGTGTATGGTCCTGAAGCACTTGGAAAAGGGAGGTGCTAATTGTATTGATCAAATGTACAGCTTGTATTGAGGAAGTCAGGAATAATCATTGACTCAATTCAATTAACCTGTAATACATCAAGGAGATTCAATCAGTTGTTTTGGGGTGGAGTTGCTCTTTGATGGGATAAAACTTATATCCCTTCAGTGTTTACAGCACTCCTTCCTTCCCTGTTTGCTACAGAAAATCCTTTATTTGTCAGGTCCCTTCCTCCCTCATGCCCACCCTACCCACTAATCACTGAAGAGGAGACCATCCTGTTGGCTGGGAAAGAGATTAGATTGGGCCACATAAATAAAAGTTGGAGCAGGGGGCGGGGGCAGGGGAAAGAAAACAAGGTCCTTGAATTAGGGCTAAGAAGGGAGTACGAGGGTTTGTCTTGAGAGAGTTTCCTCAACAGGATGAGGAAGGACAGGAAGGAAAAAAGGTGAGTCATGATTTTATACTCATTAATATGCTTTGAGGTTTACCTACTAAGAAGAGATTTCTGTTTTAATTGCTATGAGTTGTTGAATTGTGCTTCTCTAAGTGTGACTTCCAAGAATGACCCCTCTCCTTTGCAGAGGAGCACTGAGATAGGCTGGGAGCTGGAACCCTTTGCTGCAGTGCTGCAGTGCTAGCAATAAAATACAAAGAAGCTATAAGAAACAAAAAATAACTGTGCATGTGTAGCTGGGGCAAATTCTGGACAACAAGACACAAAAAGACCAAAAACCCCAACTGCCGCTGCTGAAGATCTGGGTGCAAAAACACGGTGTTATGAGCAAAAGCAGGGTCCTGCCCATGCCCCCTGCACTCAACACCACCAAAGGGGTGGGCAAACGTCCCCAAGCCACCCCTCTGGCCTGATCACTGGACACACCCTACAGTCATCCCACATAGCATAGGAACCTCTTACTTGTTTTCACTCCCTCTTGTGACCATCAGTTCTGTTCAGTTCAGTCATCCAGTTGTGTCCGACTCTTTCAGTACAGTTCAGTCGCTCAGTCGTGTCTGACTCTTTGTGACCCCATGAATCACAGCACGCCAGGCCTCCCTGTCCATCACCAACTCCCGGAGTTCACTCAGACTCACATCCATCAAGTCGGTGATGCCATCCAGCCATCTCATCCTCTGTCGTCCCCTTCTCTTCCTGCCCCCAATCCCTCCAAGCATCAGCGTCTTTTTCCAATGAGTCAATTCTTCGCATGAGGTGGCCAAAGTATTGGAGTTTCAGCTTCAGCATCAGTACTTCCAAAGAACACCCAGGACTGATCTCCTTTAGGATGGACTGGTTGGATCTTCTTGCAGTCCAAGGGGCTATCAAGAGTCTTCTCCAACACCAGAATTCAAAAGCATCAATTCTTTGGCACTCAGCCTTCTTCACAGTCCAACTCACATCCATACATGACCACAGGAAAAACCATAGCCTTGACTAGATGGACCTTAGTGGGCAAAGTAATGTCTCTGCTTTTGAATATGCTATCTAGGTTGGTCATAACTTTTCTTCCAAGGAGTAAGCGTCTTTTAATTTCATGGCTGCAGTCACCATCTGCAGTGATTTTGTAGCCCAAAAATATAACATCAGCCACTGTTTCCACTGTTTCCCCATCCATTTCCCATGAAGTGATGGGACCAGATGCCATGATCATAGTTTTCTGAGTGTTGAGCTTTAAGCCAACTTTTTTACTCTCCTCTTTCACTTTCATCAAATGGCTCTTTAGTTCCTCTTCACTTTCTGCCATAAGGGTGGTGTCATCTGTCCCACTCTTTGTGACCCCATAAATCACAAAATGCCAGGCCTCCCTGTCCATCACCATCTCCCGGAGTTCCCTCAAACTCATGTCCATCGAGTCGGTGATGCCATCAGCCATCTTATCCTCTCCTCCTGCCCTCAATTCTTCCCAGCATCAGGGTCTTTTCCAGTGAGTCAACTCTTCACATGATGTGGCCAAAGTATTGGAGTTCCAGCTTCAGCATCAGTCCTTCCAATGAACGCCCAGGACTGATCTCCTTTAGGATGAACTGGTTGGATCTCCTTGCAGTCCAAGGGACTCTAAAGAGTCTTCTCCAACACCACAGTTCAAAAGCATCAATTCTTCAGCGCTCAGCTTTCTTCACAGTCCAACTCTCACATCCATACATGACCACTGGAAAAACCATAGCCTTGACTAGACAGACCTCTGTTGGCAAAGTAATATCTCTCTTTTCAGTATACTATCTACGTTGGTCATAACTTTCCTTCCAAGGAGTAAGCATCTTTTAATTTCATGGCTGCAATCACCATCTGCAGTGATTTTGGAGCCCCCCAAAATAAAGTCTGACACTGTTTCCACTGTTTCCCCATCTATTTCCCATGAAGTGATGGGACCAGATGCCTTGATCTTCGTTTTCTGAATGTTGAGCTTTAAGCCAACTTTTTTTCACTCTCCTCTTTCACTTTCATCAAGAGGCTTTTTAGTTCCTCTTCACTTTCCTCCATAAGAGTGGTGTCACCTGCATTTCTGAGTTTACTGATATTTCTCCTGGCAATCTTGATTCCAGCTTGTGCTTCTTCCAGCTCAGCCCAATAAAGCCTTGCCCGAATTTCTTGTCTGGCTTCTAGTCAATTTCTATTGATTAGGGAAAGCCAAGAACCCTAGCTGGTATCAGTGTGACACCCTTCCTCATCATGTATTCAGGATATTGCTCTATCATGAATGAAAACTGATGAAGACTGATAATGATCAGAAAATCACTATTTATTTTTCTCATAATAATTTTTAAAACAATTTTTAAAGAAGATTTAGCATGCATTACTATACCCTAGATTACTATTTCTCCTACTGTAAAGGTAAATGATTACTATATAATATAGGGATTCTTACTGTATTAACTCATATAACATTTGTGAATCACATAATAGGGTCCTTTGATTTTAGTGGTGGTTTTAGTGTTTCTTTTCCTGATTTTTAAAATTGATATCTTGGGGGGAAAAGATTAAAGAAGATTATAAAGAAAGAAGAAAATGTTATTCATGATCTGACTGAGATGTTGTAATTTATAATAAGAAATATATATTTGATTTTCATCCCCATTTCTGGCACAAAACTCCTAAAACCCTTGGAATCTGCTAAATGACAAAAAGATGTCTTTTGTTATGCTGATAAAGGGACTAATGGATATAACTAAGGATTGGGCCTTGTTGCCTGAAGAACAAACCATGTGGTTAAAGTTTGGAATTTTCAGCCCCACATTTCAGTCCTGACCTCCTGGAAAGGGTGAAGGGCTGGAGGCTGGATCTGTCATCGATGGCCAATGATTTAATCAAGCATGACTGTGTAATGAAGCCTCCATAAAACCCCAAAAGGACAGGGTTTGGAGAGCTTCTGGGTTGATGAGCACATGAGATTTGGTGTGAATGGTGCACCTGGAAATGTCATGGAAGCTCTATGCCCTTACCCCATATCTTGCCCTATGCATCTCTTCCATCTGTCTGTTCCTGAGTCATATTTTTTAACAGTAAACTGGTAATCTAGCAAATAAAATGTCAGTTCTGTGAGCCACTCTAGCAAACCAGTTGAATCAGGAGCATGGACATGGGAACCTCTGATTTACAGCCAATCAGACAGAAGTACATGTGACAACCTGGGCTTGCAATTAGCATCTGAAATGAAGGGCAGTCTTGTGGGCTTGAGCCATATATATTAATATATATAAAAACCTCACTTTGAAGGGTGTTGAGAAACTAGAAGGGGGAGTTCTTATCTTTGGCAAGAACTCAATGAACATGTTTCCTGTTTGGAAGGGGAAAAAAAGAGAAATAAAACAGAAAAACCAAACCAAAACCAAAGGTTGGGATCATATTAAAAAGTCACAGATGCCAACTGAAAGAGCTCTCAATGAACAAACTAAGATATTTTCAGCAACAAAATAAATAATAATTGTCCTGAATTTTAACCCAAAGAAGAAAATACATATTCATGAGTGCATCTTGATATAAATAAATGATTAAATAAATAAATGAATGAAAGGTAAGGCTGACATTTCCTTACAGAAGAATTCTAATTAATAAATGGAGGAAAGAGAAACAGAAAAATCACCATTAGAGTATTGCAATAATCATTGCTGAAGGCAAAATCCACTGATAAATGCTAAAATTCATGGGGAAAGTTTAAGAAGAAATAGGATATTTCCCTTGAAATATCTCCCTTCAAATACTGATTATTACCATGGTGGCTTTAACGTATGCCTATTAATACAAGTTCTTTGACAGGCCTTCTTTCAGGAGGGTGAGCTTATCTCCTGTCCCCTTGAGTGTGAGGTGGATTCTGTGAGTCATATCTAATTCAAGGGTATGGAAAGAGAAAAGTAGTGACTCTTTAGGGCCAAGCGATGAAGGTTAGCATCACCAGCAATAAGACATGTTGATCTCACCAATGCCCTGACATGATAGGATGAAAAGGGCTCCTTGTTGTTCTGGTAAACTTCCCAAAATCTACCACCTCATCTAATCACAAGAAATCATCAGCCGCATTCAAATAGCCTAAGAAATGCCCAATCAATATTCTTCAAAAGTGTCAAGGTCATGCAGGACAAGAGAAGACTGAAGAACTGTGGCAGATTAGAGAAGACTAAGGAGGTGATGACTAAATGCCACGTGATGGCCTAGATTGGATTCTGGAACAGAAGAAAGACATCCATATAGAGCCTGGAGCTTAGCTAACAGTATGGCATCAATATTAGTTTCTTAGTTTTGTCAACTGTACTATGGTTATATAAGACATTAAAATTGGGGGAGATGTGATGAAAGGTATATAAATGGAAACACTGTACTATCTTTGTGATTCTTCTATTAAGTCTAAAAGTATTTCAAAATAAAAGTTAAGGAAAAAAGAACTCAGTGAATGAGAGAGAGTTATAAATCAGCCAATAAAAAGCCATGGACTTGTTTTTAAAGAAGTTTTTATTGGAGAGTAATTGCTTTACAATGTTGTTTTAGTTTCTATTGTACAATGAAGTGAAGCAGCTATATCCCCTTCTTCTTGAGCCCCTTCTAAGTCACCAGACAGCACCGAGCTGAGTTCCCTATAGTATGCAGCAGCTTCCCACTAGCTATCTATTTTACACACAGAAGTATATTATATGTCAATCCTAATCTCCCAATCCATCCATGGGATCTTTGTTTATTATTGCCCTCCCAACTTACTTTTCCCACTGCAAAATAATTCTCTTGTTTTTTGCTGAGGACTTTCATGTGGCACACCATGGTTGCAGACTCTGGACTGTAACTCTGCTTATCCCCAAAAAGCCCATTATTTTACTGGCAGTCTATTTGCTGTAGGTCAACATTATATAGTCTTTTTCCTCCACACAGAGTCAAACTGTGTTTTAAGTTTTACATACTATTTTTCCTTTAATGACATTGTTGTTGTTGGAAGAGTAGCCTCAATTCTATGAGCTATAGTTGAATTTTCTTTTCTAAGAGAAGGGGAGAATGGATATTTGGATCCACCTAGTTCTCCCTGTTTGGCTTCCCAGGTGGCACTAGTGGTAATGAATCTTCCTGCCAATGCAGGAGAGGCAAGAGATGTTGGTTTGATCCCTGGGTTGGAAAGATGCCCTGGAATAGAAAATGACAACTCACTCCAGTATTCTTGCTGGGAAAATTCCATGGCTAGAGGAGCCTGATGGGCTACAGTCCATGGCATATTGGGCAAAGAATCTGACACAACTGAGCGACTAAGCACAAGCACAAGCCAGCTCTCCCTGTTACAGACCCTAGGAGTGAAACAGCTGAGTCAAAAGCTCTTTTACCTTCTGAAGAGCCCTTGATATAAGTGGCCAATATGTTCCCCAGAAATGGTTTTCTACTTTATTCTCTCCAATAGAGTGCAAATGTGTTTGCTTCATCTAGCTCTTGTCAACATTAAATATTCTTATTGAAATAAAATATTTGACAGTTTGACAGGAGACGTGGTCCAGTGGTTAAGACTCCATGCTTTCACTGCAGGGGGGCACGGGTTCAATTCCTGGTCAGGGAACTAAGATCCCACATATGTCACACACTGTGGCCAAAAAAAAAAACCAAAACACTGTATTTGTATATTTATGACTATTGGTAGGGCTAAATTTTTTCATACATTCATTGATCATGAATTTCTTCTTTGTGAATTGTTTCTTTATGTCTTTAGCACACTTTTTTGATATCTGCATTCAATACTTGGGGTATTATAAAATAGCAAATGGAAGGTGAACTTACTTCTTCTGATGTTGAGGATTAAAAGCAACCTGAATGCAAACAACAGACTTCCTTTAGGCTCATAGAAAACTCTACTGAAAAACAGCTTGATGGTAATTGTTAATTGACTCCTTTATAACTTAGGAAATTCAAGCTCATATTGGCTTTATCTGGATGATGCAGGCGAACCAGAAAGTCTAGAAAATACCCTCCACACAATTAACCATGGATTTTCTAAATTCTTAGAAAAACAGTGAAGAAATGCCAGCTTATCTCTTTCAATTAAGAGCTACTCTTGGAGTTAGGCTGATAAGTCAACTGCCCTGGTACTGCGTGCAGAGTGCATGAGGAGAGACCATTTGTGATGGGAGAGAATCTGGAATTCACATCCAGTGCCCATGATGGGAAGACACACTCAAAATGAGACTTGAGAAATGATAGCTCTTCCTGCTTTCTGCTGCCTGTATTGATGTGTCACTATTAACAAAAAGTTCTTTTTGTTCACTTTCATTAAAATGTTTAAAGTGAAAACATGGGGAAAAGTCTCAATATGCTCTAAAATTTTTATTTTGGCCTCATAGTCAGGCATATATTAAGCGATAGGGTCTGTGTGGGGATTCATTGTTAAAATGGCTCATTGTGTTCACCTTGCAGACAAAAGATAAAGTCACAGTGACCCATGAAACTAACCACATTGCTTAAGCAACATCCTATTTTCACTGCTAGCATTTGCTTTCCCAAGTCTACGTGACTACCCTACCCTCCAGCTCTCTCAAGATTCCCTTACTGCCAGACTCCAGTTGCAAGCTAAAGATAAACTAACCACCCCCCTTCAGGGGACCCAGTTTCCCATCTATGGGGTATAAGAGGGATCCATCAGAAGGGTGGGCTGCTGGTTCTTCTCAAGGGTCACTCATCCTTTTGTTTCCCTTTAATAAATTTCTTTTCTTTGCCTGATTGCCCGGCTCATTCTCTTTTTTTCTTTTTCTTTTTTTTCTAGTTTTAATTTTTATTTTTACTTTATTTTACTTTATAATACTGTATTGGTTTTGCCATACATTGACATGAATCCACCATGGGTGTACATGAGTTCCCAAACATGAACCCCCTCCCACCTCCCACCCCATATCATCTCTCTGGATCATCCCAGTGCACCAGCTCCAAGCATCCTGTATCCTGCATCAAACATAGACTGGCGATTTGTTTCTTAAATGATAGTATACATGTTTCAATGCCATTCTCCCAAATCATCCCACCCTCTCCCTCTCCCTCAGAGTCTAAAAGTCCACTCTACACATCTGTGTCTCTTTTGCTGTCTCGCATACAGGGTCATCATTACCATCTTTCTAAATTCCATATATATGTGTTAGTATACTATATTGGTGTTTATCTTTCTGGCTTACTTCACTCTGTATAATCGGCTCCAGTTTTATCCATCTCATCAGAACTGATTCAAATGTATTCTTTTTAATGGCTGAGTAATACTCCATTGTGTATATGTACCACAGCTTTCTTATCCATTCATCTGCTGATGGACATCTAGGTTGCTTCCATGTCCTGGCTATTATAAACAGTGCTGCAATGAACATTGGGGTACATGTGTCTCTTTCAATTCTGGTTTCCTCGGTGTGTATGCCCAGCAGTGGGATTGCTGGGTCATAAGGCAGTTCTATTTGCAATTTTTAAAGGAATCTCCACACTGTTCTCCATAGTGGCTGTACTAGCTTGCATTCCCACCAACAGTGCAAGAGGGTTCCCTTTTCTCCACACCCTCTCCAGCATTTATTGCTTGCAGACTTTTGGATAGCAGCCATTCTGACTGGTGTGAAGTGGTACCTCATTGTGGTCTTGATTTGCATTTCTCTAATAATGAGTGATGTTGAGCATCTTTTCATGTGTTTGTTAGCCATCCGTATGTCTTCTTTGGAGAAATGTCTATTTAGTTCTTTGGCCCATTTTTTGATTGGGTCATTTAGTTTTCTGGAATTGAGCTGCATAAGTTGCTTGCATATTTTTGAGATTAGTTGTTTGTCAGTTGCTTCATTTGCTATTATTTTCTCCCATTCAGAAGGCTGTCTTTTCACCTTGCTTATAGTTTCCTTTGTTGTGCAGAAGCTTTTAATTTTAATTAGATCCCATTTGTTTATTTTTGCTTTTATTTCCAGAATTCTGGGAGGTGGATCATAGAGGATCCTGCTGTGATTTATGTCGGAGAGTGTTTTGCCTATGTTCTCCTCTAGGAGTTTTATAGTTTCTGGTCTTAAATTGGAAGTTTTGGCCACAGCAATCAGAACAGAAAAAGAAATAAAAGGAATCCAAATTGGAAAAGAAGAAGTAAAACTCTCACTGTTTGCAGATGACATGATCCTCTACATAGAAAACCCTAAAGACTCCACCAGAAAATTACTGGAGCTCATCAATGAATATAGTAAAGTTGCAGGATATAAAATCAACACACAGAAATCCTTTGCATTCCTATACACTAATAATGAGAAAGTAGAAAAAGAAATTAAGGAAACAATTCCATTCACCATTGCAACAAAAAGAATAAAATACTTAAGAATATATCTACCTAAAGATACTAAAGACCTATATATAGAAAACTATAAAACACTGATGAAAGAAATCGAAGAGGACACTAATAAATGGAGAAATATACCATGTTCATGGGTCGGAAGAATCAATATAGTGAAAATGAGTATACTACCCAAAGCAATCTACAGATTCAATGCAATCCCTATCAAACTATCAGCGGTATTTTTCACAGAACTAGAACAAATAATTTCACGATTTGTATGGAAATATAAAAAACCTCAAATAGCCAAAGCAATCTTGAGAAAGAAGAATGGAACTGGAAGAATCAACTTGCCTGACTTCAGGCTCTACTACAAAGCCACAGTCATCAAGACAGTATGGTACTGGCACAAAGACAGAAATATAGATCAATGGAACAAAATAGAAAGCCCAGAGATAAATCCACACACATATGGACACCTTATTTTTGACAAAGGAGGCAAGAATATACAATGGAGTAAAGACAATCTCTTTAACAAGAGGTGCTGGGAAAACTGGTCAACCACTTGTAAAAGAATGAAACTAGATCACTTTCTAACATCACACACAAAAATAAACTCAAAATCGATTAAAGATCTCTTTTTTCCACACTGGCTTTACCTTAAGTAGCCTGTCTTCTCTAACTGTGGTTATAAGCAAAGTGTGTTTATGCTTAAACAGTAGAGACTTAACAACCTCCACTGCTGTTACCGAGTCCAAGCTCATCCTACTTGGACTTTGGGAGACAGGCCAATAAATTTAGAGATGAGTTGTTGGAGCATGGAATAGCAACTTTATTTGGAAAGCACAAATGGAGAAGATGGTAGACTGGTGTCCCAAAGAACTGTTTCACCTGAGTTGGAGTTCAGGCTTCTTTTATACTAAAAGGGGAGGGAGTAAAGTCAAACATTTCCTTGCTTTGGTTAGCCTCCAGAGTGAGTGAGTGCTCAGTTGCGCATGACTCTTTGGAACCCCCCATCCCCTCCCCTCACCCCCATCCGCCACAAGAATACTGTAAGTGGGGTTGTCATTTCCTTCTCTGAGGGATCATCTGGACCCAGGGATTAGACCTGTGCCTTCTGGGTCTTCTGAATTGCAGGTAGATTCTTTACCACTGAGCCATAATTTCTTCCTTACAGTCATTCACAGGTGGGCCTGGTCAGGATATTTCCTGTGAGCTAAATGAAGTTATTTTTAGTTTAATGCTTCCATTACCTGGGAAGCAGGTTCTCAGAGATGGGCCATTATGTGTAACTTAAGCTTATAGTGATTAACTTTTAATAGAATACAAAGGTTCTTCCTTATTATACTACCTCAGCAGCAGGCAAGCAAGCCTTAGCTGATCTTGTCAACTTCCAAACCATCATGGCAGAGAAAACAGAGTTCACCAACAATACATGAGTCATATTCGGTGATTCTTACTCAGGATCCCTTGTAGTGTGGTTGGAAATAAAATATCCAAACTTGTTACCGCAGCAGTGTACCAATAGAAGCAAAAGTTTACTACAATGGTGAAAGTGAAAGTGAAATCGCTCAGTTGTGTCCAACTCTTTGCGACCCCGTGGACTATAGTCCACCAGGCTCCTCCGTCCGTGGGATTCTCCAGGCAAGAATACTGGAGTGGGTTGCCATTTCCTTCTCCAGAGGCTCTTCCCGACCCAGGGATTGAACCCAGGTCTCCTGCATTGTAGGCAGACGCTTTAACCTCTGAGCCACCAGGGAAGCCCCACTATGATGGTAGTAAACCTTTAATATAGAAGGATATTTCTGTAAGTGGTTAATCACTTGATAAGTCAGTTGATTACCCACAGGGTCATCCAGTTTGAGTTGTGTCTGCCCCCATCTTTGTCATGTGATACAGCTCCCTGAGAGATATCCAAGCCACACACAGTTGATACTTATTTACTCATTTATAAAGATAACTGACTGGTTTGGCTTTCAGTTCAGTTCAGTTCAGTCACTCAGTCATGTCCGACTCTTTGCGACCCCGTGAATCGGAGCACGCCAGGCCTCCCTGTTCATCACCATCTCCTGGAGTTCACTCAGACTCACGTCCATCGAGTCCGTGATGCCATCCAGCCATCTCATCGTCCCCTTCTCCTCCCACCCCCAATCCCTCCCAGCATCAGGGTCTTTTCCAATGAGTCAACTCTTCTCATGAGGTGGCCAAAGTACTGGAGTTTCAGCTTTAGCATCATTCCTTCCAAAAGAAATCCCAGGGTTGATCTCCTTCAGAATGGACTGGCTGGATCTCCTTGCAGTCCAAGGGACTCTCAACAGTCTTCTCCAACACCACACTTCAAAAGCATCAATTCTTTGGCACTCAGCTTTCTTCACAGACCAACTCTCACATCCATACATGACTACTGGAAAAACCATAGCCTTGACTAGACGGACCTTTGTTGGCAAAGTAATGTCTCTGCTTTTGAATATGCTATCTAGGTTGGTTGTAACTTTCCTTTCAAGGAGTAAGCGTCTTTTAATTTCATGGCTGCAGTCACCATCTGCAGTGATTTTGGAGCCCCCCAAAATAAAGTCAGCCACTGTTTCCCCATCTATTTCCCACGAAGTGATGGGACCAGATGCCATGATCTTCGTTTTCTGAATGCTGAGCTTTAAGCCAACTTTTTCACTCTCCTTCTTCACCTTCATCAACAGGCTTCTCAGTTCCTCTTCACTTTCTGCCATAAGGGTAGTGTCATCTGCATATCTGAGGTTATCTTTTCTACCACCTGCAATAATTAACTGTTTTTTGTTAAACTGTATATAATTACTGTCTTAGGATTTGGGGCTGTATGTGACTACATACCCATCATTCATATTAAACTTTGGAAAGGCATAAAACTTCTAACCAGATAGATAATTCTGGAACAAGTATCTCAGATTGCACTTTAGGCAGAATTTGTTATAATTTTCAAGTGATTCAGTGGTGAGCAAGTATTAAATAGCACACCATCTCCAGTTTCTATAGTTGAACTATTTGCATATTATCTTCTAAGCCTATAAAGCCCCCAAACTGAATCTTTATTCTTTTGCCTCTTTTAGACAGCTGAGTTGGGTCTCAGTTGATTAATAGATCAAGACTTGCAGAATAAGGCTGTACTTCCATGCTCTAATATTGACTTCTTGTTCCATCTTGATAAAATAATTTAATTTTTCAATTTCTAGACCTCCATATTAAAAAGGAGGTCACAGAGATCTTAAAAGAATTACATTGTTCTGGTATTCTGATTTCTGAATTACCAAAATTAAATCATATTAAACGACCTTGTATAATTTCTCCCCTATATCCTAGGGGAAAAGTCATTTAAAATCTCTGGCTGCATAGAACAGCAAATGCCCAGAAATAGTGAGGCAAGTTTCCAGTGTCACGGTGGAGGTGCTGAAAAGCCCAGAAAATGATGTTAAGCTGACAAAAAGATTTTAGGAAAGTGAAGGCTTGTGTGTGAGCATGAAGGAGAGTCTTCTGACATGTCAGTCTGAAAATGTGAGATGAATTTGAATTTTCCACCATTACTAACACTTCCTTAATTTAAGGCCTACTGCTTCAAGGTAACTTACTGAGGTTTTAGCACTCCCACATAATTCTGATAGTTTATCACCATCATGTAAGGTCCCAGATTCAACTGACACTTTTCAGTTGGGTGGGAGAGGGGATAGAGAGCGAGAGATGTTGGATTCCACAGCAGGAAGCTCAAGTGCGGCAGTGAGGGCAAGCAAAGCCCTGGGGTTCTTGAAAGTCCCCCAGAGAAGGGGCCAGTGCCAAGCAGGGACCGGATACCCCGAACACCAGCCTGCATGGTATTACTCTTAACTACTGGACAGAAGACTTTAGGCTATTGAAGCCAGGACGTGGTTCTAGGAGAGCCTCAGGAGCCGACTACAAGTATCTTTTAACCTTGAGATAGTTTTTCCTTTTGAACGTGTAAGTCCTATGTATGATTGACTGCTTTAAGTTGGGCTTTAAAAGGGAGAAAGAGAGTGTGAAATGAAAATATCTTCTGCCATATCAATAAATAGGAAATGTCATAGCCATCAGTGATTTCTGGTCTCCAAATGTGACTCAGTTCAGTTCAGTTGCTCAGTCGTGTCTGACTTGTGAACCACAGCACGCCAGGACTCCCTATCCATCACCAACTGCTGGAGTCTACCCAAACCCATGTCCATTGAGTCAGTGATGCCGCCCAACCATCTCATGGTCTGGCGTCCCCTTCTCCTCCTGCCCTCAGTCTTTCCCACAATCAGGGTCTTCTAAAATGAGTCAGCTCTTCGCATCAGGTGGCCAAAGTATTGGAATTTCAGCTTCAGCATCAGTCCTTCCGATGAACACCCAGGACTGATCTCCTTTAGGATGGACTGGTTGGATCTCCTTGCAGTCCAAGGGATTCTCAAGAGTCTTCTCCAACACCACAGTTCAAAAACATCAATTCTTTGGTGCTCAGCCTTCTTCATAGTCCAACTCTCACATCCATACATGACCACTGGAAAAACCATAGTCTTGACTAGATGGACCTTTGTTGGCAAAGTAATGTCTCTGCTTTTTAATATGCTGTCTAGGGCTCAAAATCACTGCAGATGGTGATTGCAGCCATGAAATTAAAAGATGCTTACTCCTTGGAAGGAAAGTTATGACCAACCTAGACAGCATATTAAAAAGCAGAGACATTTCCTTGTCAACAAGGGTCCATCTAGTCAGGGCTATGGTTTTCCAGTGGTCATGTATGGATGTGACAGTTGGACTCTGAAGAAAGTCACTGTGACTGCTCACACCGGTGACACAGTGTCATGGCCCCATCTACTTCCCTTCCCAGGCACTGACACCCATAACCCTGAAGGCTCAGCAGATCCCCAAGATCTAGTGGTCCAGCTGTGACCCTGGCTTCTAGAGCAGACAGCAGGATGGACCGTAACTATCTGGGCTTCTGGGCCCTAACTATCAAAGTTTGAACCATGTGATGCTGCCGCATTGCCTAACCTGCTCTGGAGTCTGATTCTGGGTTCAGATCTCCTTTACACTAGAGATCCCAGATCTCCCTTGAATATAATGTACTCCTAGAAGGCAGAAGGGCTTTTTAGGAGCTGCTTTGTTTTCTTATGGGTTTCTAGATTTCCCCATGGATTTGCTGCACAAATGCAAGCTTGGCCAAGGTGAACCTCATATAGCTATAACTTTGATACTGTGTCCCTCACACACAGTGGAGCGAACTGTCCCTTGGACTCAATACATGTTTAAGTCCAATTAGCTATAGTAAAACCTTATAATCAAACATTTCTGGGCTTCATTTTCCTAGCAAGATGTTCTCTGAGATCCCTGCCAGGACCAGCTTCTAGGATTCCACAAGGCATCAGCTACCTGCTAAGCCAGAAGAGACAGGGGTGGCCAGGGGGCTGTTAAAACCATCAGGGATCAACATTCCGAATGCAAGATAGTTACTGCAACCCTGAAAGATTTGGTATAGCTTCTTCAAAAAGGCTTCATTCCCCTTGTAACAGTCACTCTGGTTATGTTTTTCTGTGGCTGACTCACTACAGGCAGGCTGCATACTTTAAGCTAATTTCTCATTGGAAGTGCTAGAGTCACATTCATGCACTCACAGTTGATGGGACTAGAAGTTCTTATGCTCTGAATCTCATTAGGATGAGCCTCTAAGAGGATCCATAGGACCCTGGTTCCCAATATATCAAGTCTGATGTTACGGAAATCCCCAAAAAAGTGATGAGAAACAATGGTTTGAATAACAACAGAAGTTAAAACCTGCTTTTACTTAGAGGGCTTTAATTGGTCGTGACACTGCTTTAAGAACATTGCAAAATTTTTAAAACAAAATAAGAAGCCACTTCATCTGATTAAAGGAACAAGCTACCCATTAAGATTCTTCCCTGTTAGGTGCCAGAGAGATTGGTTAGAACAACTGTGAAGTGCTTTGAGAATGATCTTCTAATGCCTTGGGTTTTGAAAGCTGAGTGCCGAAGAATTGATGCTTTTGAACTGTGGTGTTGGAGAAGACTCTTGAGAGTCCTTTGGACTGCAAGGAGATCTAACCAGTCCATCCTAAAGGAGATCAGTCCTGGGTGTTCATTGGAAGGACTAATGTTGAAGCTGAAACTCCAATACTTTGGCCACCTGATGCGAAGAGGTGACTCATTTGAAAAGACCCTGATGGTGGAAAAGATTGAGGGCAAGAGGAGAAGGGGACGACAGAGGATAAGATGGTTGGATGGCAACACCAACTTGATGGACATGGTACACAGCCTGCCTGTGGTGAATCAGCCACAGAGAAACATAACCAGAGTGACCATTACAGGGGGAATGAAGGCTTTTTGAAGAAGCTATACCAAATCTTTCAGGGTTGCAGTAACTATCTTGCATTCGGAATGTTGATCCCTGATGGTTTTAACAGCCCCCTGGCCACCCCTGTCTCTTCTGGCTTAGCAGGTAGATGATGTCTTGTGGAATCCTAGAAGCTGGTCCTGGCAGGGATCTTAGAGAACATCTTGCTAGGAAAATGAAGCCCAGAAATGTTTGATTATAAGGTTTTACTATAGCTAATTGGACTTAAACATGTATTGAGTCCAAGGGACAGTTCGCTCCACTGTGTGTGAGGGACACAGTATCAAAGTTATAGCTATATGAGGTTCACCTTGGCCAAGCTTGCATTTGTGCAGCAAATCCATGGGGAAATCTAGAAACCCATAAGAAAACAAAGCAGCTCCTAAAAAGCCCTTCTGCCTTCTAGGAGTACATTATATTCAAGGGAGATCTGGGATCTCTAGTGTAAAGGAGATCTGAACCCAGAATCAGACTCCAGAGCAGGTTAGGCAATGCGGCAGCATCACATGGTTCAAACTTTGATAGTTAGGGCCCAGAAGCCCAGATAGTTACGGTCCATCCTGCTGCTCTGCTCTAGAAGCCAGGGTCACAGCTGGACCACTAGATCTTGGGGATCTGCTGAGCCTTCAGGGTTATGGGTGTCAGTGCCTGGGAAGGGAAGTAGATGGGGCCATGACACTGTGTCACCGGTGTGAGCAGTCACAGTGACCAAGGTTCAAGACTGTAGTGGAAGGTGGCTTCCCTGCAAGCCTGGGCTTCTGCAGCCACCGCTGCCTGGACCAGCCTGGAGCAAACCAGCTAAGTCTCCCAGGAGATCCCAATAGTGGACTGGGAACAACATGAACAGGAATGTGAAGCAGATGAAGGCGGGCTTTGTGAAGAGTATTTATTAATGAGTTAATACCAGGATTTCTGATACCCGCTGTGCTGTGAATTAATTCTGTAAACTGAAAATGTGTCATAATTGATAAGTTTAAGCCTCAGATTCTTTCATCCTAGAGCCAGTGTTTCACTTGGCTTTGGGATGAAAGGAACAGAGAACCACATAGGAGGGGGATGGTCTCTGTGGATACATGGGAAAAGAAAACTAATTTGAAAAGAAATCTGAGACCCAGTGGTTATCATATGTGCAACACCACCGTGACTTCTCTGACGAAGGGGTGACACCACCCCTGCTTGTCCAGAGGAAAACTGCTTCTGGGAAACAGGCCCATATGAACCGAGATGCTTGAGCAAGTGTCACAGGCTTAAGCATAAAATTTGATTTAAACACCAGTGGCTTTTCTTTTCTTTTTGGTTTGTTTCATTTTTGTAAAAGCTGTTTTTCCTCAATATTCAGAAGTTTGCTATAAATGTTTCTGTCATTATTTCCTTTTTGATTCAAAGCTTTTAAGTCTCTCAAATTCTAGTCTGAAATCTACAACTTGAAGGTGTCATGACTTAGAATGCTTTGCTTTTATCTTCCAAAGAAACATTTAGAAATGATCTAAATAGCTGATTTAAATGTGCCTAAGAAGAAACTGAAGCAATGTTCTCTTATTAGAAAAAAAAATTTTTTTCCACCAAGCTGCTGTGGAAAGAAATTGTGGCTGCAATGATTATCTAACTATCAGACCTTGCCTTTCTGGATAATTTCAGATAAATGACTTTGTTTGTTTTCAAAATATGTCATGTACTCCCAAAATACTTGCAATATTAATTAGGAGTTTTACTTCTGGGTAGAGGTGTGCTTCTTCTATATAAATTTACTGGAGAAAACAAAGGGATCAAAGGGTTAATTCTTGAGATGTAAAAGTCGTCTGAAAAAATTAAATTTTTGTCTTTGGCTCAACATCTCTGTGTTACTCCCAATACCTTTATCCTGACTGCTTATCTAGTGTTCTGAACATATGTGATCTTTTTATTTACTCTGTGAAGTATTTACTTATTTACTCTGTGGATGGGGTATTTTGTCAGTTTGCTAGGGTTGCTTGTACCCAACAGAATGGGTACCTGAACAAGAGGGATTTACATTCTCCCAGTTCTAAAGGCTGAAAGTCCTAGGCCAAGGTGCAGGCAAGGCGGGCTTCCTCTGAGGGCCGTGGTGGCAGGGTCGGCTTCAGGCCTGTCTCTTGGGCTTGCAGGTAGCTCCCCTCCGGTGGATTTTTCCTCACAGGGGCATTTGTCTGTGCGTCAGTGTCCTCTGTCTCTCTTCTTCTCTAAGGACACCAGTCAGATTGGATGAGTGTCCTACCTTAAGGGCCTCATTTTAACAACCACTCTTTAACAAGGTCATCTTCAAAAATGGTAACAGTTTGAGGTGCTGCGACATCTGAATTTTGGGGAAATGCAATTCAGGCCATAACAGATTTTATCTCCATGTTATAGAGGAAACTGAGGCCCAATGGGTCTTCTTCTTCTTCTTCTTTTTTTTGTTAATTTGTTTGAACATTTCTTTATTTACTTGACTGTGCGCTGTCTTAGCTGGGGCATGTGGGATCTTTGTTGCAATATTTGAACTTAGTTGGAGCACGTGCAGTCTACTTTCTGATCAGGGATGGAACCCAGGTCCCCTATATTGAGAGCAAGGAGTCAGCCACTGGATCACCAGGGAAAGTGTGGAAGTGTTTCTCACTCAGTTGTGTCTGACTCCATGCTACCTCATAGACTGTAGCTTTCAAGGTTCCCCTGTCCATGGAATTCTCCAGGCAAGAATACTGGAGTGGGTTGCCATGCCCTCCTCCAGAGGATCTTCCAGACCCAGCGATCAAACTCAGGTCTCCCGCGTTGCAGACGGACTCTTTACCATCTGAACCATTCAGGAAGTTAGCAGTTAAGTTTGAAAAAACTGGAAGTTCTGCTGGCATCAGTATCATTCACATTTGTTGAATTATGTCTAACTGATGAAACAGCATTAATGAAACAAACAAATTTCCACTGAAAACATTTCAGAGTGTACCCTATGGTCAATGAGTAATGTTATCAATACTTACACAGAAAGGAAACAGATATTGCATTCCAGAGATCAGACTCTTAAGTTGTATGGTAGTTTTAAATTTGCCAGGAGTCCCATCCAATTCTTTTATTACACCAATTTTACCTAACTATCTTGGAGATGTAGGAATTTGTGTGACTAAGGAAAATGATGTTAGATTTAGTCTCCTACATTAAATTCCACATGGAATCTACTTAAAACCAGTATCAGAACTTAGTTATAATGCTACCTTCCAATATTTATTGAGTTTTTAGGTTTAAAAATTATTTAGGATAAAAGAATCTGAGACTTTAAGTCATTAAAGAGAGCTTATCTTCAAACTACAAAGTTAATCCAAAGCACATTTGGTATTAAAAATTCAAAGATGATACATTTTAAAATTCCAATATTCAGTTAACTTACTAATAAAAGTTTTTATACAAACCTATATTTGTTTCTGGTAGCTATTTTAACAGATTTCCACAACCATAGTCACTTGAAATAGCACACATTTATTACTGTCTTACAGTTCCAGAGGTGAGAGGACCCAAATTAACCCCCCTGAGCTAAAATCAAGATGGCGGTGAGGCTGCGTTCTTTTGCACAGGCACCATGGGAGAATGGGCTCCCCGAGTGGCTCAGTGATACAGAATCCGCCTGCCAACGTGGGAGACGCAGGTTCTATCCCTGGGTCAGGAAGATCCCCTAGAGTAGGAAATGCCAACCTGCTGTAGTATTCTTGCCTGGGAAATCCCATTGACAGAGGAGTCTGGCAGGGGGTCCATGGGGTTGCAAAGAGTCAGAACGACTGAGCGCGCGCGCACACACACACACACACACACACACACACACACACACACACACACACACAGAGGGAGAGAATCCTTTCTCTTGTCCTTTCCAGCTTTCAGAGGCTGTTGCCCACATTCGTTCTGGTCCCCTTCCACCTTCAGTCCAGCAATGTTGGGCTGAGTCTCTCCTGAGCTACCAACGGTCTGGTTTGCTTTCTTCTGCTTCCTCTTTGACCCTTAAGGACTCTAGTGATTACAGTGGGCCTCCTAGCTGGTTGAGTATGCTCTCCTCATCTCAAAGTAAGCCGGTGAGCAGACAATTCCATCTGCTGCCTTAATTCTCCTTTGCCAGGTTACCTAACATCTTACTGTTTGTCTGGGGATTAATGGAATAGAACCATGTGCCCTTCCCCTTCACCCCTGGTCCCAGGCACAACACAAAGGCCCTTTCCTGTCTTCTGCTTCTTGTTTATAGAAAAGTAGAAAAGCTGAAGTCTTCAAGGCCTGTCTGAGTCACAACAGAGCAGCCTCAAGCAGCTAATGATTAGGACAATAGAGACACAGACTCGGTATCTGATGCGCATTCCTGAGTTGTTTTCCAGATACTGTAACTGCCCCCAGAGGGACAAAAGCTAACTGCATGCTGCCCAGACCGCAGCCATGGCATAAGCTGCTCCATCTTGAGTGATATGGAATCTGTGGCTGGCACAGTTCCAAGAACTGCGAGAATATTAACACCGTTTCTCATATTGATCTATATCTTTGCGGGCATCAAAATAAATAGATTGTTTTGCCTGTATCTGTAACCATGCAGTTACAATAGTCAGCAAAGAGATGCTTGGGACTCAGGTGGTTATCTTCCACTCTAAGGAAATGGCACCCTGTGTCAGCATGAGGAAGTTACAGAAGACCAACTTTTGCCCATAATCGCATAGAAATGGAATGATGTTCTGACAAGTAGGGATTTGTAAGCAGCTTTTGGCCGGAAAGCGCTGTCTGCAGGAGGCACCCTTTTATTTCATCACTAACCTTAAACCTGGCACCCCCAGGCTCTATTCATCTTCGGCCCCAGCACACTTATCAAATCTTTTAAAATTGTTAATTAATTAATTATTTTTTGGGGCCATGCCACATGGCATGTGAGATCTTATTTCCCTGATCAGGGATCGAATCCATGTCCCATGCAGTGGAAGCCTGGAGTTTTAACCACTGGACTACTGGAGAAGTCTGCCTTTCAAATCTTCTGATCATACCATACCTTTCCTAATCTGTTGGTTCTTTTTGTAGATCAGAGAAGTAGAAATGAAGGCTAAATAATTAGCAGATGACAGTTGTCTTCCTTAGCTTCCCCTTTAGTAATCTCATGAATAAACTATATTAACATGAGTGCATCAGAAGAAAAATCACAAATCAACAAGCCTGCAAACAGTGTAGGATGGTGATAATTCTCACCCTCCATCTCAGGGATTAATTGAGATTACTTCACTTTTTCCCTTTAAATACTTTCATGGCCGAGAAGAATCTTGAGAGACAATTTGGGGGTGGGGGGTGTTGGGGAACAACAACACTGAGTCCACCATCTCCCCCGATTGGCCACTTTCTGATTAAAAGTAACTTTCCTTTCTGTTAATATTTGTCTCTCTCTGGAGTATTGATTGTTGAGCAGCAAGCAGCCAGACCTGATTTGTAACATTAGGACATGGGCCATTTTGGAGGCCTGTTAGTCTGTTACCACAGAGCATTTCCACTTATTTCATCTTGTTCAGTTCTTTTTTTGTGTCTGCATTTCACTTTAGTGATCTCCTTGGAGCTTTAGTCTTCAGTTGGTTTCCAATCCTGACTATGTTAGTGATGCTATGGGAATGTTGCTTTATAGGAAAGTAATATTTAATTAAAATTTTAAGTGGACCATGCTGCCAGTTTTCTAGAAATTAAGCATATATTAGGATAGAAATGCCAAGTAAAATTATGTGGGACTTTTTTTTAATGTGAGAAAAATTCAAGATTTATTTGTAAATGGGAAAAACAGATTACAGGGCAGTTAGACACAATACTGAGAAAAGTGAAATTATTTAGCTCTAGCTTGTAAACAAACAAAACTTCCCTGGTGGCTCAGACGGTAAAGCGTCTGTCTGCAATGCAGGAGACCTGGGTTCGATCCCTGGGTTGGGAAGATCTGCTGGAGAAGGAAATGGCAACCCACTGCAGTACTATTGCCTGGAAAATCCCATGGACAGAGGAGCAAAGTAGGCTACAGTCCATGGGGTCGCAAAAAGTCGGACACGACTGAGCGATGTTCCGTTCCTAGCTTGTAAACAGGGATCTTGCCTCATCATTTCTATTTGTAATTTATTTTTGAAATATTATTATTTTTCAATACTATTTTAAATATTATTATTATTGAAATTTCTTTTATTATTGTAAAAAAAATATTATTCCATTATGGTTATAGAGGAGAAGTCACCTGAGCAAGCTGAAATAGCTCACTTGTGAGAGCATTAGCTGAAGATCTAAAGGTCCCTGGTTCAGTCTTGGTTTCAGCAGTAGTTTTGGATATTCACACTCAGTGTAATTTCCTGACAGTCTTAACCAAAATATAATGAGCATTAGGGGAATATTTGGTTATTATGCTTCGGATGGGTCAATGACTTTTCAGGGAGGGGTGGTGTTCGGTGCCCTGGTGGGGCTTCCTACATAGCCTGCTCCAGCTCTTTAGTACTTCCTGACTGTAACAATAACGGATCCCTTTGCTTGCAGTGCTGTGCAGTGCCCAGTCACATCTCACTCTCTGCGACCCCATGAACTGTAGTCTGCCGGGTTCTTCTGTCCATGGGACTTTTCAGGCAAGAATACTGGAGTGGGTTGCCATTTTCTCCTCTAGGGGATTTTCCTAACCCAGGGATCGAACCCACATCTCTTGCCTTGCAGGCGGATTCTTTACCATCGAATCGTTGGGGAAGCCTAACTTACCTTGAGGACTTGATATGCTTCAAGCTATCCTCAAAGCTAACTCTGTGTATTAACTTATGTAAGATGACTACTAAAATTCTCGATTACTATTTGTTAAATACATGAACAGCTTGGTGCCAGAGACCTGACATGCGGTAGGTACACAACAATCTTTGACTATCATTATTATTTCTGTAGGCTAAGAACTTTGCCAGCTACAGCTATGAGATGTGAATCGTTCCTCAGAAACCTTTACTCCTCCATCTACTAAGGCAGTGCTGTATTAAAGGCCATGGTTCCCCTGTACCCCCTGCACCATCTGTATTAACAATTCTTTGTTTTATACAGTACAGGTGAAAGGATATTCTCCTACCAGGCTTTAAATTTCTGTGAAGGGGAAATTCTCTGGAATAGCTTCTATTTCAAAGGGTCTTACCTGGCATCCGCAGGCCACATGAGGTCTTTGAAGTCTCTGAAACCGAACATGAATTTGAGTGTTCATGAGCACATTTCCCTGGGGGGAATGTCAAGAGGCATCATCAAATTCTAGGTTTGTGACCTAGAAAAGATTTAGAAGAGTTAAGTGCAAAAGATTTCCTTATAACAAATACTTGCTGGTACTTGTGGCCCAAACTTTGTGTTTTTCCAAAATGTTGACTGATGGTGATTTTTCTTGACTATGTGTCTTGCCCCTTGCCCAATGCTGCATCTTCTGTTGGTAGACTTCAGGAGGGAGCCCAAGTTGTTAACAAACTTTCCTTCTGTCTGAATGGTGGCCCTTGTGGACAGATTTCCCATAGTAAAGAAGATTTGACCTATTTTTGGAGGTCGTCTCCTACTTGGGGTTTCTTGGTGGCTCTCCTCCTTCGGGGCACCCTCTCCATGACCTGTCCCCCATCACTTTGTTTAACCTGAAGAGGTAGGTCCCACTTCTCTGATGGTCTCTTTTTAGGAAGATTAATGATGAAATCCCATATTACCTTTGATTGTATTCTTTTCCTTTCGTTTTCATTCTTGTGGATGGGATTTGCAGACAGTCTGGATGTCCAAAAGCAATACCAGGCAGTGGCTGACTGTTTTCCATCTTTTTTTATTTAATGTCTATCACCTAAAAGATGTTTCCATGCTTTGTGCTTTTCAATTTTCAATTCATTCATTTTCAGTTCATGCCGGGCATTCAGCAGGCTTTATGCATAAAACTCTGGGACCAATTCCACCTTGGGGGAAGTTTTTCTACAGCACCCAGAAATTTCCTGACACCAGCTGGGTGTCCTACAATTCAGCTCAATTCTCACACCATCTGCCTGGAGAGAGCATGAGATTCCACACGTTAAGGCTCAGTCCTGCAAAATTGCTCGCTTTCCCTCTTCAGCTGCCGATCACAAGATGGGGTTGTCAGTTGTTGTTCTGACTCACTAGCTGTAGATTGGAGGTTCCAATGACTCCTTGGGATTCAATTAATTTGCTAGTGTGACTCACAGAACTCAGGGAAACTTTCTACTTATTAGATCATCAGTTTATTATAAAAAGATATAATTCAGAATCGGTCAGATGGAAGAGATGCATAGAGCAAGGTATAGGGAGGGCTCAGAGATTCTATGCCTTTTCTGAGTGTACCACTTTCCCTGAATTTCCATACTTCATCAACCTAGACATTCACTGAATGCTGTCTTTTTGGGGTTTTATGAAAGCTTCATTACATGGGCAAGATTAGGTCAACCTTGGCCATCAGTGACTGATTTAACCTCTAGCCCCTCCCTGTGCCACTTCCCAGAGGTCAGGAGGTTGGACTGAAAGTTCCAACCTTCTAATCATGTGGTTGGTTCTCTTGGCACCTAGCCTGCATCCTTAGGTTCAGCTTGAAAGTTACCACCCTCTCATCACCTAGGAAATTCTAAGGATTTCAGCAGCTCTGTGTCAGAAATGGGGATAAGCACCAGGTATAAACTTTTTATTATAAATCACATTATCACAAGGCATTTACGTAAAGTACAAATGTAGCACTTTATCCTCTTTGGATTCCTCTCTTTTCCCTGAGAATTTACTCACAGTTCCAGGTAAGACATTCCCTGCAAAATGGATGGTTCAGATATCAGGTTCCCACTACGAGGCGGGCACTAGGAAAGAAAGTTCCCATAGCAGTCTGAGAGCTAAAGAGAACCTTATAGTTGGCACACAGGGTCCCACCCAGTCTGACTTCACCCCCTCTACTCTCTCTGCACTCCCTCTGGGGCAGGCACACTGACTGAAGTTCTAGGACATCATTCTTTCATCTCATTCAAATCTTTGCTTAAACCACCTTCTCAGTGATGCCCACTCTGTCCTCCCCATCAGAAATTTTAACTGTCACTCGCCCTCATTCCAGGAGCTCTAGATCACTTTTACTGTCGTTTTTCCTTACTTGCCAAGAGCTATAAACTCCTATGATACTGCATCAATTCTTGATATAGTTGTGGAACTTAAGATGAATCACATTTCCACTACACTGTTATTCATAATTCTGATTCTTTGGTTCAGTTTGAAGCCTGGCATGGGTATAGATGTTGGGCTGGGGCCGAGTGCTTTCATAGGAACATGGGCAAAGAGGTAGACGAAGCTCTGAAGATGAAGCAGGGAACAACTGGGGAAAGATCAGGAGAAAATTCAGAAGAAGTAATCTCTCAGTTCTGGCAGAAGGATAGCAAAAGTTTGCAGATCAGATAAGGAGAGGGTATTGCTTCACGCCGATGAGAATAAAGTGGAAAAGGCACAGAGCTACGGAAGCACACAGACTAGACCATGGAAACGAAATATTGTTTGAGAAGTGAGTGTGGAGGGGAGTTATATCACAGTGGCGGGAGACAAGTTTGGCCTGGTGAGCCGGGCCAGATCATACAAGGTCTATATGTATATATTTAAATTTATTTTTAATTAGAGTATAGCTGCTTTACCACACTGTGTTGGTTTCTGCTGTACAACAACGTGAATCAGCTCTATGTACATATGCATTCCCTCTCTGTTGAGCCTCTCTCCCATCATTGCCCTATCCCGCCCCCCCACCCCCACCCCGCCCCAACCAGTTTGTCAAAGAGCGCTGAGCTGAGCTCCCTGTGCTCTAGGCTGAACCGGTCCCCCCAGCCACCTGCTTTACACATGGTGCTGAGCATATGTCAGCGCTGCTCTCGCAAGTCTGTTCCTCTCCTTTCCACGCTGCATCCGCAAGTCTGTTCTCTATGTCTGCATCTCTCTTCCTGCCCTGCTCATCAGTACCATCTTTCTAAATTCCGTATATAAGCATTCATATACGATATTTGTTTTTCTCTTTCTGACATCTCATTCCGTGTAACAGGCTCTAGGTTCATCCACATCTCTATAGCTGACTCAAATTCGTTCTTTAAAGGCCTTTAGACTGCACCCCACTCCAGTACTCTTGCCTGGAAAATCCCATGGACAGAGGAGCCTGGTAGGCTGCAGTCCATGGAATCGCTACCACGACTAAGCCACTTCACTTTCACTTTCATGCACTGGAGGAGGAAATGCCAACCCATTCCAGTATTCTTGCCTGGAGAATCCCAGGGACGGTGGAGCCCGGTGGGCTGCCGTCTATGGGGTCGCACAGAGTCCGACACGACTGAAGCGACTTAGCAGCAGCAGGGTGTCTGTACTTGGTCATACAAAGTCACTGCTGCTGCTGCTGCTAAGTCGCTTCAGTCACTAACACAACTTAACTTAGAAGGCCTGCTAACTTGTTCAATATTAGGAATTTAGCTTAACAATGACTTCTTTGATTAAGAAATGTTTAATTTTCTCTATCTGGGCTAAATCTAACATCTCATGTGCATGGGAAGTCGAGGGTCTAGAGGACAGGGCTGCAGTGTTTGCTTTCAGCCAAGTAGGAAGGAATATTATGTATGTAAACAATCTTGAGTAAATCTGAAACAGAGCACGACTCTATGATCCTTGCCCTCAGCCCCCACCCTCCGTGTCTTCTCCCCTCCTTTTGCCTGTGGAAAACTTTAGTCGAAGAATAAGTTTAATCAGAGAACTGACAAATGCTGAAACAAAGGGAAACAGTCAAAGGAGACTAAAGAATTCTAATGTAATTGTTATGCCCAAGGTCCCAATCCCCAGAACTGAGAGAACAAGACATCCATAGCAATGCAAACGCAAAAAGGGAATTTGTTTCTAGCTCGAGCCAGGACCCAAGTTTCATCCAATGCAATGGAGTGGAACAAGGGCCCTGAGCCCTGAATCACAGGAGTATTTATAGGGTTAAAACAAAGACAGGGAGTTGACAGGGGGGGAATTGGTTGCAAGTGTTCTTTAGCATCTGCTAATTGGCTAGATTTTCTCGAGCAGGCTTTCTCAGGGGGGTTTTCATCCCTGTCCTGATAAGCTTGAACCAGGCTACAGGGAGTATACTGATTGGTTGAGTCCTGGCGCCCGCAGAGGATGATCTCAGCTCCTCCTTGGCAATAACTCAGCCCCTCTGTTAAAGAGACTTAGGCCTACCTTGGCCCCCTGAAGCCTGTCATGGCGCCTGCTTGGTCCTAACAGTAATCATAAGCAGAGTCAAGGATTCTAGCTCTTTCTCAAGGGCTATGGATACTATTCTGAGCCATATCCTATGAGCTGTCTTACGGATACCAAAACACCAGGTAAAGAAGTTAACTACATGACGATCAGACTGTATCCAGGACATGAGAGGCCACAATTCTGAGAACGGACTGCAAAGAAATGGGAACAAAGGGACCCTGGAACTGAAGATTAACTGCACCTAAAATGATCAAGATCATGCTGGTCAGACCACTGATGACCGATTTGGAGATGACTGTTAGAGATGACTGTGCTGTTTCTGCATGTAGTCCCCCCACTGCCCCACCTCTGTTTATAAAAGCTCTCACCCCCTGCTTTGTCAGCGGTGGGAGAGTCGGCCTTTGGACAGAAGTCCAACAAACTTTCCCTCCTCCAGTTGCCGGCGTCTGAAATAAGGCAAACTTTCCTTTCCACCAACCTGGCCTGTTTACTGGCTTTTGAGCACAGAAACAGCCAGATTCCCCCCCCCCCCCCCCCCCCCCAACACACACACACATTTTGACTAACAAATCTACACTCAGGTCAAAGGGAAAACCATTTTACTGTATCACACTCTCTTTAGATGTGTGCAAGGAACTTGTAAGTTAGCATATTCAGGAGATTTCTCTGTGAGAATGTTGACATACTTAGCTTAGGTTTTCAATAACCCCTTTCTTAAATTACAGAGATTCCTTTAGCCATTTTAATGGATCAAGATTCTCAAGAGAAAACAAAGCAAAAAAAAAAAAATCAGTTTCTCTAATCTTTCTTTATATCTCCTGATTTCTGCTCCCCAGGATCTAAAATTTAATCTGCCCCTTCTTCCTTTTGTATAGCTTTTTTCTTCGCAATCTTCAGATATTCTAGCCCTGACTTCAGTGTGTTTCAGTGGCTCATTTAGGCCTCAAATGAGTTCTCTGGTGGCCTGATTATGACAGAAAGCAAAATGATCTTTCCCAATGATTCTATTGATCCCTGGGATACCCTGGGAGTCATAAAAGATGTCAGTGCAGATATGCTGCTGTTTTCACTGAAGGTAATGCAGTCATAAATATTCAAAGAGATACAAAATAAACCATTTTGTTAACTATCGGGTTTAAAAGTTTTTCCTGTAAGTGCAGTAATCAAATGACATGAGGTCATTTTTTTTTTTTTTTAAGGAATCTCATTACTTAGTAAAATGAGCTGTTTTGTCTAGACAGGTTGGACTGCAAGGTAAATGATGAGCCCAGTGATCACTGACAATGATGTGTCCACTTAGTGCAGTAATTTCATGGGGGATGTTAGGACCCATTGACTGAAAATTCACCTTTGCTCCTGGGAAATTGCTGAAGTGTGTTTTAAAATAAATAATCCATTTTTAGTACTTGACAAGATATTCAAGTTTTACCTCCTTCCTTGCAAAATCAAAATCTGCAGCTTATTATGTTAATGTGGTATTTGCAAAGCTAATATCATGATTTCAAGTCCAAAGACCCCCAAACCCTTGCAAATCAGTCAAAGAAAAGTCAGGCATTCAATATGCATGAGGGAGGGGCCCATATATTTATAGGTCACTGTCAAGACAGAGAAGACACAAAGCCTGATGGACTGGTTCTAGTTCTAGCTTCATCAACAATTGTATTTACAAGTCAATTAAACTATCTGTGTCTCTGTTTTTCTTTTCTATAGAAATTAACATATTTTAATTAAAATATAAGATCTTAAAATTTTTTCCAAACTGTAAATCATCATTCTGTTCTTATTCTTGGTAGCTGATAACTTTTTGCTTGCAACTTTCAAGGAATAAATTCATAACCTAGGAACTTAAACTGTGTCATACTCTTGAGTCAAAGAATGAAATTAATTAAAAATGTTGATCTCAAAATTGACAAGTTTAGATATTTTCCTATAGCTGTCACTTATTTGTACCACTTGATTAATAACAAGCAGTAAGTATTTTCAATAAGCATCAGACAATTAAATGAGAAATCTGAGGAGCTGATCTGGACATAATATTTTTTACATCTCCCCAAATATATTAATATGCAGCCACTGCTATGAATACTTACCATATAGGAATTCTCATCTTTCCTTTTCATATTTTAGGTGAAGCGCACTGTGTAAATATGTATCCAGATCAACAGAATGATTGAGTTGAACTAACTTATGCATGAGACAAAAATCTCTGAGTATCTGCTAGCTAAAATGTGAGATCTTTGAGAAGAAAATTCCATTACATGTGCAATCTGTCCTCTACTTTCTCAGTAAAACATAAAAGCACTGTAAGAATGAAGGCAGAGTAAATGGAAGAACAGTGGTTTTAGATTTATATTGTGAGTGTGTATGTTTATAAAGTGTTTTCATCAGGTTCTTTTTTTGTGATGTTTAGAGGTGTTAACCATCCCAACACACAAGAAATTAATTACAGTGGAGAATCAGGTGCATTATTTAACTATGTATCTCTTGGTTGCCACAGAAATAAAATATAGATTTTGTTTGCTTATCACAGGTTCCTTTGTGTGGCTCTGCCCACAGAGGTAATTTAAGCAAGGTCTTTTCTACTCTTGGAGATGGACCATCCCTATTCCCATTTCTCTATTTTCCACTTTATTTCCAGGTCAGATAACAAGACTACTTACAAGCTTATCTAATTTGTTTTATGCCCATATATATTCTAAGAGAAAATCATGGACAGTGAAAGAGAAGGATGTAACATTTGTGTGTGCATGCTGAGTTGCTTCAGTTGTATTAGACTCTGAGACACAGTGGACTGTAGCCTGCCAGGCTCCTCTGTCCATGGGATTCTCCAGGCAAGAATACTAGAGTGATTGTCATGCCCTCCTCCAGGTGATAGTCCGCACCCAGGGACTCAACCAGAGTCTCTTACATCTCCTGCACTGGCAGGCAGGATCTTTACCACTAGCGCCACCTGGGAAGTTCAGTTCAGTTCAGTAACTCAGTCGTGTCTGACTCTGCGACCCCATAGACTGCAGCATGCTAGGCCTCCCCATCCATCACCAACTCCCAGAGTTTACTCAAGCTCATGTCCATTGAGTTGGTGATGCCATCCAACCATCTCATCCTCTGTCATCCCCTTCTCTTCCCAACTTCAATCTTTCCCAGCATCAGGGTCTTTTCAAATGAGTCAGTTTTTCATATCAGGTGGCCAAAGTATTGGAGTTTCAGCTTCAGCATCAGTCCTTCCAATGAATACTCAGGACTGATTTCCTATAGGATGGACTGGTTGAATCTCCTTGCAGTCCAAGAAGACTCTCAAGAGTCTTCTCCAACACCACAGTTCAAAAGCATCAATTCTTCAGTGCTCAGCTTTCTTTATAGTCCAACTCTCACATCCATATATGACCACTGGAAAAACCATAGCCTTGACTAGATGGACCTTTGTTGGCAAAGTAATGTCTCTGCTTTTGAATATGCTGTCTAGGTTGGTCATAACTTTCCTTCCAAGGAGTAAGTGTCTTTAAATTTCATGGCTGCAATCACCATCTGCAGTGATTTGGGAGCCCCGCAAAATAAAATCTTTCACTGTTTCCATTGTTTCCCCATCTATTTGCCATGAAGTGATGGGACCGGATGCCATGATCTTCGTTTTCTGAATGTTGAGCTTTAAGCCAGCTTTTTCACTCTCCTCTTTCAGTTTCATCAAGAGGCTCTTTAGTTCTTCTTCACTTTCTGCCATAAGGGTGGTTCATCTGCATATCTGAGGTTACTGATATTTCTCCTGGCAATCTTGATTCCAGCTTATATTTCATCCAGCCAGGCGTTTCTCATGATGTACTCTGCATAGAAGTTAAATAAGCAGGGTGACAATATACAGCCTTGACGTACTCCTTTCCCAATCTGGAACCAGTCTGTTGTTCCATGTCCAGTTCTAACTGTTGCTTTCTGACCTGCATACAGATTTCTCAGGAGGCAGTCAGTTGGTCTGGTATTCCCATCTCTTGAAGAATTGTCCACAGTTTGTTGTGATCCACATAGTCAAAGGCTTTGGCATAGTCAATAAAGCAAAAGTAGATGTTTTCCTGGAACTTTCTTGCTTTTTCAATGATCCAGTGGATGTTGGCAATTTGATCTCTGGTTCCTCTGCCTTTTCTAAGTCCAGCTTGAACATCTGGAAGTTCACGGTTCACGTATTGCTGAAGCCTGGCTTGGAGAATTTTGAGCGTTACTTTACTAGTGTGTGAGAGTGCAATTGTGCTCTCGAGTGTAATTGTGCGGTAGTTTGAGCATTCTTTGGCATTGCTTTTCTTTGAGATTGGAATGAACACTGACCTTTTCCGGTCCTGTGGCCACTGCTGAGTTTTCCAAATTTGCTGGCATATTGAGTGCAGCACTTTCACAGCATCATCTTTTTGGATTTCAAACAGCTCAACTGGAATGCCATCACATCCACTAGCTTTGTTCATAGTGATGCTTCCTAAGGCTCACTTGACTTCACATCCCAGGATGTCTGGCTTTGGTGAGTGATCACACCATCATGGTTATCTGGTGGTGAAGATCTTTTTTGTACAGTTCTTCTGTGTACTGTTGCCACCTCTTCTTAATATCTTCTGCTTCTGTTAGGACCATACCATTTCTGTCCTTTATCGAGCCCATCTTTGCATGAAATGTTCCCTTAATATCTCTAATTTTCTTGAAGAGATCTCTAGTCTTTCCCATTCTATTGTTTTCCTCTATTTCTTTTCATTGATCACTGAGGAAGGCTTTCTTATCTCTCCTTGCTATTCTTTGGAACTCTGCATTCAAATAGGTATATCTTTCCTTTTCTCCTTTGCCTTTAGCATCTCTTCTTTTCACAGCTATTTGTAAGGCCTCTGCAGACAACCATTTTGCATTTTTGCATTTCTTTTTCTTGGGGATGATCTTGATTCCTGTCTCCTGTACAGTGTCACAAACCTCCGTCCATAGTTCTTCAGGCACTCTATCAATTCTGATCCCTTGAATCTATTTGTCACTTCCACTGTATAATCATAAAGGATTTGATTTAGGTCATACCTGAATGGTCTAGTGGTTTTCCCTACTTTCTTCAATTTACGTATGAACTTTCCAATAAGGAGTTCATGATCTGAGCCACAGTCAGCTCCTGGTCTTATTTTTTGCTGACCTGGGAAGCCAGGATGTAATTTATGTAAAATTATGTAAAGCAAATTGACTTTTTGGACCTTAGTTTTATTATTTCTGAAATGTAAGGATGGAATTAAATATTCTATAAAATATGTTGAGCTCTAAATCCTAGGGATCTTCAAACATAGTTTAAGAACAAGGTTTTATAAAGGTTATGATTTAGTCACCTTGAGAGTTTTAAATTGCATTGTTTCTGAGAAGTGGAAACACAAAATGTTCAATGTCTCTGCTACTGCTGAGTTGCTTCAGTCGTGTCCGACTCTGTGCGACCTCATAGACAGCAGCCCACCAGTCTCCCCCCTCCCTGGGATTCTCCAGGCAAAAACACTGGAGTGGGTTGCCATGCCAGTTTTTGTCTCACTCTTTTTTCAAGTTGATCCATGGAGAAGTTTGGTAAAATCAATGAGCATAGTTGGACTCTGACTTTTAAAAAAGCATATATAAGCTTCTGGATCTTCCCTGGCAGTCCAGTGGTTGAGAATCTGCCTGCCAATGCAAGAGACACAGAGTTGATACCTGTTCCAGGAAGATCCCACATGGTGCGGAGCAACAAATTCCATGCGTCCCAACTACTGAGCCAGTACACCTAGAGCCTGTGCTCCACAACAAGAAACACCACTGCAAGGAGACGCTGGTGTATGGCGGCAAAGAGCACTCCCCACTCACCGCAACTAAAAAAAAGTCTATGCACAGCAACAAAGACCCAGTGCAACCAAAAATTAATTTTTTTCTGAAAAAGAAAAAGAATCTGCTTTGCAATGTAGGGGATGTGGGTTCAGTCCCCAGTCAGGGAACTAAAATCCCATGTGCCAAAGAGCAGCTAAGCCCACATCCTAGAGAGTCCTCTTGCTGCAATGAAAGATTCCACATGGTGCAGTGAGGATCCCGAGTTCTGCAACTAAGACCTAAGGCAGCCAAGTAAATAAATAAATATTTAAAGATGTAAGTGTAAGAGAAAATTGGTATTAAAAAAAATTTAGTGGCATGACCCTAGATTTCAAGACCAGAAATTTTTTTTTTTTTCTAAAAAGCATACATATGCTTCTAAACTAAGGAAGACTTTGGGAAAATGATACACAAGATTCTGAATATTTTAGTATCTATAAGATCTTTTTTTCAGCCTGATATCAACTGGTTCTTTGATACACATAGATTCTTGGTTTGGCTCACAGAAAGTGTCAGTCACTCAGTCATGCCTGACTCTGGGACCCCATGGACTGTAACTGGCCAGGTGCTCCTTTGTCCATGGAATTCTCCAGGCAAGGATACTGGAGTGGGTAGCCATTCCTTTCTCCAGGGGATCTTTCCAATCTGGGGTTTGAACCAGGGTCTCCTGCACTGCAGGCAGATTCTTCACTGGCTGAGCCACCAGGGAAGACCTCAGCTCACAGAACCTCCCTCTATTAAACCTTAGATAAAAAGGATTCTACCCCAGCTAGGCTCCTGAAGCAGACACGGAGGTTGCGTCTCTTGAACTATTCATCAGATTCTCAAGGTTAAGTGCCCTTTGCCCACTGCTAGATTCCCAAGAACGTGAAGGTTTTATTCCCTAGTGTTTCTCTTAGAGAGCCTTTGAACATTAAAGAGGTACTTAAGCAAGATTTGTTGAATGAACACATTTATTCTAAATAGTATTTTAGGGAAGGCTGGAGGTAGCAAAGAGGCACTTAATCTCAACTCATGGTAGTAAATAGAGGTCACGGCTAATGTTCAACAGCTCATCAGTGTTCTCCAGTGGACAAAGTGAATGATGATACCATTAGGGTTGGTCAAGCCTATAATTTAGTAGATTAAATAGTTCCTCCTTTAAGGTCAGAGAGAGGTAACTTTCTTCGGTGAAATATCCCAGAAAATTACTTCTGTGCCCACATCACTGTTAAGCCACTGTTAGTTAAGTTTTTTCCCCCGCCTTGAGGTTTTGTTTCTTCTGTTTGGAGTCTTCCTCCTCCAGATCTTTCAAGATGGCTTCAAATAAGATGCCAGTTTGCATTCAGATCAAATACCAATTTTTAAAGAGATGCTCACCACCCCTGTAAAGCAGTTCCAGGGTCCAGCCTAGTATGGGGCACGTGGTAACTGCTTTTTAATATATTGTTTAATCAATGCCCACAGTCAAGGGTGGGACAAAGAAAAGGCTTCCATACTCTGGATGCCAAAGGCAGGCCAAGAACCTTTTTCATAAGGGTTTGGAGGCTGGAGCTCCATCTGCCTTCCATGTCACGCTATCTCCTCCTGATGCTGCAACACACACACACACACACACACACACACACACACACACTCATACAGAGCTGTGCTTTCTCTTGCTCTCCTATCAGCTCTGTAGAGAGCTGGAAGTGCAATTTGCTTGGCCTGGTGCAAAGTGAAGATGTTGGGATCCTGGTTCAAAAACCAGGAAAACAGCACTTTTCTTCCTCTGGGGCTCTTTCTCCACCAGTCAGGATGTTTTTATTTGCTATTTAGTGATCCCTCGGCACTGGGGTCCTCACTGTGGGGTGAGTGTGGACATCTCATGAGCTGGTGCTTGAGGCCAATCCCATCACGCTGGTGTCCAAGACTGGGTCCCTGCGGAGCAAAGGCACAGGAGAGGGACCCAGCACCCATCCAGAGGGGGAAGGATGCTCCTGAGAGGATGCTCCCCAGCCCTTGTGGATGCTCGCAGAGGACGTCACACGAATGTAAGTTTACTAAGCGTTTCAAGACAGCTACTGCCGCAGCAGTATTCCACTCTATCCATCCATTTGTTGCTTCCGGGTTTTGCTGTTGCAAATAGAGCTACTGTGAACATCCATGTCATAGTCTTTGTGTATATATAATGTTTTCATGTCTCGGGGAAATGCCTAAGATGTGAGATAGCTAGATCAGATGGTCGATATACGTTTAACTTTTTAAGAAATTGCCAAACCGGGCTTTCCTGGTGATTCTGTGGTAAAGAATCTGCCTGCCAATGGCAGGAGACATGGGTTCCTATACCTGATCCAGAAAGACTGCACATTCCACAAGCAACTAACCTCCTGCATCACAAAGACTGAGCATGCGCTCTAGAGCCGGGGAGCTGCAACTACTGGGCTCACCACAACTGGAGAGTGCCCCTGCTTGCAGCAGCTAGACCAAAGTCTAAGCAGAAATGAAGACCTAGCATAGCCAAAAAGAAGTAAATAAAATTATTTTAAAAAAGAAACTGCTAAACTGTTTTCCAACATGGTTGAACCACTTTCTCACCACCAGTGAATGAGTGTTCAAGTTGCTCTGTATCTTTGCCAACACTTGATCTGGTCAGTCAATTTTGAAAGGAGTGGTAGGTCTAATTTGTATGTAGTAGTGTCTCACTGAGGTTCTAATTTGCATATCCTTTAATGACGAGATGCCAAGCGCATTTTAATGTGTCCATTTGCATCCTTACATCTTCTTTCATAAATATCTGTTCAAATCTTACAGCCATTTGTTTTATTGGGTTTGTTTCCTTGTTGAAGTTTATTAGAGCGTTTGACATATTCTGCATTCAAGTCCTTTCTCAGGTAGGAGAGTTGCAAATATCTTCTTCTGGACTGTGGCTTATGCTCTCATTTTATTAACAATGCCTTTCAAAGAGCAGTTGTTATTTTGATGAAGTCCAATTTTTTTCTTTTATGGACTGTTTAGATCATATCTAAGAAACTTTTGCCTAACCTCACATCATAAAGATTTTCTTCTATGTTTCTTCTAGAGGTTTTATAATGTTAGGTTTTGCACTGAAGTTTGTGATCTATTTTGAATTTAGGGCTTCCCAGGTGGCGCTAGTGGTAAAGGACCCACCTGCCAACGCAGGAGAAGCAAGAGACTTGGGTTCAACCCAGGGATTGGGAAGATGCCCCGGAGGAGGGCACAGCAACCCACTCTAGTCTTCTTGCCTGGAGAGTCACATGGACAGAGGTGTCTGGTGGGCTACAGTCCATAAGATTGCAAAGAGTGGGAACAACTGAAGTGACTTAGCACGAACACAGTGTAAGACATGGGTTGATGGTAGACACAGGAACTAAAGAGCCATGAAAATAGCAACTATGTGAGTAAAAGGACTGTTTCATCACTTGAATGTTTTGTCTAAAGCAAAGACAGTAGCAAAGTGGTATGGCTTTTAAAAAGGATAACAATAGCATAAAGACTGGGAGGAGAGAAATGTAAGTATGTTTTCTGAAAGTTCTTATAGGATACCTGAAGGTTACTTGCAGGTAGAGTGTGATGAGTTAAAGAGGACACTCTGAACCCTAGAGAAACCACTAAATAACAATACAGAGAGTTGTAGCTAAAAAGCCAGCAAGAGATCCAAATGCAGGCAGAAAAGAGAACAAAGAACAGATGGAACAAATGGAAACCAGATTAATATGTAGCTCTAATTGCAACTGATCAGGAATCACACTAAATATAAGTAGCAATGTCTTTTATAACTTGGTTTTGAATATCCATCATTAACAGAGGGATGGGATAGAGATGGTCTGTGGGAGTGGGTAGAGGTTTCCTATTGATTCTTTATATTTTATCAATAAAGTTGGATGTGAGTTTATTAGCTGAGAACATTGTTTAGCTCCTTACCCTCAAGCTGAACATCCTCCTGAATTTATTTTTATTTTCTTAATTAGGTCCTGAACAGGTGAGGCATAGAAAAGAAATTCCAGCTCAACATTAAACCAATTCTAATTAAACAGAAAAATAGGGAGCAAAAATTTGTTGTCAATTGCCTTAAATCTAAAAGGTAAAAAAAAAAATTGTAATAATTAACACAGCCAGGAGTCTGAACCCAATGTGTCTCCCTCATTCATTTAGAATGCTTACTGGGAATTAATATTAATTGGGTAGTTTCTATTGAGACTTTTGCAGCTGCATAGACAATTACATCAGAGCAGAACTTCCCCTGGCAGCGTTGAGGCTTGTGTGTGTCTATCTATATTCCAGTGTATTATTCCCAACCACCTCATCAACAAGTACTTCTTGAGCTCCAATCATGCAAGGTGCACAGAGCTAGACACTGTTAATAATCTTCTAGTTTAAGATCAACCACTGTTCAATTAATTGCTGCATTTTTTTCTAACAGAAAATCTCTCAAAAGTGAAAAAGAAAGTGATATATATATATATACATTGGAGAATTCTGTTTCAATTGCTCTACATACTTCAGTTCAGTCGCTCAGTCGTGTCTGACTCTTTGTGACCCCATGAATCGCAGCACGCCAGGCCTCCCTGTCCATCACCATCTCCCGGAGTTCACTCAGACACACATCCATTGAGTCAGTGATGCCATCCAACCATCTCATCCTCTTTGTCCCATTCTCCTCCTGTCCCCAATCCCTCCTAGCATCAGGGTCTTTTCCAATGAGTCAGCTCTTCGCATCAGGTGGCCAAAGTATTGGAGTTTCAGCTTCAACATCAGTTTTCCAATGAACACCCAGGACTTCTGCTTTAGGATGGACTGGTTGGATCTCCTTGCAGTCCAAGGGACTCTAAAGAGTCTTCTCCAACACCACAGTTCAAAAGCATCAATTCTTCGGCACTCAGCTTTCTTTATAGTCAGACTCTCACATCCATACATGACCACTGGAAAACCATAGCCTTGACTAGATGGACCTTTGTTGACAAAGTAATGTCTCTGCTTTTGAATATGCTATCTAGGTTGGTCATAACTTTTCTTCCAAGGAGTAAGCATCTTTTAATTTCATGGCTGCAATCACCATCTGCAGTGATTTTGGAGCCCAGAAAAATAAAGTCAGCCTGGGCTGGAGGAAGCATAAACTGGAATCAAGATTGCTGGGAGAAATATCAATAACCTCAGATATGCAGGTGACACATAGTTCAGCTCTATGACTATTTGTAGTTTATACATGGAAATGTGGTGTCTCAGACAGTGAAGCATCTGTCTACAATGCGGGAGACCCGGGTTCAATCCCTGGGTCGGGAAGATCCCCTGGAGAAGGAAATGGCAATCCACTCCAGTACTATTGCCTGGAAAATTCCATGGACAGAGGAGCCTGGTAGGCTATAGTCCATGGGGTCACAAAGAGTCAGACAGGACTGAGCGACTTCACTTTCATGGAAAGGAGGCACTCCAATGTAGGAGATGGATACTTCTTGAGATAAAATTTCTCTTTTGGACCCACAATTTAGAAAGAAAAAAAAAATAGAAATGTCTCCTAACTTCTCTATTAATCTTAAAAGTGCTCCTATCACCTTTTGATCTATCACTTTATGCATCTATCACCTTTTGATCTAAATAGGGAGGACACAACTTGGTTATCCTAAAAACTGCATAGTCAAGCCCATTGCACACTAAAATGAAGACTGTAAATATCTTAGATTTTAGGCAGTGATTGTGTCTGTGTGTCTCTGTGTTTCTGTGCTCGGCATGATTTTTCTTATGGAACAACAAGACATATTTAATAAATGAATGTTGCTTCTTGATTGCTGCATGTGATTGGGGTAATAAATTCACTGCTATTTGTGGAGACTGTGAAGGGAAGGGAGAGTTATGTAAAGCATTAAGAAATCTGTGGAGGGACTTCCTTGGAAGTTCAGTGGCTAAGATTCCATGCTTCCACTGCAGAAGGTATGGGTTCATTCCCTGGTCAAGGAACTAAGATTGTCCAAGCCTCAAGCAGCATGCCTCCAAAAAAGGAGAGAGAGAGAGAGAAAAAAAAAGAAACCTGTGTACCATCTCAATTTCTACCTGGCTGTTAATATGACCCAGCTTCTGCTTAATTATGGTTATGAGAAGGTCCAGCAAGGTGAACTGTCTCAGGATGAATGACTGTGAAGCTGGCAGTGCTGTTTGTTTCATTTCTCTCTGATGAGAAAGATACAGTGAGAAGAAGCGCTAAGTCTCTGGCCTGGAGATTCTCTTTGGTGGAGAGGGGCTGCACAGAGGAAGGAGGGGTGACTGGTCCTGTGATCTTTTCTCTGGAAGAACAGTTGTGAACTAAAGAAGCACATAGCCAGAGCTTCTCTTAAACTGTCCATGACCACAGTAGCTGTCTCTCCTGTGCATGCAGAAAGCAGTCAAGCAATATACCTTGAAGCTCAGTGGATGTGTTGCCTGACATCTTAGACAACTACAGGTGGTTCCTTCAGTTCAGTTCAGTTCAGTCACTCAGTCGTGTCCGACTCTTTGCGACCCCTGCACACCAGGCCTCCCTGTCCATCACCAACTCCCAGAGTTCACTCAAACTCATGTCCATCAAGTCAGTGATGCCATCTGGCCATCTCATCCTGTCATCCCCTTCTCCTCCTGCCCTCAATCCCTCCCCCATCCGGGTCTTTTCCAATGAGTCAACTCTTCACATGAGGTGGCCAAAGTATTGGAGTTAGAGCCTCAGCATCAGTCTTTCCAATGAACACCCACGACTGATCTGCTTTAGGATGGACTGGTTGGATCTCCTTGCAGTCCAAGGGACTCTCAAGAGTCTTCTCCAACACCACAGTTCAAAAGCATCGATTCTTCAGCACTCAGCTTTCTTCACAGTCCAACTCTCACATCCATACATGACCACTGGAAAAACCATAGCCTTGACTAGATGGACCTTTGTTGGCAAAGTAATGTCTCTGCTTTTGAATATGCTATCTAGGTTGGTCATAACTTTCCTTCCAAGGAGTAAGTGTCTTTTAATTTCCTGGCTGTAATCACCATCTGCAGTGATTTTGGAGCCCCGGAAAATGAAGTCTGACACTGTTTCCACTGTTTCCCCATCTATTTCCCATGAAGTGATAAGACCAGATGCCATGATATTCGTTTTCTGAATGTTGAGCTTTAAGCCAACTTTTTCAGTCTCCTCTTTTACTTTCATCAAGAGGCTTTTTAGTTCCTCTTCACTTTGTGCCATAAGGGTGGTGTCATCTGCATATCTGAGGTTATTGATATTTCTCCCAGCAATCTTGATTCCAGCTTGTACTTCATCCAGCCCAGCATTTCTCATTATGTGCTCTGCATAGAAGTTAAATAAGCAGGGTGACAATATACAGCCTTGACATACTCCTTTTCCTATTTGGAACCAGTCTGTTGTTCCATGTCCAGTTCTAACTGTCGCTTCCTGAGCTGCATATAGGTGTCCCAAGAGGCAGGTCAGGTGGTCTGGTATTCCCATTTCTTTCAGAATTTTCCGCAGTTTATTGTGATCCACACAGCCAAAGGCTGAGGGGTGTGCAAATTTCCAGCAGTGTGACAGTGATCGCTAGGGCTTATTGTGCTTACTATGTGCTAGGTTGTGTTCTGGGCCTTACATGATTTCACTAGTTTCATCTTCACAAACAACAACTCTAAGAGGTAGCTATCAATAACTCCTCTTTTACATACAGATATGAAACTGAGGCCCAGAGAGGTTGAATCGCTTGCCTGAGATCAGGCAGCTGCTAAGGAGCAAAGCCAAGATCTGAACACAGGATCAAAGGACATACAAAACAGATGGTGCTCATGTAAGGAATATAGCTGATGATAATATAAGCTGCATTTTACACATTTGGGACTCTGCTTAAGGCATTACAGATTTTTTTTTCATTGTATTTTCAATTTTACCAGTGTTTTCATGAGTACTGTGACTTTGACTCAACCATTCATGTTAATAAGGCTGATAAAAATGTTTTTTAAATACACTTAGATAGATTTTATTTGATTATTAAATTAAAATATATGGTAATTACAATTTTAAGAATAGTTTAATGTGAGTAATAACATTATTGCAAATATTATTTGCCTTATTTATCTCTCATTTAGCCATTTTTAATTAGAATCCTTCCACATGGAATTCTTGTAGCATAATTTCTTTGTACCCTTAAAATATAGAAGTATATGTACTGTCTGTAGTTTGTTCTTATCTTTGGTTTTCTTCCTTGGTGTAAATTTATTCATGGCGAGGATGATTAGGGGAAAAAAGCAGATTTAACAACAATAATACATCTTGGTAACAAAGAGACTAATCTCTCCCTTTAAACATCAGAATGTAAGCTCAGTGAAATGATGTCATAGGGGGGATTCAGAAAAAGATGGCGGAGGAATAGGATGGGAAGACCACCTTCTCCCTCACAAATTCCTCAAAAGAACATTTCAACGCCGAGCAAACTCCACAAAACAACTTCTGTAGGCTGGCAGAGGACATCAGGCAACCAGAAAAGCAGACCATTGTCTTCAAAAACAGATTTTTAATCTTTGCTCTTAGGTTTTTGTTGTCAATTTTGTCCTTTTAAAAACCCAAACTTCACTACCCAAGTTTACCTGAGAGCGAGATTACTGGCTTGACCACTCTCTCCTCCTTTGGACTCTCCTTTTTCTCCACCAGGTGGCCTCTGTCTCTTTTCTCCCCCATCTCTTCTCTATCCAACTCTGTGAATCGCTGTGTGTTCCAGACGGTGGAGAACACCTAAGCAACTGGTTACTGGCAGGATTTGTCTCTCTCCTTCTCATTCCTCTCTCTTATCCTCCTGGTCACCTCTGTCTACTTCCTCCCTCTCCTCTTCCCTGTATAACTCTGTAAATACCTCTGAGCGGTCCAGACTATAGAGCGCACATAAGGAAGTGACTACTGGCTAGCTTGCTCTCTCCTCTTTTGATCTCACCGCATCTCATTCCAGTTACCTCTAACTACCCCCTCCATCTTCTCTTCTCCTTGTAACTCAGTGAACCTCTCTGAGTGTCCCTCAATGTGGAGAAACTTTTCATCTTTAACCTAGATGTTTTATCATCGGTGCTGTATAGATGGAGAAGTCTAGAGGCTACTGTAAAAATAAAACTGAAAACCAGAAGCAGGAGGCTTAAATCCAAAGCCTGAAAACATTAGAGAACTCTTGAATTCAGGGAACATTAAGCAATAGGAGCTCATCAAATGCCTTCATACCTACACTGAAACCAAGCTCCACCCAAGGGCCAACAAGTTCCAAAACAAGACATACCACTCAAATTCTCCAGCAACACAGGAACACTCCCCTGAGCTTCAATATACAGGCAGCTCAAAATTATTCCAAAACCTTTGATGTCTCATAACCCATTACTGGTCACTCCACTGCACTCCAGAGAGAAGAAACCCAGCTCCACCCACCAGAACTCCAACACAAGCCTCCCTAACCAGGAAACCTTGACAAGCCACTGATACAACCCCACCCACAGTGAGGAAGCTCCATAATAAAGAGAACTCCACAAATTACCAGAATATAAAAAGGCCACCCCAAACGCAGCAATATAACCAAGATGAAGAGACAGAGGAATACTCAGCAGGTAAAGGAACAGGAGAGTTGCCCACCAAACCAAACAAAAGAGGAAGAAGTAGGGAATCTACCGGAGAAGGAATTCCGAATATTGATAGTGAAAATGATCCAAAATCTTGAAATCAAAATGGAATCACAGATAAGTAGCCTAGAGACAAGGATTGAGAAGATGCAAGAAAGGTTTAACAAGGACCTAGAAGAAACAAAAAAGAGTCAAAATATAATGAATAATGCAATAAATGAGATCAGAAACACTCTGGAGGCAACAAATAGTAGAATAATGGAGGCAGAAGATAGGATTAGTGAAATAGAAGATAGAATGGTAGAAATAAATGAATTAGAGAGGAAACAAGAAAAATGAATTAAAAGAAACGAGGACAATCTCAGAGACCTCCAGGACAATATGAAACGCTCCAACATTCAAATTATAGGAGTCCCAGAAGAAGAAGACAGAAAGAAAGACCATGAGAAAATCCTTGAGGAGATAATAGTTGAAAACTTCCCTAAAATGGGGAAGGAAATAATCACCCAAGTCCAAGAAACACAGAGAGTTCCAAATAGGATAAACCCAAGGCGAAACACCCCAAGACACATATTAATCAAATTAGCAAAGATCAAACACAAAGAACATATATTAAAAGCAGCAAGGGAAAAACAACAAATAACACACAAGGGGATTCCCATAAGGATAACAGCTGATCTGTCAATAGAAACTCTTCAGGCCAGGAGGGAATGGCAAGACATACTTAAAGTGATGAAAGACAATAACCTACAGCCCAGATTACTGTACCCGGCAAGGATCTCATTCAAATACGAAGGAGAAATCAAAAACTTTACAGGCAAGCAAAAGCTGAGAGAATTCGGCACCACCAAACCAGCTCTCCAACAAATGCTAAAGGATATTCTCTAGACAGGAAACACGAAAAGGGTGTATAAACCTGAACCCAAAACAATAAAGTAAATGGTAACGGGATCATACTTATCAATAATTACCTTAAACGTAAATGGGTTGAACGCCCCAACCAAAAGGCAAAGAGTGGCCGAATGGATACAAAAACAAGACCCCTCTATATGCTGCTTACCCACCTCAAAACAAGGGACACATACAGACTGAAAGTGAAGGGCTGGAAAAGATATACCATGCAAATAGAGACCAAAAGAAAGCAGGAGTGGCAATACTCATATCCGATAAAATAGACTTTAAAACAAAGGCTGTGAAAAGAGACAAAGAAGGCCACTACATAATGATCAAAGGATCAATCCAAGAAGAAGATATAACAATTATAAATATATATGCACCCAATATAGGAGCACCGCAATATGTAAGACAAATGCTAACAAGTATGAAAGGGGAAATCAACAATAACACAATAATAGTGGGAGACTTTAATACCCCACTCACACCTATGGACAGATCAACTAAACAGAAAATTAACAAAGAAATGCAAACTTTAAATGATACATTAGATCAGTTAGACCTAATTGATATCTATAGGACATTTCACCCCAAAACAATGAATTTCACCTTTTTTCAAGTGCTCATGGAACCTTCTCCAGGATAGATCACATCCTGGGCCATAAATCCAAACTTGATAAATTCAAAAAAATCGAAATCATTCCAAGCATCTTTTCTGACCATAATGCATTAAGATTAGATCTCAATTACAGGAGAAAAACTATTAAAAATTCCAACATATGGAGGTTGAACAACACGCTTCTGAATAACCAACAAATCACAGAAGAAATCAAAAAGAAATCAAAATATGCATAGAAACTAATGAAAATGAAAACACAACAACCCAAAACCTATGGGACACTATAAAAGCAGTGCTAAGAGGAAAGTTCATAGCAATACAGGCATACCTCAAGAAACAAGAAAAAAGCCAAATAAATAACCTAACTCTACAACTAAAGCAACTAGAAAAGGAAGAATTGGAGAACCCCAGAGTTAGTAGAAGGAAAGAAATCTTAAAAATTAGGGCAGAAATAAACGCAAAAGAAACAAAAGAGACCATAGCAAAAATCAACAAAGCCAAAAGCTGGTTCTTTGAAAGGATAAATAAAATTGACAAACCATTAGCCAGACTCATCAAGAAGCAAAGAGAGAAAAATCAAATCAATAAAATTAGAAATGAAAATGGAGAGATCACAACAGACAACACAGAAATACAAAGGATCATAAGAGACTACTATCAGCAGTTGTATGCCAATAAAATGGACAACGTGGAAGAAATGGACAAATTCTTAGAAAAGTACAATTTTCCAAAACTGAACCAGGAAGAAATAGAAAATCTTAACAGACCCATCACAAGCACGGAAATTGAAACTGTAATCAGAAATCTTCCAGCAAACAAAAGCCCAGGTCCAGACGGCTTCACAGCTGAATTCTACCAAAAATTTCGAGAAGAGCTAACACCTATCCTACGCAAACTCTTCCAGAAAATTGCAGAGGAAGGTAAACTTCCAAACTCATTCTATGAGGCCACCATCACCCTAATACCAAAACCTGACAAAGATGTCACAAAAAAAGAAAACTACAGGCCAATATCACTGATGAACATAGATGCAAAAATCCTCAGCAAAATTCTAGCAATCAGAATCCAACAACACATTAAAAAGATCATACACCATGACCAAGTGGTCTTTATCCCAGGGATGCAAGGATTCTTCAATATCTGCAAATCAATCAATGTAATTCACCACATTAACAAATTGAAAAATAAAAACCATATGATTATCTCAATAGATGTAGAGAAGGCCTTTGACAAAATTCAACATCCATTTATGATAAAAACTCTCCAGAAAGCAGGAATAGAAGGAACATACATACCTCAACGTAATAAAAGCTATCTATGACAAACCCACAGCAAACATTATCCTCAATGGTGAAAAATTGAAAGCATTTCCCCTAAAGTCAGGAACAAGACAAGGGTGTCCACTTTCACCGCTACTATTCAACATAGTTCTGGAAGTTTTGGCCACAGCAATCAGAGCAGAAAAAGAAAGAAAAGGAATCCAAATTGGAAAAGAAGAAGTAAAACTCTCACTGTTTGCAGATGACATGATCCTCTACATAGAAAACCCTAAAGACTCCACCAGAAAATTACTAGAGCTCATCAATGAATATAGTAAAGTTGCAGGATATAAAATCAACACACAGAAATCCCTTGCATTCCTATACACTAATAATGAGAAAGTAGAAAAAGAAATTAAGGAAACAATTCCATTCACCATTGCAACGAAAAGAATAAAATACTTAGGAATATATCTACCTAAAGAAACTAAAGACTTATATATAGAAAACTATAAAACACTGATGAAAGAAATCAAAGAAGACACTAATAGATGGAGAAATATACCACGTTCATGGATTGGAAGAATCAATATAGTGAAAATGAGTATACTACCCAAAGCAATTTATTAATTCAATGCAATCCCTATCAAGCTACCAGCCATATTTTTCACAGAACTAGAACAAATAATTTCAAGATTTGTATGGAAATACAAAAAACCTCGAACTGCCAAAGCAATCTTGAGAAAGAAGAATGGAACTGGAGGAATCAACTTGCCTGACTTCAGGCTCTACTACAAAGCCACAGTCATCAAAACAGTATGGTACTGGCACAAAGACAGACATATAGATCAATGGAACAAAATAGAAAACCCAGAGATAAATCCACACACCTATGGACACCTTATCTTCGACAAAGGAGGCAAGAATATACAATGGAGTAAAGACAATCTCTTTAACAAGTGGTGCTGGGAAAACTGGTCAACCACTTGTAAAAGAATGAAACTAGATCACTTTCTAACACCGCACACAAAAATAAACTCAAAATGGATTAAAGATCTAAATGTAAGACCAGAAACTATAAAACTCCTAGAGGAGAACATAGGCAAAACACTCTCCGACATAAATCACAGCAGGATCCTCTATGACCCACCTCCCAGAATTCTGGAAATCAAAGCAAAAATAAACAAATGGGATCTAATTAAAATTAAAAGCTTCTGCACAACAAAAGAAACTATAAGCAAGGTGAAAAGACAGCCTTCTGAATGGGAGAAAATAATAGCAAATGAAGCAACTGACAAACAACTAATCTCAAAAATATGCAAGCAACTTATGCAGCTCAATTCCAGAAAACTAAACAACCCAATCAAAAAATGGGCCAAAGAACTAAATAGACATTTCTCCAAAGAAGACATACGGATGGCTAACAAACACATGAAAAGATGCTCAACATCACTCATTATCAGAAAATGCAAATCAAAACCACAATGAGGTACCACTTCACACCAGTCAGAATGGCTGCTATCCAAAAATCTGCAAGCAATAAATGCTGGAGAGGGTGTGGAGAAAGGGAACCCTCCTACACTGTTGGTGGGAATGCAAACTAGTACAGCCACTATGGAGAACAGTGTGGAGATTCCTTAAAAATTGCAAATAAAACTACCTTATGACCCAGCAATCCCACTGCTGGGCATACACACCAAGGAAACCAGAATGGAAAGAGACACGTGTACCCCAATGTTCATCGCAGCACTGTTTATAATAGCCAGGACATGGAAACAACCTAGATGTCCATCAGCAGATGAATGGATAAGAAAGCTGTGGTACATATACACAAAGGAGTATTACTCAGCCATTAAAAAGAATACGTTTGAATCAGTTCTGATGAGATGGATGAAACTAGAGCCGATTATACAGAGTGAAGTAAGCCAGAAAGAAAAACACCAATAGAGTATACTAACACATATATATGGAATTTAGAAAGATGGCAATGACGGCCCTGTATGCAAGACAGGAAAAAAGACACAGCTGTGTATAACGGACTTTTGGACTCAGAGGGAGAGGGAGAGGGTGGGATGATTTGGGAGAATGGCATTCTAACATGTATACTATCATAGAAGAATTGAATCGCCAGTCTATGTCTGACGCAGGATACAGCATGCTTGGGGCTGGTGCATGGGGATGACCCAGAGAGATGTTATGGGGAGGGAGGTGGGAGGGGGGTTCATATTTGGGAACACATGTAAGAATTAAAGATTTTAAAATTAAAAAAATAAAAAAATAAAAAAATAAAAAGAATAAATGGATGAACAACAACAAAAAAAGGATCTGTTGTTTAAAGGTTAAAATCTCTGTAAAAAAAAAAAAATGATGTCATAGGGATGACTTTAAACATCATCTATGCTGTGCTTAGTCACTCAGTCGTGTCTGACTCTTTGCAACCCCATGGACTGTAGACCACCAGGCTCCTCTGTCCATGGGATTCTCTAGGCAAGAATACTGGAGTGGGCTGCCATGCCCTCCTCCAGGGGATCTTCCCAAACCAGGGATCAAACCCAAGTCTCCTGCACTGCAGACAGATTCTTTACCATCTGAGCCACCAGGGAAGCAAACATCATCTAATTAGTAGCAAATATAAATTATTCACAAGGTTCTGTTCTGTGTTACTAATCACAAAGCATAATCCTTGTACAAATTATTTTTTACACTAGATAATATCTTCTGAAATATTTTTAAGTTGTGTGTTATGGGAACTTAGAATATAATTAATCTTTGTAAACCAATTTTCATATCAAGCTAAATTCTATCAATATCCTTGTTAGCATTTTAGAAATGAAGTCATATCTGGCTTTGAGACCCCATGGACTGTAGCCCACCAGGCTCCTCTGTCCATGGGATTTCCCAGGCAATAAAACTGGACTGGATTGTCATTTCCTTCTTCAGGAGAACTTCCCAATCAGGGATTGAACTAGCATCTCCTACATTGGCAGGCAGATTCTTGATCATTGAGCCACCAGAGAAGCCCCTTCCTATCAATAGCTTTGGGTTTTCTATGCACACAATTGTGTCATCTGTTAATCCTCACAGTCTCTCCTTTTCTAACTCCTGTGTTCTATGAGTGCAAATAGAGATTTCTCTTGGCACTTTCTCAGGTTCTGAAGAGGCAGCACTGTTCCTACATCTGGGGGAGCTTGCATTCCAGCTGGTGAAACAAGAGAGAAACACATGTGAGAAAGTATCAGATGGGCTGAACAGAAAACACACGAGAGTGCCGTGGTAGAGAGTGGCTACCTCCAACTGAGCCTTAGGGAAGAGTGGCCAGAGGAGATGACTTTGAGGAGCTGTGGACCACGCAGAATTCAGGAGGAAGGGCATTTGTGGCAGAGGGAACAGCCTGTATAAAAGGTCTAAATATTGAGAGTCAATTCCACGTGTTCTGTGGACAGAAAGAAGTGGCTGGAGTTTGGCTGGCAAGCTGCAAGTGGGATATGGTGAGGTCAGAGAGTTGGTCAGCCAGGATGAGAAGCTGGTTTTTACTCAAGGTCTTGATGGAGGACCAACTGGTTGGTATTTTGCAAAGAAGTGGGACAATCTGATATATATAAACAGCCAAATAGGTAAATAAAATACTTTCAGACTGTGACACACACTCTTTAATAAATAAAATAAACAAGATATTTACAGAGGATGATACAGATCTTCTAATGAGTAAAACATGTAAGTGAACAAGATGCTTTCGAAGTATCACCCACAGCCAGTGAGTTAATAGACTACTCCCATAACCATCCTGCGTGAGTCTTTCTCTCCCTCTTTTGCTCCTTAAACTCAGCTTTCTTTCTCAGATCTCTGCTTTGTTTATAGATATAACTTCCCAACACAGCATGCTACCCTTCTGCCGTTCCTCTAGGATGACATTCTGTGCAAGGTATACACTTTAAATATAAGGACTCTTGGGTAGGGGGAGGGAGGCTGCAGAGGGAGGGGATACTGGCATACTTATACCTGATTCATGTTGTTGTACAGCAGAAACCAACACAATGTTGTAAAGCAATTATCCTCCAATTAAAAATAAATATACTATTGCATATGCTAAAAAAATATACCAAGTGACCATCATCCTGTTTGATAAATACAATAAATTTCTTTGATTAGAAACAATAGAAAAGGACTCTAGCTATGACTCTTACAAATCAAATCTTTATTTTACCTATGAAATTTTGTTTATTTATTATACCATGGAGAAAATTTTGATTTCTCTTGCTTTACTAGCTATATCCTATTCAGTTAATAAAAGTGGTGGGGGGTGAGGGGCGGAGAGGAGGAACAGCAGGCTTATGGGGAAAAGCTTGAGTATTCCGGGAGAGCAAAGAGCTTGGTTTGGAAGTTTGGTTTGGTGCCTTTAGAGAAAGGGGAAAGCGGGGAGCTGGATGGGCAAGCAAAGTAGCCTAAAAAGAGATTGGAGAGGCAAGCAGGCACCAGAACCTGAAGGACCTAGCAGGTCATGGAAAGAGTTTGGGTTTTATTCCAAGAGAAAATGGATTTGTTGAGAAGGTAGGTATGGCTGGTGACTGCAGCCATGAAATTAAAAGACGCTTGCTCCTTGGAAGAAAAGTTTTGACAAACCTAGACACCGTATTAAAAAGCAGAGATATCTCTTTGCCGACAAAGGTCCATCTAGTCAAAGCTTTGGTTTTTCCTGTAGTCATGTGCGGATGTGAGAGTTGGACCATAAGGAAGGTTGAGCCCTGAAAAGTTGTTGCTTTTGAACTGTGGTGCTGGAGAAGATTCTTAAGAGTACTTGGACAGCAAGGAAATCAAACCAGTCAATCCTAAAGGAAATCAATGCTGAGTATTCATTGGAAGGACTGATACTGAAGCTGAAGCTCTTATACTTTGGCCACCTGATGGGAAGAGCTGACTTATTGGAAAAAGACCCTGATGCTGGGAAAGACAGAGCAGGAGAAGAATGGGAGGACAGAGGATGAGATGATTGGAAGTCCATCATTGACTCATGGACATGAGTTTGAGTCAACTCTGGGAGATAGTGAAGGACAGGGAAGCCTGTAGTGCTGCAGTTTATGGGTTGCAGAATCAGCTATGACTTAGCGACTGAACAATAACAGGTATACAAAAGATTACATATCCTTATTTGTGGAGGGGAAAATGAAATAGTACATTTCATCAAAGTAAAAAACATGTAGCCCCGAATTTTCTTCTAGAGAAAAGGAATATTTTTTTTTTCCCTATCCTGGTATCTATTCAATTGGTCTCCAATGAGTTACTTTACTTTAGATCCATTATTTAAGGGCAACTGAAGCGACTTAGCAGCAGCAGCAGTGTTAAGGCTTGGATTCCTCTGAAGTTTGCTATGCCGTTCTCTCAGCCAAGGAACATGCCAAAATAAAGAAGAAAAATGTTGTGAGCAAGCTTAGGAAGAAACTGGAGGACATTAAGACATATACAGAGCTGCAACCCAGAAAGATGCTATGGGGGGAAAGGGGCTGGCAACCCCAATCCAAATTTCTAAACAGATGCAGTCAATATCCTATGGGTCTGAGGGAAGAGTCCCTGAAAATTACAATTCAGTGCTTACAGAGTGGGTGGGTCAACTGAGCCTTAGCCAGGGTGAGAGAGATGAAGCAGGAGCCAGACCCTTAGGACAGCATTGTCCAATGCAACTATAACACAGGGCATATGTATAATTAAAATTTTTCTTATAGCACATTAAGCAATTAAAAGGAGAAACAGGAAATTAAATTTACTCGCATATTTAAAATAGCCCACTATATCCAAAATAGGATCATCTCAATATATAATCCATGCAGTGAGATTTTTTTCCAAGTTATTTATTTATGGGCTGTGCTGGGTCTTTGTTGCTGTCTGTGGACTTTTTCTTGTTGCAGTGAAGTGATGTCGCTCAGTCGTGTCCAACTCTTTGCGACCCCATGGACTGTAGCCTACCAGGCTCCTCCCTCCATGGGATTCTCCAGGCAAGAGTACTGGAGTGGGGTCGCCATTTCCTTCTCCAGGGGATCTTCCAGACCCAGGGATCGAACCGGGTCTCCTGCATTCCAGGTAGATGCTTTAACCTCTGCAGTAAGTTGGGGCTACTCCAAAGTTGCCATGCACGGGCTTCTCAATGTGGTGGCTTCTCTTGTGGCAGAGCACAGGCTCTAGGGCACTTGAGCTTTAGTAGTTGCAGCTGAGGGCTCAGTCATTGTGATGCAAAGGTTTAGTTGCTCCTAGGCATGTGGGATTTTCCTGGACCAGGGATAGAACCCTTGTTCCCTATATTGGCAGGCGATTCTTAACTAGACCACCAGGGAAACCCCAATGAGATATTTTATATTCTTTTTTTTTCCTACAACATCTTCCAAAGCCAGCATGTTTATGACACTTTTCAATTTGCACTAGCTATATTTCAAGTGCTCAATAACCTGACAGAGCCTGAGGAATTAGGGGCTGTGTTTAACCAGCTAGTTGGGGTCTGAGGTCAGACTCCTCTCTGGAGAATGCCAGAGCAGAGACTTTCCCCACCACATTGTGGTTTGCAACAGAAAATAGCTTTCAAGAAACAGTAGCTTGTTAGTTGGGGAAAAAAGCCACTTCTAGACTATATTCATCAGAAAAAAATCCCCAGATCACACTTACTGTGGCGCTATAGGCCACTTCAGTCATTGAACATCCCAGGTGCGATGCCTTCTGCAGATCTTACCTTGTCCTAGAAGCCACAATCTGGTGTCAGCCAAGTCCAGGCAAATATGAAAAGGCTACATCAAACCAAGCATCCCTGAGTCTTCCTAGACTTCTAATCAAAATTCATTCCACTCATTTGATTACATTGAGAGAAATGTAAGTTTCAGTAAGAAAAGGATGTCATAGAGTTACAAGAATTTATTCCCACCATAATGCACACACTCAGTTCATTTTTGTAGTGTCTAACCTTTGCAAATTGCCTTTGAAATGAGTTCATCCATATTATGGGAAAACCACACCATCATGAACTGGGGCAAGGTCATTAGTAACACCTGCCAAATGCACACTATCTCTCGCCTTAGCTCTGTTTTTTCTTCATTTTTCTGTTTTCGTTCTTTATAAGAATTTGCAAACCTTTAGATTAAGAACTCAAGGACATTAATTCCCTTCAGGGTCAAACAGTAAGACAAAAAAACCTTGAATAATGGGCCAGACATTTAGAGAAAATAGAGTTCATGGTGTATCTGTCCAACCCATGTCTCTCAGCAGGCTGCCTCTCATCTGATATCTTCAGGACAAACAGCCGAGCCCTCGAGTTATTATAATAAATATCATTTTAAAATTCATTTACAAGCGAATATTTCAAATTTCCCTTTGGGATAACACTAGAATTCTATTTTCAGTTTTCTTCTTTCTCCTGAGCAAGTGTAACAAAGAACAAACCTAGATCCATATTGGTTCTATCCCTTTAGCTCTAACCGACGGGCTCTGTTGCCTGTGCTTAGTCGTGCTGACTCTGCACCTTTTGTAAGAAAACTGTTGCCTAGAGCCTGGGACATACATGCTAGCCATTCTAAGGCTCTAAGCTTTAAAGCTATAACCCTTTTCCATTCATATAGAGATAAAAAGTTGCAGAACAGAGAATAACATTTGTTTTGTTGGAAGTTTATAGGAACACTATGACCAGGCTAAGGTGGACAGCTGCAAGAACAAAGCATTCCAGTACTAAGAAGTTTCCAACAAGCCATGCTTCCTCCCCTTTTAGCATAAAAGAAACCTGAATTCTAACTCAGGTAAGATGGTTCTTTGAGACACTAGATTTCAAACTCAGGTAAGATGTTTCTTCAAGACACTAGTCCACCATCTTCTTGATCTTCTGGCTTTCTAAATAAACTCACCATTCCTGCCCCAGCAACTTGTCTCTCGATTTATTGGCCTGTCATGCAGCAAGCAGTAAGAACTTGGACTTGGTAAACACAAGGAAACCAAAGAACTCACAGTATCGGTTTTTTGTGGGAGAGGTTTATGCCAAGGCTCAGCTATTCCTTGGAAATGCTCATCAGAAGTCTACATTCCTCATCAACTGGAAGGGAAACAAATGTGCAAATACTCATCACAGGAATAATAAATATCACATTAATCCTAAAAGTAATTCTTTCTCTGTTGGGAGGGCTTGACATCTGGAAATATATTTTAGGAGGTATAGATTCAGTGCCAAGAGAACATGTCTGAAACTTCTAGCATAAGCACTATTCTTCCATTTAATTGTTAATAAAATAGTAGCTGACACTTACAGAAGGCTTACCATGTGTGCCAAGCACTGTTCTAAACTTCTGTATATATTAAGTCATTTAATTTTCAAACAACTCTATGTAGTGTGCAAAAACAAGAAATATATATATTGTCTCTGCCCCAAGTTTCTGGCACAGAGCTCCCCAAATCCTTGAAATTCCCCAAGTGATAAGAGCACTGGAAGCATCCTTTGTTCTAATGAGGCAGGTCTAGGTGAGCTCCTAGATGACTCTTGGATGGGGACCAGACACCAGAAAGGCCAAACCATGAATAGAAGCTTGAATTTATCAACCCTCTTCCCACCCACTTCTCCAGGAAGATAGACAATAACTGATGATGCCTATGAGAGGAAGCCTTCCCAACTGGAAAATGCATTCATGTACCAGGAGGGTGATACACTCCAACTCCAGAGGGACTAAGCTGCTGTGCTCAGCACTCCCCCCACCCCAGACCTCACCCTATGTATCTCCTCACCTGTTTATCTGTATCCTTTATCATATCCTTTCATAAATCAGTAAATGTAAGTGTTTTCCTGAGTTCTAAGGAAATGACAACCCACTCCAGTGTTCTTGCCTGGAGAATCCCAGGGACGGGGCAGCCTGGTGGGCTGCTGTCTATGGGGTCGCATAGAGTTGGACACAACTGAAGTGACTTAGCAGCAGCAGCAGCATGAGCCACTTTAGCAAATAATTGAATCTGAGGGGCAGGAGATCATGGGAACCTCTGATTTGTAGCCAAATTGGACAGAAGTTGTGGGTAACCTGGGACTTAATACTTGTGATTGACTTTTGAAGTAGGATGGGTGCAATCTCAAGGCACTGAGTGCTTAAACTGTGGGATCTGACACTGTCTTCAGGTAAATGGTGTCTGAATTGAGTTAAACTGTAGGTCACTGATGACCAGTCCAAGTTCGATGCATGAAACAGGGCACTCAAAGCCCACGGGGACTCAAAGTCCACTGGGACGACCCAGAGGGATGGGATGGGGAGGGAGGTTGAGGAGGGTAGGTTTGGGATGGGGGACACATGTACACCTGTGGCTGATTCATGTCAATGTATGGCAAAAACCACCACAATATTATAAAGTAATTAGCCTCCAATTAAATTAATTTTAAAAATTAAAAAAAAATTGTAGGTCACCAAACAGCTTGGTGTGGGGAAAAAAAACCCTGTGCATTTGGTGACAGGAAGTGTCAGAATTCTCGTGAATGTGATAGAAGTAGGGGACTTAAAGAGAAACGTAGAGGAAAGACTAAGTTTTTGCAACATAGGTAGATGCTATTGTTTTCATTTTACTGATGAATAAACCAAGGTCCAAAGAGATCAAATGACTTGGCCAAAGTGATACAGCTATTTAGTTGCACAGCAGGTCTTCCCACCCAGGCAAGCCTGGTAGCCAAACCCCTGGTGCTAACCAGTTTTGGGCTCTAGGTGCTTGAAAAAAGGCTTCCAGCTGAGCACTCAAGGTACTACTTTTCACTCTACACCTATATAGGAACCCTTGTACTATTTAAAACCCTCCATTCCACACTGATATTGAACCTGAAGAGTAAATTGAGTTAATATAGCCCTCCAAGACAAGAAACTAGTCTCTCTCTCCTCTTCTTTCCTGTGTGTTCTTTATTATAAGACATTCCAGAAGCAGAGATCCTTGGTCAGTTCAGTTCAGTCTCTCAGTTGTGTCCGACTCTTTGTGACCCCATGAACTGCAGCGTGCCAGGCCTCCCTGTCCATCAGCAACTCCCGGAGCTTGCTCAAACTTAAGTCCATTGAGTTGGTGATGCCATTCAGCCATCGCATCCTCTCTTGTCCTCCTCCCCTCCTGCCTTCAATCTCTTTCTCTCCAGGAGGCCAGTAGGGTTTAGGGATCTCATAATCAGTCTGTGGTAGGTGGTGACATTGACCAGAGACGATGGTGGTGGTGGTAATGAAGATCGAGATGAGAGAACAATAGCAACACCAATTTTGCCATGAGAGAAACCAGTGAGTGGATCAGAGACCAGAAGTTCCAACACTTGAGTTCTTGTACAGAAAGGTAGCACCAGCTGGGATCTGGGTTAATAACTCCTTCATTTGTGTCCTGTTATCTTGTGATTGTGGTCTTGGTGAGGAAACAAAGACAAAGGAATTGTTCAGTAGAGGGTGAGAGGGGAGTTTCTCAGCATTCCCCCCATCTAATTTCAGGTTCCCACCCTTGAGGTCTTCTGCAGCCCCAGGAACCACAAGCCCAGTGTCTCCAGCAGAGGCAGTACATGGTACTAACAGACATCTTTCCCCCTTTTAACCCATGGCAACCAACTCCAGTATCCTTCACTGGAAAATCTCATGGACAGAAGAGCCTGGTGGGCTGCAGTCCATGGGGTCGCAAAGAGTCGGGCACTACTGGGCGACTAACACTTACACTTACTTAAATTTTCTACCAGAATGTCCCCATTCTAGTTGGTGGGGGAGGGGTACTGGTGATTAGGTTTCTTGCTAAAAGGTGCCATCAGGCAGCCCCAGGGACTCTGGGTCAAAGATCCCTGCCTGAGGGGATCTTGCTTCCAGTGAGTCAACTCTGCTTGCGCTTTGGTGTGGCTGCTGCTGTCCTTGGTGCTGCTGTTGTATCCTGGGGCCCAGAGCTTCCTCTGTTGACAGATTCAGTTATTATAGTTCTATCACCCTCAGAGAAACACCCTACTTCTGGCTGGTTCCAGCCAGTGCTTGACTATTTCGGGAATAACAGGCATGTCTGGCCACAGGGAAACAGTATAGCACAGAGACTACACTCAATATTTTGTAATAACCCATAATTGAAGAGAGTGTCAGAAAAGTATATATCTATATATGCGTATAACTGAATCGCTCTACCAAAAATCTGAAACACAATACTGTAAATCAACTATATTTTGATAAATTTTTCTTAACTGGCAAAAAATAGTGACCAGGACAGGTGGTGATTGATGAAGGATGGCATAAGCCTGAGATGTTATGGCAGGTGCTGACGGAGTCCGGGGGATATAGAAGGGATGGGGAATGTTTTCTGAATGCTCAGTTTGTGCCAGACATTTGGTACCATATTGAACTTTTGAAAACTTTGAATTTTTATTTGATTATGAAATATTTAACACACATTGACATATAGAGACAACCATGTGTGTGCTTCTTGGATTTAACTGTTGGGTCCATTTTGTGCTTGCTTCCATCTCTTCTGTGGTCTTTCCAGTATCTGTACCTTAGACTCTTGCGGACACTTCTTGGAGCATCTGATGAAAGTCCAAATGTTATTATTTAAAAATCAGATAAGCATAGCCACTTTTATAGCAGCATTATTCACAATAACCAGAGTGAAAGCAACCCAAGGGTGCGTGGACAGATGCGTGAGTAAATGAAACATGGCACAAACAAGCACGGGAACATTTTTCAGCCTTAAAAACGAAGGGAGTTCTGACACAGGCTACAAGATGCATGAAACTTGAGCTCATTATGCGGAATGAGATAAAAGTTGGCCACAAAAGGATGAACCTTGCGTGATTCCCCTTAAAGAATGTCCCTAGGATAGTCAGATTCATAGAGATAGAAAGTAGATGGTGTTTACTGGGGACTGGGAGGTAAAAATGGGGAGTTACTGTTCAATGGGCATAGAGTTTCAGCTTTGTAAAACAAGTGTTTTAGAGATGGAGTGTGATTGCAGTGTAGTGTGAATGTACTTAATGACACTGAATGGCACACATAAAAACGGTTAAGAAGGCAAATTTTATACTATGTGTACTTTGCCGCAATTGGAAAAAAACAATCAGATGAGCAAGCAAACTGAAACCCAGAGATGGTTGCGACAAAAATTTTGATGTGTTTCTTGGGTTACTTTTAATTGATATTTCTTGTTTTTATTCATTCTCACATTTGTGTTAGTCAGTTCAGTTCAGTTGCTCAGTTGTGTCCGACTCTTTGCGACCCCATGAATCGCAGCACGCCAGGCCTCCCTGTCCATCACCAACTCCCGGAGTTCACTCAGACTCACGTCCATCGAGACGGTGATGCCATCCAGCCATCTCATCCTCTGTTGTCCCCTTCTCCTCCTGCCCCCAATCCCTCCCAGCATCAGGGTCTTTTCCAATGAGTCAACTCTTCACATGAGGTGGCCAAAGTATTGGAGTTTCACCTTTGGCATCAGACCTTCCAACGAACACTCAGGACTGATCTCTTTTAGAATGGACTGGTTGGATGTCCTTGCAGTCCAAGGGACTCTCATGAGTCTTCTCCAACATCACAGTTCAAAGGCATCAATTCTTTGGTGCTCAGCCTTCTTCACAGTCCAACTCTCACATCCATACATGACCACTGGAAAAACCATAGCCTTGACTAGACGGACCTTTGTTGGCAAAGTAATGTCTCTGCTTTTCTTTCTTTTTCTTTTTTTTTTTTACTTTACAATACTATATTGTTTTTCCATACATTGACATGAATCCACCACAGGTGTACATGAGTTCCCAACCCTGAACCACCCTATGCTATCTAGGTTGGTCATAACTTTCCTTCCAAGGAGTAAGCGTCTTTTAATTTCTTGGCTGCAGTCACCATTTGCAGTGATTTTGGAGCCCCCCAAAATGAAGTCTGACACTGTTTGCACTGTTTCCCCATCTATTTCTCATGAAGGGATGGGACCAGATGCCATGATCTTCATTTTCTGAATGTTGAGCTTTGAGCCAACTTCTTCACTCTCTTCTTTCACTTTCATCAAGAGGCTTTTAGTTCCTCTTCACTTTCTGCCATAAGGGTGGTGTTATCTGCATATCTGAGGTGATTGATATTTCTCCCAGCAATCTTGATTCCAGCTTGTGCTTCTTCCAGCCCAGCATTTCTCACGATGTACTCTGAATTTAAGTTAAATAAGCAGGGTGACAATATACAGCCTTGACGTATTCCTTTTCCTATTTGGAACCAGTCTGTTGTTCCATGTCCAGTTCTAACTGTTGGCTTCCTGAGCTGCATATAGGTTTCTCAAGAGGCAGGTAAGGTGGCCTGGTATTCCCATTTCTTTCAGAATTTTCCATAGTTTCTTGTGATCCACACAGTCAAGGGGTTTGGCATAGTCAATAAAGCAAAAATAGATGTTTTTCTGGCACTCTCTTGCTTTTTCCATGATCCAACAGATGTTGGCAATTTTATCTCTGGTTCCTCTGCCTTTTCTAAAACCAGCTTGAACATCTGGAAGTTCACGGTTCACGTACTGCTGAAGCCTGGCTTGGAGAATTTTGAGGATTACTTTACTAGCATGTGAGATGAGTGCAATTGTGCGGTAGTTTGAGCATTCTTTGGCATTGCCTTTCTTTGAGATTGGAATGAAAACTGACCTTTTCCAGTCCTGTGGCCTCTGCTGAGTTTTCCAAATTTGCTGGCATATTGAGTGCAGCACTTTCACAGCATCATCTTTCGGGATTTGAAATAACTCAACTGGAATTCCATCACCTCTACTAGCTTTGTTCATAGTGATGCTTTCTAAGGCTCACTTGACTTCCCATTCCAGGATGTCTGGCTCTAGATGAGTGATCACACCATTGTGATTATCTGGGTCATGCAGATCTTTTTTGTACAGTTCTCCTGTGTATTCTTGCCACTGCTTCTTAATATCTTCTGCTTCTGTTAGGTCCCTACCATTTCTGTCTTTTATCGAGCCCATCTTTGCATGAAATATTCCCTTGGTATCTCTAATTTTCTTGTAGAGATCTCTAGTCTTTCCCATTCTCAACTGGAATTCCAGTTGAGAAGAGATCTCTAGTCTTTCCCATTTTTTCCCCCTCTATTTCTTTGCATTTGTGTTATTAGTTTAAAAAATTGTTATTAAATGTAATTTCATCCATAATCCCACAGTCATCCAGAAAGCTCAAGAGTTTTAAATTTTTCTGTGAGTTTTGTTTTGGTTTTTGGTGCATTTCATCTTTTGTTTAACACTGAAACATGATAATTTGCATTCTGTTTCCAAAACAAGCTCTTAATATGTTAATTTAACTTTTAGTTATGCTTTATAATCTTAATTTTATTTTTAAGGGGCCTAAGGACAATTTATTGAACTAATATGCCATCCTTTGTTGATCTATTTATTTTCAGAGGACTATTTTGGTTGTTTCTTGTTTTGTTTGCTTTTCTAACTCAAAATCATGACCATTACCATTTTATACATTTCAGTTAAATTTAAAAAATGGAGCGGGCTTTAAAACCTAAAGACTATTCATTTTTTACCTCATCTGAGTAGAATCAAGGTGGTTATGCACCTCCATTTATGACATCTCATCAGTCTGAATATTTAACATTTTTGAATTTTCTTTTATCATTTATGATACCCAGTCTAATTTTCTCCTCCCTTTTCTCTTGTATTTAATATACACACTTTCATAATTTTATTCAGTTGTATACATCAGCCTCAAATGTATACTGTTTCAAGTTTTGAAAAAAATCTACCTAAGTAGCATTGTGTTTTTAACCTCATTTGGTTTTCATTCTACATTGAACATTGTATTTTTAAGATCTATCCACATGGCTAAACACAAAGCCAGTTAATCTTCTAACCACTGCGTAGAATTCTATTATATTTACAGTTCACATGTAGATGGATGCTGATATATCGGATTCCTGGCTACTGAAGCTATAATTTCCCTAGCTCACGGGTTTACATCTTCCTTGGCATTCTCTTTGTGTCAGTTACTTGCACAAAGTACAAGATTGCTGGGAATTCTGAGTCCCAGGGCATCTGCAGCCTCAGTGTCAAGAATATTGGAGGTGTTCTCCAATTCCCCACACACAGGTAGTCCCACGAACTGTGTCTGAGAGCACTTATTCTCCAACACTGTTTTCAGAGCTTAGCATTCTCAAGTTTCCTATTATTGACAACCCAAGATGTGGAAGTCATATCTGGCTTTGTTTTAATTTGCTTTCCCCTGATGATTAGAGAAGAGAGGCATCACTCTGATTAGTTCTTGTGTGAATCACCTATTAATATCCTCCATCCTTGCAAAAAAAAAAAAAAAATTAGGTCTCCTATCTCTTGGGCTTCCCAGCTGGGGCTAGTGGTAAAGAATCTGCCTGCCGATGCAGGAGATACAGGTGACACAGGTTTGATCCCTAGGTCGGGAAGATGCCCCAGGGGAGGCAATGGCAACCCACCCTGTATTCTTGCCTGGAGAATTCCATGGATAGAGGAGCCTGGTGGGCTGCAGTCCATAGTGTCACAAAGAGTTGTATGCAATTGAAGCAACTTAGCACACATTCATCCTTCATCCTTTCAAAAAAAAAAAAAAAAAGAAGATTTATTATCTCTTACCGACTTACAGGAATTTCTTATATATACTAGAAGTGCTGAATTCGGCTTAGTTCAATTCTAGTTTTCTTAGAAATGGGCTAATTAGACCACAGATATGTTGACCCAGAGGTTAGATATAATTTCCTGAATGCCAATTTGCTTTGACAACTCTAGCTTCTGCATCTCTCAAGGCTTGGTCTGTCTCTGCAGTCACATTTCACAGGTCCTACTAACAATGCTTGAGACAAGGAAAGCCTCTTTCTTAGTAATTCCAGCCAAAATCTAGGGCCAAGCTCTCATTAACTTACACTGCACTTTAAGACTTTTCTGAGCAGGGAGTGGAATTTTCTGATTGACCAGGCTGTGAAAGAGACTTCCATTTGGCATATCATTAAGTGGCAAAAAGACACTTCCTTCTTGTACAGAGTACAGTTCTGTAGCAATACATAAATAAGTACTTATACATCATGAAGATGTATGTATGCTTATTCTAACATTAAGAAATTCCCCATCTATACTCATCCCATTAAATATTATAAATAAATATTGAATTTGATCCAAGACCTTTTGGCTTCTATAAGGATGATAATTTGATTTCTAGTCCCACCTTGATTTACTAAAATGTGAAAATATATTCTTTTATTTCCAAAAATGAAACTAACAGGTTTTCTGCTCTGACTTCCACTTGCTTATCAGGCATTGTTATTTCAATGTGATGCTGACATTAATTCCAAAGTTAGTTTCACTGAGCCAATATCAAGGTTTTTGCAGGGCCTGCTCCATCTAGAGATTCTCAGGTAGAATCCACTTCTTTCCTTGCTTTTACCAGTCTCCTGAGTACATTGTATTCCTTGGTTCAAGTCCTGCTCCTCCATCTTCAGGGTCAGAAGCATAGCGTCTACTTCTCACCATTTCCATCCCAGGGTTGTCTTCTCCTTTGTCTGAATTCAAGTCTCCTTCTGCTTTCCTCTTCTGGGGATATTTGTGATTTTACAATAGGGTTTGATTGGATAATCCAGGATAGCCAGTGCATCTCAAGATCCTTAATTCAATCACATCTGAAAAGACTCCTTTCTCATACAAGAAACATTTATGGCTTCCATGGATTAAGGGGCTTCCCTGGTGGCTCAGACAGTAAAGAATCTGCCTGTAATGCAAGAGACCTGAGTTTGATCCGTGGGTCAGGAAGATCCCCTGGAGGAGGGCAGAGCAACTCACTCCAGGATTCTTGCCTGGAAGAATTCCAAAGACAGAGGAGCTTGGCGGGCTACAATCCATGTGGTTGCTAAGAGTCAGACATGACTGAATAACTCACATGGCTTCTGTGGATTAAGGAGCTTGGTGTCTTTGGGGGCTATTAATCAGCCAGACAGACAGGGTGGTGTTCACATGGGGATTTGTTATCCTGTTCTGCAGTACAGATTGGCAAAACCTCAAAAAAAAAAAATTGTCCAGTGAGTAGGCACAGAGGCTTGTACAATATCTCTGATTTAGATGGGATCTCAGGACCCACAACCCAAATCTTTATACTGACAAATTGTGCTGCCACTCAACTTATCAGAAACCACAAATAAATTACAGGGTTTTGGGAGATAATGGCCTAAAAGAATGTTTTCTTTATACGGAGCTATTTCATTCATGGTAACTTCTATAAACCTGGAATCCAATGTTTAGTGATGGAAGAGGAGACAGGTGCTAGTATAGACTTACGTTATGGACTGTTACCTGGGAGACTGGAGGCCCTCTGCTTACTCCTGGAAAACAGCTAACCAAGGGAATAAATTTTAGGGTTTCCTTTTTGTGACTGTTCTTGTTGCTGTAATTTTTCTCTTTTTCTATCTCACAGTTTGAACTCTGAATACTTGAAAATTCAAACTATAGAATAGAAAAACCATAGGTTGAGGATGGAGATGGGGTGGTTTTCTTGATAGAAGTCTCACATGAAGTTTCTTCTGAATAAAATGGACCCTCCATGTACTATAATCATTTGTTGAAATTTTAGATTTTCCTGAACATAGTTAGGGCTTCCCAGGTTTCCTGTTAGCTCCAAGAGTACTGCAGTGCAGGAGACCCGGGTTCGATCCCTAGTTTGGGAAGATCCCCTAGAGAAGGGAATGGCAATCCACTCTAATAATCTTGCCTAAAACTCCATGGACAGACCATGGGGTTGCAAAGAGTTGGACATGACTGAGCAACTAACACAACAGGTGGCGTTAGTGGTAAAGAACCTGTCTGCCAATGCACGAGATGTAAGAGACACGGGTTTGATCTCTGGGTTGGGAAGATCCCCTGGCAGAGGGCATGACAATCCACTCCAGGATTCTTGCCTGGAGAATCCCATGGACAGGGGAGCCTGGTGGGCTACAGTCCATAGAGTTGCACAGAGTTGGACACGACAGAAGAGATTTAACATGAATGTAAAAACATTTAAGCAAAATGATACACCTGTTAATTTCTGCTCTACTCCAGTGGAATTTTAAACCATGGAATTTATTACTTGTATGGAAGCAAGACTGATCCTTTTGTTAAAACAACTTAGTGGACCTGACGACCCACCAAGATTCAGCCTGCAGTGGCAGAGTAAGAAGCGGGAATATGAGGCCCATTTATACTCCCTGAGTTTTTTATTTTGTCAGTTGAAAGATATATCTTTAGCTTACTTGCTTATAATTACAAATTGTTCATTGCACAAAGTCAAGCAAATAGAATGGAGTTTAAAAAGTGCCTCCGCAGGTAATGAAAAAATCCAATGTAGTGTCAAAGTCTTTTATTCTCCTTTAAATAAAAAGTAAGGATTGCTTTTTACAACCTTGAGAATGTGATTAGTGTCAGTGAAGTGATACCTTTATTATATGAGGAATAATTTTGGAGACCATTTATCATGACAGACCAGTAATTACTTAAGGTTCCACCAACCTCTTTCTAGCTGTGACTCAACAAAAGTGATATTGGGATTCTAAGTCATTTATCCTTTGGTGCTGAGGAAACATTCCACGTAGGAGGGGAAAATATTCTTTTTCCTTCTACCCTCTTGGGTTCTCCAGCTGGGTCCAGTAATATCAGACTGACAAAAGATGGATCAGTAACAGAACAATAAAAAGTTTATTAGTATATGTTGGAGAAAGAAATGGCAACCCACTTCAGTATTCTTGTTTGGAAAATCCCATGGGCAGAGGAATCTGGTGGGTTACAGTCCATGCAGTCACAAAAGTAGTCCGTGGGGTAGCAAGAGAGTCAGATACAACTTAGCAACTAAGCCACCCACCACCATTAGTATGTGTACTGTATGTACACACGGGCGTACCCAAAGCAATGATTAGAACCTAGTTTATACAGCATCTTACCAAAAAACAAGAAATTTTCAGAGGTGTAACAACACAAGAAAAGAAAAAAAAAAGGACTTTCAGTTTCTGGAGTGACGCAACACCACAGTTGTCTGGGACCTAGGCCACTTCCAGTTTTCTGATCTGACCAATAGGATGAGGACCTCATTTCATGGTCTGGGATAGAGCTCCGCCATCCATTTTCCAAGCAGCACAATAGGAGAGAGAATAGACTTCTATCAGCTGCCTTTAAAAGCTTACTTACTTATTTTCGATTGCACTGGGTCTTTGCTGTGGTGTGCAGGTTTCCTACGGCAGTGGCTTCTTGGTTTTAGAGCACAGACTCTAGGCTGCCTGGGCTCAGTAGCTGGGGCACACTGGCTTAGCTGCCCAGTGGCATGTGGAATCCTCCTGGACCAGGGATTAAACCCACGCATCTTGTACTGGCAAGCTGACTCTTAGCCACTGTACCACCAGGGAAGTCCTCAACTGCCGTTTAAAGCCATATCTCGGAAGCCTGCACACAGTATTTCTCTTAGCTTGAACTTAATTAGTAAGTCCATGTTTGGCTACATTGGTCACTAACATATGGAATGTTTATTCTGGACAGCTGTGTCCCCAGCTTACATTTAGGGGTTTTATTACCCAGGATGACAGAAAGAATGGATATTAGGGGGAAATTAACAAGTTCTTTGATGACTTCTCAGCAGTGAAGTTCCTGAGCCAAGCTATATTTTTTGCCCTTTAAAGCCCTTGTTATACGAGGACAAATTGCTTCCAGAAAGATTCTACCATTCAGTCCCTCCACAGATGGCACAAGCGAAAGTCTGCCTTGTCATATGCATGCCAACAGTGAGTGGCATCATCCAAAATAAAAACCTTTTCCAACTTGATAGGAGAAAAAAAAATCTCATTTTTATTACCATTGTTCTGATAATAAAGAGAGCTAAATGTTTTCGTATACTTGTTGATCATTTATATTTCTTTTTGTGAATACCTCAAGTCTTTGTCTACTTTTAAGTTCATAATCAATTTTATTTTGTTTGGTAAATCATTATGTGGTTTGAATTGAATATGTCAGGGAAGGACTTTTTCCTCCTAGTAGTTGGTATTAAAAAAAAAAAAAAAGATCCTAGACTTAAGGAAGAAACATCATTGAAAAGGAACCAAGGAACACATTTTTATTTAGTTTTTTTTGACTGAAGAAACTTGGATTCTAATAGTTTTGTCTGATGTAGCAGGCAAATTGGAAAGAATAAAAAATAGCATCAAGTACCATTAATTTCAAGTTCTTAATTCCTCAGAAAGAGCAAAATCACTGATAATTCAGCCCTTTCAAAAAGAGGCTATTCTCTGAGTCAGGGTGGTAATTTGACGGCTATGGTTCAGTTCAGTGTTTGAGAAAATGTCACCATATGGTTGAGACAGACACTCGAAATCCTTCACAACAGTGACAGAGGAAATGACATAGTGGAAATGAGACTTCAGAAATGATAGTGATTATTGCCAGTTCCTGCATATATGTCTCGTTGTCAAGCAGATTATCCTAATTAAATTTTCAAGCTGGGGCTGGTATCAGCATGCTTTGAAAAATACACATTTTTATTTTAGAATCAAGCTGATGTTAGGCAGATTATTGGTCTGTTTTGTTTTCATAAACAGAGTGTGTTTGTGCTTTATTTGTAGAAATCTGAGCACTTCTAGCCTTTACTGCCTCAGAGGAAGGCAGACGGTAGCCAACATTGTCAATATACGAATGGCTGTAGCAGAGGAATGGAAGCTCACCAACAGCATGTGGGTGGGGTTTGGCAGTTCTCACCAGGATCTCTTGCAGCTGAAAAGAAATATCCCAACCTGTTTGCTGCAGCCTTGGGCAGCAGCACAAGGCTCCAAGCACAAGTTAATTTTTACAGTAGGTGTGCACTTGGTAATAACGTTTCTGGAAATGAGCAAATTACCTTAACAAGTGGGTTGATAACACAGGGTCACCACAGCTTGAGTTGGGTTTGTATCCATCCCCACATGATGCTTTCTGCAAGAGAATCCTGACCTACTTGCTATCTATATTTACAAATATAATTAGTTATAGCTTCTTGATGGGGGGAAATGGTAAGAAGAGTCTCAGTTGTTGTTTTAATAGTGAAACAATCCAAGATTTAGCTATTTCCAAAAGAAATAAAGGAAATGCTCTTATTTTTGGAGGAACAAAATGTCCTTTTTCAAAGTTGCCTCTCAACTCTTTCAGCCATCTGACTTGGAAATAATCAGTTTATAATTAATGTTGTTAGGATTCTCCCATGTGGATAAATACTCTTGATTAACAACTTGGGTCTCTGCCTACATGTTCCTGTTAAAATGAGTAAGGTAGAGAAATTCTACTCAATGAAGTTTTTCTTGTCAAACAAAACAAAATGGAACCACCAAAGACCAACACAGCGATACGTTCTAGGTAAAATTTGTTCTAATGTGTGAACTTTTTAAAGGTAAGTATTTAGTCACCATTCCAGTTTAAACTTCTGTAACTCTGATATAATCTTATCTGGTCCACTAACTCTGAGAACTGAGTCATTCTTCTCCCTGCCTCTTTCAGAGAGTAAAGCTGTGTTCCAGTTTATTAGTAGTTCAGGATTTTCAGAAGATGGTCAGTAAGTCGGTTTGCTAGTGATTTCTTGGCATCCTGGCAAAATCATTTAGTTTACAATTTTTTAGGCTTGCCATGTTATAGAAAAGAGAAAGTCCCAAGCTTAAAACTATTACATTCTATAAATGAATTAATGAAACCATATTAAAACACTGGTTTATATTATTGTTATTATCATTATTTTACACTTTTAGAGTACACTGAAAAAGTTCAGAGGTCTATGGCCATGAATACCCAAAAGTAAAGAGACTGTAGATATCACAGTGGAGATGATGAAATATCTGAAAAACTTTACAAAGCTTATAGTCAATTTCACGTGAGTGGACCAGTTAGTTTGTGAGAGGATCTGTGCTAAAATAGTCTAGTTTGTATTTGAATTTCATGCCATTAATGTCCTTTCCTTAAGTCTACTTATCTGGGGAGAAAGGAAGATTTTGAATAATTTGATTCCTTTGGGATATTATGTGACACATTTTAATATAAGAAAGGGTACTGGCACCACTATCAGTTCAGTCGCTCAGTCGTGTCTGACTCTTTGCGACCCCATGAATCGCAGCACGCCAGGCCTCCCTGTCCATCACCATCTCCCAGAGTTCCTCCAGACTCATGTCCATCGAGTCAGTGATGCCATCCAGCCATCTCATCCTCGGTCGTCCCCTTCTCCTCCTGCCCCCAATCTCCCCCAGCAACAGAGTCTTTTCCAATGAGTCAACTCTTCAAATGAGGTGGCCAAAGTACTGGAGTTTCAGCTTCAACATCGTTCCTTCCAAAGAAATCCCAGGGCTGATTTCCTTCAGAATGGACTGGTTGGATCTCCTTGCAGTCCAAGGGACTCTCAAGAGTCTTCTCCAACACCACAGTTCAAAAGCATCAATTCTTCGTCACTCAGCCTTCTTCACAGTCCAACTCTCACATCCATACATGACCACTGGGAAACCCATAGCCTTGACTAGACGGACCTTAGTCGGCAAAGTAATGTCTCTGCTTTTGAATATGCTATCTAGGTTGGTCATAACTTTTCTTCCAAGGAGTAAGCGTCTTTTAATTCCATGGCTGCAGTCACCACCTGCAGTGATTTTGGAGCCCCCCAAAATAAAGTCTGACACTGTTTCCACTGTTTCCCCATTTATTTCCCATGAAGTGATGGGACCAGATGCCATGATCTTCGTTTTCTGAATGTTGAGCTTTAGGCCAATTTTTTCACTCTCCACTTTCACTTTCATCAAGAGGATTTTTAGTTCCTCTTCACTTTCTGCCATACGGGTGGTATCATCTGCATATCTGAGGTGATTGATATTTCTCCTGGCAATCTTGATTCCAGCTTGTGTTTCTTCCAGTCCAGCATTTCTCATGATGTACTCTGCATAGAAGTTAAATAAGCAGGGTGACAATACACAGCCTTGACATACTCCTTTTTCTATTTGGAACCAGCCTGTGGTTCCATGTCCAGTTCTAACTGCTGCTTCCTGACCTGCATACAGATTTCTCAAGAGGCAGGTTAGGTGGTCTGATATTCCCATTTCTTTCAGAATTTTCCACAGTTTATTGTGATCCACACAGTCAAAGGCTTTGGCATAGTCACCAAAGCAGAAATAGATGTTTTCTGGAACTCTCTTGCTTTTCCATGATCCAGTGGATGCTGGCTATTTGATCTCTGGTTCCTCAGCCTTTTCTAAAACCAACTTGAACATCTGGAAGTTCACGGTTCACATATTGCTGAAGCCTGCCTTGGAGAATTTTGAGGATTACTTTACTAGCATGTGAGATGAGTGCAATTGTGCGGTAGTTTGAGCATTCTTTGGCATTGCCTTTCTTTGGGATTGGAATGAAAACTGACCTTTTCCAGTCCTGTGGCCACTGCTGAGTTTTCCAAATTTGCTGGCATATTGAGTGCAGCACTTTCACAGCATCATCTTTCAGGATTTGAAACAGCTCCACTGGAATTCCATCACCTCCACTACCTTTGTTCATAGTGATGCTTTCTAAGGCCCACTTGACTTCACATTCCAAGATGTCTGGCTCTAGACTAGTGATCACATCATCATGATTATCTGGGTCGTGAAGATCTTTTTGTACAATTCTTCTGTGTATTCTTGCCACTGCTTCTTAATATCTTCTGCTTCTGTTAGGTCCAGACCATTTCTGTCCTTTATCGAGCCCATCTTTGCATGAAACATTCCCTTGATAGCTCTAATTTTCTTGAAGAGATCTCTAGTCTTTCCCATTCTCTTCTTTTCCTTTATTTCTTTGCATTGATCGCTGAAGAAGGCTTTCTTATCTCTTCTTGCTATTCTTTGGAACTCTGCATTCAGTTGCTTATATCTTTCCTTTTCTCCTTTGCTTTTCGCCTCTCTTCTTTTCACAGCTATTTGTAAGGCCTCCCCAGACAGCCATTTTGCTGTTTTGCATTTCTTTTCCATGGGGATGGTCTTGATCCCTTTCTCCTGTACAATATCACGAACCTCATTCCATAGTTCATCAGGCACTCTATCTATCAGATCTAGGCCCTTAAATCTATTTCTCACTTCCACTGCATAATCATAAAGGATTTGATTTAGGTCATACCTGAATGGTCTAGTGGTTTTCCCTACTTTCTTCAATTTGAGTCTGAATTTGGTAACAAGGAGTTCATGATCTGAGCCACAGTCAGCTCCTGGTCTTGTTTTTGTTGACTGTATAGAGCTTCGCCATCTTTGGCTGCAGAGAATACAATCAATCTGATTTCGGTGTTGACCATCTGGTGATGTCCATGTGTAGAGTCTTCCCTTGTCGGTAGCATAGCGGTTAGGAAGGCAGGTAGGAAGGCAGGCTAGGGTCCATAGGTCAGGAGTTTGAATCCCAGGCACCACTATGGATGACTGTAAATCTAGTGGGAGTGGTTATTAGAGGAACAAACAGCGGGCACAACAGATATGGACTCACAAAGGAGAGTGTCTTCATTGGTGTCCTTATGCAGCCCAGGGATACTTCAAAACACTTACCCTAGAGAAGGAGGATCAGCCAAAGAGGATATCACCCTGAGAACAAAGTTGGCCTTTGCTGTGAAGGAAACAATGGTGAGATTGTCTATAGGATTTGAATAAATAGGATAAGATGTGGTATGGGAGCCTTTCAAGAATGGAATAAAAATGAATTTTTATTTGGATTCCCCTCGTTGAATAAGGAAGTCTTTGTTGGTCTAGATCTAGATTAGAGATTTTCACGGTAGTGGTGGCAATTCTTTTTGTAAATGGGAGTGGTGGTCGTGGTTTAGTTGCTCAGTCATGTCTGACTCTTTGAGACCTCATGGACTGTAGCCCTCCAGGCTCCTCTGTCCATGGGATTTCCCAGGCAAGAATACTGGAATGGGTTGCCATTTCCTTCTCCAGGGGATCTTACCCAACCTGGGATCAAACCTGGATCTCCTGGAAGAATGGAAGAAATGATGTAGTGGGAGACTGGCATCCAGAGGCATCACATGGCTTTATTCTTACTCTGAGTACTGTCCTCTCTTTGCACCTACTCTAAGTACAGACTTCCCTTGTGGCTCAGCTGGTAAAGAATCTGACCGCAATGTGAGAGACCTGGGTTGGGAAGATCCCTGGAGAAGGGAAAGGCTACCCACTCCAGTATTCTGGCCTGGAGAATTCCATGGACTGTATAGTCCATGGGGTCGCAAAGAGTCGGACAAGACTGAGCGACTTTCACTTTCACCTTGAAACACCAACTCTAAGCCCTCTTGGTCCTTGGGTTAGAGAAAAGAAAGGGGGTGGTAAGCACCTAAAGACGGACGATTACCCAGGCCGTTTATCACAGAAGAGTGAGGTGATACTCTGCAACTGTCAGAGGACTTGCTGGGAAGAGTCGCAATCTTGCATGAAGGTCTCATATTAACCACACCCTCCTTTACAAGACCGCCTTATATTACCCATTGCTTTGGTTCTGAAATATCAAATTCTGGTGATGATAGCATTGACCAGCAGGGGGTGCCATACCCTCAAATTTCCTTTCCTGGACATTAAAGGTCACCTCAAAGGCTTTTCTGCCTCTGCAGAGAAGCGTAGACTAATTCTGAGTTCATCAAATAATTGAATTCTCGCGAGTATGGCATTGCCTAGATTGAGTATTCTCCTCATGAGATGGAGGCACTAACTTTCATCCACCCTTGCTCAGTTTCGCCCTGTGAGGGTCTACCCCAGGCAACTGCTCGCAAGCGTTCACCTTTGGCCACAAGGGGACAGGAGATGATCATGTGAATGGGTTAATAGGAATCCAGTACCTTTCATGGAAACCATCCCAACATATGTCATCTGCCTATGGAAAGTCAACATTAGTCTTCCCTGGTGGTTCAGACAGTAAAGAATCCACCTGCAATGCAGGAGACCTGGGTTCGATTCCTGGATGGGGAAGATGTCCTGAGGAAGGGCATGGTAATCCACTCCAGTATTCTTGCCTGGAAAATCCCGTGGACAAAAGAGCCTGGTGAGCTCCAGTCCAAGGGGTCCCTCAGTCCCATGGCTGAGGGAGTAACGCTTTAATTTTTCTTTTTTTCAAATCAAAATCACTTAGATTTTTCTTATGTTTATTGGTTTTAAATGCCATTTAAGGAAAACAGTCTTCAACTTTAACTCATTAACCACATTTTACCTTCAGACTGCAGAATTAAGGCAAGCAGAATTGTTATCACATTTTCTAATATTCAGTTAACTTATTAACGGATGAATTTTTCAACGCTTTTCAGTTAACCTTACATTCCTTTTTATGTTCTTCAAATTCCTCAGTCTGCTCTTAGGATCTCCTGGGAGACTTGGTGTGTTTGCTCCAGGCTGGTCCAGGCGCCGGTGGCTGCATGAGCCCAGCCTTTCAGAGGAGCCACCACGCACTGCAGTCTTGAGCCTTGGTCAGTATGACTGCACACACCAGCAACAGTTGCCATGGCCCCATCTGCTTCCCTGCCCAGGCACTGAGACGCACAACCCCCAGGATCAGCAGATCCTCCTGATCTAGTGGTCCAGCTGTGACCTTGGCTCAGAGGGCAGGGCAACAGGATGGACAAGAACTGTCTGGGCTTCCAGAGCCCAAGCTCCCAAGTTAGGACCAACTGCCTCTCAATCCCTCCCTCTCCTGACCCGCATAAGTACTGGAATCTGATTCAAACTTGCTTTATCCTTCAAAGCCCTTGAGGTAAAGACACAGTGGATTAGGGTTCCCCAGAGTTGGGTTCTGGACCTGGCAATGCTTGTGCAGCTTAAACAAGGCACCTGCCCTAGTTTCAGGAGAAGGACATGGCAACCCACTCCAGTATTATTGCCTAGAGAACCCCGTGGACAGAGGAACCTGGTGGGCTGCTGTCCATAGGGTCACACAGAGTCGGACACGACTGAGACGACTTAGCGTGCATGCATGCATTGGAGAAGGAAATGGCAACCCTCTCCAGTATTCTTGCCTGGAGAATCCCAGGGACAGAGGAGCCTGGTGGGCTGCTGTCTATGGGGTCGCACAGAGTCGGACACGACTGAAGCGACTTAGCAACAGCAGCAGCCCTGGTTTCACTCATGCCTAAGCCCCTTATGTATCTGAATCTCTTCGTTTAAATGCAAGCTCTTCTTCTCCCTGTTTGTTATCTCCCTCCAATGGCATTCTGCTCTCTCCTTCTACTGCTTTCTATCCTGCCAGCCTTTTCTCCATTTTGGCTACTACATATTCAAGAGATTCTTGGTTTAACATAACAGTTCATTCCCAGTCCTAAGTGAAGTTAAACTCTAGGATGCTTTAAAAGACACAGAGCTCCACCCTGCTCTCCCAGCACAGATCTGCTGGATTAGACATCAGTATTTCTAGAAAGCTCATCAGGCCATTTTCTTGGTGCACAGCTGGAGTCGAGAACCACCAAACGGAGGAAGTAGATTTGTAGAGGAATGTGGTCCTTGGAAAAGAGAGGCTTCAATATTAAGTGAACATAATAAGGGTAAGGTTACTCCCCCAAGGAAGGGAAAGCTGGTAACAAGGAGAATTAAACTTCTTCTCCACACTGATAAAAACTGGCAGAGATATATCTTTTTCTTTGATGTAGTTCTTTCTTTGATGTTTTATCTTCCCTTCTCCTAGGAAGAGAGGCGGGGCAGAATAAACATCAGGATGAAGAAGGCGAGCTGGGAGGGCAAGGGAGACTCAGCTGAGATGGGAATCTGAGGATCACCAACATAAACACAAGTCCTGACATCTCAGCTGGGTCCCTGGCAACCAAGCTGGCCACACAGGGGAGATTTTTGGGAGCCCAGCATCTGTTTCAGACCCTGGGAAGTATCACCAAGCCACAGAAGTTCTTCTCAGAAACTCTCACTCCTCCTGGTATTGCAAAACTCTTTCCCTTAGAATCCTGCCCTTCCCTAAAGTCCCCTTCTTCCAAAATGATCCCTTCCTTCTTCTACCACCAAAGAAAAATTTGTTCATGAGACCCGATTACTGCCATGATGTATGAATCTTGATTTGACAGTTGGTGATTAGTTTTCTTTGCCATCAAGGAGGTGCCATGGGTGTTGGTATATATAAACTCCTCCAAACTTTAGCATCTTACTGTGTATGTCAGTTGTGTCCAACTCTTTGCATCCCCATAGATCTGTCAGGCTCCTCTGTCCATGGAATTCTCCAGGGAAGAATACTGGAGTTGGTTGCCATTCCCTTCTCCAGGGGATCTTCCCAACCCATAGATCGAACCCAGATCTCCTGTGTTGCAGGCAGATTCTTTACTGTCTGGGCCACCAGGGAAGCCCTAGCATCTTACTAGATTTAGATAAATTAAACTATTTTAAAACCTTGATTATATGTTTATCATAGGCTAATGTGATAACAAATAGATGCAAATACATACACATACGTTTATTATTAAAGTTAGTGAGTTTCCTTGAAGGCAGGGGAGTTAAACTTCCTTAAGACATGATGTTTGAAATGCCCTCTGGAAAATGGGCTCTATATAAAGATAAGAACAGGCAGGCAGCAAGGAGGTTGAGGTGTCATAATTAATACTTTCACTCTGAGAAGAAAATTGACTGCAAAGCAGAGATAGATTGGAGAGAATTTGGAATGGAGGAGGCAGAGCAATGGTAGCTTGGACTAGTCTGCTCTAGAGATCATAAGATGAAAATAGATTTTAGAAAGATTTAGGGGTAAATATGCTTCCTGACCCTCATGGCTCAGACAGTAAAGAATCTGCCTGCAACGCAGGAGAATTGGGTTCGATTCCTGGGTTGGTTAGATCCTCTGGAGAAGGGAACTACCCACTCCAGTATTCTTGCCTGGAGAATCCCATGAACAGAGGAGCCTAGTGGGCTATGCAGTCCAAGGGGTCACAAAGAGTTGGACACAACTGAGTGACTACCAACACAACACACTAGTGATACATTGATTCTAACACATGAGAAATTATTATATGTCATGAATAACCCCCGGGTTTCTGGCTTATATATCTGGAATGAATTTGTCCAATTTTAGAGAAGAGTGCAACTTAAAGAAACTTAAATCAACCTTTGCTACTTGAAAGCACCATCAAGATTACAAAGATCTACAGACTATGATGCCAATCTAGTAAGGTCACCATATGCTAAAAAAAGACAGCATTTGGGATACTCTAGTAAGTATTCCCCTGGGAAATGCATATTTTCAAAATTAAGCAGTTAATAAGACATTCCAATTTTAAGTAGCTATAAAACAAACAAGAGTAGAGACAGGGCTAAGCTTTAGGACCTGTGTAAGACCCTGGCATTTGTAATCAAATTCTGACCTTGGAAGAATAAATGTTCCAAGCGAAATCACAGATCAAATACAAATGCCCAAAGCAAACCTGACTTATGGGCTGGACTGTTTGGTATTATGAGAGTTTGTTTTTACTTAGGTGTATGGAATTGAAGTCTCTTCTTGTGCTGTTGGGAAAGCTAAATTTAGGGTTTTTTCTTAATTTATTTATTTTTAATTGAAGGATAATTACAATATTGTGCTGGTTTCAGCCATACATCATCATGGATCAGCCATAGATACACATATATTCTCTCTCTCGTGAGCCTCCCTCCTACCTCCCACCCCATCCCACCCCTCTAGGTTGTCACAGAACCCCAGTTTGAGTTCCCTGAGTCATAGAGTAAATTCCCACTGGTATTTGTTTTGCATAAATTTAGGTTTCGTTATGTCTGTTAAATAAGATCTGTCCAATTTCGACTTAATCTGGGGAGGGGTTGGTGAAGTCACATACTTTCTCACAGTGAGCTGTGGTTGCAGATTTTGGTGCATTTCAAGGTGCAAGGCAAGGCCACATTTTTGTCCACCGAGGCCCAGATGTTTTTATACACCTTTGATTGAGTCCAAGAGAAATCAATTTCTGCTTGCTTTAATAGATTTCAAGACCTTGCTTCTGCACCTGCAGACGAGCCACTTTTTTAGCAAATCTGCAGGCTCATGGTCTTTCTCACTATTGTTTAGCCTACATCCTTCCCAGACTGAACAATAATATAGTCCTTAAACTGCTTATGCAAAGTGAAAGACTAGGCTTTTCCTCACCAAGTTCTTTGATATTATAGCTACTATATTGTGACTATGCTAACAGGCCACTAATTCCTTTGGGTCTCTGTTTTCTCATCTGTAAAATGAAGGGGTGTTTACCTAATGTCACTGCCAACAATTCTGGGATTCTATCTGTGCTTTCCAAACTCTGTGTCTAGAATATGCAACCTAGAGTTATTGAAAAAAAATTTTAGTTATCATCTATCTATGTTAAAACGTACTTTCATGGAATGACAGAATAGTCAGAGTATTCTGAATACTAGGTATTACATCAGTTTATTGGCATAGTGTACCCCCAGATTGATCAAAATACTCAGATGTAATATGTTTTCACACAGAGAGAGATTCCTGATCTCTCCATAGATCTACTGAATCAGAATCTCTAGGGAAACAGAAATAGGAATCCATGTTGTTCCTGTGATTAAATACATAAAATATTCATTTTATAAGGCTATACTTTCTTAGTGCAAGTTGGTATAAGGCTTGATAATTTCAATAACGTTTATCTCTAAACTGCATCACCATTTCTGCTTCTGGGTTTGTTCTCATGTCCTCCTTGTTCTGAAACTTCTTTTCCTTCTTCATAAGATCTAATCCACCAGTCAAAATCTTGACAGAGTCTTGCCGCTTGAGTAAGTAATAGCTCTGTGCAAGTATTTGGGCCAGGCACTGTGCTAAGTATCACTTCTGGCAATTGTCATGGTAACTCATAAAGCAGCTACTAATCTTACCCCCTTTGTACAACTGAGAACCTGGAAGCTTAGAAAAGTGAGACAGCCTAACCATCAATCTGCAAGTAAGTGGCAGACATGGGTCTGAATATGTTGTCACATTTATCTGCCACCCGCTCCATAGACCACTGTCCTTGCTCAGTGAACAACACAGCTCCCAAGCATCTTAATTCCCCTGAAACGTGAGGCCTGAACCCCACAAATGAGCACTTATTTATAGGTTTTACTATTCTCTCTCAGGGGCTTCCCGGGTGGTTCAGTGCATAAAGAATTTGCCTGCAATGCAGGAGACGCATGTTCGATCCCTGGGTCAGGAAGATCCACTTGAGGAAGGCATGGCAACCCTCTCCATCATTCTTGCCTGGAAAATCCTTGGGACAGAGGAGCTCAGAGGGTGACAGTCCATGGGGTCGCGAAAGACTCGGATACGACAGCACATATGCATGCGTTCTTTCCCAGAGGTCTCCTATCTACCCAACTAGACTTCAAATCCAGCAAAAACAGGGGTCCTTTTCTATAAATCCACATGGGAGACTCAGCTAGTATTTGTCAATTAATTAGATGTGAAGAAAACATGAAAATTCTGCAAGATGGTTTTAATGTTTAACTATAAAATAATATCAAGCAACAAAAGGAAATATCACATTCAGCTTTAACCTTTGTTCTAGAATTTCCTATATGAGTAGGAAGAATAGGTAGGGAACAGTTGGAACGGTGGAACTCTCTGCCGAAAGAGAACCATTTCCAAAAACCACATTTAGGTTCTTAGAGAACTTGGCCCATGCCCCTGGGACCACTATACTCTCTCTATGGGATCGTGCTGACCCAGAAAATACGAACAGTTTGGTCTTATAAAATCTATTTTGGTTCAAATCAATTCTATTTGAACAGAGCATTATGACTTCTTTTATAGAAATTATACCCTCAGATGTCAGACTCCTAATCTTCTAGCAGAGATTTGGGGTGAATAAATCGGGTGACATGATGCAGTCAGGATTTTGAATTAGGTCATTTTATATAATGGATGAAGTAGAATGTGTTTTCCTCTGTCTAAGGAACAAAAACTTTTTTTTTCCCACTTTTGGTGCTTAACATATTGGCTTCAACATTTGTAGCTAAAGATAAATTTAGAGAAACATTTGAAAATGACTTTTGACCTAAAGGGAATGCTATTTGAGGGCATTTAAATTCTCTTAAGTGAAAACTAAAGACATTTGCCAGAGTAAATGTGTACACTGCAGTATTAGGAGACTTCTGCTGATGGTGAAGTGTGAGTCTCTTGTCTGTTCTTTTCTTACTATATCTTATAATTTTTCGCAGCATACACTATGAGATTTCTAACAAAAGTTGAATGTATGTTACCAAATTTTCCAACCAAACGTTTTGAGAATTTAAAGCCACCCAGGAAACTCTTGGTTCACACAGTCCTTTGAGTATTGCCTAAGTAAGTTGGGGAAAGCTAGGATGCTAAAATAGATGATGATTATTATGGATTTAAAAATTAATGACTGGTGAATTTCTTTGAATCTCTACAGTGACTTAAATTGAAAAAGTGTCTTTTTTCTCAAGGGTAAAAATAGACTGTGAATTATGTGGGATTTGAATATTATTAATTTCATTGTCAACAGTTGCAACTCTTGGCAGTAAACATGTATAAAAGACAATAATCCACATTTCTTAAGTTCTTACAGAACTTTGGTTTGGAAAGTTAGTGCTCCTATGAAGTGGAAGATCTGTTCAAAGGAGTTACTCCAAATATAATTTAGGAAGCTTGTCTTGTCTCTAGAGCATGAAATACATATATTTAGTTAGATCCCATCAATTTTTCAAAATGTCGGTTAGAAATTGCATTTAATTTCCCTAAAGCCCCATCATTATAGTCTTGAATTTTCATGCTGTTATTGCTGTCAATTGCCAGATGCTCTCTGGGGTCCTACTGTAGGAATTTAAACTCAAGGATTGGCTCCAGTACTTATTTGCTTCTGCCCAGCTTTAAGATTCTAGACTGCACTTATTCTCTGAGTGCCTATTATGTACGGGGCATGGTTTGTGTTAAAGACTCCAAAATATTTTGGAACAATGAACTCAGAGAATTATTAGAGGGGTGCCCATTTTAATTTTATATATATTCGGTTTGGTATAAGTGACTTAAAAAATTACCTATATTCTGTCAACCCAGAGTATGTACTTGAGTAGTCACCCTAGCAGGAGACACTGTTTTTCTCAAGATATTGTCCTTGCTAAAAAAATTTTTTAAGATCTTATTTGAAATTGACCTACTGTCAGTTTGAGCTCAGAGGAATAAAACTCTCTGCTTCATGTCTCAGATCAAAATGGAACTCTACACCTTGATTATCTACTTTATTCTTCTGGCTTGGAGCTAAGTACCGTTTCATTGTTTTCAAAAATCATCCAAAGGAAAGATTGTATCACTCTTAAGGGTAGTACAAAGAGCAAGCAAAGTGTCCATAGACAATTCAAAGAAGTAGTTTCTCAAAGTTTACCTGGTGTGTAGCTAAGCACAAGCCTAGGATCAGGGATTCATCTCCCAAAAGAATTCTTTGAAAGACTGCATGTCCACTTGGTATTTTTTTTTCTTTTGAAGCCAGACACAGTATTTTATACTCACTGTCATGCATATAATTTACTTTTGCTATCATTTCTCAATCCAGATACATTTCTGAGAATAGTTTTGAGAGCTCTGTTTGATTTTTAAGAGCATCACACTGTGCCTATATCCTATGCTCTACAATGTGAAAGAAGGGGAATGACAGAGGATGAGGTGGTTGGATAGCATCACCAACTCAACGGACATGAGTTTGAGCAAACTCCTGGAGATTGTGAAAGATAGGGAAGCCTGGTGTGCTCCAGTCCATGAGGTCACCAAGAGTCAGACACGACTTAGCGACTGAACAACCAGAATGATGTGAAACATGGGTTATAGCTTCTGTCTTTCTTTGAAAGTCAAGTTCTTGAGGTAGGTTGCAATCCTACAGGCAAAGAATCATTAATACAAAGGCCCTGCTGAAGCATGAACTCAGGAATGTGACCATTGGTAGATGTCTGAATCATGTTTTAACATGTCAGAATTAACCTTTGAAGCACTGGATGGGAGACCCATCACAGAATTTGATTAGTGCAAACTTTCTTAGAGATCATGTAGTTAGCTCTCTGTATTCTTTTAGATGAAAAAAAAAAAATGATGTCTTAAGTTTACCTGACTTTTCTAAGATCACAGAAGTAATTTTCAGTCCTCAGAACTCTTAACGCCTCAACCCTTCAACTTAATAGTGTTAGTCGCTCAGTCGTGTCTGACTCTTTGCAACCCCATGGACTGCAGCCTGCCAAGCTCCTCTGTCCCTGGAATTTTCCAGACTTCAGCATAATACAGTTGCTCTATCTAAACTGCCCCAACACTTTGTTTTCTCAGAGTGAATGATCTTCAACACCATGTGTTCATGATTCCCTGTACATTTCCTTAGCAGTCTCCTTCTGTATAATTTATCATTGTTTATATATATATATATATATAAATATATCTCACATATTTTAATCTATAAATAGCTTGATTTCTACATAATGCATATCTTTGACTTTGCATTTCTTTGAAAAAAATTTTATTGGAGTATAGTCACTTTATTATACAATGCTGTGTTCCTTTCTGCTGTACTGCAAAATGTATTAGTTACATGTATATGTATACCCCTCCTCCTTGAATTTCCTTCCCATTTAGGTCCCTGCACAGCATTGAGTAGAGTTCCCTGTGCTATACAGTAAGTTTTCACTAGTTACGTATTTTATACATATAGTGTATACTTTTGTCTTTTCTTTTCTGATATTATCTACCCTATTAGTCAAAGTTTCCTTCTATATCATATATGGAGTAAAAATTTTGTTCATGGATTTTGCATATATACAAGAATTTTGTCCCTTCAATGTTGTCTGTTTAAATCAGATGAACTCCTTTTCATTCTTCATACCTCAGAATAAGTGTCTCATCACTGGGGAATTCTTCTCCAATCTCTCAAGCCAGGTGAGGTGCACCTATTATTAAACTCTGTTATCGGACACCTGCACTCCTTCTTTATAACTCTCAATGCATCAGAATGAATTATTCATACCAGACTTCCTCAGTAGACTCCAGGCTCCACGAAGATGGAGCCCTCTTCTAGCTTAGACTCTGACATTTCTCCAGCACATATGGTACACATGGCACTTATTCTGGCCAGTACTCTGGGTTGCAAGCTATAGAAATGCAATTCACACCAACCTATTCAAGAAAAGGCACCAATGGATCATGTAACTGGTGAATCTAGAACTAGAAATGGGTGATTTCATCCTAGCCATGTCTCTGGGCTCAAACTTTGTCCTTCGGCTTCTCTTTTGGTTGATTTTGCTCTTAGTCATGTTCTGCCTTTGTAGGGGCCAAGATGACTCTGGTTGTTTCAGGCTCATCTGATCCTCAGTACTCCATGTCTTAGAAAGAGATCATTTCAGCAAATACCACAGCTAGGGTTTTCATGGGTCTGCTTGGGTCAAGTGCCATTCATGGGTTCACAATCATAACTGAGGATTGCGGCAGTCTGCCTTACTTGGAGTCAGGAGACCTTCCAGAACCTAGGAGCAGAGGTCAACTCCATTCAACTCATAAGGATTCAGAGTAGGGTGAGGATGGTTCGCAAAGAGAGAAAAGAGATTCTTGAATCACAAAAGGGTGAATGGTTGCTAAGCGAGCAGAAACACTGATAACAATAACAGTGTGCTGTGTGTTTAGTTGCTTCAGTCATGTCTGACTCTTTTTTTTTTTAATGTCTGACTCTTTGAAACCATATGAACAGTAGCCCACCAGGCTCCTCTGTCCATGGGATTCTCCAGGCAAGAATGCTAGAGTGGGTTGCTATGCCCTCCTCCAGGGGAACTTCCCGACCCAGCCAGGCTGGTTCTTTACCACTAGCACCACCTGGGAAGCCAATAGTAATACTGGTACTAATAGTTATTTTTTATTAAGTGCTTTATGTGGATTTACTAATTTAAGATCTCCACTAATATGATCTGAAAATTGTTGTTGAGGGAGTAAATGAATGGAAACAAGATTTAATGTCTGGAACTTATGTTTCATACCTATGACGTACTGGTGATTTTATGATTATTACTATTCTTCACATTACCGTTACTGTTACTATTGACTTCTAAAAACTTGGCAGACTAAATTCCTGTACAGTTGTAAGTTGTTAAGAGATTAAAAATCTTTTATTAAAAAGTCATTTGAAGACCAACATCCTTGTAATTGTCTCTTGCGCTTTATGTTTAAAAAACTTTGTACATGTCTTTGTTTGCATCTTGCAATTTGCATCTCATTTCTGTCTTTTATTTTCTGATTTTAACCCAATTACCTGCTATCTCTTTGTGCTCTCTTGGGTAAGCTGGCCAAGTTTCTTTTTGTGATTTTAATTTGTAATTTGAGTGTTTGCATAGTCAACTCGGCTTCTTCTTGCTCCTTCTCTATTTATTTCAACCCTTGTGGTTTTTCTATTGTTCCTTTGAGGAAACATTCAGCTTTACTAGATGACTTTTCTGTTTAAAGTCTGGTCCAAAGAGATTTTGCTATTTTACAAAGCCTATTCATCTTGGCTTTCATTTTGTTATTAGTTTTCCTATTTTCATTTCCTCCATATTTTGCTTAAGTATTCTAAATTCCACACTAAGAACTTCCTGTTTTTCCATTGAGTTTTAAACTTTTGCAAGGAAATTTAGCTTTTAAAAAGTTCTTAAGCTGGGGTTGTGAACTCCCTGAGACTGTGCAAACTTCTGTGTAAGTGAACTTAGACACATTCTTCAGGTGAAAAGGTCTAGTGCTCATCAGAGTTTAAAGTTATCACCCATAAAGTTTTCAGAACTGTGGTGGCCTCACCACAATACTGCTGATAATTTGAACTGATCCTTCCTTCTCCCCCAAAAGGTAAGGGCTATGGCTTTTCTTCATGATTGTATCTTGACTTTTGGCTCAATTCTGTATGTAGGCTGGGAAGGTGATCAGTAGAAGGGAGCTCAGACTGTCTTGAGTCAGTGGCCCCCAAAGAACCAACTTCTCAGCAGGAAACAGTCTTTGAAGACTCCTCTTCTTGCCTGGAGAATCCCAGGGACAGGGGAGCCTGGTGAGCTGCCATCTGCGGGGTCGCACAAAGTCGGACACGACTGAAGCGACTTAGCAGCAGCAGCAGCAGCTGATACTTGCAAGCCCCCGTCAGGATGCAATCCCTCTCTTCCACCATGCTTTAATCTGAGAAGTAACACCCACTCTGTTTCCGTACTTCCCCCTCTCCCCTTTGGGATGTCAGTGACACATTATGTATGTTGTCTTCCCCTGTCCTTTGCTCATGCAGAACACTAGCTCTCTGTTAATTCTTATACTTAAATAGGTACATTTGTATTGAACTTGGATGTACAAAAGCCACATCAGCAGTGACCTCTTGTTTTTTCTTCTTTATGTTCATAATATTTTTTTAACACAAATGATGTCATTATGTTTGGGTGATGCTCTACACAAAAGCAAGCATTTTCAGTCCCTCCTGTGTGTGTCAGGCTGCCAGCACTGAGGCCCCCTCTTCCTCCCTCACTATTTACCCACCCTACTAGGCATCTTTTACCCTGGCCATCGCTGGCAGAACAGATGGGCTGAGATGTGGGCTGAGGCATGCAAGCTTTTCCAAGGCTGGATCCAGGTAGGGAGCATTGCCACAACCTTTCCATGGAGGAGTAAACCACGCTAAGTTTCAAACACAACAGACTACTCATAAACACCAAGTTTTAGGATCAGAGGTGAGATGGAGGTCAGTATTACAACCCTAAGTGTTCAGAAGCAGACAAAGAAGGAATCAAAGGGTTAGGAACTGGGTATAATGGACCAGAAGTATTGAGATGTATGGCTAGAATAGGCTGGATTAAAAAGTAAGAGGCAAGAATGAAAAGCCCTGTGATTCTTCCATATAATCTAAACTTTCCTCTGCATCATTACTGAGGGTGAGTGATTTGCTAATATATCCTCTGTGTGTGTGCATGTGCCCATGTGTAGTGGTGTAGCCAGGAATGAGATTAATATATGCATATTGTTGGCCAATATCACTGGGCCAACAAACCAAACATAAACTGATCTTCACTGATTAAATATTATGGCAACACATTCCTTGAAAATGTGCTTTTTTTTGTAACCTCAGTCCTTCAGAGATAACCACTGTTAACAGATTGGAATCTATTTGTCCAGATTCTTTCTGTGCATATGTTAAAATAAATGTAATGTGCCTGTACCCACGCACATGCATTTCATACAGAAATGAGACTATCCATAATCCTGTTCTGTAGCTTGTTTATTCAGTTACCAAGCATCTTAAGTATCATCATTTTAAAAATAAATCTTGAAAATAGAATATATGAATATTGCCTGAAAACTGTACTGAACAGAACTGGATCTGATTAGAGCTCAAAAGAAACACCAGGGAGAAATTAAAAAGACACTAATGATAAGTCTGAGACCACTTACTAGGATCAATTATTTCATTTTTCAAAAAGTAAAACTAATGCTGGCACACGATTAGAGATCATCTGCGCTTGATAACTGCAGGGACAGCCAGCTGACAGCTGACGAGTCACGATGTTGCTCTGAAGCCCACTTGTGTCACAGTCCCAAGGGGTTCCATTTGTATGTTATTTTTAAGTATTTTGGAGAATAGAGTTCAATTAGAGCAGAAAGTATGAGAGAGGGTGGAATAAACATTAGACGAAAGGCTGAAATTCTGCTAAGTTCAACTGTACACGCTTAAAATTTTGCTATCGTTGCCCTTGAAATCTAATCTTTAAAACTAGTTGTGATTATGAAAATATTCACATTTTATGAGATTAGTTTAACAGATTATACTGGGGCCATCGAGGTTGAGACCATGTGGGTAAAAATTAAAGAGTTGAAATCTCTATTTCCTTTCTGCCAGCCAGGTGCTCTTTTTGGTTAAACATTTATTGTTTGAAATAATTACAAATTTACCCCTCAAAAGTTGCAGGAATAGTACAGTGCCTGTGTAACCCCATTAACCAGCCTTCTCTGATGGTAACTAGCATCTTACATAACAACCATATATTATCAAGGGATTTCCCTGGTAGACCAGTCGCTAAGATTTTGCCTTCCAGTGCAGGAGGTGCGGGTTTGATCACTGGTAGCTCAGATGGTAAAGCGTCTGCCCACAATGCAGGAGACCCGGGTTCGATCCCTGGGTTTGGAAGATCCCCTGGAGAAGGAAATGGCAACCCTCTCCAGGACTCTTGCCTGGAAAATCCTATGGACTGAGGAGCCTGGTAGGCTACAGTCCATGGGGTTGCAAAGAGTCAGACACGACTGAGCGACTTCACTTATGGAGTTAAGATCACACATGGCTCATGGTCAAAAAACCAAAACATAAAATAAAAACAATATTGTAACAAATTCAGTAAAGACTTTAAAAAACGATCCACATAAAAAACTTTAATGAAAAAATGAAAACACATAATACGTTAGCAAAACCAGGAAACTGACATTAGAACAATACAACTAACTAGACTATAGATGTTACTTATACTTCACCAACTTTTGAATGTAATCATTATTTTCTTGGGGGAAGTGTATGTATATGACATTTTATTCCATATACAGATTTGTATAACCACCACAGCAATCAAGGTACAGGATTGCTAGGGAACTCCTGGTGTTACCTCTGTCTAGTCATATCTTTCCTTCCTTCTAGAAATGCTGGCAACCCTGATTGATTCTCCATTTCTATAATATTCCCTTTCCACCATCCCTTACTACCTTGCAGTCAATATCTTTGGGGGCAGATTTTCTCTGAAATGCGCATCTGGTCCTTTTCAGTCTTCCCCCTTTGAGGCATATAGTTCTTTGATCCAATCAACATAAAGATCCCTGGTTATCAGTGACTGATACTGCAAGGAGTAAAGTAAGCTGTGTTTAATCTAATGTCAATGAGAATCCAACTTAACTCATTTCACCCATTTATCTCTGAGGATACTGCAATTAATTGCCACTAAAGTAATGCTCAAAATTCTCCAAGCCAGGCTTCAGCAATACATGAACTGTGAACTTCCAAATGTTCAAGCTGGTTTTAGAAAAGGCAGAGGAACCAGAGATCAAATTGCTTACATCCACTGGATCATGGAAAAAGCAAGAGAGTTCCAGAAAAACATTTATTTCTGCTTTATTGACTATGTCAAAGCCATTGACTATGTGGATCACAATAAACTGTGGAAAATTCTGAGAGAGATGTGAATACCAGACCACTTGACCTGCCTCTTGAGAAATCTGTGTGCAGGTCAGAAAGCAGCAGTTAGAACTGGACATGGAAAAACAGACTGATTTCAAATAGGAAAAGGAGTACATTAAGGCTGTATATTGTCACCCTGCTTATTTAACTTCTATGCAGAGTACATCATGAGAAACGCTGGACTGGAAGAAGCACAAGCTGGAATCAAGATTGCCGGGAGAAATCTCAATAACCTCAGATATGCAGATGACACCAGCCTTATGGCAGAAAGTGAAGAGGAGCTAAAAAGCCTCTTGATGAAAGCGAAAGAAGAGAGCGAAAAAGCTGGCTTAAAGCTCAACATTCAGAAAATGAAGATCATGGCATCCGGTCCCATCACTTCATGGAAAATAGATGGGGAAACAGTGGAAACAGTGTCAGACTTTATTTTTTGGGGATCCAAAATCACTACAGATGGTGACTGCAGTCATGAAATTAAAAGACGCTTACTCCTTGGAAGAAAAGTTATGACCAATCTAGATAGTATATTCAAAAGCAGAGACATTACTTTGCCAACATAGGTCCGTCTAGTCAAGGCTATGGTTTTTCCTGTGGTCATAAGTGGATGTGAGAGTTGGACTGTTGGAGCACCGAAGAATTGATGCGTTTGAACTGTGGTGTTGGAGAAGACTCTTGAGAGTCTCTTGGACTGTAAGGAGATCCAACCAGTCCATTCTGATGGAGATCAGCCCTGGGATTTCTTTGGAAGGAATGATGCTAAAGCTGAAGCTCCAGTACTTTGGCCACCTCATGCGAAGAGTTGACTCATTGGAAAAGACTCTGATGCTGGGAGGGACTGGGGGCAGGAGGAGAAGGGGACGACCGAGGATGAGATGGCTGGATGGCATCACGGAGTCGATGGATGTGAGTCTGAGTGAACTCCGGGAGATGGTGATGGACAAGGAGGCGTGGCCTGCTGAGATTCATGGGGTCACAAAGAGTCGGACACGACTGAGCAACTGAACTGAACTGAATGCATCATAATTCTGATCTTCACCTGATGTTCTCCCTATGGGTGTTTTCATGTCTTTTTTTTTTTTTTTTGTATGTATTTCTCTGTGTCTAAAATTCCCCTTTTTATAAGGACACCTATCATTTTGGATTAGGGTCCTCTCTAATCCAGTTTCCGCCAGTGGAGGAAGCTAGCTGATGGTCACATAAGCTCTCTCTGCAATATGTTTGTGAATTTATAATTATTTAAAAATAATACATGTTTAACCTAAAAGAGAGCTTGACTGGGAGAAAGGAGATAGAGATTTCAATTATTTAATTTCTACTCACAAGGTCTCAATTTTTTATCTAAATGGCCCCAGTATACTCATCTGTTAAACTAATCTCATAAAATGTGGATATTTTCATAACCACAGCTAGTTTTAACTTGACCTCATTTTAACTTGATTACCTCTGTAAAAATTTTACCTCCAAGTAAGGTTGAATTCTGAGATATTGAAGGTTAAGACTTTTTTTGTGGGACTTTTTTTTTTCCGATCCATAACAATAAACATTCAAGAATCATGACCAGGATATTTTGGCAAACAGAGTACAAGGAAAATAAATTAGACATGATAGTAGAAAAGTGGGGGACTGTGGAAGAGAATGCTTCCTGATTTATTAAATTAATAAATTCTGAATCTTCAGGATGTGACCTGAAAAGAGATGCTCCAAAGGGCAGACATGGCAGCCTTGACCTGGACCTTTGACTGTCACCTTCTGCCTAGTAGTGACTCTACATGATCACTCCAGGAAACCAGTGCTCTGTTGGTCAGATCTCTGTCCCAAATCTGAATGCAGTTAAACAACACTCAGAGCAGCCTTTATATATACCAAGGGGAAAAGGAAAGCAAGAAATCCAGAAGTTTACAAAAGAAAGTGAAAGTTGCTTAGTTGTGTCTGACTCTTTGTGATCCCATGGGTAGTCCATGGAATTCTCCAGGCCATACTGGTGTGATGGGTAGCCATTCCCTTCTCCAGGGGATCTTCCCAACCCAGGAATCAAAGCAGGGTCTCTGGCATTGCAGGCAGATTCTTTACCAGCTGAGCTACCAGAGAAGTTTACAGATGAAGGTTAAATGCTGCATGTTTTTAAAAGAATAAGTTTCAGATCCTATGCCGCTGTATCTCTTGCAATAGAAACAAGTATGCTAAGAGGACTGCAGAGAGGTGATCTTTCTTACTTGTGCGTGACCATGATGGTGTCACGATGTCTAAGTGATGGCTTCCAGATGACCTGTTTTGCACTCTGTCTTAAGATGTTTTTATAAACTGAATGTTTGTGCTGCTCCTTCCCAAAATTCATATATTGAAGCTCTAACTCCCAGTTTGGCTGTATTTGGAGTGCTAAGTGCTAAGTCACTTCAGTTGTGTCCGACTCTCTGAGACTCAGTGGACTGCAGCCTGCCAGGCTCCATGGAATCCTCCAGGCAAGAATACCAGAGTGATTGCCATGCTCTCCTCCAGGGGATCTTCTCAACTCTGGTATTGAACCTGCATCTCTTATGTCTCCTGCATCAGCAGACAGGTTCTTTCCCACTAGATCCACCTGGGAAGACTGTGTATTTGGAGACCAGGTCTCAAAGGCAATAATTAAGGTTAAATAAGGTGTGCCCAACATAATTTAGTCATGTCTGATTCTTTGTGACCCATGGACTGTATAGTCCACCAGCCTCCTTTACCCATGGCAGGATTGGCACAGTTTATCTGGTGCTCATCTCCTAGCCTCCGTCTATCTAGAGGTGCCATCCTCACAGCCTTTACCTGGGAACTCCCACCCATATGTTGATACCTGCATGGAGAAATCCAGGAAAGATCCCCTCCCTACAGCTCACTTCGATTCTATCTAAGTTCTTGTTTCTGTTAGGAGAGATACATCTCTTTCCAATTAATATTGAGACTGATCTCACCCTTCCAATGAGTGGTCCCCTCCCGAAAAGAGGTCCAAGAAAATGAGAGTTCTTTATGCTAGTTGATCAGTTGTGTCCGACTCTTTGTGACCTCATGGATTGTAGCCCTCCAGGCTCCTCTTGTCTGTGGGATTTCCCAGGCAAGAACACTGGAATGGGTTGCCATGCCCTCCTCCAGGGGATCTTCCCAACCCAGGGATCAAACCCAGGTCTCCAGCATTGCAGGCAGACTCTTTACCGTCTGAGCCACCAGGGAAGCCCAAGAATACTGGAGTGAGTAGCCTATCCCTTCTCCAGGGGTTCTTCCTGACCCAGGAATTGAACCAGGGTCTCCTGCATTCCAGGCGGATGCTTTACCAGCTGAGCTACTTATACCTCTACAGTAAATGTAAGCCTACCCAGAAAAGCTTGAATGCTTAAAATAAAAATGGGAGGCCTGGTTTTCCAATAGGATGACCCAACTTTCTGTTTCTTTATTTAAGCTAATTTGTTTTAAGTTAGAATGATTGCTGGACTATAGACCAATAGATCATAGATTTATAAGAGATGCCACATCATTTGGGACATTATCTAGAGGCAATAGTCAATGAAGATTGGAGAACTTTTAAAATAATTTTTTCAAAACCAGTTTTGAATATGAGAGATTGCTTTTGTATTTTCTGTTTCCCGGTGTTTTCTAACTTTGCATGTTTCCCTTTTGCTAGATTTAAAATAAAGCAAAATATTAAATAATACCAAAAATAAAAACTAGAAGTCTAAGCTAAAGAGTTTTTTTTTTTTAATCACACTTCTAAAAGGCATTAAGTGGAAGAAGGGGATGGCAAATAAAACTTAGTGACCATATTATCTATAATTTACTAACTTCTCATTTTGACACAAGCACTGTTCTAAGCATTTTGTGTGGACATGCTTGTTTCATCATATAATCAGGAAATCTTAAAAATAGGAGGTAATATGAAAAAATTTATAACATTTTAAGAGTTTTATAGAAAAGTGGGTTTTGTGTGCAAAGTAGGTGGCTGAGAGTATCACATAGATATAAAATTGGGGAAGAATAAAGACTTATAGAACATTTAGAGGATAATGTAAATTCATTTGAACAACCTTCAGATGCAGGAAATTTAATAGAAAATGTGAACATAAAGATAACATTTTTAGCTCTTTTGATGCACTGGGTCTCAGAATAGGGAAGGTTATGAAATGGAAAACTTGTGAACCTTGATACAATCAGAAAAAATAACAGCTCTTTTAGGAGATTAGGGAAATAAAAGCTTTTTGAGGAATGCCATAGATTCAGGGGTATGTCCCTGAGACTGGGATCCCTAACTGAGGCTGTGTCACCCAGCAGGTCACGCTGTTCTAATTCAGCCTGGTGAGCTGCCAAAGATACTACATGCAAGAACAGCTGTCTGCTAGGTGAGGGGATGGGTGTGTTTTATAACTTCTATCAATTTTTTAGAAAGCTTTTTAATTTGAACTAATATAGACTTATAGGGAGATGTCAAAAAATGTACAGAGACGTCCCATGTTTCCTTCATCCAAGTTTCTCCAATGTTAGCATCTTTAGGATGGTATGGCATCAAAAACTGACATTAGCAGAATACAGTGAGCTAGACAACAGATTGCATTTGGATTTAACCAGTTTTATATGCACTTTTTTGGGGGATTGACATCTGCAAATTGAAAATACTCAATACTGAGTTCCTCAAATCTTCATGGGCAATGTCTCCAATACTTGCCTGCTCTCCATCCCTCCTCCCTCCTTCCTTCCCTCATTCTCTACTTCCCTCCTTGGCTTCCATCCCTCCACATGAGAACCAGTTTAGTATCAGGCACTGTGCTCTGTGTTGAAAAGATTGGTGAAGGCAGACAGTCCTAGCAGGTCCTTCCTTCATTGCCCCCATCCCCCATTACTCCATCCCCACTAGTCCCCTCCCTCATCCTCATTCAGACTCTTCCTAGGATTTCTGATGGGTTTTCCAAACTTTTGTCTCCTGCAACCTGGTCATTCTTACATACAGATCCAGATGAATCCTCCTAAAACAGTTCTTATCTATTGCTTCTTTTTCTAAAGTACTAAAACTCTTCATCACCAACAGAATTATTGTACTGCATATTTGGAAGTCACTAAGAGAGTAAATCTTAAAAGTTATCATTACAAGGAAAAGAAAATTTTGTAACTATGTGTGGTGACAGATGTTAACCAGACTAATTTTAGTGATCATTTCCCTATATACACATATATATATCAAATCATTATGTTGTACACCTGAAGTTGAAACATATAATATGTATGTCAATTTCACCTCAGTAAAAATGCTTAAATATAAAAATAAATCTAAGAATCTTGAAATCATATAGACTATATTCTCTCACAACTAATTAAGAAATATATACAAAAATTTTTTTAAAAAAAAACTGAAAGCCATTCAGTCATGTCCGACTTTTTGTGACCCCATGGCCTATACAGTCCGTGGAAGTCTCCAGGTCAGAATACTGGAGTGGGTAGCTTTTCCCTTCTCCAGGGAATCTTCCCAACCAAGTGATCAAATCCAGGTCTCCTGCATTGCAGGCAGGTTCTTTATCAGCTGAGCCACAGGGAAGCCCATTTAAAAAACAACAACAACAACAACAACAGAATTAGCTAGAACAGTATGTATTCAGTCCTCGTTATGGAACTTGCCTTCTAGGCTGACTCTACAAAGTGCTATTTTTGATCCTCCCTGCATGTTTTTCCCTCCAGTAACTGTAAACCGTATATTAAAAGACGAGACGTCACTTTGTCAACAAAGGTCGGTCTAGTCAAAGCTATGGCTTTTCCCATATTCACATATGGATGTGAGAGTTGGACCATAAAGAAGGCTGAGAACTGAAGAATCGATGCTTTTGAACTGTGGTGTTGGAGAAGACCCTTGAGAGTCCTCTGGACTGCAAGGCGATCAAACCAGTCAATCCTAAAGGAAATCAACCCTGAATGTTCAATGGAAGGACTGATGCTGAAGCTGAAGCTCCAATATTTTGGCCACCTGATGGGAACAACAAACTCATAGGAGAAGACCCTGATGCTGGGAAAGGTTAAGGGGAAGTGGACAAGGGGGCAACAGAGGATAAGATGGTTGGATGGCATCACCAACTTAATGGGCATGAGTTTGAGCAAACTCTGGGAGATAGTGAAAGACAGGGAAGCCTGGCGTACTGCAGTGTATGGAGTTGCAGAGTTGGACACAACTTAGTGACTGAAAAAGAGCAATAACAAATTGTAACCCTCTTGAATGACACCTCTTCCATGAGATTTCTCTAAGCAGATGCAACTTTTCCTTTCTTCCAGTGCTCCCGGCCAAGTATTCTGTTTGTATTCTCTAACTTGTGTGGTGTCACATGGTTACATCCCTGCCTCTAGATCATACTCTCCTCCTTCAGGATGGAGCTTCAACATCATTTTTTTTTTTCAGTTTTTGATTAATCTCTAGAGAAGAAACATAGATTTGCGGGGCTTCCCTGGTAGCTCAGATGGTGAAGAATCTGCCCGCAGTTTGGGAGACCCAGATTCCATCCCTGGGTCAGGAAGATCCCCTGGTGAAGGAAATGGCAATCCACTCCAGTATTCTTGCTTGGAAAATCCCGTGGACAGAGAAAACTGACAGGCTACAGTCCATGGGGTTGCAGAGTTGAGCATGACTGAGTGACTTCACTCTTTCTAGAGAAGAAACATAGTTTTGTAGTCAACATGTTACTGAGTCCAACCTCGTACTGCTCGTCCCATGACAGGCCAGTAAACCGAGGGAGACAAGTTGTTGGGGTAAGGAATAGTGAGTGATTTTATTCGGAAAGCCAGAAGACCAAGAAGGTGGCCTAGTGACTCAAGGAACTATCTTGCAGGAGTTTCGGTACTAGTTTCTTTTATAGAACATGATATGGGGGAAGTAGGGAGGCAAAGTAAAAAAGGTGATAAATTTGGAGGAGGTATGTTAATTTCTTCCTTCCTGCAGGCATTCGTAAGTGAGCCTGGTCAGGGTCTTTCCTATTAGCTGAACAAAGGCATTTTAGCTTAACTAACTCAGACATAGGAGGCAGGGTTTCCAGTGATGGGTCATTATAGGCAACATTTCTTTAGTGATTAACTTGTAGCAAAAGCAATAGAATATAAAGGTTAGAGTAAAAAAGTAAAGAAACTGATCCAATATGGAGTCAGATTTGTTGTTCCCTATTATTAACAGGAAGACAGATCTTCACAACTGCCCCTCTTCTCAGCCTCTGCCACTTGTTATCTTTGTGACCTGTAGCCCTACAAGGAGGCTGCTATGAGCTCCAAGTCTTTTGGAGCTGATGTGCCTATGTCCTGGGGCCTGGCACAGAAAATACTTGTAAAAGCAAATCTTCAAGGGTGGAGAAAACTGTCTTTCTAAACAAAGAAGTAGGTTTTATAAATATGACTGTCTTTCAATGAGTTAGAGATGCCCAGTTAATGATCTTTCTTAACACTCTAAAACCAGTCTGAACCAGTCAAGTTCAGAATCCTCTGAGATTAGAGTCATTTTGAGAATGTTGCTACCACTAACTCTTGACAACACATGCTGAGAATAACAAGGTCAGGGTGTGGGGTAGAAACTCCCAACTCCTTCTCACTGCACGCTTTGTTTCTTAGGGTCTGAAATAGCTGCACTGCTCAGATTTGCTTCCTGCCCCCTCTCCTCTCTATAGTTGTTGTTCAGTTCCTAAAATTCTTTGCAACCCCTTGGGCTGCAGCATGCCAAATATCTCCTGGAGTTTGCTCAAATTCATGTCCACTGAGTCGGTGATGGCCCCCAACAACCTCATCTTCTGGCGCCCCCTTCTCCTCCTGCCCTCCATCTTTCCAGAATCAGGGTCTTTTCTCTCCTCCATACGTCTGGATATTTTAGTTGTGTGGAATCAGATGAGGGCTACACTTCCACTCCTTTCTTCTTTGGAAGTAACTGTTGGAGCCAATTCTTTATTGTTTCTAATTCAAGGAAGACTTGGCTTATGATTTGCATAGCTGTCACCTAATTTGCATATTGCGCACAAATCTTTCTTTTATTACCCTGAAAAACTGAGTTGAATCTATACACATTTTGATCTCTTTAAGAGTATACCAGGCCCTTGTTTTCTCAGGACTGAACAGTTATCGGGGACATAAGCACTTCTCTGTATTTTAAACCGAATGAGTTAACTACATGTCCACCTTCTTACTCAAAGGGTTTGCTTACTTTGTAAGGAGTGTGCCAGGTCTCCAATTCGGCTGGCTGGAGCTCTCTGCAAAGATGGCAATCATTCCAGGACTTGGAAGCCAAATATTATGTGGCTAGCCTCCAGCAATCTGGAAAACAGTTTAGAGGTTACTTTTGAGGCTGATAAAGGCGTTCTGCAAGAAGGCCAAGATCATGCAATCTGACCTTTTGCAAACTTATGGGCCTTGTATCAGAAAAGTTTGCCTAAAAGTGAATGTTCAAGTGCCTTGATATTTTCTGAGGAATCTTTCTAATGAATAATAATGATAATAATGAGATAGGAATAACAACTACTGCAAACCAAGGGCTCATCTTGTCCCAGACCTTATACTAACAGCTTCATATTGTTTCTCCTGGAAATGCTCACAGTATCTCTATGTTAGCCCTATTTTTATAAATGAGAAGCCCATGCCTAAAAACTTTAAATCACAAGATCCCTGAGGGGATGAGTTAGTATTTAAATCTAAGTTTCTCTAAAAGCCATGTCTTAATTGTCCTGATGGTAAGTATTACAATTTCTCAAATACTTAAAATAAGACTCTAAATTAATTAAATTATTTCATCTTTATTAGCTTTTCTTTACTTTAAGAGTTAAAAGTCATGCTGTTATGGGGAAAATATCAAATTTATTGAGCATCCACTATGAGTCAGGCACTGTGATAAACACTTCCATTCATTTTATCTCATTTACTCTGAATAGTCACACTTGTAGATAGGCATTGTTATATCCAGGCTTAAAGAAATGAAAACAGATGATCAGAGAGGCCAAGTAACCTACCTGTGGTTATAAAGCCAGTATGTCATGGAGCTAAGATGGGGGCTCTTTCTGCAAACAACCACATAGTAGTGACTTCTTGGGAGAATCTTTAAAGGGAACGCATGTGTCCATCAAAATTCAAACCTTACTCTGGGCTTCCCTATCAGTCTAATGGTTAAGACTTCACCTTCCAATCTGGGAACTAAAATCCCACATGCCTTGTGGCCAAAAAACCAAAACATAAAACAGCAACAATACTGTGACAAATTTAAAGACTTTAAAAATGGTCCACATGAAAAAAAGCTAAAAACAAACAAACAGAAACTCAAAACTCTATGGATACTGAATTTAAAAAATTCACACTCCAGCTTCTTTTCCTCAGCATTGATTGGCTTGGTGGTTTTAATATATTATCCCTGATAATTTCTTGGGGTATGCTTTGGAGCTAGGAAGCATGGTCAAGGATAGACATTTCTCACTGATGCCTGATTTATTTTTTTAAGTTACCAGATTATTGTTATTTATAAGAGGATGTATTATACCTTTTGCTTCATGACTAAAACTTCATAACATTCTTAGAAATATGTGGGTTGGTAACTACAAATTTAAAATCTGTACAGCATGAAATTTTCGTAGGTTAAAAAATAAAAAACCTAACTTTTATTCTGAAAAGAGACAAAAAATAGATTGGGGGGATTTTTAAGCACCCCAAGGAAGGATGAGAAGTTTGGAATCTGTGTGGCTTTCTTTATCTTGAACTAATTAATGTGTAGCTTCTATGTGAAAATTAACATGTCCTTTGAAGAGCCTGGTAGAAGAAGTGAGGATATTTGTTAATTCCCTGATACCTAGTGAGATGTCATGTACACATCTGACCCTTGGCAAACTATGGACCCTTACGCTTCTTCCTTTACTCAACCCAACACTGCTAATCCATTGTTGCCTTTCACTCACTCAGTTGCGTCCCACTCCTTGCAACCCTGTGGACTGCAGCACACCAGTCTTCTCTGTCCTTCACTATCTCCCAGAGTGTGCTCAAACTCATGTCTGTTGAGTCGGTAATGCCATCCAACCATCTCATCCTCGCTAGCCCCTTCTCCACTGCCCCTCAATTTTCTGCAGCACCAGGGTCTTTTCCACTGAGTCAGCTCTTAGCATCAGATAGCCAAAGTTTTGGAGCTTTAGGTTCAGTATCAATCCTTCCAATGAGTATTCAGGGTTGATTTCCTTAAAGATTGACTGTTTTGATCTTGCTAATTCATGCATTATAATAATGGCTTTGACTCTGTGGATCACAAGAAAATTGTGGAAAATTTTTTTTGTATTATTATTATTATTTACTTTACAATATTGTATTGGTTTTGCCACACATCAACATGAATCTGCCACTGGTGTACACGTGTTCCCAATCCCGAACCCCCCTCCCACCTCCCGTGCAAAATTCTTAAAGAGATGGGAATATCAGACTACTTTACCTGCCCCCTGAGAAGTCTGTATGCAGGTCAAGAAACAATAGTTAGAACTGAACATGAAACAACAGACTGGTTCCAAATTGGGAAAGGAGTACATCAAGGCTGTGTATTGTCACCCTGCTTATTTAACTTATATGCAGAGTACATCATGAGAAACAATGGGCTGGATGAAGCACAAGCTGGAATCAAAATTGCCGGGAGAAATATCAATAACTTCAGATATGCAGATGATATCACCCTTATGGCAGAAAGCCAAGAAGAACTGAAGAGCCTTTTGCTGAAAGTGAAAGAGGGGAGTGGAAAAGTTGGCTTAAAACTCAACATTCAGAAAACAAAGGTCATGGCATCCGGTCCCATCATTTCATGGCAAATAGATGGGGAGACAATGGAAATAGTGACAGACTTAATTTTCTTGGCTTCCAAAGTCACTGCAAGTGGTGACTGCAGCCATGAAATTAAAAGATGCTTGCTCCTTGGAAGAAAAGCTATGACCTACCTAGACAGCATATATTAGAAAGCAGAGACATTTCTTTGCCAACAAAGGTCTGTCTAGTCAAAGCTATGGTTTTTCCAGTAGTCATGTATGGATGTGAGAGTTGGACCAAAAAGAAAGCTGAATGCCAAAGAATTGATGCCTTTGAACTGTGGTGTTGGAGAGGATCTCTTGAATAGCAAGGAGATGAAACCAGTCAATCCTAAAGGAAATCAACCCTGAATATTCTCAGTGGATGCTGAAGCTCCAATACTTTGACCACCTGATGCAAAGAGCTGATTCATTTGAAAAGACCTTGATGCTGGGAAAGATTGAAGGTGGGAGGAGAAGGGGATGACAGAGGATGAAATGGTTGGCTTGCATCACTACTTAATGGACATGAGTTTGATTAAACTCCGGGAGTTGGTGGTGGACAGGGAGGCCTGGTGTGCTGCAGTCCATGGGGTCTCAAAGAGTCAGACACGACTGAGCCACTGAACTGAACTGAACTGATAGTAATGGTTATATTCAGAATGAAACCAAATTCCCCAAAATACTACATGATGAGAGATGGTTCCTCCTTTCATTATTGCAGCTAAAGTTAAAGGGGTTCCACTCTAGGAGAATTTCTTGAAGTATGGCTCAGGAATGTGTGTTATCTGGAATGTGTGTTAAAAATGCAGACTCCTTGACCTCATATTAGACTCTGCTGTGGGAGGGTCCCTCGGGTGATTTTTATGCGGAATGGTATTTAAGACCTTATCTTCCAGTCTTCCATACTAACTACTCATGTTCATCCTCATTCCTCGCCTTAATACCACAAAAAGGAAAGCCTTAATTGCGTTAACTGAACTGCACCTATCTTTTCCTCATGTTCAGTTTCACTGTAATCCTTTATATGTTAATAGTCAGCTTCTGATTTTCTCTGCAAAGGTGACATTCTCTGTCCATGGAATTCTCCAGGCAAGAATACTGGAATTCCATTCTTCAGGGGATCTTCCAGCCCAGGGATCTAATCCTAGAATCCTGAATTGCATATAAATTCTTTACCATCTGAGCCACCAGGGAAGCCCAAAGGTGGCATTAAGGATGCCTAAATGCACAGACAATTCAACATATATAATTCAGTCAACACATTTGACCTTCACACACACTAAAGCTTTTATAATTTCTAATACAGTAGGTAGCAAATTTGAAATAGTGATTTATCATCTTTTTTTTTTTTTTTTAACTTTTTGGCCACGCCATGTGGCATGCTGAATCATAGTTCCCTGACCAGGGATTGAACCCATGATCACTGCAGCAGAAGCATGGAGTCTTAGCCATTGGGTTGCTGGGGAAGTCCCCTGATTTATCATCCTTTTAAAGACTTTCTTCTGATGCTGATGATCAACAAAAGAGGAAAATATAGGCATTCAAATGAGAGAAAAATAGGATGCTATATGTGTATGCGTGTCCTGCCAGAGTGGTGTTAGTTAGGAATACTGCTGGGATGTAATTGGGAGGGAACCCAGTCTGCATTCCTCTGTCCACAGTAATTTTTTTTTTCCCTGTGTGAAAGAAAATACAGGAGATTGCTTTGGGTGCACTTTGTAATTTCTGAGACTCTTTCCCCTAGAGACAATAGGTGTTGACCTGAGCACTTTCCTGCTGGATGAATCAAAATGATGTGCGTAAAAAGAGAATTATTAAGCCTGAAAGTGATACAGAGCCTTTCCCAGCCTCCGTGGGAGTGTAGCTGGCTCTCTTTTTTCTGCATTTGCTGGTGGAAATAGGGTGGGGCACAATTGGAAGGCCAAGCTGTACTCTGCAGTTAAGCCTGCAGTTAATATGAGCATGAACGGTCAACTTCTCCCAAAAGTAGGAAAGCTGAACTTCAGTTGTTAGAGTCAGCCAGACCCACAGAACGCTGATTTACTGCTCAGCTGAACAGACACTACACTGCTTCCTAATTAAAGCCCAGGGATCTGTTTCTGTCATGAAGCAGTGTTTTACTGTCCAGTCACTTCCTCTCTTTCCCGCCTCAAAAACCCCAAGCCAAACCAAACCCAAACAACTCCCCCCCGCTACCCAGAACTCCCGAAATAGATACCTCAGCATGTTATAATAATAGAATACCCTTGCTAATAGGGGTGTTCAGAAGAAACATTCCCATTTCCTAAATGCTATATGGTTGCCAAAATATATTTTTCTTTCTAAGAATAACTGAGAAGGCGCTTTCATGACTTTTAACAAGTGAGGTGAGAAAAGTCACACGTTTCTGCCCAAATCTTGTTTCAACTGGGTGACAACATTTCAGGTGGCTATTCTTTCATGAAAGAGTGTCTATAAGTCAATAAGTTGGTCAGTCATAGAGTGTTAGAATGCCTCTCAGTCTCCCATAAAAACATCCAACCCACCTCCTGGGCCTCCCTTAACTGTCTTTGTTTTATATATATATATATATATATATATATATATATATATATATATATATATATATTTTGCTTTTTACTGAATTATTTTATTTCTATAATGCTTATCACAGTAGAAGCTCACCAATCTGAGCTTGATTCAACCAAAGAAATAGTTATGTATTCCAACACTAGAGAATTGTCTTGATAGACAGTGGCATTTTTCTCAGGGATGTTCAGGGGTGATTCTGCCTATATATTGTTTTTGATTTATATGCTGATTCTAAAACTTAACTCATTTGTCAGATGTTAGAGTCATTTGTTTTTCAAACCTTCTTGTTAGAGTTGACAAGGATCTTTCACCCCTGTAGTTCTTGACACATACTTTGTATTAAGTGATCTGAAATATGGAGCTGCTTGAGGTCTCATGTTAACTGTTTTCACTCAAGTTCTACCTGCACTCCTGAGTACTAACGATCGAGTAGTGTTAGTGTTAGTCACTCAGTCGTGTCCGACGCTTTGAGACCCCATGGAATGTAGTCCACTAGGCTCCTCTGTCCATGGAATTCTCTAGGCAAGAGTACTGGAATGGGTAGCCATCCCCTTCTCCAGGGGATTTTCCCAACCCAGGGACTGAACTCAAGTCTCCTACATTGCAGGCAGATTCTTTACCATCTGAGCCACTAAGGAAGCCCAGAATCACCTAGAGACTTAAATTTTTTTTAACTTAAAAAACAATGCCTGAAGTCACTCTCAGACCAATTGATGGACTGTCTGGGATTAGGGTCCAACAGAAGAACTGTACAAAACAGATCTTCACGACCCAGATAATCATGATGGTGTGATCACTCATCTAGAGCTAGACATCCTGGAATGTGAAGTCAAGTGGGCCTTAGAAAGCATCACTATGAACAAAGCTAGTGGAGGTGATGGAATTCCAGTGGGGCTGTTTCAAATCCTGAAAGATGATGCTCCAAAAGTGCTGCACTCAATATGCCAGCAAACTTGGAAAACTCAGCAGTGACTACAGGACTGGAAAAGGTCAGTTTTCATTCCAATCCCAAAGAAAGGTAATGCCAAAGAATGCTCAAACTACCACACCATTGCACTCATCTCACATGCTAGTAAAGTAATGCTCAAAATTCTCCAAGCCAGGCTTCAGCAATACGTGAACTGTGAACTCCCTGATGTTCAAGTTGGTTTTAGAAAAGGCAGAGGAACCAGAGATCAAATAGCCAACATCCACTGGATCATGGAAAAAGCAAGAGAGTTCCAGAAAAACATCTGTTTCTGCTTTATTGACTATACCAAAGCCTTTTACTGTGTGGATCACAATAAACTGTGGAAAATTCTGAGAGATATGGGAATACCAGACCACCTAACCTGCCTCTTGAGAAATGTGTATGCAGGTCAGGAAGCAACAGTTAGAACTGGACATGAAACAACAGACTGGTTCCAAATAGGAAAAGGAGTACGTCAAGGCTGTATATTGTCACCGTGCTTATTTAACTTCTATGCAGAGTACATCATGAGAAACGCGGGACTGGAAGGAACACAAGCTGGAATCAAGATTGCCGGGAGAAACATCAATAACCTCAGATATACAGATGACACCACCCTTATGGCAGAAAGTGAAGAGCAACTGAAAAGCCTCTTGATGAAAGTGAAAGTGGAGAGTGAAAAGGTTGGCTTAAAGCTCAACCTTCCGAAAACGAAGATCATGGCATCCGGTCCCATCACTTCATAGGAAATAGATGGGGAAACAGTGGAAACAGTGTCAGACTTTATTTTGGGGGGCTCCAAAATCACTGCAGATGGTGACTGCAGCCATGAAATTAAAAGACGCTTACTCCGTGGAAGGAAAGTTATGACCAACCTAGATAGTATATTCAAAAGCAGAGACATTTCTTTGCTGACTAAGGTCTGTCTAGTCAAGCCTATGGTTTTTCCAGTGGTCATGTATGGATGTGAGAGTTGGACTGTGAAGAAGGCTGAGAGCTGAAGAATTGATGCTTTTGAACTGTGGTGTTGGAGAAGACTCTTGAGAGTCCCTTGGACTGCAAGGAGATCCAACCAATCCATTCTGAAGGAGATCAGCCCTGGGATTTCTTTGGAAGGAATGATGCTAAAGCTGAAGCTCCAGTACTTTGGCCACCCCATGAGAAGAGTTGACTCATTGGAAAAGACCCTGATGCTGGGAGGGATTGTGGGCAAGAGAAGAAGGGGACGACCAAGGATGAGATGGCTGGATGGCATCACAGACTCGATGGACGCGAGTCTGAGTGAACTCCAGGAGTTGGTGATGGACAGGGAGGCCTGGCGTGCTGCGATTCATGGGGTCGCAAAGAGTCAGACACGGCTGAGCGACTGAACTGAACTGAACTGAACTGAATCTGTATATTCATGATTCTGCTGCCTGGTGAATATGGAGAACCTTTTCTGTATAATTATAAGAATTTGGATGCTTTCAGCGCCATACTTAAGGCTTTTTCCTTGCTAACTTCTGACATGTTTCACCAGGTGCCACTTTGAGGACTTGGGATTAAGTGCACTTCTACTGGAAAAGCTCATATAGGTTTTGGATAGTGATCATCTTAAAAAGGGTTTCATGCTACTAAGTTCTTGAAATATTTTATTCAAAAGTGCATTCAGAGGGTGTGAGAGTGGAGTATACCATAAAAGGGGTCCAGGATTTCAGGTCAGGAGTTTGGAAGTGACAATTGGTGCCAGGAGAAGAGATCAGATTTAATGTAGATCTATGGTTTAAGTTGTAAAAGGCTTTTAAGGAGAGATGAGTTTACAGCCCTAAGTTTCTATTTGTCTCCCTTCTATAAACTCAATGAGGTTTCAGTAGTGTTAATTTGTCTTAAAATCTCCTGCACTTATGGCAATGCCTGGTGCAGAACAGGCAGTAGATAAATATTGGGTGAAGTGTTTCACTCCTGGGAAAAGACTGAGGTTCGGTCCTGGATTACAGACTTCTTTGATTCGACACTCCAATATAGCACATGTTTCTCTCATAGTCAAGGGTAATGCGACAATTCTCAAAGCAATAGACCCCTGTTATAATTTATACTTTCACACAATAGGAACTATTGCCAGGTGTGCAGCAGAAATGAAAATGAAAGAATTCAAGTTGTTCATGTGTTTTAAGTTTTAGATTTGTCAAGATTTGATGGCCGTATGAAGCAGGACAGACAACTTTAGTCAACTTTATTGTCATCTGGTTCATAATTCTTTATTCATGTTTGCTTGGTTGATGGAGCAAGATATGGTTCCTGACCTCAAGGGCTGTCTACTGTAAACCAAAGTCAATAAACACGAACGATTTAAAAGATAGTTTTCCTCTCAAAATTAGTAGAGGGGGATTTTTTTGTGTATAAATAAAGGTTTTTGTATAAAAAGATGTCAAGATCTTATAACACTTAAAAATACCTTGGTGAGTAAAAAATCATGACAAATTTAAGCTTGAAACCTGTAGTTTCTCTTATCAAAGTGCCTAAATTCTCACATTCCCCATGAAGAATGTGGCTATGACTCAGTGAAAGTCAAGAATATTAATTGGGCCATATAATTTTTTTAATGTGGTGTCTACTGGGGCAAACACTAGCTGTAACCTCACTTCTTTCTGTGTCTCTTTCACCTCTCACCCTTTGCTTCCTTTGAGTATATTTTTCTTCCTAGGATACGGGAAGGTGAACCTCACTTTTTCCTTGGCTCCCTTCTTTAGTCTTTCTTTGGGCTCTCAGATCCTCAGGTGCTGGTAGAGTTGAATAGGCTTTCCCTGGGTTGGAGGTCGTGTCTCTCACTTGTTCCTGTACTTACTTCCTCCTGGAAGTGACCAGCATGCTCTGCCCTGAGCTTTCTTCCCAACACAGCATCAACAGTCAAGATGCAAGCATTGGCTCTACACAAAGACAAAAAAAAAAAAGGCTTTTCTGCTTTCCTTATTTCAAGGTGGATTGTGGGCAACAGCAACTCATGGCATCCATAGCCTTCCTTATGAATATTCTATATTTGGGTTAGGGGCCCAGCATCCAGCTAGGAAAGTACTTTTGCTGGCCATGATCCTTGATGCTTAACTACTCACCAGAGGTTCTTATAGGGAAGAGTGGCTGAGCTAGGATAGAATGTGGGCATTATAGGGAACTCTGCCTGAATCTCATTGTAATATGTCTTTAACATTCTCCAGTCTATGAGAAAATCTAAGTTTTAAAACAGATGAATACCTTTTATTGAAGCCCAATACAGTGAGACATTATAGGAAATACTGTGAACATGAATACATTAATATGATTCATATTTATAAACCAAATCAAAATTTCCACTTTCCTTTCATGTAAAACTTACGTTAGAGTTTAAAGTAAAAGTACAGCTTCTTATTTCACCTTTCATACATTTGGTATTTTGCTTCTCTTAAAGAACACAATTCCATCCAAGTAGCGGGATCAAGTAAACTGAAATTTCTGTTAATATTAGAGGTATTCTCAAGTAAACTGAAATGTGTGTTAATATCAAGTAAACTGAAATTTACATTAATATTGAGAGGTATTCTGGGAACAAATATTAGACTTGTTTTAATTCATTAATCAGTTTTAATGACAAGGATGGAAAAATAAGAAATGATGTGGAAAGATGCCAGGGTTGTTAAGGCAACTTGAATGAGATTGTAGTAGGATAGTTACTGAGTGTTGATAAGTCACAGCATTTAGAAATGGATGTTTTTGATTCAGAGAGAGATTTTTTTATTCTCTGTACTTCTCATTCAAGATCTTGATTGTGGTCATTGAAAACTGCTTCCAGAGAACAGGCATGAAGCTGGAGGAAGTGTATTATGTGTATAAACTAAATGAAGACGTTCTTTTGCCATACCAATCAAAGTTGTCAATGTCAAGGAAATAACATCAGCAAATCAGAGAGATTTTCATGATAATTAATTTCTTAGACAAAACTTAGTTAAAGATTAACTTTTCAGTGGTTCTGTTTTTAAACTGAAGAGATTCTTTCAACTGTTTTAAGTAATACTGATTCTTGGGGGTGGGGAAAAAAGAAAACAAAACCACCACAATCTTTAAGTATCTTTTTTAAACTCCACAACCTTGCTTTCTAGAACCTACAATTTTTTCACTTTATTATTATTATTTAGAAAACTTTTGGATTTACAGTAAAATTGAGAGAGCGATATAGAGATTTTCCACATAACCCCTGCTCCCAACTTGCATAGCTTCCCACATTACCAACATCATTCACCAAAATGGCACATTTTTTTTTTTTAAACCAAGGATGAACCTACATTGCCACTTCATAATCACCCAAAATCCATAGTTTACCTTTGGGTTTACACTTGACGTTGAACCATCCATTCTTTGTATTTGATCTTAGTGTGAAAGCTTCAAGTTTCTCAATATTAAATGTGATATTAGCTGTAGGGTTTTTGTAGGTAGTCTTTATCAAGTTGAGAAAGTTCCCCTCTGTTCCTTGTTTACTGAAAGTTTTTATTATGAATAGGTGTTGGATTTTTCAAACATTTTAATGCTTATTTTGAAACGTTATTTTAAAAAAATATATATTGATGTGATGGATTACTTAAATTGATTTTTGAATATTGAGCCAACCTTGCATACCTGGAATATATCCTACTTGATCTTGGTATATTACTTACTCATCTATTTGTTATTTGACAGCTTCTACAATTTTGCCTCCTTTTTTTGCAATTTTGTTGAGACATGTTCAGATACATCTGGCCCTAATTTCAGTGGTGTTTCAGTGGCTCAGGCTATAAAAACCACCAAGAGTTATTGTTGAAGATTTGCCTGCTATATTTATTGAAGGTAGCACAGTTGTGACTAGTAAAGACCCACAAAAAAGATGAAAAACATTTAGTTGTATTAATAAATTGTGTTTGATATTATTGAGGACAAGAAACAAAAAGTACTTCTAAATGGATGATCTAGGCAATTTAGTTTTTTATCATCATACTTGCATCTGAAATAGAATATCTTAAGAAGATATTCTTTAGCACAGAAAAGAATAGTGCATATAAAATGACCATTTGTGTACTATTGTTACAGTGCTTTTCTTCCAAGAAGTTTATGTAGTTTCAGCGATATGAGGTTATTTTCTTTTGTGAATATTATTACTCTTTAAAAGAAGTTATTTTGTCTAAGAGGTCTGAAAGCTAGATAAATGATGTGTCCACAAAACACCTACTTACTTCTCAGAGCAATGAACTCCCTTGAAACACAAGATTTTTCTCATATGATCCATTTTGTGTGTGAGAATTACTAAAGTTGATTTCAAGATAATCTCAATAATCTATTTTTAGTCTTGGATAAAATGTGTATTCCCATTGCAAAATCAAAATCTGCTGCTTATTATGCTAATGTGATATTTACAAAAGCCATTACCATGGTTTCCTGCCCAAAGTCCCTCAAAGCCTTAAGACTTGGTCAATGAAACATTAAACTCAAACACATGCAACTTTTAATTTTTTAAGAGGTTTTCTTAAATAATAAATAAAGGGCTCAAGGAGAAAAATTTTGGTCATATACTTGTAGCAAATGTATCAACTGCAGGAAGAGATTCAAATAATAACTATGATCAATTTCTAGATATTTAGTAACTAGATGTCTAGATGTTTGGTGACTAACAGAGTCTTTAATCCAGACATTTCTTTCATAACTCTTTTATAATTAACACTAGTTGAGCAAAAACTTCCACTTTCTATCCAGAAATTCTTTCCTTTGTGGTAATATTAGTAGTGTATTCTGAAGCCTGAGTTTTGTTCGATATCCTAGGTTGTCAAAGTTTGCAGTAATTTGGGGATCTTATATAGAACAGTTACCTTCCCAGGTGGTTCAGTGGTAAAAAATCCACCTGCCGATGATGGAGGTGCAAGAGACGTGGGTTCAATCCCTGGATCAGGAAGATCTCTTGGAGTAGGCAATGGCAACCCCCTCCAGCATTCTTTCCTGGAAAATCCCATGGACAGAGAAGCCTGGAGGGGTACAGTCCATGGGATCACAAAGAGTCAGAAACAACTGAGTGACTAACACTTTGACTTTCACCCATTAAACAGGTACTTATGAGGCAACTGCTATGTGCTATGTACAGAAATTCAGCAGTAAAAACCCACAATTTTTTTTTCTGTCTTCATGAAGAGGAGAAATGAGTATTAAATACTAATTTTACAATTAGTATTTTAATTGCAGTTCTCATAAGCTTAAAAGATCAACAGGTAAAGACTCAAATGCATTGCATGAAAGAGCATATATTATAGAGAACTGGTCTTGTTGGGAGATAAGAATTTACTTCATGAAAAAAATTTCAGCTGAGATTTAGAGGATACACAGGCATAAGGAGAGGGATGGGAAGACAGAGGAAATAAAATGCATGAGGATTCTGAATATAAATGAACCTGGCTTTGCAAAGGAACCAGGAAAGGGGTGTGATTGGAGAGAGAAGACCCAGGATATGATGAGCAGAATGAGGCCGGTGGACAGTGGGCCAGATAATGCAAGAGTCTATGAGCTGTTTTAATGATTTGGGGATATATTAAAAAAATTTTGGAGTTTTAAGTCACAAAGTAAGTAATGTGATGGGAATGTTGATATAGAGGCATTCTTTTTTAAACTGAAGTATAGCTGACTTACACTATTATATTAGTTTCAGTTATACCACATAGTAATTAGATATTTATATAGATTATATTCTATATGAAGTTATTATAAAATATTGACTATATTCTGCACTTTACAGTTTATCCTTGCAACTTATTTAGTTTCGTGTTTCTAAAATATTTATTGAAATATAGTTGATTTACAATGTTATGTTAGTTTCAGTTGTAAAGCGAAGTGATTCAATTATACATTATACATACATACATATGTATATATTCTTTTTCACATTCTCTTCCACTATAGGTCATTATAAGATATTGAGTATACGCTTAATATCTTGTAACTTATTTATTTTATACTAGAATTTGTACTTCTTAATCCCCTTTATTTTGGGGGATCCAAAATCACTGCAGATGGTAATTGCAGCCATGAAATTAAAAGATGCTTACTCCTTGGAAGGAAAGTTATGACCAACCTAGACAGCATATTAAAAAGCAGAGACATTACTTTGCCAACAAAGGTCCATCTAGTCAAGGCTATGGTTTTTCCAGTAGTTATGTACGGATATGAGAGTTGGACTATAAAGAAAGCTGAGCGCTGAAGAATTGATGCTTTTGAACTGTGGTGTTGGAGAAGACTCTTGAGAATCCCTTGGACTGCAAGGAGATCCAACCAGTCCATTCTAAAGGAGATCAGTCCTGGGCGTTCTTTGGAAGGACTGATGTGGAAGCTGAAACTCCAATCCTTTGGCCACCTGATGCGAAGAGCTGACTCATTTGAAAAGACCCTGATGCTGGGAAAGATTGAGGGCAGGAGGAGAAGGGGATGACAGAGGATTTGATGGTTGGATGGCATCACTGACTCAGTGGATATGAGTTTGGGTGAACTCCAGGAGTTAGTGATAGACAGGGAGTCCTGGCATGCTGTGGTTCATGGGGTTGCAAAGAGTCAGACACAGCTGAAAGACTGAACTGAACTGAACTGAATCCCCTTCATGTATTTTGTCCCTACCGCTACCCCATGCATTCTGAGAGTATTGTGGAATTTTAGCTGGAGGAGTGTGGATGTTGGACACCCACTTGTTAAAAGTCTTTTGTGTGAGCACAGCTGGATCATTGTAACAGAGATAAAATGGTATTTAGAAACTGGAGATTGATTAGATATAAGAAGTGAGGAAGAAAGATATATAAGAGGCCTGGAGTCCTACTTGCACGGCTAGATGAATCATGGAACCATCTCCTAGATAGCATATATGGGGGAGAACCAGTTTATGATGTCTCAGAAATGTCAGGACTTAGGGTGACCTGGGAAGAAGGGCATGGAGAGAGATTAGGAACCCAGTTCTGAATACACTGAGTTTGAAGAGTCTGTGAGATATTTAAGTGGAAAAGCTGAGTAGGAAATTGACTATACCACTCATCTGGACTTAAAAGAGACATCTGTGCTGGAGACAAAATTTATAGTGTATAGTTGGACAACTGAATGAATGCGATAACCTGGGAAAAGGATATCAAGTTCGAAGACAGTCTAACCTATTAAGGAATCTCATGCTATTCCAACATGAAAAATTCACCAAAAAAGACTGAGGTGGGTAAGGAGGTGACTGGAAAGCCAAGAGTGTTATATCACCAGGGAAGAGGATATTTCAAGATGGAAGAAGTCAGTTGGGTGAAATGTTACCGGAATTCCCAGTAATATGAGACTAGCACAGCACCCATTGGATATGGTGACCTGCATCTCTCACTGAGAACTATTCAGGCAGAATCAGTGGGAGTGAGATTCAAGGGCACAGAGACTGGGACTTCCCTGGTGGTCCAGTGGTTAAGACTTCACCTTCTAATACAGAGGTTGTGGGTTTGATCCCTGGTGCAGGAGCTAGGATCCCACCTGCTTTGGGGCCCAAAACCAAAACAAAAAACAGAAGCAATATTGTGTTACTTACAAGTTCAATGAAGATTTTTTGAAAAAAAATAAAGTACACAGAGACAGAGCAAGTGAGGAAACGGAAACAGGGAGCACAGATGATTCAACCATGAAAGACCAGAAAAAGGAAGACCAGCTGGAGAAGGAAGGAGGGGTGAGGAGGGAAGCCACACTGCACTGTAAAGGACAGACCAGAGGAGAATAAAGTCAGTCTAAACATGGACTGAACTTGAGAGGTGCAGGGGTGTCTCTCTGCTCTGCAGAAGAGAAGAAATTAAGGATGAGGAAGAATGCAGCAAGTCTATAGGCTAGGCCACAGGAATTTGACAAAGTTCCTGGGTAAATACTTTCCTTCTTACAAACATCCACCCCAAATCAGGAACACTTTCAAATTCCTGTTACGTAGTCCTTAAACTTCTCTGAATCTTCTTTCAGGACAAGACAAAAGACATCTAACCAGTATTCCTCATTCCTTTCACTCCAGCTGACCCAGCAAGATCTCACTTTCACTCTCTTATCATAAGTTAGAAAAGGTCATTTTGGTGCCTAATGGGGACAGAAAGGGGAAATATCACTCTAGTATCTTCCAGAGATAAGCCCTAACATAAGTTCTTGGTGGGAAAGGTTATCACCTTATCCAAAGCTCACAGTGGATTTGCTTGTTTTGGCTCAGGATTATAAATTTGGTACCAAGAAAATCTCATGCCTCTTCTTGCTTCTGCAAGGAGTACAGGGCATAAATGTGGCCAGAACAGACCAAATGGACACTTTAGACTTTACTTTTTCTTGCCTCTGCATAGAAGCCAAGGTTTGGATCAACTTTTAATGGGAGATTACAATTCCTTTACGGATTAATTCAGCTGAAATGTCAAAGAGCTGGGTGGGGAGGATTTTTTCAGCACCTCAACTCAAAAGAGAAGAAACATTATTTAAGTAGGTTCATATTGCATGTCTGGAGGTTAGGGAGCTTTAAGGTTTAAAGAGTCAATGATGCTTCCAGGAAATGCCAGACTTTAAAAGATTTTCTAATTTTCTGCTCTCTCTCCAGAAGGGATTCTTGCCCTTTTCCCAGCAAGATGAATCAGATAATGTCTGGATCTGAACCACATTCCCAGGGACATCCCCCTGGCTGTATCATGGACACATTTGCTATGACGGCCATTTCTTTCATACTCCAGAGAGACTGTCGGTGTTCAAGAGAGAGTGATGTATTAATATATTAACTTAATAGAAGCCTTAATGTGGGCTCTAAATAGCATATATTATGTTTTATGTTATATATGTGTTCTGTATATATATTCAAATCATATATATTTTTTGTTTTGTTCTTATACAAGTTTCAGGCATGCAGCATTATAATTCAACATCTGTACACTCTCCAGAGTGATCAACACCTCAATTCTAGTTACCATCCATCAGCATACAGTCGACACCCTTCACCCATGTCACCCACTCCAACCCCTCCCACACGGGTAACCACTAATCTAATCACTGTACTACTTTGTTTGTTGGTTTTGTTGGTTTTTTTCCTAGACTTTTTTGAATTCTATAGTGCTTTGCAATTTGCAAAGGTTTCACACATGTGATTTCATTTAATCCCATAATCATCCTTTTTAAAAATCCCCTCCTGGGGCTTCCCTGGTGGCTCAGCAGTAAAGAATCTGCCTGCAATGCAGGAGATGCTGTTTCAATCCCTGGGTCGGGAAGATCCGCTGGAGAAGGAAATGGCAACCCACTTCCAGTAGTCTTGCCTGGGAAATCCCATGATCAGAGGAGCCTGGCAGGCTATCGTCCATGGGGTAGCAAAAGAGTCAGACAAGACTTAGGGTCTAAACAACAACAACTCCTATTATATATTGCCCCTCCCTACCTCCATCTCTCCAGTGGTAACTGTAGGACCGTATTATTCAATAAGACGGTGAGTGCAGAATGCTTAATATGGAGCCTGGCAGACAGCAAATCCTTGCTAAATGGTTTAATTCTGAAGAATAGACAAATGTCCTGGGAAAGGCATCTACAGCAGGCCAATAACACTGCAGAATTTTTCTAACACATAGAATTATTTCACTGCCCTCACAGCAACATTTTATATCTTATTTCTAAATCAGTATCCAACAGTAAATTTTACAGTAATTCTACATATTTTTAAATGGAAGTAATTTTGTGTCCAGGCACATTTATATTCCAGGGCTAACCAATAAAAATATGATGTGAGCTGCACATTTGAATCACATATGTACTTTTAAATTTACTAGTAGCTGAGAATGCCTTGGTGGTCCAGTGGTTATGACTTGGCGCTTTCACTGCTCAGTCCCTGGCTGGGGAACCAAGATACTGCAAGCCCCGTGGCACGGCCACACACACTCACACATACACATATACACACAACCAGTGAAGTTAACTTTAATAATATATTTAAATATTCTCATTTCAACATGCAGTTAATATGAAAGGAGTACTAACAAGGTATTTACATTCTTTCCTTCATACCAAGAATTCAAAACCTGGTGTGAATTTTATTTATAGCATTTCTCAATTTGGAGGAGCCATTTTTCAAGAGTTCAACAGCCACAGGTGGCTCATGGCTATATTTTTCAATTATGCAGATTTACAATTCACTTAAATTCTCATTAAATTTTCTTTACAATCAAGGGTATTACTTTCCTCATTTTACAGATGTGGAAGCTGAGTATATCTAGGTTAAGTCAACCGGCCTAAGTAACATTCACGGTGGAATGAGTCGTAGCGCCAGGTGTCAAACTCAGGGAATCTGACTTGAAACCCTGTTCTTTAATCACTGTGCCATATGACTTGCAAGTGCTCGGAGACTTAAATTCTTATGCTTTCAAAAAGATCTTGAAACATGATGCTAAATGAAAGAAGCCAATTGTAAGAGGCCACATATTGTATGATTGTATGAATACATTACATGTATTTATGCGAAATGTCCAGGATAGGCAAATCCATAGAGACAGAAAGTAGACCAATGGTTATCAGAGTCTACGGTGAGAAGGGAATGGGGTGACTGCTAATGGGTATTGAATTTCTCTATGGGGAGATGAAAATGTCTTAGAATTAGATGATAATAATGGCTATACAACTTTGCTAATATATTAAAAATTAATGAATTGAACACTTCATAAGGAGAAATTTTATGGCATGTGAATTATATCTCAATAAAACTGTTACCAAAAAGAAAAAAAAAAGATCTTGAAAACCTGAGAAAGTCATTGTGAATTCTTCCCTTTTCTTCCCTTCTTGCCTCTTCCTAACTTCGGGCTCTTTCAGACATCCTTGGCTTTCTGCCGCTCACAGCTACATCACTCCAGTTTCTCTGTTGTCGCATGTCCCTCCTCCCTCTCTGTGTGTGGCTCTGTCTACTGTCTCCTCTTCTTAAAGGGAGGCCAGTAGAGTGGATTTCAGGCTCATCTAATTCAGTATGACTTTATCTTACATCTGCAAAGACTCTATTTCCAAATGATGTCACATTCTAAGATTCTGGGTGGACGTGAACTTTGAGGGGACACTGCTCAACCCAGTGTGAGTCTAGTGGTATCAGATGCTTTGTTGGGTACTAGGAATGTAACGGTGAATAAGATGCACATAGTTGCTGCTCTCTGAAAGCCACCAGCGATGCATCGAGACAGAAGACAGACATCTGTCAAATAACTGCAGAGAAGCGTTCCTGGGTGATACATGTCTAAACAGAAATGAGAGGCGGGAGGAGGAATTCAGGCTCATGTTTTAGGAAGCAAACTCTCTGATAGCTGAGACCAATTCTATTCAACTCTGAAGACGTTGTGCCTGGTACATGGTTGATGTTCAGAGATTGGACGCTGAATGAAAAATAGGTCTTACCTCATTACAGAAGTGAAGTCAAAACAGTATGACAAGAAGGTCAAAGACTTGTCATGAGGTTATTCAGAGTGACTAAAGAAAAGACCACTTATCTCTAACCAGAGAAAATGTCACATATATGTGTTAGTCGCTCAGTCATGTCTGACTTTTTTTTTTATGTCTGACTCTTTTGACCCCGTGGACTGTAGCCTGCCAGGCTCCTCTGTCCATAGGATTCTCCAAGCAAGAATACTGGCGTGGGCAGCCATTCCCTTCTCCAGGGAATATTCCGGACCCAGGGGTTGAACCCAGGTCTCCTGCACTGCAGACAGATTTTTTACTGTCTGAGCCACTAGAGAAAAGAAAATGTCATGCTTTGAACTAAATTTTGTAGACAAATATATCTTTTTCACTTTGCCTCCATTTCAGTATCACTTCCTTGTACCATTTCTGATGGTCTTGAATTTCTTAGTGATTATTGAGAATAGTTACATGGCTCATTATACTGCTAATAATAAAATCGAGTTGTATAATAATCTGCTTTCTCTTTTATGAATTTTTTATGTATTCTTATATATTCACAGTTTCAGTATGTTTCAGAATTACCATCATTTGGAATGTTCAGATTTAACTATTGGCTGTTAGGTGCTGGGAAGCAACGAGGAAAATTGGACAATTGAGAACCTTAACTCTTACCTAAAGGCAGGCAGAACGACGTGTAGCTAGAGTTGCCATAGTATGGAAAGAATAGTTCCCCTTGTTAGCAAGGAGAGAAGGACATCTTGGTGCTTTTGTGGTTACATGGTGTCCTTATTTTTGTCTGTGTTCACGCATGATTCCAGAATGGTCTTAGGGCCTCATTCCATCATGGTCATGGTGTGACCTCATCTGTTGTTGAAATTCTGTGAAATTGTTTATGTTTATAGGGAACAGTGTGGGTTGTGAGCAGCTGTTAGTTGTCAGAGCCTTCCTTTGGCTCTCATTGCAGAGACACTTTGCCCTCGTTTGCTGTTTCCCTCCCACCCTATTAGGAAGACATTTTTATTAAGTTCTTGTTTATTCTTCTAGTATTTCTTTTTTCTTTTACAAGTATAATCATATATTTTAGCATGACTTAGCAAAAAAAAACAGTGGTACATTAACATACTGTTCTACACCTTGCTTGCTTCTTGTGTCAATACACAGAGAAAATCTTCCCAGAGGAGTACACAGAAGTCTCTTTCATGCATTTTTATGGGTGTATAGTACTCCATTGTCTAACTGGACCATAGTAATTAAAGAATTTTGGTGTCTTAACAACAAATGCCTCATGCTTCTGAAATAATATGGTGTGAATGACTGTTTATTTGTGAAACGCTGAGCTTACATTTCAAAGCATTTGCTGTATTAACCAGAATCAGGACAGATGTGATAAACACTCTGGTGTAACTGGCTTTTATTCTTGAGTCCACCTGCAATTTTCTTGGCAGGTCAATTAATCTCTCTGAGCCTCAGTTTTCCTACCTGTTAAAACAAGGAATTGACAAGTATTTGAAGGCCAGTCAATTTCCATCCTTTGATCCTATTCTCATAGCTGAAGATCAGTGGTTTGAAGGTAGATGTTTAACAACTCACTTTCCAGAAGAAGCAAAGCCCTGATTTGTAGCATTTACTGATTACCATGGGTAAAATGTTCCCACTAGGACCAATTTCAAGATACTAATGATTTAAAAACCAGTGAGCAAAATTTCTGAAAATTTGCAATCAACTCTTGGAGCTGGCAAGAGTCTGATTTCAGCGGACAGCAGGGAAAACTTCCTAAAATAAGGCACACTGAGATATAAGTATCACACACAGACAGTATAATCTTCTCAGATAGAAGGTATATCCTAAAAGTTTAAGTTATGTCACACTTAGATTGAAAAAAAGAAAACTAAAGAATGGTATTTTCTGAATCTATTACCTTCAGCATTTCCTAAAGCTGTCATTAGTTTGCAGTCCAGAAGGAATGTTAAGGAACAAACAGAAACTCACTTTAATAAATATGATGTATTTACCCAATGTTTTAAGAAAGCTTACTTCACTGGGTCAACATTTACTAAGTATACTATCTAATTCTGGTTCTTAACTATGGTTGCACCTTCTAATCAGAATTTCTGAAATTACTGGCCCCACCCAAAACTAAGTGAAAGTGAAAGTCGCTCAGTAGCGTCCGACTCTTTGCAACCCCATGGACCACAGACCATGGAATTCTCCATGCCAGAATACTGCAGTGGGTAGCCTTTCCCTCCTCCAGCAGACCTTCCCAACCCAGGGAATGAACCAAGGTCTCCCGCACTACAGGCAGATTCTTTACCTGCTGAGCCACAAGGGAAGCATAAGAATGCTTGTGCTTGTGGGTAGCCTATCCCTTCTCTCGTGGATCTTCCTGAACCAGGAGTTGAACTGGGGTCTCTGGCATTGAATGCAGATTCTTTACCAACTGAGCTATCAGGGAAGCAAAACTAATTGAGTCAGAATTTCTGAAGGATGGTGCTCAGATACTTATTTGTTTTAAAGAGTTCCAGATGCCACCAAGGCTAATGATAACTAGTTGCTGGGTAACTTAGGGGTTCCCTGGTTGCTCAGTTGGTAAAGAATCCACCTGCAATGCGGGAGACCCTGATTCGATTCCTGGGTGGGGAAGATTGCCTGGAGAAGGCTACCCATGCCAGTATTCTTGGGCTTCCCTGTGGCTCAGCTGGTAAAGAATCCACCTGCAATGAGGGAGGCCTGGGTTTTGTCCCTGGGTCAGGAAGATCCACTGGAGAAGGGAAAGGCCACCCACTCCAGTATTCTAGCCTGGAGAATCCCATGGACTGTATAGTTCATGGGGTTGCAAAGAGTCGGAGACAATGGAGCAACCTTCACTTTCACTTTCAAAAGTCTTATTTCTCTATGTGAGATTTGCATTTGTTTTGTTTTAAAGAAAGGTCATCTTACTTCTTTTGTGCTGGGCCAGAGAAGCAGCAGACTATCCCAGCACACAAGAAATTAATTACCTTGGAGGATCAAGCAGTTAATTGGTTGCCACAGAGACAAAACCTATATATTCCAAATTTTCCAGAATGGTCTCTATTTTGTCAAATCTTATTTTTTTCAATAATGATCATTCATAAAAATGCAAATATGTGTGACTTTATTACTTTTCTGTATGCATTAATATATACCCAGAAAAAAACAATACTTTGCTGAATAGTGAAACCTTGTCTTTATTAAGAAAATTTAAGGATTGGTATAATTTGAGAAATTAGTTTAAAAAAAAAAAGTTAAATCCAAGGTGCTTTGAAATCCTGTTGGAAAAACTGGAAAACCAACTTTATTAGAATCCCACTGGCACTTGAAGAATGGTGCTGCTGTGTCTAGTGTAACTTAAAGTTAAGTCCAACATGAGAGGCACAACAGCACATATCCAAGATTTCAGTACAATTTCTGTCCTATTTGGCTTACTTTCAGTCTTTTAAAGAAAACCAACATAGAGCTACAGTTCGATTCAGTTCAGTTGCTCAGTCGTGTACGACTCTTTGCGACCACATGGACCACAGCACGCCAGGCCTCCCCGTCCATCACCAACTCCCGGAGTTTACCCAAACTCATGTCCATCGAGTCAGTGATGCCATCCAGCCATCAATCCTCTGTCATCCCCTTCGCCTCCTGCCCTCAATCTTTCCCAGCATCAGGGTCTTTTCAAATGAGTCAGCTCGTTGCATCAGGTGGCCGAAGCATTGGAGTTTCAATTTCAATATCAGTCCTTCCAATGAACACCCAGGACTGATCTCCTTTAGGATGGACTGGTTGGATCTCCTTGCAGTCCAAGGGATTCTCAAGAGTCTTCTCCAACACCACAGTTCAAAAGCATCAATTCTTCAGTGCTCAGATTTCTTTATAGTCCACTTCTCACATCCATGCATGACCACTGGAAAAACCATAGCCTTGACAAGATGGACCTTTGTTGGCAAAGTAATGTCTCTGCTTTTTAATATGCTGTCTAGGTTGGTCATAACTTTCCTTCCAAAGAGTAAGTGTCTTTTAATTTCATGGTTGCAGTCACCATCTGCAGTGATTTTAGAGCCCCCCAAAATAAAGTCAGTCACTGTTTCCCCATCTATTTGCCATGAAATGATGGGACCAGATGCCATGATCTTAGTTTTCTGGATGTTGAGCTTTAAGCCAACTTTTTCATGCACCTCTTTCATTTTCATCGCTGGAGCGGTGAGCGGCCAAGAGGAGATACCTCTCCTCCACGTCCAAGGTAAGAGAAACCCCAGTAAGACAGTAGGTGCTGAGAGAAGGCAGCAGAGGGCGGACAGACTGAATCCACAATCACATGAAAACCAACCAATCAAATCACATGGACCACAGCCTTGTCTAACTCAATGAAACTAACCCATGCCATGTAGGGCCACCCAAGATGGACAGGTCATAGTAGAGAGTTCTGACAAAATGTGGTCCACTGGAGAAGGGAATAGCAAACCACTTCAGTATTCTTGCCTTGAGAACTCCATGAGCAGTATGATAGAGCTACAACACATCTCTAAAACTTGAGTATTATTGATTAGCAAAAATGATATTTTTTTCCTTAAAAAAAGACATGTTTACCCTCATTATTTGAAGAGGTTTTCAGTTATTCACACAACTGGAGTTTAGTTTGATAACAATGTGCCAGTGTTGGTTTTCCAGTTTGACAGTGTTCCATAGTCATTCATGTAAAATTCTATCATTAAGAGAAACTATTGTGTATATGTAAGGGTGGGGAGAGTATGTGAGAACTCTCTGTATTGTCTTTGCATTGTTTTGTAATCCTACAATTAGTCTAAAATAAAGAGTTTATTAATAAATAACTTGTATTATTAATTGTAGTGGATTAATTAATTGGCTATAATGGATACTGTTATGTGGCTATCTTGATTGTGTTAGGTTAACAATGGACATCATCTGGTTAAATCTGGGGTATCTGCCTTTGTTTTGGGATTTCATACTGAATCTTAAGTGTTTTCTAATGAATAATCTAAACATGCAGTTTTAGGACAGTTTTAAATCCTATGTTACATCATCTGTAACATTAGAAATGTCATAACTTTCACTTTTGAACAATTCATTGTGGATATTTGTGTCAGCATTAGCTATCTTTGAAGAACTGAATTTCTTGGATAATTTTTAATTGAAGAATAGTTGCTGTACAATATAGATGACAGGTGTATAATATGGTGATTCACAATTTTTAAAGGTTATACTCTATTTATAGTTATTATAAAATACTGACTATATTTCCCATGGTGTATAATATATGCTTGTAGCTTAATTTTTCCTCTTCACGGGTCACAGACATTGCTTCTCCCCCTTCCCTCTCTCTATATCTGTGAGAATTACTATTTCTTTACTCAAATATCTGATACACTAATATTGTATATAATTTACTAGTGGTCTAATATTTCCATACAATTCTTTTATTAAGCCAATTCCTATTGATATTTGGGTGACAAAATTGCAATAAACTCTCATTTGATCTCATTAAAAAATCTGCTCATGCTTCTCTTCAACTTTTCAGGGCAAACAGCACTTAAAAATCAACCTGTAATTGTGCCATTTGTGGCAACATGGATGGACTTGGAGGGTAGTATGCTAAGTGAAATAAGTCGGAAAGAGAAAGGTGAATACACTATCACTTGTGTGTGGAATCTGAAAAATAGAAAAAACTATTGAATATAACACAAAAGAAGCAGATTCACAGATACAGTGGTCAAACTCATGGTTACCAGTGGGGAGATGCAAGAGGGGCAACATAGAGGTGGGGAATTAAGAGGTTCGAACAATTAAGCATAAAACAAACTACAAAGATATATCATGGAACATGGGAAACTATTTCTTATAATAACTGTAAATGGAGCATAACCCTTAAACATTGTATATCAGTATATTATACACCTGCTATTATATAATATTGTATTTTATACTTCCATTAAAAACAAATGCTGTTTCACTTTAAAAAACATCCGTGCTTCAGAAGGGTGAAATATCTCCTGGTACTTACAACCTCCTAAACTGGTAGGGAAATTTAGGATGTGTTAGTGATTTACCTTAATTTCTGCAAGTGTTAAGTTTATTTTATAATTCATATTTAGCATAAAATGATATTAATTATGTCTAGAAAAGCCCTAGGTGCATAGTAAGTGCTTAACATACGTTTGTTAGATAAAGAAATAAGTTAAATAGTTAAAAGGAATATTCTTCCTATTTAGCTGCTTTTATTTTGTTCTCACTTTGCTTGAACATATAGATCTGGTCCTTTTCCAGGAGAGTTTGTCTCTAGGTGTACATTTATCAAAGTTTCCTTTACAGGGCTATCCAGTTGAGCATGTGACATATCACTATTTTACAACCTCCTGATCAGAGAATCAATTTGGCTTTTGTCTAGCTCAGAATTTAGACCTGTATGAGTTTTATGCTTTCTTGGTTTTCTTTCTTTTGACCTGGGCTTCAGGACTAACTCTGCAAAGACTGAGCTAAATATAGCTTCCACTTCACAATATATGAGAGATAAAATGTTGAGATTCTTAATACATAAGGAATTTAAAAATCAATAAAAAGGGTATTCCCAGGCAAAATGGAGGGACAGGAACTGGATTTACACTCCAACCTGGAACAACTAAAATACTGGAAGAAGTACATGAAACCAAGCATTTTAAGACTTTAGACATCAGATAATAAATAGCGTGATCCTAGGAAATGGGAAAGAAAAGAGGCAAGGCCTGTGATGACCCCAGGTTACTGCATGGATAGAGGTTTCAGGAAGCAGGACAGGAAGGGAAACTAAGGTGGATGTCAACGATCTACTGGAATTGAGAAACCAGAGATAGGAGTCTGAGGAGGCCAACATGGCCAGAGTTTGCAGAAGAGTCCTAGAAATGAGAAAGCAGCAGGGGGAGAGCTCTGGAGATCCACTGAGGGGCCCCCTGAGCCTTCAGCTGAGTCAGGCCATTCATGAGAGGAGATTACCTGAGCCCAGACAAAGAGCTGGCAACAAGCGACAGAGCAAACACTGGCTTGCTCTCATGTTCCCACAAGCAATGGTGGAAAACCTCATATCGTTCATGGAGAGTTAGGTAGAGTGCTTGGAAGGCTGTGCCCTTTGAAAGGACTGGGTAAGATGAGCCCTCAATGGCAGGGGAAAGCGAGAGGTGCACTGACCATTGCTCTGGACCTACATGATGAAATTTAAAAGCAAGATCTGAAAGGATAAGAAACTGTTTCTAATTAATTTATTTGGCTGCACTAGGTCTCAGTTGTGGCATGTGGGATCTTTAGTTATGGCATGTGGGATCTAGTGGCCAGACCAGGGATAGAACCCGGGACCCTCATGTTGAGAGTGCCGAGTCCCAGCCACTGTGTCACTAGAGACGTCTAAAAACTGCCTTCAAGTACAGGAACTATGTTTCAGACCAACGTTCAAAAATATTTATGGGAAGATAAAAACATCGAGCACCCAAAAAGTTAAAAATCACAATTTTTATTCATTAACTAAGGAATGCTAAGTAGCAAGAAAATAGAACCTTAATGATAAAAAAATTAAAAATTTTATCTCAACCTGGAAGCAACCAGATGGCAGGGTTATTATGTCTGTATTCTACATGTTCAAGAAACTAGAGAAAAGATTGCACCTGGAAGATACAGACATAAGACATTTAAAAAGGTACAAATCAAACTTTTGGAAATAAAAATTACAGTGTCTGAGATGAGAAAGATACTTATGAGATTCATAGAAGATTAGTTATTGCCCTCTTCCAGAAAATTTAGTGTCATGGACTGAATTGTGTACCCCAAAATTCATGGGTTGAAAGCCCAAACCCCCAATGTGATGGTATTTGGAGATGGAGCATTTGGCAGGTAATTAGGGTCAAGTGAGGTCATGAGGTTGGGGCTCTCCTTATGAGATTAGGTTCTTTATAAAAGAGAGAGATCACTCTGTTTGTATTATATAAAGACACAGCAAGAAGGGACCTTCTCAAGCCAGGAAAGGGGCTTTCTTACAACTCAACATCAAAAATCCAAACAACCCAACAACAAAAAAATGAACAGAACATCTAAATAGACATTTCTGCAAAGAAGACATACAGATGACCAAAAGGCACATGAAGAGATGTTCAATATCTCTAATTACAAGAGAAATGCAAATCTAAACCACAATGAGGTATCACCTCACACCAGTCAGAATGGCCATCATTAAAAAGTATATAAATAACAGGACTTCCCTTAGCGGTCCAGTGGTTAAGAACCTGCCTGCCAATGCCGGGGACATGGGTTTGGGAAGATTCCATATGTTGCGAGGCAACCAAGCCTGTGCACCTCAACTACTGAACCCACAGTCTAGAGCCCATGAGCCGTAACTATCGAAGCCTGTGTGCTCTAGAGCCTGCACTCTGCAACAAGAGAAGCACTGCAAGGGGAAGATGGTGCGCTGAAACTAGAAAGTAGCTCCTGCTTGCTGCAACTGGAGAAAGCCTGTACACAGCATCAAAGACCCAGCACAGCACAAATAAATAAATAAACACATTTTCAAAAGGTATATAACTAACAAATCCTGGAGAGGCTGTGGAGAAAATGGAACCACCCCACACTCTTGGTAGGAATGTACATTGGTGCAATACCCTAGGATCCTGCAATCCCATTGCTAGACATATACCCAGAGAAAACTAATTCAAAGAGATACATGCACCCCAATATCCATAGTAGCACCATTCACAATAGCCAAGACGCAGAAGCAAGCTAAATATCCACCAATAGATGAATGCATAAAGATATGGTATATGGATACAATGGAATATTACTCAGCTTTGAAATAGAATGAAATAATGCCATTTGCCACAAACTGGATGGAATCCTGGAAACTCCAGAATCCTGGAGTGGGGAGCCTATTCCTTCTCCAGCAGATCTTCCTCACCCAGGAATCGAACCAGGGTCTGCCACATTGCAGGCAGATTCTTTACCCGCTGAACTATCAGAGAAGCCCATTTTATATTAACATTCAAGTCTATTTGGAGATCATGTCAACATCTCTGTTGTTTTGCTGTTTTTAATGTTCCGTCAGTATTGCTGGTACAAGCTGATAATTGTAACAATAGGTTTTGATTTTCTTAAGAAACAATTATTGTAATGGAGCTTTATTTTCCAGAAGGAGAAGCAAATGAATAGAAGCAGCAATATTAGAGGAAAAAGGGATTTTTTTTTTAAGTCAGTGAATGGTCAATATATGTAAGAAGCAGTTTTAGAATGGAACCAAATCCATTATCTGAATAATGTTTGCCATTTATTTATGAGACATGTTTAATCCCAAACATCTGATTTAATTATTCCACTATGATAGAGATGATATGGCTATATCAATTATAAATCACTTATTGTTTTAAAGGAACTCACAGCAGAGTTTTCTAATGGGCCAAAGTGACTTCTCTACTTCATAAATGGGTGATCTCTGACATAATGCCTGAAACTTAAAAGACAAAATGAAAGTTATCATAGAAACCTTTCTGTAGAAGCTCTTTAAATACAGAAGTGCTGCTGCTGCTAAGTCACTTCAGTCGCGTCCGACTCTGTGAGACCCCATAGACGGCAGCCCACCAGGCTCCCCGATCCCTGGGATTCTCCAGGCAAGGACACTGGAGTGGGTTGCCATTTCCTTCTCCAACGCATGAAAAGTGAAAAGCAAAAGTGAAGTCGCTCAGTCCTGTCCGACCCTCAGCGACCCCATGGACTGCAGCCTTCCAGGCTCCTCCGTCCATGGGATTTTCCAGGTGAGAGTACTGGAGTGGGGTGCCATTGCCTTCTCCGCAGAAGTGCTAGTGGTCCCTATTATGTAGTTATTTGAATTCAAAATATTTAAACATATTCCAATACATATGCTTATATATAATTATAAAATGTTTCCTTTGGCAATTTATTTTTTAAAATGAATCCTTAGAGCAATTAGTGGTGTCATAGAATAGTTTATGTTAAGGAGCTGATATTAGTGAATATAATAGGCAGTAGATTAAAATAAAAGCAAAACATGATAATGAGTCAATTCCTTTTAGTCGTTATAAAGGATTAAGCACTCTTACAATTGCTTTGTATACATTAATACACTTAATTCATGTGAAATGTGATGAAAGCTAAGGCATAGGTAGGTATACTGAAAAATCATCAGCAAAATCACACAGCTAGGAAGAAAGATTTAAGATTAAACTCAGAAATATTGTTCCTTTGACTGGTTTTAAGCACTTGATTATGTCACCCAGGAATAAATAAATAGTTCATTATTTGAACGCATGTACACCCGTGGTGGATTCATGTCAATGTATGGCAAAACCAATACAGTATTGTAAAATAAAGTAAAAATGAAAGAAAAAAAAGAAAATAAAAATAACAAAACAAAGTACTCCTACCTAAAGCCCATGCTTAGATATTACAATATTAAAGTGCTGTAACTTTTCTTGGTGTTTAGTCTTAGTGTCTATATTAAGGCTGGTTTCAGTCTTCTCGCCTGGAAAATTCCATGGACGGAGGAAACTGGCAGGCTATGGTCTATGGGCTTGCAAAGAGCTGGACATGATGGAGTGACTGAGCGCGTGCGTGCGCACACACACACACACACACACACACACACACACACAGCAAAAGGTTTACTGATCACACCCTAATGTAGCACCCTGGTAAACCAGCATCACTGCACAGTGCATCATTCACTTAGGCTAATAAATTAGTCCTGACCAATGTAGTGATCACTCAGCACTAAATTCAATGCAAGCTGAGTTGGGAGAGGTGAGTAAGTGACAGCAAGCTTTAAAAAGTCGTAATGTAGAAACTGGAACTGGGACAAACTTGTGTCCATAGGAATCAGGATCGCATTCTTAAGCCTTAGATGGTTGCTTATGCAGCAGCCTGAAACCTTACACTGTCACACAATGACTCCACATTTCTGCCATTTTCACTTTCGGCTTATATATTTTTGTGTTATTGTGAATAACACAACTAATTTAATTTACTTTAAATGTATCCTATAGTGAAGATGTGTTACAGTCTCAGGTTCAATTTTTATTTCCTTTTGAAAGTCATTTCTGTTTTGAAGCAGTAGGCTATATTCATTCCATTCTGAGAAGAAAGTCAGTGGGGAAAATTCTGCTTTATAAAACCTTTCATCACAGTTAACTTCCATATCTGTTCCAAATATTGAGGATTTTTTAAATATATTCTCCTTTCAAGCCCTTTATATAGATTTGTACAATGTTGAAGGTAGAAGAGAAGGAATGTGCATTCTCTCTGGTGAAGCAATTTAATGGTTCTGTTTTCAATTATTTTCATGGGATTTCCATAAAATAGTTGAATAAGAAGTGTTCTTGCCAATTCTGGTGTCCAGTCTTACTGAGTAATATCAACATAGCTGGGCTCAATCTTATTTTTCCAGGATATGTAACTAACTCTCATTGCTGTTTCTATTGGCTGATATTTCTCTTCCTTAATCTGACTGTACATTTTATCTTCAAAAAATAGACCATTTTTCTATGAGACAGAAAAGCGGGTTTCTTTTTTTAAATTTTCCTTTCTGTATAGTCAAAACTAGACCTTTCAGACTGCCAAAATAGTTTGTTTCTTTCTTAAATCAATTTTGTTAGAGAGTTATACGCTGGACTTAGAGTTGTTCTTCAAAGTTTGAATAGTTAATTCCGCATTCATAAATCAATGAAATATTAAGTGCTAAGAGTGTTAGTAGATAGCTAAGGTTGGAGCGTATTCGTGTAGCTGAAAGTGAGGTTGAAGGAAAGATGCTGAAACTGCTTATTGGGAAACAAGGTATTTTTGAATTTTTGCAAAGGCACCCCCCACCAATTTCATCTCAGAAAAACATATTATAAAGCCAAGGTCTGTTTCTGAGGTTCAGACTGACAATGCTGGCAGGCTTTGCTATAGTGAATTACTGTAAAGGTATAAATTACCTAGTTAAGATCAAGAATACAAATGTATCTCTACTCTATCCTGGCACTGACTTAGGTCATCAGAGCCCTTTGCTGTTTTCTGATGCAGGACCTGATTCCTAAAACTTTTGCAATTTGTGTTTCATTGCAAATTACACATTTTCCTTTCATAACAAAATATTTTATAAATTATGTGTGTAAATATTTTCCTTCTTATCTTTTTCTTTTCTGCTTTCCCCAGTCCTAGACTGAAACTGCCTTATAAGTGTTCTCTTTGTGTGCTTTCTATTTATTAATATTTTTCTCTGGTAAGATTCCTTCAACCAGCTTGTCACAGAGTTGCTGACTAAAGCCATTTTTACAAATAGTTTTTAGTGGTATTTGAATATGGTTTGGATGCGGAGAGCAATTATTGCTTGCTGGCTTGCTAAGTCACGTCAGTCATGTCCGACTCTGTGTGACCCATAGACGGGAGCCCAACAGGCTCCTCTGTCCCTGGGATTCTCCAGGCAAGAATACTGGAGTGGGTTGCCATATCCTTCTCCAAGGCATGAAAGTGAAAAGTGAATGCGAAGTCGCTCAGTCATGTCCAACTCCTAGCAACCCCACGGACTGTAGCCTACCAGGCTCCTCCGTCCATGGGATTCTCCAGTCAAGAGTACTGGAGTGGGTTGCCATTGCCTTCTCCAGAGAGCCATTATAGGAATTGGAATTTTCACTAACATTGATTTCTTTGTATATGCACTCCTGATATTTGAAAATGGGAAATATAGTAAGTGTCAGGAGATGCGGAGCTGGAGGAGGACAGGGAGTGGAAAAGTAGTAGAAGCCTTCTTTCATGACTGTGTCCATGAGTTACAAACACATTTCCTAACCCTATCCACCTTCATATGCCTTAGCAAAGTGAGGCTGAAAAATATAATAGTTAATTATCCCCCTTTCCTCACACTCAGTGGCACTGTTAAATTCGGGCTCATAGCATTCTCACCTGAATTCCTGCAACAGCCTGCTGACTGGTGTCCTTGCCCTATGGTCTTGCCCTGCAGCAAACCATCTCCTTCCTGTCACCAGGAAGATTATGTTGTTCAGTCACTCAGTTGTGTCTGACTCTTTGTGATCCCATGGATCGCAGCACACCAGATTTCTCTGACCTTCACTATCTCCTGGAGTTTTCTCACACTCATGTCCATTGAGTTGGTGATGCCATCCAACCATCTCATCCTCTGCTGCCCTCTTCTCCTTTTGCTTCAGTTTTTCCCAGCATGAGAATCTTTTCCAATGAGTTGGCTCTTTGTATCAAGAGGCCAAAGTATTGGAGCTTTAGCCTCAGCATTAGTCCTTCCAATGAATATTCAGGGTAGATTTCATTTAAGGTTGATTGGTTTGATCTCCTTGTCCAAGGGACTCTCAAGACCCTTCTCCAACACCACAGTTCAAAAGTATCAATTCTTTGGTGCTCAGACTTCTTTATGGTTCAACTCTCACATCCATACATGACTACTGGAAAAACCATAGCTTTAACTATATGGACCTTTGTTGGGAAAGTGATGTCTCTGGTATTTAATATGCTTTGTAGGTTTGTCATAGTTTTTCTTTCAAGAAGCAAATGTCTTTTAATTTCATGGCTGTAGTCACCATCCGCATTGAATTTGGAGCCCAAGTAAATAAAATCTGTCACTGTTTCCACTTTTCTCCCATCTATTTGCCACGAAGCTATGGGACTAGATGCCATGATCTTCATTTTTATAAATGCTGAGTTTTACTTGTAGCCAATTGGATCATTTCCATGCTCTTGTATAAAAATTCTTCAAGGATGGGTCTTACCTCGGAAGAGTGAAAATGACCTCACTCATTTTGGTCAGTTCAGTTCAATTGCTTGGTCATGCCCACTCTTTCTGACCCCATGGGCTGCAGCATGCCACGTTTCCCTGTCCATCACCAACTCCTGGAGGCTGCTCAAACTCATGTCCATTTAGTCATTTATAGCATGCAAAATAGATAAAGATCAAGCTATTTTACAGGCTGTGATAACCAAAAAATTGGGCATGCAAAAGATACAGCCACTTACTTAAAATCCTTAGCTGAGAAGTAACTCTGATCGTAGCAACTGATTACTTCTGATCACATGCCACTGGCTAGAACTTAATCACATGGTCACATTTGCAAAGGAGACTGGGAACGATAGTCTATTAATGGTATCTGGGCAAAGAAAATGAGAATGTATTTCAGGGGAGAGCTAGCCATCTTTGTCACAGTACATTATTTTTTAAAAACTGTTAGTAATCACAATAAATATTCATTAATTCAGAATTTCTATCACTAGAAGGAAAATGAGAACTGACATTTATTGAAAGTTGACCATGTTTACCATGATTATTCTAGGAGAGAGACTTGATGTTACTCATGAATTCTTTCTCCTGAGTTTAGCAAACTGTCTAGCATACAGCAAAACATGTTGAATTGAATTTTACAAAAATATGGAAATCAAAAAATATGTAAATGATAATATCAAGCTTTTATAAACTCACTCTTTTTTTCCTGCTTCCCCCCTCCCATACCTATACTGTTTCTTTTATTCCATTTTTTTCTGGTGTTATCCCTGATACTCTTCTGTTCTAACATTAACTAAAACAAACTTTTCAAGTTTACTTGAAGGTGAAGGTTACTATCTTTCAATGGTTGCCTGCCACTGACTTCTGGTTGGTTCTGTCCTCACCAGCAAGGCAATTCAGACAAGTTTATGATTTTCACACATTTCATTGTGGATGACTAAGGATGGTTTTTCTGGGTTATTCCTTAAGGAGAGTATTCAGAACAAAAGGGGGAACTGTAACCCAAGTCATCAGCCCTCTAGGTAAGAAAGTTTTCTTTCAAATTTTAGAAAAGCATGTAGCAACTCACTCCTCCTCCTTATTATAAAAATAAATCATAGCCATTCAGAGTCAAATTGTGGCTCAAAGACCCTGGTTGATCTCGGGGAACATTTGTATAGAAGTAAGAGTGGGAAGAGAAAGAATAGCCTCATATCCTGGCAGGGTTAGACAAGAATGTGTCTGGGTAAGGACAGGGCGTTACAGAATCGAGAAATCTCATTAGGGTTGACTCACTAGCCAGGTGAGCCAGATCAACCCTGATGATCAATAAAGAGACAGACGAGGAAGCTAAATCAACCTCATATCCAGAAAGGAAGTGATATTCTTCTAACTCAGACAATTAACAGTCACTTGGCAGCTACAGGGCTGACTTCAATTTGACCTTAAAGATTGCCAAGATCTCATGCCTTGTTCCTTTTCTACCTACTCCTGCATCAGTGAAACAGCAATGCATTTGTAATCTTGCCCTGGGTTTATTAGGTTAGGTCAGGAGGGGGACAATTTCCAGGTCTACCAGGCTGCTGCTGCTGCTGCTAAGTCACTTCAGTTGTGTCTGACTCTGTGTGACCCCCATAGACGGCAGCCCACCAGGCTCCCCCGTCCCTGGGATTCTGCAGGCAAGAACACTGGAGTGGATTGCCATTTCCTTCCCCAATGCATGAAAGTGAAAAGTGAAAGTGAAGTCGCTTAGTTGTGTCCGACTCCTAGCGACCCCATGGACTACAGCCTACCAGGCTCCTCCATCCATGGGAGGATCCCAAAGCCTGGTAAACATGATACATTTTTTTTTTCTTTCTTTCTTTCTTTTCTTTTCTTTTTTTTTTTTTTTTGTGTGTGTGTGTGGCTGAACCACATAGCCTGTGAAATCTTAGTTTCCTGACCAGGGATTGAACCTCTGCCCCCTGCAGTAGAAGCATGGAGTCTCAACCTCTGGACTGCCAGGGAAATCTCCTTAAGCCATCCCTTGACCATCCCTAGATAGTGTAGCTTGCCCTCCTAGTCCTCATGCTGGTAGGGTTGTGAGTGGCACCTCCATGGACTGCTGAGGGCTCTTGAGTCCTGTCCATGGGTAGGGTCAGCCAGTATTTGCTTTTGACAAAGTGGCATTCTAGAACCTGGGATACATACACCAATAACTAGCCACTATGGCCAGAGGTGCTGAACTCTACCTCATGTTCTTTAGAAAGCAACAGCCATATTTCATGAGACTGAAACAATTCTCACGATAGGAGTCTCTGCCATATTAAGTAGACTTTATCTATAGAAAATGTCATTTTCACAATAAGTTCTGGAACAATAGCTTTGAACTTCAATTGTTGTTGTTTAGTTGCTAAGTTCTGCCTGACTCTTGTGACCCCATGGACTGTAGCTTGCCAGGCTCCTCTGTCCATGGGATCTCTCAACCAAGAATACTGGAGTGAGTTGCCATTTTCTTCTCCAGGGGATCTTCCCAACCCAGGGATCGAACCCTAGTCTCCTGCATTGGCAGGAGGATTCTTTACCACCGAGCCACCAAGGAAGCTCTCAATATTGAATGTTTATTTCCTTATTCTTTTCTAGGAATGATTCACCATCGTCTCAAGCAATTTATCAGCAAAATGCTAACATTTCTCTCTCATTCTTAAGGCAAGAATCCTATAGAAAAGCAGATCTGTATAAAGCTGGGTTCAACTTTTTCTCTGTCTGTACCCTCTATGGGAAGCCTAGAGAGGGGTTGGAGTGCTTCCTCTGGTTGAGAATCATCTAGAAAAGCCACATCAAAAAAATGGAAAGGGCTAAACTCTGAACTCTACTCAGGGAACCAAGAGAGAATTTTGGAGGTGTCAACATTTGCAGCGATTATGAGCAGTTTTCTCTAAAGAGCCCAGAGTAAGAATGAGCTGTCAGTTCATTATTTCCCTTCACATTTCCAGTCACATATTTTCTTATAAATATTTAGATATTTCTTCACTATATAAATATTCTTCATAACTCCACAACCAATTATTTCTGTCTCCGAGCTTTGTGGTAAACGTTGACAGGTCACGCATTTCTCCAACTGTAGAACCATGAAGTTGAAACGTTCCTGTCCTCGCTATGTTGGACAGTCCCATGGTGACCCTAACCACCTAGTAAAGCTGGGTAAATTGTCCAGATTTGAAGTGGTTGGTGATAAAATCGGTCAAGGAATAATTAAGATGATATCACATCCAGGAAACCTCTTGCAAAAGAAAGTGCTTTTTAAAAGAAACACAAAAAGGGAATTTTCAAATACTATTTGACAAGTACCATTAAAAATTTTTAAAGCTAACAGGAAATGCATTTGAAAATTGTTTACCCTAAGTGTCTGAGAATGCATGTGGGATGAATGAGTCCTGGTGTTCCCAAGAATTACCTCACCATGCTGGCAGGGGGCGACTCTGGCAACAGAGCCCTGGGCCTACGTCTAGTGGGTGACTGTCACTCCTCTCTGACCTGGAGCAAAGATCTTTCTCAAATTTGTAAACTCTGGGGGGGGGGGGGGGGGGGGGGTGCTGCATCGCTTGTGTTTATCATTTCTGCCGACTCTTCCCCTGAGGATCAGTCTCTTTGCCTTCAGTTTTCAAAGATCACTCCAGGGAAGACCCTGAACAAAACAGCAGGTAATCATTCATGTGGCATTAAATAGGCTTTCTTGCTCTTTGAGGAAAAAAAATCCCAAAGAACAAAAACCAGCTTTACATTCTTGAGGGTGTGTGCTCAGTTGAATCCAACTCTTTGCAACCCCATGGCCTATAGTCTACCAGGCTTCTCTGTTCATGGAATTTTCCAGGCAACAATACTGGAGTGAGTTGCCATTCCCTTCTCCAGGGGATCTCCTAACCCAAGGATCAAACCTGGGTCTCTTGTGTCTCCTGCATTGGCAGGTGGCTTCTTTACCACTGAGTCACCTGGGAAGCCACAAAAACCACCTTGGTGCTTTTCAAATTTTCAAATTGCAAAAGTGAGGTCCTTCAAGATGGAAGTTATACTGGGAAAATCAACCAGAAAAAAAAAAGAAAGAAAGAAAGAAATCTGCAGACGAGGGTTCAATTCTTGGCTTTTGCTCTCACTAGTTGTGTGAATTTGGGCAAGTTGTCAATCTTTTCTGAACCTCAGCTTCCTCATCTATAAAACTGCGTGCATGTGTGTTCAACTCTTTGTGACCCCATGGACCGCAGCCCGCCAGACTCCTTTGTCCATGGGCTCTCCAGGCAAGCATGCTGGAGTGGGTTGTCATTCCCTTCTCCAGGGGAACTTCCCAACCCAGGGTTCGAACACAAGTTTACTGCATTGCAGGCAGGTTCTTCACCACTGAGCCACCTGGGAAGATCACATCTATAAAATCAAGGGCTGTTAATGCTTATCCCATAATATTATGGTGGAGATGAAATGAGGTAGTCAGCCTATCACAGTGCCCAGTCTGTATAGCTCCCATGTCTCTTCACGCTAGACTCTAAAGCTCACCTTGCATGGCTCTTCCTGAAACTATGTGAGTCCTTTTTCTTCCCTCACATTCATCTTGAGTCACAGAAAAAGAGAATATCTGAGAGTTAGACCTTAAAGAAGGGTGAGCACCAAAAACTGATGTTTTCAAATTGTGGTGCTGGAGGAGTCTTGAGAGTTCTTGGACAGCAATGTGATCAAACCAGTCAATCCCAAAGGAAATCAACCCTGAATATTCTCTGGGAGGACTAATGGTAAAGCTGAAGTTCCAATACTTTGGCCACCTGATGTGAAGAGTCGACTCTTTAGAAAAGATGCTGATGCTGGGAAAGATTAAGGGCAAGAGGAGAAGGGGGAGACAGAGGATGAGATGGTTAGATAGCATCACTGACCTAATGGACATGAATTTGAGCAAACTCCAGGAGATAGTGAAGGACAGGGAAGCCACGTGTGCTGCAGTTTGTGGGGTTGCAAAGAGTTGGACACGACTTAGTGACTGAATAACAAATATCTGAGCAGAAAAATGATATACACTTTAAAAACGAAGGGCTAAGCTTCTCATATATTCTCTTTTGACTGTGAGATGTGACTGTGAAAAAACTACATTTTATGGGCTATAAATCTGGCTCATAACTACTGAAATTTCTTGAACTGGCTTCAAAAATAGAATTTATTTTTCCTCTATACATTTAAGCAATATCAACTTACATATTTTTTCTCCTCCACATTTTTGACTATCTTCTTTCTCTGCATGATTGAAGTTTTTGCTCAAACAGATGCCAGATTGTTACTAATTAATAAATTTATCATGACTCTATCTCACTACTATCAAGGACCGAGCAAGCTCATCACCAATCAACCACCAGACTTCAGAAAAGTCATTATTAGGGAAGATATACACTTCCCCACCTTCTCCCAACAAAAAGAATGTGTAAGTGGCTAAAACTGATGTTGAAGTAGGGCTTAAAATCTTTTCATATCAATATTCCATTTCAGGTTTCAGTAGAATTCCCTGGATTCTGTAAGTAAGCAGTGTGGGAAAAGAGTATTTGAACACAGAGTTTTGCTTATAAAAAAAAATGACTCAGAATGCTTCCTTGTGGGGACTTCCTTGGTGTGTGGCTGGGACTCTGCTCTCCCAGCTGAGGGGGCCCAGGTTTGATTCAAGGGGAGGAAACTGGATCCCACATGCAGCAACTAAGACTGGGGCAGACAAATAAATAAATAAATTTTAAAAAAGAAAAGAATGCCTCCTTGTGGTAAATTGATTGATAAAATGTCTCAATTTTCCCACCCTCCATGAATCTCTCTTGCTCTTTGCCATGTGAGTTTGTCATTTCTCCCATCAAATGTATAATCTATCCTCCCATCCCTTGAATCTGAGCTGCCCTTTTGTCTTACTCTGGCCAATAAAATGAGGCCTCACCTCCATACTGGGGCCTTCTGGGGTCTTTCATACTCTTTCTTGCATGAACCATGAGAACAAGCCTGGGCTAGCTTCTTGGAGGATGAAAGACTGTGAAGCAAAGCCAGTCACCCTAGCCAAGACCTCCTTGCATTAACTAAAAATTTTAGTTGATTGCCAGATATGTAAGTGACCCCCAGCCAAGATAAGAACTGCCTAGCCAAGCCCAGCCAAGATCAGCAGAACTGCTCAGCCAACTCAGAGTCAGGAGTGAAAATCAATGTTTAATTTCTTGCTGCTGAGATTTTGTGGGGTCTTATGTAGCATAATTGTAGAAATAGATAACTGTTACATTCCAACTAAAAATTGGCAGTTAGCATCCACCTCTCCAAGGATTAAATCATGAGCCGCTGCAGCCTCTGATCTTTAACACTCCCTGAAAGGAGTTCATACGCTAGTAAAGTAATGCTCAAAACTCTCCAAGCCAGGCTTCAGCAATACGCGAACCGTGAACTTCCAGATGTACAAGCTGGTTTTAGAAAAGGCAGAGGAACCAGAGATCAGATTGCCAACATTCGCTGGATCATGGAAAAGCAAGAGAGTTCCAGAAAAACATCTATTTCTGCTTTAATTGACTATGCCAAAGTCTTTGACTGTGTGGATCACAATAAACTGTGGAAAATTCTGAAAGAGATGGGAATACCAGACCACTTGACCTGCCTCTTGAGAAACCTATATGCAGGTCAGGAAGCAATAGTTAGAACTGGACATGGAACAACAGACTGGTTCCAAATAGGACAAGGAGTATGTCAAGGCTGTATATTGCTTATTTAACTTCTATGCAGAGTACATCATGATAAACGCTGGGCTGGAAGAAGCACAATCAAGCTGGAATCAAGATTGCTGGGAGAAATACCAATCACCTCAGATATGCAGATGACACCACCCTTATGGCAGAAAGTGAAGAGGAGCTAAAAGGCCTCTTGATGAAAGTGAAAGAGGAGAGCGAAAAAGTTGGCCTAAAGCTCAACATTCAGAAAACAAAGATCATGGCATTTGGTACCATCACTTCATGGGAAATAGATGGGAAACAGTGGAAACAGTGTCAGACTTTATTTGTTTGGGCTCCAAAATCACTGCAGATGGTGACTGCAGCCATGAAATTAAAAGACGCTTACTCCTTGGAAGAAAAATTATGACCAACCTAGATAGAATATTAAAAAGCAGAGACATTACTTTGCCAACAAAGGTCCGTCTAGTCAAGGCTGTGGTTTTTCCTGTGGTCATGTATGATGTGAGAGTTGGACTGTGAAGAAAGTTGAGCGCCAAAGAATTGATGCTTTTGAACTGTGGTGTTGGAGAAGACTTTTGAGAGCCCCTTGGACTGCAAGGAGATCCAACTAGTCCATTCTAAAGGAGATCAATCCTGGATGTTCTTTGGAAGGAATGATGCTAAAGCTGAAACTCCAGTACTTTGGCCACCTCATGCGAAGAGTTGACTCATTGGAAAAGACTGATGCTGGGAGGGATTGGGGGCAGGAGGAGAAGGGGACGACCGAGGATGAGATGGCTGGATGGCATCATCGAATCAATGGACATGAGTTTGGGTGAACTCTGAGAGTTGGTGATGGACAGGGAGGCCCAGCGTGCTGCAATTCATGGGCTGGCAAAGAGTCGGACACGACTGAGCGACTGAACTGAACTGAACTGAACTGAACTGAAAGGAGTTCAGGGTGGAGATCAGGAAGGAGGCACTGTGCGCTGGGAAAACTGGCAGAATATGTCTTCAGATATTTAGATATTTTCAGGAGATTTTATGAATTCATTTCTTGCATCTTCTCATATCTAGAAAAGCACTGACCTCATTCATGGTCATGTCTGCCTCTCAGGACTACCAGTAAGCTTCACAAGAATAATGTCAACCTTCTGCAAAAATGTATGCTTGATAGCAAGTACTCCCCCTTCACCAAAATCTCATATGTATCAACTTTTCCCTCTACCTCTTTGAAGCGATTTCTCAAAAATGTCTGAAATGATGCCTTCCAGGCTATAGTCTTCATTCTGCCCCAAATAAAACTTAACTTGAACTCTCACATTGTGCAGTTTTTCCATTCAACATATATTAACTACGAAAAAAAAAAAAAAAAAGTAGGAGCTCTTGGAGTGATCAGGGAGATTTGCAGAGAGGCTGCCTTAAGATGAGAAAGAGAGATTCTGTTTTTTGTCTGTCCTGGACACTAAACTTTACTCAAAGTATGCCTGGAACAAGTTTGGTGATTAAAACTTAGTGAAGACGTGTGTCAAACCTTTTGTCCAAAGGGCTACTTTGTGCTTTGAGAGGGCAATTAAGACCCTATGGTCTGGGTTCTCAAACTAGGGCACAAATAATTCCAGTATGGAACTGTAAGGGGTCAGGCAAAGCTACACAACAAAAGTGATATATCTTGTTGGGACATGAATTATCTTGAAGAGTTGGGGGGACAAGAGTAGCATTGTTTTCAGTAAGAAATATAGAAGAGAATATAAAGTTTCAACACATTTTAGTGATAAAACACAGTTATCCATTTCCGTCTCCTCTTCCAGCCAGGGATTCACTCTCCTAGATGTAAGACTTACATTTTTAAAAAAACTTTTTATTTTGTATTGAAGTATAGCTGATCAGCAAACATTGTGAGAGTTTCAGGTGATCAGTGAAGGGACTCAGCCACACATAGACATGTATCCATTCTCCTCCAAACTCCCCTCCCATCCAGGCTGCCACATAACATTGAGCAGAGTTCCCTCTGCTTACAATAGTTTTCTGTTGGTTATCCATTTTAAATACAGCAGTGTGTGCATGTCCATCCCAAACTCCTTAACTATCCCTTGCCCCCCATACTTCCCCCTGGCAACCATAAGTTCATTCTCTAAGTCTGTGAAGGAATTCTATTTTTTGAACAGTTTAAAAAGCATTACTCTGGGCACTGTGTTCTAAATTTTTTTTGTCATTTTTATTCTCCCATCATCAAAAGTTTTACTCTGCCCCTTGCCATGTTTAAAACCATTGTATACCTTTTAAATGTAATCTGTGCTTTATGATTATCAAACCTTACAGATGGAAGTTGTTTGGAATTAAATTTCTAATAAAGTGTTACACATGCTTTTGTAATCTTTGTACATTCCATATGGCCTAGTTTACTCCCAATCAGAAAAAAAAAAAAAAAAGAAGATGATCACTCATCTAATGAAAAACTTGATGTTTCCTTTTTGACATTGGAGGGAAGCGGGACCCAGTTAATTGTCCAATACTGCATTCTGTTTGTTTCCCACCCTGACCTCCAGCAGAGCCCTGATGACTTTTGAACAGCCCTGATGCTGTTAAAAATGCCTTCTCATCTGTTATGGACTGAATGTATCCCTCCAAACCTTGTATATAGAAGCCCTGCTGCTGCTGCTGCTGCTGCTGCTAAGTCACTTCAGTTGTGTCTGACTCTGTGCGACCCCATAGATGGCAGCCCACCAGGCTCCCCAGTCCCTGGGATTCTCCAGGCAAGAACACTGGAATGGGTTGCCATTTCCTTCTCCAATGCATGAAAGTGAAAAGTGAAAGTGAAGTCGCTTAGTTGTGTCCAACTCCTAGCGACCCCATGGACTACAGCCTACCAGGCTCCTCCGTCCATAGGATTTTCCAGGCAAGAGTACTGGAGTGGGGTGCCATTGCCTTCTCCAACATAGAAGGCTTAATCCCCAGTAATCAGAACGTAATTATATTTGGAAATGGAAACTTGAAAGAGGAAAATTAAAATGAGGTCTTTAGAGTGGTAATCCAATCTGACTGGTGAGTGAAGGTCACTCCGTTGTGTCCGACTCTTTGTTACCCCATGGACTATACAGTCCATGGAATTCTCCAGGCCAGAATACTGGATTGTATAGCCTTTCCCTTCTCCAGGGGATCTTCCCAACCCAGGAATCAAACCCAGGTTTCCCACATTGCGGGTGGATTCTTTACCAGCTGAGCCACCAGGGAAGGCCAGTCTGACTGGTAAACAAAGGAAATCTGTGTACACAGAGAGATACCACAGTTGTGAGCACACTAAGGAAAGACCATGTGAAAACACAGCAAGATGGCAACTGTTGGTAAGTCAGGGAGCGAGGCCTCAAGAGAAACCACCCCTGCCAGCACTTTTATCTTGGACTTCCAACCTCCAGAACTGTGAACTTATTTTGTTTAAGCCACCTATCCTGTGATATTTTGTCATATCACTACCAAACAAATATACTACTCTAAACAACTAACTGTACTTCTTCAAATATCTATAATTTTTGGTTTTCTTACATGCCAAGAAACAATAGTGTTTACTCTGTTCCTCACTGAATAATTTCTCTTAGCTCTCCATCTCTTCTTTATAGTTTCCAGAATGGGCCACTGCTGGCAAGTACCTGTGATTGTCTCATTTATCAATACATATTGCTATTGAGCAGAGGATCATTTTGTTCTAGTGGTTAATAATGATGTGTGTTTGCATTTTTAAAAAACTATACCCTTGCTTGTTTCTTTGCCATGATGATTTGTTTCAACTCTATATTTCATAATCTGATTTTCTTAAATTTCTATAAATCAGAATAAAAATTAAACAAATATTTCTTATATTTCCACATAGATAGTTCAAAGTTTATTTTCCTCACCAGTCCAATTTTTCTGACCTCAGGTACATTTCAGTGCACTTCTTTCTCCTCCCCCAGGCTGGGAAGACGTTTCATTTTAACTTCAACCAGTTGGAAGAAATTCATAACAATCACTGAAAATTCCAATGGGATGTGAAAATATAGGAAACATTAAACTCTATGATTTTCAAAGTAATGGTAACTCTCATCTTTAGAGGAAAGGGGAAATTAAAAGGCCTAGTCAAAGCAAAGTTGAACAAGTCCTTCAGGCAGAAATTACAGGAGAGCCCAGGAGACCAAAAACAAGAGGAACCTTCGTAATGCAGGAAGTCCGATCTAATCCATTCTGCATCCTTGACTTGGAGCAGTTGACTGTAACCTTCAAATTATAGTGAAAGAACTGTATCACAGAGGGTGTGGGAGTGGAGGGAGGTGGGAAGATTTAGGGGAAATGTCAGACTTGAGTGGGAGCTAAGAGCTTGTGATTGCAACCAAATGGACCTGAGATATACTGAAAGAAACAGGGAATTATATATTTTTCTTAGTTAAATGCTTCTTGCGTTTTCCTTCCTGGTCTTGACTGGTATTTATTTTTCTCCACTTGTATCAAAGCAGTGTGACATTCTCAATTGGAGGAGGGGTGGGAAGCAGAGTTTCTTATGGTTGTAATGGAAATATTTACTGGCAGCAGACAAGAATATGCTCTTCTAAGGGGAAGACTGCATTTGTCAAAGATTTGCTTGGATCCTGCCTTGCTTGCTGGAAACAGTTATTTACTCTTAATTAACCCTAAATACAGTTGAGCCCTGGAAGGGACTTATTTTAAAACCATCATTGCTGTTTCGAATCTGACTGCAGTAGACGAGAATGACTGACAGTGATTAAAAGGGCAGTTGATGGGCACATATTAGAAATCATGGTCAATAATAAAATCTGAAGACAGGAACAACATGTACTTTATGTTCCTATAAACACAGATTTAGTGCAAGTAAGCCCACATAATAGAAAAGTACTTGTGGCATGCACTGATTTGCTCCAAATTTAATTTAGAACAACATAAAAGTTCCAGTATCAGCTGCAGGGTACTAGCCTTGGTTTCAGCTGGCGGGTGGTATCTGTTTTGAGAGCTAGAGCAATTTCTGAAGTTGTACCTTGTCCTTTCTGTTTAGGAAGAACCTCATAAATATCTGGGATTCTCTGAAGGTGATTTCACCTTTCCAGAGTGTCCGATACTGTAATCTTATCTTCTCAGCTGCTCTATGGGTCTCTCTTGATCATTCAGTCACATAGAGAGGGCCACACACACACACACACACACACACACATACACACACACACACACCCAACATGTGCATGGCTAATTGAAACTCTTTTTTATTATTTTCTGCCTGCCAACCTAATAGAAGTGGATTATCTTGAGCATTCTTTGCCTTTAGGCTACTTTGGGGAACAGGAAAAGAGACACTTCCGGTGGGAGTGGGAGGAGCTCGGTGCTGATCCTCCCATCTCCCCTCTCCTCTTTGAGTCTTTGGATCACTCGGCTGCAGCATCTGTGGGATATGGTGGCAGAGGAAGTCTCCCTCGTCGCCACACTCGTATATGCCCCCTTCTCACCACCTTGAGCTGTTGCCAACCTTGAAGCATTTTACTCGCATACCTTTTAAAAGCCTCCGTGGCCATTCACCACCATTTTCCCCAAGGCACAACCCCCAAAGGTTGGGAGATTTCTCTGATCACGGCCACACGGCAAGACCATTCCCTCGGCCTATGACTTCTTTCTCTGGGCTAATGAGCAGAGGAGGTCCCTGGACCTTTCAGTCCCAAGGGACGCCCACACTTCCTATTCCAGGAAGCACGGCTTCTTTTAGTGGAAGCAACCATCAGCACTCCCTCCCTCAGGTTTCTTATAAATGCAAAGCTCAGCCTTGCAGTTTCTGGCAGACTCCATCTAGTGGGAGCAAATGAACCCCCTATTATTTAAATCCACCATTATTTTAATTGTATCTCTATTCAGGAAAGCTGATCTCATCCCCTAGCCCCCCCCCCCCCCCCCCCCCCCCACGTTCCCCCCTCCCCACGTCCCCACCGCCCCCCTACCCCCCATCCCCGATCCTGCTTGCCTAGAGGAAGGGAGCTGAGTATTTCCGGGCTCTTCAACAATTTGCCTGCCTAAATTCTTCAGTCACAGCTACCTTGAGATGGCCCCCGCAATAACCTCTCTGATCCCACCAGGGTGAAGACCAGCATTTACCTAGGCTAAGTTTTTGTACTAGGACAAGGAGTGAAAATAAGGTCATTCTTTTCCTTTTAGGGGGGATTAAAACATAAAATTTCTTTTTCAGAGACATTTCCCAAATACTGGTAATTTGCAGATGTGACTTTTGAGAGTTGACTTTTAAACCTTAGAGGAGAAAAAAAAGAGAGAGAGAGCTGACCAACTGGGATACACTAATGTATCCTCAGTTCCGTTCAGTTCAGTCGCTCAGTCGTGTCCAACTCTTTGCGACCCCGTGAATCGCAGCATGCCAGGCCTCCCTGTCAGAATAACTGGAAAAAAAAAATAAAACCCTCATATCCCCAATGTGAAAGTTTTTATCATAATAATTGTTAGAGACCTGCTCTTTTTGCTTGTGGCAGGAAGTCCCTACCCACAAGAAGTATATGTGGAGATTTAAGTCAGGCCTGCCACTCCATGCAAAAATAACCCCAGGCCATGCTTTCCCAAGAAAATACAGGAATTACAATACAATTGCTATTTTGCAGAACGGCTTCCATAAGTCCTGGCCATGGGGAAATGAGCAAGATGTTCCTTGTGAAGATCATACAGACTAAACCAAATATGATTTGGTGATTAAATATATGGTTAAACCAAATATGGCTACATGAAATCTCAGTCCTGGCCCAGCTTTCTGTGCCCAGTCTCCAGTGGGTAAAACAGGGCTGCAAATGGCCTCAAATATACAATCTCTATAATTTCAGGAAGTGAAATGTCTGAAATGACCCTTTGGAGAAATTTCAAGTCGAAATAATATGACTTAAATGAGAAGCCAAGTCAGTCAAGAAAGTGTGTTTGGCAGTTACTAATGGAAGAAATGTACAGAACTCAGCTACCTGGTCTCACCGAGTGGTCAGCAGTGAGGTCCCAGTGGACTTCCCAGGGCTATAGTAGAAATAGGGCTGGGTGCTTGTTCCTGATAGAGTAAATTGGCCTAACTTCTGGAACTTTCCAAATTTTCAGACTTGAAATCCAAAATGTTCAGTTCCGGAAAGTTTGTGACAGTAATGTAAAGGAACAATGCTCATGTTAGAAAGTTCAGTGCTCTGATTTCCAGCACAAAAGTATGTGATTTGGAGTTTTACCCATTCTTCCTCATGGCTAGACGAGCTCCCCTGAAATATTTTTTTTCATTTATTTATTTATCAAAAGTTAACTGGGATTTTACTAGGTACTGGGCAGTACTTCAGGTGTTAGAGACATTTTAGTGAATTAAGAAAAGTGTCTGCCCTCATGGAGCTTACATTTTAGTTTCTGGAGAAAGACAATGATGGAGAAGACATCTGGCATGTCATTGTTGATCACTCCAATGAAGGACAAGTAAGGCAGAGAAAGGGGATACAGGGTGGAGTCAGGTGAGCAGCGATCTGAACCAAGCAAGAAACACAGCAGTGGGAAAGAGGGGCTAGAAATACTCATAAAATAATACTAACTGTGTCTCTAGAATGCCTCTAGTCTCCATGCTGTTCCAACGAACAGAGGGGCTTAGAAACTCCTTTATAATAATTCAGTTCAGTTCAGTCGCTCAGTCGTCTCCGACTCTTTGCGACTGCATGAATCGCAGCATGCCAGGCCTCTCTGTCCATCACCATCTCCCAGAGTTCACTCAGACTCACGTCCATCGAGTCCGTGATGCCATCCAGCCATCTCATCCTCGGTCGTCCCCTTCTCCTCCTGCCCCCAATCCGTCCCAGCATCAGAGTCTTTTCCAGTGAGTCAGCTCTTCGCATGAGGTGGCCAAAGTACGGGAGCTTCAGCTTTAGCATCATTCCTTCCAAAGAAATCCCAGGGTTGATCTCCTTCAGAATGGACTGGTTGGATCTCCTTGCAGTCCAAGGGACTCTCAAGAGTCTTCTCCAACACCGCAGTTCAAAAGCATCATTCTTCAGCGCTCAGCCTTCTTCACAGTCCAACTCTCACATCCATACATGACCACAGGAAAAACCATAGCCTTGACTAGAAGAACCTTAGTCGGCAAAGTAATGTCTCTGCTTTTGAATATACTATCTAGGCTGGTCATAACTTTTCTTCCAAGGAGTAAGCATCCTTTAATTTCATGGCTGCAGTCACTATCTGCAGTGATTTTGGAGGCCCCAAAAATAAAGTCTGACACTGTTTCCCATCTATTTCCCATGAAGTGATGGGACCGGATGCCATGATCTTCGTTTTTTGAATATTGAGCTTTAAGCCAACTTTTTCACTCTCCACTTTCACTTTCATCAAGAGGCTTTTGAGTTCCTCTTCACTTTCTGCCATAAGGGTGGTGTCATCTGCATATCTGAGGTGATTGATATGTCTCCCGGCAATCTTGATTCCAGCTTGTGTTTCTTCCAGTCCAGCCTTTCTCATGATGTACTCTGCATTTAAGTTAAATAAGCAGGGTGACAATATACAGTCTTGACGTACTCCTTTTCCTATTTGGAACCAGTCTGTTGTTCCATGTCTAGTTCTAACTGTTGCTTCCTGACCTACATACAGATTTCTCAAGAGGCAGGTCACGCGGTCTGGTATTCCCATCTTTTCCAGAATTTTCCACAGTTTATTGTGATCCACACAGTCAAAGGTTTTGGCATAGTCAATAAAGCAGAAATAGATGTTTTTCTGGAACTCTCTTGCTTTTTCCATGATCCAGCGGATGTTGGCAATTTGATCTCTGGTTCCTCTGCCTTTTCTAAAACCAGCTTGAACATCAGGGAGTTCACGGTTCATGTATTGCTGAAGCCTGGCTTGGAGAATTTGAGCATTACTTTACTAGTGTGTGAGATGAGTGCAATTGTGCGGTAGTTTGAGCATTCTTTGGCATTGCCTTTCTTTGGCATTGGAAAGAAAACTGACCTTTTCCAGTCCTGTGGCCAATGCTGAGTTTTCCAAATTTGCTGCCATATTGAGTGCAGCACTTTTGGAGCATCATCTTTCAGGATTTGAAACAGCTCCACTGGAATTCCATCACCTCCACTAGTTTTGTTCGTAGTGATGCTTTCTAAGGCCCACCTGACTTCCTATTCCAGGATGTTTGGCTCTAGGTGAGTGATCACATCATCATGATTATCTGGGTCATGAAGATCTTTTTTGTACAGTTCTTCTGTGTATTCTTGCCACCTCTTCTTAATATCTTCTGCTTCTGTTAGGTCCATACCATTTCTGTCCTTTATTGAGCCCATCTTTGCATGAAATGTTCCCTTGGTATCTCTAATTTTCCTGAAGAGATCTCTAGTCTTTCCCATTCTGTTCTTTTCCTCTATTTATTTGCATTGATCACTGAGGAAGGCTTTCTTATCTCTTCTTGCTATTCTTTGGAACTCTGCATTCAGATGCTTATATCTTTCCTTTTCTCCTTTGCTTTTCGCTTCTCTTCTTTTCACAGCTATTTGTAAGGCCTCCCCAGACAGCCATTTTGCTGTTTTGCATTTCTTTTTCATGGGGATGGTCTTGATCCCTGTCTCTTGTACAATGTCACGAACCTCATTCCATAGTTCATCAGGCACTCTATCTATCAGATCTAGGCCCTTAAATCTATTTCTCACTTCCACTGTATGATCATAAGGGATTTGATTTAGGTCATACCTGAATGATCTAGCGGTTTTCCCTGTTTTCTTCAATTTGAGTCTGAATTTGGTAACAAGGAGTTCATGATCTGAGCCACAGTCAGCTCCTGGTCTTGTTTTTGTTGACAGTATAGAGCTTCTCCATCTTTGGGTGCAAAGAATATAATCAATCTGATTTTGGTGTTGACCATCTGGTGATGTCCATGTGTAGAGCGTTCTCTTGTGTTGTTGGAAAAGGGTGTTTTCTATGACTAGTGAATTTTCTTGGCAAAACTCTCTTAGTCTTTGCCCTGCTTCACTCCACATTCCAAGGCCAAATTTTCCTGTTACTCCAGGTGTTTCTTGACTTCCTACTTTTGCATTCCAGTCCCCTATAATGAAAAGGACATCTTTTGGGGGTGTTAGTTCTAAAAGGTCTTGTAGGTCTTCATAAAACCGTTCAACTTCAGTTTCTTCAGCATTACTGGTTGGAGCACAGACTTGGATAACTGTGATATTGAATGGTTTGCCTTGGAGATGAACAGAGATCATTCTGTCGTTTTTGAGATTGCATCCAAGTACTGCATTTTGGACTTTTTTGTTGACCATGATGGCTACTCCATTTCTTCTGAGGGATTCCTGCCCACAGTAGTACCCCTCGTCCAAGGTAAGGAGCAGCGGCTGTGCTTTGCTGGAGCAGCCGTGAAGAGATACCCCACGCCCAAGGTAAGAGAAACCCAAGTAAGGTGGTAGGTGTTGCAAGAGGGCATCAGAGGGCAGACACAAGGAAACCATACTCACAGAAAACTAGTCAATCTAATCACACTAGGACCACAGCCTTGTCTAACTCAATGAAACCAAGCCATGCCTGCGGGGCAACCCAAGATGGGTGGGTCATTGTGGAGAGGTCTGACAGAATGTGGTCCACTGGAGAAGGAATGGCAAGCCACTTCAGCATTCTTGCCTTGAGAACCCCATGAACAGTATGAAAAGGCAAAATGATAGGATACCGAAAGAGGAACTCCCCAGGTCGGTAGGTGCCCAATATGCTACTGGAGATAAATGGAGAAATAACTCCAGAAAGAATGAAAGGATGAAGCCAAAGCAAAAACAATACCCAGCTGTGGATGTGACTGGTGATAGAAGCAAGATCTGATGCTGTAGAGAGCAATATTGCATAGGAACCTGGAATGTCAGGTCCATGAATCAAGGCAAATTGGAAGTGGTCAAACAAGAGATGGCAAGAGTGAACGTCGACATTCTAGGTATCAGCAAACTAAAATGGACTGGAATGGGTGAATTTAACTCAGATGAATTTATAATAATAAGCACTGTTTATTGAGCCCTTTATATGTGCCTGCATTCTTCGAAGAATTTCACATGCACTTTCTCCACCAGTCTCTTCATTAGCACAATAAAACCAGGTAAGAGAGGTCCAGGGGAATTAAACGATTGGCTGGAAGTCACCCAGACAAGAGAATAAATGCTGGACTTAGGACTTGAACTTACTACCTTTCCAGTTGACTCCAAACATGATAGAAACAATAACAGCTATCATTTATTGGGTACCTGCTATGTGCAGGAATTGTGTGAAGTGCCTTGCATGTATTGCATAGGTATTGGGGTTGATGAAGGGGAACTCCATCACGCACATGCTCACTGCTGTAGACCTTTGTTTCTGATAACATGCACTCTCTATCTTTGACATATGCTTCTGACAAGACCACTCCTTCCACCAAAATTCTCTCAGGCCTGATATACAACCGTTCAGTGTCTATCTCTCTGGCTTCATCTGCTTCCACCCTCTCTCTGCTGCACCACTCTAGCCTCAGCGGCCTTCTCTCAGCTCCTTGAGTATGCCAAACACATCTCAACCTCAAGGCCTTTGAACCTGCTGTTTCATCCGCCTGGATCGCTTTCCCTCAGAGACATATACAGCTGCTTTTTCGCATCATTCGGTTCTCTACTCAAACATCTCCTTATAGTGAAGCCTTCCCTGAACAATGGAAGGAAAACAGCGCAGGGCTCTGCAACTATTCCGCTACTTCCCATCTCCCTAATTCTGCTTCAGTTTTGTTCACTCTTTTTTTTTTATCACCTCCTGACATATTTTATGATTTTTCATTGTCTGCCTTTGCTTTATTAGGAGTTCTGTTTTGTTTACTTGTTTCCCCAGCAACTAGAACAATGCCTGGCATCTGATAGAAGGTCAATCCATATTTTTAATAAATTATTAAATCATGGGCACTTGAGTATGTTATTGGGTACATTATTAATCATGGGTATGTTATTGACAAGACCTGTGCATCTTGAAGACTATTGTTAAGTTTAACAGATGAAAAAGGTGCAACACTTTCTATATCCAACATACTTTTCTAGACAAGGTTAATGTTCTTGACTGACAATATAATACAATTTCCTTGAGACAAGCATTGGTTAAAAAATTCATTCAGATTTTTCTTTCACAGTGTATGGGAAAATCCAAACAAAAGTTTTGGCCAACCTGATATAACAGAGAATCATTTATCCAGGGTCCTGTCATCACAGTCCTTGATGGCTGGAAGCCAATGGTGTATCCAGGCCAGGAGCTTTCACCTCACATAGTCCCAGGTGCTTTTTTAGTTGACATTTGAAGTAAGAGTGATTAAGTGGTATAAAAGACTTCAATATCTGCAAAAGTAATTGTTCCTGGTGCTGGCTACAACTTAGGAAGCTACACAGAAATCCAAGTAAAAGATCTAAGTGTTTTAGATCAATGTGACTACAGAACAGATGAGGAGAAGCAGGTGAACTTAAGATGTTATTTTGTAAGTGGAACCAACAAGGCTTGCTAAAGGACTCACAGGACTTCTCAACAAGAGAAGACTTGAGGGAAGAGAAAAATGCAAGGATGACTCTTAGGATTTTGGTTTGATGGCAGTATTTATCTAAATGGGAAAGACTGGAGGAGGATATGGAAAATCAAGAGTTATGTTCTGAGCTTGGCATATTTGGAAAACTTATTAGACACCCAAGTGGCAACGTCAAAGCTTAGGGTAAAGATTTGGGACTTGAGTCAGTTTTGGAGCCATCAACACAAATGTGATATTTAAACCTATGAAGAGATAAGCCTTGTATGAGAGTTTAACATGGGAGAGAAATCCCAAAATAAAGCTGTCCTGTATGATCTTCCAGTGCTAGGTAGCTAGATGCTTTAGCTTGCCTTGGTCTCAGCTTCTCTCTGTCTCTGTCTCACTCTTCTTTTGGAAGGTTGACCCCTGGAACCCAACCATCATGTTTTGAAGAAGCCTGGTCTTCCCAATCTTCTGCAAGACGTGTGAATAAATGAGCCTTTGGATGATTCCAGCTCCCAGCTGATAGCGAAAGGAGCAGAGTAGAAATGCTGGGCAGTGTTGAGTCCCACTGGAGGCTGACCCACTCAGCCATTCAGTGGGCACTGTAGAAAAAGCTGATAAGGGGGAAAAACAGATTGTTCAGGGTTTACCCCAGGAGGTACATCAGAGGGTGGGCATGGACTCTAAGGGTGTGTGATGTATGCGTACTCACTCGTACCTGACCCTTTGTGACCCCATGGACTGTAGCCTGCCAGGCTCCTCTGTCCATAGGACTTTCCAGGCAAGAATACTGGAGCAAGTTGCTATTTCCTCCTTCAGGGGATCTTCTCAACCCAGGGATTGAACCCAAGTCTCCTGTATCTCTTGCGTTGGCAGGCGGATTCTTTACCACTGAGCCACCTGGGAAGCCCCTAAGGGTGTATATAAGGTAGTAATTATAATAATGTATCTTGGCACAGGCACTAAGAAGGGAAGACCAAACAGTGAGAAAGTACCAGGGCCCCTCAGTCAGTGGTGTCAGTGAGGCTGAAAACATGTTACAGTAGAATTTCCAGAAGTCTAGAAAAATCTGACCTTCATAGTTTGATGTAAGATTTAGGCATCATGGGTTGGAAGAGAGAGGGTTAGCTGCAGAGTTATGGATATTTTGTAAGGAGCTGCTGCAGATGGCTGGATCCAGAGACTGTTGTTAAAGAAGGAAGCCTGAGCACAAAGTCAACTAATTGGTATCAACAACCAGAAACAGATTTTTTTTCAATCTACTTTGAGAATAGATTGTATTACTTCAAATATTAAACTTTCCTAGAGAATTTTCTTTTCCAAGTACTGTGAAAAATGACTGCCGTGTTTCTTATATGAAGGTTAATAATGATGTTAAATGTAAAAATAAATGAAAACCTGTTGGAAGTCTCTGGAATGGAACTAATACACCTCTAGCTGGCTTTCTTAATGAATCCTGCTGTTTCTTTGTATTTGACTTCAGATAAATTGCTGATCTCAGCCTGTGTTTTGTGGCCTTCTGCTTGCTGAGTTCTTTCCAGGACAGCTTGACAATTCTTGTGCAGACAAACGCAATGCCCAGGACTACTGCAGCTGAACTGGGGCTGGGAGTGCCAACATCAGCACTGAATGCACTTCCTCCTTGAGTTTGTCTGCCATTCTTTTAATTTCTTTGTCTTGGAGGAGCTGGAGGTCATGACTTTACAAATGGTCTTACTGATACATTTCCTGCCTTTGGGAGATTAACCTAAATATACTTGTTTTGTTGAGACACACTGGAAGAACCACATATTCATTTGCTGGTAAGTGTGATTGCTGAACTGTATTCCGTAGAGGATTTTTAAAAGATCTGGCAGGGACTTCCCTGATGGTCCGGGGGTTAAGAAACCACCTACCAATGCAGGGGATGTGGGTTCAGTCCCTGGTTGAGGAACTAAGATCCCCGTGCCTCAGCAATTAAACCTGGCTAAGACCCAAAGCAGCCAAATAAATAGATACCACTCTCTTTAACAACAACAACAAAAAAAATAGATAACATCTTCATGAAGGGTTAGGTAAGGATTCCTTAAAAAAATTTTTTTAAACTCCTGTAGCAAAAGATTGATAGATTAGATGAAATTGAACTATTAAAGTTCTCTTTATAAAGACTCAGCACAGTGAAAAAGACTAGCATACCAAGTGATGGCTTATAAATATTATTTATTTCCAAACCAGAGCTGAAAGGGGATTATAAAGTATATCTTTACTTCTGCTTCCTCTTCCCCTCTCTTTCCATTTTCTCATCCCAACACTCATATAATCAAACCACAGAGGATTTTCTCCTCCTAACCTTCGAAATTAATAAATTACCCAATCTCCTTACTCCTGAGTTAGCCACTGGCCAGTAGAACTTTCTGTAATGATGGAAATGGTCTGTGACTGTGCTGTACAATATAGTGACTGCTAGTCATACGTGCTTAATGAGAAACTGAAATTTTACCTTATTTAAATATAATTAAAATAGCCACATGTGGTTCACAGCTACCTTATTGGCCAATGCAGCTAGATAATTGGTTTAATTTATTGAGGACCTACTCTTAGAAAGAAAAAGAGAGAGAAAAGATGCAAAAGAAATTGAATTTTTCTGCTGAGACAGTGCCCTAGGTGCTGATCCATGAGATAGAATTCCTATAGTAGACATGTCCCCCCGCCATCATACAAATGAGAAATCTGATCCTAATACTTTGATGTAAGATTTAGGAAAAATGGGGGGAAGCATAACTAGGCCATGGCACTTTTCCTTGAAAAATAGGACACATATCAGAATTGCTGCTGAAAAGGTTGTTTTTTAAATGTCAGAGTCAAGTTTTTATGGCATAACATAAAAACTCCAAATCAAAGGTCATGTCCACATTGCTATATTCAAAATGGATAGCCAACAAGGACCTATTGTATTGACCAGGGAACTCTTCTCAGTGTTATGCCAGCCTGGATGGGAGATGGGTTTGGTGGAGAATGGATACATGTGTATGTATGGCTGAGTCCCTTCACTGTTCACATGAAACTACCCCAGTATTGTTAAGCAGCTATGTTTTTGTGTTAGTCGCTCAGTCATGTCCAACTCTTTGTGACCCCACGGGCTGTAGCCCGCCAAGCTTCTCTGTCCATGGAATTCTCCAGGCAAGAATACTGGAGTGAATTGCCATTCCCTTCTTCAGAGGAACTTCCCAACCCAGGGATTGAACCCTGGTCTCCTGCCTTGCAGGCAGATTCTTTACCATTTGAGCTACAGGGAAGTCTATAACCCAATAGACTGGTAATCAATAGCTGGGTAATCAGCTATACCCCAATGCAAAATAAAAAGATTAAAGTTTGAAAAAAACACACCAAATCTGTGTGATTTATAATAACATACATTTATTATTCTCCGCCACAAGTCTGCAGATAAGCTGGGGTTGTTCTGCTTCTGCCTGCAGGTTTGGGGTCAAGTCAGCTGCATGTGACTGCCATTCTGGGTTCAGTGGCTTCTTGGAGGAAGCTGTTCTCATGGATAGTGATACAAGAGGACCAGTGATGCCACGCAAGCACATTTAAAGCCCCTGCTCATGTTACAGGCACTAACGTTCCATTGGCCAAAGCAAATAATATGGTCAACCTCAAAGTTGGTGTGGCAAGAATTTGTACTCCACCTACCTTACTGGAAGGCACTGTGAAGTCACTTGGCCAAAAAAATAGGGATGTGTAATTTGTTACTGGGAGAGAGTGAGGAGTTTGGAACAGTAATAAAATCTATCACAAATACTTAGAACTCCATGGATTCAGTGAGGGTCATATTTTCTAGGGGCGTGAGTTAGTTCTTTTCTTCAACTGGTAGGTTCTCTCTCCTCCTCCTACCTATCCTAATATCCATCCTCAGATGGAACCAACTCTCTTTAGTAACAGCAAAGAGCAGACAGAGCACCCAAGGCGTCAAGTTGCCCCAGTTTCCATTCAGTTCAGTTCAGTTCAGTTCAGTCGCTCAGTCATGTCCGACTCTTTGAGACCCCATGAATCGCAGCACGCCAGGCCTCCCTGTCCATCACCATCTCCCGGAGTTCACTCAGACTCCCGTCCATTGAGTCAGTGATGCCATCCAGTCATCTCATCCTCTGTCATCCCCTTCTCCTCCTGCCCCCAATCCCTCCCAGCATCAGAGTCTTTCCCAATGAGTCAACTCTTCACATGAGGTGGCCAAAGTACTGGAGCTTCAGCTTTAGCATCATTCCTTCCAAAGAAATCCCAGGGCTGATCTCCTTCAGAATGGACTGGTTGGATCTCCTTGCAGTCCAAGGGACTCTCAAGAGTCTTCTCCAACACCACAGTTCAAAAGCATCAATTCTTTGGCGCTCAGCCTTCTTCACAGTCCAACTCTCACATCCATACATGACTACAGGAAAAACCATAGCCTTGAGCCAAATCACAAAGGCATCAAACAAGGAGGACAAGCCTGGGGAAACCTGGGATCTGCTTTCATGCAGTGATGAGCATTACAGAGAGCAGGGGCGTCACTGCGGATCTGAGTGTCACTTCAGTGATTCTCTCTCTGACTACACAAGGAGACACAACAGGTTTGTTGGATACAAAGTGTTGATAAGCTTTCAGGCTCAATGCAATGCTTAAGGTTTCAAATCCAAGTTCAACCCCTTGTTGTATAATTGTTTGTCAACTCTCCAGCCCCCACTTAGACCTTCTCCCAAGACAGAACTAGTAGTGCATGAGTTGCTCCTTTTTGAATTGCTGTGTTCTTTGTTTGCATGAGTGTTTTAAAATCATTCATTTGCCCAACAAATACTGAAAAAGCCTTGACTCTGCCTCACAATATTTTAAGATCTGTGGATATTTCAGTGAACAAATCAGAAAAATGTATCTGTTCTAACAGAGTTTACATCCTGGTGTAAAAAAAAAAAAAACAACGTAGATAACTGAACAAATAAATACATATTTCTGCTGCAAGAAGGAAACCAATTCTGACTCCATGTTGGAACTGTTTCTTTGACTTGCTTTTTGTTACTTCTGTTATTACAATCATACTTATTTGCCTCAGAGGACCCTGCCCCTCTGCTTGACTGTAAACTAAAGTGCCTTTGTTCAACTCATAGACAGATAATTTGTCCCTACTCACCTGTGACTAGGAGAGATTAACACACCCCTTCCAAAGTCTGGCCATTCCCTTGGAGATATTTTACAAGACTGAAGACACTTTCACTTTACTTCCCCACTGCCTCTCTCTATTCTGCCCTTTGACTTTAATTCCTCATTGCTTCTTTCTCTCTCATCTGTGAAAGAACCTGGCATCCAGACCCATGCTGCTAAGTCACTTCAGTTGTGTCCGACTCTGTGCGACCCCATAGACAGCAGCCCACCAGGCTCCCCTGTCCCTGGGATTCTCCAGGCAAGAACACTGGAGTGGGTTGCCATTTCCTTCTCCAATACATGAAAGCAAAAAGTGAAAGTGAAGTCGCTCAGTCGTGTCTGACCCTCCAGACCCATAGGATGGTTATTTTGAGGCGCTAGCCTGCCATCTTTTTGGTCAGCTGCTTGCTGAATAAAGTCGTTTTAATTGTCTTAACACCTTGTCTCTCGGGTTCATTGGCCTGTCATGTGGCAAGTCGAGTGAACCTGGACTCAGTAACAATACAATGTATTAAAAAGGTGTGTGTGTGTGTGTGTGTGTGTGTGTGTGTGTGTGTGTGTGTGTGAGACTCAGTAGTGTTCTACTCTTTGTGACTTCATGTACTGTAGCCTGCCAGCTTCCTCTGTCCATGGAATTCTTGCCTTTATCCAGGCAAGAATACTGGAGTGGGTAGCCTTTCCCTTCTCCAGGGGATCTTCCTAACCCAAGGATCAAACCCCAGTCTCCCACACTGCAAGCATATTCTTTACCATCTGAGTCATCAGTGTTAGTCTCTCAGTTGTATCTGACTCTGCAACCCCATGAACATAGCCTAAAATGCTCCTTTGTCCATGGGATTCTCCAGGAAAGAATACTGGAGTGGGTTGCCATTCCCTTCTCCAGGGGATCTTCTTTACCCAGGGATTGAACCTGGGTTTCCTGCATGGCAGGCAGACTCTTTACTGTCTGAGCCACCAGGGAAGCCCTTAAAAAAGATAAAGGAACATAAAAGGCTTGAGAATGACCAGAATGCCATCTCATTCATATCGTGATGGGGAGGCTTGCTTTGAACATATAACTTTTGAGAAAAGATATGAAGTGAGGAATGAAGAAAATGATAGAAAAATTTCCCAGTTAAAGAGAACATCAATAAGACAGAGATTCAAGGGACAGCTTGAAAAGCAATGTGAGTGGAACAGAGCGAGGTGGGGAGTGTAGAAAGTAATTAAGCTGGAGAGAGGCTGAGAGCCAGATTAGGTAGGACTTTGTAGGCTGGAAAGTCGCTGGAACATTTTGCACAGAGGAATGACATGAATGGAAGTGTGGAGCGAGAAGCCTATGGAATATAACTCTGTATGAAAATGACTCCGGAGCACTGGGAGTGGTGTCAGCCTGATTCCACATCACACCAACCTCTGCCCTCTGGGCCCTCAACACCAGCTGCGTACTTGTTTCATCTCCACTCATCAGTTCTTGTGCTTCCGCAAAGGTAAACATTCTGGGTCTCCCCTTCTTAATCTCACATATTTTCAATATGGGCTTCCTTGGTGGTTCAGACTGTAAAGAATCCACCTGCAAGACAGGAAACCTGGGTTTGATCTCTTGATTGGTAAGATATTCTGGAGAAGGGAATGACAACCCACTTCAGTATTCTTGCCTGAAGGATTCCCATGGACAGAGGAGCCTGAGGGTTACAGTCCATGGGATCTCAAAGAGTCGGACATGACTGAGCGATTAAGCACATCTTCCAGTATCTCTCTTGAGTTCACAACTGCTCCTTTTTTATTAGTTAGCTCAGTCTAATGTATGTACTACCTTCAATCCATTAAGATGGAAATCTGATGAAACCAGCAAACCAATGCTATTCACAGGACATGTGTTTATTGTACACTTGCTGTGGGCAAGCTTCTGAACCAGGAACAAAGGAGGCTCAAATATGAATTGAAATGGACCTCAAAGGCCAGGAATTTACAGCCTGAAATGGAGTTTCCCAATTGTTTCAAGTATGCAGACCTCTATTACCATAAAAATTCTCAATCTCCTGCCCAACAATACCTTAGTATATTTAATAGCATTCATTGAGAAACTATGTAATGACAAGCAGCTATTAAACATTCAATAACACCTTTTATGTATTTCTTTTTTATTAATTTTCTGACTTCTACATAATACCACTGCCTAATAGAAAATGCATGTCTGAAACACATCATGCCTTCAGTACAATATGAGAAGTAAGTACACATTTGTCATCCCTTGAGATAATTCCAACTCTAGCTTACACCTCTGAAATTTAGGAGAAGCACAGACCTGGAATAGTACCCAGCCGACTCGCAATTCCTTTCCTCTGATCACACAGATAAAGCTTCATGCACGGAAATATGCTTATAATGTCTGTTACAAGGCTCAGACGTTAAGGATGTCCCAATATAAATGGGCTTTGCTGGTGGCTCAGACAGTAAAGAATCCACCTGTAATACAGGAGACCTGGGTTCAATCCCTAGTTTGGGAAGAGCCACTGGAGAAGGAAACAGCTACCCACTCCAGTATTCTGACCTGGAGAATCCCCACGAACAAAGGAGCCTGGAGGGCTACAGTGCATGGGGTCATAAAGAGTCAGACATGTCTGAGCAACTTTCGCTTTCAATGTAAATGCAAACCACCCACACGAACACCCATGACAGTGGCCGACAGGGCCTGAGATTCTTAATTAATACCAAAAAAGTGGGGACAGGACCAGCTACCTAACTCGTAGGGCCCAGCCCAGAATAAAATGCAGGGCCCCTTGTTCAATGTACTAAGCATTTCATAATTGTGACAGCAGAGAATTAAACCAAGTGAGGGGAGCTTCTGGGCAGGGATGCCTATCTGACCTATGAAACCAGCCTTGCACGGGGGCCTAATGTACACCACGGTGTCTGCTGCACACAGACATCATGTGCGGTGTCTCACATGGTGCTCATCCAATAAAATCTATCATCACCAGTTAGTAATAGCAAAAGTAATAGTGGCACCTACTGTATGCAGGCATTCCTCTAAGTGCCTTGTGTGTTATGCTGCATTTCACTGATGAAATAGGTATTATTATTATTGTTATCCCCACTTTGCAGCTACCAAAGCCCAGATTGGTTTAGTAACTTAACAGCTTGTGTAACCAATAGAAGGAAGAACCAGGATTCAGTTGACTCCATGTAGTCTGACTTCAGAATGTAAGCCCTTCAATCCTAAGGTGGTATTTCCCTAATGCTGGTTAGGTTGTTTTGAGAATTCAGTAAGAAAATGTAGGCAAAATGCTTGTTAACTTCAGAGTCTACACACTGAGAACCTACTGTGTGTCACACATTGTTCTAAGCCTATGCTAGCTCCTTTCATCTTCAAAACTGTCATCTGGATACCCACTGTTGTAAACTAGCATTTTAACATTGAGGAAGTAAAGGAACAGTGACATTAGGCAACTAGCCTAAGGACACAGAAAATGAGACTGAGCCAGGATGTCAACTGAAGGAGGGAGTAGAAAGTAAGAAACAAAAGAGGCATTGGTTATTTTATTTATATACATATATAATTTAGTTATTACATGGTCATAAGAATATTTTGTGGCTCCTTATAGATTCTGATGGCATTATCTTTAAAACACTTCTTTTATCATAGAAAAGAAATGAAAGATGATAGTTAGAGTCAGAAAACATAATACAAGTAGGCTCTTGCTTAAGCGGTATCCACATTTTATGGAAAAACAAGAAGGCCTTATTTTCCCTGGGTCTGCAATTTATGCCTCTCTTTTTTATGATCTTGAAATTGATTCTCCACTAAGATGTAAATAAGGAAGCCTCTGTGTTTTCCCCAGTGTTCCTCCATTTTCATACTAATTAAATTGTCATAAGAGTAACCATTAATCTTCCTCGGCCACCAGTCACCCTCCTCCTGTTGGTGTGTGGAATTCCCACACTGTGCCCACACTATCTTACAAAGGCAAACTCAAGGCCAAGAGTGGTTTGTGTGCAAAGTGATCAAGGCTAGTTCCTTGAGAAAACAACACAAATTCTCCCCACCTCCTGCCACAAAGTGTGAGTTAATTTACCAAGACGTGAGTTGGAATCCAAAGCCTTAATGGATGTTTTCACTTTTATTGCCTGTTAGAGAGCATCAGTGAACTGTTGAACATCAGCTGTTAGAGATAATGGAATTATCTTCCTCTAATACCAGGAGTGGTCATCACCCTACACCGCTTCCAGCTTTCCCTAAAAGCACTTCAGAGTGTTTGTGTTCATGCACCAAACAGTGATACAGAATGTCCTCATGCTTTGTGGGAGAAATAGGAATCAAACCTTCAGGTTATTCAGAGTTTAATGACAGAGCAAGGACACACATCCCCAGGCATGTGGTGAATTCGCCAGAGGTACAAAGACATTGCCATGGGCAACTAGATGGGAGAGAAATCTCTTTTACCAGAGGTTTCAAAACGGAGGAATCACAAGCTGATTCATGCAGCAGCTAAGAAACTGAAACCTTCCATGCCTTCCGTACTTAAAAAAAAAAAATTCCCAGATCTTTCTCAGTCCAACTGAAGCCTATATAGGCCCTTTCAAATCTGATTTCATCCCTGCTCAAGAATCACTCATAATATGAAGGTATTTTACCTAACTTCTCCATGAATCAGCTTATAAGGAGAGGAGGAGAAATTAAAGATCGTAGAGAGGGTTTCCCTGGTGGCTCAGTGATAAGGAATTCACCTGCCAATGGGGGAGACATGGGTTCAACTCCTGGCTCAGGAAGATCCCACATGCTGTGGAGCAACTAAGGCTGTATGCCACCTGAGCCTGTGCTATAGAACCTGGGAGCTGCAACTACCAAGCTCATGCACCACAGCTACTGAGCCTGAACACCCTAGAGCCTGTGTTCTGCAAAAACAGAAGCCGCCTCAATGAGAAGTCTGTGCAAAGCAATGAGATAGTAGCCCCCGCTTGCCACAACTAGAGAAAAGCCCATGTAGCAATGAAGACACAGCACAGCCAAAAAAAAAAGAAAAGACTGCAGAGAGAGTTGGCATTTTTAAATTTCTTGGTCTCATGGTGATGAAGGTAGCTGGCCTCCAAGATGGCTGCCACTGATGACTTTCCTCCCTGTGGTCCATGCAGTTTCCCCAAGAGACTGAGACTATATTTCCCCTCTGCATTGAATCTGGGCTTTCATACGTTGAACAGAAGTGGTATCCTGGGACTTTTGAGGTCAATTCTAAAGAAGCCTGGTATCTCCTGCCCAAGTCTCCTGGAACACTCTGGGAGTATGGAGATGCCATGTCAGAAGTCCAACTATAGGAGATCAAAATGCTGGAAAGGTCACTGCTGGGCACTTCAATGATTGTTTCAGCCAAGGTCAGCCTCCCAGGCCTTTCAACCAAGATACCAGACATGGATCTCTATCTTGGTGCTTCCAGACCAACCCAACTGCCAGTTGAATACAACTGAGCAACCTCAGTCAACACCACGTGGAGAAAATGTGCCCCGGAAAGCCTTGTTTGAATTCCTGATTGACAAACCTGTGAGATAATAATAATAAAGTGGTGGCTGTTCTACATCACTATGTTTTGAGGTAAATATCACAAGACAGTAAAACCTGGAACAGTGGTAAATCAGACCTCCTGAATATTCTTGGTTTCATTTTACATTGATAAAACAGAGCTGACTTTATGAAACATGTAATTGATCCCCATATTTTACAGATGAGGAAACTGAAGTCTGAAGTGTCAAATAGCCATCCAGGTTTCCCTTTCATGATTTTTTCTTTCGTTACTCTCTTTTTTCATTAATCTTGGCTATTCTCAGAATAAATTAGAAAAGTTCTTCATTTTATTTTCAAACCATCAATAATGTTAGCAAATCTGAAATGTTTGGGATGAGCAAACATGATTTATCATGTAGCCCCAGTGCCTGGCTTAGTACTCCACACAGTTTTAGGCACTCAGTGAATTAGTGTTGAACAGAAATGGATGAATGAATGAAACTGCCTCTTTCTGTGCCAATGGAGAGTTCTGCAACAAGGCAGCTCAATGTGTGTCTCACTTTATCTGCTTTATTTTTCATAATGAATTCATCTGACCTGTTGCCTTTTGACAGATTGACCCTCAGTGTGCCAACTAGAAAACTGGTGTTTGTGTCAGAATCTGTGACTACATGGTGTGACTTTCTGGAAGCCAGAAGGTCTGTTCCTGCAAGATTCCAGATCCTGCAGAGAAAATGGCATTTCTTGGAGATTACATCTCTCTGTATCATGTGCCACTTTGGCTTGCTATGATACCTCTTGTTTGAAAGCCTGCTGGTAGTGATTCAGACAGCAGTCACCCATTTATTTTCCAGTGCTTGAATTCATTCTTCATGATTGTCCTGGACCATCTTGGAATCCAGTTATTTCGGCTGAAGGGCTGAAGGTGACCCCGTGAAGGATGGGGTCCTGCATAGCAGTCCTGTAAGTGAGTGGTAGTTGTTGGTGTCATATTTGTGTGTGTGACTCAATACAGAAGCCTGCTCAGGGGGAACTTAGGGAGAGGAACGCACTAATTTGGGATTCTGTTTCTCCAGGACAATCAGTCCTTTGGTGACTGAACAGCATGTACTGAAAGAAGCACAAAATTGACTGATCCCTAAGCTTAGAAGGGTCTCTTTTCTAAGTCACCCTTAGAGACAAGAGAGCTCAAAGCTCACATCCATCTACACCACAAATCACACCACAGTGAGGCCTCGGAAACAGCCATGCCCACAGCCTAGGGCAGGAAGTTGGGGTTAGGGGTTGGGGAGGAGACAGTTCTTTGGCTAGACTTCATTGATTGGAGTCTCTTTTCACCAAAAGAGACCTTTGACCTTTTGACTTTTGGCATCCTGGGAGCACTGAGTCGCAGCTGTTGCATCTCCTGGGCTCTCCCCCAAGAGCTGGCACTCTGAAGGCCCCTTGTGAGTAGACAATGTGCTCTTATCCGAGAAGATGGGGTTGCCTCTTCACAGGGCAACAGTCCAGGGCCCTGGTCTTTCAGGGAAGTTACTGAACCATAGCCAAACCACAAAAATCAGCTGCTAAAATAGCCTCAGATTTTTTTTTTAAGGAAAAAGTAAATAAATTAAAGGGCCTTGGCCAGCTGCAACCCCCCTCCCCCAATACCAGCCAGTGAAGCCCATGTTTTTCCTTCATTAGGCAAGTATTTACTGAAATCAGAACTAAATGCTAAACATGGGGGCTATGCTGTGGGAGATATGGTTTGCATTAAGAACCAAGTGATTGCTTCGTGGAATTTAACAGTTTCCTAGAGGAAAGAGATATTAACCAAGCAATGCCATGAACAGTATAAAATAATAACTGTGATAAGTGATAGAAAGAGACTCAACTGTTATCTACAGAAAGGGGGTTGACCCAGTTAGGGAAGTCAGGGAAGTCTGCTTGGAATAAAATAAATTTGAGCTGAACTTTCAGAAAATCTGAATAGGAGTTAAACTAGATGATAAAGGAAAGAGTGGTATTTCAGCCAGAAAAAGCAGTACATGCAAAGCTCCTGTGACAGGTTACAGAATTTGGTGGGTTTGAGGGATGAAAGATGACCAGAGAGGTTGGACTGGAGCGACGGGCAGAGGAATGACCATGTAGAACGCTGTAAAGCACATTAACACACGCTGTCTTCATTTGAATCTGGGGAAAGGCGCACATGTGATATAATCAGTTTATGGTTTGAAAAGACCAGGTGACCTCCTTTGTTTGCCACTGTGCCCAGTGGACTAGCTCATGTCAATTGACCATGAGATTTGACCATGGGCTTCATTTCCTGGCCACACTGAGCCTTGTTAGTCCCAAGCACCCGCTGTGCCTCCCCTATCTCCCATCACCTCCTGACCCTTCACTCCCTTCTGCCCTCCCAAACCCTCTCATCTGAGCAAACGTACTGGTCAGCCAACTCCCTTCTAACCCGAACCTCTTCCTCAGTGCGTCTGTCAGCTCCTGGCCTGTAAGTGAAGCCCTGATGTCCTTGGAGGACACAGCTTCCAATATGGCTACCTCAAACTGACGTTTGCTCATCTCAGGTCCAGGAAGTAGGTGGAAATCTCCTGCTACCCGAACTCTGCAGCCAGGCAAGTGGTCTTGCTCTAGCACTCTCCCACTTTCCAACCTTCCGGTCACTCTTTCTCCCTCACTAAGGGTTTGGTGTCCATGATTCCTCTTTTGTCCCACATCTTCTTGAAAGAACCACCTAACACACTTATCCTCATCCACATCACTATTCTACCTCAGCCTCTCACTCTGCGAAGGGCCATATCCTTCTATTCAACTGCTTCCTTTATACCCTGTGGACTGGATCACCAGCGTTCCCTGCTCCTGTTTTCAAAGTGGATCCTCTCATCTTCCCAGAAGCTGTTCCTGCTCCAGTGCTTCTCATTTCAGTAAATGACACCCCTGATTAATCCTTACAGTTACTCCCAACAAAGCTGTACTGCCAAGTGGATGCTACCAGAGATACATCACAGCTTCCTCTCTTATCCTGCACATACAAGAAGACACAAAGTCCTGTTTATTTGATGTCTAAACATAATGCAAGTCCATCTACTTCTTTCTGTCTCTGTTGCCTCCAGCCTCATTCCAAACCACCATCATTTTTCACACGACCCACTGAACGGCAGCCAGAGCTCCTTTTAAAGGCACAGAATATATGATGAGATATTTTCCTTCGTCTACCTTGGGGTGGGGACAGGAGGGGAGACAATGTCTCCAGCTATCCTCTGGGAAGAAGAGACATTTGAGGTGCAAACTCATGGTTCTTTCAGCCAGATACTATCTATAGGTAGACCCTTGGAGCATAATATAGCCCATGACAAAAGTGTCTCTTGTTTTCACTCAATTTCCTTTTCTCTTCTGGATAAAATCTTGATTGCTATTCCAGAGGCAAATATACACAGGATCCCTGGAAAAGCCAAAGTCATTCTTCAAGGACTTTAGCAATAAACCCAGATATAGTTGATGCTAGGAAAGGAAGTGTGTTGTGAATCCTTACCCTCCTAACTCAGGCACCTCACCGCCAGTGCCCAATCAAAGAGCTAGGTCATGCCCTCCCACCCAGACCTTCAGGGTGTTGCTCTGGGTACATGTTCCAACACTGCTCCTGTTCCTCTTGGTCTGTCTCTCTGCTCTTACCATTTCCTCTTCCTGAAGTCTCTGCCTCCTGATTTTCCTGGGTACACTGCCCTCCCACAGAAACCAGCAAGCCCCACATCCTTCCTGGGGTCTATTTTTAAAGATTTCCAGGGTCTGTGGTGAGTGAATGTCATTGTCTTCTCTGTTCGTGGGTAGAGGGAAGGGTCAGCTTCAGATCCTCAGAGCTGGGGAGGAAAAACATCTGGATTGCATTTTATAACTTTATGAATTTACAAAGCAGACAAGATAAAAACATGCAAAACAAAAGTAACCCCCATTTTCCCAGTGAAGATTAATATCCTCCCCAAAGCCTTATTGACTCTTCCGTACTTATACCTCTCTTCTTGGCTCAAATCTGAACTTATTCTGCTCCAGAAGTTTTGCTCTTATTCTGATCCCAGGATACAAACCAAAGGTTCTTTCCTTAACGACCAGACACATTCCCCAGACTCATCCTGCAGGTAGAGGGTGGTCCTTCCATATGTCCACGCCCCTCTCCTGCAGTCACACCGTTAATGTTTTCTCTTACATCCCCCAAATTCTTCCTTATGGGCACATACTTCTCCTTAGGGGAACTCCTCCCACCCTGGTGGTTCAGTGATAACAAATCCACCTGCCAATGCAGGGGACACAGGTGTGATTCCTATCCGGGAAGGTCCCGCGTGCCGCTGGGCTTAGTGCCACAACTATTGAGCCCACGAGCCCTAGAGACTGTGCTCCAAACAAGATAAGCCACTACAATAAGAAGCCTGCTCATCATAACTAGAGAATAGCTTCTGCTCGCTGCAACTAAAAAAAGTCCATGCAGCAACAAAGACCCAGGGCAGCCATAAAACACACACAAAACACACACACACAAACAGCTGTCTTCCCGAGGGCCATCTTCCCTGGGCACCTAGGATTCCCTAACTGACCATGTTCAGGCACTCTGTAGGGTATTCTTTTTCCACAGAACGAAGGAAAAATTTAAGGCAATAATAACTGAGGGACTGATTACCATATGTCTCCTCTGTTTGTAAACTCCTTGAGGGCAGAGCTTCTGTCTTCCTTTCCACCATATTCCCACATTAGTGTATAATAATTTTGTTTAACTGTATGTTAGTCACTCAGTCGTGTCTGACTCTTTGCGACCCAATGAACTATAGTTCTTCAAACCCCTCTGTCCATGCCAGGCAAGAATAATGGAGTGGATAGCCATTCCCTTCTCCAGAGGATCTCCCCAATCTGGGGATCAACTGAGTCTCCTGCATTGCAGGCAGATTCTTTACTATCTGAGCCACTAGGGAAGCCATTTTTACTTCCTGTTTAACTACTGAACTCTTAAGTATCAGGTATTTCTACAAACTAACTCATGTATTCCTCACAAAACATCTATATAGTCACTGCCTCATAGAGGAAGTAAGGTGCCCTACAGAAAAATCAACTTGTCCAGAATCCTACAGTTGTTATAGTGGAACCAGGGCTGAAACTCAAGAAGCCTGGCCGAAAGGATATAGATTATGTGGCGAAACGCACATAAATCTCACTTTTAAAACTTCCATTTCTTTATGTAAAAATAAAATCGATACTGGGAGACATGAGAGTTATGGAGTTCAATTATAGAGTTTTTAAATGGATCATTGACCATGGAAATTTTCCCATTTATGTCTGATTTCTAGATGAATTGCTGTATTCTGAAACAGAAAACCTGTCTTCTCTTAAGGTGCTCTATTTCTTCTTCTCTCAAACCTTTGCTTCTTATTTGCCAGTGTGTCCCATTGTTTTGTAAACAAGCTAAATGGATAATTTCAAGTAAAAACTCATCTCCATAAGGGATAAAGCTGGGCTTTTCTCTGTGGAGATCTGGGCAATATTTTAAACTCTTTTAATTGTGACCAACATCTTCTTGCAGCTCAGAGATGTTCCATAAAACACCTGTATATGTGATTTTCTGAGATAAGAAGGTGATATGAGTCAGGATATGCTACCAGGAACTTTGGAATTGAAGACTTGGCTGGGTCCCTGGCCTCTGAGACACCCTTGCTTAGGTGAATTTGTCTCTGGCAGCTCCAAGGGCGCAGTGGGAACCCGCAGCCTCAGTCAGTTATTTTCACAATAAAGAAGAGATTCTTCAGCTCACTCTCGTAGAAAAAGATGATAAGGACCTTGTGCTGGGTCAGATTGACAAGGCGATTCCATGTCTGCCATTTCATAAGGGGCTCCAGGTCCCTCAGCCCTTTAAAACTAAGAAATGCATTTAAATCATAAGCAGATAATTGATTATAGAAGCTCAATGCCATTTCACCACGTACTGTTGCCTTCTTTCAGTGCAGTAAGCCAGAAGGGATTGTTAAATCCATCCTCGGTGAATTTAAATCTCACAGGGAAATTCAGAACATCCTTTGATGTCAAGAGGACATTGTTCTGAATAATTTTGTAAGAAAGCAGTGCTGGTGAGTTTTGTGAAAATGACAACTCTGGGGAGGAGATGCGTGAGCTGTGGCAGCCAGCCCTTACTTGAAGTCAAATGACACATGTTAAAGAGGAGACAGGAAAGTTAGTGCTTTGAAGCAAGAACACATTGGGTTCTCAGGGTAGAATAGGAAAATGAATCAGGTCGATCAAGGGCAGAGTTTTGTGGAGAGATTTTTTTTAGGAGCAAGATTTGTGGAGAGAGGGCTTCCATGGGCTTCAACACTAGAAAGAGAGATAGAAAATATATATCTATTTTGGAAAATCAAGTGATCAGCTGCATGCCAGAGCCCCTGAAGGTTTTTAAGGTCAAGAATACAGTCTCTGGGGACCTGTCACCGTTTCTCTCCTTCACACCAGCTTTTATTTCCACTCTGTCGTCCTCTGATCAAATATGTCAAAGGTGAATTGTTAGAATGGCCATAAACATGAAATAATCCATTTTTTATGTGCATAATCTGGATGTCAGCCCCATTGTGGAATCTTTATGAAAAAATTAAATGTCTCTTAAAGTGAGGTCTCAGAACCCCAGTCTCACAACCTATAACAGATATGGGGTGCAAATACTTATTTTTAATACAGATTACCTGAGGCCACCTGAAGTGCCCTGGATTAGAATTCCTAGGGGATGGAACCTGGGAATCTGTATGTTAATCATTTAAATTCTTCAGGTGATGTTTGTGTGATTTTCTGATCACTTTTGAGATCAGACAGCAATGATAGATACCTCCTTCAGTTCAGTTCAGTTCAGTTCAGTTCAGTTCAGTTCAGTCACTCAGTCGTGTCCGACTCTTTGCGACCCCATGAATCGCAGCACACCAGGCCTCCCTGTCCATCACCATCTCCTAGAGTTCACTCAGACTCACGTCCATCGAGTCAGTGATGCCACCGAGCCATCTCATCCTCTGGTGTCCCCTTCTCCTCCTGCCCCCAATCCCTCCCAGCATCAGAGTCTTTTCCAATGAGTCAACTCTTCCCATGAGGTGGCCAAAGTACTGGAGTTTCAGCTTTAGCATCATTCCTTCCAAAGAAATCCCGGGCTTGATCTCCTTCAGAATGGACTGGTTGAATCTCCTTGCAGTCCAAGGGACTCTCAAGAGTCTTCTCCAACACCACAGTTCAAATTCTTCAGCACTCAGCTTTCTTCACAGTCCAACTCTCACATCCATACATGACCACTGGAAAACCATAGCCTTGACTAGACGGACCTTAGTCAGTAAAGTAATGTCTCTGCTTTTGAATATACTATCTAGGTTGGTCATAACTTTGCTTCCAAGGAGTAAGCATCTTTTAATTTCATGGCTGCAGTCACCATCTGCAGTGATTTTGGAGCCCCCAAAAATAAAGTCTGACACTGTTTCCACTGTTTCCCCATCTATTTCCAATGAAGTGATGGGACCGGATGCCATGATCTTCGTTTTCTGAATGTTGAGCTTTAAGCCAACTTTTCACTCTCCTCTTTCACTTTCATCAAGAGGCTTTTTAGCTCCTCTTCACTTTCTGCCATAAGGGTGGTGTTATCTGCATATCTGAGGTTATTGATATTTCTCCCGGCAATCTTGATTCCAGCTTGTGTTTCTTCTAGTCCAGCGTTTCTCATGATGTACTCTGCATAGAAGTTAAATAAGCAGGGTGACAATATACAGCCTTGACGTACTCCTTTTCCTATTTGGAACCAGTCTGTTGTTCCATGTCCAGTTCTAACTGTTGCTTCCTGACTTGCATACAGATTTCTCAAGAAGCAGGTCAGGTGGTCTGGTATTCCCATTTCTTTCAGAATTTTCCACAGTTTCTTGTGATCCACACAGTCAAGGGGTTTGGCATAGTCAATAAAGCAGAAATAGATGTTTTTCTGGAACTCTCTTGCTTTTTCCATGATCCAGTGGACGTTGGCTATTTGATCTCTGGTTCCTCTGCCTTTTCTAAAACCAGCTTGAACATCAGGGAGTTCGCGGTTCACATATTGCTGAAGTCTGGCTTGGAGAATTTTGAGCATTACTTTACTAGCATGTGAGATGAGTGCAATTGTGCAGTAGTTTGAGCATTCTTTGGCATTGCCTTGCTTTGGAATTGGAATGAAAACTGACCTTTTCCAGTCCTGTGACCACTGCTGAGTTTTCCAAACTTGCTGGCATATTGAGTGCAGCACTTTCACAGCATCATCTTTCAGGATTTGAAATAGCTCCACTGGAATTCCATCACCTCCACTAGCTTTGTTCGTAGTGATGCTTTCTAAGGCCCACTTGACTTCACATTCCAAGATGTCTGGCTCTAGATTAGTGATCACATCATCATGATTATCTGGGTCATGAAGATCTTTTTTGTACAGTTCTTCTGTATATTCTTGCCACCTCTTCTTAATATCTTCTGCTTCTGTTAGGTCCAGACCATTTCTGTCCTTTATCGAGCCCATCTTTGCATGAAATATTCCCTTGGTATCTCTAATTTTCTTGAAGAGATCTCTAGTCTTTCCCATTCTGTTCTTTTCCTGTATTTCTTTGCATTGATCTCTGAAGAAGGCTTTACCTCCTTAGTTAATAAAATCAGGAACTTGAATCTTCATTTTGAATTAAACCATGAGTTACCCACTGTTTTTCACAATAAACATTGGGTTTGCATTATCTCTAGTGGTTTGCATTTGCTGGGTATGGAAAACATACCCGCCCACGTATCTCTGAGCCTTTCATCCTCTCTCCTAAACAGCAATGTATCTTACATTATTTGATGTCTGAATCCCATCAATGATTAGTGTGAAATCATTAAAATCGCCCTACACATTGAACCTCATTATAACTCTCTGGTAGTTTCAGTATCATAACATAATTCCATTCACTTTAAAATTATGACACTTATACATTCTTTTTTAATCTCTCTTCAGCATGTTGCAAATGCTTGGAGATTAAAATATGTGACCTGCATGAAAGATAAGATCAAAAATAAAATTTAAACCCCAACATAAATGGTCATGAGCCTCCAGGAAATGAATTTAGATTAAAAAAAAAAAAAGCAGCAGTCTGGGCATTTATAACATTTATTGCAGATATGGATTTGATCCGTTAAAAAATTTTTTTCCCCATTCATTTCTAGCTCCCTCTAGCCTTTTTCCTTTGCTGAGCAAATTTACTTTCTCACACTTTTGTATGAGATATGTACAAGTTTCCTTTCTTTGAACAATTAAAGCAACCTCTGCCATTTTAAAGCAACCTCTCAGCTGGAAATTCACACAGGTTTCCAGCAAGACACTGTTAATTAGTTGACACAAATTACTTGGAGTAAAACCAGGCATGTGTAAGTTTGTATCTGGCTTTCTGTTTTTTTTTTTAATATTTTTATTAATTTATTTTTTACTGTGCTGAGTCTTCGTTTCTGTGCAGGCTTTGCTCTAGTCGCAGAGAGCAGGGGCTACTTCTCATTGCGGCATGCAGGCTTCTCATTGCCATGGCTTCTCTTGTGGCAGAGCATGGGCTGTAGGGCTCTCCAGCTTCAATAGCTGCAGCTCTAGAACAGAGCCTCAATAGTTATGGTACACAGGTCTCATTGCTCCATAGCATATGGGATCTTCCCAGAACAGAGATCGAACCTGTGCCTTCTGCATCGACAGGCTAATTCTTTACTGCTGAGCCACCAGGGAAGCCCCTGTATCTGATTTTCTTGATTAGAGAGAGGCAGTATTTAAAACAAGGCTGACATAGAGTTTTAAAATATATCTGATATGCTCTATTACAACATTATGCAGGTGTAGTCTGGAAAATTGCTAATAACGATGACAGGTGAAGAACAGGGAATTCAGATACTTACTGCAATCAGTCATGATAGGAGGAGGTAAGTGTGTCATTTGGCTTCTTCTGGGCTCATTTTGGCACCCAAAAGATCATTGATAAGCAGATAACATGATCACCTCTTTAAAGAAATCTCTCAACAAGACACCAGGGAAAATTCCACCCAGTACACCCGGCAAAATGCCTGAAAAGCACCTCCATGCTTTTCTCAAATCAGAGCAGCTGCCCAAATCTCCAAGTTTCTCTCTCAAAATGCCCCAACCAGTCACTCAAATCCCAAACCATCTTGCCTTTTGTTTCTCTCCCCTTCCTCTCACCATTCCAATTTCTTTCCTCTCATAAATAACTCTCTGGGGACTTCCCTGGTGGTCCAGAGGTTAAGAATCTGCCTTGTAAGGTGGTAAACGTGGGTTTGAACCCTGGTCAGGGAACTAAGATCCCATATGCCATGGAGCAAGTTAGCCCACCTGCAAGCCTCAACTAGAGAGAAGCCTGCGCAAAGACTGCAACAGAGACCCATACAGCCAAAAAAAGTAATAATAATAATAAAATATTTTTAAAAAACCTATAAGCATATACAAAAACTCTCTGCCTTTTCTGGTAGAACTCAAGGTATGAGCATAATGGTGCAACTACTTTAGTAGAATTTGTATGTATATTGAACTTTTTGAGTGGGATTAGATTTTTTTAACATCATATAAACAGATGTATGGGTGATTATAAAAATAAGTCCTTGTTTATGAAAACCTGACCTCTTGCATTAAGAGATAAGAAGCTTTTTTATTTTCCCTGGCAAAGGCAATGGAAGAGAGCAAGTCACCAACTGTCACAGGTAATATTTCAGTTTTAGTACCAAAACTAGGAACTCTTCAATTCCAGGAAACCAGGACAGGTAGACACCTGAAAAGGAGGCTTAATGCCTCTCTCTGGGACAGGCTGATGTAATGAGGCCTGAAATGGTAACCCAAAGATGAAATTAGTACTTCATCTTTCACTGAAAGCTCTTCTCCTGGTGGCTCAGTAGAAAAGAACCCACCTGCCAATGCAGAAGATACAGGCTCGATCCCTAGGTCAGGAAGATCCCCTGGAGATGGACACGGCAACCTACTTCAGTATTTTCGCCTGAGAAACCCCATGGACACAGGAGCCTGGTGGGCTACAGTCCATAGAGTTGCAGAGTCAAACGCGACTTAGGAACTGTGCACACTTTCCTTGAAAACAGGAAATTCATTAGTCCGAGGAGACCACAGATTGCCCAGCTAATTCCTTCTGCTCTTCCCACCTGCATTTTTATCAGTTGTTAATGTCACCTGCCTCGGAGAGTGATTAGGCCAGGGACTCTTGCCTTCCTCCCAGACAGGGTCTTAGGCAACTGTGAAAGTAATAAGACTCATTTGCTTGACTTGCAACCTGACAAATCTTACCCTAGTTTCAAGAACTTAGCCTTATTTTCCACCTAGTACTTGAAAATGAGCTGCTAACAAGATTAAAACCGCCATCAATACATGGCTGCTTCCCTGCATAGATGAAATTAATCATTTTAGCCCTGAAGTAATTTATCCTGAAGTTAATTAATTGTCCCCATCCTTATGAGAGGGCTTCGCTGGTAGCTCAGCTGGTAAAGAATCTGCCTGCAACGCTGGAGAACCCGGTTTGATTCCTGGGTCAGGAAGATCCCCTGGAGAAGGGATTAGGATACCCACTCCAGTATTCTTGGGCTTCCCTGGTGGCTCAGATGGTAAAGAGTCTGCCTCAATGTGGGACACCTGGGTTCGATCCCTGGGTTGGGAAGATCCACTGGAGGAGGGCCTGGCAACCCACTCCAGTATTCTCGCATGGAGAAGCCCCATGGACTGTAAGATACCATAGGATTTTTCAGGCAAGAATACTGGAGCGGGTTGCCATTTCCTTCTCCAGGGGATCTTCTGACCCAGGGATCGAACTCGTGTCTCCCACATTGCAGACAAATTCTTAACTGTCTGAGCCACCAGGAAAGGATTGCCAGACTAATTTCTATTTCACCTTGCCCAACTGAGTCAGGTAGATGTGCTTTAGGGGTGGTCTGGCTCAGCTTCTACACACCTCTCCCTTCCCTCCAATGATGGGTTTCATTCTACAAACTCTCTTTCTCCCAGAGTGCATGACCTTAGGGAATTTCCCACTTTGGTAATTTGGAAATATTAATTAGGCCTCCTGAGGGCTGAGATCATTTGTCATTTTGGTGGCCAGCGTTTCCTGATTTAAGGGAGACTGGGCAAAGAAGAGATGTTAAAATCTTACAAAAGCAAATCTTGTTGCTATTGTAAATGCATTTCTTAGCTTCAAAAGACAAAAATCATATGAAGATAACAAGAGGCATCAATTTAAACCACATCTTTAATAGTTTAAGAAAGTATAATGGATAGCATTAGATTTCTTAATAATTATTCTAATGTACTCTGCATAATACATTTGATATACAGTATGAACCACATAAATCAGGATTTAACTGAAATAGAAACATATGGGTTATGAGATCATTGTTCTCTTTTCAATTCATTTGGAAAATTCATCACAACCATAACCAGTTCAAGTCTTCAGACCAAGTGGTCCAAAGACCACAGTGCAATAGAGATGGACTGCTTAGGATAGAAATTCCAAATTCAGGATAAAAATGGTCTCTATCACCCTAAAAAGCTTAAGTACAACAGCTGTAGGAGAATTTTATGGAAAGGTAGCCATCAATTTATATCCCTAGGTTTCCTTGGTGATTAGCCCAGGAGATCTTGGATGCTTCACTCTCAGTCACATAGCTTCACCTTCCTGGCCCATTTCTAAGCAAGGTCAAGCTGTCTGGGCCAAGGTCATCTCTCTTGGATCCTTTCTTTGCCCCTTTGCGTCAGTCAAGACTCTTCAAGTCTGACTCCCACCCAGTTCATTGCAAGATGTAGATAGAACTCCAGATATAAAGAATTGCTGAGGATCTACAGAAAACTGGGGGAACTTAGGATCTGGATTCAATGCACACTGTTTTATTCTGGTTGTTCCAAAGTCTTCCAGAGAAGGCGATGGCACCCCACTCCAGTACTCTTGCCTGGAAAGTCCCATGGATGGAGGAGCCTGGTGGGGTGCAGTGGGGTCGCGAAGAGTTGGACAAGACTGAACGACTTCACTTTCACTTTCATGCATTGGAGAAGGAAATGGCAACCCACTCCAGTGTTCTTGCCTGGAGAATCTCAGGGACAGGGGAGCCTGGAGGGCTGCCGTCTATGGGGTCGCACAGCGTCAGACACGACTGAAGTGACTTAGCAGCTTAGCAGCCAAAGTCTTCATTTGTTCTGAAAGTTTCATCCTCTGCAGTCACAGACAGGTTTTCTCCATGTGGAAGGGACGTGGCAGCTCTGCACCCCAGGGATGCACTGGTCCAAGTCGCAGAGGAGAGCTCAGCAGCAATAAGAAAACCCAGATAAGGTCTCTGAGCAGTTTGTGTCATAGGGCCCTCCTGAGCCAGTTATCAAGGTCAGAGGGATAGAAGTGATACCACAGATAATCCTGTGGTCCTGTCCATTGCCCTTCACGGTCTATAGCCAAGAAAGGGGGTGGGAGAGTGTGATATGTAGACAAATGGTAGTGGCTAATACGTACTATGTCCTTAAGTATTTTCCAGGCATTAGTATATTTGTTTTCAGTATATGACTTTGTTAGTTTTATGGTAAGGCTAAGCTGAAAGTTTGATTATTGTCACTATTATAGAGAAAAGAAGAGAATGAGAACAACATTTAGGTAGCTTGTCTGAGATCACATAACTGGTGAATAGAAGGATTTAAAACCAGACTGGCTGACCCCAGATCTATCCACCCAACTGCCATCATTCCTGTCAAATTCTCCCTTCTCCCTTTTTTCTTCCTCTCTCCTCTGTAGGGTGACTGACAGGTGGAAGGGCTTGGAAAGGGTTGGGTATTGAAACTCTTTTTGCCCTGACTATAGCCTCAAATACTTGCTCTGGTCTTTCTCTACCTACCTCAAAGTTTCTAGTGCTATTTCTATTCTGTTTAACTATCAGCCCCCAACTGGAACCAATAACTAGATTCCAATTTCTTAATTTAGACAGAAGCTGTGCATAATATTCTTCACTAAGGCAGAGAACAAATGCCCAAGGAACGCCAGAAAACAATTTTACACAAAAACACGTCTCAGAGGAAGTAAAAAAAGAAAAAGCAGTAAGATACAGAAATCTATTCAAAATGATGAATCACTCACACCTCAGGGCTAAATAACCACTAAGATATAATTTAACACTTGATTTTCAACTGTCTTCTCCACTTCTCCCTTGATTTCATAAAAGAGTACTTTTTTTTTAATTGGGCCAGGACACAAGGTATGCAGGATTTTAATTCTCCCACCAGGGATTGAACCTGAACCCCTTGCAGTGGAAGAAGCACAGAGTCTTAACCAATAGACCACCAGGAAAGTCCTGATAAAAGAGTCTTGAAGACCCTATTCAACCATCATCCCTTCCATGTGGCTCCCTCTTCCTACTCGCCCACAGAGGCAGATAAGCTGAGTTGCTCCCTTTCCTGTGTTTACCAAGTCTTGGTATGTATGTCTATCCAAGGATCACATCACTACTTTTGCCCTTATGTTTTCTTCCCATGAAGAACTCTTATTTTCTCAGGAATAGTAACTATCGCTTGTGGATCTGTATTTTTCCATCCTCCCTAAAAATGCCCAGAAAAAAGTAGTTCAATAAATATTAATTCATCCATCCCACCGGCCTGCCTTCAGCTCTTCTAGTACATTCTGCATTTTCCTGCCTGGAGGCTGGTGGGCTTGTTCTAACTGGCTGAATGAACATGTCAGACTCAGTGGGGCGCTTTCTCCTGAAAGAAATTCTCCCCTCCCTCTGTTGCCTCTTCCAACCCACTGATCAGAGCCATTCTGAGCAACACCAAGATGCTATCTCAGGCAGGTTTCACCATTTTTCTGTTTATGTTCAGGAAATAGAAGAATTGTATGTTTCAGAGGCAGGAGAACATGAAATCACTTGGTCAGAATCACAGGGCTAGTAAGTGATGGAGCCAGAACCAACATCCACTGCCCAAGCTCCAGGCTATTTCTTTTACCTTCCACATTTATTTGTTTAAAAAAGTCCATGTCTTGGGAGTAACCTGAGAGGTCAGTGCTTTCAGTTGTACCCAATCAAGCATCCGTCCTGGAGAGCCCTCTGAGGCACGTGTGTTCTTGGTCAGTTTCCACGTCATCCTAGCAGGAAGTGAACTGTCAACCGAGTTTGGTTCTGTCTGATCCTCAGTTGCCCCTCAAACATACCGTGCTATTCCATGCTTTTGTATTTATGTGCGTGTTATTCCTTCTGTTGCAGATGTCCTTGGCGCAAGTTAGTGCAACATTTCTCCCTCTCTGAAGCTTTGCAGTAAAGTTTCGGAATTTTTTCCATTGTGCTTTCGTCGCACCTCTGTGCCTTTACCACGCTGTGTGCGAGTCCTCACTAGACTCTGAGTTCCTCAAGAGCAAGGATCTGCCTTCTTATCTGTATAGCCCTAGCATCTGATTCAGCACTTGCTATCCTAAATATAAATTTTATTGAGCACCTACTGCATTCCAGGTTCTGTGCTGGTATAAAGTAATAGTCTCTGCCTTCAAAAATATTCAATAATGATGACAACTGTTGCGCGTTCCCCCAAACCATCCATCATATCTAAGTTCTTGGGGTTCTATGTTATGCTGAGATAGGGTTGCTGGTTTCTGGCCAAGTGGCTATTGCCACTTGGCCTAAGTGCAGACAAGTTTAATAAAGAAGAGAATAATTCATTTCTGAAATTAGATATCGGGCTGAAATCCTAGAATCCCAGAAAATTCAAGGCTCCCAGATCTGCAGTCTTGAGTCAGCCTGACAAAACCCCTCTGGCAGGGAAATCACACCAGCTGAAGCCTCAGAGGAGCTCAGACCTGGGACATCAGTCTTGAAGATTCAATGACTATTTCTTTGAAAAGGTGCCACCTAAGACAACGTAGCTATGTTTGGGGTGGGGGTTGAGAGACACACAGGAAAACCTTCTAGAGACTACAGGTCACCGAACTGCTCTGAGGCTCTGTATTTACCTTAAAGTGGAAGGAACACCCCTCCAAAGGCTGTTGTGAGAAAGACCCATGAGGTAAACCCCGAGCACCATGCAGGGCACACAGTAGGTGCTCTGCAGTTACCCTGTCTCCTCAATAACCTGTTAGCTGTTCTGGGAAGTAACTCCCATCTCTGAACAAAGATGCCCTCTATTTAGGGGCCATACTTCTAGGCAGGTGGGCTGGAAGGTGAGCAGGGGGGTCCTGCAGAGGGACTGCCCCCCGCCCCCCACCCCGGACCTCTGCTGTCTTCCCAGGAGAAACGAGCAGGGCTTGATGGTAAAGGGAGCTGTGCCTGTCTGCTAGATCTCAAAGGCATTGTATTCAGGACCCCAAAGAAATATCAGCAGTTGTGGACTTCCCCAGTGTTTCAGTAATGAGGGCTCTATGCTTTCAATGCAGGGGACACAGGTTCCATCCCCGGTTGGTTGTAAGATCCTACAAGTGGTGTGACTTGGCTAAAATACATATATGGCGGGGCTTCCCTGGTAGCTTAGTGGTAAAGAACCCACCTGCCAATGCAGGAGATGCAGGAGATGTGGGTTCCATCCCCAGGTTGGGAAGATGCCCTAGAAGAGGAAATGGCAACTCACTCCAGTATTCTTGCCCAGGAAATCCCATGGATAGAGGGGCCTGGTGGGCTACAGTCCATGGGGTCACAAACAGTCGGACATGACTGACAACAACAGCAAGGATTGCTGGGCTGGGGTGGAAAGGGTGTCTCATCTTTGAATATTATCCATGCAGGACTCCAGCATATTGCTTCAGGGAGTCTTGCCTGGAAAGCCCCTTGAAGTCAGACTTTGTGCGTCTTTAAAGCTAGTGCTTCACACAAAGATGCTTTCTTCTTTCCCCACCTCACTTGCCTGCACTGACCACAGGAAGCTCTGAGAGACTGACCCATACCTTTTCTATGTCCGATCTCTTTAGCATACATAGTATCTGCTTCTGTGCGTATGTGCATTCTAAGTCACTTCAGTAAAGTCTGACTCTGTGACTCAGTGGGCTGTAGCCTGCCAGGCTCCATGGAATTCTCCAGGCAAGAATACTGGAGTGGGTTGCCATGCCCTCTTCCAGAGGATCTTTCTGACCCGGGATCGAACCTGCATCTCGTGCATTGCAGGTGGAATCTTCACTGCTGAGCTATCAAGGAAGTTCCAGTATCTGCTCTTCAGTCTCCATAAATCTATTGCGAGTTCACATCATGCACCAGACCCCTGGATTGTTCCTCCCTCCCACCCAAGGAACGAGGTTCCCCTTTCTCAGGCTCCTGGAATGTCTTTGCCATCCCTTCCCCTCACTGAGGGAAAAGTTTTGTCTCATGAGATGGAAGGCTGTTCCAACTCACTATAAATCCTTTCTGCCTCTGCTTTTGCATCTGAATGTCAAAAGCCTTTCACTTCCTCCTGCTGCAGCAAATTTTCCCCAAAGCAGTGGTTGTGTGATGGTCATGGGGAGAGTAACAGAAAATACGGAGGAAATAAATTGCAAAAATATTACTGAAGAACAGTCATGGTAATAGCAGCTAATTACTTCTCAGCTCTTATAATGCTCTAGGAACTACAATAAGGAACCCATAGGACATTCTTACCACAACAACTCATGAGGATAAAATTATAAATTATTTTCCTTGTGTTACAAAGGAACACAAGCAAGATTGCCTACACCCAAGGAACCGGCAGCTGCCGGAGTCTGTTGGGAACCCAGACCGTCTGGCCCCAGAATCCACATTCAGCCGCCATGTCTATGCCTCCCTACATCTGTGGCTGGTCCTAGACCCAAAGTAGCTAACAATAATGGAGTAGGGTAAAGGCAAATCATAAACCAGCGCAGAGTGGCCACCCAACCGATATTTGCTGAAAGAAGACAAACAACTGCAGAAACATGGTTCATAAACCCCACACAGAGGCAGCTCATCGGGGAAATGATTCAAGGGCTGCTCACCATATTCTCCAGGCAAATAAAAATGTGATAAGTTGGACATTTTTGCACGTTCTAGAAGAAACAATGACTGTTTGGACCACAGAGCTCTAAACTCTTCTGGGTCCAGACACGCCATGGAGCTGAACCAAAAACCAATGTGACTCTGAAACGAGCTCCCTAGAATGAGTATGTTTACATTTATTCTGTAAACTTGCACTTCCTTTCCAAGCAATGACATCCATCAACCCCTCTTCCAAGTCACCCTTGCTGGACTAAGAAAGAGGTGCTGGTGCTCAGGCTGTTTTTTGCTGGCCTGTAGGTTAGGGCTCCTAGAGGTTTCCTTATCTATTTTGGTCCTAAGCTTTTTCTTTCTCTTCTACTAGTTCTAGTAGCTGATGTTTCCTTCATCAGCATGGAGATGAAGATTTTTGGAGAACCAAAAATCTCCAGCAGGGAAAAATCAGTTTCGAGTGTTTTTAAAGCTCAGTTCTTGAGAGCACTGGTGCTGGTTCATCATGAGAAAAATTAAGGTAATAATAAAGATTTTCAAGAGACCTCAAAGAGTGTTTTAAGGACATAAAAATTGGTTTTAAAGAGCAATGAGCCATAGAAACTTAAGCTAGAAGAAATTCTTGGTCTTTAAACAAAAATCAATTTCCCTGCTTTAATATAGCAAGAATATTCAAGGTATCATAACTTTCTAATATCTTACTGATGTGCGCCCAGCACTGTATTACATTTGGGAAAGGAAGTGCTTTTAGTAAGCGTATGGACTTCTTGAAGGGGCAAGATAACCACATTTATATAAAGCAAGACACTTCAAGAGCCAGATAAGACAAATACGATGGAAGGACAAGCAAATCCTCTAGACAGAGTGCTACGTGATTCCAAGCTCTTTCATTACGTTCTCCTGTCGTGAGCTGAACTGTGTCTCACATACCCTCCCAATTCATATGTTGCTGGTGAAGGCTTCAGCAGAGCCTCATGGTCCCGAAGTGCCCACTCCACTCAGTGGCAGGGGGTGAGTTAGTTTCCTGTCAGACCTCCAGTTTCCTCTTCTGTAAAATGAGGACTAAAACCTTACACCTGAGCCACAGGATTGCTGGGAGCCTTAAAGTAGATGATGCCTGTAATGCTTACTTAGCACAGTGCCTGAGACATATTTAGCACCTCAGTAAATGTTAGGCTAGCTTTTAGGACTCTATGTGCTGCAGGTAATAAGTTCAGTTCAGTTCAGTTCAGTTGCTCAGTCGTGTCCGACTCTTTGAGACCCCATGAATTGCAGCACGCCAGGCCTCCCCATCCATCACCAACTCCCAGAGTTAACTCAGACTCACGTCCATCGAGTCAGTGATGCCATCCAGCCATCTCATCCTCCGTCGTCCCCTTCTTCTCCTGCCCCCAATCCCTCCCAGCATCAGAGTCTTTCCCAATGAGTCAACTCTTCGCATGAGGTGGCCAAAGTACTGGAGTTTCAGCTTTAGCATCATTCCTTCCAAAGAAATCCCAGGGTTGATCTCCTTCAGAATGGACTGGTTGGATCTCCTTGCAGTCCAAGGGACTCTTAAGAGTCTTCTCCAACACCACAGTTCAAAAGTATCAATTCTTTGGTGCTCAGCCTTCTTCACAGTCCAACTCTCACATCCGTACATGACCACAGGAAAAACCATAGCCATGACTAGATGGACCTTAGTCGGCAAAGTAACGTCTCTGCTTTTGAATATGCTATCTAGGTTGCTCATAACTTTTCTTCCAAGGAGTAAGCATCTTTTAATTTCATGGCTGCAATCACTATCTGCAGTAATTTTGGAGCCCCCCCAAAAAAGTCTGACACTGTTTCCATTGTTTCTCCATCTATTTCCCATGGAGCAATGGGGCCGGATACCATGATCTTCGTTTTCTGAATGTTGAGCTTTAAGCCAACTTTTTCACTCTCCTCTTTCACTTTCATCAAGAGGCTTTTTAGCGCCTCTTCACTCTCTGCCATAAGGGTGGTGTCATCTGCATATCTGAGGTGATTGATATTTCTCCCGGCAATCTTGATTCCAGGAGAATCTTGTGTTTCTTCCAGTCCAGCGTTTCTCATGATGTACTCTGCATATAAGTTAAATGAGCACGGTGACAATATACAGCCTTGACATACTCCTTGTTCTATTTGGAACCAGTCTGTTGTTCCATGTCCAGTTCTAACTGTTGGTTCCTGGCCTGCATACAGATTTCTCAAGAGGCAGGTCAGGTGGTCTGGTATTCCCATCTCTTTCAGAATTTTCCACAGTTTATTGTTATCCGCACAGTCAAAGGCTTTGGCATAGTCAATAAAGCAGAAATAAATGTTTTTCTGGAACTCTCTTGCTTTTTCCAGGATCCAGCAGATGTTGGCAATTTGATCTCTGGTTCCTCTGCCTTTTCTAAATCTAGCTTGAACATCAGGAAGTTCATGGTTCATGTATTGCTGAAGCCTAGCTTGGAGAATTTTGAGCATTACTTTACTAGTGTGTGAGATGAGTGCAATTGTGTGGTAGTTTGAGCATTTTTTGGCATTGCCTTTCTTTGGGATTGGAATGAAAACTGACCTTTTCCAGTCCTGCGGCCACTGCAGAGTTTTCCAAATTTGCTGGCATATTGAGTGCAGCACTTTCACAGCATCATCTTTCAGGATTTGAAACAGCTCAACTGGAATTCTATCACCTCCACTAGCTTTGTTCATAGTGATGCTTTCTAAGGCCCACCTGACTTCACATTCCAAGATGTCTGGTTCTAGGTGAGTGATCACACCATCGTGATTGCCAAATTGAAATTGTTTAGGAGGAAAAGAGGAGATTATTAAAATGGCAAGTATGCCTCACAGCACAAGGAAAGAGCTTAGCCCAGTGGCTTCAACTGAGAGTAATTTGGCCCTCTAAGGGAAGTTTGGTGATGTCTGGAGACATTTTTGGTTGTCACAACTGGGGAAATGCTATTGGCATCCAGTGGGTAGAAGCCAGACATACTGCTGGACGTCTTACAAAGCACACCCTGCCCCCATATCAAAGAATTTTCTGGCCCCAACTGTCAACAGTGTTGCTACTGAGAAACTTCAGGCCAAGAGCAGGAAAGTCACCTGGACCCTTAAGACTAGATGTTAGTTGTTACATGTGGCTTAGGGGTGTCATGAAAATATTATTGAGCATGGCACCAAGGATGCCATGACCAAGAAGTCTGGGAATCTCTGTGATGACTCTTTATGACCTACAAAAAATTACATGTACATATACACAAGTTACCAGTGCCCTGTCTAATGCATAATGATTTCTCAACAAATATATTGAGGGATAGAGAAAAAGGATGAATAAATGAATGAATGAGTGAGAAAACAGTGCTTCTCTGGTTTATCTTCTTATGCTTGGAATTACATCCAGTTTACTCATCTCTGAGGGGAGATACCTTAATAAGCTGAATCCTAACCTTTTGTTGGTCAGTCTTGGGGCCAGGGGTTGGACCCAGGTGGGGTTCTGAGATACTGGTGGTACCATGAGTTGGGAGCATAAGACGACTCCACCAAGGAAGTGAACATTGCAGTGACTGAAGGTGTGAGGTTCAGAGAGAAAGACTGGCATCTGAGTTGGAAAGTGTCCTGGCAGAAGGGCTGTCACGACTGGAGCACTTGAGAAAGACTCAGAATGAAAAGTCAAGGGCAACTGAGATGGAACAGAGAGCAAGGCTGAACCATGGGGAAGAGACGTGTGAGATGGCACAGAAAGAGGAGGTGCAGACTGGGGAAAACATGAAAGTGAGACATGGAAGAACCAGGGGGTCAAGCCATGGAATCTGAACTTACTTAGATTTACTGGAGAAAAACAGTAGGTCAGATATTTAAAGAAGGGGTGAGATGCTCTGAGACTCAGAGAAGAAATGTAATGCAGAGCCAATGCCCTTAATAACACATTGAGGGTACCAAGCGGCACCTGGTTGACACATTGCTTTGAGAGTCCCCAGATCGTCTCTGAGCAGAGTATGCAAGGTATTCAGAAGCTGATGGGGGAGCCTGCAAAAAAGATTCCAGTGTAGATCCGTCTAGGTGAGTAATCTGCTGTATTAGAATGGTTGCGAATGAAGAAACATGATTTATGTTTTCTCTTGGGGCTAAAATGTTCTGCACTGAACACACTCCTACAAATGCAGCTAGAGAACTTTGTCCAGATAAGCTTCTCCTTTAGGCTACCCGTGAAGACGAGGGGGTGGCTCAAATATCAAAATCTGCTCACACACGGATTCTGTCCTCTGAACAAAGGCTCCGAATGGCACACCAAGCAGGTAGTGGGCCCTGCTGCAAGGCTTATACCAAGTTCTGTCTTTAAGAGTGCTCATTCATTGTGCATGGCAGTTCAAATTTTAGTGTGGGTCTCATTTCAGTGTTTATCCCTACATCATCATATCATTTAAAATAAAGTATTTGCATCTGCTTGAACTCGGAACATTTTACAACCTCATGTCAGAACTTTGGAGGAGGAAATGGCAACTACTCCACTATTCTTGCCAGGAAAATCTCATGGACTCAGGAGCCTGGAGGGCTACAGTCACTGGGGTTGAAAAGAGTCAGACACGACTGAGTAACTGAGCATGTTTGCACATCAGAACTTTATTTTTAGTTGAGTTGTTATTCTCTTGGCATCTGAGATACATTGATTCTAAAATTTCAGTTACATTTTTACTCATTCTTTGAGGTTGTGTTATGGTCTTTTGAGTGTTCTTCCTTTAGAAAGCCTTCCTTGAGAAAAGCCTGAGTGGTATGAAAATTCACTCAGCTAGAAAACCTGGGATCCAATCCCAAGTCATATCACACATTTGCTGGGACTCTGGCCCAGGCAGGTTACCTCTCTGAACACCTGCTTCCTCGTCCATCAGATGACAAGAGGCAGTTTGTCACCATGGGCAGAATATGAGTTTCAGGCTCAAATCTGGGCTCCAAATTTTGAGTCCACCATTTACCAACATTTTGAACCTGAAAAGTTACTCACCTTGAATCCAAATGTTATTGTGCGTAAAATGCAAATAATGATTTCTTCCTCATAGTGTTGTTGAGAAAAATAAAGGCAACTAAAAATAGAGTTGCCAGGGACTTCCCTGGTGGTCCTGTGGCTAAGATGCTACACTCCGCATGCGGGGGGGCCCAGGTTCGATCCCTGGTTTGGGAGCTAGATCCCACATATTGCAACCAAGATCCTGCATGCCTCAATTAAGACCCAGTGCAGCCAAAGAAATTAAAATAATTTTTTAAATTATTAAAATAACAGAGTAGCCAAATATTTTGCTCTGAATCTCACCATCTGGTATTTGAAGCTTCCACCAGGGAGGAGAGGGACAGGGGAATTTTTTTTTTAATGGGGGCATTTATAGTTATATATATGGTAATGGTGAGCGTTAGAGTTATTAGTAGCCTGTCATATCATGATTTAGATGCAATTATTCCTGCTTAGTCTCTAAGCTTATACCTTACTATGCTGATTTGCAAATTAGATGTTAAGAATGGGACTTGATTCCTCATAAATTCTGGTGCATGAGGCAGAATGGCTCTAAGTAAAAAAGCACAGTTCAGAATTGTGACCAGGCAGGTAGCAATTATGAAATACTGCTGAACACTCTTATTTTATAAACTTAAAGTACAAGTAAAAAAGCAGAGACACTACTTTACAACAAAGGTCTGTCTAGTCAAAGCTATGGTTTTTTCAGTAGTCATGTATGGGTTTGAGAGTTGGACTATAAAGAAAGCTGAGTGCCAAAGAATTGATGCTTTTGAACTATGGTGTTGGAGAAGACTCTTGAGAGTTCTGTGGACAGCAAAGAGATCCAACCAGTCAATTCTAAAGGAAATCAGTCCTGAATATTCATTGGAAGGACTGATGCAGAAGCTGAAACTGTAATACTTTGGCTGCCTGATGCCAACAACTGAGTCATTTGAAAAGACCCTGATGCTGGGAAAGATTAAAGGTGGGAGGAGAAGGGGACGACAGAGGATGAGATGGTTGGATGGCATTACTGACTCAATGGACATGAGTTTGAATAAACTCCGGGAGTTGGTGATGGACAGGGAGGCCTGGTGTGCTGCCATCTATGGGGTTGCCAAGAGGCAGACACGACTGAGTGACTGAACTGAACTGAACTGAGAGTACAAATCAGTCCTGGGTCTACTCTTACTTTGCTCATTTATTCAGCACGTTCATTTGCTTGATTCTTTGTTCTTAAACTTCACTTCTTATTATAACACATACAAAAATAATAAATACTTACTGAAAAAAGTTAAGAAAATATAGGTGGTTTTAAAAAACTCTTGTCATACGATATTCAGAAATACCTACTACTAATATTTTGAAGTATACATTCTGTCATGTATGTGTATAGATATAGATGATCGTAAACACCATTTTACTGTAAAGACAATTTTGCAATATATTTTTTAAGTATAGCAAGAAGAGATAAGAAAGCCTTCTTCAGTGACCAATGTAAAGAAATAGAGGAAAAGAACAGAATGGGAAAGACTAGAGATCTCTTCAAGAAAATTAGAGATACCAAGGGAATATTTCATGCAAAGATGGGCTCAATAAAGGACAGAAATGGTCTGGACCTAACAGAAACAGAAGATATGAAGAAGAGGTGGCAAGAATACATAGAAGAATTGTACAAAAAAGATCTTCATGACCCAGATAATCACGATGGTGTGATCACTCATCTAGAGCTAGACATCCTGGAATACAAACTCAAGTGGGCCTTAGAAAGCATCACTACGAACAAAGCTAGTGGAGGTGATGGAATTCCAGTTGAGCTTTTCAAATCCTGAAAGATGATGCTGTGAAAGTGCTGCACTCAATATGCCAGCAAATTTGGAAGACTTAGCAGTGGCCACAGGACTGGAAAAGGTCAGTTTTCATTCCAATCCCAAAGGAAGGCAATGCCAAAGAATGCTCAAACTACCACACAATTGCACTCATCTCACATGCTAGTAAAGTAATGCTCAAAATTCTCCAAGCCAGGCTTCAATAGCATATGAACCATGAAAGTCCAGATGTTCAAGCTGGTTTTAGAAAAGGCAGAGGAACCAGAGATCAAATTGCCAACATCCTCTTGATCATGGAAAAAGCAAGAGAGTTCCAGAAAAACATCTATTTCTGCTTTATTGACTATGCCAAAGCCTTTGACTGTGCGGATAACAATAAACTGTGGAAAATTCTGAAAGAGATGGAAATACCAGACCACCTTATCTGCCTCTTGAGAAACCTATATGCAGCTCAAGAAGCCAACAGTTAGAACTGGACATGGAACAACAGACTGGTTCCAAATAGGAAAAGGAGTATGTCAAGGCTATATATTGTCACCCTGCTTATTTAACTTATATGAGAGTACATCATGAGAAACACTGGACTGGAAGAAACACAAGCTGGAATTAAGATTGACGGGAGAAATATCAATAACCTCAGATATGCAGATGACACCATCCTTATTGCAGAAAGTGAAGAGGAACTAAAAAGCCTCTTGATGAAAGTGAAAGAGGAGAGTGAAAAAGTTGGCTTAAAGTTCAACATTCAGAAGGTGCCTAATGAAGATCATGGCATCTGGTCCCATCACTTCATGGGAAATAGAAGTGGAGACAGTGGAAACAGTGTCAGACTCTATTTTGGGGGGGCTCCAAAATCACTGCAAATGGTGATTGCAGCCATGAAATTAAAAGACACTTACTCAAAAGTTATGACCAACCTAGATAGCATATTCAAAAGCAGAGACATTACTTTACTGACTAAAGCCCATCTAGTCATGGCTATGGTTTTCCCTGTGGTCATGTATGGATGTGAGAGTTGAACTGTGAAGAAGGCTGAGCACCGAAGAATTGATACTTTTGAACTGTCGTGTTGGAGAAGACTCTTGAGAGTGTCTTGGACTGCAAGGAGATCCAACCAGTCCATTCTGAAGGAGATCAGCCCTGGGATTTCTTTGGAAGGAATGATGCTAAAGCTGAAACTCCAGTACTTTGGCCACCTCATGCGAAGAGTTGACTCATTGGGAAAGACTCTGATGCTGGGAGGGATTAGGGGCAGGAGGAGAAGCGGACGACAGAGGATGAGATGGCTGGATGGCATCACTGACTCGACAGACATGAGTCTGAGTGAACTCCGGGAGTTGGTGATGAACAGGGAGGCCTGGCGTGCTGCGATTCATGGGGTCTCAAAGAGTCGGACACAACTGAGCGACTGAACTGAACTGAACTGAATGGACTGCAGCCCGCCAGTCTCCTCCGTCCATGGTGATTCTCTAGGCAAGGATGCTGGAGTGGGTTGCCATGCTCTCCTCCAGGGAATCTTCCCAACCCAGGGATTGAACTCAGGTCTCCCACATTGCAGATGGATTCGTTACTGTCTGAGCCACCAGGAAAGCCCAAGAATACTGTAGTGGGAAGCCTATTGCTTCTCCAGGGGATCTTCCCGACCCAGGAATCGAACTGGGGTCTCCGGCATTGCAGGCGGATTCTTTATCAGCTGAGCAAACTGGGAAGCCCAATATATATAAATAACATAAAATTTGTCATTTTAACATTTTAAAGCACACAGTTCAGTGTCATGAAGCACATTCACAATGTTGTGCAACCATTACCACTACCTAGTTTCAGAAATGTTTTAAAACTTCAAAAGGAAACCACACACCCATTAACAATCACTTCCCATTCTTCACTATTTCCAGCCCATGGCCACATTCATTTGATTTCTGTCTCTGAGGCTTTACCTACCAGGGATGATTTGTATTAAAGGAACCACAAATATGTGATACTGTATTTGGCATCTTTGACTCAACACAGTGTTTTCAAGGTTCATCCACACTGCAGCATATATCAGTACTTCATTCTTTTTATGCCTGAATAATATTCCATTTATTTATTAATATATATCACATACAGACCTGTCTAAGGGACTGTATTTCTCATAACTCTAATTCTTACAACAGTCCTGAAAAATCTATATGTTATTTAATTACATAATGTTATAATGTATAAAATATTATATAATGTTATTTGAATATAATGTTATTTTTTCATTTAAAGATGAAAAAACTGAGACAGAAAGGACTATATAAACGCACATGGTATTAATGCTGGAGCTGGGGTCAGAACCTAGGCTTGCCCACTTTCCATGTAAGTTCTATTTACAAGACTGTTTCCTTAAGGCAAAGTTCTAGAAGTGAGATTTATAAATCACAGGACATGCATAGCTTTAAATTATGTACTGCAGAACTTTTTAAAGGCAAGGAACCTTTGGTAACTTCATCCAGCTTGAATCAAGAATCTTAAAGATTTAATTTAGCTCCAAAGAGCCTTTCAAAAATTGATGCTACAATTTTTTGGCCTGAAGGCCATAGTCAAATTGCAGAAAAATGAGTTTCTTGTTTATGCTGATCATAAACTACCAAGGCACAAATGTGAATTTAAGGCGTCTCAAACACTAGAAGGAGTAGTTAGGATTCACAATATTATATTCTGAGTCGTTTGCATTTGGCTAATGATGATCAATCTTTTGATGAGTAATTCAAATCTGGAGGTTGTCAACATGAAAAAAAGGGGCCCTCTCCAAATTCCCTTCAGGAGAAGAGTGGGTATTGGAGACATGATGTTCAACTCTTTTGAGAAAACATCATTTTTTGATAAGTGGAAATATGTTTTCCACAGGGAACCTGCCGCTCTATGCAAAAACTAGCTTGATATTACTCTAACTTCTGTACCAAATACCAGATTGAAAATAATTTTTGTGCTATGAGTAATCTTGTCTTAATGGCTATAACAGAGCCATTCTTGAGTCAGTAAAAACCAAACTTTGTGGTCTAGGGAAGGTTTTTTAAAATGCTTTTACTTATTTGGTAAGAAAAAGAATGTAATGCAGAATGTCATCATTGAACCTTCCATAATATAAATGATAATCTATCTGATAGTTAAAATAAATAACATTTACCTAGTAAGTCATTCCCATCTAGCATTTTTGTTAGAATAATCTGACACCCCTATTGCAATGTCAAGTGCAAAGCCTGGCTTCTTAGAAATTATTGATTTTATTACTTACATTGACTTCAAAAAGTAGTGATCAGATTGCAATGTATTTACTGCAAGATGCCTATGTACTTTTACATAAAGTGTAATATTCAGATCATTTATCCTGCAAGGGCAGAGCATTTAGGATTTTTGTTTCAGAAAGTTATGAGGTCCTGGTATCCTTAAGAGTACTTATTGCAGAGATTAAAATGTGACAGGCACTGTCATAAAATCTGTAAAAAATGAGAGAGTTCCCTGGTGGTCCAGTAAGAATCTACTTTGTAATGCAGGGAACACAGGTTTGATCCCTAGTTGGGGAACTAAGATCCCACATGCTGTGAAGCAACTGAGCCTGTGTGCTACAACTAGAGAGTCTGCAACTGAAGATCCTGCATGCTGCAACTAAGACTGGATGCAGGCAAAGAAATATAAATGAATAAATATTTTAAAAATATGTTTAAAAAATGCATTGACTTACGCAACACATATCTACCAAGCACCCACTCTGTTAAATCACTAGGGACATGTCAGCAAACAAAACCAATAACTTTACTCTTAAGAGGCAGACCTCAACAACATATTAAAAAGCAGAGACATCACCTTGCTGACAAAGGTCTATCTAGTCAAAGCTATGGTTTTTCCAGTAGTCATGTATGGATGTGAGAGTTGGACCATAAAAAAAGGCTGAGGGCCAAAGAATTGATGCTTTTGAACTGTAGTGTTGGAGAAGACTCTTGAGAGCCCCTTGGACTGCAAAAAGATCAAGCCTGTCAATCCAAGGAAGTCAACCCTGAATATTCATTGGAAGGAATGATGCTGAAGCTGAAACTCTAGTACTTTGGCCACCTGACTTACTGGAAAAGACCCTGATGCTGGGAAAGATTGAAGGCAGGAGGAAAAGGGGACAACAGAGGATGAGATGGTTGGAAGGGATCACCAACTTTTTGGACATGAGTTTGAGCAAACTCCGAGAGATAGTGAAATACAGAGAAGCCTGATGCGCTGCAGTCCATGGGGTCACAAAGAGTCAGATACAACTGAGTGACTGAACAACAACAACGGAGGTAGACTAGGTAGGGAGATGGTTGGAAGATGCACAGCAGATGAAGAACTTCTATGTGTTCAATAGTGATGAACGGAAAGCAAGGTGAGGAATAGAAGGTGAGGAGGAGAGTAGCTTCTGAGCAAAGGCTTGAAGTTAGAGAACAAGTTATGCTGAGCGACTTCCCTTTCTTTTCTATGCAGGAGTAGCAGCAGGATTAAAGAGTCTGGAGAAAGATCTCAGCTGGAGTGTTTGGGAGCAGCATAAGGGCCAGAAGGACTGGAGCAGAATGAGCTGGGTGGGAGGGAGGGTTAACAGTGAGGTTACAGATGTCTGGACCATGGAGACTTTGCAAGGACTTTGGCTTCTCCTCTGAGTGGAAAGCTACTGCAGGCCTTGAGAAGATGTGATGCACTTGTGAAAAGGTTAACTCTGGTTGCTATGTGGGAGAAATAGCACAGAGGCAACAGTAGAAACAGGAAGAACTTTTGAAGTCTAATGCAATAATCCATGGTAGTGGCTTGGAACCAGAGGGGAGAAGTAGGTAGATTCTGGATATGTTCTGAGGGTAGAGCTGATGGAATTTGCTAATGGGTTGAACATTGAGAATGAAAGATGATTTTGAGGTTTTTAGCCTTAAGTAAAAGAAGTTGTCATTTATTGAAAGAAGAATGTTCAAGAAAAACAGGTTCTTTGGGTTGTTTTTGTTCTTGGTTTTGTCATAGTGTGCTGTATGAGTTTGGTTGGGAACATGTGAAGTTCAAGATACTGACTATAGTCTAGTTAAAAGTGTCAGCTATATCCAGGAGCTATGTACGAACACAAGCAAGAGATACACAGAAAGAGGGCAGCTGGCCACTGACTGATGGGAGATTCCTGAAGGGCTCCTAAGGTTTGGTGAGACAAGGGTCAAGGACACCAGCCCCAAGTGGGCCGGTGGGAGTTAATAATCTAGAAGCATGAATAAGTGGACTGACAAGGGAAGGGCTGGGGGCCTGCTTGAGACTTACATCAGTGTTTCAAAACTTAAAATGAAGCCATCCACATAGATACGTGTCTTTCTCCAGCCACATCCAGCTCTCTGCTGCAGGCTTTCAAAATGCTTGAATAGCCAAAGCAATCTTGAGTAAGAAGAATGGAACTGGAGGAATCAACCTGCCTGACTTCAGGCTCTACTACAAAGCCACAGTCATCAAGACAGTATGGTACTGGCACAAAGACAGAAATATAGATCAATGGAACAAAATAGAAAGCCCAGAGATAAAGCCCAGAGATATGGATACCTTATCTTCGACAAAGGAGGCAAGACTATACAATGGATTAAAGACAATCTCTTTAACAAGCAGTGCTGGGAAAACTGGTCAACCACTTGTAAAAAAATGAAACTAGAACACTTTCTAACACCATACACAAACATAAACTCAAAATAGATTAAAGATCTAAACATAAGACCAGAAGCCATAAAACTCCTAGAGGAGAACATAGGCAAAACACTCTCTGACATAAATCACAGCAGGATCCTCTATGACCCACCTCCCAGAATACTGGAAATAAAAGCAAAAATAAACAAATGGGACCTAATTAAAATTAAAAGTTTCTGCACAACAAAGGAAACTATAAGCAAGGTGGAAAGACAGCCTTCAGAATGGGAGAAAATAATAGCAAATGAAGCAACTGACAAACAACTAATCTCAAAAATATACAAGCAACTCCTGTAGCTCAATTTCAGAAAAATAAATGACCCAATCAAAAAATGGGCCAAAGAACTAAATAGACATTTCTCCAAAGAAGACATACGGATGGCTAACAAACACATGAAAAGATGCTCAACATCACTCATTATCAGAGAAATGCAAATCAAAACCACAATGAGGTACCATTTCACACCAGTCAGAATGGCTGCGATCCAAAAGTCTACAAGCAATAAATGCTGGAGAGGGTGTGGAGAAAAGGGAACCCTCTTACACTATTGGTGGGAATGCAAACTAGTACAGCCACTATGGAGAACAGTGTGGAGATTCCTTAAAAAACAGGAAATAGAACTGCTTTATGACCCAGCAATCCCACTGCTGGGCATACACACCGAGGAAACCAGAATTGAAAGAGACACATGTACCCCAATGTTCATTGCAGCACTCTTTATAATAGCCAGGACATGGAAGCAACCTAGATGTCCATCAGCAGATGAATGGATAAGAAAGCTGTGGTACATATACACAATGGAGTATTACTCAGCCGTTAAAAAGAATACATTTGAATCAGTTCTGATGAGATGGATGAAACTGGAGCCGATTATACAGAGTGAAGTAAGCCAGAAAGAAAAACACCAATACAGTATACTAACACATATATATGGAATTTAGAAAGATAGTAATGAAAACCCTGGATGCAAGACAGCAAAAGAAACATAGATGTATAAACAGTCTTTTGGACTCTGTGGGAGAGGGTGGGATGATTTGGGAGAATGGCATTGAAACATGTATAATATCATATAAGAAATGAATTGCCAGTCTAGATTCAATGCAGGATACAGGATGCTTGGGGCTGGTTCACTGGAATGACCCAGAGGGATGGTATGGGGAGGGAGGTGGGAGGGGGATTCAAGATTGGGAACACGTGTATACCCGTGGCAGATTCATGTTTATGTATGACAAAACCAATACAATATTGTAAAGTAAAAATAATAATAATAAAATTTTTAAAAATGCAGAAATTTGCATTTAACCAAACTGGAAGTTTTTGGATAAGTACAACAGCTGAGGGATATAGAACTGCCACCACTGAGAAGAGCTGCAGCAAAATCTGTGCCCTCGGGGTGGATCCAGGATTCAGAAAGGTGGAGAAGGTAAGAGCGTATTCGAGTGAAAAAAGGAAATTTTGCTGATGACTCATGTTGAGGGGGTCTCCTGGAAAGGTTTTGCTTTGAGGATGAAGTGGGAGGTGGAGCCGTGATAGACAATATACAGTGCTGCATGTGGGTGAGCCTAGAACATGCAGGATAATGGGGGCGTGGTCTGGGGAGGTCCTGGCTTCCTGATGGTGGCTCCTAAAAGGAGATTCAGCCCAATCTGGAGGAGATTCAGGCTTCCCGGCAGGTGATAGTAAAGAGTGCATGAGGATTGGGAGGTGGTGGGTCATAATGGAAGGTGCTCAGTCATTCAGTCATGTCCAACTCTGCAACCCCATAGACTCCACTAGCTCAGCAGGTTCCTCTGTTCATGGAATTCTCCAGGCAAGAATACTGAAGTGGGTTGCCATTCTTCTCCAGGGGATCTTCCCGACCCAGGAATCAAACACAGCTCTCTCCCCTCTCCTGCATTGGCCCGTGGGTTCTTTACCATGGTGCCACCTTTGAAGCCCCCACACACTTTCATCCTCTTTAAAGTTTTCATTACAAGTTCATCTGATAAAAAAGCAATGGGTGAGGGAAGTCTCTCTTGCCCTCGTTTGTTTTCCCAACACCAGCAACCCAGGACTCTACTATGGCTGTCAGGCCTCCAGAAACACCCTCTGCAGGCTGGAGCCTGACACAAAGCCAAGTCAAAACATTGTCTTTCAAAATCCATATCTCTGTCTGCCCGACATCAAGAGGGTCCAAGAACAGACTGAGCTCCCATCTTACGATTGGGCAGTTGAACTTAAACTCCATAGGTTTTGTGCTTTGGGCCCATTTTCATTATGCTCCCAAACAATAGCTTTATTATAAACACAGGTTCCCAATAAAAATGTGGACAGTGGAGGGGAAGAAATCTAGTGCCTCATGATTTAGGGGAATGTTTGGATTAAAAATAAAAACTTGCATGGTGGGGCCAGCCTTTCAGAGAGTGAGTGTCACAAGGGAGTACATGCAGGCAGTTAAAGGTGAGTCAGGGAGAAAGTGAGTTGCCAGTATGCCGGGGTCCAGCCCCGGTGGATCCAGGGTAATTTGAAGGGGAGATGGAATCGGCGTCCTAGGAGAAAACTTATTTAATTACAAATATAAAGAGAGATTAGAAAAGAATAGTGTAGTAAGAAAATTAGTGGAGAAAAAGAGGCTGAATAACTTGGTTTACGTGGAATACCAATCACCACCTACGTAGGCCACAGGCGTCTTTCCATTCTCCCGAAGGAGAGGAGGCACTGAGGCCTCCTCGGTCTGATCTTAGAAGCCCAGGCAAAATTAGCAGGCTTGGTGAGCACCCATGTTCCAGATGAGAATTCAGCCAGAAGGGGAAAGAAAGAATGACATGGGGGAATCAGTCTTTCCAGAAACTGATCCCATTTCTTTATTTTTCAGGTTTGCTTATATACTTTTTGTTATACATAGGGATGAATACAGTCACGTGGGGGTCAGCAGACCTGACCCTTGTCAAAATCAGGTGCTTCATATAAAATTATACAAAGGTCTTATGGGTTTTACATCATCTTCTGGCTATGAGGCCTGCTGACATTTTATGGCCCTTTCTGATAACGGTCAGCCAACCAGAAAACTTATTTTTTCCAGAGGTGATTTTTTTCTTAAACCAAGCGCCACCCTCCAAATAAAGTTGCATTCCTATAGGGTGAGAGTGTAGTGGGTTACAATCAAGAAAGGAATTTACTTAGCCTAAGGTTTAACATGATTAATCTTAAAGGTTTATACTTATTTTTCCTATATGCTAGTTATATTCATTATAAGGGCAGGGAATATGGAGATTTAGCAGCAAATATTGGCTCAATAAATGAAAAACCCTTCACCAATATAATTTCTAATCAATCCACTATACTATACTAATAATTTTCTAACTTCTCAAAAGAGTCTGTATTTAGAAAGTTTTAAAGCATCTCGTGCCTCTCACAGTTGGGAGGCTGTAAACAATCACATGTGGCCGGACAAACTCGCTCAGGCAGGCTAGAGAACCTTCAGAGGAGTTTGTAAGTTGAAACACTCTTGTCATGCTCAGGAATTTTTATTAACTGGAGCTGCAAGTTAGCTCCTTCTCCGAGAGAAATGGTGATGGGGGAGAGGTGTAGGTGAGAGCATAAAACAGAGTCTGGTTTTGGGGGTAGATGCTCAGGAACAGGGGGTTTCCTGAGGCTCGATCCCACCTTTGTGTATGCCGAAGCCTCCTTCCTCATGACCTTTGCCATGGGCGGAGTTCTTCACGCTGGCTCCCGGCACCAGTGGACTCTCAGCTATTATGATGTCCAAGATCACAATAGCCAAGTGGAGAAAGGCTGTGGATATACAGAGATTGGAGCACGCAGTAGGCAAAAGTTGAAAGAGCATCTTACTGTTGCCTAACATTCACAAAAAAGTCTTACCCAACAATGTGTGTGAACTTGTTCTGACTCCTGCAGTTTCTCTGTTAGCTGAATGAGGATTCTGGGGACTTTTATTTGGCCTTTTTCACCATCTAGGGTGGTGTACATTGAACAAAGAATGATGGTGAGGAACAGCTGGTCCCCTGAGCTCTGAAGACGTTCTCCATAAATGGAATACTGAACATCTCTTGTTGTGAATATCAGTAGGATGCTTGGCCACCAGCAATTGATTCAATTTTGCTGATTATTCAAGGGCACAGGAAGGAAACTCTGGAGGGCATTCAATATCAGATTTTTTTCATTTGTTCTGAAAATGGTTCATCTCTCTCCCCAGCCCTTAATGCATAGCAATCATCAGAGCTACCTTTCTCTCCTGTGAGCTGGCAGGGGTGCTCAGAGATGGCAAACTAATTTTGCTATCAGCCTACACTCTGAAAAGTCCCTTCTTTGTCTGACATTCTGTGATCATAAAGAAAAGCTCCTGATACCCCTAAAACAGGGTGTGTGCTCAGTCATTTATGACTCTATGCAACCCCATGGATTGCAGCCCATCAGGCTCCTCTGTCCATAGAATTTTCCAGCAAGAATACTGGAATGGGTTGCCATTTCCTTCTCCAAATCATAGCGTGCATCCTTACATTAAGTAGAGTTGGACTTTGAATAGGGATGCACTCTGTTCATCTTTCTACCACCCTTGAATGCATGTGCATTAACAAACAAATACCACATTGCTAAAACAGAGCACAATATTTAATTATTTTATTAAAAATTAATTCAAGGTAATAGATTCAGAGTTTTACCAAGAGAACACGTCGTTCATAGCAAACACCCTCTTCCAACAACACAAGAGAAGAATCTACATATGGACATCACCAGATGGTCAATACTGAAATCAGATTGATTATGTTCTTTGCAACCAAAGATGGAGAAGCTCTATACAGTCAGCAAAAACAAGACTGGGAGCTGACTGTGGCTCAGATTATGAACTCCTTATTACCAAATTCAGACTGAAATTGAAGAAAGTAGGGGAAACCACTAGACCATTCAGGAATGACCTAAATCAAATCCCTAACAATTATACAGTGGAAGTGACCAAAAAAAAAAAAAAATTCAAGGGATTAGATATGATAGAGTCCCTGAAGAACTATAGACAGAGGTTCGTGATATTGTACAGGAGGCAGTGATCAAGACCATCCCCAAGAAAAAGAAATGCCAAAAGGCAAAATTGATGTCTGAGAAGGCCTTACAAATAGTTGGGAAAAAAAAGAGAAGCTAAAGGCAAAGGAGAAAAGGAAAGAAATACCCATTTGAATGTAGCATTCCAAAAAATAGCAAGGAGATATAAGAAAGCCTTTCTCAGCAATGAATGCAAGGAAATAGAGGCAAACAATAGAATGGGAAATACTAGAGATCTCTTCAAGAAAATTGGCAATACCAAGGGATCATTTCACACAAAGATGGACACAATAAAGGACAGAAATGGTATGGACCTAACATAAGCAGAAGATATTAAGAAGTGGCAAAAATACACAGAAGAACTAGACAAAAAAGATCATGACCCAGATAACCACGATGGTGTGATCACTCACCTAGAATCAGACATCCTGGAATACGAACTCAAGTGGGCCTTAGGAAGCATCACTACAAGTAAAGCTAGTGGAGATGATGAAATACAGCTGAGCTATTTCAAATCCTAAAAGATGATGCTGTGAGAGTGCTGCACTCAATATGCCAGCAAATTTGGAAAACTCAGCAGTGGCCACAGGACTGGAAAAGGTCAGTTTTCATTCCAATCCCAAAGAAAGGCAATGCCAAAGAATGCTCAAACTATTGCACAATTGCACTCATCTCACATGCTAGAAAAGTAATGCTCAAAATTCTCCAAGCCAGGCTTCAATAGCATATGAACCATAAATATCTAGATGTTCAAGCTGGTTTTAGAAAAGGCAGAGGAACCAGAGATCAAATTGCCAACATTCGCTGGATCGTCAAAAAAGCAAGAGAGTTCCAGAAAAGCATCTACTCTTCTTTACTGATTGCACTAAAGCCTTTGACTGTGTGGATCACAGCAAACTGTGGAAAATTCTGAAAGAGATGGGAATACCAGACCACCTTACCTGCCTTCTGAGAAATCTGTATGCAGGTCAAGAAGCAACAGTTAGAACCGGACATGAAACAACAGCCTGGTTCCAAATTGGGAAAGGAATATGTCAAAGCTGTATATTGTCATCCTGCTCATTTAACTTAAATGCAGAGTACATGTGAAATACCAGGCTGGATGAAGCACAAGCTGGAATCAAGACTGCCAGGATAAATACCACTAACCTCAGATATGCAGATGACACCACCCTTATGGGTGACAGTGAAGATGAAAGTGAAAGAGGAGAGTGTAAAAGCTGGCTTAAAACTCAACATTCAGAAAACTAAGATCATGGCATCTGGTTCCATCGCTTCATGGCTAATAAATGGGGAAACAATGGAAACAGTGACAAACTTTATTTGGGGGGTCTCCAAAATCAGATGGTGACTGCAGCCATGAAATAAAAAGACACTTGCTCCTTAGAAGAAAAGCTATGACCAACTTGAACAGCATATTAAAAATCAGACATTACTTTGCCAACAAAGGTCCATCTAGTCAAAGCTATGGTTTTTCCAGTACTCATGTTTGGATGTGAGAGTTGGACTATAAAGAAAGCTGAGCGCTGAGGAACTGATGCTTTTATTCTGTGGAGTTGGAGGACTCTTGAGAGTCCCTTGGACTGCAAGGAGATTCAACCATTCCATCCTCAAGGAAATCAGTCCTGAATGTTCATTGGAAGGACTGATGCTGAAGCTGAAACTCCAATCCTTTGGCCACCTGATGCGGAGAGCTGACTCATTTGAAAAGAACCTGGTGCTGGGAAAGATTGAAGGTTGGAGGAGGAGGGGACAACAGAGGATGAGATGGCTGGATGGCATCACTGACTCAATGGACATGAATTTGAGCAAGCTCTGGGAGTCGATGATGGACACGGAGGCCTGGGTGCTGCAGTCCATGGGGTCGCAAAGAGTCAGACACAACTGAGTGACAGAACTGACTGAATAGATTTGTAGTGACACTGAAAAATTGGCTTGTTGTCCAGTCTTTGCTTTCATTTTCCATCACCAATAGCTAGACTTCAAAAGTACCAAGCTTCTTGTGTTGTAGTTGTTTCCATTTTGATTCTCCTCAAGGGAATTATTGAATTCCTTAGCGTATGATCTCTTCCTAAGATCATATGACCAACTCTATAAGGAAACAGAGAAGGTGAAAGAAAGGTCAGGAAATGTGCTACCCTCCAGGGAAATATGAAGTCTCCAGTCCCTCAAAGGTCATCATTCACTTATTAGTTTGCTTCGAGAGTGACTGCTCTCTTGACCTAAGCAAACATGAGGATATTTGAATTTAAGATGAGTCTAGTGGTGAAGAACGTGGAGAGAGGAGGAAGATGCATTACCTATAAAGCACGTGGTTGGGAAAAGTTGAGGGAATCCACCTACAGAGTGTCTATGGGACTGAATTAGAGTCCGGGGCACCTGTTCAAAGGAAAGCAAAGAAGACAGACCAAGGCAAACTTCACCTACTGTTCTGTGTTTTCCTAAGTCATCGCAGTGGCTTCCCTATTATCCTAGTGGAATAGACTTTTTAAAAAAAAATATAGGATGCATTTTAAGGAATGTTTGTACTCTAGGTCTGTTGAAATAATTAAATCTCCATAGTCAGCCACCAAATGAGATAGCATTTCTCTCAATCCATCCCATTGGCCTTCCACAGGGGTGGTGTTTTGGGGGTCATCAAAGATTTGCACACCTAGAGGCTTTGCATCTGAGATGATGTCTGAGGCTTCTCCCACGTGCAATCCCTTCCTAGCTTCAGCCTGGTCTGCACACCACAGTCACCAAAGCCATCAGAATAGTCTCTTGGGCATGGGGTCTGAATTCTTATTTTAAAATATTCCCAAAGCAGCCAGCTTTGGAAAGCACTGAAAATTCCCAAGAATGACAGAAAAGGTGAAGGGGGAAGAAGTGAGGAGACCAGGGGGCAGAGGTCAAGTGAGAGGAGAGGCCTGGCTGTCTCTGTGTCCTTCTGCAGCAGGATGTAGGCACTTCTCAGCCTCTGCTGTTTCTCAAGTTTTCTCTAACTACTGGAAAGAGTGAGGGGAAGCTGGATAGATATCTGTATTTTGGGCTCCAACCCAATGGCATCTTGGTTATTTGCGACCAGTGTGAATTACCTAAATCCACTGATCTTCAGCTTCCTTACAAATAGCACTCACTAAACGTGGGTAGCACTCACTACCATTGTGGGCCCAGGCCAGCCCAGAATAGGCCATGATGTCCAGCCTCTGGACAGGTTCTGCTGTGGCAGCTCTGGCATTCCCAGGCACCAAAGAAGTGCCAGGGCAGCATGGAGGTGATGTTCAGTGCACAATGGCCCTGATGAAGCCCTGAGCCAAACTAGGAAGTAGATCAAGTTTCCTCCTATTCCTCTCCTTCCAGCTCTGCAGACTCTGAAGCACCAAGTCCCATCCTAGCCTGTCTTCTCCCAAAAAAACCACCATCATTTTCTCTTCTCCAGTGCAACCTCCATTCCTTTGACGTCAATTTCTGCTAATCATTGGTTTGATGAAAGCAATTATCACTGAAGTATGAATGACTAATCGTATTGGAAACTTTTCATGGGGTATTTGTTAATTCAAATCCACCTTCAGATGGTAAAACGGATTCAGGAGGTGGGTCTTCAGAGTCATCTTGTCTCCTTGACTATTCCAAGAAACCCTTCCCCCAAAACTGATCAGTCAACTTCATAATCACCCTCCTATCCCCTTCACTAGTCAGTTTTGACTGTAGCTCTACACCACATGAGACTAAGGTAATACACACATCTCTGGGAGAAGCCTGAAGACAGTATAACCCCATCAGAAGCCATGAGAACATTGGTGATCATTGTTTTTCTTCAAAATGACAGAGTGTGTTCCTTTGTGGTATTCATCTGGAACTGTTCTTTGTTCCTAAATTCACTCTGCCTTTATAGATGCCTCCTCTTCCACAAATCTTGAATGAGAAGAATCTTGAATAAGTGAAAATGTTATGCCTTCAAGTTCAAGAAGTAGTGAGGTCGTCAGACATGAATCCAAGACGGCAGCTCAGTCCCAATCAGGGTGTCCGAATTCCCACTCGCAGAAAGAAGGGACGAGCACATGCTCCATTTAAGGACACTTCATGTGCATTTAACACACAATATCCATTGTAGTGGTGCTGACCAGAGTCTAATCACGTGACCAGAACTTTCTGCAAGAAAGACTGTGAAGTGAGACTTTTATCTAGGTGGGTTTTCACTTCTAGGTTACTGCGGGTTCTCCTTAGCCCTCCATGGCCCTGTTAGCATCCACGTGCATGTCACTGTCTGGGGATGCTACCTCCTGAGGCAAAATGCTCTTTTCTCTGATGCTACAGCACCTGCAAGATCATGTTCCATGTGATCTTGTGTGCTTATCTGGCATTGAGTCATTGAGAATATTTGTTTTTTGTCAATTCCCCCAAAGCATCACAGAGTACATTCTACATTCTGACACTACATTGGAAAGTGGGAAAGTCCTCTCAGGCAGTTCATTTCATTAATCAACAAAAATGTTGATGAGGCCTCCGATATACCAGTACTGAGCAAAGTGTTGAGGATACAGTAACAAAAGGCCTGGTCTCTGCCTTTAAGAAGCTGAGAGGCCTCTGGAGAGATGGGGGTGAGTACAATGTCAGGGACACATGGAAGGTGATCAGAGCACTGTGGGTGAGGGTGAATGGACTGTCAGGGCAGATAGGGGTGGTCAGGTAAGTCAACTTGCAAGAGGTTAGCCTGAGATGAACTTGAGAAAAGGAGCAAGGATTGGTTAGGCAAAATGGAGATGTGTATTCCATGAAGAGGGTTTAGCATTTCCAAAAGCAAAGAGAAAAAATAATGTGGTGTATTCATGAAAGCACATGCTATTCAGCATTACCAGAAATGCATGAAGATGAAATTCGAGAGGCAGGAAGCAGGCTCTAACTCCTGGAGCATCTTGCATGCAACAAGATACAAGTTTCACTTTAGATTGAAGACAATGGGGAAATGATCAAAGAGTTTCAGCTCTTGACACAGTACATGTGTGCTCATAGATGGAGCACTCCTGCCACTCCATGAAAGCAAGTATTAAGGAGATGCAAAGAGGAGACGGGAGACCAGACAGGAGACTACTGAAGCATCAAGGGAGAAATAACGATCGACTGAACTAGGGTAGGCTAAAGGAGATGGAAATAAAGAGATCATTAAATAACAAAAAAATAAAAACAGCAGGTCTGATGTTTGACTGAATGGAAGGATGAGGATAAGGAAGTTAGCATGCAGGAAACCTTGCTTTCTAGTACAGGTTGGGGTAGATAGTGCTGCCAACCAATGACAGCGAAGTGTATGAGAAGCAGACTTAGGGAGGATGGTGATGTGTCATGTGGCAGACAGCTGAGGGTGCTGCGTCTGGGGGTATCCAGGTGGAGGAGTCAGATAGGCTCTTGACTGTCGGAATCTGAAGGTCTCAGGAAAGGTCTGACCTGGGAGATCTAGGCAGCTATCATAGGCCATTGAAGGCATATAAGTCACAGCTTAAATCATGAGAGTGGATTACTCACATGGAGCTAGTAGGAGAAAAGAGCAGTGATACAAAAGCATTAGGGTTTTTCAGAAGGAGCAGTTAGAGGAAGGAGGAGAGCCAGGATGGAGAAATGTCATGAAAGTCAAGGGCTGAGAGAGCTCAATAAAGAGAGTGGTCCATGGTGTCCTCATTGGGTATAACAGAGAGGACCTAGATTACAAGGATTGCAAACAGCTGTTGTTGTAAAATAGGGATGTCTTGACCCTATTTCACTATAGAGGTGACTTCACTGAGAATTGTAACAAAATAGCAGGAAATGAACCATATTTCAGAGTCAGCAGGACATAAAGAGACAATAAAGAAATAGACATGAGGACATGGACTACTGTAAGGAGTAAAGATGTTGGACAGTTCCTAGCTGTTTAAGAATGTAAAGGAAGATTTTATTGATGTTGAGTAGCAAAGAGATTTGCATGCTTCTTCTCTTGGCTCTAAGAAGAGAACCAGTAAAGAAAGACCATTGACTTCAAATTTCTCAGTTAAGTAAGAGGTAGGGAATCTTCAGTGACTCAGGAAATGGAGAGGGGACCTTTGAAACTATTTTTGAGGGGAACAGAATGGAATATGACTAAGAACAAGCAAAGGACTCAGTGAAACTCTTCTGGGATTAGAGTCTTGTGTTGATTCCTTAAGTACAGAGCTGGAACCCGATAATCCATTATAGACTTTCTGGATTTCTGCCTTAATCTTTAAGTATAATCTGCTTGTGTATTCCCATTGCTGGGCTCTGTCCACTTTTCTGCACCCTTCTGTGCATTGTAGGGCCTCCTCCATGTCTTCTCAACATTTTTTTTTCCACAACTGACCCTGCTACCTATTGTCATTTTCCTCTGATACTTTGCTCTGCCTACCAAATTGAGATTTTCTCTGCATCTTGCACAGAGACTTATTCCACCCTCAACATGACAGTCAGGGGTTATGTTTCCAGTCTTTATATCCTCTGCTTCCATTTAATCTATAACAGAAAGTTAGTTTCATAGACGAAAACAATCAAACAAACAAAACCCCTATGCAATGTAAGGGCAAAGAAAGGTGTGGTAGAGAGTTGCCAAGATGGCCCCCAACAATCCTTGCCTCTTGGTATTCACATCGTGTGTGCGTCTCTCCCATATTGTACTGAGATTGGAGTGTGTGGAATGAAGGGATTGGAAGTGATGGTTTGTCACTTTCAAGCCTAGGTCACTAACGACTTTGCAGCTTCTGCCTTTCTCTCTGTATCATATGCTCGAAGGCAGCCAGCTGCCATGTTGTTAAGACACTTACACAGCTCTGTGGCAAGGTCGTAAGGGAAGAGCTGAGGTCTCATGCCAATAGCCACGTGAGTAAGCCTTCCTGGAAGCAAACCTTCCAGCTCCAGTCAGCCTGTAGATGGCTGTAGCTCCAGCTGACATCCTGATTAAAACCTCATGAGAGACCCAGAACAAGAACCATCCAGCTGAGTCAGCTGAGTCCTGAATTCTTGACCACCGAAACTAAGACAATCAATGATCATGTTTTCCACACCTTTGTTTTTGGGCATAATTCACGACACAGCAATAAGTAACTAATATTTCTTCCTTGCTCATCTCCTAGAAGTAGTGCTGATCTGATTGGTCAGATTTCAAGACATGGATTGGATTATATTTACTGGAGGATGGGGTCACTGGCAACCCGTCAACCAGTACTTGCTGAGTTTCTACCATGAGCCAAGTGCTGTTTTAGGTGCTGGAGATACCACAGTGAGTAAGACAGTACTCCTAACATTCTAACGGGGGCATGCAGGCAATGAACACACACTCTTTCTCAGTACATGCTATCAAGAGTTTGAAACAGGCTCATATGTGCAGAAAGCCAGGAATGATGCTTGCCTAGGATGGGTGAGGAAGAATTCTCAGATGATGTGACATCTGAGTTTGGACCGGAAGCTGAGGAGGAAGTGACTTTCTTGGAGAAGAGCATTACTAACATCTGCGTGGTCCAGAGAAAGAAAAGAATTTGGTGTAGTTCAAGGATGGAAACAAAGCCAGAAGTGAAGGAAGTATGCTTGAGGAAGAGAGAGAATCCAGCTCTTTCTAAATTATTGAAACTCTGTCAAAGACTCACCAGCAGTGCCTGTTACATGAAGGTGGCAATGATTGAGAAAATGCCTGTGTCCAAATGGAGACCATAAGCTTAGAACAAGGGCCATAAAGGTGCAACAGAAGAAGTGTATGACCTAATTCCCACCTCAAGTGTGTCATGAAGAAACCTCCTGGGCTTGTACAGGGGCATTAAGCCCAACCTGTGGTTATACATGGGCATTAAATTCTTAACAGCTTGCTTGATATGTTTGCAAATATAAAAATTTTCAGAATGCTCTCATCATCATGCAGTATGATTCCATTTATGTTTTCAAAATAAAACTATGTCATTTGTGTGTATTACACACTTTTAAAAATAAAGTATCAAACATTAAATGGGATGATACATGAAGGCCAGTATTCACTACCCAAGAAACAGGAAGGAGATACGGATACAGAGTAAGAATTTGGTTATATCTACTACCTAACAATTTGTATCTTAAAGAGAGCAAGAGATTGAAAAGAAATATGACAAAATGTTAACATCCATTAAATTTGGATTGTACTAGGGTTTTTCCCCTGAACTTTTCTAAGTATTTAAAATCTCTCTCTTTTTTTGGTTTGAAGTATGTTATTTCTCTTTTTTTTAATGTTTTATTTTATACTGGAGTATAGTTGGGCTGTCCAGGTGGCTCAGTGGTAAAGAATCCACCTGCCAATGCAGGAACCGAGGTTGGATCACGGGGATGGGAAGATCCCCTGGAGAGTGAAATGGCAACCCATTCCGGTATTCATTCCCGGGAAATCCCACGGACAGAGGAGACTGGTGGGCTACAGTCCATGGGGTCATAAAAGAGTTGGACACGACTTAGTGACTAACCAACAACTGTTGATTAACAATGTTGTGAAAGTTTTCAGGTACACAGCAGCAGAATGCTCCTTTTCAAAATGCACAGTTGTTGTTCAGTCACTAAGCTGTGTCTGACTCTGCAACCCCGTGGAGTGTAGTCAGCCAGGCTCCTCTGTCTGTGGAATTCTGCAGGAAAGGATACTGGAGTAGGTTACCATTTCTTACTCCAGGAGATCTTCCCAACCCAGGGATTGAACCTGGGTCTCCTGCACTGGCCGGCAGGTTCTTCACTGCTAGCACCACCTGGGAAGCTAAAATTCTCCTGTTCAAGGAATGGGCAAATATCTGAACACAAGTCAGGAATTCCAAAACTGAGTAACTTTGTGAAAATGCAAGAAATGACAGGAAATAACAGGACATGAATACAAAAGTAACTTAGCAGATGTTCCTAGAGCTTCAGCGATGGGACCAGAGCATTGTTCTTTGGCACTAACCAGATAGGACAAAAATAGCACTAAATTCCTGCAGAAGCTCTAGGTGGGTGGCAGAACTTTGGAATAAAATAAAGTGAGAAGAGGCTTCTGTGATCCCTGTCTACAAAATCACTTTGAAGGAAGAATGTCAGAAAACCCTGTGGATTCGAAATTGAATAAGAATATTTAAGAGAGAGTGATTGAAGAATAGCTGGCTCTCAGATTTCTGAGTCTCATGAAGATGGATGGGATTTTAGAGTCCAATGATTTTTTTCAAAACCCAAAATTAATCAGCCTGGTCAGATGAGTAGGAATCCACTTTTTATAGAAGGTAAAGAACTTGCTTAAGAGAGATTTCATACATTCTGTGATCTTCTTCCTATTTTCTTTATTGTACTTTGATTTGCATGGGAATCTGATCTCACAATGGAATTTTGATATTTGATGCCAAAATGTGAACCTGTTTCATCTGCTAATAAGAGAGTGGTTGGGGCTGGGAGAAAGTGAAGAGCAAGAAGGGTTTGGATCAAGTCCCTCTGAAAACTGCAGACATTTGTGTAAGACCCAGTGAATGCTAATGGAGTTTAAAATGGATTTTTAGTCATCTAAAAATCAAAAATATGCAAAAGAGAAGGACTTAATGATGGAAATCAATGAATAATTTTATTTTTCCTTTTTATTTCAACATCCCACTCACCATCTCCAGCCTAATCCAATGTCCCTTTATCTGTTCATCCTCAGTTAATGTCGGAGAAGCCGAATTCTGACACAGAACTGCCCTGCTTGCTTGCCGCAGTCCTCAGGAAAGGCACCCAGGGCAGGCCTTCTCTCTGGGTCGGGAAGATAGGCACTTTAAAAGCTGCCCAGGGCTTATCCTTGAAGCTCCTGAGGCAGCAGGATTCTAACAGTGACCTCTGAAGACCTCTGTCTTTGTGTTGGCCCCTTCCCTTTGGATGTAGACAAACCTGTGATTACGATGGATATCACTTCATGACTATTACATTAGATGGCCAAGGAAGATGGTCCAGTGGGACTGACTCAATCCTGTGTGACCTTCAAAAGCAGAGCATCTTTTTCTGGTCACTGAAGAAAAAGTTAGAGATGAAGCCTAAAAAGAATTTAATATACCATTGTTAGCTTGAAGATGGTGGGGACCATGTGGCAAGAAATATGGGTGGCTTTTAGGAGCTAAAAATAGTCCTGGCTCAGAACCAGCAAAAAAACAGGGATCTCAATTCCAAGGAACTGAATCTGGCCAAAAACCTGAATGAACTTGGAAGTCACTCATTCCTAGAGCTTCCGGATCAAAGCCTAGCTTGGGCAGCACTTCAACTTCAGCTTTGTGCAATCCTAAGCAAAGAACCAGGACAGTGTGATGATAAATAGGTGTTGTGTTAGGTTGCCATGGGCATGGCTACTTGTTACACAGCAATTGTAAAGAGGCCACCAAAAAGGATAAGGTAGGAATCACTGCAGAGTCTGAGTTGGGAGGACACCCGCTTTGGGAGAAAGGCAACCGTGCATGAATCCTAATCAAACGCAAAATCCTCTTGAGGCTTTCTCTTGTGGTTCAGTTGGTAAAGAATCCCTCTGCAATGCAGGAGACCTGGGTTCTATCCCTCGGTTGGGAAGATCCCCTGGAGAAGGGAAAGGTTACCTACTCCAGTATTCTGGCCTAGAGAATTCCATGGACTATACAGTCCATGGGGTCACAAACAGTCGGACACGACTGAGTGACTTTCACTTTTTCACTTGAGGCCACTAGTAGGAAAAGACTTGATTCCAGGTACCAAGAAAAAGCCAAAGTCCAGAGCACTGTCCAGGAAGGGATGGCTATCAGCTTTGGCTCAAATCTGCTGGGCCAGGCAGGAAAATCCAGGGGTCCGAGGGAAGTCTCCTTGTCTGTATGGTGCATTCCATGTTTGTCAAGACAACTTTAGAACAACATTAAACAGATTTTTAAAGAAAATATTCATCCATACCACCATTTACCCACCTACAAGCTTAGTAAAGTCTTCAAGAATAACTCTTTTTGAGGACCAAGTTTCGTACTTTTAGGCATTGAAAGCTAAGTCTGATCCAGAACTTAGTTGTTTATTTAAAATATCTTACTTTCTACATTGAATATTAAGTTGCCAGCAAATAAATAAGTATTAGATCATGGAGAAAAATATAAAATAAAAGCCAAGTCAAATAATTCAAAGAAACACAGTTACATTTTTAAATAATCTTACCTAATTTTTTCTCTTTGTAAAGTAGCACATGTCTCTTAGGGGAAAAATTAAATTTGAACAGGTGAAAAACGGAAAATAAAGATAACTTGCAATTTCACCTCTGAAATTGCATCAATATTTTGTATCTATGCATATGTTTATATATAACTTCCTTCATAACCAGATCATTCTGTGCAGATCATCTGTGAAGCAATTTATGAGTACACACATACATATTTTATACAACTGGACCATCTTTCTATGTCATTATGTATTATCTTCCTGCCACATTATTTGTGTATTTTTAACTGAAGTATAGTTGAATTACAATGTTCTGTTACTATGACTGCAAAGTGACTGAGTTATACATATGTGTGTATATATATATAATATATACACATTCTTTTTCATATTCTTCTCCATTATAGTTTATCACAGGATACTAAACATGGTTCCCTGTGCAATACAGTAAGACTTTGTTGTTTATCCATTCCATATATACCAATTTACATCTGCTAACCAAACTCCCAGTCCAACACTCTCCACCCCATTTTCCTTGGCAATCATCAGTCTGTTCTCTGTTTCTCTATTTCTGTTTCATAGATAGGTTCATTTGTGTCCTATTTTAGATTTCACCATACAAGTGATATCATGTGGCGTTTGTATTTCTCTTTCTGACTGACTTCTCTTTGTATGATATTCTCTAGTTGCATCCATGTTGCTGCAAATGATATCATGTTATTCTTTTTTATGGCTGAGTAGTATTCCATTGCATATGTGTATCACATCTTCTTCACTCATCTTTCGATGGACATTTACATTGTTTCCATGTCTTGGCTATTGTGAATAGTGCCGTTATGAATACAGGGGTATATGCATCTTTTTGAATTATAGTTTCACCTGGATATAAGCCCAGGAGTGGGATTGCTGGATCATATGATAATTCTATTTTTAGTTTTCTGAAATCTCTATACTGTTTCCCACAGTGGCTACCCCAACTAATATTTCCACCAACAGGGTAGGAGGGTTCCCTTTTCCCCACAGCTTCTCTAGCATTTGATTTTTTTTTTTTTTAGACTTTTAAATAATGGCCTTTCTGACTGGTATGAGTTGCTCACTCACTGTAGTTTTGATTTGCATTTCTCTAACAATTAGTCAAAGTTGAGTATCTTTTCACATGCCTGTTAGCCATCTGTCTTTCTTCTTTGGAGAAATGTCTTTAGGTCCTCTCATTTTTTGATGGGTTTTTTGGTTTTTTTTGTTGTCAAGTTGTATGAGCTGTTTGTATATTTTCAAAATTAAGCCCTTCTTGGTTGCATCATTTGCAAATATTGTCTCCCAAGCTCTAGGTTGTCTCTTCATTTTGTTCATGGTTTCCTTTGCTGTGGAAAAGCTTATAAGCTTGATTAGATCCATTAGTTTATTTTCATTTTTATTTCTATTATCTTGGGAGAGTAGCCTAAGAAAAACATTAATACAATTTATGTTAGAGAATGTTTTGCCTATGTACTCTTTTAGGAGTTTTATGGTGTCATGTCTTCCATTTAAGTCTTTAAGCCACTTTGAGTTTATTTTTGTGTATGGTAATAGGGTGCTTGCCACATTATTTGAATACATATTTTGTAATACATTCAATGGCTGCTGTATTTCTCCATAAACAGGCATTGGCATTTCAGAGCAGCAGCTGGGGGCCTTAGTCAGTTAAGCTCCCTTGATAACTCTGAGGTTCATTCAAAGGTCACCAAAGATGTACTAACGTTTATTTAACCAATGGTAGGGAACAAGATTTTAAGATGGTCCAATTGTTTGCTATGTTTAAAAATCCTGCAAAACTATTTTTGTAGTTGATTTTCTTTTCTCATCTCAGAATCTTTTAAAATTACATTTCCAGAAGTATAAAAGCTAGGTCAAAGGTTATATACATTAGATAGGTATTAAAAATCTGCCCCACAGAGAGGTCGAGTCAATTTACACTTCTGACAACAAGATGAGAGAGAGCCTGTTTCCTGCAGACTCACCAATATGGGATATGGTCATTTAAAAGTCATTGCCAATTTGAGAATTGGAAAATGCTGTTTCATTTTAAATTATAGTCTTTGATTATTTATTAAATTCATCATCTTTTTAGGTTTTTGGTCAAGTTATGCTTTTACTTTATGACTTAACCCACTCATAATGTCCTATGCCTATTTTTCTGGCAGAGGTATTAAACTTTTATTGATTGATTTATGTAAGTTGTTTTTTTTAACTGGATCGTGAAGGACAGGGAAGCCTGGCATGCTGCAGTTTACCTGATCACAAACAGTTGGACGCAACTTAGTGATTGAACAACAGCAACCGTAGAGAGAAAATCATACACTCTTTATACAGGGAATATACTACCCTTAGATGGTCTGCCTTAGCTGTTGCAAATGTTATTTTCCTAGCTTTTCATTTATCTTCTGGACTTCCCAGGTGGTGCTAGTGGTAAAGAATCCACCTGCCAGTGCAGGAGATGCCAGCGTCGCAGGTTAAGTCCGTTGGTCAGGGAGACTCCCCTGGAGGAGAAGATGGCAATGTGCCCCAGTATCTTTGCCTGGAAAATTTCACAGACAGAGGAGCCTGGCGGGCTACAGTCTGTGGGGCCACAAAGAGCTGGACATAACTTGCACACACACATTCATCTTCTAGTTCTGCTTAGAGCAAATTGGTTTGGTTTTGTTTTGTTTTGCTTTGAAGCAGAGGTTTTCTATTTTAATATAATCAAGTCAAGTCATTGTCCTTTCCCTTCTACTTTTCTTTCTCCTTTTTAAAAAGACTCTCTCTACCACAAGAATATTTAAATAGTCATCTGTATATTCCTCTAGAAGTTCCGGTTCTTAATTCAGCGGGACTTTATTTTAGAGTAGAATATAAAGAAAGGATTGAATTTTTCTTCTCATGTATCTAGCCAATTGTCACAACACTTTTTATCAAATAAGTCATAATGTTCTATCATTTAAAAATGATACTTTTCCCATGCAACAATGATAACAAACCATTATTGAATAATAACTGTACTCCAGAAACTATGCTAAGTGTTTTTCATCTATTAGCCCCTTTCATCCTCACCCCAGGAGTTGCTCTTATTGTCTTCTTTTTACTGAGAAAAGCATGATCACAGAGGGTCTGGTGATCACACAGTTAAGTGGCAAACCAGCAATCAGACTCAATCAGGCTAGCTCCAGAGTAAGTACTACACCAAGCTGCCTCTCTAATTTTTAATATACCCTTCAGTTGATTTGGGGATATTGTATTCTGTTTAGTTGTTTTTCCTTGACATATCACATTGCTCTTACGATTATACAATACATTTTACTCTCAGGTTGGATGTCTCTATGAGTCAGAGCCTGCGCTTAGGGTTCCTCAGCTTACTTTGCACACCAAAGATGTGATCAACATGTGGCCATGTTTCCAGTCCTGAAACCAGAAGCTCCTTCTCTTCTTCCACTTTAGACACTTGCAGTCGGATGCATGAGGTACCTTCTGCAGAGAGGAGAGTCACTTCTACTTCCTAGAAGGGCTCTGAAAGTCAGTTTGTCAAGGCTTGCTCAGTCAGGGCCCTGTTCTGCTGTATCTGCATAAATTCCTTGACATTTTGTGAGTGCAAATGCCTCATTCTCTTGTTCTGATGCAGTCATTTCAACAGCAGTTTGGGAAGTACATGCACTGATTCAAAACAGAGTCTTGACAAGATTCTTGTTTTATCTGTTGATGGTAAAATCCAGATTCTAGCTAATCTAGGTAAGTGCTTAGGGTAAATGCTTCTGATGGAACTGAGCAGAATAAGAAAGAAGTAAAAGAATTAGGCTAGTGATACCCTGTCACAAGCGCTGCAGCTGTGACGGACCGTGCAGAAGCCTGGTGGCTGTGACGGACCACACACAAGCACGGCCAGGGGAGCTACCCCACACCCAAGGTCACAGGCAGTGACTGAGAGCGCCAGGCTGCGAAGGCTCTGGAGCGGCCGAGAGGGGCTATCCCATGTCCGAGGTCAGGGGCGGCAGCCAAGAGGAGCAACCCCATGTCCAAGGAGCGGCAGATGAGAAGACCGAGAGGAGCTACACCACGTTCAAGGTCAGGAGGGGCAACCTCATCCAAGGTAAGGAGCAGCGGCTGTGCTTTGCTGGAGCAGCGTAAAGAGATACCCCATGCCCAAGGTAAGAGAAACCCAAGTAAGACGGTAGGTGTTGCAAGAGGGCATCAGAGGGCAGACACACTGAAACCATACTCACAGAAAACTAGTCAATCTAATCACATTAGGACCACAACCTTGTCTAACTCAATGAAACTAAGCCATGCCATGAGGGGCCACCCAAGACAGATGGGTCATGGTGGAGAGGTCTGACAGAATGTGGTCCACTGGAGAAGGGAATGACAAACCATTTCATTATTCTCGCCTTGAGAACCCCACTAACAGTATGAAAAGGCAAAAGGATACTGAAAGAGGAACTCCCCAGGTCAGTAGGTGCCCAATATGCTACTGGAGATCAGTAGAGAAATAACTCCAGAAAGAATGAAGGGATGGAGCCAAAGCAAAAACAATACCCAGATGTGGATGTGACTGGTGATAGAAGCAAGGTCCGATGCTGTAAAGTGCCATATTGCATTAGGAACCTGGAATGTTAGGTCCATGAATCAAGGCAAATTAGAAGTGGTCAAACAGGAGATAAAGAGTGAATGTCAACATTCTAGGAATCAGCGAACTAAAATGGACTGGAATTGGTGAATTTAACTCAGATAACCATTATATCTACTATTGTGGGCAGGAATCCCTTAGAAGAAATGGAGTAGCCATCATGATCAACAAAAGAGTCCAAAATTAAGTACTTGGATGCAATCTCAAAAATGACAGAATGATCTCTGTTCGTTTCCAAGGCAAACCATTCAATATCACGGTAATCCAAACCTATGCCCCAACCAGTAATGCTGAAGAAGCTGAAGTTGAATAGTTCTATGAAGACCTAAAAGACCTTTTAGAAAGGGAAAGGGAAGTCACTCAGTCGTGTCTGACTCTTTGCAACCTCATGGACTGTAGCTTACCAGGCTCCTCCATGGGATTTTCCAGGCAAGAATACTGGAGTGGGTTGCCATTGCCTTCACTAACACCCAAAACAGATGTCCTTTTCATTATAGGGGACTGGAATGCAAAAGTAGAAGTCAAGAAACACCTGGAGTAACAGGCAAATTTGGCCTTGGAATACGGAATGAAGCAGGGCAAAGACTAATAGAGTTTTGCCAAGAGAACGCACTGGTCATAGCAAACACCTTCTTCCAACAATACAAGAGAAGACTCTACACATGGACGTCACCAGATGGTCAACACCGAAATCAGATTGATTATATTCTTTGCAGCCACAGATGGAGAAGCTCTATACAGTCAGCAAAAATGAGACCAGGAGCTGACTGGGGCTCAGATCATGAACTCCTTATTGCCAAATTCAGACTTAAATTGAAGAAAGTGGGGAAAACCACTAGGTCATTCAGGTATGACCTAAATCAAATCCCTTATGATTATACAGTGGAAGTGAGACATAGATTTAAGGGACCAGATCTGATAGAGTGCCTGATGAACTATGGACGGAAGTTCGTGACATTGTACAGGAGACAAGGATCAAGACTATCCCCGTGGAAAAGAAATGTTAAAAAGGCAAAATGGCTGTCTGTGGAGGCCTTACAAATAGCTGTGAAAAAAAGAGAAGTGAAAAGCAAAGGAGAAAAGGAAATATATAAGCATCTGAACACAGAGTTCCAAAGAATAGCAAGGAGAGATAAGAAAGCCTTTCTCAGCGATGAATGCAAAGAAATAGAGGAAAACAACAGAATGGGAAAGACTAGAGATCTCTTCAAGAAAATTAGAGATACCAAGGAATCATTTCATGCAAAGATGGGCCCAATAAAGGACAGAAATGGTATGGACCTAAAAGAAGCAGAAGGTATTAAGAAGAGGTAGCAAGAATACACAGAAGAACTGTACAAAAAAGATCTTCACAACCCAGATAATCACGATGGTGTGATCACTCACCTAGAGCCAGACATCCTGGAATGTGAAGTCAAGTGAGCCTTAGAAAGCATCACTATGAACAAAGCTAGTGGAGGTGGTAGAACTCCAGTTGAGCTATTTCAAATCCTGAAAGATGATGCAGTGCAAGTGCTGCACTCAATATGCCAGCAAATTTGGAAAACTCAGCAGTGACCACAGGACTGGAAAAGGTCAGTTTTCATTACAGTCCCCAAAAAAAGCAATGCCAAAGAATGCTCAAACTACCGCACAGTTGCACACACCTCACATGCTAGTAGAGAAATGCTCAAAATTCTTCAAGCTAGGCTTCAGCAATATGTGAACCGTGAACTTCCAGATGTTCAAGCTGGTTTTAGAAAAGGCAGAGGAACCAGAGATCAAATTGTCAACATCCGCTGGATCATGGAAAAAGCAAGAGAGTTCCAGAAAAACATCTACTTCTGCTTTATTGACTATGGCAAAGCCTTTGACTGTGTGGATCACAAAAAACTGTGGAAAATTCTGAAAGAGATGGGAATACCAGGCCACCTGACCTGCCTCTTGAGAAACCTGTATGTAGGTCAGGAAGCAACAGTTAGAACTGGACATGGAACAACAGACTGGTTCCAAATAGGAAAAGGAGTATGTCAAGGCTGTATATTGTTATCCTGCTTATTTAACTTCTATGCAGAGTGCATCATGAGAAATGTTGGACTGGAGGAAGCACAAGCTGGAATCAAGATTGCTGGAAGAAATATCAATAACCCCAGATACGCAGATGACACCACCCTTATGGCAGAAAGTGAAGAAGAACCTAAGAGCCTCTTGATGAAAGTGAAAGAGGAGAGTGAAAAAGTTGGCTTAAAGCTCAACATTCAGAGGACTAAGATCATGGCATCTGGTCCCATCACTTCATGGCAAATAAATAGTGGAAACAATGACTGACTTTATTTTTCTGGGCTTCAAAATCACTGTGGATGGTGATTGCAGCCATGAAATTAAAAGATGCTTACTCCTTGGAAGGAAAGTTATGAGCAACCTAGACAGCATATTAAAAAGCAGAGACATTACTTTGCCAACAAAGGTCTGTCTAGTCAAGGCTATGGTTTTTCCAGTGGTCATGTATGAATGTGAGAGTTGGACTCTAAAGAAAGCTGAGCATGGAAGAATTGATGCTTTTGAACTGTGATGTTAGAGAAGACTCTTGAGAGTCTCTGGACTACAAGGATGTCCAGCCAGTCCATCCTAAAGGAGATCAGTCCAAGGTGTTCATTGGAAGCACTGATGTTGAAGCTGAAACTCCAATACTTTGGCCACCTGATGCAAAGAGTCAACTCATTTGAAAAGACCCTGATGCTGGGAGAGATTGAGGATAGGAGAAGGGGACGATAGAGGATGATATGGCTGGGTGATGGACAGGGAGACATGCTGCGATTCATGGGATTGCAAAGAGTCAGACACTACTGAGGGACTGAACTGAACTGAACACTGTTCAGTTATTTTTATATTTTAGGATTTTTATTTTCTGTAGGTCAATAGAGAAGGAACTAACTTTAGAAAGAATTAAATTAATAACATGAATTCTTTATTATTAAAATTTCAGACACTGTGGCCAAACTAAAGAAAACAAACAAAAACCAAACCCCCCCAAAAAACCACCAGAGTCTTGAGTTGGATCATAGTTATAACTTTCAAGCCTAAAGGTATATTTCAGTTCAGTTCAGTTCAGTCCCTCAGTCATGTCCAACTCTTTGTGGTCCCACGAACCACAGCACACCAGGCCTCCCTGTTCATCACCAACTCCCGGAGTCTACCGCAACCCATGTCCATCGACTCAGTGATGCCATCCAACCATCTCATCCTCTATCATCCCCTTCTCCTCCTCCTACCATCTCATCCTCTATCATCCCCTTCTCCTCCTGCCCTCAATCTCTCCCAGCATCAGGGTCTTTTCAAATGAGTTGACTCTTTGCATCAGGTGGCCAAAGTATTGGAGTTTCAGCTTCAACATCAGTGCTTCCAATGAACACCTTGGACTGATCTCCTTTAGGATGGACTGGCTGGACATCCTTGTAGTCCAGAGACTCTCAAGGGTCTTCTCTAACATCACAGTTCAAAAGCATCAATTCTTCCATGCTCAGCTTTCTTTAGAGTCCAACTCTCACATTCATACATGACCACTGGAAAAACCATAGCCTTGACTAGACAGACCTTTGTTGGCAAAGTAATGTCTCTGCTTTTTAATATGCTGTCTAGGTTGCTCATAACTTTCCTTCCAAGGAGTAAGCATCTTTTAATTTCATGGCTGCAATCACCATCCGCAGTGATTTTGAAGCCCAGAAAAATAAAGTCAGTCATTGTTTCCACTGTTTCCCCATCTATTTGCCATGAAGTGATGGGACCAGATGCCATGATCTTAGTTTTCTGAATGTTGAGCTTTAAGCCAACTTTTTCACTCTCCTCTTTCACTTTCAGCAAGCAGCTCTTTAGCTCTTCTTCGCTTTCTTCCCTAAGAGTGGTGTCATCCGCATATCTGGGGTTATTGATATTTCTTCCAGCAATCTTGATTCCAGCTTGTGCTTCTTCCAGCCTAGAGTTTCTCATGATGTACTCTGCATAGAAGTTAAATAAGCAGGATGACAATATCCAGCCTTGACGTACTCCTTTTCCTATTTGGAACCAATCTGTTGTTCCATGTCCAGTTCTAACTGTTGCTTCCTGACCTGTATACAGGTTGCTCAAGAGGCAGGTCAGGTGGCCTGGTATTCCCATCTCTTTCAGAATTTTCCACAGTTTTTTGTGATCCACACAGTCAGAGGCTTTGCCGTAGTCAATAAAGCAGAACTAGATGTTTTTCTGGATATTTAAATGTTGCCTATTGCACCTCCATTCTGAAACCTCTCTGGTTTAAGGAAAGTGAAAGAAAGTGAAGTTACTCAGTCGTGTCCGACTCTTTGCAACCCCATGGACTGTAGCCTACCAGGCTCCTCCATCCATGGAATTTTAAGGAAATTTCAATTTCCCCTCATTCACCTGTTCGTGCCCTTTTAGCTCTACTCCAGCTCATTCTGACTGTGGTCAATGCTCCTCTCCTCTACCCACTTTCATTGGCCTTCCAGAATTCCAACCGACACTTCACTGAGACCTCGACACGCCTATTCTCCCTCATATCTCTGACACTAACCCACAGACTCTAAGACAGCCTCTTATAACTCTTTGAAGATCAAAATGAAAAAGCAGATTCTGATAAAGAGTAAATGAACTTCTGGCCAAACCAAGTTCTCATGGGCCTTGTGCTTTTGAAAACATCCTACCACGTTACCAAAGCAGGATGTGATTCATCCCCAAGCAGGGGACCTCACAGTTACACACATCAGTAAAGGAAAGCTTGGGCCAAATACAACACAACTGCAGGCAGCCTCACAGAGCATACTTTCCATGGAATGTGCCCTTTGCCTTCATTTGGCTTATGTCTGTGATGAAATCAGCTTCTACCTTTTGAATTCACATCAGATTGCAATGCTATGGGTGCTTAAGGGTAAGCTGCATGGGAATGAAGATGTTGACCTGGGACATTTCTTTAAAACAAAAAAAAACTTTTTATTTTGTGTTGGGGTATAGCTGATTAACAGTGTTGTGATGGTTTCAGTTAACAGCGAGGGGACTCAGCCATACATAAGCATGTATCCTCTCTGGGACTTTACATTTCTTATGACATGTTAGTAACCTCTCCAACGTGATGATTAAAGAAGAAAACTGGTGATTAAAGGAGAAAATGGCCAGATTTCAAGAGGAGGGCTTTCCAAGAATTATCAACTTTGCCAAACCCTATGCCAGTGCCTGGAACACAGTGGGTCTTGGGGAAAGTTCCCCACCCCGCTGCAGGATGTTAGGGCAGGGGAAAGCGTGGGGTGGGCTGGAAGGAACACTCAAACCTGTGAGGTACCTGTGCCTGGTACCTCTAGCCCTATATTTCCACTTGACCTTCTTAAGCCTGCCACACACTGAGCCAAGCTCACCCCAGCCCCTAAATGTCTCCCCTCCTCCTAACCTGACCCTAACTCTGCCCTTCACCTAGAGAGTTTTTCATTTAAAACCTCCCTTCTGAAGGACAAAATCTGCTTTCCTGCTATACACCGGTCCAAAGCTAGCATAACTTGGGTAGGGGTGGGGCTACACCTATCTTTTCATATCAGGTTGCTGTCTTGCATCATCTACCCCCTTCCCACTTTCTGTGTCACTTTACCTTATTTGTGTTCCTGTCAGTTTAGCAGAAATACAGCAGCCATTTGTACAAAAAAAAAAAAAAAAAAAAGAACTGTGTTTCTTTAATATGGAGAAAGAATGTAGTTTACAAATACAAAGGAAGTCTTATGGGTCTTGAGAAGCTAATGGTTAAATACTTGACATCTCAGGCCTGAGATGACTTCGGTAGGGAAAAAAATCAGCTTTTAATGAAACTTACTGGAAAATTTGGGGCTTTCTTGGGCTTTGTACTATATTTTAGCGAAGAAATTAAATAAAAAGAGAAATCCAAGTGCTCATCTGGAGATTTATGTAACTTGTCTATTACACAATTACTTTTTAACAGCCATGTCATCATGTCTTATAATATCTTAAAGGCTCTGTTCTTATGTACAAGTTCTTGTCTTCCCATGTGACACAAAGCTATTTTAGATGATGAGGGTTGTTTGAATGGGCTTGCTTGTCCTTCATCTCACTTTCCACTGATTCTTCTACCACCAACACACACACACACCTAAGCACATCAATGCATTGATGATCAGGGCATTTTTATAAAAAATATCTGAGGGACTTCCCTGGCAGTTCAGTGGTTGGGACTTCCCCTTCCAGTGCAAGGGGCGTGGGTTCAATTCCTAGTGGCAGAGCTAAGATTCCACATTCCTCACAGTAAAAAACCCAAAACATAAAACAGAAACAGTATTGTAACAAATTCAATAAAGACTTTAAAAAACAGTCCACATCAAAAAAAAACAAAAAAATCTTTAAAAAAGTTTTATTTATTTATTTTAATTGGAGGCTAATTACTTTACAATATTGTAGTGGTTTTTGCCAAACACTGACATGAATCAGCCATGGGTGTACATGTGTTTCCCATCCTGAACCCTCCTCTCACCTCCCTCCCCATCCCATCCCCCTGGGTCATCTCAGTGCACCAGCCCTGAGCACGTTGTCTCATGCATTGGACCTGGACTGGTGATCTGTTTCACAAATGATAATATACATGTTTCAATGCTATTCTCTCAGATCATCCCACCCTCCCTTCTCCCACAGAGTCCAAAAGTCTGTTCTATACATCTGTGTCTCTTTTGCTGTCTCACATATAAGGTCATCATTACCATCTGTCTGAATTCCATATATATGCATTAGTATACCATATTGGTGTTTTTCTTTCTGACTTACTTCACTCTGTATAACAGGCTCCAGTTTCATCCACCTCATTAGAACTGATTCAAATGTATTCTTTTTAATGGCTGAGTAATATTCCATTGTGTATATGTACCACAGCTTTCTTATCCATTCGTCTGCTGATGGACATCTAGGTTGTTTCCATGTCCTGGCTATTATAAACAGTGCTGTGATGAACATTGGGGTACACGTGTCTCTTTCAGTTCTGGTTTTCTCGGTGTGGATGCCCAGCAGTGGGATTGCTGGGTCATAAGGCAGTTCTGTTTCCAGTGTTTTAAGGAATCTCCACACTGTTCTCCATAGCGGCTGTACTAGTTTGCATTTCCACCAGCAGTGTAAGAGGGTTCCCTTTTCTCCACACCTTCTCCAGCATTTATTGTTTGTAGATTTTTCGATAGCAGACATTGTGACCAGCATGAGATGGTATTTCATTGTGGGTTGGATTTGCATTTCTCTGATAATGAGTGATGTTGAGCCTGTTTTCATGTGTTTGTTAGCCATCTGTATGTCTTCTTTGGAGAAATGTCTGTTTAGTTCTTTGGCCCTTTTTTTGATTGGGTCATTTATTTTTCTGGAATTGAGCTGCAGGAGTTGCTTGTATATTTTTTGAGATTAATTCTTTGTCAGTTTCTTCGTTTGCTATTACTTTCTCCCATTCTGAAGGCTGTCTTTTCATCTTGCTTATAGTTTCCTTCATTGTGCAAAAGCTTTTAAGTTTAATTAGGTCCCATTTGTTTATTTTTGCTTTTATTTCCATTACTCTGGGAGGTGGCTCATAGAGGATCCTGCTGTGATTTATGTGATTTTTGCCTATGTTTTCCTCTAGGAGTTATATAGTTTCTGGTCTTACGTTTAGATCTTTAATCCATTTTGAGTTTGTTTTTGTGTGTGGTGTTAGAGAGTGTTCTAGTTTCAGTGGTTGGGACTTCAGCTTCCAGTGCAAGGGGTGTGGGTTCAATTCCTGGTGGCAGAGCTAAGATTCCACATTCCTCATGGTCAAAAAACCAAAACATAAAACAGAAACAGTATTGTAACAAATTCAATAAAGACTTTAAAAAACAGTCCACATCAAAAAAAATCTTAGAAAAAACTTTTTTAATTAAAAATAAAAATATCTGGATTCAACATGGGTTTCTTCCTTTGATAACTCAGTTTTGAGAGTCTAGATACTCAAATCCACTCTCATTTGCATTTATGCCTTATTACATGATTTATTAGGCCATGGATCATCCACCATTGTAATCCCAGTGGGAATTGGTGACACTGTAGCATAAATAAATTGAGGGTAAAACACAACAGTCTACAGTGAAGTTCTTTCAGTATCAAATTTGTAATTGAATTTATACTTGGGTTTTAGAAATTTTTCTCTTTTTTTTTTAAATTAATAATTATCAGAAAGACGCAGTATCCCAGTGATTTTAACCATTCATTTTCAATGGATTCTTGCTGGAAAATGATCTTTCAAAGGAAGATCTGTTCTATTTAAACTTATTCTCATTTACAAGAACCTTAATGCAATACCTCAATGCAAAGTATATGTCTCTTAAGCATTGTTAACACCACTAGAGTCAAGAACAAGACATGGTTTCTTTTTTTCACTCTATAGAATTGTACAGGCTCCTGATAATTTCTGATGTTTCCACTTTTTTATTAGGAGGATCCCCTGCAAAGCAATTACTCAAAGCCTCATATGCTCCACCTGAATTTACTTCCCTGGAGCAGCCCTCTTTCAAGGCAATAAGCAAAACATTCAGTAATTCCTTGAACTTAACTCCTAAAATATTCATCACTGGGGCTCTTACAGTGGAGTTACTTTGCCACAATCTTACTACCTTCAGAATATTTTGTTAAGGTTTTAATGTTTTCCAATCAGAGCCATAAAATCTCTTTAAAAAAATTGCCAATATGTTCTAACATAAACCTTACTTAGCTGGGTGTTCTTAAGACTTTTCTTAAATGAAATGCACATGGTCTTCACTGAACTCCCCACCCCAACCCAAGTGCTACCCTTCGGGTCTGGTCATAAGATAGGGGGTTAGCGCTAGGACACACCATTGTCTATTTGGAGTTCTCTTTAAATGTTGGGTAGTTCCAGAAATATCCAGGTGAGTTTATATCCAGAAGAATTGGAGATTACCTGTGGTGTGATTTCTAGGCTGTTGTTTCCTAGAATGGCTTGAGGACCAGAAGCACAATGCTCTATTTCCAGGCATTTTGGCTTCACTTATTACAAGTTTTTGGCTTTGGTTTTGGTTGTTCTTTAACATCCATAATCTCCAAAATTAGTCTTAAAAGGAGCACAATGGGGTCCTTGATGGGAGACTACTACCAATATGATGCCCAATAAAGTACAAATATTTATGAAGCTATTCTGGGACTCATAATCTAATTTTCTTGATATTTAGAAAGGAATGCATTTCATTCCCTCCTTCTACCACAGAAGAACAGGTTTACTTTTTGCTTTGAAGTGACTGTCATGATTATTATGTTTTCCCTTCGTGTAGACATATAGCAGAGATGAGAGAAGAGAAAATAAAGTCAAGTTACAGTAATTTTTCATCTGATCCAGTGAAACAATTTTGTTTTCATTTTTATTTTAAAGCCTCAATACATTTATGATGGCTTTCACACCTTTGTTATTCACCAGAGATTATTTAGTCTTGACGTTTCTGTCACCAACTACTGGCCAGAAGAGGGCTCAAAAGTGTTGAGATTTCAGTAGGCAACCCCTGTTATTTTCTTTGCCTTGAACTGACTTGTACATATTAAAAATTGCTTTTGTAAATTATCTCCAGGATCTTGGGTCTCATTTTAGGTAAAGTTTTCTCTCTCTTATGCACTTCCCAAGATAACAGTATTTACTTTGGTGCAGCACAGGTTTTTATGGTTCAGCAATATTTCTTCTAATTACAAATTGTGTCTTTAATGCAGTGAGTCAATAACACATTTGGAGTAATTTGATTAATATGACACATTTTAAAACAGTTAACAAAATTCCAACTATGTTCCATAGCTTCAATTCAATAGAAAAAATGTACATGCTTTAACTATCATGACAACCTTAATGTAACTCACATTTGAAGCGTTTTAGTCCTTTGTCTCTATAGTTAATGCCTAGCTTTATTACTTCCTGGCCTTTGTTTACTTGTCATCCCTCCTCCACCCTGCCCTCTATTACTTTCAGACCATTTATAAGAACAGTTTCTACGTCAAATTTAGTACATTGAGGTTCAAGGTTACATTACTCAAGATGACTCACATGAGGAAAAGTTGATCCAGAAACAAGCAGCCTTGTTGCCCTGAGCAAGTCACTTAATCTTTGTGAAACCCAGAAAAACAAAGCTGATGATCTCCGAGGTTGGTTTCAAAATATAAGCTGTGTAATCCTCTAGCCAGAAATGCATATCCTCAGGGAAGACATAGGGGTGACACACTCTTTTTTGAATACAATTTTCATAAGATCCTAGGTAAATACCTAGTCCCAGCTCTAAAGGGCTGGGGTTGGCTGAACTAGGGCTGCCAGATAACATACAAGACCCAAGGAATCCATGAGATAAGTTTATACTAAAAATTATTTAATGCTTATCTGAAGTTAACTGTTCTATATTTTTATTTGCTATCTAGCACGACTTTTTGCTGCTGCTGACAAGTGCTCGATCATGTCAGACTTTTTGCAACCCCGTGGACTATAGTCTGCCAGGCTCCTCTGTCCATGGGATTTTTCCAGATAAGAATACTGGAGTGGTCGCAATTTCCTTTTCCAGGGGATCTTTCCAACCCAGAGTTCGAAGCCAGGTCTCTTGTGTCTGCTGCATCAGCAGGCGGATTCTTTACCACTAGCACCACCTGGGAAGTCCACCTGGGCCTTTAACCAGAACTAATTCTTTGGTCATTAGAGAATCTAGTACCATCACAATAGATGGAAGTTTAATCATTAATGCCAAATGTTATGTATTCCACAATAGGCAGATTACAGTTACCTGAAACTTTGCAGGCTCTATAGTCTTACAGCCCAGAACAAACCTTCCCTAAGGGTATGTAAAATCCTTGAACAGGCACTATTTTAATACAAGAGGCTTCTCTGAGCTACATTCACTCTGCAGCCTCACTCACCCTGCAGTCTTAGTGGCTGGCATATTAGCTATGCTCAGTGGACTACCTGGCTAAGCAGGTATGTTTCCTAGTCATTCAGCACCACCTGAAAAGTAACAAGGAAACTTAGGGTGGTCTTTCCAATCAGCCAGTGATTACAGTTCGTCGTGTAGTTTATGGTTTAAACAATGATATTTCTTTCTGCAGGCCCGTTGCTTCTGAATGCCAAGAAATTGGTTCATCTTCAAAAGAAAATTTAGGTATAGAACCTCATCATTCTCATCTTACAACTCAGAGCTCCATTTTCTCTTTGTGCAGCAGGGAAGCCAACAACATGTAAGATAACCAAGATGTTACTAATTCTATTATCCCTTTACTCTCTAGACCATTGCTTTTCAAATTTTGACATGCACACCTGGCAAATGGGGATCTTGTTAAGATGCAAACTACTGTTTACTTTGGGGTGGGGCCAGATGCTGTCTTTATAGCAAGATTTGGGGAGATGCTGCTGTTGCTGGACTGTGACCACTCAGAATAGCAAGGTAAACCACAGCACTCTCACCTGTTCAGGGCAGACAAGACCCCAGTCATTTCAGTAAGAAATGAGATAGTCAAGTCACAGGATTATCCATGGAAGTCTCTGCTCCATATTATCTTTTTCACCCATTCCAGATGAAATTGTTTGTTTAGCAACTCCAACATGTAGCTCAAAGTCCAATTTCAATTCTCCTAAATTAGCCCTGGAGTAGATTAAATTTTATAATCCCTGAGTAGCTAACACTACACTCACAGCACGTATTTACTACTTAAAAAATCATTATCAAAAAATCAGCGGGGGGTGGGGAGACAGCACCAATAATTGAAATGACTTTACTTACTAAGGTTTTATAGTTTTCCTATTGATATTCTAATGTTCCCCCTCACTGCTAATTGCATAAGCTGCTTATTCAGAAGACAGTGAAGGTTATCATATGATTGTATTCTGAGTAGGGCCTATATGGAAAAATCACTGTAGGTCAATGATGAAGCAAAAGCAGAAAATTTTATTCTTTTCTTCAAACACAGGCAGACTTTGAATCTCTACAATGCATCAAGCTTTTTTTTTTTTACGTTTTATATATTTTATCTCTTTAAATTTTTTCAATAACCCTCTAGAGTGGTTATATCATAATCTTCATTTGAAAGACCAAGAACTACTTCAATCTAAAAAGCTTCTACAGAGCAAAGGAAATCATCAACAAAATGAAAAAACAACCTATGAAATGGGAGAAAATGTGTGGAAACTACTTATCTGATAACATAGTGTGTGTGTTAGTTCTCAGTTGGGTTTGACCATGGGCTATAGCCCACCCGGGTCCTCTGTCCATGGAATTCTCCAGGCAAGAATATTGTAGTCAGATGGCTAACAAACACATGAAAAGATGCTCAACATCACTCATTACCAGAGAAATGCAAATCAAAACCACAATGAGGTACCATCTCATGCCAGTCAGAATGGGTGCTATCGAAAAGTCTACAAACAATAAATGCTGGAGAGGGTGTGGAGAAAAGGGAACCCTCTTACACTGCTGGTGGGAATGCAAACTAGTACAGCCACTATGGAGAACAGTGTGGAGATTCCTTAAAAAACTGGAAATAGAACTGCCATAGGACCCAGCAATCCCACTGCTGGGCATCCACACTGAGAAAACCAGAATTGAAAGAGACACGTGTACCCCAATGTTCATTGCAGCACTGTTTATAATAACCAGGACATGGAAGCAACCTAAATGTCCATCAGCAGACGAATGGATGAGAAAGCTGTGGTACATATACACACTGGAGTATTACTCAGCCATTAAAAAGAATACATTTGAATCAGTTCTAATGAGGTGGATGAAACTAGAGCCGATTATACAGAGTGAAGTAAGCCAGAAAGAAAAACACCAATACAGTATACTAACACATATATATGGAATTTAGAAAGATGGCAATGATGACCCTGTATGCAAGACAGCAAAAAAGACACAGATGTGTAGAGCGGACTTTTGGACTCAGAGGGAGAGGGAGAGGGTGGGATGATTTGGGAGAATGGCATTGAAACATGTATACTATCATGTAAGAATCGAATCGCCAGTCTATGTCCAACGCAGGATACAGCATGCTTGGGGCTGGTGCATGGGAATGACCCAGAGGGATGTTGTGGGGAGGGAGGTGGGAGGGGGGTTCATGTTTGGGAACACATGTACAACCGTGGTGGATTCATGTCAATGTATGGCAAAACCAATACAGTATTGTAAAGTAAAATAAAGTAAAAATAAAAATTAAAAAAAAATAAACCAATGTCACAGGAAAAAAAAAGAAAGAAAGCTGTGATACATATACACAATGGAGTATTACTCAGCCATTAAAAAGAATACATTTGAATTAGTTCTAATGAGGTGGATGAAACTAGAGCCTATTATGCAGACCGAAGTAAGTCAGAAAGAAAAACACCAATACGGTATACTAACGCATATATATGGAATTTAGAATGATGGTGACGATGACCCTATATGTGAGACAGATAGAGACACAGAATTAAAGAACAGACTTTTGGACTCTGTGGGAGAAGATGAGGGTGGGATGATTTGAGAGAATAGTATTGAAACATGTATATTACCATATATGAAATGAGATCACCAGTCCAAGTTTGATGCATGAAACAAGGCATTCAAGGCCATTGTACTAGGGCAATCCTGAGAGATGGGATGGGGAGGGAGGTGGGAGGGGGTTCAGGATGGGGAGCACACACATGCACACCCATGGCTGATTCATGTCAGTGTGTGGCAAAAACCACTACAATATTGTAAAGTAATTCAGTTCAGTTCAGTCACTCAGTTGTGTCCGATTCTTTGCAACCCCATGAATTGCAGCACGCCAGGCCTCCCTGTCCATTACCAACTCCCGGAGTTCACTCAGACTCATGTCCATCGAGTCAGTGATGCCATCCAGCCATCTCATCCTCTGTCGTCCCCTTTTCCTCCTGCCTCCAATCCCTCCCAGCATCAAAGTCTTTTCCAATGAGTCAACTCTTCGCATGAGGTGGCCAGAGTACTAGAGTTTCATTAGCCTCCAATTAAATTAAATTAATTTAAAAAAAAAGAATACTGTAGTAGGCTGCCATTTCCTTCTCCAGAGGATCTTCTGACACACGGACTGAACCCAGGTCTCCTGCACTGTGGCAGAGTCTTTACCTCTGAGCCACCAGGGAAGACATATCTGATAAGGAGTTAATATCTAAAGTGTGAAGAGAATTCATATAACTCAATTGCTCATATAACTATCAACTTTAAAACTAATAATTCATATAATTTAAAAAAAAAAAACCACGAATAACCTAGTTAAAAGATGGACACAGAACCTGAACAGGCCACAGAAGACATACAAATAGCCAACAGACACATGAAAAAAGTGCTTAGCATCATTAATCATCAGGGAAATGCAAATCAAAACCACAATAAGTTACCACCTCACCTTCCCCAGGCTTTCCATTTCTGCCACTAAAACCCACATCCATTCTCAACTTTCATGACTTCTGTCCCCAGACCACTTCTGTACCAGTCCGGTGGCCTCACCCTCATCCAGGAAGCCCCTCTCACTCCACTCTTACTTCTGGGACCTGGACTCCTTCCTGTCTTGAGCCTCCTTAAGGGAAGCATCTTCTTATTCCTATGCCAAAGCCTTTGACTGTGTGGATCACAACTAACTGTGAAAAATTCTTGAAGAGATGGGACTACCAGACGACTTTGCCTGCCTCCTAAGAAAGCTGTATGCAGGTCAAGAAGCAACAGTTAGAATGGGACATAGAACAACAGACTGGTTCCTAATTGGGAAAGGAGTAAGTCAAGGCTATATATTGTCCCCTTGCTTATTTAACTTAAATGCAGAGTACATCATGAGATGCTGGGCTGGATGAAGCCCAAACTGGAATCAAGATTGCCGGGAGAAATATCAGTAATCTCAGATATGCAGATGACACCACCCTTATGGCAGAAAGTGAAGAAATAATAAAGAACCTTTTGATGAAAGTGAAAGAGAAGAGTGAAAAAGCTGGGTTAAAACTCAACCTTCAGGAAACTAAGATCATGGCATCTGGTCCCATCACTTCATAGCAAATAGATGGAGAAACAATGGAAACAGTGCCAGACTTTATTTTCTTGGCCTCCAAAAAGCACTGCAGAGGGTTACTGCCACCATGAAATTAAAGGACACTTGCTCCTTGGAAGGAAAGCTGTGACCAACTTCAGTTCAGTTCAGTTCCTTAGACAGCATATTAAAACAAAGGTCCGTCTAGTACAAGTTATTGTTTTTCTAGTAGTCATGTATGAATGTGAGAGTTGGACCATAAAGAAAGCTGAGCACCAAGGAATTGATGTTTTTGAACTGTGGTGTTGGAGAAGACTCTAGACAGTCCCTTGGACAGCAAGGAGATCAAACCAGTCACTGCTCAAGGAAATCAGTCCTGAATATTCACTGGAAGGACTGATGCTAAAGCTCCAATACTTTGGCCACCTAATGCAAAGCATTGACTCATTAGAAAATACCCTGATGCTGGGAAAGATTGAAGATGGGACGAGAAGGGAACGACAGGGGATGAGATGGTTGGATGGCACCACCAACTCGATGGACATGAGTTTGAGCAAGCTCTGGGAGCTGGTGATGGGCAGGGCAGCCTGGTGTGCTGCAGTCCATGGGGTCGCAAAGAGCCAGACACAACTGGGTGACTGAACTGAGCTCACACTTATTAGGATGTTTGTTATCAAAAAGACGAGAGATAACAAAATGCTGGCGAGAATGTGGAAAACATGGAACTCTGGTACAGTGTAGGTGGGAATGTAAATGAGTGCAGCCACTATAGAAGATAGGGCTATGGTGTTTCCTGTGGTCATGTATGGATGTGAGAGTTGGACTGTGAAGAAGGCTGAGCACCAAAGGATTGATGCTTTTGAACTGCGGTGTTGGAGAAGACTCTTGAGAGTCCCTTGGACTGCAAGGAGATCCAACCAGTCCATTCTGAAGATCAGCCCTGGGATTTCTTTGGAAGGAATGATGCTAAAGCTGAAACTCCAGTACTTTGGCCACCTCATGAGAAGAGTTGACTCATTGGAAAAGACTCTGATGCTGGGAGGGATTGGGGGCAGGAGGAGAAGGGGACGACGGAGGATGAGATGGCTGGATGGCATCACAGACTCGATGGACGTGAGCCTGAGTGAACTCTGGGAGATGGTGATGGACAGGGAGGCCTGGCGTGCTGCGATTCATGGGGTTTCAAAGAGTTGGACACAACTGAGTGACTGAACTGAACTGAACTGAACTGAACTGATGGAGGTTCCTCAAGAAGATAAAAACAGAACTACCATATAATCCAGCAATCTTCTGGGTCTATATCCAAAGGAAACAAAATCACTATCATGCAAAGATAATCTGTACTCCCATGTTCATTGCAGCATAATTCACAATAGCCAAGGTACGGAAACAAGCTCAATGTGTGTTGATGGATACATGAATAAAGAAAATGTGAGATATATTTCGGCATTTAAAAAGACAGAAATTCTGCCATTTGCAACAACCAACATGTATGAACCTGAAGAGCATTATGTTAAGTGACAGAAACGAGTCAGGGAAAGGCAAATACTGCATGGTATCACTTATTTGTGGGATCTAGAACAAAGATCAAGCTCAATACATTTTATTTAGCACGTACTATGTTCCACTCTCTCTGCTAGGTGCTTTATAGCTACTACCTTATTCTGTCCTCAAATTTTAAGTGGATGTTATTCCAGAGAAAATCCTAATTCAAAAAGATACAAGTACCCCAATGTTCATAGCAGAGCTATTTAAAATAGCTAAGACATGGGAGTAACCTAAAAGTACACTGACAGATGAATGGATAAAAAAGAAGTGGTACATATATGCAATGGAATATTACTCAGCCATAAAAAAGAATGAAATAATGTCATTTGCAACAACATGGATGGACCTAGAGATTATCATACTAAGTGAAATAAGCCAAACAAAGAAAGAGACCATAATATATCACTTATATATGGAATCTAAAATATGACATGCCTGTTAGTCACTCAGTCATGTCCCACTCTTTGTGATTCTGTGGACTATATAACCCACAAGGCTCCTCTGTTCATGGAATTCTCTAGGCAAGAATTCTAAAGCACGTAGCCATTCTCTTCTCCAGAGGGTCTCCCCAACCCAGGAGTGGAAGCTGCTTCTCCTGCATTGCAGGCAACTCTACCATCTGAGCCACCTCTCTCTCATTATTTTCCCAGATTCCTTAACTTTTCACAATTTTATAAAATCTCTCTGTGTTTATCATTGAATCTTATGAAAACCAAGTTCAAGGGAAATGTCCACCATTTGTCCAAATGCCTTTTCCTGCAACTATTCTTTTCATTTCTCTTTTTTTCTTTTATATCCATCTTGCACTCCCATCCAGGAAAGCCAAAACAGATTTTTTTTCTGTGATATTTGAACTCTGAGTTGACTATTGGCATCAACCTTCATCCATTTACAACAGTCCTTTTCCTAATCAGAATTATAGTTGATGAGAAACGTGACATCATTTTTAGTACAATCAAGGTTACTTGGAAAGACTATAGTTCAGAATGGGAAGTTAGGCTTTTATTCACACAATAGTAATCTGTAGATTCTTCCATAATATCTCATTTTAAATAGCCTCTTGTGTTTAAAGCCAGAAAGTGGAGAGTGAATCGAGGGAGAAGATTGTGTGCCAAGAACATTCCTCAGTGGGAATCTGACTTGAGGCCCAACATGCCCACTTGCCCAGGAGTGGCGAGTCATCTCGGGTAGATCTGGACCAAGCTTCCACCTTGAATCAGGGCAGAAAGGTCCTTGTCCTCTTGAGTAATGACTCCGGTGAAGAGAATGAAAAATAAAAGTGACTTTTCACAGCACCCAGGCCATTTGCTGGCAAAACAGTGCTTACATGCAAAGAACTGAGTGCCTGGCAATGCCCTATCTTTCCAGATGCCTGACATGGGGCTACTTTCCACTGACCTGGACTGCCTGGACACCCTAAATTAGGGTCTGTCCTTTGGACCAGGGGAGAGTGCTATGCCTTTCACAGGTCATGACACTGATTGAAATAAGGGGCCTGGATAGGATGGAGGATTTCCCTTCCATTGTTCCTTCTGGCTTAACTTAAGAAGTATTTTCTATCATTGGAACACGGGCCCATGAGAGTCAGGGCCCTGTCTGTTGTGTTCACCTTGAGTTCCCAAATCTTATCAAAGTGCCTGTTAAAAAGAAAGGATTTTCAAGGAACACTGTGGACTCGGTGAATATGGAACAAGCTAATGAATGAGTGAGATACTGCATTAAGCACCTGGTGTGTATTGTCCATTGTCTACCTTCTGTGACTGATGCTATGAACTGCAAGACAATATTCTACAAAGGGCACTGCTAGCCTATTTTTGCCCCCTCTGGATGCCAGAATCTGTCTGGTCCACCCTCACCAGATATCCCCTTGAGAGCATACCTGAGGGGTTCTTTTTAAAAAAAAAAAAAAAAAATTATTTATTTTTAACTGAAGGATAATTGCTTTACAATATTGTGTTGGTTTCTTCCATACATCAACATGAATCAGCCATAGGTACACATAAGTTCCCTTCCTCTTGAATCTCCCTCCTGGGGTGTGCTTAATGTAAGGTTTATGACAGAGATACAAGTCATTGAAAAAGATTGAGGATGACCAATCCCACACCCCTAGTGAGAACAAGTTCCAGTGTCTTGAACACAGGCATGCATGAGAAACCTTGAAGGGAAGACAATGTGTTTTGTATTGATTTTTAGTTCCTCTTCACTAAAAGGCTGGTATCCAGTTTAATCAGGGTCGCTAAGGCCTCTGTATGGGTCCTCTCTGTTTCCTTTCCTGAGGGTTCCACGTTGCTTTTGTCTTCCAAGCTCCCTTTCTTACTCAAGAGTCCTTAGCATGATCACAGAGAGTCGTGAGACTTCTGCTAACCTTCACTCTTTGCCCTGAAATCCTGTCAGTACTTTCTGTGCCGCCCACAGCCTGATCCGGGAATGCCTGAATCATGGAAAATTTACAAATCCCTTTGCCAGGAGGCAGAGGAGTCACTACCTGCTCAGAGCCTATCAGAGGTTGTGCTCCTATTTGTCATTATCATGACATCCTCTAAGCATCAGCCCTGAACATCTTTCATATGAGAGCAGAGATGTGGCTATTTAAGACTTTCAAGCCCAGAACCCTTGCTTACATATCCACATATTACTTGTTTTTTAAAAAAATTTTTTTATTGTCACAAAAATTTTTTTTTAAAAAATCACACAAAATATACTATTTTAGCATATTTGACTGTACAGTTCAGTGACACTAAGTACATTCACACTGTTTTGAAACTTTCACCATCATCCATCACCAGAATTTTTCACCTTCCTAAACAGAAATTTTGTTCCTATTAAATACCAACTCCCCAACCCCCTTCTCCACTTTCTACTACCTCCCCACCACCTCGCCCCTGGCATCTCAGTTCAGTCACTCAGTCGTGTCCAACTCTTTGCAACCCCATGGACCACAGCACGCCAGGCCTTCCCATCCATCACCAACTCCCAGAGTTTACTCAAACGCATCTCCATCGAGTCGGTGATGCCATCCAACCATCTCATCCTCTGTAGTCCCCTTCTCCTCCTGCCGTCAGTCTTTCCTAGCATCAACTCATGTACTTTCTGACTCTGAATTTGACTATTTTGGGTACCTGATATAAATGTATGTGGCTTCCCTGGTAGCTCAGAAGTAAAGAACCTGCATGAAATGCAGGAGACTCAAGTTCGATCCCTAGGTTGGGAAGATTCCCTGGAGAAGGAAATGGCACCCACTCCAGTATCCTTGCCTGGGAAATCCCATGGACAGAGGAGCCTGGTGGACTACAGTCCATGGAGTCACAAAGAGGTGGACAGGACTTAGTGACTAAACAACAACAACAAAGTGTGTGTATGAAGTAGATGGCTGATGAGGGCCTGCTGTACGTATTAATTTTTTTAATTCCTATGATCACTATCATTACCCCATTTTTCAAAATTTGCTAAAGGCAGACTTTCCCAAGGTGCATCCCATAAAACATTAGCTATCCAGATGCTTTATTCTGGAAAAAAGTACTCTATGGTCCGACAAGTTTGAAAAAAGACGCATAAATCCCCTTCTTAAATATTCCCAGTGCACATGAATCTCACTATAAAAATAACTCATTTAGCTGCTTTTAACCCAGCGGTTCCCACACTTTGATCTCTCTGTGTTCCTATATAACACCTTTGGAAATTCGGGCCTAAACCACAGACCCAGTGAGAGGGAGTAAGAGAGAAGGCAGAGGTGTGAATCTGTGGTCTGATGACTCTTACCTAGCTAACTGTACAGTACACTTTCTTTTACTAGTTCATTAATATGTGTGTTTTTCATAATAGATATGTGTTTGCCCCAGTATACATAAGTATTGTTGTTGTTCAGTCACTAATTCATGTCTGACTCTGCAACCCCATGGACTGCAGCATGCCAGCCTTCCCTGTGCTTCATTATCTCTCAAGAGTTTGCTCAAACTCATGTCCATTGAGTCGATGATGCCACTCAGCCATCTCATCCTCTATCACTCCCTTCTCCTCCTGCCTTCGGTCTTTCCCAGCATCAGCATCTTTTCCAACGAATCAGCTCTAGGATTGACTGGTTCTAAATGAAATCAAACACATAAGTATATGACACAGTATATCACAGCCACCTTCTTTTTTTTTTTAACTTGTTCATTGATACTCATAAATTAATCTGAATACTTATATAGAATGCTGTACGGAGAAAATGTGAACCTGAGGGAAAAATATATAGGACCTTTTTGGAAAGGGGACTGGAGACAAACACAAAGGACCAAGAGGGATTATGTCCAGGCTGAATAATTTACAATAAATAGAAGAAAGTTTGAAAAACAGCCCAGCAGTTTCTAGGCTTTGGGCAACACTAGTAACAATATCTTTCACATTTACATGGCACGCAATAGTTTGGAAAACCGCTGTAAATGTATCATGAAATTTGATTCTCATAGCTAACATGGCTGGTAAGTATGGTGATTCTGCTTCTGTGAATAAATGAAGCATCCAGAACTCACTCAATGTCCATACAGTTTGTACTCTAGTTGGGAGTTGAGCGCAACACTTATTTTAATCCAGGGTCTTTCTAGGCTGAGGCTGTGTGGTTGATGAGAGATGAGGCTACAGTGGAAAGGAAATAAAACCTGGGACAAATTAAGAGAAAAAGCCAGAGACCACTGATTTCACAATTTACCTTGGAACTGGCTGCAGGAGGCCAGTCCATCTAGAGAGCCCCACACAAAGGGCAGGGCCCTTGTTCCAAGCCTGGAGACACACTCTTCCACTCTGCCCCTGACACGTGTTACCTTGGTTGGTGAGACATTTGGGAATATTAAGGATTAAGTGGGTTTGGAATGAAGATTTTCACAGGCTGATATTCCCTCCCACAAAGTGGACAGAGGAACGAAGGAAAAATCAGAGAGGCTGGTGAGTTAGGACAGTGTTAGGTTTCCTGGGTTCAGAAGTTGGAGGATTTGAGGAAATCCTGAGTTAAAAGGAAAGAGGCAGTTTGGCAAGCAGTTTAATTAAAAGTTGGTTTGTAAAAGGGTAAGAATTCTTCAAAAGAATGAAAACCAAGTGTTCGGACATCCCAGAAAGAACTTCAAGGGAGTCCTAATTAAATCATGATCATTGAGTCATAAATGATTTCCAGTGAAAGACAAAAATTTCCTTTTCTCATGCATCATAATCTTAGAATTTCTTTGGCGGGCAGTTTCCTAAAGCACAAGCATTGTGGTAAGATAACAAAGTGGCTGGTCCCATTGACCATGACATGAAATGGAGCATAAACACTGAAGTTTACCACCAATGAGGAAAGAGTAATGATGCCTAACTTCCTGAACTCCTGGCTGTTATGTACCATCCAAACCCCCAAAAGGCTTTCTTTTTCCCCAGAAAATGAAGGATGAGTTTCTAAAATCCTGGCTTTTGAAATAGGAACAAAATTTTCCTTTCATTAACATTAACCAGATTTCTTCCTTCACCTCAATGGTTCTCTAAAGCCACTGCTTCCCCCATCTTTTCTGGGACCCCCACTTCTCCTGGCAACTTGTTTTCAGGACCAATAGGCTTAGCAATTTCCTGACCATCCTCCAGTAGCCTGTGATGTACAGTGGGGTCTATGTACCCATCGGAACCTGGGGCGTGTGTGTTCATGCCTCTATTCCATCTAAAGCACTTAGATCTTTAATGAATGAAAGCTACCAGTATAATGGTACTATACCACTCTCCTTCCCCCATCTTTAGCATTTTTATTCCCATTCCTTAGAATGTTCTTACTTTACTGCCTCTTCCTCCTCCTCCCTTTTTTAACGCACATTCGTGTTTTAGGTGGAGAAGGCAATGGCACCCCACTCCAATACTCTTGCCTGAAAAATCCCATGGATGGAGAAGCCTGGTAGGCTGCAATCCATGGGGTCTCTAAGAGTCAGACACAACTGAGCAACTTGACTTTCACTTTTCACTTTCATGCATTGAAGAAGGATATGGCAACCCACTCCAGTGTTCTTGCCTGGAGAATCCCAGGGACAGGGGAGCCTGGTGGGCTGCCATCTATGGGGTCGAACAGAGTCAGACACGACTGAAGCAACTTAGCAGCAGCAGCATGTTTTAGGTTGAGCCCCACCTCCTCCAAGAAACCTTCCTTTGACCCCTTATCAGACCAGACTAGATTGTTCTCTGTATCTTGAATTTACCCTTAGTACTTGGTGACCATCCTTATTAGGTTGTATTTGCCAGTTAAATTAAAATCTTTAAAGGCAAAAAAACAAAACACTTTGGTCCCTGCCGCATCATCTGCTGAATTAGGTCAGGACTCTTTAGCATGGCATGCAAGGTCTTCATCACATGTCCTTCATCTATGTGCCTAGTCTCAACTGGCATGTTTCCATTCTGCAGCTTACACCCTGAACCTCAGACTCTCTGAGACGTTTGCCTTTACACGAATGGGCCAGCTACATTCTGCCCATATCCAAGGTTCAGCTCACAATGTCACCTGACCTGAAAGTCTGCCACCACAGGTCCCCACCCTTTTGTTCCCATCCACCCAAAACCCCACCTGCATTAGAGGACACCAAGGTTTATGCCACCACACTAAAAGTAGTGTAATCATCTCCTGATCTGTCTACACTCATTACACAATCATTTATTCTATGTTTGCTATATATTGAATATTCTAGAGAGCAAAACAAACGCTCAGCTTACAATCTAGTGGGGAAAACCAATGATCAAATGATCACATATAAAAATAAAAGCATCGACTGTGGTAAGTGCTATTAAGGAAGAAAAAAAGGATTCTGTGAGTGCAGACAGTTATAGGTTGGGTATGGATTCTTTTAAGAGGTTTTAACTGGGTTGGAATATAAAGAATAAATAAGAATTAAATAACTGAAGAGAGGGGCTAGTGGTAAAGAACTAGTTTGTCGATGCAGGAGACATAAGAGATATTTAAGTTTGATCCCTGGGTGGGGAAGATCCCCTGGAAAAGGGCATAGCAACCCAGTCCAATATTGCTGCCTGGAAAATCCCATGGATAGAGGATCCTGGCAGGCTACAGTCCTTGAGGTCACAAAGAGTTGGGCACAACACATAAGTGAAGAGATTTGCACATGCAAGTGAAGCATTTCAAACAGGACAGGAAGTCCTGCCTTTATTTCTCTCCAAGCCTTAAGGCATAGGGTCATGAAACAGTATGCTGGGAGATTGAAGGCATGAACAAAGAAGGGATTTAATGAATGAATGATATCAGAGACCCTGGAGCCCTGAGGTTAGCCTCATGTCTCCATGTTATCAGCCAAAGAACTTAATCTGATAGTCACTGAAGGGCCTTCTCTGGCGGTCCAGTGGTTAAGACTCTGTGCTTCCACTGCAAAGAGCATGAGTTTCATCCCTAATTGGGAAACTAAGATCCTGCATGCCACACAGCGCAGCCAACACTTTAAAAAAAGAGAAGTCACTGAAACTGCCCGATGAGTCTGCTGTTACAGCCCTTCTTCCCGCTGACTGAGGATAAGGAAAGTGGATTCAACAGTCAACCTTCAGGGACCATCTGACACCAAAGGATGGCCAGCAGTCAGGAAGTCAGGAAGAAAATGGCCTCTCGGAAGTGGAGGCCAAGAGTCTGGGCCACAAAGATCTGAAAAATAAGGGCAATGTTGGGAAAGAGGAGGGGAAGCAAAGATAAAAGACGAGAGTGAGACTCATGCAAAGACACTTCAGGCCAAGAAGAGGCAGCAGCTGAGCTCTCTAGTTTGGTCAGAAGCCAGGCATAATGATTAAGAGCAAGATCCTCCTGTAGAAATGGTAAGAGGAAATCTGAACCCTTGGGCTCCGCGTAAGTGAGAGTTTGTTTGTTTTCTCTGACCAGACTGTGTGTTTACCCTCAGGCCTTAGAGTTATTTGTCACTGTTAGACCTCCCAGGGCTGTGGGAGGATTTCCATGGAGAATGGGTCTCAGTGCTGGACGTCAAACCGGGACCAGTTTTACCTGAGGGGTCTCCTCAGAGGGAAACTTAGGGAGTGTTTGTTTATATTTTTTGTAATAAAAGTGGTGTTACTGTTACCCTGATCTCATTAGGTCATTTTCTCTTTCATTCTTCTAACTCTCTGTGCAGGGAGCTTTAGTAATTAGTTTTTTCTCTTAAACCTCTCAAGTGATGCCAGGAACAGATATGTAACCATGCCTCTCACGAGGGAATGTTACTTTTCAATCTGGAAAAGCATTTAAGAGCTGCTCCTTATTGATTTTTGGTCAAAGCCATTGTCACCAGTGTCATCATAGGTGGCCGCCCCTTCCTGAAGGGGGCCATGTGTCCAAATACCTGCCCTTTCATGCTACTCCAGACCCAGTACTAATCTGCAAATCTGCATTTAGTTTTCAAAAGAGACACCGCACCCTCCCACCCACTCACACCCTCCAGAAACAAGGGTATACCAATCACTGGCATATGTTCTGAAATATCTCAGCCACTAGAAACCTCAATTTTATAAGGAAGGTTTTTTTCTTTTTTTAAAAAAAAAAAAGGAAGGAAGAAAGGAGAATCAAGAAGTAAAAGTACCACGGGCAACCAGGAGCCACAGGGAAAGTCTCATGAACGGTGTCTTGAGCACATTGCTTATAGGAACACATTTCGAGATCTTCACAGAAGCAAAATGCTGGTGAGGAAAGAGTACTGACTGTGAAGCCAGGCAGACCCTTGGTCAAGTCTCACCCCTTTCACTGATCAACTGTGTGAACCTGGATCGCTTTGGTGAGAGGTCCCCATTGCCTCTATCCATAAATCGGGCATATGAAATTTAGATTAAAAGGCTATTATAATTGGAGGTTAGAAAATAAGATCGCAAAGGTAATTCTTGTCTTCTTTCCAACATGAATACAGTGGGCTTCCTTCTCTGGTTTTACCCAAGTCCACCACTGAGCAACCCAAGAATCTGAAGCAGTGAGACACTTCCCTGGATGGTGGTGAGAAAGACCCTCGGGTCATCTGATACCAGAGAAAAAGCTGGCACCAGAATTCAAATTGTCTATCTCCCTGCAGTCTTGTAGGGCCCAGAATAAGAGAAAAATAGTCTTACTCTCCTATAAAAACTTAGCAAAGAATAGTTCAGTATGACAACACCTACCTCCTGCCCCCAAAGTTTACATTCTATCCAGAATATTATAGTTAAGAAGACAGGGAGTAAGAAAGATTTTGGAAATATTTTCATCCATGATTTTTCAAGTTTCACCCGATTAACATCTTTCAAATTTTTACTGAAGCCCTGTCATATTTCAGGCACTGATCAATACTTTCGACTTTATCAGTAAACAAAACAGACAGACATCTCTGTCCTTGGCAGCTTAAATTTTTGCCAAGAGAAACAGGCAATAAACAATGAATTATGCAAGGAAGCAAGCATGTACTGTGTTCAAAGGTGCTAAGAGCGACAGAAGAAACATGGGGTATGGGTGATCAAGTCAGGAGAGCGGGTCAGGAGAGGAGTGGGCTACAGTTTTCAGTAGACAGCCAGGGAGGCCTCAAAAGAAGTTTTGTACTTAAAGGAAAAACTCTCTGATGTTGGAGAGAAAAAAAAAAAAAGAGTTCTGGGAAAGCTAATAATCACAACTCTTTTTCTGTTATTGAATTCATAAACTGGGATTCGACTTTATATCCCATTGCCCGAGTAGACTTCAAGTCTTTGAGAATGAGCTCAGATGTGTATCTCACAGTACCTAGGATATCAAGAGGCATTACATGTGTGAGCTATTTTAATGAATGAACAAAAAAAAATGATGAATAAATGAAACTCTCCCCTCTGAGAAATCATGGCTTAATTTGTTCTAACAAACTGAGTGCCTACTATCTTCCAAGGACTTTGGTCATCTTGTCCCCTAGAACAAGCATACCTCTTTCTCCCTACTTCTCTCCCTGATGAATTTCCCCCCAAGAGAGAAGATGTACTTAAGTCAATCTGGAAGCTTTCACTATGGAACTCGACTGTCAGGCAGCATCAGCCCAAGCTACCTCATTATTGAATTTCCTTACAGTTCCATTTGGTTATGAAGAAGACCTGAGAACCAGCGTATTGTGGTTAGGGCCACAAGGTCCTAGGGCAGGAGAAACTATAGACTGAACCTCGCAAGATACATTCTTCAGGAGGAGGTTGCAAGAAAGGCAGTCACATACTGTTTTGTCAACCAGCATGTGGGCAAGCTAAATTGCTTCAGTCGTGTCCGACTCTGAAAGATTCTATGGACTATAGCCCGCCAGGCTCCTCTAACCATGGAATTCTCTAGGCAAGAATACTGAAGTGGGTTGCCATTTCCCTCTCCAGGAAGAACCAGCAGGTACATGTAGTTTCTAGAGCAAATTAGAAAATGGGGAGAGTGAGGCTGAGGTCATGAGATAATCTCCTGAGTTGCTGTAGGAAATCTCCCTGGTTTTCATCTTGATACCTTTTACTGCAAGCTGCAGGCAGAACTTGAGTAGATTCACAAGGCTAGACAAAAGCTGATCCTTAGCCAGGAAACAACCAAGATACTAAATTCTCAAATGTAGAATGCTTTTTATTATATACATTGAACAAACAACTGTGCTTCCCGTATTTAGCCTTATTCCTACGTCAAATCACCCATCTGCAAAATCTCAAAAGTTGAGTTTGTATCATAAGTAAGTCCTGGGACAAAGGCTGTATTTGAGAAAATTTATCCAAACCAAAACCCCAGGAACGAAGCCTTATGCAAGTGTTCACTGAACCACATGGCTGGGCTTGAATCAGTTCTCAAATATCTGAACCGCCTGTACCTTTCCATGCCTTTGTGCGGAGGTCCTTCATGTCTGAACAGGCATCTCTTTCCTCTTTGTGGCCAACTCAGGGCCCCACACGAGGCCTTCAGCAGAGCAGAAAGCAGCCTGCCGGAAATGAGTTAAGATGGGCTCTAATTACCAAGGGGGTGGTTAGTAGGATGGCCCGGTAAAATCCAACCCGGTTTAAAATGGAGACGAACACACGCTGCAGTCCTCCAGGTTTTCATTTTCCAAGTGTGGGGGAGGGGAGGGCTATATGTCTGATACCTGCCCTTTTCATTAGACTATTTCTAATTTTGTGATCTCACTTCTGGTTGATTACTTGGTTCAGTTCTGGCCTCAGAGCATTTTCTCACCCTATGTACATGTACATTGCACCTATAGGTCCATACTATAGTATAAATAATGAATTTCATCTTTGTAAAACATCATATAAGCTATGTGTTATATGTCTATTAACCAAGGGTATACATATGTATGGGCTTCCCAGGTGGTGCTATTTGTTAAAGAACCCATCTGCCAAGCAGGATATGCGGGGTTTGATCCCTGGGTCTGGAAGATCCCCTGGAGCAGGAAATAGCAACCCACTCCAGTATTCTTGCCTGGAGAATTCCATGGACAAAAGAGCCGGGAGGGCTACAGTCAGGACCCTCTGCTATAGGGTCGCAGAGTCAGACATGACTGAAGCTCCTTAGTACACACATATATATATTTACATACACATATATACATATATGTGTGTGCTAAGTCACTCACTCGTGTCTGACTCTTTGTGACTCCATGGACTGTAGCCTGCCAGGCTCCTCTGTCCATGAAATTCTCCAGGCAAGAATACTGCAGTGGGTTGCCATTTCCTATTTCAAGGAATCTTCCCAACCCAGGGATCAAAACCATGTCTCTTATTTCTCCTACACTTGAAAGGTGGATTCTTTACCACTACGCCACCTGGCAATCCGTATGTACATATGCACGAGTGTGCCTGCTCAGTCACTTCAGTTGTGTCTGACTCTTTGCGACCCTGTGGACTGTAGCCTGCCAGGTTCCTCTGGTTCATGGGATTCTCCAGGCAAGAACGCTGGAGTGGCTTGCCATGCCCTCCTCTAGTGGATCTTCCCAACCCAGGGATCAAACTCGCATGCCCTGTGGCTCCTGCATTGCAGGTGGATTCTTGATTCTTTTGCGCTGAGCTACCAGGGAAGCCCAACTACATGTATATCAAATATATATTGATTGGTTGAAACTCTGAGGGTCCTAAAGGAGCAGAAAAACTACTGGGGCAGCTGTTTGGTGGAAACGAGCCATGACTTGTTCCATGAGGCAGCGGCTGTGAAGGGCGTGGGGAAGGATGGATGCGGCCGTCAGGGAGACAAACTCCTAAACCTCACTGGCTCCTTGGCCAGGATTGTGCTCAGGCCCAAACCACACACTAAGTCAAGCTTCTCAGATTCTTCTCAGAACCTTCTTTCTCTGCTCCGCTCTCCGGCAATCATTTCGAGGCCAGCTCCTCCCAGACCATCTTCCATAGCCTCTGCTTCATCCAAACTTGGCTTTCCCCCCAAACAGCAGCTCCCTTGGGTCCACCGCCTCTTTCCTGCTTCCTCTGCAGTATCTTTTTACTAACAGTTCCTTTATTAACAAGGCCTGAGGACTAGAGCCCTTTTTTTCTGGTGTCCTTTTTCAATAAAATAAACTACTTCCATGTTATTTGTTTTATTTCGTTTCTGAATAATCCCACTGTAGGAGTGACTTTTGTTGTTATTTTCAGAGAGGTTTTTGGTTGTTGTTTGTTTAAGGAGGCCTAGGCTGAAGACACTGTGATGTCCCCCCGGCCCTGCCTCTGGGCTCTGGAATTTTCCTTCAGCCCTGGCCAGCCACGCCCTCGGCTTCCTGTGGGCCCTGGCCTGGCCGAAGCAGCGCAGCTGGAGCGGGGCTGTCTGGCCTGAGTGCCTGCCTGTGCAGCCTGCCGCTCTGCAGAACTCTCTGGGAACCATGAATACCCAAATTCCCATGCTTCTCCCCAGACACTCTCAGGTCGCCAGACTCCTCAGAGAGTATTTCCTATCTTTATTTTCCAGCACTCCATAATTTAAATAGGTTGTTTTTCAGGGGAGGTGCAATTGATATCATCCAAAATCAAAACCTTCTGGAGGAAGTCTATAAAGTGAGCAGCTCCTTGTAACACAGTACATCCTCCCCAAATTTATTTTTTAATTTAAGGACAAGGTACTGTTACCAGCACTGAGAATCCTTAAAGATGGGGAAATCCTTTGGATTTCAGTACACTGGAGCTAAGAACCACAGAAGCAGGGAGCTCTGTTTTGTATACTGATGTATCCCAAGCCTTCACATTTAACAGACACTCAGGAAAAAGTTTCCCAGAGGGAAGAAAGAGCTCATTATTTAAGAGTCATTAATATATGAGAGACCCACTGATACAGCTCATTAAGTTTGAACACTGAAATGATCTAATCTATACCAATGCCCTTGCCAAAAAATAAAATTTCCTCTTCAACCTGTTGTCACACTGTGAATTTTGATAATTTTAAGATCCATTCCACTCTTTATTAGACTGAATTCCAACCAAGATGCCCCAACAAAGAAAAAGCTCACAGGAAAACAAATTTTAAGGGTGCTAATAATGAATCTGAACATTAAATTCTTTATATATATATATACTCTCATAGTACAAACATTACCTGAATTTCCAAGATGAAGGTTTTTGACACTGTTTAGTTCAAGTAGATACATAATAAAATATATTATTTGCTTAATGTCACTAATTCCAAGTCATTCCTGGGAAGCTTTCCGGGAATAAATTTCTTTCTGCTAATAAAACTGATGTTTACACAAAAGGGCTGTATTTAATATCTTTATGTTTATAGAACCTGGTACATAACAGATACCCAATAAATGTTTGTTAAGGGAATGATTTTGGAAATACTTTGTCATTGGGTGAATAGTACCATATTTTGAAGGCTGAATTTGACCAAATGGCCAGCAACATTGGTATACAAACACTGTGGAGCTATAATCTCTCCCTGAAGCATCCTGTATTTTCAAAAAGAATGAAAAAGATCAGCCTGGTTTATCTTATTTTGCAGAAAATAGGCTATGAGAAATCTTTGCCTGCTTCCTTGTCTTAGAGAGGGAAGAGGTTGATGAGATGGTGTTTTGCCAAAAGTTCTATTTTTGTTTAGGTTTGAAGGATTTCTTAACAAAAGAAACCGCTCATTCACAAACAAACAACTTCAATTTTTGATAGAAGATTATTTAACTTGATTTCAATATACAGTCATTAGGGGAAAAAAAGAAACAGAAACAATAGAAGTAACAGCATATACATCACCAAACTGAGCTGACCCACATCTAGACTTAAACAGCACAGGGAAGTCCCTCATTAGCAGCAATCTGGAGTCCTAACTGGGAAAGGGTCCCAGGCGGTGTGTCCACTCCAAGGGTGAAACTTCAGATTGTAGCTTTGTGGGCTCACACCCATAATCCCAGGCCGCAAACTGATATCATCATCAGTTTGTATGCAAAAATGCAGCTCTAGTTTTCCTTTAATTTTTACAATGCTGTTCGTTTCACCTTGTGATTCACAAGACTTCTTAGACTCCAGGGGTTGGCCAGACCTACAGGGGCTTAAAGAGATTCCAAAACTCACTCCCTTTCTTATCTAAAGTGCTGCCTGACTTGCTGTGCTTGCAGGCAGGCATGGAATCCGGTCAGTGTCCAGGCAGGTCAGAGGTAAGTCAGAGGTCAGCTCTCCCACTTCTGAAACCTGAACAAGACTTCCTCCATTTTAATCTCCCTAATCAATAGAGTAGACTAGAAAGTTTCCCAGGTTTTCTGAGAGCACTGGATGGGAGTAGTATTAAACAGAATAAGCTCATTTGGTCTTAAGAGTGACAATGATATCTGGGGGAGGGCCTAGGAATCTGTATTTTAAAACATATTCCCTGAGGTGGATTTTCAACTTTGCACAGGTGGCTAACATTCTCCACTCTTTCCTGTATCCATGCCACTTGCAGTCTTGCAATGTGGTATTGCAGCTCTTCCCATAAAGATGGGAAGTCTATTTTCCATCTTGAATTTGGGCTACTCTGTTGACTTACTTTGACGAACTGAGTGTGGCAGAAGGAACAATGGGCCAGTTCTGAGCCTAAACCTCCAGAAGCCTCGCTTGTTTCCATTCATTCTTGTGTTTGCTGCTACCACGTATATGATCTATGACCATCAGGCATATGATCCATGAGCATCACAAACCTTCTAAAAATATATTTCAGTTTCCCCATCCCACAACCAGAAATGAAGGGCAGAACTGATATAAAAGCAAGTTGTATTAATCCCAGAGTAACAGTCTATGGTGCAATCATGATCTTCAAGTGCAGAATTTGAGGGCCTGGAAATGGGAACTGAATCCTTCATTTTCTAGCAATGGATGCATTCTGCACTCCTCTAATCTCTGGCCTAATAGCAACACTGTGTATTAGTATAGTGATGAAAGTCTATTGTGTGTATGCAGCTTGATTGCTTGATGACTGGACAGGGAATTCTGTGCATACCGACAGGCAAGTTGTCTTAGTGTTATTAATCATCAAAAAGTGAACTCCACTGAGTCACAGGGAAAGAATAAGAACTTAGTTATATTCACTATTTTTTAAACCACTTAAAAAACAATTTCATTTATTCATTTAAGGTCTCTGCTGCATGGGCTTTTCTCTGGTTTCAGGGGACGGAGGCTGCTCTGTAGTTGCAGTCCATAGATTTCTCGTTGTGGACACTTCTCTTGCGGCAGAGCACAGGCTCTAGGCACAAGGCCTCAGTAGTTGCAGCTCAAGGGCTCCAGAGAGCGGGTTCAATATTTGCGGTGCATAGGCTTAGCTGCTGCACAGCACGGGGGTTCTTTCTGAACCAAGGTTCAAACCTGTGCCTCTCGCATTAGTAGGTGGATTCTTCACCACTGAGTCACAAGAGAAGCCCTATATTCACCATTTTTCATTTGCCTTTAGGTCAGCTAGAATGCACAGAGCAAGGCAGTACAGGAAAGTTATGTCGAGAGAAGACACCAGGAGTCAAGTTGCTTAAGCCAGTCCACATTTCCTTGTGTTTTGGAGGCTGATGAATGAGCTGCAACATGACCGTAACGACCTGACAGCAACAAGGAAATCAAACTACTTTTTCAATTAACACATGGATTAACGATTTCACAAGTACTTTTATTCTCCTTTTATCTGCTAATAGGTTTTCTTATTGGAGAAAAAGAAAGCCTGACATATTCTACCTTATTATAATATTTCACTAATACCAGTGACATTTTGAAATAATAAAAGAAAATAGCACCATAAAAGGTGATCCGAAAAGTAATATCTTTTAAAACAAATTTGCCTGACCATTAAAAATTCATATTATGTTTTGTTTAGCATAAAATAGGTTTAGAAGAGAGTCTATATTCTTTGACAAACCTTTTTTATGAGCCAGATTATGAGCTGAAATAACAATATTTCAAGTGGAAGAAGACTGAAGGAATAAACCCTGGCTGTGTGTAGCTTTTGTGCTCTGAAGAGTCCTTTGGCATGCATAAGATAATTTCCTTCAATCTCGTCTAAGAAGTAGATAGGGCATGTTTTGCTTCGCTCAATGTGCAAATGAAGAAATTGATATTAACTTGCTAAGTACACATTCTAGAACCGATAATCAAGCACATTTAAAACAAGTAGGTTAAAATATACACACTACTATATATAAAATGGGGCTTCCCTGGTAGTTCAGTTGGTGAAGAATCCTCCTGCAATGCAGGAGACCCCAGTTCAATTCCTGAGTCTAGAAGATCCACTGGGGAAGGGATAGTCTACCCACTCCAGTATTCTTGGACTTCCCTATGGCTCAGCTGGTAAAGAATCTGCCTGCAGTGTGGGAGACCTGGGTTCGATCCCTGGGTTGGGAAGATCCCCTGGAGAAGGGAAAGGCTACCCACTCCAGTATTCTGGCCTGGAGAATTCCATGGACTGTATACTCTATGGGGTCGCAAAGAGTCAGACCTGACTGAGCGACTTTAACTTTCACTTTTGATATATAAAATATTAAATATATAACCAACAAGGACCCACTGTATAGCACAGGGAACTCTACCCAATATCTTGTAATAACGTATAATGAAAAAGAATTTTAAAAAGAATACATTGGGACTTCCCTGGAGATCCAGTTGTTAAGACTCTGCTTATACTGCAGAGAGCATGGGTTCAATCCCTGGTCAGGAAACTAAGATCCCGCATGCCACACAGTGTGGCCTAAAAAATAAATAAAAATAATACATATGTATGTATATATAACTGAAATCACTTTGCTTTATACTTGAAACTAATACAACACTGTAGATCAACTATATACTTCAATAACAATTTTAAAAATAAAATTAGATTAAAAAATAAAACAAGTAGATAACTTCCACTCCATGGTGGTATATTAGACCAGTGCATCTGTCTCCTTTCCCATCTCTGCCCACACTAAATTTATTGTAGTGGATTAATAGTAGCCACAGCAACAACAGGTATAACAGCATAGTAATAGGTATTTGTGTTTCTTCTCACAACAAAGGAAAGAAAGGGGAGACCATCAATAGATTTAAGATTTCAATGAACTCCTAGAAAAATGGAAAGCAGACACTGGAGTTGTGGATGAACCAGGTGGAGGAACTTGTGGTCAATAACAAGCAGAGAGATGGGTGAGCATCTGAGAAGGGAAATGATTTGCCTGATTTCAAGAAATACAGGAAAGCTTGAATTTGGGGATTCAAAGTACAACAGAGGGTCAGGGTGGGTCATGACAGGGGAACAACTGAAATCTGTGGACTAACAGGTTAAGCCAACCTTCACGCCAGGAGCATGTGCCCAGGAGAGGCATTAATTTACCCTTCCAATAAGGAGTTCTTTTCTTGATTGAATGGAAGATTCAAGAGAACTAAGACCTTTACGTGGAAGATGGTACCCTAGAGAAATATTCTCTACATTCTAACTTTAAGGTCTCCAAAGCAAAAGAGGTGGATCACCACTCTTTCACTCTGACTTAGTAAACAAGCTTCACCCTTCTGCATAGAGCTGCTTAGTAACCCTTCTGGGATCTTTGATTTTTTTAACTACACACGTTTATTTCTGTAACATTTTTGAAAGCTGTCTTCATACATTTGGAAATTAAAACTGAAGTAACCTTCTTACTAAATTATCATCTTAGAGGTCATTTCTCATACATGTTTATAATTTCATATTAGCTATAAATCATAACACTTTTAATATTTTCCTGGCTTTAAAAAAATACCCTAAAGTAACTTTTTAAGTCTGTGAGTTAGTTATCAGGTTGATCTTCACACCATTAAATGTTAGAGCAAAAGAAAAATTTAAAAAGAAGACAATATGATTAAATTAATTTAATCATTAATTTAAATGATTAAATAAATCACTTGCAAAAGTGAAAATTTATGCAGCTAGTAAAATTTTTAGACTAAAATTTATTTTCATAAAATATGTATATATTGTTGACTGAAAAGCAAGTTACAAAATGGTGTATAAGGTATTATTATCATTTTATTTAAGTTATACTTAAATACGGGTACATGCATTAAAAAATTATATTTAACAAAATGGTAACAGTGATTGGCCCTGGATGGTGAGATTATAATAGTTTACACTCTTTTTTAATATGTTTTGTGAATTTTCTATATAAATATGGCATATTTAAGTAATTTAACAGTTCTTTTCTTGTTTTGCCATTTAACATCTTCAGTTCAGTCCCTCACTCGTGTCCAACTCTTTGCAACCCCATGAATCGCAGCACGCCAGGCCTCCCTTGTCCATCACCAACTCCCGGAGTTCACTCAAACTCACGTCCATCAAGTCAGTGATGCCATCCAACCATCTCATCCTCTGTCGTCCCCTTCTCCTCCTGCCCCCAATCCCTCCCAGCATCAGTGTTTTCCAATGAGTCAACTCTTTGCATGAGGTGGCCAAAGTACTGGAGCTTCAGCTTTAGCATCATTCCTTCCAAAAGAACACCCAGGGCTGACCTCCTTTAGAATGGACTGGTTGGATCTCCTTGCAGTCCAAGGGACTCTCAAGAGTCTTCTCCAACACCACAGTTCAAAAGCATCAATTCTTTGGCCCTCAGCTTTCTTCACAGTCCAACTCTCACATCCATACATGACCACTGGAAAAACCATAGCCTTGACTAGACGGACCTTTGTTGGCAAAGTAATGTCTCTGCTTTTCAATATACTATCTAGGTTGGTCATAACTTTCCTCCCAAGGAGTAAGCGTCTTTTAATTTCATGGCTGCAGTCACCATCTGCAGTGATTTTGGAGCCCCCAAAAATAAAGTCTGACACTGTTTCCACTGTTTCCCCATCTATTTGCCATGAAGTCATGGGACCAGATGCCATGATCTTCGTTTTCTGAATGTTGAGTTTTAAGCTAACTTTTTCTCTCTCCTCTTTCACTTTCATCAAGAGGCTCCTTAGGTCCTCTTCACTTTCTGCCGTAAAGGTGGTGTCATCTGCATATCTGAGGTTATTGATATTTCTCCCAGCAATCTTGATTCCAGCTTGTGCTTCTTCCAGCCCAGCGTTTTTCATGATGTACTCTGCATAGAAGTTAAGTAAGCAGAGTGACAATATACAGCCTTGACGTATGCCTTTTCCTATTTGGAACCAGTCTGTTGTTCCATGTCCAGTTCTAACTGTTGCTTTCTGACCTGCATATAGGTTTCTCAAGAGGCAGGTCAAGTGGTCTGGTATTCCCATCTCTTTCAGAATTTTCCACAGTTTATTGTGAGCCACACAGTCAAAGGCTTTGGCATAGTCAATTAAAGCAGAAATAGATATTTTTCTGGAACTCTCTTGCTTTTTCCATGATCCAGTGGATGTTGGCGATTTGATCTCTGGTTCCTCTGCCTTTTCTAAAACCAGCTTAAACATCTGGAAGTTCATGGTTCACGTATTGCTGAAGCCTGGCTTGGAGAATTTTGAGCATTACTTTACTAGCATGTGAGATGAGTGCAGTTGTGTGGTAGTTTGAACATTCTTTGACATTGCCCTTGTTTGGGATTGGAATGAAAGCTGACCTTTTCCAGTCCTGTGGCCACTGCTGAGTTTTCCAAATTTGCTGGCATGTTGAGTGCAGCACTTTCACAGCATCATCTTTCAGGATTTGAAATAGCTCAACTGGAATTCCATCACCTCCACTAGCTTTTATTTTTTTAACATCTTAGTATAATCAAATAAATACTTTTAGTAAAAAATGTTTTGCCTAATGCACTCAGACTCTTTTAAAAAAAAAAAGTAGTATGCGTACATACTACTATATTATCAACACTATATTATAATTTATTTCCCTGAAGAAGGAAATGAGAACTCACTCCAGTATTCTTGCCTGGAAAATTCTGTGGACAGAGGAGCCTTGCGGGCTATAGTCCATGGGGTCGCAAAGAGTTGGATATGGCTGAGCATACATGCAGTATCATACTTTGTTTAAACGTTCTTCTATTATCTGATTTTTTGGAATTATAAATAATGCTGAAAGAAAAACCCTCATTTAAAAATCTTTATCTCGTCTCTCAGGTTCCTGAGAACGCTTTCTTAGAAGTAGAATTACTAGATTTAGGAATTTGAATTTTACTAGGGATGGTATATGTCACCATATTTTATGCTTGCAAATCTTTCTCCAGCTCTATTTTTTTTTCATAATTTCACTTCTTAGGTTTAACCCTTTAATATTCTTGTCATAGCTATAGGGTAAGATTATAAATTTAGTTTTACCCCCTGGCAGAGGGGAGGGTCTCGGTTGTTCGGTCACGTCCAACTCTTTCAACCCTGTGGACTATAGCCTGCCAGGATCCTCTGTCCGTGGAATTTTCCAAGCCAGAATACTGAAGTGGGCTGCCATTTCCTGCTCCATTATCTCCCAAATAACTAGTCAATTTTCCCAACAATGTTAAAGACCACTTTATTATGTTTGGTACCATATCTGTATATGTACATGCTCCATTGGTTACAGAACTACTTGCTCTTTTCTGGTGATCTTCATCACCTTTTGTTGCTACGAATGGCATGGTTTTGATGATCAAACTTTTAAAGTGAATTTTAAAATCTCAAATAATAAAGCTTTTCTTAATACTCCTTTTTTTTTCAAAAATTTCCAAGCAGTTCTTACTGTATTAATTTTCTATGGCTGTACAACAAAGCTTAGCATCACTCTAAGCACAACACAAGCTGAGTGTCTTAAAACAACACAATCTTACAGTTTTGGCAGGTCAGTGTTTCACAAATCTGGGTGGGTTTCAAGGTGTCAGAAGGGCTGTGATTCTTATCTGAGGACTGGAAACCTCTCCCTAGCTCTCTTACTGTTACAGAATTGAATTCCTTGTGGTTGTACAACTCTATTTAAGTTATAAATTAAGTGCTAATCATTTATGATATGATATGGCAATAACGATCTGCAAAATATCACCATCTGAAAGTCCTAACTAAGGACTTATTAGAAGCAAGGATAGGCATGACTCTGGAGAGTCAATCACACAGACATTTTTGTCTTTTCAAACATTTGAGCATTTTCAAATACTTTCAGACATTTTGGGCGAGCTAATATATCATGAGCTTGGCTGGTTGCTCTGAATTTTGAAGGACAAAGTGAGGAAACAAAGGGATGATCTCAGTTATAGCACTAGCAAGGCGGCAGTCCCTAGCCACCTAGTTCTCCAGATGGCTGTGTAGGCTCTGAACCAACATTCAATATATGGTGCTGTTTCTCCCATAACCAGGGTTTAAGAGTCCAGGAATCAAGAGGTCAGATGGGAGTGGCACCACTTACCATTACCCTTAGTGACACACTAGCAAAAGTTTTGCTTCCTGTCTCTGTGACCTTATGTTCTGCTGGTCTAGAGGTCTTAGTTCCAAAGAGAGCAATGCTTCCAGCAGTAGACACAACAATGATTTCATTGAATGGGAAATCAAGACTGTCACCTGGACACTTTGGGTTCCTCATGCTTCTGAATCATCAGGCAAAGAAAAGAGTTACTGTTGTCTGGGGAGATTGGTTCTGAGTGTCAAGGGGAAATTGGACTGTAGTTCCACAAAGGGGGTGATGAAGAGTAGTTCTGAAATACAGAAGCTCTCTTACGATATCTCTTAGTATTACCAGGCCTGGAGATTAAGGTCAATGGAAAACTGCATCGAGCTCATCTAGACAGAACTACTACTGGCCCAGATTCTTCAGGAATGAAGGCAAGGCTGGGTCACCTCTCTTGGTAAAGAACAATGAACAGCTAAGATGTTTGCCAATAGCCGAAGGAATATAGACTGAATCGTGGAAAAAGAAGTACAAATACCAGCTACAATCACCATTATCAGTTACAGAAATGAGCACATAACTGTCAAGTGTATTTCCTCCTTACTTTGTTATGAATATGTTTGCATGTATGTACTAATATTTCTGGGCTACTTAGGTGGCTCAGTGGTAAAGATCTGCCCACCAATGCAGGAGACATAGGTTCGATCCCTGTGTCAGGAAGATCCCCTACAGAAGGAAATAGCAACCCACTCCGGTACTCTAGCCTGGAGAAATGCCATGGACAGAGAGACTCGGCAGGCTATAGTGCATGGGTCACATTTTCTTTGTTTTCTCCCCTCTTACTCCCTTATCTTGCAACATAAGATGTACTGACTCGATATCATAATACTTAAGTCTACTTATCATTGGAATTTACTAATAGACAACTTTATCACTGTAATTTTCCAAATAAACTTCAGAGGAGTTCAGTTAAGTTCTAAAAGAAAATCCCATGTAAATATTTCTTTACTTGCAGAAGACAAAACATCTTATTAATGTATAGCATTCACACAGAAAAGTATACAAATCACAGGCACACACTCAAATTTTCACAGAACTAATACTTCCTCAAGTGAAAGTGAAAGTCTCGCAGTCATGTCCGACTCTTTGTGACCCCACAGACTATACTGTCCATGGAAGTCTCTAGGCCAGAATACTGGAGTTGGTAGCCTTTCCCTCGGAGAAGGCAATGGTGACCCACTCCACTACTCTTGCCTGGAAAATCCCATGGGTGGAGGAGCCTGATAGGCTGCAGACCATGGGGTCACTAAGAGTCGGACACGACTGAGCGACTTCACTTTCACTCTTCACTTTCATGCATCGGAGAAGGACATAGCAACCCACTCCAGTGTTCTTGCCTGGAGAATCCCAGGGATGGAGGAGCCTGGTGGGCTGCTGTCTATGGGGTCACACAGAGTCGGACATGACTGAAGCGACTTAGCAGCAGCAGCAGCCTTTCCCTTCTCCAGGGGATCTCCACAACCCAGAGATTGAACCCAGGTCTCCCGCATTGCGGGCGCATTCTTTACCAGCTGACTAATACTTCCTCAACCTGCCTGATCTGTCTCCATCGTTGTTGTTGTTCAGTCGCTCAGTTGTGCCCAACTCTTTGCGACCCCATGGACTGTAGGACCCCAGGCTTCTCTGTCTTTCACTAACTCCTGGAGTTTACTCAAACTCATGTCCTTTGAATTGGTGATTCTATCCAACCATCTCATCCTCTGTCACCCACTTTTCCTCCTGCCCTCAATTTTTCTCAGCATCAGAGTCTTTTCCAATGAGTCAGCTCTTTGCATCAGGTGGCATTATGTTTGTAAAATTCATCCAAATTGTAATTTGTAGTGCCCATTCTCATTGCTGTACAGTATTCCATTGTGGGAATCCACAATTTATTTATACATTCTGCTGGATCATTTCCAAATGTTCCAAATGTAATAAGTTGTGCAGCTATAACCATTCTTGAACATATGCTTTGGTGAACATACAGCCATGGGGATTTTAATTAGAATTTGTATAAACTCCATACATAACTTTGGCAAGAATTGAATACTTTCTTTCCTTGATCCAGTAACTTGATAGATCTATCCATTTATTTAAAATTCAAGTCTCTTTCAGTGGTGATTTTTCTATACTTACCCAGTTTGATGCCCATTAGCTCTGGTCAAAGAGATAGAAAGAAGACAGGAGCAAGGAAATTCCTTTTTTTTAGGGATGTATATTTTATCTTATTTATTTTTATGGAGTATAGCTGCTTTACAATGTTGTGCTGATTTCTACTGCACAGCAAAACATATCAGATATATATATATATGTATGTATGTATATATATATATATATATATATATATATATATATCCTCCTTTTTTGGATTTCCTTCTCATTTAGTTCACCACAGAGCACTGAGTAGAGTTCCTTTTGCTATATAGTACATTCTTATTAGTTATCTATTTTATACATAGTTATCAGTAGTGTATGTATGTCAATCCCAATTCATCCCTGCCCCCTACAGGGCCAGGGAAATTCTGACATCTCTCTTACCTGCTAATGTTCACTATCTTGTCAAAACATTGTTCTGGGCCATTTCCCCCATATTCTGCTCTGAGAACAGATATTACAACTTTAGTTTCCTTCACTTTTCACAAGTGCTCCTTGAGCCCCGTCATTCGCTTTCACAACACGATTCTTGCTTTCCTTCTTGGTTATCTCTGGCTCATTCAGTATTTTGTACATGACCTTTTAAAATGTGCACTCACTGGATAGCTCCCGGGGGGACAATTTGGGGTGTTTTTAGAGACTTCCTTTTCTGCATCATGCACTTTTAGAAATGCCCTTCCCTTTTGAATCATACTCTTGTTTAGAACGTTTTCTTCACATTTATAAAAATATCTGCTTTGGTAATATCTTGGACGCGTGTCTTACTATGTCTAGAATTCTTTCCAAATAATGAAATGCTCATCAAGAAATGCCAGACATTGACCAGATACTCTGCCCTAGGCAAACAAACCTTCTAGCTGATGGTGCAGTGCTAAAGCCTTCTGTCACTGTCATATCTTACTTTTAACTGAACTGGTTTGATAAATTTTCATTAGAAAAACATCTGCTAGACCAAATAGTCTGTAAATGATGGAATCTCATCATGAGCTCTGGGCATGTACTTTGGGACACCGAACCCCTTCCAATGATCTCTAGGTGGGCATCACTTCCCTTGTCACCTGGTCAAGAGTGCAACTCTGTTCTTTCCTGCAACCTCTGTGCTCTTTGACCTGGAGTGAAAAGAACCCTGTGATCCTTTTCCAGGACCTCCAAGAGCCATGGGAAATATTAGTTCTCCAGGTACACCAGACCACAGTCCAAACTCACTCTTTGCACCCCATCTGCTCCATTAAGTGCCCTTTGTTGTTGCTCAGTTGCTCAGTCGTGTCCAACTCTATGCAACCCCATGGACTGCAGCACACCAGGCTTCCCCATTCTTCACTATTTCCCAGAGTTTGCTCAAATTCATGTCTACTGAGTTGGTGAAGCCCTCCAACCATCTCGTCCTCTGTTGCCCACTTCTGCTCCTGCCTTCAATCTTTCTCAGCATCAGGATCTTTTCCAATGAGTCAGCTCTTTGCATCAGGTGGCCAAAGTACTGGAGCTTCAGCTTCAGCATCCTACCCCTGCATAATTCTAGGTAAGAAGGAGTCACAAACTCTCCTTTGTTTTCTGTGACCCCAGGCTCCCTGGAATCTTTATTAAACATGCACAGTAACTCCCTCACTGCACTCAGACAGCTGCACCAGGGTCAACCTGCCCACCTGATAGCTCCGCCAATCTTCTCTCCATGAAGCAGATGTAGTCTTTCCAACTCCAACTCCAGAAACAAATCTCTTGGAGATTCCAGGGTCACTTGGCTGGGCAGAGTCATGGCAGAGGTGGAGGAAGTAACCTCTCATTTTTACCCAAAGCCAGTGGTCCTTTGCTTTCTCTCTCTTTCCTGCTCCCTTTTTTCCCCCTAGAAACTCTCCCTACCCTTTTGTTGGGGGTTAACAGGGCCATTTTCTGCAGCTGTTTAGATAGACCCAAGGGAAGGGCTGGCCCTGATGTCTTATGCCAATTTTTAGAATTCAGAAATATGTAACAAATGATTTGGCCTCAGTTTTTAACCTAAGTCAGCTATCTAAAAATAATATAAAAGGTCTCCATCAGCAGCAGGTTACAAAGGATATGTATAACAATGCTTTCCCAAGTGCTATGAAGAAAATGAAATTATGTAACATGATAAAAGGAGACAGGATTCATTTTAGATATGAAGGTTAAGGACACCCTCTTGGAGAAGGTGGTACCTGAGCACCCACCAAAATGATAGAAATCACTAAGCCCTTTGGAGACATGGGAAAAGATAATTTCAGGCAAATGAAGTAGCATGTGCAAAGACTTTGAGGTGGGAGTAAGCTCAACTATTTTGAGAAGCATAGAGAAAGTCAGTGTTCCTTACAATATGAATTTTGCCTGGATTAGGCAAGACTACACCCCTATCCTCAGGCTCCCACCCAAATGGCACGATTCTCTTATCTATGAGAGTACATTGCAGCACATCTCCTAATAATAAAGTCAGGGGACAGGTGATGCTCAGTGAAGCTGTTCTTAGAATGACCAAGAAGCACATCTGACGTAAACACATCATTAAACCTTGGACCCTTAGATATCACTAATGTAAAAATTATTCTTGTTTACTTTTAGGTAACGTGTCTACTTCTGGAAAGGCTACCCTGGGGGTAATTATCCTCTGTTGATGTCTGGATATTCTTTAAAATAAAGAAACCAATTGAAGTTTTCAAAAAGATTCCTGGTACCTAGAAAGCAGCAGTCTACAGTGCTGAGTAATATGATCAGAGTGACTTTTTAAACAATCGGATGAAAAAGACAAAGAAATGTGTTTCCTGGGATGCAAATTATCAGCAACAAAGCAAAATAAGTTTATGGACATTTTATGGCAACTTCTAGGAAGGGAAATGATAAAAAATATTTCCCAGAAGGTGGTAAAATAGAAATTAATTTCAAAATTCCCATCCTTAGCTGGGATTTATAAAATGTCATTGATATTTCCTTAAAAATCAAATTTTTATTTAAAAGATTTTTTTTAAAGCCACTTAAACTTATCTCCTGAATGCAGAGCTATGAGCAGGATTCACAGTCAATCCACAGTGGTAGTGGGAAGTGTGAGCTGAATTGTTCTTTTTGTCTCTTCCACCACTCTTGGACACCCACTGACAAAGACAAAACAAAACAAAAGCTCTCCTCTTTCCTCCTTTGGTTGAAAAACAAGTCTCTGTGCATGTCAGCTCGTAGTCAAGTAGCTTCATTGTCTGACCTTTCTACTCCATAGAAAACCAAGTCTTACAAAACTCTAATACTTACAAAGATGTGGTACTGACCATCACAATTAAAAGAGAGTCCTCACAGTCCTCTCCCCCAAGCCCCATGTACCTTTGTCTAGTTCCTGGGACTGTGAATATGATCAGTTTTACTCTCATGATTAGGTTACATTTATGCCATAATTGACCTCGAGGTAGGGAGATTATCTGGGTTCAGTTTAGTTCAGTTCAGTTGCTCAGTCGTGTCCGACTCTTTGCAACCCCATGGACTGCCACATGCCAGACTTCCCTGTCCTTTTACCATCTCCTGGAGCTTGCTCAAACTCATGTCCACTGAGTTGGTGATACCATCCAACCATCTCATCCTCTGTCATCCCTGCCTGACCTAATCACCTGAGCTCTTTGAAGGCAGAGAGTTTCTCCAGCTCATCACAGAAGAGAAAGTGAGAGATTGGAAACTGGAAAGGATTCAATGCACACTTGCTGACTGGCAGATGAAGGAGGTCATGAGGCAAGGAACGTGGGCAGCTTGTAGAAACAGAGAGCAGCCTTTGGCTGAAAAGCCAGCAGAGAAATGGGGAGCTTAGTCCCACAACTGTAGGGAACTGAATTCTGCCAATAATCTGAATGAGTCTAGAAGTGGATTCTTCCCTGGAGTTCACAGATAAGAGCTCAACCAGACTGATGCATTAATTTCAGCCTTTGAGACTCTTCAGAAATCCCAGACACACCATGCCTTCTGATCTGTAACACTGTGGACTAATAAGTGAGTGTTGTTATATATCAATTATATCTCAGGTATTTTTTTTTATAAAAAGAAAAAGAACATTACTTAAATGTTTACCTTTTTCCCAGATCTTTTTCCTTCCATTCTCTGACATATAGGTAGGCATCTTTCTCATGGACTAATTACTTATTAAATATTTCCTTAGACATAAGAGCTTAGCCTGTATCCCTTCTGTGTGGGCTGAATGTAGGAGGAGAGAGTGAACAGAGATGGTGTACAAGAAAGAAGAAGAAAGAAAGATAAGAGAGAAAAGAAGAAGAAGAAAAGAAAGTAGGAAAGAAGAAGAAAGAGGAGAGAAGGAAGGAAAAAGTAATGGAAGGATGGAGGGGAAAATGAGAGAGGGGGTGCTGTGGTTATCTCTATCTGCATAACAAATCACTCTAAAATTTGTAGTTTAAAACAACAGCTATTCCATTATCTCATGATCCTGTGGATTGACTCGCTCTGATGAGTGACACTTTAGCTCCATATGATACTGGCTAGGGCTGCAGATATTAAGGCACTTGGCTGGGCTGGAAAGTCCAAGATGGCACTGACCCATGATCATGCCAACTGCTGTCTGGGAGGGATCTCAGCGGGGGCTGTAGACCACAGCCTCATGGTTCTCCTCCACGTGGTGTCTCCATGTGCATTGGGCTCCTCCATAGCATGGTTGCTGGGTTTCAAGGAGCTGGAAGCAGAAATGACCCATTTTGTGTAGGTCTGGGGGCAGCAGTCCAATAATGTCACATCCCTTGCATTCTTGTCAGAGCCAGTTGTAAGAGCTTAGATTCAAGAGGAGAGGAAATAGGCTCTGCTTCTCGAAATGAGAAGAGATGTACGTGTACAGGTTGGGGAAGGATTCTTGTGAGACATCATTGGAGAGTCACCACCACAGGAAGCAAGAGAGAAATACACACAGAGCCACCACCATCTGCCCAGGGATCTTCCTAAAGCTTAAGTCGGATCACACCGCTCCACCACTCAGGGTCCTACCACTGTCTGCCAAGGAATGCACAACCTGCTCCAACCCTTGAGCTCTTCCGAATCCAGCTTCTTTTACTCTCTCCCTGGCTCACTGCACTCCAGACACACTGATCTCCTGGCTGTCTTTCAAGCACTCTCTTATCTTAGAGACATTGCCTTTGCTGTTTGTCTGTCTGGAAAGCGTTCTCCAGTAATCCACAAGTTTTCTTGCCTCACTTCTTTATCTCTCAGATCAAATGTCAGGGGAGCTTGTCCCAGCCATCCTACATAAAATAGCAACTTGCATCATCTCACCACTATGACTGAATTGTGTCCCCGCAACATTCACATGTTGAAGCTATAACCCCAAATGTGACTGTATTTGCAAAAGGAAATAATATTAAGTGAGGTCATAAGAATGGAAACTGAATCTGATTTGCATTCTTATAAGCACTCCCTCTTTCTCTGTCATGTGAAGACACACCAAGAAGGTGGCCATCTGCCAGCCAGGAAGAGAGTCTCACCAGGAACTGACTCAGCCAGTGCCCTGACCTTAAACTTTTCAGCCTTCAGAACTGTGAGAATCAATTCCTTCTGTGTAAGCCACCCAGCCTATGGTATTAGTTATGGCAGTTAAAATGGAGGAAAGTGCTTATCAACACCCTCTAACCACCTATCCTATCTAGTTCTTCATTATAGCCCTTTACCATCACCTGGACCTTGTACATATATTTGTTATTTGTGTGCTGTTTGGCTCTCCCCATCAGAATACATGCTCAATGGAGAAAAACTTTGTCTGTTATAAGTGCTGCTGCACCAAAAAACTATTGAGAAATACCTGCCAAAAATTTTGAGTGAAACAGTAAGAAGGGATGCTTAGCTTTGATGAAGGTGGAAAGAGCACTGTTGCTTCACCAACTGAAAGCATCACAGTCACCTGCCTTTACCAGCAAAGAGAGCAAACATTTTCAAAACGTAGCACAGAGGAAATGCTGCCAGGACAACACTTTACTTAAACCTTATGAGAACAAAATGGAACAGGAAATGAAATAGTGTGATGGTGCTGGGTGATGCTGGACAGTGCACAGACTAGTCTTGAGTATGGGGGACATGTTTCTTACCTGTTCATATCTTTGCAGTGTATTTGAGTGCCTCTCACCCACAGGAACCTGTTAGTGCAGCATAGGTTAGATAGACATGTCCACTGGGAAAAACTGGCTTAGCTCATTACAGGCTCATGATGTGTGTTTCGAATCTTCGCTAAAGGTATATCTCAGAGCATCGTCTAAGAGCTCTGGGCCTTTGTTTCCATGACAGGCTTACTGACGGTGCCCACTGAGACATTGCATCATGAATCTGTGGTGGAATATGTTGATGCCAGAATATTAACCCTTTACAGGGGATCGTCACGAACTTGCAACACCAAAAGTTAAGCCTGCAACAGCTTCTGGGACAAAAGAACTTGGAAGCAGCAATGACACCAGTTCCTTGGGCTTAGTACTGCAATTCAGACTACTCAGTCTTTCTGGCCAGTGGTTGAGTAAAGCAGCTGATGGTGCAGTCCTGGTTTACCAACCAGGAAACTGATATGGAAGAAATTAAGGCCAGATCACAGAAAGAATTAAAGAGAAATCAAGATGAGGAGTTGAAGAATTCAAACTAATGATGTTTTTCAGTTTAGAAAATTCTGCACCAAGAAAATAAACTTGACCACTTAAGAGGTCATATTGTGTGTGTGTGTGTGTATCTGTGTGTGTGCTCAGTAGTATCTGACTCTTCTCAACCCCATGGACTGTAGCCTCCAGGCTCCTCTGTCCATGGAATTTTCCAGGAAAGAATACTAGAATGGGTTGCCATTTCCTACTCCAGGGAATCTTCTTGACTCAGGGATTGAGCCTGCATCTCTTATATCCTCTGTATTGGCAGGAGGATTATTTACCACTATGCCCTCTCGGAAGGCCCAAGAGGTCACATTATGGGACCCATTTCTAGCTTCCACACCAAAGCATTCAGATCAATTTCTCCATCAAGAAGCCATTTCTCAGAAGGTACACTTTGACCCTGGCGAGACACCAGAGCTCTATGGAACTCTGTGGAGGCAGATCTGCAGAAACAAATGTGACAGGTACTCTATCAGTTTCCTGGGACTGTCACTACAAATTGCCATGAGCTTGGTGCTTAAAACAGAGAAATAATTTATGGTTTGGAAACCAGAAGTCTGGAATCAGTACAATAGGTTCCTTCTGGAAGTTCTGACGTGGAATCCATTCTGTATCTCTCCTAGCTTCTAGTGGTGCTGAAAATCCTTGGTATTTTTTGACTTGTGGACAGATTACTCCAATATCTGCCTTCATCTTCATATGGCTTTCTGCTCTGCATCTGTCTTCTTTTCTGTCTGTTACAGACACTCGTCATTGGGTTTAATGATCTTAACTAGAGAGCTCTACTTTAATTACATCTACAAAGACCCTTATTCCAAATAAGATCACATTCTGAGGTTCCAGGAGTTAAGACTTGGACATATATTTTAGGAGGACACTATTCAACCCATTGTCATCATGTACGACTCTTCAACTGCGTGAACTGTAGCACACCAGGCTACTCTGTCCTCCACTATCTCCCAGAGTTGCTCAAATTCATGTTCATTGAGTCAGCGATTCTATCCAACCATCTCATCCTCTGCAACCCCCTTCTCCTTTTGCCTTCAGTCTTTCTCAGCATCATGGTCTTTTCCAGTGAGTCGACTCTTTAAATCAGGTGGCCAAAGTATTGGAACCTCAGCTTCAGCTTCAGTCCTTCCAACGAACATTCAGGGTTGATTTCCTTTAGGACTGACTGGTCTGCTCTCCTTGCAGTCCAAGGGATTGTCAAGAGTCTTCTCTAGTGCTACAATTCGAAAGTGTCAGTTCTTCAACACTCGGCCTTATTTATGGTCCCACTCTCCTTTAACCCACTGCATGCTCTTAACCCAAGTTCTCAGCAGGGTCCCAGTCACATGGCCAAAATATGTGCATCACTTGGTTTTAAAGCTCAGATAAGATGAATAACATTGTGCCCTTGTAATGCTGCAGTGCTCCTCCTCTCTCTAAAGCCCTGTTTCATTCATCTTCAAATCTCTTCTTGAGTCATATCTTCCCAAATCACAATAATTTCTATAGATTCCAGCAACTCCCTCCAAATCCATATCTTATTACAAAGTATGTTGAAAAGCATATAGTTCTGATTATTTGTCTATTTTACACACAGCAGCATATATATATATTGATCCCTATCTCCCAACATATTTCCCCCCACACCCCCTTAGTGTCCATACATTTGTTCTCTATGTTCATATCTCTATTTCTGCTTTGCAAATATTACTAGGTTCTAATGAGAACCTTGGAGAAGGAAATGGCAACCCACTCCAGTTTTCTTGCCTGGAGAATCCCATGGACAGAGGAGCCTGGCAGCCTACAGTCAATGGGGTCTCAAGAGTCAGACACAACTTCGGGACTGAACCACCACCACCACCAGTGAGAACCTGCTATAAAGCGAAGTAGAAGGTACAATCGATTTGTAGAACATATTTTAAGTTAACCTTAAAAACACATTCCAATACACATTAGGGGCAGACAAATTCTGTTTTATTCCACTTATTCGAAATGCCTAGACTTGTTAAATTCATACAGTCAGAGAGTACATTGGTAGATACCAGGGGCTGGGGGATAGAAAGGGTGAGGAGGGGGAATGGGGAGTTAGTGTTCAATGGAGACAAAGTTTTAGTTTAGGAAGATGAAGAATTCAGGAGATGGATGATGGTGAGAGTTTCATTGTACATTCATACAACTATATGAATGTACTTAGTGCCACTGAACTGTTCAGTTAAATATGGTTAAAATAGTATGTTTTATGTTATGTGACTTTTACTACAGTTTTAAAAAAAAGCATATGATCCTGGCCTGTCACTTGTAGCTTTGTCATGTCACCATAGAGGAGGTACGAACCTCTCTGAGGCTCAGTCTCCTTACCTAAGAAATAGGGGTCACCGTAAGAATTAATGACATTTTGTAGAGTCCCTCTGGTGGTTCAGATGGTAAAGATTCTGCCTGCAATGCAGGAGACCTGGGTTCTATCCTAGGGTTGAGAAGATCCACTGGAGAAGGAAATGGCAACCCACTCCAGTATTCTTACCTGAAGAATCCCATGGACAGAGGAGCCTGGCGGGCTATATAGTCCATGGAGTCCCAAAGAATCAGACAGGACTGAGCAACTAAGAACACACACACACACACACACACACACACACACAAACACACGAAGCCCCAGTTCAGTGCCTTTCCCCTATACACCAAACAGTCAGTCAATGCTAGCCAGTATTACTGTTCTTCCAGTGAACACACTTTTTTTTTCTGGGTGACATTAAGTGTCTACAATTGGTATGGCACAGTAAGAGGCTTTATGGGAATGTTTCTGAGGCTAGAGAGGAAACATCATTGCCTCTAGAGACTTAACAAAGAGATTGTCCTGTGTTCTGAAATTCCTAGAGGAAGATTTGGTAATGCTCTTGAATCAGAATGCAACCAGCACAGGTCATGGCTTTTTCTGCATCTAGGAAGGCAAGTACTCTCACCATTACTGATGATAGGATTATTTACCTAAATTTTAAAACCTCTTCCAAAAAGAAATTACCTTTCCTCTCTCGAAAACCTGCTTTAGGTAGCAGCTTCTTGGCAACTCTTACAAACTAGCTAAGCCCATGACCCGCTGTTTTCATGTGATTACTGACTTTCAACCTTTCATTCGCTTTTCAGCAATCTTCTCGTTTCTAAATTGTGGCCAGCAAATTCTAAAGATCTAACCTAATCACAGAAAGTTCCCTAAGAGCATTAAATCCCTCCTTGTGTCCCCCTCTGAATTTCCCTGATACAATGAGACTACAGCTCAAAGCATCACCAGGCACTTTTAGTGTCTTCTGAATCATTAATGTTAGTTGTTAAGTCGTGTCTGACTCTTTTATGACTCTGTGGACTATAACCCGCCAGGCTCCTCTGTCCGTGGGATTCTCCAGGCAAGAATACTGGAGTGGGTTGCAATAATGAATCATTAAGAGAATCAATAATAATCAGTCAAGTTGGGATGCTAAATACATTTTCCCCTCTGCCAATTGCATGGAAATGGCAAATCCGCATGTTGTTGGTTAGATAAAACTCATGGCTTGCAATCGTGAATCAGAAATCACGATGTTGATAAGCCATCTGCTCTGTTCCCTAGTCCTACCAGATAGCAGAACATCACTATTTTCTAGGATCATTCTGGCTGCTATTACTTAAATCTCGTCTCTCAGTTTCGGGGCCTCCCTGATGGCTCAGCAGTAAAGAATCTGCCTGCAGTGCAGGAGACATGGGTTCCGTCTCTGGCTCAGGAAGATCCCCTGAAGGAGGCAATGGCAACCCACTCTAGTATTCTCACCTGGAAGGGGGCTACAGTCCATGGGGGTCACAGAGTTGGACACAACTAAGCAAATAATCACACATGCACATCTTTCAGTTCAAGACAAGTGCTGTACACTGATAGCTCACACAACTAATCCTGTCCCCAGGTGAGTTTTCTTTGGAAAACATAGGATAAAAACCTTTTTATATTTTGGCTTTTAAGTGATCAAGTACTCCCCAGTTCAGCATGGTTCCTACCACTCTCCTTTTCATTTTTATTCACTTATGCCATTGCCTGAGGCATCTGAAATGATTTCTAGAGAGATGTAGCAATTTCACTGGAAGATATTCGGTAGTGTTGGCTAATAGACCCACATAGGGTTATTAATGACTCCTAGTCTGCTAGGCACACCCATGCAGAGCTGGTTTGTTCATCCTGACTCATGGATTCATATTTCAAGTTTACTCAGATAGTTAATTGTCGGATTCTTTGATTCCAAGAACCACAGGCTAACTTTCACTGGGTTATGGTACTTTGCTATTTCCTAAGATGTGCTATAAAAACACCAGAAACAATATGCTTGGATTTTTCCTTCAGTGGAATATTTAATTTTTAATTTAGCATTTTAAATAAAATCTAAACTGGCCCAATAAATCCCAGGACAAAAGTGAAAAATGTACCCAGGAGACTGAGTTCTTGTGGCAGAACAAATACCAAACAGCAAATATGTTTTCCCACTTTTGATCTCAAGTTAGTGGATGTTCCACACAACAAGTGTTCCTTGGTCAAATATATTGGGCAAATTCTCTGATTGTTGTTGAGTTCAGCTCAGCCACTCAGTCGTGTCAGACCCCATGGACTGCAGCTCGCCAGGCTTCCCTGTCCATCACCAACTCCCAGAGCTTGCTCAAACTCATGTCCACTGAGTCGGTGATGCCATCCAACCGTCTCATCCTCTGTCGTCCCCTTCTCCTCCTGCCTTCAGTCTTTCCCAGCATCAGGGTCTTTTCTAATGAGTCAGTTCTTCCCATCTGGTGGCCAAAGTATTGGAGCTTCACCTTTAGCATCAGTCCTTCCAATGAATATTCAGGACTGATTTCCTTTAGGATGGATTGGTTGGATCTCCTTGTAGTTCAAGGGACTCTCAAGAGTCTTCTCCAACACCACAGTTCAAAAGCATCAATTCTTCAACCATACCTGACTACTGGAAAAATAGCTTTGACTAGACAGACCTTTGTTGGTAAAGTAATGTCTCTGCTTTTTAATATGCTGTCTAGGTTTGTCATTTAATATGCTGATTTTTGTTGCTGTTGTTATTTTGTTGCTAAGCTGTGTCTAACTCTTGTGATCCCATGGACTATAGGCTGCCAGGCTCCTCTGTCCATGGGACTTCCTAGGTAAGAATACTGGAATGTGTTGCTATTTCCTCCTTCAGGGGATCTTCCAGACCCAGAGATCAAACCTGCATCTCCTGCACTGGCAGGTGGATTTACCACTGAGTCACGTAGGTAAAGAAAGCCCAAATTCTCAGATAAATGTAGTCTCAGTCAAATGTAGTTTTTACCGCAGAATCTGTGTTGTCAGTATGTTCCAAGAAAAGATACGGTACATGCTAATTCCTAAAGTCATTTGTCTAGCAAAATCTATGCCCAGAACCTCTGTTCACCAGTATTATAAGGCACATACTTTGAAAAAAACGCCAGTGCAATCTGTTGGGCAGAATTCGTGACAAATGCTTAAAACTTTAGCATCACCCCTGGTGACTGAGCCACCCTTAAAAATTATAAGACCTTTATGAGACCTTGAGCAAGTTTCAAAACTCCTGTGAGTCACTCTGTCTTCATCTGGAAAGTGAATAAGTTTTCTTCCAGCTTGAAGTTTCTGATTTGCCCCAGAGCATTATGATATGGCATTTGGTCATTTTCACTAAGTAGCTAAAGGGGATGAAGAAAAGGAATGCTATCCTATAAAACAGAGTTCTAGGACTTCCCAGACCCACCTGACTTGGCAGAAATACAGTTAGGATTCCAAGGCAAAGTGGTTATTTTTCCCCAGGGACTCGCCGATTTGCTCCTTAAGTGACATTTCAAGCCTTTGTGTGTTAAGATCACTAAAAATGTCTGCTGATGGCTGCTTCATCAATTCAAGATTTTTCACAGAATTATCGTGAGAACTCTTACTCATTTGAATAAGAAAACTGAGAGAGGCTAACAGACTTTATTATTCAGTTTCTTAAACATGATAAAAGTGGGTCTGAAGTTAGGGTCCCTCCAGTGTTTCCAGTTTATCCATGGGTTAGATTTTCTTTCTTCATTACACTGAGCAAGGATGGAAAGGAGGTCACAGGCTCAACTCCTCTCCCTCTGAGTCTTCACTTCCTGGGGTTTAAATCTAATGACTCATCTTCAGGATTGGTTTAAACAACCAGACAACAACCCCACTATTTTCAACATTCAGAAAGAAGTAGAAGCACTTTGTGCAAGTCACAAATACAGGTCATCAACCTCTGCAACTTATGAGTTTCCTTTCTAATTCCAAGAAATAAAAACAAATATTTCTGCTTGTTTCCCAACCTGAGGGAAAAAAAAAATTGGTTTTTTGGTTAGGTATGAGAACAGAGCTTTGTCTGAAAGTTATACTTCCAGTTAGATAAGAAGGTTGTTATAAGTAAAATTCCCATTAAGCAACTTATTCTTATTACTGTTTGTTCTTATCACAGATGCAAACATATGCTTTGATTTTTTTTTTTTTTCTGGATGGTAATCTGTACTTGAAGAATTAAAAGTCTTCTGTTACAAATTTGAATGAGTCCAGGAAAGCTACCTAACTGTCCTCTATGAGGAGCTGCCAATGTTTGGTGGTGGATGGAACCCATACATGAATTTATATAAGTTTTCTATCAAGATTTGGTGAAAATGAAAGAAAAACAAAATTGGAAGTTGTGTTGACTGCAAGAGATGGAAATGCAACTCAAACTAGCATTTCAGCCAAAAAGACAGTGTGTTGGCTGGGAAGTCTGATATGTACATCTTGCTTCAAAGATAGTGAGATCTGGGGCTGTTTGTGACACTTGAACTTACTCCCTCTTCATCTTTCCATTCACCACTGCTCGATTTTAGTTTCAGGCACTTTCTCCATCTGACCTGAAGACATCTATTCATGGCCCCAAGCACACCTTGTCTATCTTCTGATTCTGGAGGAAGAAAGAGACTATCTTCCAGTATTCCCAATATAAAAATCTCATGGAAGGGCTCTGGTGGGACTTGCTTGAGTCACGTGCTCATGGCTAGTCCAATCAACATTACCAGAGTAAAGAGCTACTCTGATTGGCCAATCTTAGGTCATATGCCCACCCTAGGTCAAGAAAAACATGGCTGATGTTCCACCATCATGGTGGAAGGGACAATCTTCCAAAAAAAGAAAGTCTGACAGGCACACACAAGGGATGGCTAATACAGAAGACACTGGCTTCCTGCCAACCATAGAACTGGAGAGCTGAAGGGAACTTCAGCTCAGCTAGCCTCCTCTTCCTAGGCAAGGCACTGCTAAGGACTCCTAGCAGTTGTGATATCTTATACCACGTGTGTAAAACCTCTTCCCCAACTATCCCCCTCTCTCTGAGACGCATGAGGATTGGAGACTTGAGACCCAGACACTCAAAAATGTGCCAACAGTGAAAGGAGGTTTACTGAGACAAAGTGCCTAGAATTCAAAGAAAACATTTAAAAAATGTATCTATTGAACAATTATGCTTCATTTGTGTGCTTGTGTGCTCATGCTCAGTCATGTCTGACTCTTTGTGACCCCATGGACTGTAGCCTGCCAGGCTTCTCTGCTCATGGAATTTTCCAGGCAAGAAAAGTCTGGAGTGTGTTGCCTTTTCCTACTCCAGGAGGGATCTTCCCAACTCAGGGATCAAACCTGCGTCTTTTGAGTCTCCTGCGTTGGCAGACAGGTTCTTTACCACTAGCATCAACTGGGAAACTCCTATGTTTCATTTAGACTTCAAGAATTCCCTCTCACCCCAATCCCCCCACCTCTAGTATTCAGTTGCTTAAAATGAGCTTAAAAAAATATTTAAAAATACTATCCTTCTATCTCAGTCAGATATCCCCCAACCCAGAAACTAGTCAACTGGTATGAGAACTATAAATCATCCTATGATTGAATACTCAATGCCTGAAAACATTTGCTGAAGATTTTAGGTAGAGTCAGTGATTCATGGTTGAACATTCTTCTTAAAATTCCAACTTGCCCTCTGAGTCATGGTTTTCACACTTCCTATTTCCCTTCCCCGAACATCCATCTTTCTTTTCACATCTATGTCTCTTTTCCCTTTTCTTTTCACCTCCACAGAGAAACTCTCTTGCCTGATATATAATAAAGGTCACTTATCTGTTATTCTCTATTATAGAGCTTCATTTGCTTCCCTCATGGGGCTAATCACACTTGATTATAGGTTTCTTCTTTTCTTTGCCTGTTTCCTGTTAGTCCTAGATTGTAAGACCCATGAAAGCAGGGACATGCATTATTTGCTATCACACATCCAGCAACTAGCACAATGCCTGGCACATTGTAGAGCATGAAAAATGACTCTTATCAAGGGGGAAGAGTGGGGGAAGGGATTGTTAGGAAATTTGGGATGAACATGCACACACTGCTATATTTAAGATGGATAACCAACAAGGTCCTACTGGGAACTCTGTAGCTTCCACAGGGAACTCTGCTGAATGTTATGTGGCAGCCGGGATGGGATGGGAGTTTAGAGGAGAATGGATACATGGATATGTATGGCTGAGTCACTCTGCTGTGCACCTGAAATGGTCACAACATTGTTAATCGGCTATACTCCACTATAAAATAAAAAGTTCAAAACAAAAAAGAAAAATGACTGAATAAAGTTAGCCAGAAGAAAGAAGTAACTTAGGACTTCTTGGTTATTAGCCAGGCTGAGAAAAGTAGGGAGAATTTAACCTGCTAGGCACCGACCATTTCTTTTTGGCAGAAACTGAGGTGATGAGCTGGAGTGGCAGGAAGGGACCAGAGCCTCTGCCTTAACCATCTTGTATGATTCCTCCCATCTCCCAGTTTCCATTTCACTATATGTTGTCCACTCTCTGCCCTGGCAAAACTTGCTGTTAGGAAGGAGTGAATAAACTCCTACACTCTGTTGTATGTGACTAAGAACAGCTTAACATAATAACTTTTTAATAGAACTGATGCTGAAGCTGAAGTTCCAATACTTTAGCCACCTGATGCGAAGAGCTGACTCACTAGAAAAGACCCTAATGCTGGAAAAGATTGAAGGCTAGAGGAGAAGGTGGTGGCAGAGTAAGAGATGGTTAGGTAGAATCACCGACTCAATGGATGTGAATTTGAGCAAACTCTGGGAGATAGTGGAAGACAGAGCAGCCTGGCGTGCTGCAGTCCATGGGACTGCAAAGAGTCAGACGTGACTTAGCAACTGAACAGCAACAACAAAGCCTCAAGCTTCGTCTATAGATTTCAGCCTTGGAAGCTCGGGGATTCAGGCAATATATGAGGTGTCTGTAGAGTCTGGGAAAAAAGTAAATATGTAAAATATTCTCTATGAGACCCTCAATATATAAAGAAATAACATAATATTATCTATGTTTCTGTACTTAATGGACACCCTGTATTTCCTATCTATATTCATATTTCCTATAATGTGTTCACGAAGGGAAAGGAATCTGTAAAATTCACACTTTTAGAAGGTTCGGGGGCTGAGAGAATATGGATTTTTCTTGACTAAAAGTAAAGAAGGGAAAAGGCAAATAGTCTAGCACTCTGGAGAAATTTTCATGAAAGGCTTTGGGATAAGGGAGAGAGCAAAGCGGGAAAATGCAAGAAAAAGGAGAGGGACTTCCCTGGCTATCTAGTAGTTAAGATTCCATGCTTCCAGCACAGGGGGTGCAAGTTCATTCCCTGGTCTGGGGACTATGACCCCACACGACATTCAGTGTGCAAAACAAAAAGGAAACATGAATTCGAAAAAGGAGACGGGGCAAAGACTTCTTAATCGTGATGAGTTCTAAGAGGAAGGCTGGAGGGAACTACTTTCTCCTGGGGTAGATTAACCAAGGGGATCTTCCCGACCCGGGAATCAAAGCCGAGTCTCCCACATTACTGGCAGATTCTTTACTGTCTGAGCCATCAGGGAAGCCCTAACAAGGGTATAAAATGTGTTTATTGACACGTTGGGACATTTTTTTTCTCTGATCTTATGGAGACTTGAATCTGAGGTCTGAATAAATACATCCTTTACCACTGGTTCAAAAAATTGTCTAGTCAATATCAAGGGAATTTAGGTTTCTTTAAAAAAAAGTCTGCTTCTTCTGGGACACACCCTTTTGGTTTATAAGCTTTTACTAATCCCTCTTAAAACACAGAAATGCATTTAATCACTCTCTGAGTATGAATCCAAACTAAAAACTCTATCACTGTGCACTGTTAATAAAGGCACTAGGTCATCCATGTTTCCATGGATGAGGTCTCTACACAGCAGCCTGGCCACAGTAGCCTTGTTATTGTTGTTTAGTTGCTAAGTCGTGTCTGACTCTTTTCGACCCCATGGACTGCAGCAGGCAGCCTTGCCTGTGCTTCAACTATCTGGAATTTGCTCAAATTCATGTCCATTGAGTCAGTGATGTTATCTGGGGCATCTCATTTCCAGACCAGCCATTCCCAGATGATATGGTCTTTTGAGTCCTTGCAGCTGAGCTCACCTCTACCCTGTTACCTACTTCTCCAACTCAGCAGTTCAGGGCTCTAAGTAATATTTATGCCACAAAGCCAACTAAGTATCAGCAAAATGTAAATGCTACGAACCATTATAGACACTGGGACTTGCTTTACTTTACCCTCCCCAGCCCCGTGGAAGCCACTACTGAAGTTTTAAGGGTGATGAAATGAATAGCTAGGTTCTAGAAATCATCTCGACCCCAGAAAAGACTTGCTGATATCACAGAAACCAAGAGAATCAGACCTGACTTCCTTCTACTTGTGGTGCTAAAGAAAGTGACATTGATCCATACAAAAGAACCTGAAACCCAGGCTCAACTGGCAACTCATGTGTGGGGCATATGTTTCTCAACCTTGATGACCACTTTTCTGCGGTCAAAGAATAAATATAATGGTAATAGTATGCCTTTGTCCCCACCAACAAATCTGCCAAGGGTATTTCTCAATACCTTTGTTCTTAACATGAAAGAATAATTTGTGGATATCTTAGTAAATAAGGCCATTGCTTCAAGCATGTGAAATATTTTGAATAGACCACAAAAGTTTTGAGTTTCCTGTATGTTATTTGTAACCATTTTGAATGGTGGACCCTACAGCTTGATTGAATTTGTATTGGAAATTTCTACATTGACTGACCATATCCTCTCTGTAAAGTGGTTTGGGAAATCATGAATCCTGGAATTTAATTACATGGATGTATTTTTCCAATAAGGACTTGTTCAGTTTTGGCTGTAGATACACCTTGGGTCAGAACAAGCTGCTTTATGAAACATAAGGTACATAAATCAGTTAGAAAGAGAAACTCCTGAGGTGATGCTACAGCATAAACTAGCACACTTGTAAAACTCCAAAATGTCTCCAGTCTGTGTCAGTTCTAGTCACATAACTGCACAGTCAGGCTGAACCTCTTCTAACCTTTCATTTTACAGGTGAAGACCAGAGAGGCTGAAAGCTGTGTCCAAAGTTAGGGAGCTGGTTACTAACAGACCAAGACCAACTCTATACCTTGACACCAAAATGAAGCCCTGCTTTTGCCTTTGCATCCTTTTCAAACCAAACCTGTTCGTTATTATTTATTCAATCAGCATGAGCTTATTGGCTGATCACAGGGTACCAGGCACTGGGATTTGACTGTGAAATAATGCAGAATTAATTGGTCACCGCCCTCATGGAGCTTACATCCGGCTGGGTGAAATAGATGAACACATAAATAAGATGATTACAATGCGCGTGTTCAGTCATGTCCAATTCTTTGCGACCCCATGGGCTCACCAAGCTCCTTTGTCCATAGAATTTTCCAGGCAAGAATACTGCTGTGGGTTGCCATTTTCTCCTTCAGGGGCCCTTTCCAATCCAGGGATCTAACCTGTGTCTCTTGCATCTTCTGCACTGGCAGGTGGATTCTTTACCGCTGCCCCACCTAGAAAGCTCCCAGATGATTACAAATTAGCCTATAAGCTCTTAAAAAATTTTTTTAATGGGATGAAGAGAAAAACAGGGAAGTATCTACTTTAGATACAGCAGCTGCCTATCAAATAATAGCTCCCAACTTTAGACATAAGAGGCATTTAAGCTCAGATCTCTGAGGGAAGAAAAAGAGATAGCCATGAGAAGAGTTTAGAGGGGCATAAGAAAAAGATTCTGAGCATACAAAGGTGCTTTCAAAGTTGCTGAGCATGAAGGTCAATCCAGACTGTTCTCCAATAAAGGACATGCTTAAGATGTCCAAGGATGAACCATGCCTGACTCTTACACATACCTGGTTCAACTCTTCATTCAATTCAAGATAATAAAGCTGGCTTAAAACTCAACATTTAAAAGAACTAAGATCATGGCATCCAGTCCCATCCCTTCAGGGCAAACAGATGGGGGAAAATGGAAACAGTGACAGACTTTCTTTTCTTGGGCTCCAAAATCATTGCAGTAACTGTAATCATGAAATAAAAGATGCTTGCTCCTTGGAAAGAAAGCTGTGACAAACCTAGACAGTGTATTAAAAAGCAGAGACATCCCTTTGCCCACAAAATGTCCATATAGTCAAAGCTACAGCTTTTCCAGTAGTACATATATGGATGTGAGAGTTGGAGCATAAAGAAGGCTGAGAGCCCAAGAATTGATGCTTTCAAATTGTGGTTCCGGAGAAGATTCTTGAGAGTCCCTTGGGCAGCAAAGAGATCAAACCAGTTAATTCTAAAGGAAATCAACCCTGAATTTTCACTGGAAGGACTGAAGCTGAGCTTTGCTCAGTTTCATACTCGTAGCTCTGCTCAAACCAGCTTGACTTCTTCCTGATTAGACTGAGAGCAGGGCTTCCTGGCAAGAGGGAAAAAATCAAATATAGGACTTAGGAAATTATTCAGATGATTCATGAGCAGATGAGAATCCCACCTGTTCTCATCAGGTATTATATGGTCAGCCCACTCACGATGGCTGTTCTCTCGCTCTCTGTACATTCCTGCTTTAACAGTCCCTGCTTCATCTACACGGTACTTCCATGAATGTTTGCTCCTTGTCCCTCGGACCAGAAGAGCTCCACCTGCTGGTTGGACAAAGGGAGCCACTCACCCTTGTGAAGGTCATTAACCTGAGAGTCTGTGAAGGACATTCCCCCCGCTGCTGGTTTCCTTGGTAGCTGATGCACTACCCTGATGTCAATTGCCCTATAAGAGGTAACCTACTCTCCCACAGGTAGCAAAGCCTTCTGCTCTGTCCTGCCCTCTGTCGACTGCACACTGTGGGAGCCTCGTTGCCCCAGGACCTTGCATCAGCTGTGTAAGCCCCCATCTGTTAAATCACTGGTGTCTCTGTCACTGTCTCACGCTCTTTCTTCTGTCTTGAGGCTGGGCAACTACAAGGCTGGCAGGCCTGAAGGATACAGGCCAACAGTTATATTTATTGCACAATGAGCTTGGTTTTCAATATTTTATACACTAAACAGATGCATAGCAAAAATGATGCCCAGAAATTACAATGACAATGGACTTGCTCATTTGATAACATGGAAACTTCTGATTGCATCTGAATCTATCGGCCGCCTTCAAATTTGTTCTGTTAAAATATCCCAGAGTCACTTATGTTCATCTTTTTGAAAAGTGAATCTATTCTCCCTTTTGGTCATAAATAGGATTGTTTCCTCAAAGTTTCAGCCAAACCCCACTAGACTCCCTAACATCAGACCTCACACGCTATGATATAAATGTTTTGTAGATAACGTGTATATAGACCCAACCCGTCTGTCTGACTCAGTCAATAACTTGACCTCCCAGATAATCCTGGATTTAACTGCTGCAGCTTGCCTGAAGCCTGGTTGCTCTCCAGCCAGCCGATTCAGCTGGAATGGAAGTAACGAAACTGGAACTATAGACTTGGTTCCCCTGAGGACTAATTAGTTTATCACAGAGAAAAAATTTGTCCAAACTTCCCCCACAACCCCAGCCATCTATTTTAGAAGTTCACTTACTGGGGAAGGAAGGTATTCTAACTCATTCTCCCCAAATATACAGACTCCTTCTTCTTCTCAACAAAGTTTCTTGCAAGGGCTGTTTAGAGTCATTAGCTCAGTTTCCTTTTTTTCAGAGTTATTTCTTCTATGCCTGGATTCCTACCTCCTCCTAACACTCCACTGAAATAATTCCTTCTAAAAACCTCCAACAATCTGCTAACTGCTCTGAGAAAGGACCATTCAGAGCCAATCTATTCTCCTGGGAAGAAAAACAGTGGCAAACATAGTCTCGCTCATAGAAGATGAATGAGCCCTCATAGGTGCTGTGCTGCCAGCTCCTTCCCCAGCTGCTGGGGCGGTTGGAAGTGAAGGCGTTCAGCTGGCTTGCTCTTTGGGAATCCGCGGCAGCTGAAAGCAGCTGTCTGTCCCAAAGTCTTTACCTTTCTGGGGACCCCATGCAATGACTGGTCAGTGGGGAAGTGACCTCTCTCCTTAAATTAAGACCACCTTAAAGGATCATCCTTTCCCCAAGCCCTCTGTGGGATGAAACCCACATTTGAAACCTTTGTTTCAAATGCCGTGACACAATACCATCTCTTGATGAGAACTACGTTGGACTCTCTACCGTAGAAGGGACAGCAGTTGACTCTGACAGACATAGAAACACATTTTATGGGATCTGGGTTGGCCTCTTCTTCCCAAAGGACCTCACCCAGCAACACTGTGTGAGTATCTGATCCACTGACATGGGTCCTGCATAACGTCATATTGGACCAAAGAACCCACTATAGAGGTGTTGCAGGGGTCACATGACCATGGGCTTTGCTGGTCCCATGACTTACTATACCACTCCAAAGCTGCTGGCCTGATAGAACAATAGAATGGACTTTATAAGATATAATTAGGGCACCATCTTGAAGGCGATACCCTGAAGAGAAGCTACCTTCCCTCCCCTCCACTGCGCCAGGACTCAGTATATACTCTAAATCAGTCACCATTGTATGATGTTGGCTCACAGAAGGTAGAACACAGGTGTCTAGAATCAGTGCAGAAGTAGGAGTGGTCCCACCAGCCATCATGCCCAGTGAAGTGCTCTTGGGCTTCAAAACTCTACTTCCTATGGATGTAAAGGTCCTAGTTCCCAGAATGGAAACACATGCACCAAGGGGCAAAGCAAGGGTCCCATTAAACTTTAAGCTACTGGGCTGCATCCAGTCACTTCACTCTCCTTGTGCCAAGAAACAAGAAGATAAAGCAAGTTGCCTCTACCCTGGCAGGAGCGGTTGATTCTGATACTCACAGGAGATGAGGCTGCTGTTCCAGAAGGAAGATTATATTTCGTTCCCAGGTGACCCATCTGAGCCTTTCTTGGTAATGTCATGCCCAGTTTTGATAGATAGTGAATGGGTAAATATGGCAGCTACAGCCTGAGAAGGGCTGACAGACCAATGTTCAGACCTCTCAGGCTGGGGGTTCTGGGTCATCAACAGGTGAGGGTGTGAGAGATCTGGAATAGGCAGATTAGTTGCAGCTCTGAGATGAGCTAGAGTGATGGGACCCATAGTTCATCCTACTAACAGTTTTCTTCCAAGTATCTCTAGAGAAATAGATCAATAGAATCCAAGGAGAGTTATCCGCAGAATGTATTATATGACAAAGAGTGGATCCAAGCAGTGTAGAGGATAAACAGCAATGCGCATGTTCAGTTACCACCCAGATCCTCCCTCTCAATATTCTGATACCCTCGCCCCCTGTTGCTGCAAATTGACAGCAGAGGACTTTCAGATGAGTCGTCCTCCAGAAACTGTCCTCTGCCAAGTAGAGCCACTTCACACAAAACCATGCTTTCTTCTCACTGGCAGCCCATGTTCAGTGACTGGATAATCCTAGGAGAATATAAATAACCACCCCCTTTGCCTCAAGGCAGGATGACACTGAAGGACCATCTCAGTTTCTGAGCTCCCCATAAAACAGGGTGAGGTCTTTGTGACTGCTATTATTCTTCAGTCGCCAAGTCATGTCTGACTCTTTGCAACTTCATGGACTGCAACATGCCAAGCTTCCCTGTCCTTCACTATCTCCTGGAGTTTGCTCAAACTCATGTCCATTGAGTCGGTGATGCCATCCAACCATCTCATCCTCTGTCAGACACTTCTCCTCCCATCCTCTATTTTTCCAGTATCAGGGTCATTTCCATTGAGTCGACTCCGCATCAGGTGTCCAAAGGATTGGAGCTTCAGCTCTAGCATCAGTCCTTCCAATGAATATTCAGCGTTGATTTCCTTTAGGATTGATTAGTTTGATCTCCTTGCTGTCCAAGGGACTCCCAAGAGTCTTCTCCAGCACCACAGTGCAAAAGTATCCATTCTTTAGCGCTCAGTCTTATTTATGGTGTCAGTTCATGTGCTCAGTCGTGTCCAACTCTTTACCCCATGAATCGCAGCATGCCAGGCCTCTCTGTCCATCACCAACTGCTGGAGTTCACTCAAACTCACATCCATCGAGTCGGTGATGCCATCCAGCCATCTCATCCTCTGTCGTCCCCTTCTCCTCCTGCCTCCAATCCCTCCCAGCATCAGAGTCTTTTCCAGTGAGTCAACTCTTCGCATGAGGTGGCCAAAGTACTGGAGTTTCAGCTTCAGCATCAGTCCCTCCAAAGAACACCCAGGACTGATCTCCTTTAGGATGGACTGGTTGGATCTCCTTGCAGTCCAAGGGACTCTCAAGAGTCTTCTCCAACACTACAGTTAAAAAGTATCAATTCTTCAGCACTCAGCTTTCTTCACAGTCCAACTCTCATATCCATACATGACCACTGGAAAAACCATAGCCTTGACTAAATGGACCTTTGTTGGAAAAGTAATGTCTCTGCTTTTCAATATGCTATCTAGGTGGGTCATAACTTTCCTTCCAAGGAGTAAGTGTCTTTTAATTTCATGGCTGCAATCACCAGGTGGTTTTGGAGCCCCCCAAAATAAAGTCTGACACTGTTTCCACTGTTTCCCCATCTATTTCCCATGAAGTTATGGGACCGGATATCATGATCTTCGTTTTCTGAAGGTTGAGCTTTAAGCCAACCTTTTCACTCTCCACTTTCACATTCATCAAGAGGATTGTTAGTTCCTCTTCACTTTCTGCCATAAGGGTGGTGTCATCTGCATATCTGAGGTTATTGAGATTTCTCCCGGCAATCTTGATTCCAGCTTGTGCTTCTTCCAGCCCAGCATTTCTCATGATGTACTCTGCGTAGAAATTAAATAATCAGGGTGACAATATATAGCCTTGACATACTCCTTTTCCTATTTGGAACCAATCTGTTGTTCCATGTCCAGTTCTAACTGTTGCTTCCTGACCTGCATATAGGTTTCTCAAGAGGCAGGTTAGGTGGTCTGGTATTCCCATCTCTTTCAGAATTTTCCACAGTTCATTGTGATCCACACAGTCAAAGGCTTTGGCATAGTCAATAAAGAAGAAATAGATGTTTTTCTGGAACTCTCTTGCTTTTTCCATGATCCTGTGGATGTTGGCAATTTGATCTCTGGTTCCTCTGCCTTTTCTAAAACCAGCTTGAACATCTGGAAGTTCACAGTTCATGTATTGCTGAAGCCCGGCTTGGAGAATTTTGAGCATTACTTTACTAGCATGTGAGATGAGTGCAATTGTGCGGTAGTTTGAGCATTCTTTGGCATTGCCTTTCTTTGAGATTGGAATGAAAACTGACCTTTTCCAGTCCTGTGGCCACTGCTGAGTTTTCCAAATTTGCTGGCATATTGAGTGCAGCACTTTCCCAGTATCATCTTTCAGGATTTGAAATAGCTCAACTGGAATTCCATCACCTCCCCTAGCTTTGTTCATAGTGATGCTTTCTAAGGCCCACTTGACTTCACATTCCAGGATGTCTGGCTCTAGGTGAGTGATCACACCATCGTGATTATCTGGGTCATGAAGATCTTTTTTTGTACAGTTCTTCTGTTTATGGTGTGTTACAGTCCAATTTGTTCCTCTGACCAACTCACGATCTCCCATGAGTGCTGATATTGCTGACACTCCCCAATGAACCTTTTACTGACCAACCTCCAACTCACAGTTTGTTCCCTGAGGAACCTAAGACAGGAGCTTGAATATAAAAATCAAGTATCACAAAGGGTTTAAGGAGAATGTGGATTTTGAAGATCCATGGAGCTAGTTCCAATCCCAGCTTTCTATGTACTACTTACTACCTGTGAACTTGTAAGCAAGATGCTTACTTTCTGTTTCTGCATCTGTAAAATGATAATAAGAATGTGGCATTCAAATGGCTGCTATTGCTGTGTAAATTAGATATGATAAAGTTGTTAGCACAGTGTTTAGCATAATAAGCACTCAAATGAAAGCATATATACTTAAATGTGTCTTCTGCTGGGTTCCTCCTGAAGCAGCCCCTGAGTCTAGTTATTTCAATATGGGTTGATTACTGGGGAGGTGATCCAAGGAAGCACTCACTGGGGAAAAAGGATGTGAGATGGAGAAAAAAAAGGAAGTCAACAAGAAAGTTAATGATGTGGGCAATTAGGACTCAGTCCCACCACGGAACTCTGAAAGTTTGGGTAGAACTGGCTTTCCTCAAGAAGGGTAAGGAAGGACTTCCCTGGTGGTCCAGTGGGTAAGGAACCGCCTGCCAATGCGGGAGACACCAGTTTGATCCCTGGTCCAGGAAGATCCCCCAAGCTGCAGGGGCAACTAAGCCCTTGCTCCACAACAACTGAGCCCAGGCTCTAGAGCCCATGCACTATTTAGCCCGAATACCGTAACTACTGAAGCCCAAGCATCTAAAGCCCACGCTTCACAAGAGGAGCCCCCTGCTCACTGCAGCCAGAGAAAGGTTATGCAGCAACAGAGATGCAGCACAGCCAAAAATAAATAAATACATGATTGATAAAGAAAGAAAAGTAAGGAAGCTGGGACATTTGCCCCTAACTACTATCTGTCATCTGCCGATTCCTTCCCCTAGAGCATTAATTCCTTGGCAACTTTCATTCTGCCTCACCTGCTCTGGAGCAAACACAATCCAGCAAAGAGAGGGAATACTTAGGCAGAGTGTGAGAGGTGCCTGCAGTTAGAAGCCATAGGTGTATGGGAATGGTGGATGCGGGGGTTTACGGGCAAGGCAATGACAGCACTTGCTGCTGTCTGTGTTTGCACATGTTATACAATAGCAGTAATCTTCTTACACATGTTCACTTTATTCATACCATTTCACTTTCTCTTGATCCTCTCCCTGTTTTGTGTTTGGGAGAGTATAGTGGATTGGATGCATGCATGCATGCGTGCTCAGTTGCTTCAGTTGTGTCCAACTCTTTATGACCCCATGGACTGTAGCCCACCAGGCTCCTCTGACCATGGGGATTCTCCAAGCAAGAATACTGGAGTGAATTGCCACGCCCTCCTCCAGGGGATCTTCCAGACCTAGAGATTGAATCTGTACCTCCTGAGTCTCCTGCATTGCAGGCGGATTCTCTATCCCTGAGCCACCAGAGAAGCCCCATAGTGGATTGGATGGTGTCCCCCCAAAAGAGATATGACTGCATCATAACCCCTGGGACCTGTAAATGTGAACTTACTTGGAGAAAGGGTCTTTGCAGATATAAGTCAGTTAAGGATATTGAGATATGGATCTGGGTGAACCCTAAATTCAATGGTAAATGTCCTTATAAGATAGAGAATCTTATGACTGAGGAGGAGGAGGCAATGTGACCATGGGGTCAGAGATGGGAGTGATGCTGCCACAGTCAAGGAACACCTGGAGCCACCAGAAGATGGAAGATACAGGAAAGGATTCTTCCTTAAAGACCGGAGGGCCACTGCCCTGTCGACACCTTAGATTTGGTCTTCTGGGCTGCAGAACCATGCAAAGAATCAATTTCTGTCTGATGTTTTAAGCCTCTCAGTTTATGGCAATTTGTTATAGCAGGCCTAGGAAATGAAAACAGGGAGTCTCCATAAATTTGTTTCTGAATGTGTTTGGCATTCTTAAGAGTAGGGCGGTAGCCATTGCCCTAGTAGAGCCTTCTTGTTTGATTTTTAGGATTTATTCATTTTATAAATAAATAAATTTTGGTTGTGGTGAGTCTCCATTGCTGCGCGTGGGCTTTCTCTAGTCGAGGCGAGTGGGGCATGCTCTTCGCTGCATGAGGCATGGGGCATGCTCGCGCTTCTCATTACCATGGCCGCTCCTGTTATAGGGCACAGGCTCTAGGCGCCTGGGCTTCCATAGTGGCAGTGTGTGGGCTCAGTAGTTGTGGCACACAGGCCTAGTTGCCCTGTGGCATGTGGGATCTGCTGGAATCAAGGATCGAACCAGTATCCCTTGCATTGCAAGGCGGATTCTTAACCACAGGACCATGAGGAAAGCCTAAGATAGCTTTTTACTGAAGAATAAAGAAGCTTGCACACAGACCAGTCCTCCAGTCCTACCAAGGCTCTCTCCTGGAGGATCTACACTGACTGCATTTCCCTGACTGGCAGAGGCACACCACACCTTGAGAACCAGGAGATCCTCAGCGCTGGTCCCCTGGCTCCAGACCACAAGCATTATCCTTCTCTGAGGTTCTCTGGCCATTTCAGAGAAGCCAAAGGAGATGAAATCTCTTCTGTACTCACTTAGGCAGTCTGGGGGAAAAAAAAAAAAGAGTTAAATTAGAGCTAACTGAAGAAGCTGATTACTCTATTGGAAGCATTTCAAAATGCATTCTGCAAATTAATGAACAAGATGGATATTTATTCCACAATAATGTTTCAGCTTCTCTGGGGCACCAGGAATTTTCCTGGGTGCTAACAGAGAAAGGACTCCATAGCGAAAAGCAATGATTTTTTTTTCTGTAAAATGGTTTATTGAGGTGCCTATTCTCACTCCAGACAAGGTTTGTGCATGTGGTATGTCAGTGTGGTGAAGATCCATTTTGACTCTGTTCAGAGTTCTGGTCCTCTGACCTGTGACCTGGGGATGGATGCTCCTCCTATGATTTGCTTGCTTCTGAATGTGCTGTTCTGTGTGATGTAGTGGGGAGCCCTGTCTCTAGGGGATATTGGGTGCAGACGCCAAAAGGTTCCCTGGAGCTTCTTTCACATTTTAGAGGACAACATCTACAGGCTTAAAACGGTGGGGAGGGAGGGAGCAGAATATGATCCTTTCCTCCCATCCTTCCTGGGCCATTTAATCCAACCTCCTCCAAAATGCTTCTCAGACTTTTCTGGCCCAAGTAACCCATCTACCGATGGTACTCTGGGCTGAGCTACCTATGCCAATCCAAACATGTATATTGTTATTTGCCTACTATGTTAAGTGCAGGGACAGGATCCTAACATTGTCCTAGCTCAGGAAATCTAGTAGATGTTCAGTAATCTGTTTGAATGAGTATAGAATGAAATTCATTAAGCATTCAGGAAAAAAAAAGAATAAATCATGATATTTCTCTGCTCAAAGACTCCTGTTATCCTATCACACTCAAAGGCCAAGGCCAAAGTTAGTACAGTAGCTTAAAGACTCCCTGCAATCCAGCCATCTGCCACCTATGGGACCTCATCTCCTATCAGTCTTCCTCTTGCTCATATCTTGGGCCTTCTTGTTGTTCTTTGAACACACCAAGTATACTCTTTCCTCAAGACCTAACAAGCCTTTCCAGATTCAGCAAATAAAATACAGCATGCCTAGTTCAAGTTGATTTTCAGATTTTTTTTTTTTAGTATAAATATGTCCCATGCAATACTGGGGACATATTTCTACTAAAAATAATTTGGTTTTTTATCTGAAGTTCAACTTGAACTGGACATCCTATATTTTATCTGGCTACCCTATGTGGTGATTCTTCCACACAGAGCGCCCTTTCCCTGGGCCCAGTCTACACGGCTCCATTCCTCACTTCCCTCAGATAGCATCCCATTAGAGAGGGCTGCCCTGGACACGCTGTCTAAAAGAGCAGGTCACCATCATCAACTCCATCCCTCTCCACCCCCATTCCCAGACTAACTCTTCTTCTTAACACTTAGGACCCCCTGACAGAGAGTATTTTTATAAGGCTCTTGTCCAGCTTCTCTACCTGCCATGTCAACCCCACACAAATAGGGATTTGTTTCATTTATTGACTGTTTTTTTCATTCCTGAGACAAAGTTGGCACAGGATAGATCCTTAGCAGTGATTTGTTAAATAAATAAATATCAATGGCTTATTATTGTTGTTCATTCTTTAAGTTGTGTCCAACTCTTTACGACCCCATGGGACTGCAGCACATCAGGCTTCTCTGTCCTCAACTATAACACAGAGTTTGCTCAAGTTCATGTCCATTGAGTCGGTGACACTCTCCAACCATCTCATCCTCTGCTGCCTTCTTCTCCTAATCTTTCCCAGCATTAGGGTCTTTTCCAATGAGTCAGCTCTTAGCACCAGGTGGCCAAAGTCCTGGAGCTTCAGCTTCAGCGATAGTTCTGCCAATGAATATTCAGAGTTGATTTCCTTTAGGATTGCCTGGTTTGACCTCATTGCTGTCTGATGGACTCTCGAGTCTTCTCCAGCTCCACAGTTTGAAAGCATCAGTTCTTCAGTGCTCGGACTTTGTATGGTCCGTCTCTCACATCCACACATGAGCTTGGACTATATGCACCTTTGTCGGCAACGTGATGTCTCTCCTTTTTAATATGCTGTCTAGGTTGGTCATAGCTTTTTCTTCCAAGGAGCAAGTGTCTTTTAATTTCATGGCTGCAGTCACCATCCGCCGTGATTTTGGAGCCCAAGAAAAGAAAATCTGTCACTGCTGCTACTTTTCCCCCTTCTATTTGCCATGAAGTGATGGGACCAGATGCCATGATCTTAGTTTTTCTAATGCTGAGTTTTAAGCCAGCTTTTTCACTCTCCACCTTCACCCTCATCAAGAAGCTCTTTAGTTCCTCTTCACTTTGTGCCATTAGAGTGGTATCATCTGCATACCTGAGGTTGTTGGTATTTCTCCTAGCAATCTTGATTCCAGCTTGTGAGTCTTCCAGCCTGGCATTTTGCATGATGTACTTTTTATATAAGTTACATAAGCAGGGTGACAATGTACAGCTTTATCATACTTCTTTTGCAATTTTGAACCAGTCAGTTGTTCAATGTAATGTTTTAACTGTTGCTTTTTGACCCACATACAGGTTTCTCAGGAGACAGATAAGGTGGTCTGGTTTATTCCCATTTCTTTAAGAATTTTCCACAGTTTGTTCTAAATTTTTGATTTCTATAGAGATGATCTGTGTGCTGGCTTAGTCGGTCAGTTGTGTCCAGTTTTTTGCAACCCCACAGACTGCAGCCCATACAGGCTTCTCTGTCCATGGGGATTCTCCAGGCAAGAATACTGGAGTGGGTTGCCATGCCCTTCTCCAGGGGATCTTCCCAACCGAGAGATCGAACCCATGTCTCCCGCGTTGCGGGTAGATTCTTTACCAGCTGAGCTACCAAGAAAGTCCAGAGATGATTTGCAGGTAAATATTTAAGCGTTAGATTTTAATATTTGTATTCTTTCAAGAAAACACTCTCTCTCACCCTCCCCTTCTCACATCATGACAGAGCCTCTCCATAAGAAAACACCTCAAACTAGAAGGGAATTTACCTTGTCTTTGAGGTTTCTCCGGTTGAATCTTTTACCTTCTTTCTTCCATGCTGAAATCCAGCTTGGAAACATGGAAATGTTTTTTTAAAATATAGTTGATATACAATATTATGCCAGTTTCAGGCATACTATGTCATGATTCAATATTTGCATACATTATAGAATGTTCACCATAATAAGTCTGGTAGTCAGATATCTGCCCCCATGCAAAGTTATTACAACATTATTGACTATACTCCTAATGTGGTTTATCCATCTCTGTGGCTTATTTATTTTATAACTGGAAGCTTGTACCTCTTCAGTTCAGTTTAGTTCAGTCATTCAGTCATGTCTGACTCTTTGCAACTCCATGGACTGCAACACACCAGATTTCTCTGTCCATTACCAGTTCCCGGAGTTTACTCAAACTCGAGTCCATTGAGTTGGTACCTCTTAACGCTCTTTAGCATTTTCCCCACCCCATCCCACTCCCCTCTGGTGACCACCCACTTGTTCTCTGTATCTGTAAATCAGTTTTCATTTTGTTTTGTTTGCTTTGTTTTCTAGATACTGCATGTAAGTGAGATCATATCACACTTGTCTTTCTCTGTCTGACTTATTTCACTTAGCAAAACACCCTCTAGATCTGCACATGTTGTCCCAAATGGCAAGATTTCATATTTTATGGCTGAGTAATATTCCATTGTGTATATTTGTGCATGTGTACTATATGTGTACATATACACAGAGCTTTTGCATAGCAAATGAAGCTATCACCAAAATGAAAAGGCAGCCTACTGAATGGAAAAACATATTAGCAAAAGGTATATTCCCTAAGGAATTAATGTCCAAAATAGACAAAGATCTCATACAACTTAAATCAAAAAAAACAGACAACACTGTTGAAAAAAAATGGGCAGGGGACCTGAATAGACATTTTTCCAAAGACATACAGAGGGCCAACAGACATGGAAATATACTCAACATCACTCATCATCAGGGAAATGCAAATCAAAACCACAATGAGGTTATCACCCCAAATCTGTCAGAATAGCTATCATCAAAAAGTCTACAAATAACAAATGTTGACAACGATATGGTGAAAAGGGAACCATATGCACTATTGATGGGAATGTAAATTGGAGTAGCCACTATGGAAAAAAGTATGGAGATTCCTCAACAAATTAAAAATAGAACTGCCGTATCACTCAGCAATTTCACTTCTGGGTATTTACCTGAAGAAAACATATGCAGGACTTCCCTGGTGGTCCAGTAGTTTAGAATCTGCCTGCCAGCGTAGGGGACATGGGTTCAATTCCTGGTCTGGGAAGATCCCACATGCTGAGGCGCAACTAAGCCCATGCCCCATAACTATTGAGCCCATGCTCTAGAGCCTAGGAGCGGCAACTACTGAAGCCCACACACCCCAGAACCTGTGCTCCACAACAAGAGAAGCCCCCATAATGAGAAGCCCAAGTACCACAATTAGAGAGTAGTCCCCGCTCGCCACAACTGGAGAAAGCCCACGTGCAGCAACAAAGACTCAGCACACCCAAGAAAGAAAGAAAGCATGTACCCCACTGTTAACTGCAGTATTATTTGCCATAGCTAAGATATGGAAGTAACCTAAGTGTCTGTAGTTAGATGAATGGACAAAGTAGAAATCATTTGTTTAAAACATTGAAGTTCTCATCCTTTAGTTGTCAGAAAAGTATAGCTTTAGAAGTCCAGCTGACTCTTGAATTAGAGGATTTATTTGACCTTCACTTTTCCCTGAAGTGGCCTGAGGACCAATTTATCTATAATTAACAATCTGGGGAAGGCAAAAATGAACGTTAGTCATTAAGGAAATGACCCATATTATTTCATCCCATGTTCCCCTTTTCTATTTGTCCCTTGCCCAGGGATAGGGAGAGAACTGCCTTCTGTTTTATTAGAGTTCAGATAGAAAGAAAATTGTAGCTGTTGTATCAACTTCCAGGTGAGGCCCACTGTTCTGATTCCTATTTGTCTAGCACTTGAAGGACTAGGCATTGCTTGGAAACATGTAATAGGCAGGTACCTTAGGAGCCGCAAAGTTGACAAGGAAAGGGATGCTGAGTTCATCCAGCCAGTATCCAACAGGACAGATTTTGCCTTCTGAATCTTTACCCAAAGCAGATATTTGAGCCAGGATCACACTGGTGGTCAGTTGACTAAGTAGGACCCAGGAGAATCCAAAACTCCAAAGCCCTCCAAAAGTCCAATAGTGAAGAGTCTCTGTGACTTCTCCCTGCCCCTGCCACAACTACATTAGGCAGGGTTCTGTCACTATATGCCTGACTTCCTGCCAACCCTTGATTCTAGGCTCGGCCTCAAGAATCTGGAGGTCCCTGCCATGCATTAATCTTCCGGATGCCTTCCACTTATTCAGAAATTGTAATGATAACATAGCCTCTGCCCCAACAAGAGTCTTCAAAGGCATTCAAAACCTTCCATCATCTACTTTTCCCCACCAGATCACCTTACACCCACTTATATCTCTAATTTCTACCTGCCTTTCTGGTCTATATTACCCTCCAGGCATTCTTTCAGATGCTCTCTTTGACATGTCTATACCCTAAAACTTACCTCATTTTCAAGATCCTCTTAAGCCTTTATTGATTTCTTCTTGAAGGCCAGAAAGCTCCAAGTTTAAGCATTTCATTAAATACTCACTGCATTTTAAAGTTTTATATTGTTTTTTTCACCAAGTAAATTGTAAGTACCCTGAATAATTATACAGAAAATAAAAACTATACCTGATGATCAATTTATTTGTCAATGGCCCCAGTGGCATAGCATATAAAACCTAACACCAACACCTAAGTTCATAGCTACACCCTGGGTTTTCTCTTATAAGTAACTAGAAGAAAAGGGGTCTTTGTTGGTTCATGATACTGGACTTTAGACAAGCTTATTTGACCAAATTTGAGAAATCCTATTATCTTGACATTGGTTCAATAAGGGCTGGTTTATAGACTCTTTTTAAGGAGTCAAAAATAAACATGTATGTGCTTAACACTGATTATACATTATCTTTAATCCTTACTACAAATGTATACAAAAGGATTGCTATCCTCATGTTAAGAGTTTAGAAAAGCTTAGTCAGGTAAGAAATGTGCCCAAGCTCACGTAGCTAGTCAGGATTTGAATTACAGGTTGATCTAACTTTCAGGGCATTTCCCATTCATTCTGTAGGTATTACAGATCTTAAGCACTAACACCATTATTATAGAAATGGGTGAAGAAAAGTGTGTGGGCTCAGAGGAGCTGTCAAATGTTCAAATAAACTGGCAGCATCATGAGCCTATAAATTAGTCAATACATGATTTCTTTACATTCCCACGGATATTTGAAAAATCTCAAATCACAAAGTCTTCAGAAAACACCACATTCGCTCAAAATTTTGACTTGCTAAACCTGAGAGTGCTCAGGAAATATTAAACATCAAGATGTGATTGATTGTCCTCCCTGGGGAATGGGGGCGAGGGAGTGGGGCAGACAGTCAATGTTTTAATTTTCTTCAAGTTTGGTAGAGCTTTTTTTTTTAAAAAAGATCTTCCTTTAGAAGACTAAATGCTTAATCCAAATGAGTCCTGGGACTCCACAGTGCTTCGCCTTACACAGTTGTATTTTAAAAATGCATGGCTCAATAGCCGAAAAGATTACATAATAAAAATTTCATTCTTTACTTGCATCTCTTATAGAATATCAAGAGATCAAGTTCTTTTTTTTTTTTTTTTTTAAGAGATCAAGTTCTTAAATCTTGGGAATGCGTATCCAAATCCTATTTCCTCTTACACCTATTTCTCTTCTACACTGAGGCTGTTGGAAGCCTCTCATTTACCAAACCCCCAAAATTCTTTCTGACATTCAACCCACATGAACTCTCTTCTCTTCCACCCTCCTTTCTGGTCCACTATCCCTCTCCATCCATTCTTCTCATTTGACACCACACACAGAGACAGACAGACAGGCACACACATACAGACAACCAGATTAGCAGCACTGCCACATTCCTAAGTGTGAGAAATAAAAAATGGCCACAATTTTTCATGCTTCTCTATATTTTTGCATATGTGCATATACTTTTTGCAATGTGATTTTGTATCTCCTCTTCTGGACATAGAAAGATCTATGTGCCAATTCTGAGTTTAGAGTTCAAAAAATACCTTGCCTGTTCTCTCTAGCTTCCTCCACATCCCCTGCCCCCTCCTCCCACTGCATTTCTCTCTGTCTCTCTCTCAGCCGGGATAAGAACAAGTATAGGTAGCATGCTGGAAGATGAGTAGAGGAGAGCCTAGTTGTTCTATCTGAGAACATCTTAGACAAATATACAGTGAAAGTGTTAGTTGCTCAGTTGTGTCTGATTCTCTGCAACCCCATGGACTGGAGCCAGCCAGGTTCCTCTGTCCATGAGATTCTCCAGGCAAGAATACTAGTCTGGGTTGCCATTTCCTTCTCCAAAACCTGTGAGAGTATAGCCAATATCAGCAAAGCCAGCCAGCAGCCAGCCCATGAACCCATCACCTATGCATGAGCAAGTCTAACCAAGACCAGAAGAACTGCCCAGCCAACACACAAACTGATGAACTAAGTAATGTTTGCTGTTTTAAGCCACTGCTTTTTGGAGTGATTGTTACACAGCACTTCCTAACGTATAACATTTGTGAAAGAGAGAAATCAAAACCAGAAACAGAAGAGAAAAAAAAATCCTCATAAAAAATTTCAAATTCATATGACATTCATATGCCATTCTGCATATGTATGGAATCTAGAAGTATTTACTTACAGGGTACCAATGGAGAACAGACTTATGGACATGGGGAGAGGGGAGGAGAGGGTGAGATATATGGAGAGAGTTACATGGAAACTTGTATTACCAAATGTAAAATAGATAGCCAATGGGAATTTGCTGTATGGCTAAGAAACTCAAACAGAGGCTCTGTATCAACCTGGAGGGGTGGGATGGGGAGGGAGATGGGAGGGCGGTTCAAAAGGAAGGGGATATATGTATACCTATGGCTGATTCATGTTGAGGTTTGACAGAAAACAACAAAATTCTGTAAAGCAATTATCCTTCAGTAAAAAAATAAATTAAAAAAAATTTTTTTTGTTCCCTTCTGGTAGAAGCTGATATTTACCAATGAGAATTTCTCATAGTCAGCAGCACTGAGTTCAGTGTTACCACCACTTTCTTCTTTTGATCTGATCTACCGAAATAACTCTGGTCAGAAAAAAAAAAAAAAAGTACCCTTGGACTTCCTATGACAAATGTAAGACTCTTCTCTAGCCCCTACTTATCATATTGAATAACAATTTAATCTGCAATTTTCTATATAATCCAAAGCAAAGTTCTTTTCTATCACACACGTGGCTTCTGGTCAGAGTCCACTGCTTGAGGGTTTTGCTGAGAGTAGTGCCTACATATCAAAGAAGCATTTATCATATTCTGTGAAAGGTTTATGTGTGAGCAACAGCAATGTATAAGTCATTGCTTCCTGACAGAACTGTAATAAAATCTACATATTGGCTTCATCCACTTAGGAAATATTCCCCATCTGAGGATATTTGTTTGCTTTCAGACATAAATTTTTTGAAGTTAGAGTACATACTTCTGAGATACTGCCAAAGAACTGCTTACATCACATCCAAATTCTATCCCCACAAGATATTCTGTAGCTTGTTTTCTTTAAAGCAGAGCTATAACATAATAATGATGATAAGGCATTTCCTCAAGATTTAACAAACACACATTTCAAGATAAATTGGATTAGGAAATAATATGTAATGTCACCATCTGGTGACTTCCCCAAAATGTTACAACTATCTCCATGCCAATAATCAACATTTTTATTAGTGCCTTAAAGCAAGAAAAGATGTTTTATGAAAGAACATATGGGAATTGTTTTGTAATATTTAATAATCTATTAAAGAGCAGTGTACTGGAGTGTCTTTGAGGGTTCTGTGCTTACAGCACAGAAGTCAATTGTAACTAAATTAAGCAAAAAGGAACTTGTTGAGAAGGATATGGGATGACTCTCATAATCAAAAGAAAAGAGAAAATGAACAAATAAAAAGCCCCCACAGACTATTGAAAAGACAAGGAATAGAGTAGCTCCAAATATGAGGTGCCAGGATCTCTTTACTATGTCACCCCTTCAAATCGTCATTGTCTTAATGAACAGCCTCCAGCTGTTTTTAGTCTTTTTTGTGCCAATTTTCTTTATGATTCCACTTCTAGGAAGACACTTGGCCTAACTTGTGACACCTACTTAATCTTGCCCAAGGGAGGGCTAGGTTGCCTCAGATCCCAAAGGAGTGCATCCAATGGTGTGTATAGAAGAAAAGGAGGTGGGTCCCCAAAGCAAAATCAGGGCTCCATAATCTGAATAACAAAAAGCAGGTGCTGAGAACTCAAACATCAGAAGTCTACACAGACAACTACGCCCAGAAGACTTTGGAAAGCTGAATAAAACCTAAAGTAAATATCTCCCTCCTGTTGCTCTATCATCTTCAGCTCTATGTCAAGACTTATCTGCTGTGCTTACCACTCAGTTGTGTCCAACTCTTTGCGACCCCATGGACTGTAGCCCACCAGGCACCTCTGTCCATGGGGATTCTCCAGGCAAGAATATTGGAGTGGCTTGCCATGACCTCCTCCAGGGGATCTTTCCAACCCAGGGATTGAACCCAGGTCTCCTACACTGCAGGCAGATTCTTTACCATCCAAGCCACCAGGGAAGCCCAAGAATACTGCAGTGGGTCCCAACCCAGGAAGTGAACTGATGTCTTCTGCATTGCAGGCATATTCTTTACCAGCTGAGCTACCAGGGAAGCCTGTCAAGATTAAGATATCACTAAAAACAATTCATAGACTAGGCCTGGAGTGAAGATGGGAGACAAAATATGTAATATGTTAAGGGTAACTTGAAAGGAGAGAAGGTATTAGCTTTCAGCTTGAAAGTGAAAGTGAAGTCGTTCAGTCATGTCTGACTCTTTGTGACCCCATGGACGGTAGCCTACCAGGCTCCGTGGTCCATGGGATTTGCCAGGCAAGAATACTGGAGTGGGCTGCCATTTCCTTTTCCAGGGGATCTTCCCAACCCAGGGATCAAACCCGGGGTTCAGCTTAATTAGGCATAAAAAAGATCTTACTATAGTCACTAATTCAGACTATATAAGAATTCCTTAGAAGAAATGGAATATTCCTCATAGTCAACAAAAGAGGCCGAACTGCAGTACTTGGGTGCAATCTCAAAAATGACAGAATGATATTGGTTCATTTCCAAGGTAAACCATTCAGTATCACAGTAATCCAAGTCTATACCACAACCACTAGTGCCCAAGAAACTGAACAGTTCTATGAAGACCTACAAGACCTTCTAGAACTGACACAAAAAATGATGTCCTTTCATCATAGGGTCTAGAATGCAAAAGTAGGAAGTCAACAGATATTTGGAGTGACAGGCAAGTTTGGCTTTAGCGAACAAAATGAAGCAGGGCAAAGGCTAACGGTTTTGCCAAGAGAAAAACACCCTCTCCCAACAACACAAGAGACAATTCTACAAACGGACATCACCAGATTGTCAATACTGAAATCACTGATTATATTCTTTACAGCCACAGATGGAGAAGCTCTATACAGTTAGTGAAAACAAAACCTGGAGCTGACTGTGGCTCAGATCATGAACTCCTTATTGCAGAATTCAGACTTAAAGAAAGTAGGGAAAACCACCAGGCCATTCCATGGTAAATCAGTCTGAAAAACTATGGACAGAAGTTCACAAGATTGTACAGGAGGCAATTATCAAAACCACCCCCAAGGAAAAGAAATGCAAAGAGGCAAATTGGTTGTGTGAGGAGGTCTTACAAATAGAGAAGAGAAGCGAATGGCAAAGGAGAAAAGTAAAGATATAGCCATTTGAATACAGAGTTCCAAAGAATAGCAAGGAGAAATAAGAAAGACTTCTAAGTTGACAATGCAAAGAAATAGAGGAAAACAATAGAATGGGAAGGACTAGAGATCTCTTCAAGAAAATTAGAAATATCAAGGGAACATTTTATGCAAAGATGAGCACAATAAAGGACAGAAACAGTATGGACCTAACAGAAGCAGAAGAGATTTAAGAAGAGGTGGCAAGAGTACACAGAAGATCTGTACCAAAAAGGTCTGAAGAACCCGGATAACCATGACATTGTGATCACTCACCTAGAATCAAACATTCTGGAGTGTGAAGTCAAGTTGACCTTCAGTTCAGTTCAGTCACTCAGTCATGTCCGACTCCTTGCAACCCCATGAATCGCAGCACGCCAGGCCTCCCTGTCCATCACCATCTCCCGGAGTTCACTCAGACTCACGTCCATCGAGTCCGTGATGCCATCCAGCCATCTCATCCTCTGTCGTCCCCTTCTCCTCCTGCCCCCAATCCCTCCCAGCATCAGAGTCTTTTCCAATGAGTCAACTCTTCACATGAGGTGGCCAAAGTACTGGAGTTTCAGCTTTAGCATCATTCCTTCCAAAGAAATCCCAGGGTTGATCTCCTTCAGAATGGACTGATTGGATCTCCTTGCAGTCCAAGGGACTCTCAAGACCTTAGGAAGCATCATTATGCACAAGTTAGTGGAGATGATGGAATTCCAGCTGAGCTATTTCAAATCCCAAAAGATGATGCTGTTAAAGTGCTACACTCAATATGCCAGCAAATTTGGAATACTCAGTGGCCACAGGACTAGAAAAGGTCAGTTTTCATTCCAATCCCAAAGAAAGGCAATGCCAAAGAGTGTTCAAACTATTGCATAATTGCACTCATCTCACATGCTAGCAAAGTAATGCTCAAAATTCTCCAAGTGAGGCTTTAACAGTATGTGTACTAACTCCCAGATGTTCAAGCTGGTTTTAGAAAAGGCAGAGGAACCAGAGATCAAACTGCCAACATCCACTGGATCATAGAAAAAACAAGAGAATTCCAGAGAAACATCTACTTTTGCTGAAGACTTTGACTGTGTATATCACAACAAACTGTGGAATATTCTTGAAGAAATGAGAATACCAGACCACCTTCCCTGTGTCTACTAAAAAAAGATGTACAACTTGAGAGCTGCATGTTAAGTTTTATTTGGGGCAAAATGAGGACTGCAGCCCTGGAGGCAGCATCTCAGATAGCTCTGAGAGACTGTTCCAAAGCGGCAGTGGAGGAAAGTCAATATACAAGGTTTTGGTGAAGGGGGAGTTCAGTGCCATGAAGGACTCATTTTACAAAAGGTTTCCTGGTAGCTCAGATAGTAAAAGTGTCTGCCTGCAATGCGGAAGACCAGGGTTTGATCCCTGGATCGGGAAAGTCCCCTGGAGAAGAAAATGGCAACCCACTCCAGTATTCTTGCCTGAAGAATCCCATGGATAGAGGAGCCTGGTAGGCTTAGGTATGGTCAATTACATCCTCTAACTCCATTGAAGGCACAGGCAAAGACACACACACACACACATATAAAGCTGCTAAATGGTCATACCAGTAGGATACAGATCCTTGATCCACTGCTATCATACCAATGATAGATTGGTTGGGGTTACCTCTAATTTGTTAACATGTATGACCTTAAATTTATGGGAATCCCAGGCTATACCTTCATATCCATCCCTGTAGATGTGAAGGCTATAAATTAGTGCTACAAATCCACTGAGTTCTATACCAATCACTCTCTCTAAGGGTAATAAAAGACATAGCCCATAAAGCACCCAGTCTTGTCTCATAATTACCAGGTTGATCATTTTTAGTATGATTTAACCCTTCCCAACATAGAGGAGCTTTTAAACTTAAATGACCATAGCCTGGTGTTAACCATGTAGATCCACCCCATAATTGTGGGAATTTTCCTATTAATAGATGAGAGGTTACTTTTTTTATTGATACTTAGCTCATCACTCTGGTTGAGTTTGAATGACCCTAAAAGAAAACTTAAATCTATGGCCAGCATCAGAGCAGGTATTATTAATTTGCCAGGTGAGAGGATCCCATCTAGTAATATCATGAAAATAGAATAGGACTGAACACTCATCTAAAATAAATTTCCTAGGGGGTATCTAATCAGAGCCCTAGAGCACAGAAATCCACCAAGGTAACCCAGAAGTCCTAGACACAGGTAATTGGCCACAACCAAACAATTGGTTTGAGTTTTAAACTAGCATAGACTCGTGTCCATGATAGAAAACATTTGATTGATAGGCATAGGTCCAAGGATTCAAGGACATCATAAATGACCATACGAGTCGGATCAGCATTTTGGGGAAGCTGTATACTTCTGATGCCATCTTCTCCTCATCCTAGTGTAATGTAGTTTCCTCTGTTTGAGCATTGTTTTAAGGTGAGTCTGAGGTCAGCAAGCCTCTCTATGGACCAGTCCAGTATAGGGGCCTTTGCAAGTGCAAGTTAATCCAAGAGTTAACTTCCCTTCAATTTCACCAGCCATGAGCTAGTTAAGAGGACCTGATAGAAAGATCCTTCCATCCAGGTTGGAGACAATTTCTTAAATTAAGTCTTCTTCCAGTCTTGGTTGTAGGTCATGTGTGAGGTGTCTGATCTTCATCCAAAGATAGATTACTGAGATAAGCTTCAGAAACAACCCTAGAGTATCCTTTAATAATTCAATTAAAATTTACATTAATATACCTTAACAGCAAAGAACTATCCAGGAAATGAGTCTTAGTAGATACAGACCTCCATTAACAAACTGGGATTTAACATTCATTGAAACATCTCTTTCTCCCTAAAATCACCATCATTTTTACCAAATATAACTAAGTTAAGACCTGTTTGTAATATAGGTCTGGTCTCAATAATCTTGGCCTGATGATTTATATAACCATAATCGATCATAGACTCTTTTGCTTTAACTGAGGCTTTTACAGAGTCTCAGACTGAACTTTTAAAATAAAACCTTTCAGGGCTAGGAAGGTCATGCCAAAGGCTTATCACAGATTTTGCCTGACAGATCTAAGTAAATTTCTCCCTTCTCAAGATCGCCAAAATTCCTTGAGATTCTGTACCTGTTATTGGGATAACCTTCTTAACTTACCTGATAAAGTTACTGGAAACTAAGAGCTTCCAGTCTCTGGAGGGTTCAGCTAGAGAGAAAAGTTAAATGTTTCAATTTGTTTATAAAATATAATTTTACCAAATTACTGTCATAATTAGTTTGAGGGGAAGGATTTTTTTTCTTACACCTGGAAAATACAGATTCAAATCAGTAATTTTTTAGAGAGAAACCATAAAAGTTATAAGCATATTCACCAGTTCATTCAGTCCTTTTGTTAACCTTTGTGAAGTCATCAGATTTTCCATTAGAATCCTTACCCAGTTCAGAAACTGATATTTATCCAAAAGTCCTTTTTATAAATCTTCTTGAAGAGGAAGCATTTTTGTGAAATGTGGTTAGTGCTATGACAATATTTTGAGACAGTAACTAGAATTATACCTGATAACATTTTACCCAAACATATCAGAATTTTGGAAATTCCGTACAGTTTCTAGGATATCTATATTAGCCACATTTACCATGCAATATAACCTGAGACTTATTACTCACTTGACAATACTCCCCATGTAATTCTGTATACAAAATGAACCTAATTAGTGTTATATCTCTCTTTGGGATGTTTCAGGGGCCCTCTGAAGCATCCCAAAGTTAGCTAGAAATCTTCTTCATTAGAATGATTTAGGAAGTCTTGTCAACAAATATCAAAATGGTTTAAAACACTCAGTCAGATAGGTTTATAGGCCATTGTGAAACAATAGCTATTCATTTCACCAAAGTAACAATAAAGGATTTCAGAACAGATCGTTTAAGAGATAAAGAAACTTAAATCTATTATCAAAGGCAGTTCAGTATCTGAAGAAAGGGTGTCCTCTTAACAGAGAGAAAAGCTAAATTCAAGCTTTTGCACCAGCTCACTTTACTTAAAAAAGGTAAACTTAATTAACTTTATTTTAAACTTAGACCTAACCATATACAAAACTCTTTCTTCATGGTTCACTTTTCACAAAACTTATCACTTTCTGTACCCATTACTGTATTCTCCCATCCTAAAAAGCCACCTGTAAGTCAAGCTTACTTCCTTTCCCCTTCATAAAATGCAGTTCCATTCCCCATACGTTTTTTTACCTAAAACACACTTTCTATTTCCCTTAAGTAACCAAGAACTGATTTTCATATTAGCATTTTATAGATTGGTGAGCATACATACCACTGATAATTTCTAAAACCTTAATTTTCTTAGAGAGAACATTTTAGGATGGCACCAAACATCATTTATTTTTAATCCTAAATCTCTTTAGTTTCTCTGTAAGAGGAAATCAGTGTTTAGTAGCAAATGTTTCAAAATCTTATTTTATTTGGAAATGACATAGCTATTCAATTGACTTCCAACACTTAGTTTAGCACAACCCTTAGAAGTTCAAGTTACCCCAATCTGGAGAGACTATTTTATACACATATTCCTAAAGAGCATAATTACTTTTAATACAGTCTATCTAAAGGTTCATATCTCATTTACATTGTTTTAGAAGTTTCTTCACTTGAGATAATTCCCTTGCTGACAAACTTGTAACAGATATAATAATATTTAACATATTAAACCTAGGTACAATGAAACTATTCTGCTTAATGTTAATTACTGTTAGACATGACTACATTATTTAGATCAACAAGTAAACATTAATATCAGGCATTTAATACTGAATATTTTCCAGTTCACATGAACCTGAGATTCATTTAGGTTACTTTCTCTTGTATTTAGAATTAGTTGATTTGGAAGTACTTATAAGGCCAGTTCGGAGAAGGCAATAGCACCCCACTCCAGTACTCTTGCCTGGAAAATCCCATTGACAGAGGAGCCTGGTAGGCTGCAATCCATGGGGTTGCGAAGAGTCAGACATGACTGAGCAACTTCACTTTCACTTTTCACTTTGATGCATTGGAGAAGGAAAAGGCAATCCACTCCAGTGTTCTTGCCTGGAGAATCCCAGGAATGGCAGAGCCTGGTGGGCTGCTGTCTATGGGGTCGCACAGAGTTGGACACGACTGAAGTGACTTACCAGCATAAGGCCAATTAGATTAGAGCTCATTTACAAACTGGTCTCAGCAATCAACAATATTATAAAACAAAAACAAAAACACACACTGAGACATACATGTATTCAAATAGACAAAAGAGATCCTATAGCTTTGTTTTCCAAACTTAGTTATGAATGAAAAATAGTTGGAATAAAATTTTAAAAGGCTTTGTTCCCCTTTTTTTCCTTTTGGTTTCAGGAATTAGAGATGGTCTAGATAAGTGGTCCAGAGAACTCTGATCTAAAGGTATAAGAGAAGTTATTTCCTCAAGGCAAGAATTCTTAATAAGATATTTTTTCTTCAAGTTTCCTCTGGAGTCTAAAGAATATTGTGACCACATTGTCAAAAATCGTATCTTTTTGTGACCATAGTTTTATAGCCAAAATTTAGACCAGATAGTGCTCAACTTGGCTGATAACAAGGGCAGATCAGTCCCAGCAGGGATTATCCCTCTGGGGAAGTAGGGGTCTTAGTTTGATCAGTCCCCAGCTGTTGATTATAGGAGGAAGTCCTGGACATAAGGGAACTTTAGTCCATTTTCCTATCTTACATCAATAAAGATCTAAGATTTTTAGGCCATTTTTCTTGTCATTGGATCACAGCTATAGATTGACCCATCAAATTTTTTTTTTCTTTTTTCCCAAGGGGTTCCCAGATGGAGTCTGGAACCTTACAGTGAGCAATTCCCATATTAGCTCAAGTAGTTTGTTTCAGATGTCTGTGTACTCAAACCATACCAACAAAACAAAACCAAAACAGAACTTCACCAGCCAGGAGTCACACTCCAAATGAAACAAAAGGCAAAGAGATGCCCAGAAATGAAAAGCCAAATGGCTTAAATGCCAAACGTGACTTCCCAGTTTGACTAGACCTGTGACCTGGCAAAGTCAGTTCTAGCAGCCTTTTTTTAGTTTTGATATAGTTTCAAGAAATTTCTTGTTGATTTTCTGTGAAGAATTTACTCTATCATTTCCTGTTTTAGAAACTTCTAGATACCAGTCAAATCACAGCTGGCCTTTTCTAACTGTGTGTGCAAAAATATCAATTTTAGAATATCAAAAGAACCCCAATTTGACCATTTAGGTTGAGATCTCTTTTAGTATAATTTCTCCAATTAACTAGGTACTTGCGAGTATGAGCACCATAGTATTGTACACGAATCTGGCTAGAGTGTTAGTCAGAGGCTGGCTTTCTGACACCCCTTTGTTTCTGTTTTTGAGAGATTCTGTTTCCCATTTTAAGCTGAATTTGTCAGGTATAAAAATCACTCATGAACTTGTGTAGTGGGCCCATGTGCTGCTTGTGAGTGTAACTCCTCCTGGAGCCACCCCAGAGTCATTTCAGCTCCTCTTACGTGTCTCGGATTCTGCCTCCAGCAATCTAAGACCACCATGGCTGCTTAGGTCACTGAATGGCCAGTTCTTATGATGACTCCCAGATGAGCAAGTATTTTAATTAATGAGTGGGTTTTCCTATGGGACCACTGCATGGTATGAGGACTAGGCCTCCACCATTCCCGTAAATTTCTCAGGCACCTGAGAAAACCAAACCTGGCCAGGAGGAGTCTTGTCCCTTCCCTTCAGAGCAAAGCTCTCAAATATTTTCCTCCCTTCTATCCTGACAAATTCTATAATGGCAGTCAAATTGAGAAAATTGTCAGGTCAGCCTCTTACTTAATGACTTAGCCAAGACCATTCAGTCTCCTACAACAGAGCAACCTCAGCATCTTTCAGCAGAGCCCCAGGTATTTCTTGATTTTTTTCCAGTCAAGCCCCCCTCCCTAGTACCTTTCCACTGGGTAGGCAATTCTGCCATCTGTCAGCCAGCCTCGTACTCAGTATCTTTTGACTGGGTGGGAATTTCTTGGTATCTTTCAACCAAGCCCCACTCATTGTCTCGACCATGAGTGGGTGTGCCTCAGATGTTTCACCTGGGCAACCCCCTGCCAATATCTTTTCTACTGGGAGGAGGCAGGTAACCTGCTCCCCCACCAAATAAAACTCAGAATCTCAACCAATATGGGAGATTTGAGAAACAGGAGAGCCTTACCCAAATTCATCTGCACTCCTCGAGGAGGTGGATGGGTGCAAGTGCCCACTGCTGGTACCAAAGCGCCAGTTCCTCGCAGAGTCCAGTGGAAGGAAGGAAATCCTCTCTGGGTCCCTTCGTGGTTGCCATGACTGTTGACTAAAAAAAGATGCACAACTTGAGAGCTGCGAGTTAAGTTTTATTTGGGGCAAGATGAGGACTGCAATCCGGGAGGCAGCATCTCAGGTAGCTCTGAGAGACTGCTCCAAAGCAGCAGTGGGGGAAAGTCAATATACAAGGTTTTGGTGAAGGGGAAATTCAGTGCCATGAAGCATTCATTTTACAGAAGGTTTCTGTTAGTCACGAGGATCTGATGTCACCATGAAGGGATTTAGTGCTTCTCTAGATATGAGGAGATGCAAAGATTGAGATCATAAAATCTGTTCCTAAAAACATCCAACTATCTAAAGACCTGTCCCACCAGATTCCCTGGAGCACAGAGTGCCTCTCTCCACCCTGAACTCCCTCAGGGGTTGGTGAAGGTCAACAGCTATAGCAGCATGGGCTTCAGTCTCTGTAGAAGCAGATGGCAAAGGCCTTTGCTGTTCAGTCATTGGCAATGCTCTTGGTAAGTGCCTGTTTGTAGTTGACACCTGCTTCCTGAGAAACCTATATGTAGTCAAGAAGCAACAGTTAGAACTGGACTTGGAACAACAGACTAGTTCAAAATAGGGAAAGAAGTACATCAAGGCTGTACATTGTCCCCCTGCTTATTTAACTTAAATGCAGAGTACATCATGTGAAATGCTGGGCTGGATGAAGCACAAGCTGGAATCAAGATTCATGGGAGAAATACTAATAACCTCAGATATGCAGATGACACTGCCCTAAATGGCAGGAAGTGAAGAGGAACTAAAGAGCCTCTTGATGAAAGTGAAAGAGGAGAGTGTAAAAGCTGGCTTAAAACTCAACATTCAAAAAATGAAGATCATGGCGTGCTGGTCCATCCTTTCATGGAAAATAGATAGGGAAAACATGGAAACAGTGACAAACTTTATTCCTTGGGCTCCAAAATCACTGCAGATGGTGACTACAGCATGAAATTAAGGCGTGAAATTAAAAGATATGCTTGCTCCTTGGAAGAAAAGCTATGACTCTTTGCAACCCCATGGACTGTAGCCTACTACGCTCCTCTGTCCATGGGATTTTCCAAGCAAGAGTACTGGAGTGGGTTGCAATTTCCTTCTCCAGAGGATCTTCCTGACCCAGGGATCAAACCCAGGTCTTCTGCACTGTAGGCAGGCGCTTTACCATCTGAGCCACCAGGGAAATCCATGATGAACTTAGACAGTGTATTAGAAAGCAGAGACATCATTTTGCCAACAAAGGTCCATGTAGTCAAAGCTATGATTTTTCCAGTAGTCATGTATGGATGTGAGAGCTGGACCATAAAGAAGACTGAGTGCCAAAGAATTGATGCTTTTGAACTGTGGTGCTGGAGAAGACTTGGAGAGTCCCTTGGAGAGCAAGGAGATCCAACCAGTCAATCCTAAAGGAAATCAGTCCTGAGTATTCATTGAAATGACTGATGCTGAAGCTGAAGCTCCAATACTTTGGTCACGTGATTCAAAGAGCCGACTCATTGGAAAAGATCCTGATGCTGGGAAAGATCATAGGCAGGAGGAGAAGCGGGTGACAGAGGATGAGATGGTTGGATGGCAACATTAACTGAATGGACACAAGTAAAGGAGAGAGTGAAGGACAGGGAGGTCTGGCATGCTGCAGTCCATGGGATTACAAAGAGCTGGACACAACTGAATGACTGAACAACAATAACACAGTCACTAAGGCAAAATGAAAAAGGGAGTAGAGAATATGGGGAAGTAAAAACACACATAAACAATGGAAAGCGAAGAAGATAACAAAAAAGAAGCCAACTCACAGATATAGAGAACAAACAGGTGGTTACCAGTGGGAGAAGCAAGGGAGGGGCAATATAGGGGGAGAGCATTAACAGATACAAGCTATAAGGTATAAAACAAGCTACAAGCAGGATTTCCCTGGTGGTCCAGTGGCTAAGACTCTGTGTTCCCAACTCAGAGGTCCTGGGTGCAATCTTTGGTCAGAGAACTAGAGCCCCCGTGCCACCAGCCAACATTTTGCATGTTACAATTGAAGATCCCATGTGCTGTGCAACTAAGACTCATTCAGTGCAGCCAAATAAATAAATATTTAACCAATCATACATATTAAATATTACCTGTCAGTCATACAGAGTGAAGTAAGTCAGAAAGAAAAGATAAATATATTAATAATAGAAACACAAGCTGGAATCAAGATTGCCGGGAGAAATAGCAATCACCTCAGATATGCAGATGACACCACCCTTATGGCAGAAAGTGAAGAGGAGCTAAAAAGCCTCTTGATGAAAGTGAAAGAGGAGAGCGAAAGTGTTGGCTTAAAGCTCAACATTCAGAAAACGAAGATCATGGCATCCAGTCCCATCACTTCATGGGATATAAACAGGGAAACAGTGGAAACAGTGTCAGACTTTATTTTGGGGGGCTCCAAAATCGCTGCAGATGGTGATTGCAGCCATGAAATTAAAAGACGCTTACTCCTTGGAAGGAAAGTTATGACCAACCTAGATAGTATATTCAAAAGCAGAGACATTACTTTGCCGACTACAGTCCGTCTAGTCAAGGCTATGGTTTTTCCAGTGGTCATGTATGGATGTGAGAGTTGGACTGTGAAGAAAGCTGAGCACAAAAGAACTGATGCTTTTGAACTGTGGTGTTGGAGAAGACTCTTGAGAGTCCCTTGGACTGCAAGGAGATCCAACCAGTCCATTCTGAAGATCAACCCTGGGATTTCTTTGGAAGGAATGATGCTAAAGCTGAAGCTCCAGTACTTTGGCCACCTCATGTGAAGAGTTAACTCATTGGAAAAGACTCTGATGCTGGGAGGGATTGGGGGCAGGAGGAGAAGGGGACGACAGAGGATGAGATGGCTGGATGGCATCACGGACTCGATGGACGTGAGTCTGAGTGAACTCCAGGAAATGGTGATGGACAGGGAGGCCTGGCGTGCTGTGATTCACGGGGTCGCAAAGAGTCGGACACGACTGAGTGACTGAACTGAACTGAACTGAACTGAAGAAATATGTTTATTAAATAAAATAAATGTATTTATTTTTATTTCTATGAATAAATATAAATATATATTTATATTTATTTGTCCCATCCGGTTATATTTTATAATATATATAAATTTATATATAAATATATAAATACAAAAATTTACATATATTTATATATGTATAAATATTTATTTTATAAGTAAATATAAATATATAAATTTATATTTATTTTAATAAATACATTTATTTATTAATATATATTAAATATATTTACCTGGAGAAACCTATATGCAGGTCAGGAAGCAATAGTTTGAACTGGACATGGAACAGCAGACTGGTTCCAAATAGGAAAAGGAGTATGTCAAGGCTGTATATTGTCACCCTTATTTAATTTATATGCAGAGTACATCATGAGAAACCCTAGGCTGGAAGAGGCACAAGCTGGAATCAAGATTGCAAGGAGAAATATCAATAATCTCAGATATGCAGATGACACCACCTTTATGGCAGAAAGTGAAGTGGAACTAAAAAGCCTCTTGATGAAAGTGAAAGAGGAGAGTGAAAAAGTTGGCTTAAGGCTCAACATTCAGAAAACTAATATCATGGCATCTGGTCCCATCACTTCATGGCAAATAGAGGGGAAACACAGACTTTATCTTTTTGGGCTCCAATATCACTGCAGATGGTGACTGCAGCCATGAAATTAAAAGACGCTTGTTCCTTGAAAGTTATGACCAACCTAGATAGCATATTGAAAAGCAGAGACATTACTTTGCCAACAAAGGTCCGTCTAGTCAAGGCTATGGTTTTTCCAGTGGTCATGTATGGATGTGAGAGTTGGACTGTGAAGAAAGCTGAGCACAAAAGAATTGATGCTTTTGAACTGTGGTGTTGGAGAAGACTCTTGAGAGTCCCTTGGACTGCAAGAAGATCCAAACAGTCCATTCTAAAGATCAGCCCTGAGTGTTCTTTGGAAGGACTGATGCTAAAGCTGAAACTCCAGTACTCTGGCCACCTCATGCGAAGAGTTGACTCATTGGAAAAGACTCATGCTGGGAGGGATTAGGGGCAGGAGGAGAAGGGGACGACAGAGGATGAGATGGCTGGATGGCATCACTGACCTGATGGACGTGAATTTGAGTGAACTCTGGGAGTTGGTGATGGACAGGGAGGCCTGACGTGCTGCGATTCATGGGGTCGCAGAGAGTCGGCCAGGACTGAGCGACTGAACTGAACTGAAGTGAATAAATATATTAATGTATGCATATGGGAATCTTGGAAAATGGTATTACTGAAACTCTTTGCAGAGCAAGAATAGATATGCAGATATAGAGAACAGACTTGTGAACACAATGGGGGAAGGAGAGGTGGGACAAATCGAGAGCAGCATTGACAGGTGTCCACTACCACATGTAGAATAGATAGCTAGTCAGAAGCACAGGGAGCTCGGCCCAGTGCTCTGTGATGACCTAGAGGGGTAGGATGAGGGAGGCGGAAGGGAGTCTCAAGAGGGAGGGAATACACGTATACATATAGCTGATTCACATCGTTGTACAGCATAAACTAACACAACATTGTAAAGCAATTATCCTCCAATAAAATGTTAAATTCAATTTTTTAAAAAGCTACAAAGATATATTGCACAACATGGGGAAGATAGCCAATATTTTGCGATAATTATAAGTGGAGTATGGGGTTTCCCAGATGGCTCAGTGGTAAAGAATCCACCTGCCAATGCAGGAGATGCAAGAGATGTGGGTTGAGAACATCTCCTGGATAAGGAAATGACAATCCACTCCAGTACTCTTGCCTGGGAAATTCCATGGACAGAGGAGCTTTGAGGGCTACAGCCTGTGGAGTCGCAAAGAGTTGGATGACTAGCAACTAAACCACCACCACCATAGATGGAGTATAACCTTTAAAACTGAATCACTATATCATACACCTGTAACTTACATAATATTATATAGTAACTATACATCAATTAAAATAAAACGACACTTTTCAGTTTTAAAAACTGAAGGAGGCCTCAGTCAGATA